>NC_137770.1:63007050-64207050 GCF_963455305.1 Plecotus auritus
GAGAGAGCAGCGGCAAGTCTTAGATGGTCAGACAAGAAAAGGAAGGTATATGGTGACTCACACAGATTCGGGTCAGCATGCAGTTCTGTGGCCCCCAATCCTCAAAACCCTCAGGGAGGGGACATCATTCTCTGCTTGGCCTTGCATACACCTAGCTGGCAGAAGGAGCCTGGGTCCTAGGGGTGTAACGCCCGCATCTAGAATGAGGTGAATCTTGTCTCTGGTCAACTTAGGACCAGAAAGGCTAAATGTACCTAATTTGGAAAGGAAGCTTTGTGCTTTCTCAGTTATGCTCAGTGTCTGTCCTTGTGGGGCAAGGACTACCATAGAACAGTGCAAATAATCTCAGGGTATCAGGGAGGGGGAGGCAAATGACAAGGGGCAACATGGGAAAATGGCCTTTGGGGATTCTCCCACATTAGTATTCTTGCCTCCAAACTCTGTGTTTCATCATTTGCCTCAAAAGTCCAGCTTTCCTGTGCCTGTTCCAAGCCCAAGTGAAATGCCCTTTAATACTTAGTGTGGCAGGTCCCTTTGGGTCTAATTTCTCTTCTGACAGCATCCCTACATCATAGTCTGATTGCATTCTCGTCCCTGGGACCATGGTTTGCTTTCGGTTCACTCTTCTTCCCCTCTTTCTCCTTCCTGCCACTTCTCAGATTACACTTTGCTGGTCTTTGATCATACTTGTGTTCAATTCAGTTTGTCCCTCATTATTAGTTTGGTTTTCTGGGGGTAAAGATCTCCTTAAGGGGAATGTTATTATTTTTCTAAACAAACAAAATAATTGCACTAACAGAGATCCCTAATCATTTGATAAACTAAAAAGGTACAGAAGGTGAATATGATTTGGGGGGGGGGGGGGCCCGGAACGCTGTTCCTTGTGGGAGGGAACAGAAGCAGGAAGCTGGTTCCAGTGTAGGGCGAGAGGAGCTGGTGGTGGTACTGCTCAGACTGCAGGCTCTGCAGGGCCCAGGAGAGTCTGAGCCTCAGGCCTGACAGGTATGGTGGGAGTAGGCCCTTTAGGGTCTTCTTACTGAAACTCTCTGCCCTGACTTTTGGCAGGGGAGCCAAGGGCCGGTGGCACCCAAAACTTCACAGTGACTCAAAGCTCTTATCGCCCTGCAAATGATCTATGGAAAGAGTTGAAAAGCACCAAAGTGATTTCAAATAGAGTCTCAATGACAAGTTAGTAGGCTGTTTGTAGACATTATTGTTTAGCTGTGGTTTGGGGTGCAAGCACAGAGTATTCAGTAACTTATGTAGAAAAATGTTGGGAGATTCCAAAAAAGCCAAGACAAGGAGGGAGTCAGTTGAGATCATGGAGTTGCCTTTTAAGGACTCCTTAGGGCTCACTTCTGCCTCAAAACCCTCTTTATGAATTTCTAAGAAAAGGGTCTAAAGAGTTTTACTCAAACTGGGCTCAGAACTCGTGGTGGCTCAGGTCTCCCAGTCAGGCTGCATGACGAACTTGGAGGGGCATATTTGTGGTGGTGTAATCCATCCTGCCTCATGGGCTGCTGCTCTACCCTCTCGGCTGCTCGGATTGGCTCTGCATTCTCCCACCTTCACACCCAGGCAGCTGCATGGACAAAAGCCCTATCTCTATTTCTGCCCAGTGAAATCCTACCTCTCCCTCAGCTTCAAATGTTACCTCCTCCATAGAACTTTCTGAGTGTTCTTGTTAGAAGTCAATGCTACCTCCTCTGGGAACCACAGCCATTTGGTTAGGTGCTTTCCTAGACTCTAAAAACTGGTGAGCATGTTAGTGAAGATCTTCTCTCCCTCAGCTGGGCTGTAAAGTACAAATCAAAGGAAGATCACTGAGCCCAAGGTCACGATAAGCAAGAAAGTCAGCACTTTCAGCTGTTATATTCCTATAAAGGGGCTTCTCACTGCACTCTGCTTGAGGCAGTGCCTGCATGGGTTCCTTATGGCCTTGTCTTTGCAAAAGCACAGTCGGGTCTGTACATGTAGGATTTCAGCAGCTGTGGCAAGGCAACCCTGACCACGTGGCCCGTCTTTTTTATTCTCCAGTTGACCTGGTCAAAGGCCACTTTGGGAACAGTTCTGTCCTCACAGCCTCTAAGAGCTGTGGAGGCAGGAGTAGAGGAGGAAAGACAAATGTCAAAATTTTTGGATGATCCTGGGTAGTAACTGGCCAACTGGGGGATGAGAATGGGTGACAGAGCCTTTCACCTTTGGGGTCAGCAGCCTGCCTGGCTGCAGGGCAAGGAGGCCAAAACATCTGTCAGCTGGGCAGCAGCTATTCTGAATGAATCGCCTTTGTCTTGTTGGGGGCAGGGAAGAGTATGTGTTCAGAAAGCCAGGAAGCCCAGGTGATGGCAAGAAGCCCAGTCACCAGCAAATAGAAGAGGCTACCAACAATGGAAAGAAGTAGGGGGAGGAGGGTCAGGAGGAAAGAGTCCTCACCTCTCTAAGGAGCTTCCTGTGGCAGAAGATTGAGAAAGCCAGAAAATACCCTTGTTGGCTCCAAGAACCTACACAGTGCTGGCAGATTGGGGGTCCCAGCCACCTCCCTGCCCAGCCTCCCGCTAACCATGTGAGCAAGCTCTCATTTACTGCCAGCTCAGACCTTGTTTTCTAATTTGAAGAAAAACAGTGATCCTCTACCACAGAGTTACTTCTCTGCCCCACACCTTTTTCTCACTTCCCCCAGTGCTGCCGGCTCTTTCTCAGCAACAGCTAAAGTAGGACAATGGCCATTAGCAACTGACTAATTTTTGAGTCAACAAACTACCAATGCTAAGAATTCCTGAGAAAACAAGGATTCAGGGTTTCAAAAAGAAAGTAAGACACAAGACTGACAGACATGAAAAGGAATGGTCTGGCCCAATGCTCACTAAAGGAATCCCTTGATTTTTGGCATAGAAATGGAAGAGCTGGAAGAGTCCTTAGAAACCATCTATTCCATTTTTCCCCTCAGGGATGAGACACTTGGTGATGCCAGGAGCTGACATGGGGCAACAAGTCAAGTCTTCCCGATTCCCACATGAATGTTCTTTCCCACAAAGAATATGTTTCTGGACTCCTTTCTGTTCATTTCAATAATACACACGAACATTTAAAACACAGGCTCATGTCATAACTTTAAACACCTTATCATAATATGCAGCATGAAGTGGTTATAACTCTACTTTTAATCACCAGCCAAGGACATACATGGTAGTGAGATGTCAGTATAACTTGTCAATATATCCATTTAATTTTTAATTTCTTATACTTTATTTTTCATGGCATGGGCTCTATGAAACTTTAAATTATTCTACAAACTCTAAAAAAGATAAGCCATAAATAGAGTAACTTAAATGGCATTGGGGCATTAAGTCTCAGTGTATAGTCAGTGAACAGATAAAACTTTATACTATCAGCTGGGGGATTATGGAAGCCCAGTGGCTTCTACCTAGCCCCAAACAGCAGCCGCATGCCACCTGGGGGTTCCTCCCTGGTTCCCAGTGCGATTCTTCTCTCTAGCTCCTGCTTTGCTGTCTGAGGTGGATTCTGTGACTGGGGACAGGAAGCTGTTTGGGATGCCCTTTCTTTGCCTTTAACTCATTCTTCAAGGCCCAACTCAAATGTCTTTTCTGTGAAGTTTTCCTGGGTCCTCCTTTCATCCCTCAGAGTGGCACAAACCCTTGCCTATTCTAATGCCCCCACACTGCCCTGTCTACAATGTCCCTCTGCTGGCCCTGGAGATGTTCTTGTTTGTAATTCCTCAAGGGTTACTATGAGGGGTTTTTGTGTCATTGGGTAGAACAGATTCCCACACGGTCTGGTTCACTAGAGACAAGATGCCACTCCTGGGGTTGGGCATTGAATAGGGAGATGAGGAGAGGAGCAGGCTGTGGAGGTGTTTGCATAAAAGCCTTGTTGAAATTGTGGAGGCTGAGGTGGTCTATGAGAGCCTAGGACTTGGGACTGACCTGAGTTGTTTAAAGAGAATCCCCTCAGGGAGGGACTAAGAGGCTGCAGTAGCAGCTGCCCTGAGCCATATGATCAGGAAAGCACTAAACCTTTGAGGCCATAGCTATTATTCCAAGGGAGAAAATAGCACTCTACTCTGTGTGCCACCTGATCGGCCTGGCATGCTGGGCCCAGGCTCCCACTGTTTGGCTTGAGGCTTACCTGTTGGGAAAGAGGGAGTTGCCATAATACTGAGCCAGGAGCCAGTAGAGATGGGAAAGGGCTGGCTGGGGTTTGGGAACTGAGCCTCTTGTCTTGGCTCTGTTGCTTGTTGGTTGTGTGGCTTTAGGCAAATTTGCTTCCTTTGAAAGGGCCTCAACTAGATCAATCCAGATTAGATGACAAGATGAATTCGAAAGTTCCTTCCAAGTTTAAAGTTTTAGGATGGAGGCCTGTGTGAGTTCAATTCCCACCACAAAACCTGTTCATTGGTGTCTCTGGAGGGAGGTGTGCACAAAAGTTGACACTTGGTCCTTTTGGAAATAGCTGAGTCAAATTGGCCCAGCAAGAAGTAATTCACAACTTGGTGATAACATTGGCATGAGGGTTGTACATTCAACCAGGGAGCTCAAACCAAAAAAATGGTTTTCCTTGGTTGCTCAAAAATATTTTATTTAATATAGTTTTTTAAAACTATTTTGGAGGTATATAAATATTAGTTTTGGAACAATGGTTCCCAACAACTTATTTTACAAACAGAAGTATGAAAATTAAGTGGTGGCAGAGGGGGATCCACATGGAGCAGCATTGTTTCTTTTTTTCTTTTGCTTTACATTGAAAAGCCCAAACTTTGATCTATTATCATTATTTCATGTTCAGCAAAGAAGATTTTAATGGGAAAAAAAAAAGTGAAGAGGACATAATCTCAGTGTAAAAGATAGTCCTTTATGTTGAATCTAGCTCTGAAAAAAAGTACCTTGTCCAAACGTGAGTGAGGACTGTGCTGAGGTCTGTGGATTGGCCCTGGGGATGAGCAGTTTAGAGGTGCCAGTGCCATTTGATGGGGAATGGATTCACACTACTGTGCATTTGTTCTTTTAGTGACTAGCTCACACTAAAAGAAGTTACTATGACAGTCTCCAACCCTGTTTCACACACCCCTGTGCCTTCTTGACTTGGAGAAAGGATATTCACAGAAGCGTATCAAATCTACATCCATTCTTTTCTATTTCCCTCCAATTTCAGAGGAAGAATACTTTTCTTCTGCTCATCCGATTCTTTCTCTCAAGGACTCTTCTACCAAACCTCTGCCCAGAGAGTTGTTGCTGAAATAAAGTCCAGCTCCAGCATCTGCCCCCACCCCAGCCCCAGGCTGACACAGACCCCGCCCCACATGACTCTTTGCCCCTGCTGCTCTGAAAATGTGCAGTCTTTGTCCTGCTCCCTCACGCCCCAAGCCCCTGTTGCCCACTTGCTATCTGGCTTTCTAGCCTCACAGCTGTGGAAACAATTAAAAAAACAAGAAGCCACTTGCCGAAATCCAGAGACCTTTCCTTGGCTGTCCTCAAACTCCACCTGTCCATAACCTTTAAAACGCTCCCATGCTCCTTGAAACTTCCTTCTGCCTGCCTCTGTGGGTCTGGCCACGTTTCATTGTGTCCCTTCTCTCTTTTCTCCTCTCCCCACTCCCCAAACTCCTCTGCTGCAGGAGCTTCGTAATTGAAGTCGAGGTACAGTCGGCCTTCCCAAGGCCAGCCAGAACTTGACAAGATGGCCCTGACTCGGAGGAAACTTCATTTCATCTTCCCGGGAAATGGGAAGAAGTTAAGACTGCCTGGTTCTTTCCAGCAGAGTGGAGGAAGCATTAGTCTTTCAGAGTTAGGCTTGGTTTTTCCATTTTTATTCCACAGTCTCTCAACTAAAGCTAGCTTTCTATAGCCAACATCAGTGCTGCCCTGAGGGCCTCCTGGGTGTGAAGTACTCTGCTGTGAGCTTTTGAGGACTGGGACGTTAACACGGCATGGTTTCTGCCTTCACCAGGCTCCCCAGCGCTGGGAGGGAAACTGATGCTTTAGTTTCCTGAAGTCAAGGTGATGGGGCAGGAACTCTGGGAGCTGGGCCCGGGTTAGAGGAGTGTAAAGACCCTCTGCAGGAACTGAGAGAAAAGTGGCCAGAGTGAAGCCAGTTGGACTCCTGTGTAACGCTTTGGCTAATGTTTCATTTGTCCTTTGGAGTCACCCTGGCATTATCAACAAAGAATAATGCCTGATCCTTCTTGGAGTAAAAAGCATTTAGCAGCGCTTCACAAAAAATTCTATTGTAAATATTGTGCCCTGCCTCAAAATTATTTTTTTTTTTAAAGAACGCTGTTAATTCACTTCAAGCCCACTCAGCGGCTGAAGAATTTAGAGAATTCAGCTAGAGAGCTTTGTAATGAACAAGTAGCTCAATTATTCTAGTTTCATTACACAATGTAGTAGGCATTCTTTGGCATGAAGGAATTAAAGCACATTTTCTCTGGCAAAAGGCAACAGTATTTGATTTGAAGACATATCCTACACAAGTGGTTCTTGACTAAATGTAGTTCCATTTAGAAATAAGGTTTTTCACATGATTTAACCCTTTGTACTCTGGCCTCAGCTGGCTCATTCAAGGAGGAGGAGGTTAGCTCAGACTTGTTAATTTTATGTTTAATTTGTGGAAATTCTGAAATTGACACTATTTTGCACCAGGCATTGAACCCCCTAAGTCTTGTTCCCACAACTCAACAGATTGTCTGGGTCCCTTTACCTATTTTAAAATGTTCCCTCCTAGCTTGCCCTGCAACCCTGGGCAGGGACTAGGAGGTGGGGACTAAGCCTATCACCATCGAAGGACCCCATCAGAGACAATGGCTTTTCTTGCAGAGTTGTCTCTACCCATGCGGGACAACCCCAGCCCTTCTCCTGAGGTAAATGCATAGGCAGCCTCCCCGCCCGCGCCCCGCCCCCGCCTCCCCCCAGGGCACGCTCCTTTGTACAATTTAGAAGGTGTCTTATCTGGATGGACACACAGCTTGGCAAGGAAGCAGGGGCTGACTTTTGCTGCAGCCTGAACCCTGCACATGTGGCCCCAAGTAAAGGGGCCTTTGAACACTGTTCTCCCTGGCCAGTCCCCTTCCCAATTCAAAGGCTGAAAAATGGGCAGACGCCAAGGAACGGGTAACATCTGTAAGTGAGGTATGGTTTGCCAGCATGTAAAAATGCTCCAAGCTTTCTATAGATTTTTGGATCTACAAGGCCTCTTACCAGTCTGAGCCATTCCTGCTGCTGCATGGAGTGGAGGGCTGGGGGACCTGGTCTCCAAGATTCTAGCATCGTATTAGAGATAAATTACCTTATAGGTCAGTGATGGTGGCAAAATTATTCTCAGCAGGGAGTTGGGGTGAAAGGGAGGTGTTATAAACTGCTGCTATTAAGTGTGGTTGGGGGAGATAAAATATGTCTTGAAGGGATTACGAGTTGAGTGATTAAACCTGTGTGATTCTGCTGTTCGACTGGTGCCCATGAGCTCAGGCATGTTCAGGGTAGTATGGCTGGAGACTAGACTGTCCAAAGAAGAGGTCCTCCCCTCTCCCCCACGTCTTCCAGTTCTCTTTCTTTTACTGCCAAGTTTCTTGAAAGAAGAGTCTACACTTGCTGCTCAATAGCCTGACTGAATGGGATTGAGGGGAGAGAGCCAGCATGTCTAATTGCTGAAGCTGCTGCCCCTCCCCACCCCCGCAACCTATTTGTCAGTGTAGTGTTCTAAGCTGATGGTTTCTCTTTCCTGTTTTTATACTGCCCTTCTTGGACTCCAGTTAAACGATCTTCACCTGGCTTTCCTTCTACCCTCCTCCTGTTTTCTTTTCTGCTTCTTCACCATTAGTTCCTAAGCCGAGGGCATCTCAAAGGGCGAAGGCCTGAGCTTTCCTCCCTGACCTCCATCTTCTGTGTTGGAGTTGTGATGTATCCCGGTGTTTCCAGTACAACAGTTACGTGCTGACTCCCAGATTTGTAACTTCTGGTTCTGATCTATTTCCAGATCTCCATGCCCATATTTCTAACTGCTATCTATCCTGCCAGACCCTCAACACGTTCAAATCCATCATCTTTCCCCTCTATTTTGCCCCTCATTCTGGTTTTTCTAGAGAAACACTCTGCAGTGCAAAGGGCAAAGACTTTGGGGCCACACACCTAGGTTAGAATCCTGGTTCTGCACTTTTCTGTGTAGCGTTTGAAGCAAGGTCCTCTTTTCTCATTTCCATGAATGCTACCAATGCTCTTTCTTCAATAAGCACTTGTTAAATGTTGGTCCCCCTGCCTGTTTCTTATGACCAACCAACATTTTCCCTCTAAAGTGGGCTTGCCTCATTCTCAGGTGGTTCCTGGGACACCGAGCAACCTTTAAGAAATAGAAACTCTAAAAAGGCAGAGGAGTATGGGCTCATAGCCACTGGGACCAGCCAGATAAAATGTTCAAAAGATGATTTTGTCTAGTTTTAATGTAAGAATGTACATTTCCTTCCCTGTACCTCCCCAAATCCATGCCAGTTCTTCTGAACCATCTCTGACATTGGTCCCTCCTTGCTGCATTGAGGGGAAGTTATCTGGGTCCATGCAACCACTCTGTCTGCCATCAGACTCTTCCACCCTCTCCACCCTGCCCACCACCAGTGCCAAAAGCACTGCTCTGATCACATGAAGTCCTTGCTTAAAAACTTTCAGTGCTCCCACCCCTGATCCCACGCCTTCATTTTCAAGGATTTTTAGAATCTGCTTCAAACCTAGTTTTCTGCCAAACTTAGGATGGCTCAATCAGAAGGCATGCTTGAGACCAAAGTGACACAGAATCTGGGGGTGAAGGGTGGGGAGGGTAGTCAGTGTCCTATCCAACGGCATCCAATCTAGAGCTTGGGGGCAATGCTTTGGGGCCCTGGTGATGCTCAAAGTGAAGTGTGGGCTTCACCTGCACGTTGATGCTGGGCTCTAGCTTCTTTCAGTGCAAGGGGCATGGCAAGTCCTAGGCAGGGGATCAAAGCCTGTGTCCCAGCTAAGTAGCTTTAGAAATCAAGGCAGTGCTAGAGGATGAATTGGAAATCCAGAGTCTCGGGAAATGGAGGCAAACTTGTACCCCCAAAGTGCAGAGCCACGTGACAGGGGAGGAGGAAGGAAAGAAGCAATGCTGTGATCCTGGGCTTAAGGCAGCAAGCTATTTCTGGTCTCTGAAGGCAGAAGCTCAGCTGTTTACCTTCCTATTCCCTAGCTTTGGGTGAGAATCTTGCAAATAGTGCTTGCTTAATTGGTTTAACACATCTACTAGCCTCATTTCCTTCCATAGAAGATGCTGGGTGCTATGAAAATTCTCTACATCACCTGGGCAATGGAAATTTTCACTGCCAAGATGGAAGACACATGGTAGTGGTGGTGGTGGTGAAGCCAAAATGTGGGGTGTTGAGTCTGAGTTCATTATCTCACAGAATCGAAGAACAAAGTTGCCGACAAAACCGGCTAGTGGAATCAAAGTTTATTGAGAGCATCCATGCAAATTAAAGTCTATTAGTCCATGTGTAGAGTCCCACATGGCCATAAGCCACATGGGCACTGGGAATGTACTCCCCCGCCACAGGAACATCAGGAACCCATTGCGTGCTGGGGAGAAAGGGGAGGAGCGAGAGGAAGCACCACCTTTTAATTTAGGGGGTGGATACAGCCTTGCTAGCTTTTGATTGGCCTTCTCAAAGAATTTTGCCTTACTAATATCCTTGGGATTGGTTTATATGCCTCACTGTCTTGTGATTGGTTATCTGCATGCTGTCTGTCTTAGCAATGTTCAAACATTTTAACGTTCATGCCTTTCACACGTGCCCTCCTTCCCCACCCAGTTGGGATGTCTTAGTAATTACGCCTAGTTGGGGTCCCAGTTTTACTTCTTCCCACCCCCCCGCCCCAAAGGTCCCTGTCTATCTAGCTTCCCTTTGTTTCCTCAGTGGTGGTGGTGGTGAGGGGGGTGTTTGGTCATAAATCTCCATCTTAGGTATAGAGTAGGATGCTTAGCCAGTTTCAACTCTTTTGGAGTTTTAGGAATAATAAAGGATCCTTATCATTGTCATTTGGCCAAAAGCCTTTCTTTTTCCACTTCAAAGAACTGAAAGTCCCTCCAGTTCAAAAACATTAATGAATGGTCACCCTGTGCTGGGAGTGGAGCTGCCCTTCATGTCCTGGTGCCCTGCTACTCCTAGCAGCTTCTATCCATTCCATGGATCCCATTCCAGATTTATTCTTTTTATTATTAATAGCTAACATTTACTGAGTGCTTACTATGTGCCAGGCACTGTGCAAAGGAAAACTGTGCCTCATTTCTGGGTGATTCAGACTGAGTAGGAATGCCAAGTAAATAGAAACTCTTGAGGAGTTAGGGGAGGGAGGCTCCTACAGGCTGGGGCCAGCTAGGGAAGCCGGCCTTCCAAAGATGGTTTTGCAGCTCAGCCTCAGTTTCACACCTGCTGCCTGCCGGCGTTCAGTGGTGGGGCATATGTATGGTGGGAAAAGGGGTGGCTGCCTCACTGTTCACGCTTGACCTTCGTCAGCCTCTACTGGGTCTGGTAGCATTCATGTTGTGTAGGGGCACAGAAGAGAGCTTCTCCCCAGCTCCTCCAGCCCCCTGAAGGCAATGCTAACATTCCTTCAATGGGGCAAAGCTTCCTTCCTTGAGTCCATGGAAAAAGGCTTAAAATGCAAATAGCTCTGGGGAAGTGACAGCAGGGGGTTGCCTCCTATTTACCAGGAGCAAGAATCAAGGAATGACTCCAGTTTTCTGGCAAGGGCTGGGAAGAGGACATGCAGGGATCCTGGATGTCTGTCTGAAGGAGAGGGGGAAAAGATGGGGGCAGGTCCTGTAGGCAGCTAAGAGCTTTACAGGCAAACCTTCTATCCAGAAAGTCCCAAAGCACCCACCCAACCAGAAACAGGATAGTGGTTTGTAGCCACCCAGAGCAAGGAGCCAAGAAAGATGACTAGCAGGGCCAGATTGACATTCTGGTTGATGAAATGGGGACCCAATATGAAGCCGGAGCAGTCAGGTGCAAGGGTCCCCAGGAGAGCTGCTCTTCCCCGCAGCTGTCTCAGAGACTGCACAACAGTGCCCAGGCCCCCTTTTCCCAAACTCATGACTTGAGAAATAATTCATTTAAAAATTTTTTGGAAGTGTGTATAAAGTCTTACAAAGCATTTGAAATGCAAAGATTTGTGTGTTTAGTAAGCACAAAAAAATTGCCTTCATTGAAAAGAATAAAAGAGGATGGAAAGTGGGACTGTTCCAGACTATTGCACATGTCTGATTCAGAGAACTGTACCCTTCAGCCCCCTCCCTTCATGAAAAATGTAACCCAAACCCCTAGTTCTATAACAATAAACCCATTTCAGAACAACCCCTCCTGCTTAGTTCACTTTCATTTCTCTTGACAGTGCAAGGATGAATCTAGAATACAAGTGTGTGTGTGGGGGGAGGTGGGGGGGTGTCACCATTGTGTTACTGATCCCTTTGTCATGTTGAAGGTTTGCAAGAAAGGCTGGGAGATGGCAGGACCCTCTCATCAACAGTGAACCAGATGCTAAGCAGAGGGCCAGCTGGGAGGGTAAAGGGCACAGCAATCCCGTCTTGATTTAAACAAATGGTCAGAACCAGGGCTTCAGGAAATGGAGGTGGGGGTGTTTCATGAGAGGGGCAAAGCAGAGACCAGACCCAGGACAGAGAGGTGGCTGCCACCACTGAGAACAGTCAGAGTTTAACAGGGAGTGAGCTGTTGGCCAGGAGTTCAGAGCAGGACTTCTGTTTCCAGGAAAGAGGTGGGGATGAAGACAGGGAGTGGAATAAGGGGTAGTGCATCTGTCTCTGCAATGGGCCCAGGAGTGTGCCAAAGGTTGAGGAGGGTGGGGCTGGAGTGCTTACTAGACAGATTACCTAGAACAAGGAACCCAGATCAGATGAGCCTGGGTACTGAGTGGTGAAGCTTTAGATGGGAGGGTCCAGATTTTAGCAGGGGAATCTCAAGGGGTGTGGGATGATAAAGACTATGTGTCCTGTGGAGCCGTGGTTGGCAAACTGCGGCTCGCGAGCCACATGCGGCTCTTTGACCCCTTGAGTGTGCCTCTTCCACAAAACACCACGGCCTGGGCGAGTCTATTTTGAAGAAGTGGCGTTAGAAGAAGTTTAAGTTTAAAAAATTTGTCTCTCAAAAGAAATTTCAATCGTTGTACTGTTGATATTTGGCTCTGTTGACTAATGAGTTTGCCGACCACTGCTGTGGAGCAAATGTGCATCACTAGAGATCAACTCAAGGGCACCAAAGCCCAAATTAGATCACTGGGGGTGAGCAGGGAATTGGTAGCACACTTTGGATAGTGGGCAGAACTGTGGCTGTTTGAATAAGAATTCCTGCCTCAAGAAATGATTGGTCTGGGAATGTGGCAGGACCGAGAGCTCAGGTAACAGCTGTCAAAACTTGAGGAATGCCAGGGAAGGCGGGGCTGGGGACCAGGCAAAGAATAAAGAGTTTCATTCATTGAAAAACCACTGTACCACCACAAAGTGCTATAGGCATCAGCAGCCCAGGGATAGGAAGATGAGTAAGACATGGCCTTTACTCTTGAGAGGTTCCTGAATTTTTAGGGGAAAGAGGCTGGGGGGAGGGGAGAGTTGAGACTTCAGGGGGCATATTCATGGTGCTTTGGATTGTTATACAAATGCAGCTATCTTATTACTTACATTTTACTCCAATAATACTCTTTAGCTTCTGTGCATCAAACCTAGTCAACCATGGGCTATTTTGCTGAGGAATTGAACTTTTTAACATTCATGCCCCACCTCCAAGATGCACACAGGCTTGCCTACTAGCTGCCAGTAAAATCAGCTGGTGACTTGGACCTGATTTGGGTTAGAATCAAGAAGGTGGCACTTCTGTTTCTTTCTTTAAATAGTTTTAGCCCTGAATCATTGAGGAGAACCAGGAGTCAGTTTAACAATAACTTTGGGGATTTTAACTGAAGGACTGGAGGAGTGTCCATTTGGGAGTAGAGTGGAGACCTGGCTAGAGTGGAGTTAGGGCAAAGAAGTCCTGCCCACGAGAGGAGGAGGGGCCTGTGGGGAGCCTGTGTGGGAAGAGATTCCTTCTACAAAGCCCTGGGACCAATGTCTCAGCTGCAGCTGCCTGAGAACCTGAGGAGGCTTACAACATCCTCAAGGAGGTGGCAGTGAAAGAAGCCCCAAGTTTAAGTGGACTCAGTTTCCTAGTCACTTCAAAACAGACCTCCCCTGATTTGCCAGAGAACATGCCACATTCTCTCACAGTTTTAGCAGTGCCTCTCAGAAGTAATCACACTAACACCGTGGCAGTTGTTAGCCTCCTTGTCTCTTTTTTCTCTGCTTAAAGGATATATTTTCCATTATTTTGATTGGGGTTGGTCTCTAAGGGATGGGGAAGGACAGGATGGGCAAAGAAGGAAAGCAATAAATTTCCTAGCTAATTCAAAGGTCAATGTTTTCTTGGAG
Organism: Plecotus auritus; assembly: GCF_963455305.1. Classification (NCBI taxonomy): domain Eukaryota; kingdom Metazoa; phylum Chordata; class Mammalia; order Chiroptera; family Vespertilionidae; genus Plecotus; species Plecotus auritus. The sequence continues at coordinate 63,020,542 of NC_137770.1, forward strand.
TGGATGTCATTTGAATGGATTATGTGTGAAGAGGGACATGCAGGGGCAAGCCCCACTCTTGTCAATCTTGCCATATATTGCTACCACCCTATGGATGGAAATGTTGGGTAGGATAAACGAGCTGTTTCTGCTGGAATCATCCTCAGCAAGACTGGAGCAGCACCTCCTGTCCCCTCTAGAGGCCTAGAGGTGCATTCTGGGGTCAGAGCTTACCTCTTTCAAGATGTCACAGGCAAGAGGTGTCAACTCTGTGCTTGTACATAATCCAGTATATCTTCAGTGCACAGACCCTGCTCCATGCTTACAAATCAACAAATCTGCAGAGTAAAAAGAGTTGGGGAACCCTGAATGGGGGGAGGGGACAGTGTGAGGAGGATGTATATAGCAAGTAAGCATTGCTCTTCTTGAGGAGGATTCCCTTTAAGCTAAAGAAGGCTGAGGAGTAGGGATTACGCCACAGGTAGATTCCCTTTCCTAAAGCAGATGGAGTGAGTCTTCATATCTTGCAACCAAAAGCTCCAAACTAACATCGGACACAACATACTATGAGATGCCATGTAAAGTGGTGCAGCCACTTTGGAAAACAATATCACTCCTAGAAAGGCTCAACCTAGAGTTACCACATGACTTAGTAATTCTACTTCTCAGTAGATAGATACCCAGGAGAACTAAAAACATGTGTCCGTACAAAGCTTGTAGGTGAATGTTCATAGTAGCATTCTTCACAAGAGCCAAGAAGTGGAAACAATCCAAATGTCCTCGAGTCATGAATGGAGAAACAAAATGGGATGTATTCATCAATGGAGTATTATCTGGTCACAGTAGGAATGAAGTAATGATACAGGCTTCATGGGTGAACGTTGAAACATTATGCTAAGTGAAAGAAGCCAGTCATAAAAGATCACATATGATTTCCATTTATATGAAATGTCCAGACAGGCGAAACTATAGAAACAGAAAGTAGTAACTAATGGGGAAGGAAAGGATGGAGGGGGATGAAAATGCTGTAATATTGATTATGGTGATTGTTGCCTAACTCTGTAAATACACTAAAAACTATTGAATTGTATAATTCTTAATTTTAAACCTATTTTTATTTGAACTGTACACGTTAAATGGGTGAAATGTATGGTATATGAACAATATCTCAATAAGAACTGTTATTTTAAATAAACACACACACACACAACAAACACAACACAGAAAAAGAAGGCCTGAGGAGCCTAAATGGCAAGGCTACACTGCTCTTCGGAGGATTCCCTTTAAGGTATTGAAGACCTGGTGCCCTGACAGTGAGCTTTGGATGTACCTGATGGTCAGGGCACACTTGGCCTTTAAATGCAATGTGCTGAGTGAATAAGACGCACTTTATACCCTGCTGGTTGAAGACTGTGGTTCAGACAAGAATCAACCATCAAAGAGGGGTAGAGGAGAAATCCCAACCGGGGGAGAGGGGAAATCCCAACAAAACAAGTACCAGAAGACGGAACAATTTAGTTAATGCCTCTTGGTCTTTACCTTGGCCTACCTCATTTGAAGATGTATGTCTGCCCCAGGCCTGCACGGTGATATACCGATGGGGTGGGAGGGAAGGTACTTACCTGCAGATGAGAGTGGCTGGGTGGGACATACCAGTAGAGAGAGGAGGGAGAGTTGGATTCAGAGATGGATCAGCAAAGAGAGAGAGGAGAATGGAGACTAGTTTGATTTATGAGAATTTTGCTCAGTTGTACTTGGCTAAAAACAACAACAACAAAAAAAACACAACATTGTCAGCTTGTAATTGTGCTGCAATTAGTAATTATCCTTAATTTTTTTCTCTTAAGGCTTAGATTCTAGTCAATAGGTTTCTGTGTGGATATTAAAGTATGCACCTTGTGGGGCTGTATTAGTTTCTCAGTTCGAGACCTTTGGCTTCTGTCTGCTTCCATCTTCCCCCACCACTTCATATTCTTATTTCCCATCCCTCTCTCTAGTCTTTCTTCACTCAGTAAAATTGCTTAACAGATGGGTATAATTAATAACTGAAAGTTGCCAAAGGCAATGACTAGAGGTAAATTACCAGCTGTGAAGAGGGTCAACCAGAGCCAGACAATGAGAAGAACATCATGGTTCTTTCTCCAAGAAAAGCAATGAAATTGGACTGTGGTGGTGCTTACTAGGCTGTGCTCTTTTGTTATGTTAATTATCACTCAAATTGCTGCCTAAGAGCTCTCTGCCTTGAAAGTATGCTAACTGATAAGATGAGTTGGACACATGTGCTTGCTCTGGAGCCCAGGGGTGGTTGGTGGACCCTTTGTTGTAGTCTTCAACATGTCAGAGCAAGGCTCGCCAAGGCCTCCCAGGAAGGCGATGCTGTAGCTCCTCCAATGGCAGGCTGTCTGCTAGTGTTGGTATGACCAAAGCACTGGGAAATTTGGTGTGGGTGGAAGCCATAGTTTCTGTGGCAGGAATAGAGAGAAAGGGGGCAGAGAGAGAAGGGGCAGATTTGTTACAGGTAAATGTTCCTGGATAGTTGGATCAGGTTCATTGTTGGTGATGGGTAGCAAGGGCAAGTCTTCCCTGAGCACCCAAGGGATATTGATTTTGGCTTAGTTCTTTCTCTAGGTAATTATTGGAGAACTGGTAGCTGTGCATGTGGACAGATGTGTACCCCACAAGGTTGGGATACAATCCAGATAGGGGAGTGAAGTATTTAGAGAAATTTTTGCTGAGTAGAGCTGTGATGAGGTGCCAAAAGGTGAGGAGGAAATATGGTGTCTTAAGGCCTCCATCACTACAAGGAGGAGGTAAGACCAGGAGGAGGGTGTACAATCAGTGAAGCCAACTATAACCATGTATTTTGAGGTTTGTTCACCCTTGAGCCAGGCCTCCTTATCTCGGGTCTTAGCATGCCAGGAGTCCCTGAGGACTTCAACAAAAATTTTGAGTCCAGAGATGCAATCAGCAGGAGGGCAAGCATGGTTGCAGTACCTCTGGCCAGGATGAGCCACTGTCCCTAGGGAGAGCAGACCCTCTGTCCTTTCACTTCATGCCTCCCAAAGTTGCCTTAGCCTTCAACTTGACACAGTGGTGTTTTGCTGCCCTCTGCTGCTCAAACCCTACTCTTTAATAGTAGCCTCTGGACTGGATGGCTGGAGGTAACAGAGCAGGTCTTCCTCTGCTTCCCCCTTGTGCCTCTGGTTTATAAGAGGAGGTCTTTGCCCAGCATATGGCATCGTAAAGTAAAAGGTAAAGTTGCTTGGGAAAAGTAACCTTGCTTGGTACTGGTCAAGCTTCTACTAGCTGCTCTAGACTGCATACAGAGGTCTTTCTTGAAGTAGCTGGCATTTTTACTTAGCAGGTCATGCTTTTCTATAGGCTATTTAGCCTCTTCTTGGAGCAGTGTCCTGGAGAAATAGGAATGGAGTTGCAGGACACTCTACTGGAACCTCCCAGGATAGAAGTAGATTCTTCCTACCCCCTAGCTTACAAGGGGGCTGTGAGCTCCTTTCTAGAAACGGTGTCATGGGTTTTCAGCCAGGAGAGGCAAGTCCTGGGATAATTACTGGCAGTTGGGCAGTACGCAATAGATTAGCATCAGGATCTTTGGATACTAGTGGGGAGTGGTCTCAGGGGACCACTTTCCCCCAACATAAAACGCACTTGCAGTGGCAGCCACTTCTGCAGAGGATGCTCAGGCGCTTTATGCCTATCAGTGCACCATCTCCTGATTGGGACGCGGGTGCCCACAGTTCTAGGATCCCAGCTGTGCCCTCATTCCTGAGATTGGGAGATGGAGTGTGCATAGCAGCTTCCCTGGGGTCAGGGTGTCAGGACTCTGTGGTCCAACTACCTGTGAACAAGTAGTCTGTTACTCTGCACGACCCCAAATAACATTGGACTGCACTCCTTGGTACAAACAGTTGCATCTATGCAAAAAAATTTCTTTTCAAAGCTTCAAGTTGGCAGAGCATTCATGGATCCAAGCCTATTTCCTTTAATCATATAGTGTTGACATCTGAATGGGTCCTTCATAAACAATTGCATCTCCTGCCTCCATCCAGGCAGGTGAAAGCTTGGCGCCTGCAAGAACTGGTATCCAGAAAGGTGCCTGGGTCACCTCCTGGTAGGTAGGATGTGGCCAAATGGCAGGTGTGGGGCCTTATGTCCCAGAGGTAGAAACTAAGAATCCAAAGCAAATGGCCACAACACATAGAGAGAGCCAAAGCAGATCCAAAGGAATAGAGAGATCGAATGGGGGAGGGGGGATGAGAAGTGGCAGGCTTTTTAAGATTGAGGTCCAAAATACAAATGTAAGCAGAGCACCTCCTTTGGAGGTAACCAAGCACATGGGGTCCTGTTTCCCCTGGAGGGAACTAGGGCCAAGTAATAGTTCAATCCCTTCAGGCCCATCCCTTCTGCTCTTTTTCTCCTTTGACTTAGAATTAAACAAACACATTTGATTGTGTTTTAAGTGCAAAAGCCCTGCAGGAAGGACTTGACATTGGGAAAGATAAGTATAAGTTGGTTTCTGCCTCAAAGACCATGCAGTCAGTTCATGGCCTCTTTCCCCATTAGCTTCCTTCCCTCTTTCTCGTCCCTTCAACAAGCATTTCTTCTATGCACTCCAAAGTTTTTGCCTTAGTACTCACTATGTATTCAGTAAGTTCTTCAAAATTTTTATTTCTCTTGCCTTTTTCTATCCCTTATTGCTCTATCTCAGATCCCTTCCATTTATCTCCCAATAAAGCAGGCAACAGATAAATTTGGGGGGTTAGAAGGAAGAAAGAGATGTTAAGGGGAAATGCATGCTTAGTTGGCATACCTGTGTTTATTCTGTGACACTCAAATGCTATGTGTCCATTTTACTCATGTAATGGACAAGCTTGAGGTAAGGAAAGCCATTTCATTTTCTTGTATGATGAATTTTTGCTGAGCATTAGCCCCATCCCACTTGCACAGGCTATATATATGTTTTACTGCTATGTATCTCTAAATAAACTCAAATAGGTTTGGGGTCTTTTATCTACTTTGTAAATGAGTGGTGGGATGATGCCAGTCTGACAGTAACCAGAGCTAAAGAGTAAAAACCTGACCTCTTAATCCTCCCACCTGACACTTCCACCCAAGCCTTCAGCCCTCACTCCAACTTTTCCCTCCCTACAGTGTTCATCACAAGACTATCAAGGCAAACACATGGAATCTTCTATAATGGCCAGCACTTCGGAGACTACTAAAAGAAATAAAACCTCTAAGATCCTGGCTACTCTGATCTTTATTCCCACCCCCCAAAGGGTACATGGCTTTATTGCTTATGTTGCATATTTAAATAAATACAATAAAAATCATAGAAAAGCTCTATGATAAATCACATATTTATTAAGTCCTTGCTTCTGTGTAGTCTTCACATATTTGTATCTTTTAATTTTTGTCTCATGTAAGGTAATTCATTAGAAGAAGCAGGCAGGTGATGACAAATGAACTTTCAATGAAGGGCTAATTTGACGATTCCAGTTTTGTTTGGATCATGGCGTGCAAGTAATCTGGGCCCCAGTATGTTAATAAGCAGAGCTGTGATCAAGATGGCTAAAATGCTATTGTCAGCACAGCCTTCGAATATGGTTCCAAGTGGAGTGAGCTGATACTTGCAGTTTCTAGAGCCAGAGGACCTAACACAGCGAGGACTGTAGTTTTGGGTATTCATGAGAGAGCAATAAATATTTTCTCCTTAAAATTAAAACAAGCAAAATACATCAAGAAAAACGTAAAATTCGAACCAATAATGCCAAACTCACACTAGCAATAGAAATACCAATAGCATCTGATTTAAGAGCTGCAATAGATACTTCCAATCCAACCAAACCAAAAAGAAGGGGTTGAAAAATATCCCATGCAAATGCAGTAATTTTTTGGACTCCAATCATTTGTAATACAGTTATTCAATCTTCCTTGTGGAGGACAAATACTTTTTGTCATCTGTGGTTTTGCTTCCTCTGTTTTTGAGAAGATGAGTTCCTTAGTTGCTTCATCTTCTCCATCTTTGAGGATCTGAAGAGTTATAGATGATTCAATGTCATTATCCTTCAAATATTCATTTTATAGTTCGATGGTGTCCATGCTACAACTCCTGTAGCATCCCCGCTGCCCGGAGCCACCCTGGCGTCCAGCAACGGCAGCACACACTGCACAAGGCCGGAGGGTAAAATGCTCGTTGGCCCCGCGAGGGCGGAGGCCCCCCTCCCCCCTTTTTTAAGTAAGGCACATGAAAGCCTTCTATAAAAGTTCTGTATTACTTAAAAATTCCTATTGGCTAATAAAAGTATTTCCACTACAGAACTGAAGCTATTTAGAAAAACACACGCTGAATGTTTTACATGCAGAATACCTGAAACATTATTATATCTTACATCCTGGCACAAACAGTCCCAAATTCGAATGCCTGTATCTGAATAACAATATGACTGTGGTTACAACTGCAAAAATGTTAATCAGCTTATCCACATAGGTACAAATATTAATTGTATAAAATCTAAAGGAAGAACAGCATCTACTGCATCTGTGCTTCATTTCAATAATGGTAAGAGATTTGGTATTTTCAGTCTTTTTTTTCATAAGTCATGTTGCTATTTGTAAAAGGCCAGTGTTATATGATACTGAAGACCATGGAGAGATACTGTTCATATGACACGTGAATCCAGTATACCTGTCAGTCAATGCAAGACAATGAAGCCCTGGATGACTGGAGAAAGTCATCAAAGGCAATCTGTCCCCATCCTTGTCTGTCAAACTTTCGAATGTAGTCAAACTGGTCAGACAGCCAGTAGCTAAAACCTGAGAGTGCTTGCTTGAGCTCATTCTTGTTCATCATCCCTGAGTTGTCCCTGTCATAGGTGCGAAAGACATTCTGCCAGTCCATGATGTACTTGCCAATGCCTGCGAACTTGAAGTTTATGCCAGCCTTCTGGCAGTCAAAACATTGATATGATTAATTATGGGATTAAATGGAGTCCAGGTGCCATTCCATAGTGCTTGTTGAAGTTCACTGACAGAGATCACCCCCTCCTGTCTTCATCAAGCCTATGAAAGATGCCACAGGAAGCTCTGGTCTGGCAGCACCATGTCCACAGCTGGTCTGGCTGTCCCTGCCCTGGCCATAGGGGTGGGCAGCCATGGGCCCACGAGTGTGGCCAGAGAGGGGAGTCTGGAGTCAACACACGATGCCTTAGGGTAGCTGCACTTACACCTCTGCCCTCTTATCTTGATTTTTAACTTCAAGTCTTTGCTTATTTAATTCCCGTATTTGCTTCTTCTCTCCTAAGATGGGCTCAAGAAGAGATGGAGGGGGAAGTTGTGTTCATTGCATTACACAGTGAAGAGCTGTGTCTAGCTTTATTTAGCTCCCAAACATCTCCCATCCTACCTGTTAAGGAGTTTGGAATGCCACTTTTCCTTTGAATCTTAAAAAAAAAAATTTAAGAGTCTTTCATTTAAAAATATATTCCTAAAATGCAAATGTCCCTGGGAGGGGAAATACTTAGGTGGCAGTTTATCTGAGGGGAGAAAGTCTCAGTGGGGGAGAGAACTCCAAAACCACACCTTACCTACTTAACCAACTATTACTCCTGCTCCTGGTCAATGCTATATCTGAGTACGGGGGAGACGACAGAAGGCAGATTTGGGTACACATCCCCTCCCTCCAGCAGATACACACCTGGACCTGAAGTAGTGACAACAGTTGTCTCACATGAAAACATCTGGCTGAAGGCTAAAATCACTCAGATTTCCAACTTAATATTTTCCTAAGTGTAACATTTTTCTCCTAATTTTCTTTTGGAAAAGACTAAAGTAGCTCCACAATTTTCACATCTTCATACTCCAAACTGCACTCAAGTTTGCCTGGGGCAGGTTTATGTGCATACATAAATGCATATTCCCAGCGTATGTCTGGGACCCCTACAGGAGTCAAAGTTTCAGGGAGCAAGTTTCAGAGAGCCTCACGATGATGTAGCTCCTTCTCAGGGAATCCGAGGCATTACTCTCTGTCCATGGGAGCATACGTGCAGATCTTTTCTCCCCCTCATGGTCAGTTTTCTATTTGTGATTAGTAATTGGCTTCTCTCGGTACGTTATGATCTATTACAAAAGCCAAACATTCAGAGGGCGAGCTGAAATGACAAAATTTGGTCATAATTTATGTTGGCCCCTGACATATATATTTTTTTTAATGATTTGGTCTCTAAGCAACTGATCTCTTAGCAACAAGAAGCACCTTTATAAAAGATGGCACACACAAAGAGTGATTGCCAGAAAAGCCACCCGGTTCTTAAACAGCCGCGCATCATTAGCAAAACTCTCCATCTTCAAGAGTCCAAAAACTAGAAGTGACCAGCAGACCCAGGTAACCTTGATATTTGCACATTTTCCTGAAAAAAAAAATAAAAACAAACTCATGCAAAACTATTGAGGAGAAGAAAAATTTTTGAAATATGTTCATTGTTTGAGGTCTTATTAGTTAGTCTTGGCTAACTTTTAATAGAATGTATTCTATTAAATAACTGCTTCTTGATTTTTTAAAAACAACTTGGACATGGCTTTTGTGATCAGAAAACAGTTCATTCAAAGTATTTCATTGACATGAGAGGACAGAGGGGGAAACAATCAATCCTTTTCAGAGTTTATTTCTGTAGATTTTCATTTGAAGGGAAAAATTCCACACTGTGGCAAAATCGATGAGCATGCAGAATGTCACCGAGTGGTGTGCAGTGCTAGGGGAGTAAGTGTGGGGTTTTTCCGTGTATTTTTAAATTGCTAAAATATTTAGTGGCAAAATTATTTTACTTCCAAACTTTAGCTTTTAAATCCAAGATCAGTTCTAGTAGCAAGTGACGGTCTTTTCTTGCAAATATTCAAGGACTGGTTTTTCTCTTCTCTTTCATAGCACAAAAACAAGCATTTTTCTATTCATCTTCATTGCCGTAAGAAAAGATTCATTCCAAAACTAAAAATAGGAGAAATCCCAGCCATCTGTACTCTGTTTCAGGTAGCCAGGAGTTGAAGACTTAAATGTCTTTCTAGAAAATTGGAGTTGGAGATGAGGAAAAATGGTTTCTTATCTGTACCTCTTCAATTAAGACTGTATAATTATAAATCCACTTGGGGTATTCAAAGTGCATAAAAAGGAGATGTTTTGTGAGAGAAATAAAAATGTCTCTAATTGAGCTTAGAAAATATTACATAGAGATATTACAGATCTAAGCAAACAGACTAGAAAAATTGTAGTTTCAATAAAGACAAGTTGAGACACTTCTGTGCATTTTTAAAAAATAAGAATTGTATATGCCACTTATCTTTAAATTGAGCTGTATGCTGACATCTTCTCAGAACCAGAAAAGGGGATACTTTATCTAAATACAGACCTTGCCAATGGGTCAGGGCATTCAAAATCAGGACAATCCCAGAAAATTTGGGACTTAGAGTTGTTCTAAGACTCTTTATCAGCACAATATGATTACAACTTGATTTCAGAAGCTGCTTATGAGTTGTATTTCTGTTACTGCTACCAACTTTAAGCACAAAGAATTCCTTCTTGTGATTGCTTTGCTCAGAAATTAGCAACTTGAATATCTTATGTTGAATGTCAGAAACAGTTTTTTAAAGCCATGTACCATGAAAGCACAGAAAAACATACAGCTTTGTCATTTAGAATTAAAGATTTGCTGTGCTTATATTACAATGTGGTCATTACTATAGAAACATGTTTGTGGCTTTAAGGAACTGGAAAAATAAGCTATAACTTGTGCTGCCTGTATCTGGATGTGTTTCCAGTTTTAAGTGTACCACAGTCTCCTAAATATGAAGGGGAATAAAATTAAGCAAAGATACGGTAGCATTTATATCCCAAGTGGCAGCTAAGTTTTTGCAGTGGTTCTTTTAAGATTTTTCAATTCCAGTCACTATGTCCTTTGAGGTTCATGTCTTGTAAGCTTTGTCTATGCACAAGCAGACAAAGGGGGCCAATGGTACTGTAGAACTTGTCATTTTGGCTGTCTTAATGAGCCATCTGACCAAGATGGAGAACAATTACAAGATTTGATGTATACAATGAAAATACTCTAACTAGACTGGCCACTATATACTAAGCTGACTCATTCTGCTGTGTTGGGATTAGCTGCTTCTGAGACACATACACATATCCACAAATGGTCTCAATATAAATCATAAACTAGGAAATCAAAAGGAGCCTCTCCATTAGTGAGGGATACACAGGAAAAAGGATAGCTTTAATTTCATGAAAGTTTCCAAACATAGTTCTTATTTGGTGTCTAAAAATGCTAAACTTGTTTTTTTAGTTTAAACCTTAGGGGTTGGACTGGTGGGGGTGAGAGTACATGGGGGGTGGGCATGTAACAGCTGGCAGACCCACTTCCTAACAGTTCTGCTATGTGGGAGATCCATGCTGCAAATTGATCTATTTACTTTGGACACCTTAATACCTGAATTGAAATGATCAGGTAGAACATGATTGGTTACTACTATTAACAGAAAAAAAAATTAACCCTTCTAAATGAATCATACTTTGGATAATTTGGTCTTTCTCTGGTGAGAGGGAGGTTGGAAAAACCTGAGTGCCATGGTGGACTCGGCACTTGACAATGTGCAGTTCTCTTTAATCCTCACAACAGCTGCACAAAGGCATCAGCATCTCCAGTTGACACACGTGTAAATTAGGTTCAGCAGTTTGCCAAGATATTATCTAAAGAGTGAACAGCAAAGCTGGCCAGTCTTACTCTCCAGCTGCTGTGCTCTCCTCAGGCCACAATGGCACAAGCAACTATTTTAAATTGACATTCAAATAGTCCCTCTGGTCTTAGTAAAGCCAAAGCTCTGATCCAAGCATCTTCTCACAGAAGTCTCCTTAATCCCTGGCTGATGGGCAGTCAGATCCCACATTTTCAATGACTACCACAGGATATGAACTGGAGGCGGGCAGCCGGCTAGGCAGCAGAGGCCACAGGGCCTGTCGCCATTCCTTGCCATGATGCACATCCCAAATGCAGTGGGGTAGGGCTCTTTGATGTACCCTTTCTGCAAGAAAAAGAGCCTGAGACAAGGCTCTCCAGGGGCATCCTCGGAACACAACAGTTAGGGGCTACACTGGTAGAGAGGAAGAGAGACCAAGATCCAGAATGGGTCAAGTGGCATGCCATCATGTTAGGGTGGCTGGGAAGGGAGCCAGGTGGTAGCTGGGGTGGGGGCAAGGTGAAATGCTACAGAAAGCAGAACTATCCAGCAAGGACATCCCTTCAAGGTTGCAGGACTGCAGTGGCCTGTCCCCTCTGCTTCTAAAGCCTTTATGGCTTATGTTTTGCCCCTCTTAAAATATCCCTGAGAGGTCAGTCTTAAAGAGTTAATTTTAAAAACTTCCCTAAAATAGTATGTGGGTAGAAGATTTGTAGAGGAATGAGGCCCAGGGCAGCTGTGATGAGCCCTGGGACAAAGCACTCTATACATCCCCATTACTTTGGATACTTACTTACGTCAATCAGCTCAGAGATCTGAAGTGTCTTGCCCAAAGCAAGGTAATTCATGTAGGTGGGTAACTGTCTGGCATGTGGTGCTATGATATACATGGTTGGTGTATAGATGCCATATTCTTATCATGAGCAGCACAGGTCAAATCTCCCTCTATAGTATAGAGTCTATACAGTGCACAGAAAGTCATCTGGCATCCCTGGGTAGAAAAAGATAGTCACTTAACTCATTTCATTTCTTTAAAAGCTTATCATCCTTAATTTGGGAGCTGGCTTAGAGATTGCTTAATTTAGAGTTCTCATTTTAGAGGCGAAGGAACTGAGTTGGAGTGATTTGTCCAAGGTCTATGTAACTAGTCCTAACGAGGAATGGAGCTTAGTTCTCTTGACTCCCAGTCTAGTGCTCTTTCCTCTATATCATAATAATTGTTAATCCCAAGAAGAGGATGAGAGTACAAACTATTACCCCTATTTTATAGACAGAAAAAATGAGGGCATAGTTCAGTTTAGGGACAACGGCCACTCCAAAAGTTATGAAAATTATTAAATCTATAAAAATAATTTAACAGCTCCTTGGGATTAACCATTTTCATTTTCCCTGCTGGGTACAAATGTGCAGGTTTCAGTACTACAGTGAACATACTGGAATATCCAAAGGCTTTTCAGCTTGCAGGTCATATTACTTTTCCCCTGTAGGGAAGTAAGGAAGGGGAGGGAAAAATGGTCCCTACTGTTATGAAGCCTAGTGTTCAAACAGATTACGCATTTATGGAATCTCTTAAAAAGCTAATCCAGTGTATATCTGCATGTCAGAACGGTCACAGCCAAGCCCACACCAAGAACTGATAACAAAGGGTACTGTAAGCAGCAATCCTTACGGGTTTTCCTTCTGTTTGACCGAGATTTCTTATGATTATTACAATTCCCACACTTGAATGTGGTACTACCCCAGAAGCAGCCCTAGCAAAAAGACCCTGATATATAGGAACAATTATTGGGAACTGTACAATTCTGAGGACAATTCTAAAAACTTAATGGGGAAGTGTGAACTCACATGGTTTGCACTCTCTGTGCCGAGTTCTGTGCTAGGACCTTTACATCGGTTTTCATTTTTAACCTATGATGATGTCAGTATTCTGAGCACAATTTTCCTGATGCGGAAGCTGAAACCCTTCTGCATTTAAGGAACATACCAAAGAGGGCAACACCATAGAGTAGTGTTTGCTTATTCAATGTATTTTACTGTACTTAAATGATATGCCTGGCACTGGACTAGATGCTGGGGATACAAAGTTAAATAAGACATGATGTTTGTCTTGAAGAAGCTCAAAGCCTCATGATGTTAATTTCCACTCACTGTGGGAACTTATGCCCCTCAGAGCTCATTTAATAGCAAATCAGTTATTTATGAAGTAAATTCTAAAAGATTTACTGTAGAACACACATCTTGAGTGTTGGAAAGGGTTAGAGAAAAACCCTAAGATGGGAAAGTATAGGGCCAGGGTTTACAATGAGGGGGGAAATTGAAGATTGACAGAAAGTTGGTATTCATGACGTATAATAAAATGGGGGGAAACACAGAGGAGAAAATGATTCACATAAAAGGGCTAGCAAACCTTGGTTCTTCTCTGCCTATAAAAGTTCCTTAATGCGGAAAATATGAACAATAAACTTGGTTTATAAGAGATTTTTGGCCCTGGCCCGGACAATAGCTGTAGAAGATAGAGCCCAAGCCAAGACAAGCACAGAGCCAACAATGGTCTGAGGCTAGGCTTGGTGATTGATTAGATGGCAGAAGGGAAGGAGGAAAGAAAAATATGATGGTGGCATCTCTAGAGGTAAGAGAACTTAGGAATTCGCTGTCACTTTAGGTAGAATGATGGTGAGATTGCTTTTCAACAAGGTTTAGAGATTGCAAATGTGCCCATCTTAAATGGGGACATTCCTTGGAAATGTTAACTATGTCCCTCAAAGTACAAATCAAGACATATTGGGTCTAAGAAAAGATCTGTGCTCTTCTGAGAGTCAAGGAAGATGGGGGAGGGGTCTGAAAAATATCATTTAGATGCTAAACTATTAGAATTTCCAACCTGTTTTATGGGGACAGGAGGGCTATCCTGGAAAACCCAGGAAGCCTGGGGACCATACCTTTAAGCAACTGGCAGCCCTGATGAAAGGGGTTTTGCTCTTACAAGTGTTTGAGTGTCTCTAAGAATGAGTGTGGAGAGGGACAAAACAGAAGAACTCAGCAGAGGGGGTGACCTTGAGAAGAGGTAGGAATCAGGACAGAAGACAGATAAAAGGGGACCAGAGCCTTAGCCAGTTTTGCTCAGTGGATAGAGCGTCAGCCTGCGGACTGAAGGGTCCCGGGTTCAATTCCAGTCAAGGGCACGTACCTCAGTTGCAGGATCCCAGCCCTGGTTGGGGGCATGAGGACAGCAACCAATTAATGTCTCTCTCGCATCGGTGTTTGTCTCTGTCTCTCCCTTTCCCTTCCACTCTAAAAATCAATGGAGAAATATCCTTGGGTGAGGATTTAAAAAAAGGGGGGTGAGGTGGGGTGGGGAGGGAGACCAGAGACTTTAGAAGAGAACCAGAAGCAAACTGGGTCATACAGTTCCAAGAAGTGAAAAATGCTTAGACTTGTAAGCAGATGAGTGAGAGAAAGGTCACTGGTACCCTCAAAAAGCAATATGAGTGGGACCGGAAGCTGGGAAAACATCCTGGTGGAAGGTGTGGCAGGGGTGGCATACCAGAACCCAGACAGGCCTCCTGATCTCCGTAGGCTGACTGAATGCAAGATCAGCCAGTAAAGACTTGGCCCTCCCCATTAGACATCCATCTTGAAATCCAGCTGTCTACCTGGGCCAGCCTGGGGAGAGCCCGTTTGAGGCAGGAGGAAAGAGCGTGGACCTCAGAGTCAGACAGGATTTTAATCCTTCCTCAAACAGAAACCATGTGACTACAAGAAGAAAATTCAACCTCTATTTCTTTAAAATTGAACTACTACTAGTTATTTCACAAGTTGGTTGTTTTTTTCTTTTAAGAACGAAAGTGAGATAAAATATGGCAGAGGTGTTCAGTAAATACCAAGTCCTCCAGAACAGTGGGTTGTTTAGCTGTATTGCTTGGAAACTTCATAAATTTTCAGAAGCTGTTTTGAAGGTGTTGTTGGGGTGAGGGGGGCTAGGGAGAGGGAACATGATAGGAGGAGCTCCAGCTACCCATACCCCACACTTACCAGAGTACTGGGATCCTATGGAAAGTTTTGCGTAGCAAGGTTTCAGGATATTAATTCAGGATACAAAAATAAAATTGTATTCTTAGACACTAGTAGCAATCAATTATAAAATAAATTTTTTTTAAAAATTCTAATGTAGTAACAATAACATAAAATACTTAGGAATAAATCTAACAAAAGGTATCTGAGACCTCTAGACTGAAAAAATACAAAACACGGCTGAGAAAAATCAAAGAAGATATAATAAATGGCAAGATATTTTTGTGATATAAGATTCAATATTGTTAAGGTAGTAATTCTGCCCAAATTGTTCTTTAGAGTCAATGAACTTCCAAATAAAATTCCAGCAGGCTTTTGTTTTTTATTTTTAAAATTTATATTGAAATGAGAAAAACCTACAATAACCAAAATATGTCAGTTAGGGACTTTTGAGCAGCAGGCAGCAAGACTAGGTATGCAAGAGATTTATGGGGGGAGGGTGGGAAACTAGGGAAGATAAAAGGGAATGAAGCAGGAGTGGGCAAGGAAGCTGTCAGACCAGTGCAAGTCTGACACCTGAGAACAGAGAGAAGGAAGAATTGTGTGGAAAAGGCTTTAGACGACAGTGTAGTTCTGTTTGGGCCAGGAATGGGAAGTCCCCAAGCAAAGGTTGTCTGTTGGAAGAGTCCTATATTGGAGGGAATGGGCTATCACTAGTACCCCTGCCATACTTAGTCATTGGTTAGGAGCTGGCCAAAGAAACATGGCCTTTCTGTGAACTTGGTGGCCATAGGGAGGAGCTATCAATTAGGCTCCCAATAGCAGGTTCTTTCAAGATATCTGAGCAGTGCATCTCCATGGCCACCATACAAAATGATTTTGAAAAAGAACAAAGTTGGAGAACTTATCTTCCAACTTACCAACCTTATCTTTATATGTCAAGACTTACTGTAAAGCTACAGTAATCAAAACAGTTGGGTGTTGGCAAAAAAAAACATAGACATAGATAATAGTATGGTGATTACCAGGGAGAAAGGGGGGTTGGGGAGGTGGAAGAGGGCAAAGGAGGGATAACATCTCCATCACCCTTTTGTAATCCACCCTTCCTCCACCCCATCCCCAGACAACTACAGACGTGCTTCCTGTCACTACTGATTAGTTTGCATCTTTTAGAATTTTATGTCATTGTGATCATACAGTCTGCACTCTTTACTATCTGGCTTCTTTCCTCAGCATATTGATTCTGAGATTTATTTATGTTGTTCATATTAACAGTTTGTTCCTTAATATTGCTGATTAGTATTCTATTGTATAATTAAATGACAGTTTATCCCTTCACTGCTACTGAACATTTAGGTTGTTATCCAGTTGTTGACTTCAAATAAGACTACCATATACACTGAGTGGCCAGATTATTATGATCTCTGAATGCATAATAATCTGGCCACTCAGCATATATCCTATATGATAAAAAGCTAATATGCAAATTGTCTCCTCGACCAGGAGTTCGGCCAGCAGGCAGGCTGGCCAACTGCCCATGTCCCCTCCCCCTGGCCAGGCTGTCTGGACCCCACCCATGCACAAATTCATGCACTGGGTCTCATATATATATATATATACATATATATATATATATATGTATATATATATATATATACACACACACACACACACACACACACACATACACACACACACATATATATATACATATATATTCACAAAGATATACATACACAGTGAGTGGCCAGATTATTATGCGTTCAGAGATCATAATAATCTGGCCACTCAGTGTAAATATATATTTGTATAGATTATGTACATATATGTGTATATATATTTAGCATATGTACACTAAAACAGGGGTCCTCAAACTTTTTAAACAGGGGGCCGGTTCACTGTCCCTCAGACCATTGGAGGGCCGGACTATAGTTTAAAAAAAAACTATGAACAAATTCCTATGTGCACTGTGGGCCCGGGACGAGTCGGCTGCTAAGCAGGACAGGCAGCGGCACCCGGCGGGCCGGATAAATGTCCTCGGCGGGCCACATGTGGCCCGCGGGCCATAGTTTGAGGACCCCTGCGACTAAAACATAAAATTGTACCCCTTGAATATGTGAGGCTTATTGTATCTCATTTATGCCTCAATAAAGTGATTTTAAAGATATGGGGGAGATGGGAGATGGGGTCTGATGTATAATGTAACCCCATTTGTACAATAAATATACTGAAACAGTGTCCTAGAAGAAATTTAGGGAGAAGTGAGTCTGGTACTTTATTTAGCATCTACATTTCCCCTAGGCCGGGGGAGGGAGTAGAAGAAGGAGCAATGCCTAGTGCTAACCAGCTGTTGCATTAAAACCCCCTGAGCGCTCCTGACTGCTGGGTGGGGCTCCACACCTGAGGACCCTTCTCTGTGTTGGGGGGCAGGCAGCCCAGCTGCTTGGGCGGTTGGCCAATGCATCACGTAGGGTGGTGCTCAAAGGGGACTGCGCTTGCCCTTTAATGCACTGCAGTCACCACACTGAAATTCTTAACAATTTTATCTTTGAATGTGGGTTTTATAAGCAAGTCTGATGGGACTTTGGATGCACTGGGAACTCAGACCCTTGGCTCACGCAGGGCCTCCTCTCCTGCTGCTTTCCAGGAGTTTCCAGGAGTTCTGAGCTGCCGGCTCCTCGGTCCCAGCCCAGCAAACACTGCCACCTCCGCCAGGCAGGGTAGGGCTGGGCCCACAGCCAGGGGACTGAGTCACAGGGTGCCACCCCCCCCCCCCCCTGCCCCCGCTCCCCTTCCCTCCCACACACACACCCAGGCACCTGTGAAAGCCTGTGCAAGAACCCCTGTACCCTGGGAAGTACAACATTAAATGGCAAATAAAACACCATGACAGTGGAGAGAAAGAGCACGGAAGAAGGGAAAAGGCTTTTTCCTGCTTTTTGAACAAGGGACTCCCCATTTCCATTTTGCCCTGGGCCGGGAAAATTCTGTCACCAAGCAGGCTGCTTGAGAAAGACCACACTCATTCCCGCCCGCCAGGCCTGCCCAGCATTCCAGCCATGGGTTGCCACAAGTAGAGGACCTGGTCTGATTTTGCACTCAAACACTTCTAACCACCCCAGGGGAAAGATTTGGCTCAAACTACCCAGCCCAGCAGTGGGAGAGACAGAAACATTTACTTGAAAGTCTGGAATGTAGGGCTGACTTGCTCTCCTCTGGAGCAGCAAGCATGTGTATTCGGGAAGAGACAGGACAGTCCTGCTCTCATGAGATTCTTCTGGATGCAGACCTCCCTGTTCTCTGATTTCCTCTCCAGTGTGGAATAGGGGTGAAAGTCCCAATTTGGTGTTTTGAAAAGTCACCATGACAACAGCCAAGTCCATTGAGTATAAAATGTATCAAGCTCACTTTCTTTCCTGTGTTTTTTCACAAATATGATTCAAAAATATTTTTCTTTAATAAAGATGTCACATGTCATGTGTTTAATGGGAAACAATTAAAATTTTACATATGGTAGCCCTAGCCAGTTTGGTTCAGTGGATAGAACATTGGCCCGTGGACTGAAGAGTCCTGGGTTCGATTCCAGTCAAGGGCGTGTACCTTGGTTGCAGGTTCCCCAGCCCTGGTCAGGGTGCGTGCAGGAGGCAACCAATCAATGTGACACATTGATGTTTCTCTCTGTCTCTCCCTTTCCTTCCACTCTCTAAAAATCAATGGAAAAATATCCTCAGGTGAGGATTAGCAAAAATTAAAAAAAATGTTACATAAACAGACCAGCAAATAAATTTTTACTGTTTTAGATCATATATTTTTTTCTTCAAAATCTATATATATTCTGTGATATTTCAAAAGTAGATCTTGATATGAATTTGATGCTACAGGTTAAGCTCTATAGAACTCAGATTCAAATTCAGCAGCAAATTTTAGTTCTCTAGTGTTGTTTTTTTTTTAACTCTGGCATATCTTGATCAAGTAAGTCTCCATGCTATTATTTGAAGTCCATGGCCTTGAGGTAGTAATCACCAAGTTTTAATACCTTGGATTTCTTTTTCTGAGCGAACAAAGGCTTCTAGTCAGAAAATAATCCAGCTGCAATAAAAGGGAAGAGAGGACCTGTGTTTGCCCAGGCCCCCCAGAGATTAGTGGCACCTCTTTGATTTGTCAGTTCTTTGCCTCCACCTTTCTCCACACAGTCCAGGTTAGCTTTAAAGCTTACTCTAAAAGGGCAAGAGCAGATAGGAGCTCTTTTTAGGAAACGTGTTCTACACAGCTGTTCAATTCATGGATTTAGAAGTAAAAATAAACTTGGAAAGTTCCGTTAAATGAGTCAGGGTGTGATAGAAATTAGGGACTAATCCTTGACTCCATGGGCTGGAGAAGGAACTGGCAGAAGCTTGTCTACTTCTACTACATGAGGAGGGAAGGGCTTTTCCTTCCGCCCAGCCCTTCTCCAAGGCAGGATAAAGCAGTCTAGCCTTCAGGGCACTGGGTGGGGAGTAAGGAGGTCCGTGTCCTGAATGATTGTCAATAACTAGTGTGAGATCTTGAGTGCAGAGTTTAACCTCTCAGGAGATGCCAGTGTTTGCCCTGCTCTCTCAGCATACTAGTATATGCAGTGCCTCTTGATGAGAGGAAAGCATCGTGCACATAATGTGATGTGTGAGAGCATTGCCACGTATCTTGCTCTTTGCTACTCTCCAAGACTGGCAGAGAAGGGTTGGAACTGCCAGTTTTTTGCAAAGTGAAAGCTAAGTCTTTCCTCGGCTGCGTCTGAGCTGTGCATCTGGGCACACTTAGAGAGAGAACAGGCTAACTGCATCTTTGCACAAAGAAGAACAGCTATTTTCCTCAGTGTTGGGGAAACTAGATTTATCAAGACTGATCACATTCACTAGCCTGTACCCTGGCACACGACTCATCGGGCACCAGGGTTCTGAAGTTCAAAGAGCTACAAAGTTCAGGCAGGTAACATTAATCCAGGGGAATGGAGAGTACTTCTCTGTTGAAAGGGACACCAGACCATGGCCACAAGGGGATGTGAGTCCAGCGTGGCCAGATCTCCTGAGTTTTCTCAAGAGACACCTGAAATCTGGACTTTTAAATTTTAAGATATACAAATTCTTGAATAAGGGCAATGAAAGCAAATTTAAAGGACAGTGTAATCCAAAATGAGACAGGTTAGCAGACTGAGTAGGTGAATGGCAGAAATTCCAGTTAAGACATGGAAGCACAACAGCTACATAGTCCTAAGCCCTGCCTCCTTCAGAGAGTGCTGAGAGGAAGCAGCACCAGCGGGTGGGTCTCCTGCCTCAGCCTCTCCTCTCTCTTCCTCCCTTGGGCCTGAGGAGATTTTCTCTCTGTGAGCAGAAGGTGAAAGTTATGCTCCTGCCCTGGCCAGGTGGCTCCATTGGTTGGAGTGTCATCCCATACACCAAAAGGGCTGTGGGTTTGATTCCAGGTCAGGGCACATACCTAGGTTGCGGGTTCGATCCCTGGTCGAGGCACATATGGGTGGCAACAGATTGATGTTCTTTCTCACATTGATGTTTCTCTCTCTCTCTCTCTCTCTTCCTTCCTCTTTCTCTAAAAATCAATAAAAACATATCCTTGGGTGAGGATTAAAAAAAATAGTCTTGCTCCTGGTAACCCATTCCTTTTCCCAAAGCCATTATTGTAGCCAGTCCTTGCCCACACTTACAGGCCCGGATTTTGAAACTCAAAAGCCAGGAAAAGATTTGTTCCTTCTGCATTCTGCTTCCCTGAGGCAATGAAAAGTGCTCAGCTAACGTAATGAGAAGAGGGGACAAAGGGTAACAGGTAATACTAGCTGGCCGCACCCAGCCCAGGCTTAGAGGAAGGATCATCACATATAGTCTCATGGCCTGAATTGGGTGGTATGCTTGCCAAGTTAGGACTAGTTTGGGACAGCGAGGTGTTGTCCAGGATTCATGGCAGGAAAGGAGACTGGAAAGGCAGATGAAACAAAACTCAATATGAAAAAATTTTTAATTAGCTCAGATGTGTTATTTTTGTTAAGTTAGTGACCCAGTTCTGC
Organism: Plecotus auritus; assembly: GCF_963455305.1. Classification (NCBI taxonomy): domain Eukaryota; kingdom Metazoa; phylum Chordata; class Mammalia; order Chiroptera; family Vespertilionidae; genus Plecotus; species Plecotus auritus. The sequence goes on from NC_137770.1 coordinate 63,041,330, forward strand.
ATCTGTTCTGTGTAATTGCTCATCCATGTACTTGAAAGTGACATAAAGGGCTTCAGAAAGCATGATCTGGAAACCATGCCCATTCTAATTTGGGTGGTCTTAACCTCTACAAAGCTGGCACTGGTTGAACTCATTTGGGGGTATACATAACCCCAGACTTCCCCGAGAGGGTGCCACAGCTGTCACCAAGCCTTCTTGCTATTCCAAGGACTGCTACTGCTTTCTGCCTACCCTTCCCCCATTCCAGTACCCTTCTCTATTTCCCTAGGCTTTCCCAAATTCTTCTTCTTCCCCAGTAATCCTCTCAACTTTATCTCTTCCCCTGAAGACCCTGTTCTCCTGTCTGCCTTCTCAAGTAGAGAATGTGTTTTCAATCATAAATCCCCCCAATTTCAGTATTGAGCCCTAGGGATGGTATCTTTCAGGGTGCTGCTGCCCCTGGACCCTTAATCCATTTTTCTAAAATACTGAAAACCCCTTGAGGGTGGAATGGTGGGCAGTGAGAGATTGCCCAGAACCAAAGGACTTTAGTATTTTATCCATCACCCTCTTCTTCAGGCTCTCACCTGTCCCACACTTAACTCCTTGGACTCTTATTCCTCCATCATGGTGTCTATGAAGCTCTTCTGATTACCGCAGGGAGAATGACTCTTTCCCTCACATCCCCCCACAGCACTTTTATAGCCAGTTTCATATAACACAAGTGTTTGTGTAGTGGACTCTCTCAAGGCATTGTGTCATCTGTGATTAAATAGCTAGTTCAAACTATAACAGTTGAAAAAAATCATAAATTGAAAGACAGTCCGATTGGCGTGGCTCAGTGGTTGAGTGTTGACCTATGAACCAGGAGGTCATGGTTTAATTCCCGGTCAGGGCACATGCCTGGGTTGCAGGCTCGATCCCCAGTGTGGGGCATGCAGGAGGCAGCTGATCCATCATTCTTATCATTGATGTTTCTATCGCTCTCTCCCTCTCCCTTCCTCTCTGAAATTAATAAAAAATATATAGTTTTAAAAAGGCACACATTTACTATATTTCCTTGACTTATAATTAAGCAAAGCATCTTCTCATCTTTTTATATTTTTAACGAAGTTCTGGTGAGACATGTTAATAATGCTCACTACTCATTTCTCTGATAAGATTTATATAAAGGTCCTAGATGATCCTGGGCTGCTCCTTCCTTTGGCTTCAGAGTAAACAATCTCTGAACTCCAAACAGCCTGAGACACTACCTCTGAGCTTCTAACTGACTCACATTCTGAAGGCCCACAGTCATCTCACTCCAGCTCAGCTGGTTCTAATGAACCTCTTTGCAACTTATCTGTGTGTGCATGTTTTAGTAATGTAGCCTATTAAAAGGGGCCAGGCATTTTTAGTCACACTGGATGCATATTATAACATGGTTTATTTAGCTTATATATGCTCTGGATTGGCTTACAGAGGCTTTTTCATAGTTAATGCTTTTTCTAAATGCTACTAAAGCCCTTTAGGACAACGCCTCTGTGAAAACTCTCAAAAAAAAAATTCTGAATTAATGTCTTAAACCATCACCAAGAGCACTCTGCCATCTAGTTTCACAGAATTCTAATGACTCCATGTGGCTGGAAAGACTGCCTCCTTGGGAGTCAGTTCCTGATTTTCATCTCACTCCTCTGAGCAGGGTTGACCCCTTTGCTGTTTCACCTTCATAATTTGCATACTCCTTTACTGTCATTATTTTTATTTGTGTTTGTCTCTTTCTCTCTAGCTGTATCATAAGCTCCTTAAAGGCAGAGATACTATTCTTAGTGTCCTTACTACCTGCCCCCACACTCACACACACTCATACTGGAATCCTAAACCCAGGCTTTGCGCTTAGTTGAAGTTCAGGGTTCTAGAAAATGAATGAATCATATACAGAATTTGGGTCATTTTCCCCAAGAAATGCATCACCTGTCTTTGCCCACACTGAAGCCCTCAGCCTCTTTTCTGCCCACTCCTACTGGCTCCCTATAGTTTCTCCCCATCTGTCTGCCATTTCCCTCCACCACTAAAATGCTTTCCAATCTGTTGCAACTGTGGCACCTGCACCATCACTCCCCTTTTTGACTCAATCTTAAGTTGCAGTTCCAGAGTTTAGCACTCTTCCATCTGGAGAACTGGAATCTCCTGTCCTGATAACAGCGCCCCCCACCCTCCAACCCATGGTGCTGTCTCCCTCCGCAAAGGAGATGATTGTCTTGGAACCAAAGGAAGCTATGTGCAGTGACCAATTCACCCCCTAAAACTCCCTTGAAACTGAGGAAAATAGTATGGTTTCTCTCTCTGGGTTCTTATATCATATTTTTTTTTGCACATGGCCCAAATGCTGCAGCTATCTCCCATTATTCTTAAACTTAAGTGTTAGCCAGAAATGGATGCTTGTGGACTGTGTACACCCTTATTCCTCATGAGAAAAAAAAAAGGTGTTTTGTGTGTTGTTTTTTACTTTGGTTATTACTTGACAGATGTTCCTGGTGATAGTAATCCTAAGTCCTAACTCTGCCTAGCACAGATCTCTGGGTGCTGTCACTAAGCACTATCTTCTCTACTGATCGCATCAACCTCTGCATGGTGGGAGGGCAGTGATCATTAGCCCCATTTTACAGATGCACAATGTGTGGCTGGCAGAGAGATCTTGTAATTTTCCTACACTTGCACGGTTTGTAAATGATTGTGGTGGGTGGAGGTGGAAGTACTTAACTCACAGCTTCCTAAACTTTCCCACTTTCTCAAGCTTTTGTCAAATTTGTCATGAGCAGCATTGGCAGCAGCCAGTGTTGGTTCCTTGGACATTTGGTCTCCATTTACGTTGACTCTCCTATTTTTTTTGGATTTCAACTCTTCTCATTGAATAAATCAGATTTACATTTTAAACAGAAACCACTCTTTACAGTTGTGTTAGTTGCTATAAATCTTTGTAACAATTTCAGCAAGCAGCCAACAGATATATATTGAGCACTGGCTTGTTAGCCCTTCTGCTAGGCACAGGGAGGCTGGCACAGGCTGGGAGATGTGGGGGATGGGGTAGAGAAGGAAGGAAGGCCTGGAATCCAGCCCAAGTGCCACTGAAGGGGGCACCTTTTTCAAAGTTTAATCTCCCAGAGATGGCTTTTTCTAAATCACACAAATGAGCTGCATAGGAGCTCCAGCCAGGCAGGGACTGCCTCCTTGGGAGTCAGTTCCTGATTTTCATCTCACTCCTCTGAGCAGGGTTGACCCCTTTGCTGTTAGGATAGATAGTTTGTACTCTAACCTGAGAGTCAAACAGCTGGGTGGCATTGAAATAAAGACCTTCTAGAGATGTCACCAAGGATGCACACCAAGTGCTAACTGTGGTGGGGGCGGGGAGAGGGGGGGCGGCAATAAAAGCAAAGCAAAGGCTGGGAGAGTTGACTGGGCTGAGGAGATCTGGAAAGCTTTGGGGAGAAGAGACAGTGATTTAGAAAGCATGCAGTTCTGGCTAAAAGCAGGGAAGCATAGTCCCATCCCCTGGCAGGGCTCTCTAGGGGAGTCCTAACTAGTGATTGATTGTTCAAGGAGCTTCTAGGCCTTTGGGAGTAGATGTGCTATAAAATGTTAGCTACCCAGTACAAAGGAGAGGAGAGGGAAGAAAGCAAGAGGCAATAGAAAGGATAAGAGTGTGCTTCTGAGCCACAGTAGCTGAGGAGCATGGGTGAGCTGCTGCTAGTTTCTGGACTTCAATTATTATAGTAGTACCTACCTCCTAGACTTAGTGTAAGAATTAAATGAGACTATTACCTACAAAGTGCTTAGAACAGGCCTGGCACACAGTAAGTGCTCAATATGTGTTAGCCATTATTATGATCACACAAGCATATAAATATATGCATGTGTGTACTGATATGTACATATATGCACACACAAAATGCCTGTTGTGATCCACAAGTAGTATTAGCACCATAGATTGAGAGTTGTTATATTCTAAGAGACGCCATGAAAGGTCAGGGAAAGAGGACTTGACCTTCATGTGTTGCTGCTGTTTTTACAAGGTTTAACACTTTGGGATAACATTTAGAGGAAAATATTACACTGAAAATGATGCTGTTTGGGATTGACCTTGGTTCCCTGGGCTCAGGCACTGGGGCACAGTGTCTAAGAAGCCAAGGCCCATTTGGATTCCTCGTGTCATGGCATGGAGGCAAAGCTCCTGTTGGTTCCAACCCAAGAGCCAACAACAGTCTTTTGAGAAATCCTTCCCAAGGTGCTTGTGGTTCAGGCCCTGGGGGTCATAGAAGACCAGTTTCATTGCTAAGGGAAATTTCCAGTGGCTCTCCTCACCCTTACAGAATCATCACTTGCTCTGCTCTGCTTTCCCCCAGATTGAAGGGCACACACTGGCCTGTATTACGTCTAGCTCCAAAATGTAGGAAGTTGAGGCCATCACCCCAAGTTCAAAACAGTGAAGTTAGGACTTTTGGGCAAGTTACTTAATCTCTCCACATCTATAAAATAGATATAAAAATAAAATCTTCACTGGACTGTGGAGGCTTAGCTGTAATGAGATAAAGGTTGGCATTCAATACAAGGTAGCCCTTCCAGTTATTAAGAGCTGCAACTACTGTAGTATTGATGCTGCAGGCAGAGTGAAGGGGGTGGCTGCTGCTGAAAGCACACTTGAAACTCACATATACAGTAATTCAAGTGACCATACAATTTATTGTCTAAATCCCGGGGTACTTTTGAGAGTAATGGGAGTGCTATTAAGAGTGGAGTTGGTACCATAGGACTAAATTGGGACCACCTTGGGTAAACCAGTCCATGACTCTCTACCCACCCCCCACTGCTCATCTCTAAGGCTAAGCTATCTGACTACACCTCTTTCTTCAAAACAATAGTTCTTAGTGAAATACTTTTCTCCTTCTCAATGTCTTTTGTCCTTTGAAGGGTATTTATTTTACCATTATGGTTAGCTATCCCTTACTGGGGAATAAACATGTGTTAGCCATTGTACTTGGTACTTTATGGAAGTGAGCTCTAAAATCCTCAACCACTGTGGGATAGATGCTACTTACATTACACACCTATGGAACCTGAGGCTCAGGGAGGTTATGAGCCTTGTAAATGGTATATTGAGGATATGACCTTTACTGGATCAGATGTATAGAGGTGAGCCCACAAGGATTTATGTGGGGCCCTCACTCCCACCCACACCTGCTGGGCTTACAGTGTGGGTTCTGAGGTGTACACCTTCCTCCCATGTATACATTAATTCCCAAACACTCAGGTCAAAGAAGTGGCCTGAAGACCATTGGCTGCTCTCTGATTTTCATAGAAATGGGGGTTTCATAAATATAGGTTATTAAACCTGCCCTCGGTTTCTTTGTCAATGGAATCTTGTGCAGTTTTCATAAGAACTAAAGATTGTATGGCTAAGCTGGCAGCAGATTTTATCCTCATTTTTTTCCATTTTAGTTATTCTCAGAGTGGGGGGTAGAGAGCAGTATCTCTAGACCTGGTGCTCTTTATTAAAAAGCTGTATGGAGATACTTCTTTCAATGATGCTCATGCCTGTTTCTGCCCTGGTGAGACACACACACTGCCTTACCCACTAAGTGTCTGTTGGCAGAAAACATTAACTCTGAATGTCTGGTTCCATGGGAGCAAAGCTAGGGCTCCCATAAAACTGGAGAATGCTACGCAGAGTTCAGCTGAATTATTTGGGCAACTTTATCATTTGTGGGGCCATAATTTTTAGGAGGATGGTTCCAGTGGTGTAAGAAAATGACTGCTTCCTGCAGCACTGGCCTGAGTGTAAAAGCTCTTTGGCAAGCACATTACTCATCCATCATTACAGAGCCTGTCACCTCCAGGGTGTTAGTCCAGAAGTAATCTCATTACATTCATCACGTCTTAGCAAATGGAAAGTTTCCTCTGCACCTGCTGGCTGATTTCTTAGGATCACTGAATAGCTTCAATGTAGAACTTGGGATCAATAGCAGGTGGGTCACAATGTTTGTCTCAACTTAATGGGGCCTCGGGGATAGTTTCCATCCAGGGGGTTAGGGGCTTCTGAACTTCTAACAGTGGCATTGATGCCAGTCCTGAGGAGTGGGAATACCAGTAAGCTTCCCTCCCCACCCACTTGCAAACATAACAAACTGAAAAAAAAATCAATTCTGAAATATTCTGTTGAGTAAAAATTCATTTGAGTTACTTTAACTGGGTTTTATGGAGATAAGGGTCCCTCATTGTGTTCCATGTCATGAGTGACTTTCATGAGAAATGGTGGAAGTCAATTCAGGTGAGCACACCTACCGTGGGGCCAGTCCCCCTCTTCATATCCTTGACAGGTCAAGAAACTATGGAAACCTACAGCCAGCTGTTCCAGATAGCCTCAGTACAAGCAAAGTCTGCCCCAATTCCTGGACTAATGCCTGCAAAATTTGGAAAAAGGGAGTTTTCCCATGTTAGGTAAGAGCATTGTCCTCTTAATCATCAAAGTCTTTGTATTCACTCTTCTCACTTCCTGAAATAAATCGCCCCTTTGACCTTCTTTCTGGAAAATACTATTTTTAAGAGTTAGCTTAAGGGGGCACCTAACCTCATCTGGGAGAGATTTCCTGTTACATACTCCCATAGGACCCTGCCTGCTCCCTTTGCTAAACCTCATCTCATTTTTACTTATTAGTTATTTACTCCTTACTACTTATTACTAGTTCAAGGCTTGCCTTCACTACTGAGTTGTGAGCCATGCCCTACACCTGGCACAGTATCTGGCACAAAGGCCCTCTGAAAGCATGTGGCACTGCACTGTGCAGGAGAAGTGTCTGGCCCCTGGATGTGGAATGCTTCCCTGAGCTGGAGATGCTTCTCTCTCTTAAAAGGAGTTCACTTTCAATTTCAAGGACTGTTCACTTCCGCTTTGCTCCTAACTTCAGGAGAATTAGAAGGAAACTTGAGCAAAATTGTGCCTGCCATTTATATCCCATTATAGTTTATATAGATACTAGTGGCCCAGTGCACAGATTCGTGCACATTGAAATTAGAAGAAATGTTTTTAATATCGCTATTCGCCCTTTCTCTATAATAAAAGTGTCAGAGATGAAAGAAAATTAGTAAAAATATATATGAAAATAATATATAAATTGATTAATAATAACAACAAAGGCATGATATAAAAACAACAAAAACTTGCTATAAAAACAACAAAAACTTGATATACAAACAACATTGATAAAAACAATGACTGATAAATTGATTAAACTTATTCTAATATCTCCCTGTATACCACATTAAGAATAACACTTTCAGAGTGCTTGACTAGTGATTTCCATTGTGATGAAGTATTTACAACTTTAATGTCACACACTCTACTAACTCGAGAGAAAGCAACATATAACTGACCATGTCCGAAAACGGGTTCAGGTAGGAATATTCCTACTCTGTCTAGAGTTTGTCCTTATGATTTATTAATAGTCTTTGCAAATACTGGCATCACGGGAAACTGTCTTCGAATTAATTTAAATGGGAAGCCAGTGTCAGATGGGCACAAATCAATTCTTGGAATCAGAACAACCTCTCCTTCCGCAGATCCTGTTAATACCTCAGCTTTGATTATGTTAGGTCACAATCTTTTGATAATAAATCTAGTACCATCACAAAGACCCCATTTACTATTAAGTTTTCTGGGTAGTGTGATGATTGCACCTACTTTCAATTTTAATTTATGACGCAGCATTCCCAAAGGAGTAATGCCATTAAGAAATTCAATGGGGCCCTAATTGGTTTGGCTCAGTGAATAGAGCATCAGCCTGCTAACTCAAGGGTCCCAGGTTTGATTCCGGTCAAGGGCATGTACCTTGGTTGCGGGCACATACCCAGTAGGGAGTGTCCAGGAGGCAACTGATTGATGCTTCTCTCTCATTGATATTTCTAACTCTCTATCCCTCTCCCTTCCTCTCTGTAAAAAACCAATAAAATATATTTTTAAAAAAGAATTTTGATGGGAAAATTTTTGTTTTCAGCATCATCCATTGAATCTATGGAATCATCACTCAAATAGGTGTAAAAATCTCCAGCAAGTATATCCAAAATTTCTTCATTTAATTTATAAACGTGCTCATTTTTTGGACAAAGAATTGCATGTTTAGATTATATACTATTTCTAAAGGTAGCTTCAATAATAGATCTGTTACAAATCATTTAATGAGAGATTTCAATAATATCTATTCCAAGAGCTATACATAGATTGCGCATGCGAGAGTCAATGTTTATTTTTAAATTCTCAGTGCACGTCCTATGTACCGGCTGGTCAGTTGGTTGGATGGACAGTTGGTCACTTAGCCATATATACTAGAGGCCCAGTGCATGAATTTGTGCACCTTGAAAGGAACTGTGGGTCACGAGGCTGCAGAGGGCACAGGGGTGGGTCTCAGCCCATCCTCCACACCGCCGCCTGGCCCCTCCTGCCACAGGTCCCAGTCCCCTCTCTGCTGGCAGCCCTGCTCCCACTGGCGCCGCTCCCATGCACTGACGGCGCCAGCCCCACTTGCACCTGCTGACAGTGAAGAGCAATTGAGGCCAGCGCCAGCAGCAGGTGCAAGTGGCAGCTGCTGCCCTGATCATCCCTCAGGAGCAAGGGGAGGTGGAGAAGCCCTCAGAGGTGATCAGGGCCACCAGCTACTGCTTGCACCGCTGATGGCGCTGAGCAATCGGGACCAGCACCGGGCAATCAGGACCGGTGCCGGGAGCCGGCAGTGGGTGCAAGTGGCAGCTCCAGCGCTGGCTGCAGGTGCGAGCGGGGCAGGCGCCAGAAGCAGGTGCAAGCGCCAGGTGGGACCGTGCAGTGCAAGAGCAAAGAATTTTCAGAAACCACCAGAAGCTTGCCCTGATGACAGCAACCGGCGCCCTGCCTTGGTCTGGTGCCCCTACTCACCTGCTCCACCATCCCACCACAGCCGACGCCAGCCATGTTCCACACATGCCCCTTGGTGGTCAGTGTACATCACATAGCGACTGGTTGTTTGGTTGTTCTGGTTGTTCCGCCATTTGGTCTATTTGCATATTAGCCTTTTATTATATAGGACTAGTGGCCCGGTGCACAAAATAGTGCACATTAAAAGGGAATTAAAGGAAATATTTTAATATTGCTATTTTCTCTTTCTCTATAATAAAAGTGTCAGAGATGAAAAAAAATTAGTAAAATGTATATGAAAATCTCCCTCCTGTCAGAGTCTGGGGTGTGCTGCAGATCCAGAGTCAATTCCCCGCCCATCCACACATGCTTCAAAATCGCAGGAGACCCAGACCCGGCCATCCCCACCCCCACCCCCGTCAAGCCCCTCCAGGCGGGGGGCGCAGCCTCAGGTCCCCCAGCCCAGAGCTGGGTGGGGGACACAGCCTCAGGTCAGGTCCCCCATCCCGGTGCCAGGTTGGGGGCGCAGTCTCAGGTCCCCCATCAAGCCCCACTGAGCGGGAGGTGCAGCCTCAGGTTCCCCGGCCTGGCGTCAGGGCAGGGGGCGTGGCCTGAGGTCCCCCACCTCAGCCAGGCACCATGCAGCCTCAAGTCCTTGCTGATCGGTCATTATGTGACTGTGTCCTGACCAATTTGCATATAATCCTATTATTAGATAGCTATTTTATCTATGTTACTAGAGGCCCGGTGCACGAAATTCATGCACTGCTGGGGGGGGGGAGTGTCCCTCAGCCCAATCTGCACCCTCTCCAATCTGGGACCACTCGGGAGATGTCTGACTGCCTGTTTAGGCCCAATCCAGGCAGTCAGACATCCCTTTCACAATCTAGGACTGCTGGCTCCCAACTGCTCGCCTGCCTGCCTGCCTGATTGCCCCTAACCACTTCTGCCTGCCAGCCTGATCACCCCCTAACCACTCCCCTGCCAGCCTGATCGAAGCCTAACTGCTCCCCTGCCAGCCTGATCATCCCCAACTGCCCTCCGCTGACAACCCGGTCACCCCCAAATGCCCTCCCCTGCATATTCCCTCTTTATTAGATAGGGTTTTTTCTTTAGCATATTGGACAGCCCTAACTGGTTTGGCTCAGTGGATGGAGCATCGGCCTGCAGACTCAAGGGTCCCAGGTTTGATTCTGGTCAAGGGCATGTACCTTGGTTGGGGGCACATACCTAGTGGGGAGTGTGCAGGAGGCAGCTGATCGATGTTTCTCTCTCATAGATGTTTCTAGCTCTCTATCCCTTTCCCTTCCTCTCTGTAAAAAATCAATAAAATATATATTTTAAAAAAAGAAACATTTAAGATTCTTCCATATCTGCCTGGCTGGTGTGACTCAGTGGTTGAGACCCCAGGCTGCCACACCTGGCCGGGGATGGCGCCCCGACCAGGCTGAGACCTCAGCCTAGGCTGCTGCCTCAGCCCAGCCAAGCTGAGACCCCAGCCCAGGCTGCCATATGAGCCTGGCCGGGGATGGCGCCATTGGGGGTGCGTGCCCCGGCCAGGCTGAGACCCCAGCCCAGGCTGCCTCCTCAGACCGGCCAGGCTGAGACCCCAGCCCAGGCTGCCTCCTCAGACCGGCCAGGCTGAGACCCCAGCCCAGGCTGCCTCCTCAGACCGGCCAGGCTGAGACCCCAGCCCAGGCTGCCTCCTCAGACCGGCCAGGCTGAGACCCCAGCCCAGGCTGCCTCCTCAGACCGGCCAGGCTGAGACCCCAGCCCAGGCTGTGGCCGGTGATCGTGCTGGGCACGACACCCCGGACTGCCGCTGCTGGGCAGACTGGGGGACTCCGGGGCTAAGAGTACAGGGCGCCGCCATCTTGTGGCTATGGGCGCCGCCATTTTTGTAGCCGAGTGACAGTTAATTTTCACATTACTCTTTTATTATATAGGATGTCCAGGCAAGGATATTTCTATTATCTCCATGTTACTGGCAAGGAAACTGAAGTCTCAGAGTGGTGTTGTAACTTGCCCCAAATCTCACAGTATGGGGCAGAGCTGTAAAGTGAATTATTCTCTACTAATGATACAACCATAATGCCATAAAAACTGTAACGAGAAAAATATGGAAAAAATAAAAGAGAAAAAAACTTTAACAAGGCTGATGATGTCTTACTTCCAAATTCCAACTGGTCACAGATCATTCGAGCCTTTTTCAAATGTCACTTATTAAGGATTCACCCAGGCGAAGCCGCGGCGAGAGGCTGGGAGCAGCAGCCGAGCTTCAGCCGACCAGGGCGGGGGACTCGCACTGCAGCTGAGGCGGGGCCGGAGCCATGGAGCCACTGCTGCCTGGCTAGGGAGGGCCGGCGCCGCCCCCCCGCCCCCCCCACCCCCGGCCCGCGGCGATGTCGGGCTATGCGCGCCACGCCACCCTGGCATCTCCCCGCTGTCCCGGCCCGCAGCCTCATCATTCCAGACGATTTTATCTACGGAAAGGGGAAGGGCACTAAGCCAGGCCCACCAGGAGCCCAGAAAATACACTTTGAAGATGAGAAGCTTGTGGACCTGGAAGAGGCAAACCCATTCTCCTTTAAAGAGTTTCTTAAAACCAAGAACCTCAGCCTGCTGAAGGAGGACGCGGACAACAGCAGGCTCCACGTGCAGGAAGCCACGAGGCACTCCCTGGGCCTCGACTGCAGCTCTCCAACCTCCCAGCCCGTGGGCTTTGGCCTGGAGTTCCAGCAGCCATTTTTCAAGGACCCAATGGGGGCTGGCGACCTCCTAGATGAGGACGAGGATGAGGATTGGTGGAATGGTGCCTACCTGCCGTCCGCAGTGGAGCAGACCCACTCGAGGGTCTCTGCCAGCGCATCACCCTGCAGCACGTACATCTCCTTCTTCTCCAGCCCGTCGGAGCTGGCAGGGCCCGAGTCCCTGCCCCCGTGGACACTGAGTGACTCCAACTCCCGGGTCTCTCCCGTGGCGAGTCCCACTGCAGACTTTGCCGCCCACGAAGAGTGTCTGGGGGACAGGCACCTTCGGCTGCAGATCAGCTACGAAGCACTGAAAGACGAGAACCTGAAGCTCAGGAGGAAGCTGACGGAGGTGCAGAGCTTCTCGGAGACGCAAACCGAGATGGTGAGGACGCTGGAGCGGAAGTTAGAAGCAAAAATGATCAAGGAGGAGAGTGACTACCACGACCTGGAATCTGTGGTCCAGCAGATAGAGCAGAACCTGGAGCTGATGACCAAATGTGCGGTAAAGGCGGAAAGTCACATCATGAAACTGAAACAAGACATAATCTTGCGCCAGGCGCAGGTCTCCAACTTCAAGAGGGAGAATGAGGCCCTGCGCTTGGGCCAAGGCGCCAGCCTGACGGTGGTGAAGCAGAACACGGACGTGGCCCTGCAGAATCTGCGCATGGTCATGAGCAATGCGCACACCTCCATCAAGCAGTTGGTTTCCGGAGCCGAAACACTGAACCTTGCTGCTGAGATCCTTAAATCTATAGACAGAATCGCTGAAATCAAGGAGGTAGGGGAGGAGGAGTCTTGAGAAGCTTCTAGCTCGCAGCTCTGTTTACATCCTGCAGTCTCTGCTCCCTGGATGTGAAACGCCGTTGTGTTTTTAAATACGCAGTCTTCCCAGTAAAGCTGTTTATCCCGAGATGGTACTTTCATGACTGAAAACAGTATTACTAGCTCCACGGCAAGGAGCGGTGGAGCTGGTGAGCGTTCCTGAGGTTTCTGTCCATGCAGCCCTTGTTCCCGGGTGAATCCCTGCAGTAAGACATGACCCACTGGAAGACGTGTTTATAAAAGCCACCGATGGTTCTAAGTGCTGAACATGGGAACAGCAGTTCTGTGATACGAGTCTTCCATTCTTATTCCAGAACACTCACTCTAAGATAAGTTCGATCGATTGTCCCTGATTTCACAAGTAAAGGAAACTGAGCCGAAATCAAATGATTGCCTTGGACAGGGCCTCGTGCCGTTTCCCCTTTGCTCAGTGCCCCTCTGGCTCAGTCCATGCCGGCAGCCTTCACAGGGGCGGCCCTGCGACTGGCGGCCTGAGTGTGGGCACCCCATGTGGTTGGATGCTGCTGTCCTCTTGTAGGGACCAAGGTTGGCACGGATTCTACACTGTGAAGCCATCAAAACACACCTCTTTAGGGGGCCTCGGGTTTGAAAAAATGTTTTGGATGGAGGGTTTTGATACATGTTCCAAGCAGCCTTTTGTATAATGAAGTCGAATCCAGAGGACGTGCAGAGCCTCCTGGTAGCACGAGTCTCCCCCTGCCGTTCCAGCCACTTCTGACAGAGGGAGGCATGACGTGCACTCAGTGCCTTGTGGCTGTTTCCTGCAGATGTTATTTTTTAAAATAAATGTTCCCTCCTGTTCAGATTGACAGCTTTCTTAATAAATTCTAAAATGCAAAAAAAAAAAAAAAGGATTCACCCATCGCCTCTCTGCAAGCTACCCTGCCTTACAGAAATTTTTATTATTTTATTGGAATTCTCATGCCTGGCCAAAATCTCCCATGTTCTCTGTTCTACCCATTCTCTGAGAAGCCATTTCTATGTGCTTGCCTTTCTGCTTGCTTCTTTTTCTCCAGCTGGGACACCAGCCTCCATATCTAATCTGTGTTTGCTCTTCTGAGTCTCCAAACATATCTCTTTATTTCCCCTGAAGACTCCCCTGTTTACATATCTCAGCTTCAGAGCCCTCCTTGAGTGCTGCTTCACTGTCACAGGGTCTTTCCTTAGTGTCTACATCAGACATTCAAGCCACCAAACATGTGACTCTCCTATGCAGCCTAATCACTTGCTTCCACTATATCACCAGAATATCACCTGAGCTCCTTTAGAACTGTTTTCAGAAATCTGTGAAACCTTATTTTTAACATCCTTAGTAAACTTCTGGTTCAAGAAGGTGGATAAAGCACAGGTGACAGACTTTATTTGTCACCCCCAAATCTCCAGAATAGATAGAAAAGATATTTTTTAAATCCACAACTGAACTATAAACCAAGAATGGATGTCCTCCTTGGGCCAGAAATCCTGGAAGTATACAAACTTGCTGGGACTAACCTGATAAAGGAAACAAATCAGAGTTCATACAGGCAATAAGAGCATCCCTACAAAGACAGAACCCTGGAAAGCTCCATACCTAAAGAACGTGAATTTATCAGGACAGAAGAGAACCAAGGGCAACAGCAGATTTGGGGAACTGGCTTCAGGAGTTCCTGTACATCTTTCCCCTTACCAAGCAGCATCTAACATGGGGCTGTGCCCAAAGAAGCCACTAGCATAGAGAGCTAGAGCTGGAGATCAGTGTACACCCAAGCCCAGAAGCCCAACTGCTAAGATGTTCTGACCAGTGAGAGTATGTTCCACCACTTCCTCACTCTTCCTGGAACAGATTGAAGTATGACCTGTAGCAAAATATCCTGCCTCTTCTCATCCTCCTCCAAAAGATGAACAAACAGAAGCAGCCAGCTGCCTAAGGAATTCCAGCCACAAAAGTGAGCACATAAGTAAGACCAAACATTTGTTTAATGCCAACACCACCAAAGAGAGTCACAAACTATAAGCAAACAGAAGGGTTTGTACCTGAGGAAAGAGATGTGCTGATCCATCAAAACCAGACTAGAGCATATGTTGAATTATCAGAAATACCAGCAGATATTACATCCATTAAAAAAATGAACAGATAATAGACATTAATATTTTTATTTTTGTAATAAAATCTGACTGGAAAAATTAAATAACAGTTGAAGAGCTGGGAGATTTCAATCAAGGAATTATATCAGAATGCAGCACAATAAGATAGATGGGAAATGTGAAAAATAGGTAAACATAAAGGATGAATCCATAAGACCCAACATTTGTCTAATTCATATTGTAATAAAAAAAACTAGTGAGCATGGAGGGGAGGCAATATTTATTGATTATCCAAGAATATCCCAGAACTGAAGAGGACTGCCTGAATTTTCAGAGTATAAAAGTCACACCTAGATATCTGTGTGTCCAATTCTGTCATCCACAGACTTGATTGGGGAAGTAGCAAACCGTCATTTGAAGCCAAATGTGGCTGAAAAGATGGATAATCAAACTCAGTTCTTATTGACAACTAGAGGCCCAGTGAATGAAATTCGTGCATGGGAGGGGGGTCTCCCAGCCCGGCCTGCACCCTCTCCAATCTGGGGCATCCCTCTCACAATCCGGGACCGCTGGCTCCTAACTGCTCACCTGCCTGCTTGCCTGATCACCCCTAACCCCTCTGCCTGCCTGCCTGATCGCCTCTAACTGCTCTCCCTTGCTGGCCTGATCACCCCTAACCACCTTTGCCTCGGCCCTGGCCACCATGGCTTTGTCCCAAAGGAAGTCAGGACGACTGGAAGATGTCAGGTCAACCTGGTCTAATTAGCATATTACCCTTTTTATTACTATAGATGAGATGTAAGTTAAATAAGATGTAAATTTAAAATATTTTTGCAAGGCTCAAATTAGTTCTGAAGATGCCTGCCTCTATCTACTATTAGTACCCACATAGGCAGTTTAGCTAACAGAATTTTCTATTTTCTCAAAACTTCCTCTAGTTTCCTTGAATGGGAGGACATGTATGCTACTTTCCTAACATAGAAATACATGATCAAACTAAAAGCCAGAGACCAATGCCTCTCCCATATCTTCCCTCAGACTCCCCAACCCTACTTACAGTGCCACCAGTAGATAGTAATGTTTCCCAGCATGAATCCAGCTTCTTGAGTGTCATTACCTTCAGCTGCCTATTCATTCCTCCTTACTCACTCTGATTTCCAAGCATTTATAAAGTCCCTCCTCTACTCACCATAAAAATCCCAACCACGTTTCAAAGCCCAGGTCAAGTCCCACCTTTCATACAAAGCTTTGGCCACATCTCAATGCTAATATTTCTTTGGACTTGTCTACAGTATCATGCCTATTAGTGTGGTGTTTGTTTGTTTTTTATTCTATTAGACTACTGGCTTTCAAAGAGCTGAGAGTGCTAAACATTTCTTTTGTGCCCCCAAAGAACCACTCCAGGCACCTATTAAAATCAAAATATTCCCAGGAAGGAGAACAAGTTGAAGGATTAGCCCCAAAGACTACTTTGGTGAGGCGATTGCCTCTGACTGGGAAGAAGAAAGTGGGTAGAGAGGAAATGTGGGGAAATGATACAGAAAAGGAACTGGGGGTGAGGAGGGGCACTCAAGGCTAATGTCAACTGTTCCACAATTCTGTTTAGGCCACCTCAGCATCTCACATGATAAAGGGTCATAGAACGACTGACCTCCAGGCCACCAAGAGACCACCTTATTCCTCAGAGTACCCAGGAGAGGTAAAGTGACCTACCCAAAGCACACAGTCTACAGTGGCCCCTGAGGACACTGCTACAGTCCAAAGACTGCTTCTTCCAGCGACTTCCAGGACTGTCTCTTATTACCTATGCTCTTGTTGTATTGAACTCTATGTGCTAGCTACTCCCATAAGACCCCAATATGCTTTAACTCATTTCCTACTCACAGTTACCAGGTCAAGAAACACTATTATGGCCCTGGCCAATGTGGTTCAGTTGGTTGGGGTCGTCCCCTGTACCAAGAGGTTGCTGGTTTAATTCCCAGTCAGGACATATACCTAGGTTGCAGGCTCGATCCCCCTTAGGGAATGTGCAGGAGGCAGCCCATTGATGTTCTGCTCTCACAAAGATTTTTCTCTTTCTCTCCCTCTCCCTTGCTCTCTCTCTCTGAAAAATCAATCATATAACAAAACACTATTATGTTCCCCATTTTTCTGATGAAGAAACTGAAGCAGAGCTGTAGCAATGCATGCACAGGGAGGGATGCAGAAGCCCCTTTGAGATTCCCATCAGTCCTCTTCTCATTTTCCCTCAGCCTGCAATGCCTTTCCCTTAACTTGATACCTTGTAAAATAATGCTTCTCCTTCAAGGACTGCTCATTATGTTAACAGACAGGAACCAGGCCGGAAGTGGGTCTGTTTCAGGCCAGCCCATAGTGTGAGGGTTCTAGACTTCATGCAGGAAAGATTTACAGCATGACTCCAGGTGATTTTGAGAGTGTATCTATTAAAGCTTGGGACAGTGAAACAGGAAGGCCTAGGATGGAAGAAGCAACGGGAAAGGGACTAGGCAGGGCTGCTTTGGCTCTAGAAATGTCATAGGAAAGAAATGAGCCTAGGTGGCTCTGCTTTGGCTCACTGGAAAGACAGAGAAAAGGGGGCTTTGGGGGAAGGTTCAGGGGTTATCCTGGGATAAGCTGCTGCTGCCCATTACTCCCCTGCTTACAAATCTGCAAGGGACCCTTAGAGTTTAGGAGATGCATGCCTAAGAGGGAAGAAAGGTGTGAGTGTGCTCCTGGGTGGGATAGCGTGTCCTGGGTCTTTTGTCTTAAAGGCTGGGAGTTTAGGGGCTTTATGCTGATGTGCCAAAATGAGATTTATTCCCTTAACTTCATCTGTCGTTGGGTGTGGTTGGCACAAATGGCACTAACTAGATTTCTGCTATCTCTCTGAGTAGGGTGATTTAAGCTACTTAGCCTCTGGTTGAGGAGAAGTGTAAACCATTTGCTCTTAAGTGTTCTTGGTTTAGGGAAGACAGGATCTTGTGATTTATCAGATGGCTATAAACTGCTTGGCCCTTTAACTATCTACCTCAGTTTCCCTATCCCACTTGTCCTGGCTTACTAGCCTGTCTCAAGCCATACCCAACTTTCCCAGGATAATTTTCTCCTCTCTTCCCATGGTTGTTTTATGCCTCTAGCTGAACACTTGCAATTTGACATATTAATAGTAATATGGGTGGTTCTGTCTTGTCCAGATTAACTCCTTAAGGGCAACAACCTCATTCTGTTCATTGCTATATTGTTAGAGCCTGAAATAGTGGCTAGGACATTGAAGATATTCATTTTGGGAGTGAACAAAGAGGTCTGCACATGTATGTACTTTCAATGAGATGGGACCCTCCATGACAGAAGCCCAGAGCTCCTGTGAGCCTTAATGCCCACTGAGGGCTAAAGTGTGGCCATGGAGAGTGTCAGTGTAAGGTAAGCCACACATGGGACTTCAGGTTATCAGGCATGCCCCTTACTCTCCCTTTAAATCTTTCTCATTGGTTCCATTGGCTGCATAATCTATCACCTTATTAAATCTTCACCCATATTCAGGGTCCAGGTGAAATGTAAAATGCCCAAAGAAAATTCCATTCACTTATAACCTGGACACTGTACTTCACCGGTCACTGAAGGTGGTTTTGATATAGAAAGAGCCTCTGGAGCATTGGGAATCTGATGTGGAGGATAAAGAAAGCAACGTAACCCAAATTGTTCATTTAAAGTGGGTGGATGGGTCTTAAGGGGATCCAGAACCCAGAATTATCTTCAAAGCATTGCACTTGATTCCTGAGTTTATCTCTCCAGGGTGCTGTTCCATGGCTTTCATTAGATTCTCAGTATGGGTCCAAGGCTCTAGAGAGAATGAGAAGAGCTTAAGAAAATGGCCAAAGCTGGCGGTTTGCACCCCAGGTTCCTTGCTATAGCAGGTTAGCTCTGGGACCTGGGCCCACAGGCACCCCTGGCTGACCTAAGGCACTGGGTGTAGAAAGAGACAATGGATGAAGATGAAGCAGGGCAAAGGTACTGGGGAGTTTCTGGAGGGGAAGATAAGATAAAGGGTAAGAATGTTGGACATCAGACACAGAGCTAGAGGAGGTCATATGGCCCAATCCCCTTGTTTTATAGATAAAGGAGGTCCAGAGAAGTTAAGTAAGCCTAGCACTTGGGGTCAGCCATTGGCTGCCTTGCCAAAGATTGGCTTTGCTCTAGGCCATCTCTGTGGCCTCACAGCTTGTTCATTAAACAACAGATAAGCTCACCAGAAAAGGGCAGAAATGCTGCTCTTATCTAACTGTTTGGGTGGTGGCTAGGGGCTGCTGCATTGCTGAAAGCTGGCATTTGGAATCACAGAATAAGGAAACATTCCGCTGGGATTATGTGAATGCGTCATTCTTTAATGACCCCAGTCCTAAAAAAAAACAAAAAAAAAAACTTAACCTGCTAACCCTGTTCACTTGCCAACATTTACTGAGCATTTACAGGTTCCAGGCACTCATGGTAGCCTCCATAGGGGCCACCGATCAATGAGATGTCTTTGCCTTGGAGAAATTTATGGTGTGGTAATGATGAAGACATCCCATTGCAGAGGCAGCTGGGTGTGTTCCCTACAGAGCTGGTTTGTTATAGCCCTTACAAGGGGTGAGCCAAAAACAAGGCCTCTTGGGATCTCAGCATGATAAATCTTGGACAACAAGGCTAAGGAATAGCTCTGGATCTTACCACAAGAAAGACGGTTAGTAGCCTCTCTGGCTGGTAGCATCAGGGATGCCCTAAGCAGCCCCACTTGGGACCTGTCATTGTTGTTTTCAGTGTCACAGAGTCATGCCATTCCATGTGCCACGGAGACCGTAAGCCTGAGGAACGACAGCAAGCAGCACTGGTGCATAACTCTGAAACTTTCACTTTACTTCAGTGTCCTGAGGTAGAATTCACTTGTCAGCCAGGGCTCAAGGAGGCTTGGGAAGTGAATGAGGTCACATGGCTGGTAAGCCACGAGCTGAGACTTGAACTCAGACCCCTGGCCCCAAATCCTACTCCTGTGACACTGTTACTTCTGCCTTTTCCCTCAGGTTAAAAGCCAAAATTGGACTGAAAAATCCTTCTGTCTTATCTGTTTTGCAGTAAGACAACATGTTAGGTCTTGCAAAATTGAATTAAAAGTAAAGGGGTGGGAGCTCTTCCCAAAAGTGTCCAGAAGTGACCTCTGAAAATGACTCGCTATTCACTTGACCCAGAAAACTCCACAAAACCATGCAAATCAAGAGGTTCAAATCTTCATGTTCACTTTAAGAACACTCATGAAACTTCCCAAGACATCAAGGGTATACATATTCAAAAAGCCACCAAGTATTGGAAAGATGTCACTTTACAGAAGCAATGTGTGCCATTCCGTCATTACAATGGTGGAGTTGGTAGGTGTGCCCAGGCCAAACAGTGGGGCTGGACACAAGGTTGGCGGCCCAAAAAGAGTGTTTAATTTTTGCTGCACATGCTTAAAAATGCAGAGAGCAATGCTGACTTAAGGGTTTAGATGTTGATTTTCTGGTCATTGAGCACATGCAGCTGAACAAAGCTCCCAAGATTCAGCATAGAACTTACAGAGGTCATAGGTGGGTTAATCCACCCATGAGCTCTCCCTGCCATTACTGAAAAAGAGCAGATTTTCCCTAAACCAGAAAAGGAGTTTGCACAGAAGAAAAAGATATCCCAGAAGATACTAAAGAAACAAAAACTTAAAGCCCAGGAGTAAATTCAACATAAAATACCAAAGTAAAAAAAAGTGAAGGGGTGGGAAATCTCTTAGAGAAATGACTGTTGCTACAAGAATGACACCCAGCCTTGCCCTTTCTGCCTCCTCCACAAGACAGGCTCAGTGTAGTTGTCATGCAGTCCCTACACAACAGCATCTGAGGGCCCCCTGGTAGAACTCTGGTCCCACAATCTTCTGCAGCCCCACCCCTTGACTAATGTCCTGAAAGGCCTTAAGTGATCAAGGTCTAGAAGGCTTTTCATTGATGATTTGTTTTATACTTTAAAGCAAACTCTCATTTGAGAGGATATTAAATACCATTGGAAGACAATGGATTAGGTATCTGAGGGACAAGAAGGCACCCTCAAAGGGGCAAAAATGAAAGCTTTTATGGGCCAGCCAGGCCTGCTGGTGGCTGGCCAGTAAGCTATTGCAACGAAAGAAGTTCCATAAAATGCACTGAAGTAGTGAGAGCTCAAAGATGAGTACAACAGCCCCAGCCCTGCCTGATGCCCAAGAGCTCTGGTCTGCATGCTCATGTGAAATGTGGGTTTTGGCAGCTTGTACATTTACCTGTGAGGGTAACTTGCCTTTTATGCACTGTCAATAGTCTTCCCTATGTGGTTGGAATGCTAGTGGCTGAGGTCACCTAGTGGTGCCTCGAAGAGAAGTCCACACCAACCACACAATGTTTATCCCTCCAGATTTCCTTTTTTGAGTCCTATACATCACCTGCTTCAGAATAAGAAAATTCCAGTGACTCAGCTGGATGCTTTCCAGGAAGAATGACTAGAACCTCCAGTGTCAGGACTCCAGTGCCAGAGCATGGAAATCAGATCTCAGAATGTGCACAAGGGTAAACTTTTCCCACTTTTAAGTGACCACTGAAAGTGATCTTACTTGCCTGGACCTCATGGAGTTGGTTCATTTTTCAAGGAAGAGAACTATACTATTAGAAGATCTTGAAGTATCTTTCAACCTCTGGTAACCCATGTTTCCTTGGTGTAGCAGTTCATGGGCAGCTCTGCCTGTCATCCTAAGAGTCCTGGTACATAACACCTTCGTTGGGACTTATGCCTCTCGTTCCTGAATGTATCACCTTACTCAGTCAGGGTCCTTAGTAAATGTTTAATGAAATTCTCCAGGACTCTGAGTTATAGAGTGACTTAACAGTTGGAAAAAGAAAAAAAAAAAAGAATATCCCACATCAAACGAAAGTAAGGAGGGGTATTTATATCAGATAAAAGAAGGCTCAGGGAAGGAAGATACAGACCTTTCCCAGGAGACCCGTGAGCAGAACCAGCTGAGCTGGGGGGATATGAGAAGAACTCCCAGGTAGGATGTCTGTGGGTCAGTGAGGAGTCAGAGCCAAGAAATAAGGTTCAGTGAGGATGAATTTGGAAGCCTATAATCCAGTGGAAGCACAGAGGGTTTTTAGCAGAGGATTGATGTGATAAAAAAACTGAGCTGAAAAACTATCTGGCAGTGGTGTTCAGAATGAACTGAAAGGGAAGGCCTGAGAGGAAAGGGGTCAGGGAGGTACAATAGAAAGTGAAATCTGGACAAAGGCAGAAACAATGCAAACTCAGGCAACAAGTTTGTAGCAACCATGTACCAAGGTCTGGATGCTGTTCTAGGAGTGGGATACAGGCTTGAAGGAGACAGACATGTATCCCGCGCTTTGAGGAACTCACCTTTTAGGAGAGGAAACAGAAAGACATTACTTTTAAGAATTAATGCCCCGCCGAAACCGGTTTGACTCAGTGGATAGAGCGTCAGCCTGCGGAATGAAAGGTCCCCGGTTCGATTCCGGTCAAGGGCATGTACCTTGGTTGCGGGCACATCCCCAGTGGGAGGTGTGCAGGAGGCAGCTGATCGATGTTTCTCTCTCATCGATGTTTCTAGCTCTCTATCCCTCTCCTTTCCTCTCTGTAAAAAATCAATAAAATATATTTAAAAAAAAAAGAATTAATGCCCCACTTATATGTAAGGGATTTGAGGAAACATACAAAAATACATTCAATTCCGAAGGATAAATATAAATGATTTTATTATCCTGAAAACATCTCTTTAGATAAAACAGTATGGATGGCTGATCTTATAAAGTCACTCAGAGTTAGCTTATGGCCAGGCACCAAAGCCTGGCTAGGCAAAGGCATTTCAGAAAGGACACAACTAGGTCTAAGTGCAGTTGCTTGGGTCATGTCAATTGATTCAGATACTAAGTAAAGGGCTGGGGTCTAGATTGGGCCCACGGAGAGATGTTTTGTTTGGCATCATGCCTGATACTTTGAGAAAAGGGCTCTGCTCTATAATATGCTACAAGTCTGTTCACCTCAATTGTGTCACCTATGTAGCCCTTGAGGGCATCAGATCTTGGGACTTCTCAGAGTGGAGGGTCCACCAAGAATCTCCAATAGATACTTTTAAATATATTTTTATTGATTTCAGAGAGGAAGGGAGAGGGAGAGATATATATAGAAACATCAATGATGAGAATCATTGATTGTCTGCCTCCTGCACGCCCCAACTAGGGATTGAGCTCGCAACCCTGGTACATATCCTGACTGGGAATCAAACCTGAGACCTCCTGGTTCATATGTTAATGCTTAACCACTGAGCCATGCCAGTTGGGCCCCAATAGATTTTTCACAAAGGCTTTTGAAAACAATTGGATTAGAGAGTTGAAGTTAACTTTTGGCAAGAATCTAGAAAGCAGATGTGAATTTGACTTCAACTGACCCCTAAGAATAAACCGAGCAGATGGTAGGGTTAAGGTCCATTATAAAAATTAAGATATGGACCAGGAGTAAAGGAAGTTCAGAAAAGTTCCTTGAGTCAAAGACAATACATTTTTAGGGAATATCCTTAGAACTTTGGGACTGGATATGTTTAGATTGGGATGAGGGATATGGGTAGGAAAGTTAAGGGGTAAGTGAAAACAAGATTTTGAAATTGAATGACTACGAAACCAAGGTATAAAAAGGTTGAAGTGTGAGACGAGTTTAGGAGGGAGCTAATAGATTTGTTATTAGACATAAGTATGGAATGATGGTGAGACATCTAAATGGTGATGTTCACTAGGCATTTGGGGCTTCTGATATGGAGCTAAAGAGAGAGGATAGGGCCAAGAAGGAACAGCAGTAAGAACTAGAGTCAGAAAAAGTAATGAGTTCTCAGAAGTGTGAAGCAAAGCACTTAGTCTGGGGACCGCAGGGTACAGAGGAATAAGAAGGAACAATGGGAGAAAAGGAAAAGCCTATCACAGTAAGTGTAAACAAAAGGATTCAAGAAGGAGAAATGGCCAAAGGGGTCCAATGACACAGGGTGAGATCAAGAACAACAAAGATGAAGGTAAAAAGGTGTGGACTGGGCAGTAGGAAGGTCATATGTAACTTCAGAGACTGGTATCATGAGTGTAGTTGAAGCAAAAGCCAGGAGTTTTAAAAAGAGGAAATGGTTAGAAAGGAAATGGAAACAGTAGGCATGGGTTATTTGTTGACCCCCTGCTTAAAGCCCTTCAGTGGCTCCACATTTCTCTTAGGACAAATTCTAATATCTTTAATGTGCCTACAAAGCTTTGCACAGGTGTTCCCTATCACTATCTCCATCCCCAGTAAACCCCACTCCTCCACTCTCTGAGCCCTGGGTCACCAGCCTTCTTTCTGTTCTTTGCTGATCATTCTTTCTGCTTAGCATCATGCTTATTCTCCCCCCACTTTTATCCCTCCAGGCCCTCAGCTCCACTCAGCAGCCCCTCCCTGGGACAGGACATTCTCTGGCCTGGGAAACTGTTCAATAGGAGTATGTATCTCCCCCTCCAAGACCTGGTCAGCCCTGGGTGGCTGAGGTCACATCTGTCTCTCTCCTAACAGCAGCCCCAGGAGGCAACCCTCTGTGGATACCCAAATCAGAAGATGCAGCAGGTGGCTGGGTCTCATTTCTCTGGGAGTGGGGGCAAAAAGAAGAACAAACCAGGTGTGCTGGAGAGAATGAGAAGGAGGGCAGGCTTGACATCCAAGGTGGTCAGGTCATCTCCCTGCTGGACAGGTGGCCCCTATTCTGCAAGGTAGCATTTAGAAGTGTCTGGCCAGGCTAGGCAGAACTTCTGTAAGGTTGGAGCCTGCCTCCCTACTCTGCAGAGGGTCAGGGCTATATCAGGGCACCTGGGAGCCCCTCTTGGCACTGTGGGTCCATGGTGTGTCCTGATCCCAAAGTCACCAGGACATACAGGCTCTGCTATATCTCTAAGGGCCTTTGGCCCACTCAGACTGGGGACTCTGGGTATAGCACTAGCATTTCCTTGCCCTGAGGTTGGTGAGGCATTAAGTGAAGGTGTTAGGATGCCCGCAGCTCCATGCAGCACAAGAGCACAGGTCTGGTTCATTAGGTGGCCAGAGCTCATTGTACGATGCCCCAGCAAGTGGAGAGTAGAGACCACCCTGCAAATAAATGTCTGTGTGTGTATATAAATTATATGTATACATATGCATGGAGGTGAGGGGAGAGGATTCCTGGCACCCAAGACATGTAAGCAACCTCTACAAAGTTCTGGTACCACCACTCAAAGGCCTCTGTGTAACCTGTCTGTGTGGCCTATCAGAATGTCCTACCAAACAGGAAACCAATACACAAGGAGAAGATAATCTTTTTTCTGAGGTCTATAAAGCTTATTCCTTTAAAGGGAGTCATTCTGAATAGCCTAGGAATGAACATAAATGATTAAAAAGTCCCTGAATATAGGGACCGAATGAATCCCTAATAGGCAACAAAATGGCATGATTAAAAGCATGGACTCTGTACCCACTGGTGTGACTCAGTGGTTGAGCATCTACCTATGAACCAGGAGGTTGATTCTGGTAAGGGCATATGCCAGGGTTGCTGGCTCAATCCTCAGTGGGGCCATGCAGGAAGCAGCTGATCAATGATTCTCATCAT
The DNA here is from genome assembly GCF_963455305.1 of Plecotus auritus. Taxonomy (NCBI): domain Eukaryota; kingdom Metazoa; phylum Chordata; class Mammalia; order Chiroptera; family Vespertilionidae; genus Plecotus; species Plecotus auritus. The sequence goes on from NC_137770.1 coordinate 63,066,561, forward strand.
TGATGTTTCTCTCTCTCTCTCTCTCTCTCTCTCATCATTGATGTTTCTATCTCTCTCTCTCCCTTCATGAAATAAAATAAATAAATAAATACACACACACACACACGTGTGTGTCTCTGTGTGTGTGTGCGTGTGTATATTCTTTAAAAATAAAGAGCATGGGCTCTAGAGACAGACTATATGAACTCCAATCCCAGTTCTGCCACAAACAAGTTGGGTGCCCTAGGACTTTGCCTCAGTTTCATCACCTGTAAAATGGGGATCCTCACACTTGGCTCTTATGACTGTAGTGAGGATGAATGGCTTAATATTTGTAAAGTGCTTGACATATAGCAAAATGCTTTGTTAGCATAAAAAAAAATTCTCATCCTGCCCTGGCTGGGTAGCTAAATTGGTTAGAGCATAGTCCTGATACACCAAGGTTATGGGTTCGATCTCTGATAAGAACACATACAAGAGGCAACCAGCCCTAACTGGTTTGGCTCAGTGGCTAGAGCATCGGCCTGTGGACTGGGGGGTCCCGGGTTCGATTCCGGTCAGGGGCATGTGCCTTGGTTGCGGGCACATCCCCAGTGGGGGGTGTGCAGGAGGCAGCTGATCGATGTCTCTCTCTCATCGATGTTTCTGGCTCTCTATCCCTCTCCCTTCCTCTCTGTGAAAAATCAATAAAATATATTTTTTAAAAAAAGAGGCAACCAATGAATAACTGAAACAACAAATTGGTATCTCTCTCTCTTTCCCCCACCTCCCCTTCTCTATCTAAAAGATCAATTTAAAAAATCTTAGCCTGTCAGGTCTTTAAATGGTACTTTGAGTCACCTTCATGAACTTTTTAGGAAGATGAGAAACCGAGCTTCCTAGCCCCACTAAACGTTTAGACATCAAGGCAATCCTCACCTCACACAATAATGTGGGATTCTAAAAGTGACACACAAGCTGAAACTGCGCCAAATCAAAACCAAGAGAGAAAAATCACTGCTGTGACCTTCCACATTTTTGTTGAAACATTAAAAACTCTTACTGTAGGCTTTTAATGTATAGGAAAATGAAAAAAAATAGTAAAACTAATATTTAATACACTGTAATTTAAAACATTAGAAACACTGCAATTCTTAAAGTGTTTTCTTTGTTTGTTTAAAAAGCACACATATCGAGAGTATCTGAACAGGTCATGCCTTCTTTGTATAACTTAGGATACCAAGGGAGCATACCTTGGTGAACACCTCGGTGAATTGTCATACTCCTTTATAAATCTGCATCAGCTCCCAATATTTTATCCCTTGTGTTTTCAATGTTGTGAAATATCTGAGAGTTCCTTCAATGTGAAGTTTTCTGCCAGCATCATTTCCTTTGTGACATCATCCTCCTTTTTGTCACAATCACTTTCTCCACTTATGCTTTTAACACTGGTTTCAGGTCTCATCAATATGAATAGAAACCTGGAGGGTCCTGCTATTAGAAAGTCACAGGAGCTTACTCAGAATATCAAATTCCATTCTGGAAATTAAAAACCAAAAAACTGAACCTGTGCAAATCAGCGCCTACTCATTAACAAAGGAACCAGATAATTACAGAAACATTGCTGAATTCCAATCTCAACTTTACACACACACACACACACACACACACACACACACACACACACACACACAATTTAACTTTTCAATACATGTACAGGTATTTTTAGTGTCTTGTACTTAACTGTTAATGATTATTTAAAAAGTGGGAAAATAGACCGAATCAAGCAATTGAAAGTAGTTGCTAGAAATGGGTCTTTGGTTGGATGATTAAGATCTCAAATGGGTCTTGGGAGAATTATAAGTACACAGTCTTTAAGAATGTGATGAGAGGTCTAGCTTCTTTCCCCCTGAAAAGGGCAGATGAGCAGATACAGCATTTTATGCAGCATTTCAGGGAGTTCACAGAGCCCCTGAAATCCAATTAGAAGCCCTGGCTAAGAATCTAGCACCTTATTACTAGATAAAACCCAGCCAAAATCTGTTTCAGAGTCATTACAAGTCCTGGAAACTTCAGGCACTTTCTAAGGGAAGGTAAACCTGAAGTAGTCATCAGCCCCTGGGCAACTGCATTGAATAGTTGCTCTATTCAAATTTATTCAATCTAGGTATCTTCAACAAATCAGCATCTCTGAAACTCTCTCTTGAGAGTATAGATACTAGGATACCTTACTGTAAAGACAGGCTCAACATTATGTTGTTGAAAAACAGAACCAGCAAATCAAACTGAAAATCGTCTTGCACAGGAGGTTAGCTGCTGTGAGGAGCAAGGTTGCTGAGTGGCACCTGAGCCTATCACAGGTGGCATTCTACTCTGTCCTTTCTTTTCTTCCTCCTTCCAATTCCTGTTCTTTTTCCTCTTCTTTATTCTTCCTCTCCCATTCTTCTTTCCTATTACCTCGGACATTGGCCCCCACAGGCATTGCTTAATTCAGCCTGTGATGCAAAAGGTGTTAAGCCTCACTTGTCCTGAGTGAGTCAACTTGAATTCAATAGAGAATCTAATGGGGGGCTCTGAGAATGCCTCACTGATGACCAAGAAACACATTCTTGCTAGAAAAGCTTATTCTTTAGGGAAAGCAATTTTGAGCAAGGAAGGGTGTGGGGGATTGCTTTTTTTAAAAAAAAAGTGATTTGGCTGCAAGGGGAAAAGATTGCCTACACAAAATCTGCTGATGAAGTCACAGAATGACTCCACCTCTGGAATGAGCTTCATTTTCTTGTATTTTGGTAAGAAATTTGGCTCTCGATTGGGAATTCAGTCACTCTATCCACTCAAGGGCAAAATGATAAGGTTCTATCAGACCAAGCGTCTAAATGAACCTGAGACTCTATCAAGGTCAGAAATGTTGCATGTCAAGCCAAAAGATCTCTCTTGGGCTTGCTTGTTTTGACTTGTACCCACAAGTCAAATTTGTCTTGTCTAAGTGTCCAATCACGTTATAAAACAAAGTGCAGCTCTCTACAATACAGCATCTTCTCAAGGGACAGGAGTCCTAGCTATACCTCTTGAGGGATTCTCTAATTTTTCGGCCCCTTTGATTTCCACAGGACTTTAACTTGCCTCCATTGAGATAGAGGAACAGAGTATGATTTTGGAAATGCTGAACCCAGTGCATTATAACATTACCAGCGTAGTGCCCGAAGCTGTTCCTGTTGCCACCATGCCCATCCTGCTGCTCACTGGCTTTCTTTTTTTGGTCTGGAATTATGAGGACACATCCTCAATCCCAGGTAAGTCGTCGTTCAGTTTTGTATCTAAGATTATTTACTTGGGTTTTTGGTCCAGGAGGGTAAAGAAAATTTTGTAAAAGACACAGAGCAAACCTGGGGAGATGGCTGAACCCCACAGCAACATTAGCAAATGAAGACTCAGGTGAAAATTTTTATATCAATTATCTGTACATTTTAAATGAAAGTATTTTAAAATACATTAGATAACACCTTCTACTCTGTGGTTATCTCTGGTAAGGCAGACTTGGCACAAACCCTTTAAGGTAAGTTTGAGACTGGAAGGAGCAAGGTAAAATTTCAGGCTTTTTTGTTGTTTATTTGTTGGATTCAAATTCATACCAATTTTGCTCTGAAGGTGGAAAAGTCTCTGGAATACCTTCTGTACTCCTTTCCTTCTCCTTCCCACTCTGCCTCATCCAGGCCTTCTCCCTGCCTTCCATTAACCTCCCTCTTCATTTTCTTTTGTTCTTAAGGGGAGGGGGTGATAATGGTGTCACCATAAGGACTGGATGAGACCTGGGCAGTTGGAAGAATGGGGACCACTACAATTCCCTTTGAACATCACACCCTGATAGATTCTTCAACAAAATCTGTGGGTCAATCAAAAGTAGAGTATAATATAAATAATTGGATAAATTCAATAGAAACCCCCAGCACTCCACCACCATCAGATTAATTCAGAATGAATCAGAAATATCAGACTAGTTCTTTAGTTTTCAGTGAAAATTCCTTGTGGCAGGCATCTGCCCCAATCCCATAAGCTATACAGTAAGGCTGTATTTCAGGAGCATAGTCATTACACACTTCCAAGCGTGGAAGTGTGCCTCAACACAGAGTAATTTAGAGCCAGAGTATGGGGCCGGTGCAAAGTGCCCTGTGTCTGGATTCTTTAAGAATTTCCAGAGAACTGCCTGTCTCTCTATCTAATTCAGCCTGGTACTTTAGGTTACTTTGATGCCCAATTTAACAGAACATTTAATTTTGTTCTCTACTCCCTGATGGGGTCTGAGGGAAGATTCTTCCATGGTCTTTAACTTGAAATCCTTTCTCACTGAACTTCTTCTTCCCCAGTGGGCTCCCAGGTCAGATTCCAGGAATAGTGGAGGTGAAGTAGGTGCATTTTAAACTAGTCCCTTCCCCCGCCACACACACACACACAGATGTTTATGCTGCAGGTGGTGGTAGAACTCCCTCAGCCCCACAAGTGAGGAGGTCAGTCTAGGGGGCAAGCATGAGAACTGGCATACCTGGAGCTATGGGTCAGGAGCCTCAGTGGCCACCCACTCTGCTCCCTGCTGTGGGCCAGGGACACCATGCTGCCATACACTGACAGGTCACATAGTGCTGTGGCTCTCAGCCACACGTGAAGAGGGGCCCCCATGCTGATACTTGAAAAAAATCTCCCCAAGTGATTTTTTCCTGAGCAGCCAGGGTTGAGAGCCACAGATATAAGTCCAACACCTTCATTTGACAGAAGGGGATACTGAACCCCAGAGAGGCAATCTGCCTCGCCCAGCAAAATGTTTGACAAAAATGAGAAACCAGGAAGTTCAACCTCCCCATCTTACAGGTGAGAGAGAAATGGCCTGTCAGATGCCCAGCTGCATGGAAAGTGAATGCACATGTATGGTGGGGCAACCGGAAGCCCTACTTCCCATGTGGCTGCTCATTTTGCTAGTCAGGGATCTTCTAGGTCCAGGCTTTCCCTTTGAAAATGGAAGGTCTGCTCAGAATCCCCTGTGGCACAGACTCTGAGATCCCATGTTCCTTGTTGGGGTAGGAAAAGTGAGGAAATTGGCTTTGCTGGGGTAGTTCCAACCAATACTTCTAAACTCCTTTGGCCAGTTCCCTCTCGTCACTGGTCTCTGGGTTCTCAATTTTACAGGTTTCAGGAAGCTCAGGGTCAGTGAAAGCCAAAGGAGCTTAAGAAGGTGCAATGATTCAAAGCCCTTAAGTTTAAGTTATAGTTTACAACAAAGCAACTTCATACCCATTTTCTCTTGTGATCCTCATAGCACTCTGGTGGGGTGGGTGTATTTCTGCCTATTCTGCAGATAAAGAACCTGAAACTAAAAGAGGGTAGATATTGCATGTCTACTAAGTAATAATACTTGGACTCAAATCTAAGCTTCTTCAACCCACATGTACTGAGTGTCCCTGCTATATGAGGCTCTGGGAGGTGAGGGAGACATGAGGGTACAGAGATGATGCACAGACAGGTGACTCCATGCCAGGGAGAGCTATGAGAGTCTGGGTGAGGAATTAGGAGCTCTAGAAGCTTTGGTTCTGGGGAAATGCTAAGAGTTCACTGATCTCTGTGCAGGATTCACAGTTCCTGGCACCTGGCAGCTCTTCCCCCAAAACACACAGCTATTCCCCAACCTTGCACATGGGTCTTCTCCCCCAGAGCCTCTCTCTGCTCTGGGCACCAGGTCCCTACAGGGGACCCAGGGGAAAGGACACTGCAATATATTCTCTTTTCTCCTCTAAGAAAATATTTTATGGAATAGAGCACAAATAAACATGTCATCACGTTCCAGGACAAAAAATAGAATGTCAGCAGAGTCCCCAAAAACACCTCTTGTGTCTTTTCAATCATACCCTCTCTCCCCCAGTAGTAAACGTGTTTCTGTTAGGTGATAATTACTCCCTGCTTTTTTACAGTTTGACCACCTAATTTCACATCCCCAAACAATATGTAGTTTAGTGCTGCCTGATTTTAAATGTTTTAGCAATGGGATCCTATATTACTTGCTCTTCTATCTTGCTTCTTTTGCTCAATTTTATACTTGTAAGATTCATTCTCGTGGTGGCCTGCAGCTGTAGTTCATATGGGCTGTAGTTACACAAACATCTTATATTTAATTACTGTTTCTACTGTTGAAAGGCATTTGGGTGTCTTCAGTTTGGGGCTTATTGTGAATAGTGCTGCTATGAACATCCGTGTGTGCAGGTTTCTCTAGGGTGTATACCCAATGTGAAATACCTTTCACACAACAGTTTCTTCATTAGATAGCAGGAAAGAGGCCCAGTTGTTGGCTTCACAAAGGCTGTCTCTATACTAAATTGTAGTCAAGCATTTACTGCTCCTCTTAGGGTGAAAACGGCTCCTACATCTGTTGCATGCCTAGATAAGCATCTCCAAAACCTAGAAGCAGAGAGCAGCTTCATATGTGGCTGCAACCAGAATATTTCCCTAATGTCCTACTGAAGTTTCTCCCCTCTTAGAGCATTCTTCTCTCTGGCTGGAAGGTGTAAGATATGTGTGTAAATGAAAGGATCATATTGTGTTATAACTGCTTGATTTTGTACTTTTTCTTTACTTACCCTCCCCTCCTGCCTGGGATTCTGCTGGGGACCTACTTACACTTATCATCCCATCTCTAGTCCCTAATTTGGAACTAGTGTCTATACCTAGTTGGGTTTCAGTAAGTGTTTGTTGGATGAATTAAGCTGACATATGAATGATCACTAAGGACCCAACACTCTGATTCTCTTCTGGTTAGAACACTCGTGTTTCCAACCTAAATAAAGTTCATTGCAATCTCCCTTTTGAGTAGACACAACTCTGCACTGTCATCTTTTATGTTTGAATGGTGGTTCCCAAACTTTTAGATAAAAAATGAAAAGTGCAATCTTTGTTTCTCATGAGCCTAGGACATTGAGGAAGCAAATGTTGAATAAATCTACCTCCAAATAGCCAGATGTTTGACCTCATTTGGAATAAATGTATTTAATACAATGATATTTTTCTATTTTTATAAAAATATAAGTGCAACCTAAAATACTCTAAAAAAGAATGACATGTAAAAGTTTATTTTCTATATTATATATACATCTAATTAATTTTAAAAATTCATTCAGAAAACATTTATAGATCATGTACAATGTTTCAAGTTGTAACTATCCAATAAAGTATTTTGTTATTATGCATATTTCAATTGATAGCAGGTTAGTATATCTCATGACATTTTTAAGGAAATACATATTCAATTAAACTTGCTTATTTAAATCTTTTTAAGAACTTAATGGAATTATTTTATATAAAGTCAGTTATCTACTTATAGTGTTATTAGTATAAAAGATTTAGAACCCTTTGAAAATGTTTTTCTTCTATAGATGTGAACAAAGTTCTTTATGTTGAAGAAAAACAGCTAACAGTCTTGCCCACATTAATACAACTCTTGCATAATTAAGAACTTTGCCAAATTTGGAACTAAACATCTAATTTAGATTACTCAAGAAAAAGCTTAGATTATCTAGATTATTATTACACAACTACTGCCCATAAAGTGAGAATACTGCCTCACACAGTTGTGCATGTTTTGCTTTATAAATATCTCACTAACAGAATGGACTTAAAGGAGAAGATTTAGAAAACTAATACTTTATACATAAATTCTTAAAATCTCTTCAAAAAGCCTTTGTCTAACTTTTCACCACCACTGGTAAATTCAAGCTACCAAGTTTGATATCTATATAATAAAAGCCTAAGCAACCATTACGGCAGAATGACCAGAATGACCAGTCGCTATGATGCGCACTGACCCCCAGGGGGCAGACACTCAATGCAGGAGCTGCCCCCTGGTGGTCAGTGCGCTCACACAGGGGAAGTGCTGCTCAGCCAGAAGCCAGGCTCATCGCTGGTGAGTGCAGTGGCAGTGGCGGGAGCCTTTCCCACCTTTGTGGCAGTGCTAAGGAGCAGCGAGCCAAGCGGTAAGGAGCAAGGGGTCCAGACTGCGAGAGGGCACAGGCCGGGCTAAGGGATCCTTCCCCCAGTACTTGCATTTTGTGCACTGGGTCTCTAGTCTGATATATGCAACAGAAAATTCCATAGTTGTTCACTGAATTCCTGTCTTCAAAATTCTGCCTTTGTCTGCCCTGGAAGGGTAGCTCAGTTGGTTGGAGCATCTTCCCAGTCAGGGCATATACAAGAATCAACCAATTTATACATGAATGCATAAATATATGGAACAATAAATCAGTGTTTCTCTCTCTCTCCATTCATCTTTCTCTAGAATCAATAAATTAATTTTTTAAAATTCTGTCTTTGTCTGCATAAGCAAGGATGAAAGTGGCTGAGTAAAACCACACCGAAGGACTAAGACTCTGGTCTAAAAACTGATCAGACTCACTGCCTACTTCAAGTTTTAGCTTTATTTTGCCTAATGAGATTTAGCTTAAGATTCTTTTCTTAAACTGAGTCCTTTTTAGAGGATGAATATTATTTGTTTGGACATTACCTTTGCAGACCATGTTTTTCTTAGTTTAAAAGGTTACACCATAACATTTTTTATAAAAGTTTATATCAAAACTACAACCTAATTCTGATCCACTCATTAGGTCAACTGGGGGATTTAAACCAAAAGTTTTCAGACAAAACTAGGCAGTCAAACAGATCTGTCAGTTTGTCACTTTCCCTGGTGACTATGCTTATAACTGACAGACTGATAAACTTGTATTTGAAACTCACTGACACCATTTAACATGGCAAGAAAACAGTAGACACATGCCCTAGTTCATTCTGAATGAAATGATTGAGACCAAATGGAACTAGTATGGTGTGGACAATGAATTCCTTTTTACTCATGGAGGGGTAAAGAAATTCTAGTTAAGCTTACTGGTTGTTGTTGTTTTTTTAATTTTTAGTGATTCACAGATATACATCAGGAGATGTGAAAAAACACTTAGGTATAAAAAGAACAAGAACAGCAGTAGAAAAGCAGCCTCTCTTTTTGGTGTAAGTGGAATGCTGACTGTGACTTGATGGTTTTCCTAGGTCCTGGCTATTGTATGGGAATTGGGCCCCTCATCTCCCACTTCAGGTTCCTGTGGATGGGGATTGGCAGTGCCTGCAACTACTACAACAAGATGTATGGAGAGTTCATGAGAGTCTGGGTATGTGGAGAGGAAACACTCATTATCAGCAAGTAAGTCTATTAATAATCAGAGACCCATTTTTAAAGTCAAAGCTGGGCTTTTTTCTATTCAAAAAACAAACTTACTTATTTTGATATCTTGCCATCTTTGTTCTTGAGGCTATGTTTTTATTAGTTCAGTGAAAGTGAGATATTCCTAGGTAAAAAAATCTAACATTGCAAACAAGTGGAACAAACAATGAATGGGCTTTGCCTGAAGCCAGTGCTACATAGATAAAGAACTCTGGAAAGCTGGGAAAGTATTCACAATCTCTCTAATCAGTGAATGTGGAGAATATAGATGGTCTGGTTTCAACAAAACATACTTTAGAGAGAGGCATTATCTTTTCTGCTTTCCTAAGCATGCCTGAGACAAAAATCTGACAGTACCAGTTTGCTAGTGTGTTTCTAATACCAAGCTACTGGGCACCGCTAGAAGGGTAGACAGTAGATAAAGAAGCCATCCATCTGACGCTATGCTATTTATGACTGCATGCCCGTGTCCCAGCTGAGTGATCTTATTAAATAAAGCAGGAATACTATTGCCTATTAGAAGAAATGATGCCCCCCCATTGTTATATTTTCTAGATAACTTTAGCAGATTGAATTCACTCCAGGATTAATCAAACATGCATTGATTGTATAGAATTAGCTTTGTGAAATACCCGTTTTCTTATTTAGTAACTAGAGGCCCAGTGCACAAATTCATGCATAGGTGGGGTCCCTTGGGGTGGGCTGTGAGGCTGGGGGCATGAGTTGGGGCCCAGCTCGTGCCCCTAGCCTCGCAGCCCTGCAGCCCTGCCTGGAACCTCGCCTTGGCCTGGCGCCGCCCATTCACCTGCTCCACCATCCCGCAGCGGTCCCACTCTTGTTGGGGCCCATTGGGGCTGGCAGCACCTCCACTGAAGCGCCGCATCACCAACATCCGCCATGTTCCGTGCTACCACCTGGTGGTCAGCTCATGTCATAGTGAGCGTTCAAAATCCCATTTGAACTCTGGGTCAAGGGGACAATTTGCATATTAGGCTTTTATTATATAGGATCATAGAAAATGAAGAATGTCAGAAAGAACATATTTGACTAGACTTCCAGCTATCTTTACTAGATTTTTAGCAGCTTTGCCAACACTGTCTCATTAATGAATTTTTATATTTACAATCCTTAATGGGGCTTTACCCACAAACTAAGGCTGGCCAGGGTCTTTTACTGATTTATTAGAATGATTTGTTTAGATCATAAACTATCACCCAGAAGTAAAGTGAAGCATTTCTGGAAACTACATTGATTTTTTTTCAGGCCAATATTACATATATCATTTCATAAAATACCCTATTATCCTCAAAGCCCAATTCTCTGAAGCAAATACCTGAAAGAAGGAAGTAAGGGAGAAAAATGTATTATCCTTCCAAATATTTTTAACTATTTTAATGTTATTTTTGACCAATCTAACACCTCACTTTTTGCCTCGGTTTTTTCTGTTCCTTCAGTTTGGTGATGTTGCACTTTTAAGGCGGACCATGCTTACACAACTGATGTAAACAGCTTCAAATGGAAACGTCACTTTACTTCACTCTAGTGTAGTGGTTCTCACAGAGTGGTCCCTCAGCCAGCAGCATCAACATACCTGGGAACTTACTAGAAATGCACATTCTTGGGTCCCAACCTGACCCACTAAATAGGAATGCCTGGGATGGGCCCACTGATGTGTTTTCAGGAGCTCTCCAGGTGGCTGGAGGCACACTCAAGTTTGAGAAGCACCTTCTCAGGGCTAGACCATGCTTACTCTTGGATTTCACTCTCTTGAGCTATTGAGCTGGTCAGCCAAATGTGAGTGAATTTGATATGTTTTCATTTTAAATAATCAATATTTTACTCACTTTTGCAACTGACTGCAGTCTCCAAATGTCCTGGGACTGATGACATTTAGACGTGGGAATTGGACATCCCCAGCACAGCAAGCTGTCTTCCCCACCTCAAGTCAGCATCTGCCTTCCTTGTCACCTATTTCCCCCTGCAGACAGGTGCAGTGACCCACAGGATATTCATCCAAAAGGTTATCTGCCCACAGCTCAGGATCTGGAGCAGTGGTTCTCACCCATGCTGCACATTAAAGTCACTCAGAGAGCTTTAGAAACACCAATGCTCAGGCACCAGCAGTGTTTAGAGCTCTCCGGGTGATTCCAATGTGCTGAGGAGCTTGAGAGGGGAGAAGAGGTAAGAAGTTTCCAGAGCAGGGGGCCTTTCCCTGGGGCTGGGGGAACAGCTAAGTGGAGTTGGAATGGTTTTGTCTTGTTGTGTTACCTTTAGGTCTAGCTCAGGTGGTGGTCGTATTAGACTAGAATTGGAGTGAAGAATGACGCATGGAGAAAGGAGCAGGGAACCAGAATAGAAATCACTCTTAGATTCTGGATGCTTACATCACCAGATAAATTCCCTGGAAGCCAAAGCCACTTCCTGAATTGGGACCCTCATTACAGTGAGGGGTGGGTGGCATCCAGCCACTCTGCTGTCTTAATTAGAAAAGTATCTTAGTGACCTAACCAAGTCAGGCGCTGATTCACGCTGGAGACGTGGACACAACCCATCCTGCCCTTCCCCCCAGCTCTTCCAGTTCTCTTTGTCCTGTCCTCACAGGCTTTTCACTGGTTGGAGTCTTTGTGTTCTTTTTAATTGCCTCTGAGCCACTCAATTTTGTTAAGGGCCTACCCCGCCCCCGACAGGAATAGGACATGTTTGTCCCTATCTCTTTTCCCTGCCTGTCCTTCAGGTTCCTTCCAGGACTACCTGTACCTCTTGAAAAGACCCCATTGGACCTCAGAAAGCTTTTTATTTTTATATGAATAGTTTGCCAGATCTTTTTTCTTTTGAAAAGTTTGAGATCTATAGTCATTATAACTGTGTAGAGATTATGGCTCAACTTTTCTAACCAGTTTAGTTCTGAAGTGGTGAGGGTGCAGAACTTCAGGGCAGGAACAGGGGCGGGGGTGGGGATGGGGGCTGGGCAGGCATGAGTGTTGCTGGAATGTGGCCTGAGCAACTCCAGGCTTTGGGGGAAGGTCCATCTAATCATCTGTACATAAAGTATGCACAATTCCCTAATCAGGTATGTGCTAAATCAATGAGGGTCTACAGAAGTTGTGCATGACACTATATGTCATACATAAATTATTTTTTGTCATGAATACAAAAAAAAAATTGTGGATAGCATCCATAAAGCAGAATTAGCAATGGACATGCTAATTAGGGTCATATTTACATATATATTAGCAATTAACATAGCAATTAGGGTTATAGTGCATGTTTTAGGAAATTTATTCATTTACTCTTTTTTTTAAATCCTCACCCAAGGATATGTTTTCTTTTTATTTATTTTAGAGAGAGAGGAAGGGAGAGAGAGAGAGGGAGAGAGAAACATCGATCTGTTGCCTCCTGTACTCGCCCCAAACAACTGGGGATTGAACCTGCAACCTGGGTATGTGCCCTGACCAGGAATCAAACCTGTGACCTTTTGCTGTACAGGGCAACGCTCCAACCAACTAAGCAACACCAGCCAGGGCATATTCATTTATTCTTTAAGCATATAATTATTGAGAATTTACTATTCTCAATACTAAACACTAGATGATCCTAAGTTATCATAGTCATTATTGGTTCTCCATTTATTTATTAAATAAATATTTACTGAGAAGTTACTATGTTCCCTGGATATCATAAACAAATCAGCCAAAATCCCTACTGTCATAGAGAAATACATTGTTCTATTGTTAATATACTAACAATAGAGAAGTAAAATATATAGTATATCAGTAGGGTAACCAACCATCTCAGTTTGCCTGGAACTATGGGGTTTCCTAGGATGTGGGATTTTTAATTGCTGAAACTGGGACAATCTCAGGCAAACTAGGATGGTTGGTCACAAAGTTAACAGGTAGATATATGCTACACAGAAAATTAAAATAAAGTAGGGGGATGGGGAGGGTCTGTTGTAGGGTTGGGAGCACAATTGTAAATAAGTGGTCACAGCAGACCTCATTGAGAAATAGCATTTAAATAAAGACCTAAAGAAAGTGAGGGAGAAGGCCATGCAGAAAACTAGAGGAAAAACATTCCAGACAGAAGGAACAGCAAATGCAAAGGCACTGAGATAAGAGCCTGTCTGAAACATTTAAGGAATAAGAAGGATAACAATATGGCTAGTGGAAGAGTAGTGGAGATGAGGTTAGAGAGGGAATAGGATAGCAAAATCTTGTTGGGCCTTGCAGGCCACTATAACAACTCTGGCTGGTACCCTGAGTGAGATGTAGAACCATTAAGGAGTTTAAGCAGAAGAGTGACATATCTGACTTATTCATGTTTCAGCAGAATTATTCTGGCTTCTCTGTTTGGAAAAGATGGTGAGGGGACAAGGGATGGGTACAAAGAGAGAAATTAGTCGAAAAATGGTTGTGGCTCGTCCAGGTGAGAGCAGTAAAGTAATAAGATGAAATTCTGGATATATTTTGAAGGCAAAGCCAATAGGTGCTAACAGACCGAATATTGGGTGTGAGAGTCAAGGTGACGCCACAGTTTGTGCCTGAACACCTGCAAGAATGAAGATACTGACTTATGTGAGATAGGTGGGACAAGTTTGGGATGGGGAGAAATCAGCTTTGATTCCATTTCAGACATTTTGACTTGACAGGTCTTGTAGACGTCTAAGTGGGATGTTGAGAAGCAAAGTCTAAGCCTTCTGACTGTCAACAAAACCTCACTGTTACCAATCCAATGCCAACAGGAGTCCCTAGTCTGTGGTATGGTGAAAGGAGTAATTTTATTCAGATAAACAGTTTGCAAACCACGGAAAGGCAGCCTCCAGTGGAAACTGAAAGTGTGCATCTCCAAAGCAAATGGGAGGCTCACATATATAAAGTGCCCACCTTGAACCCTGATTGATCCATTTTATGCAAATGAGAAATCCAAATTTACATCATTTGATTGTTCTAAATAGCACTGTCCTGAATGGTTGGATTAGCACATCTTGATTGGTCTTAGGGAGCTGCTTTCATTGTTGGAAAAGATACAAATGAGGACATAAAGACATAAAGAAAGTGAGGGAGAAAGCCATGCAGCTCTGATTGGACAGGGCAGGTCTCAGTCCATTGGTCAAAATATGATTCTAGTAACTCCTTTATAAGGTTTGGCTCAGTGAGCAGGAACACAGTGCAGGGAGGCTGGCAGCTCAGTCTGTGGCTTTTCCCTGATATGTAGTGTGCATGTAAACAATGGCTGCTAGATTCTGATTTTGAATTTCGCACCGTTAACCACAAGGAGTCCTTCTTGGCAGATATATTCCTTCCTGTGGGCTACAAGACCCTCCACCATAGTCAGAAACTAACAAAGGAAGCTAGATAGAGAAAGGAAAACCAGGAGAGGATGGTGGTCTGAACACCAGGTGACAAATACATGTCAGGGAAGAGGGGATTGCTAACCATAACATGTGAATACAGAGATCTGAGTGTTGCATTTAGCAATAGGAAGTTCACAGATAACCTCGACAAGAGCAAGGTAGGGACAAGAGAGTGGTGAAGGCAAAAGTCTGACTAGAGTAAAGAATGGGGGAAGATGAATTGGAGGCAGCAGGTGAAATATATTTCCTAAGCAGTTTACCATAAAGTAGGAATTTCATCCACAGGAACAGGAGGGAAGGCTGAATATATGGGCACAGATCCTGATGGTTGGAGCTTGCAGAGATTCCAGTTGCTTCTGTTTTCTCAGTAAAATTGGAAATAAAGTCTTTAACTGAGAGTGAGGGGGGAGGAAGTGGAACATATGAAGAGAGAGGAGGCAGAATACAACAGTCATCTGGAAGAGTGAGTGAGGGAGTGAATGGACTAGGGCCGTGGTCAGCAAACTGCAGCTCGCAAGCCACATGCGGCTCTTTGGCCCCTTGGTGTGGCTCTTCCACAAAATACCACGGCCTGGGCGAGTCTATTTTGAAGAAGTGGCGTTTGAAGAAGTTTAAGTTTAAAAAATTTGGCTCTCAAAAGAAATTTCAATCATTGTACTGTTGATATTTGGCTCTGTTGACTAATGAGTTTGCCGACCACTGGACTAGGGAAATGTAGTAGACTTGCTAGCTGCACTAAGGGCCCACTTAAATGTAACTGAGAACTGTCAGCAGTGTGTGGGTGGGGGTGGGGCTGGGGGTAGGGGTGGGAGGCAGTTCCCACTGCCATTCAACTGCCAGTTGCAAAGCACAGAGTAAGCCAAGAACTGGGTTTAGCCAGGGTTGTGGTTTTACCAAACAACTATGGCAAAGTAAGGAGAGGGTCAGGGGAATTGAGGATGCATGGAAGAGAGTGATTTTAATGATTGATAATAAAGTATTTTTCAAACTTTCTATTGAGAACATGTTCAAATGAACAGGAAAGATAAAAGAGTAGTCCTCCCCTGCCCTCGCCATGACATTGATCTTTGGAAGAGACCAGGTCAGTTGTCTTGTAGGCTGTCCCACATTCTGAATTTCTCACATTGTTTCATTATGGTGTCATTTCACATATTTTTCTATTCCCTGCATTTCTTATAAATTGAAAATTAGGTCTAAATGCTTAATTAGATTCAGGGTAAACATTTTTGTAATAATAGTTCCTTGGTAATACAGGCATTTCATACTGCTTCATATCAAGAGACAAGGAAAGGTTGTCCCACTATTAATGATACTAAATGTAATCACTTGGTAGGGTGGTTACAGTCTGATCTCTTACAATGACCCCAGTACTTAAGCTGGGTAAGTGAGGATATTAGAAGGGCAAAGGACAGTGAAAAGGTGATAGACTGATGGAGCATAAACTTCAGGCACAGAATAGGTCTAGACAAGGCAAGTATTTCCAAATGTTGGGGACCAATTATTCCATTATTCCTAGTGCTCATTACTCTTGAACCTGGCCATAGACGTGTGGGTCCTTTAAACTCAGAACACTTACCACTTAAGAACTTACTTCCTGGCTCCTTTCCATTTTGAATAAACAGTAGGTTTGCTATCTTTGGAGATATCTTTTTACTTTAGTTATGTTTAAAGAACAGTGACTCCAGTTACCAGACAACTAACACTACCCTCTATCCCTCTGAGCTTGGGGACTCCCTCAGTCTCTCCTCAAGATGAGAAATTCTTACTTTCCCATCGTGTATAACATCTCCCTCAACTGGTGTTAACATCTCCCTCAACTGGTGTTACAGTGTACAAGCTCGGGGGGGGGGGGCGAGTTCTCTAATGTGCTACTGAGTGCCAGACAGCTCTGGGCCTGGTTCTTTGTTCCTCACCAACCTTCTCTTACTCATTTTCCCAGTTTACTCTCGTTAGATAAAGCTAGCCTACTTTTGATAAAAGACCTAGTTGAAATTGCTTGTCTGCCCGCCAGTCACACTTGGCTTGCTGTGTGTGTGTACCACTTCTGTCTTGACAGCTTAGTCCTTTGCCAAGGCTGAGCCTGGGACTCAAAATAACTGAGATGTTGGTGCCCCCTAGGGGACACATTGATTTTAAAAGTTATATCTTTATTAACTAACATTTCATTGGGTTTAAGTTTGGGGCTTCTTGTTTTCTTTAAAAAAAAAAAAAACACACAACAAAAAACATTGTGATAAAGGTGAGTTTTATTTATTTATTTTTAAATATATTTTTATTGATTTCAGAGAGGAAGAGAGAAGGAGAAAGAGAAACATCAATGATGAGAGAGAATCACTGATAGGCTGCCTCCTGCACGCCCCTCACGGGGCACCGAGCCCGCAACTTGGGCATGTGCCCTTGACTGGAATCAAACCTGGGACCCTTGAGTCCGCAGGCTAATGCTCTATCCACTGAGCCAAACCAGCTAGGGCTCTTATTTTCTTTTTAAAATTGATTAGTAATTCCTCAAAATAAGTGGACAAACATCCATCAATAGAGAATCACATAAATTATTTTATGTAATAAAAACATAAATGGACAGGCCAGTGTGGTTAATGTAGTATACAAAAGCTCCAGGGGTCAGAGCAAGAAAAATAGTGTTCGGCTTGTCTTCTAAACACTAAAAAATTTTAGATACAAATTTTTTAAATAAAGAATAGACAAAGTACTTCTTTCTGCTTTAATTATAGAATGAGGTCAAGGAAGGTAAGAAAAGCTAGAATTCTGAAATCTGTTAAGAATTTCCGTCTTCTCTGTAGCATGATTTTTCTATACAGGACAAGATTTTAGCTGTTTGTCAGTCAAGTTAACTCCCTGAAATATAAATAGAAGCATCTGGATTTTTCGTTTTTGTTCTTGTTTCTAGGAAGAGGGAAACTTGTCTAAAACTTGGGATCATTTGATGAATATTATCTGGAATCAAGTCAAGAGAACATTTTCCTTAATACAGAGTGTTTTGATTTGAACATATGATTTTTTCACAAGTAATTTATTCACTTAATGGTACTGCCATTATTTCAGGGGTTTTCTTTTAAAGTTTAAATAGGACTATGGAATCCATCACAAGTGGGAGGGTTTGGCTAATTAGCTCACAGCCTAATCCGCTCAGCCAGCACAGAGTTGTTTTGGCCCGTGTCTTCTGTGAGAATGTGTTTTTCACAGGCATTAACAAAACAACCTCCTTAAGGCAAAGTCATTCTTTTAGGAGCCAAGTGTCAACTTTGACAGGGAGGAGCAAGTGTTAAGCCGGTCACTCCAGCCCAGTGTAAGAAGTAGGCTCATAAGAACAAGTTGCATGTACTATAGCAGCCATACCCCATGTTTGAGAGTTATATGTTCAGGAAACCCTCATAGTAAGAGATTTTGCAGTGGAGAAACAAAATTTCAGTGGAGAAATGAGGAGAGAGAACCAAAGTTGCTTGCAGTAAACTCATGAAAACTTGAATAAATATTAAGTTCACCAAAAAAATAACAATATTGTCTAAAATGAAGATAACACCAATGATGTTTTATGCCTCTTGAATTTGCACAATTGGGCATTGCACAATTACTTTACATCTTCTATCCCTTGCACACCAAAAAAAATCCAGGTTTTCCTCTTTTGTAATAAATACCAAAGAGATGTTTATAAATATATGTTGCTTTCTCGCAATAATGTGCATATTTTCTTCCTATTTCTCTGCTTTTAATGTGCAGTCCCTTTCCAATGTTAAGAGCTGTCTCTGAACTCTTTTCTGGTCTCAGAAACATAGGATAATTTATAAATCCTCAAGTAGAAAACGCTCTGGGGATCTATTTCAACTTACCTAGCAGACCTGTGTGGATTTGTTCTCAAGCCCCAAGTCAAGAACTATCTCACCACAGCTCTGCCTGTGGCAGATCCCCACCAGTGCACACATGGACACCCCTCATACATGGCTTGCCTCCCGCCCTGTTCACACAACTGAAACACAGACTGGTGGCAGTTTGCCCTGCCTCAGCTATCCTCAAGTCTCCCATAGTTGCACTGCAGAAAACCTCTGCTCTTCCTCTACTAACCACTCTGCTCCTTTTTTATGTTTCCTGTTTGTTATTTTCAATCCTTACCCAAGGATACCCCTTCATTGATTTTAGAGAGGGGAAAGGAGAGGAAGAAAGAAACATTGGTTGCCTCTTGCACATGCCCCAACCAGAGACAGGACCCACAACCTAGGTATGTCCCCTGACCAGGAATCGAATCCGAGACCTTTCTGTGCATGGGAAGATGCTCCAACCAATTGTGCCACACTGGCCAGGGCTCTGCCCCTTTTTAAATTCTCAAACCCTGGTCCCTTTTTCTCATACCCGCAAGAAAAATGGCTATCAATCTGAATATACTTGTGTAGAAATTTTTGAAGTTGCAGAAAATATATGGAGAGAAGTAAAGCTGCCTATGCTTACATTTTGTTGGAAATTTGCATTTGGCCATGTTGTCCACATATAAATACTGTGACATAGGCCTGGTAATTTGAAGCACCTGTTGTCATGCCTCTTGGAGGAGTCTGAATAAGAGTTGGAGCATGCTTTGTTAGCAATGGAGCCGAGGGGTGATAAATGAGACCTGGTTTATGCCCGAGCACTGACTCTGTGGTCCTCTGTGAACTCTGTGCTCCAACTGTCTACCCAGCAGCACAGGGGTGGCTGTGGGCCCCTACCTCAGAGATGGCATGTTCTGGATTTATGTATAACAAGGCTGACCTTGGAGGGAGATGGCTGAGCTGTGGCCTCTCTTGCCTCACTCACTCAGCCATAGCCATGCAGCCCTGTGAGTGAGGATTTGGGGGTCTGGCTACCTCACCTCTCTGGGCCTTATTTTGTCTACCTAGTATCCTCACTGCACTGACTTTTTTCCAGATACTTTAGATAATCACATCTGATTTCTCCAAGTGGTGTTTGTGCCTGGTCTATGCCTACAACACAATATTGGCATTTATGAAAACAATGGACATGCAAACATCACGTGTCTTGCTTACTATCTTCCCTGTCCTCTGATAAATATCCCATCTGTCTTCACACACCCTCCATCTTACTCACCAGACAGATAGCTTATTAACTCATGTCAACTTTGACTTCCAGTCTCCTGACCCACGCTGTTCATGGCCACGGTCATCACTTAGCCCTCATCCAGGTGGTCTGCTTCTCTTGGGCCCTATGCTCACCTATTTTCCAATCTTGGCCCCTTTTCACAGAAAATGCAGCCACTCACAGCACTTCTTAATTTTTCTCTTGGTAGAGAAAAAAATAATTTATTCCCTCTACCCCACAATTCTCAACTTCATAAATTCCCAGCAGACTTTTCCTCCCAAGAGTTGTCTCCTGCCCAAATCCTCACACACACAGCATTCATCCCGGCTCTTCCCCCTTCTCCCTCTCCTGTGCTGCTTGCACCTCATCCAATAAACCCACCCTAACCTTTATCCTAAAGAGAATAATTTTCCTGTTATCCTTCTGATTGTTAAATTACTTAAATTATTCATTTATCTTCCCAGTGCCAGAGGTTAATATCTAAGCAGTTTTTTAAAAAATTGATTTTAGAGAGAGAGAAGTCATAGACATGGACAACAGTGTGGTGATTATGGGTGGACGTGGAAGAGGGCTTAGAGGGGATAAATGGTGATGGAAAAAATAAAATAAATAATTTTTAAAATAGCCTTGGCCGGCTTTACTCAGTGGTTAGAGCATATACTTGGGTCAGGACGTGTAGGAGGCAACTATCAATGTGTCTCTCAGATTGATGTTTCTCTCTTTCTCCCTCCCTCCCTCCCTTCCACTCTCTAAAAATCAATGGGAAAAAAATATCCTCAGGTGAGAATTAACCAAAAAATAAATAAAAAAAATTTGAAATGTAAAAAAAAAGGAAGACATTTTTCAACTGGAGAGGGATGTTCTCGTGCTAAGAGAAGTGCTTATTCAATATGAATACTAGAAATCATGCATGGCATGTAGCTCAACATGCATTTGCTAAGAGAGCCACCTGTAGTCAAAATCATCACCAGGAGTTCTCCTGATCCTTAAAAATTAACACCAAGGCTTGCTTTCTCTGCAGGTCCTCAAGCATGTTCCACGTAATGAAGCACAATCACTACATCTCCCGATTCGGCAGCAAACTTGGGCTGCAATGCATCGGCATGCATGAGAATGGCATCATATTTAACAATAATCCAGACCTCTGGAAAGTTGTTCGACCTTTCTTTACAAAAGGTAATCAGGTGCCTGGCTACCTTCTGCTCTTGTCTGTGAATGTTCCTTTTTTGGAACTCATTCTTAAATTCTGCTGCTTCAGTTTTGAAATAAAGATATGAGCTAACGTGCATTATACGTTTACTATATAGTAGGCACTGTTCTAAATACTTGGAATTTAATTCCACAGTAACCCTGGGTGGTAAAATACTCTAATAACCTACATTTTACAAATGAGAAAACTGAGGAATAAGGAGGTTAAATAACTTGTCCATGATCCAAACATTCATAGGAGACAACCCCAGAGCCTACGTTTTTAACTACCACAACTTCCATTCCTCTGGTTAACGCACAAAGCGATTTTATAAGCATGAAGAAGAGACAGAGCTCTAAATTTAGGATCATTCAATTAAAAATTGAGTGTTCTGCCATATGTTTGATTTAAACATAGCCAACAATGTGTTTGCTAAATCACTGGCTGACATCCAGATGTTTTAACGGAAAGCAACTTGTGAATAAAATTAGAGAATTTAAGAACTGGGAAGGACTCTATATGTCACTTCATCAGCCTCTGAGTTTTATAATTGAATTCACAGTCCTATAGAGGTTGTGATTTTTGCCCAACATAGCAAGTCATGGATGAGCAGAGACCAGAACCCAAGTGTCCTTATCTAGTGAGTCCTGCTGGAAATGAAGCTGTTGGGGGATATACGTAACCAGACTTTGACATTAACATCAAGAAACATAGTCATGCCTTGGAAATGTTGTCAGTGATGGCAACTGGCTAGATGGATTTTAGGTATGACCATGCACCATCAATATTCTTTCCTCCAGTCAGCCTTGCAGGGAACCCAGATATCTCCTGCGTGGCTGCTGAGACAGGGAAAAGCTATGCTTGTTCCTGCTGGGTGCTGATTACCCTCTGCTGAGCTGTCCATCACAAAGACTCAGCACAACTTTGTTGTAGACTCTGTTGTATTAGTTTCCTCTTGCTGCTATAACAGATTGCCACAAACTTAGTGGCTTAACACAACACATTATTTTACAATTCTGTATGTCAAATCTGACATGGGTCTCACTGAGCTCAAACCAAGGCATCAGCTGAGATGTGTTTCTTTCTGGAGGCTCCCTGGGAGATCGGTTTCTTTGCATTATCCAGCCTCAGAGGCCACCCACATTCCTTGGCGTGTGGTCCCTTCCTCTGTCTTCAAAGTGGGTTGAGTCCTTTTTATATCACATCCTATGACCTTCCTTCTGTCATCACATCTCTTTCTGACCTCAGCTTAAAAAGGTTTTCTGCTTTTAAGGACTTACATGATTAGGAGGGCCCACCTAGATACTACACAATATTCTCCCCATCTCAAGGTCCTTAATTTTAATGATATGTGCCAAGTCCCTTCTTCCATGTAAGGTCACATATTAACAAATTCCAGGGATTAGGGTCTGGACAACTATTCATATTGGGGAAGATAAGTCCTCTTATGCCTGACAAAAGTGCAGAATTGGTTAATGAAAAGAGTATAGGGTACAGGATTATAGGTTGTGGATTCTATTCCAAGCTCTGCCACTTTACTAGTTATATGACCTTGGACCAGTCACTCAGCCTCTCTGAGCTTTAGTTTCCTTATCCTTAACAAGTAATAAACACTATAGAACTTGAATTCTAGAGTTATTGTAAAAAATAAATGAAATCATGTTGTAAGATCCTATAGAAATAGAAGTGTTGTTTTTTTTTTACTTTATCATTTGGTCCGGTTATATTAGGAATATGCGAACTAGTATTTAGGAGCAATTAACTATCATATACCATTATTCTCTATTCTGACATGCAAGAATTGATAGAAACTCTAAACTCATCCATTTGTTTAACAAACTACTGTCTTCTCATCATTGAATAAGGTGCCTAGAACACAATAAGAAACAAGATATGATACTGGCCCTCAAGGAATTTATAATGGGAGAGGGAGCAGAGTACCTTGCCAGACACACTCCTCAATGATGTGTATGGTTGAGGCGTGTGCAGAGTGTACAGAGCACAGACCAATAGGCCATCTAAAGCACACTGAGAGGCCCTGGCCAGTGTGGCTCAAGGACTCTGACTTTAATAGCAAGTCTGAATAATAAAAACATAAAAAGGAAGATTGCTCTTAGAACAAAGAGAGAAAGGGGGGCTTTAAGAGTTAAAATCTCAAGATAGATCATCTACCATCAGAAGCCACTGGGCAGGAGCAGAGCAGAGGGTGAGATCAGAGCCAGTGCACTCTACCTGTTTTCATTCATTCACTCATCCACTTATGCATTCCTCTATTCAACAAATATGTTTTGAGGGCCACTAAGTACTATGGACTTGAAGTATAGTGCTAATGGCAGGTTGTCACTGCCCTTAAAGAATTCCCAGTCCAGGGGGGGAAGACTGCTAAGCAAAGAATCGCTTAGCTATTATGACATTGTTTAAGTAAAATAAATCTGGAAATAGTTTGAAGAGAAACCAAAATTAAGAGAAAAGCACTCTTAATAACTTATAAGGCTAGCATTTTAAACATATAAATTAAATTTAAAAAGAACCACATTAGATGAAATAGTTAAGGTAGAGTTTGACTGGTTCTGTAGCAACATCCTGCCACCTGTTGAAACATAAAATAATATCACCCTGGACAAATATAAACCTTCTTTAGAGAAAAATATATACAGTAAATATGAAGAAAACACTAATTTTTTATTTATGACCACAGTACTAAATGTTTCACTTGCAATCTCACAAATGATTTGCCATAGCATGTAAAGTTTAACTTTGAATGGTTTGTTTAAAATAAGATTTGTTCATCCATTCATTTTAACAAAAAAGGTGATCCATTCTTACAGAAAAGTTGGAGATTAAATAATATGAAAATTTTATATTTATTTTATATGTGTAGTTATTGAATTAAAAAGTATGGATGATTAAGCTCTGAACATAAAAAGCCAAAATTGCCTGCTTGTGTGTGTCCTGGAGTTCACAATGGCTTACTCTCTGATGTGCTCTCTTCAGCTTTGTCTGGCCCCGGCCTCGTGCGCATGGTGACAATTTGTGCTGAATCGATAATAAGGCACCTGGACAGGTTGGAGGAGGTCAGAAGCGAGTCGGGCACTGTCGATGTGCTGACCCTCATGCGGCGCATCATGCTGGACACCTCTAACATGCTCTTCCTGGGGATCCCCTTGGACGGTACCGAAATCTTCATTCTCATGACTTGACATTCTGCCCTTTACTTAACAAGGGGATAAGAGGCCTGGCAGCCTCAAGTAAACCATTCTGTTTTCTACATGTTCTTTCAACATCTCTGAGGTTTCCTAAGGTCTTTTTCCCAGTGTGTCTGCCTTGTTCACTTATAAGATATAAATTTCTATAAAGCAGGGCCATCTATTTATTTTGTATCTCTCGTCCTTGCTCTAGGAAACAGAATTCTACCCACAGTCAAAACTCACAAATGTGATCAGTTCACTTGGTCGTTAATGTATCCTCCTACCAAACAAACTGATATATTTAACCATTTTTAACCATTCTTTTGGGGCATGATACACACACACACACACACACACACACACACACACACACATAAATATACATACACACCCTTCCCTCAAAGTTACTAAGTATGAAAACTTTGACTCTGTATGATGATGATGGTGTTATTTGCAGCTGCAGGAAATAAGTACAATAGCTATGATTAATTATTTTAGTATCTACCTTGTACCAAGCAGTGTAAAAAGTTGCTTTACATACAGTTTGTCATTTAGCATTTTTAACAACCCTAGCAAGATGTCTCACTCAAGAAGCCACTTTACTTACTACAATAGAAAACAAACATTAAAACACATACAAGCAACTCTACCACCACCTAAAAGCAAACATTAATTACTGGGCTTAATTCCATTCTGCTGTTATCCAGCTTCATGTGATTCTTCCTGAATTAATTTTTGCAGTGTTTATTGATTCACACATTTATACAACAGATATTTATTGATTGCCTATTTCATGTCAGGCTCTAGGTTCTGGGTATAGAGCAGTGAACAAGACAAAGTCCTTGGCTTCAGGGAGTTTACATTTCAGTGGATATACGGACAGTAAACAAGTAATTATCTATATATACTTATTGTAATATATAACAAGTAATATAGCAAGCAATATTACTTTGCCTATAATATATTAAGCAATAATAAGTGCTCTAAAGAAAAAACAAAGCAGAGTGAAGGGATAGTAAGTGAAGGGACAGGTCCGTGGAAGTGGATATGGTTCTCAGGGAGAGAGTGGTCAGGAGAGGCCTCTGCAGAGAAGACATCTGAACATAATCCTAAGTGAAGTGAAGCCACAAGCCACATACAGACCTGAGGGGAAACATTACAGGCATGAGAACAAGGCATAATTTAAAACTTGCCCACACCTGCTCTAACACCTGCTGCCTGATTTACCACATAGGGACTACAGACAAGCCCTAAGCCCTCCCTCCCTCTTCTCTAGCTCTCCTTACCTCATCTCCCTGCTCTTCAATTACTCCTCACAAGAGCCACAGGAGCCCCCATTCACTCTATGGAATTTTAGTCACACCTTCCTGCCTGATCCCCTCTCAGACATGGACTCCAATCCCAGCTTGCCTGTTTTATACACATCTTTCCTCAGGTTTGGCAGGAACATATTTTATAGGTCCCTGCCCCTCGGTTCCCTGCTAGCCTAGATTCTTAGGAAGGATCATGTAAGGCAGTGGTCGGCAAACCACGGCTCGTGAGCCACATGCGGCTCTTTGGCCCCTTGAGTGTGGCTCTTCCACAAAATACCACGGCCTGGGCGAGTCTATTTTGAAGAAGTGGCGTTAGAAGAAGTTTAAGTTTAAAAAATTTGTCTCTCAAAAGAAATTTCAATCGTTGTACTGTTGATATTTGGCTCTGTTGACTAATGAGTTTGCCGACCACTGATGTAAGGGAACTATAAATGTCTGTTAACTTATGGATACAGACTGTGATGCTAAGAACCTGTATAACTCATGCAGAGTTATTTTATTTCCCTTCTCCTCCCCCTGGTCCTTGCTAAACTCTGTTTATCTCAGGGACCCAATGAAGATGAAAGAACATCACCCTGGGATCCGACAGAACTGGGATCTAGCCCAAGGGTGGGCTGCCACACTGGCTGTGTGGTATTGGGCAGGCTTCTCAATCTCTATGAACTGCAGTTTGTTCATCTGCCAAAGGATGACACTATTGCTCCCCTAGAAAGATTGTAAGGATCAAGTGAAGTCTCTTTTGCAAAGCATCTTGCACAGCGGCTCATATTTAGCAGCTGAAAATCAATGTTTGTATAATTTGGAAAAAGCCGGGTTTTCTCTTCCCTAATTTTCAATTTACTTAAAAAACATTTATTAAGAGCTGACTATGCACAAGGCTCAAGGCAAGCACTGAAGACACTAAGATGAATTCTACATTCTAAATCGAACATAAATATGAAAGCTATGTGAGGAATACTATGAAAAAATCTGAATAAAGCACAATGAGGCGAGAATACAATGAAAAGCTATTAATAAGGTACATAATCCAAGTAGATTATTCACCTAATGGCTCTGCTTAACGAACACCAAATGAAGTTTAAATGTGGCTGTTGGCAGCCTAACAGGAGAGTGGCGTGGCTTTTTGCCCTCCCACATGCCAGAACTGAGGCCCCAACAGCCATAATTACCAGTGATCCTTTTATTCCTCACTGTTCAGAAAAACAGGAGAGACATGGATCATGTCAAAGACGGGCATGTAAGATTTGAGACTCTATTTAATACTAAGCTTAAAACTGGCAAATCTGTGGTCAACTCGACCAACTGAAATGCCAAGCAGAATAAATTAGTATGTTGCCTTGTCTAGTGTCAATAACATGGCTAGAAAGCTGCTGAAGGTGGAACCTTGCCCAGCTTAGAATCCCAGACCGGTAGGAGAATCTACAGGGGTCTTTTCTGTTCAGAGTACTCTTCTTGGGCTCATTTTTGCTCAATTGCTTTATCCTTTTTTGTTTGTTTTTCTAGAAAATGCCATCGTCATTAAAATCCAGGGTTATTTTGAGGCATGGCAAGCTCTCCTTCTCAAACCAGACATCTTCTTTAAGATTTCTTGGCTATACAAAAAATATGAAAAGTCTGTGTAAGTAACACAAGTTTGGAAAATTTGTCTGTGAAATTGAATTGTTTTTTTTATTGGGTCTTTGTTATTTTTTCCCTCTTCAGCAAATTTTCTGGCCACAAGAGCCTACTAGAGAGATGTTGATGAAGCTGCTAATGTAACACTTTCTACATCAATTTGGCTGATGTGGCTAGACCAAAGAGTAAAGGAAACCTTGGGCCAGGGCAGCTTCTCAGCAAGGGGGCCAAGTGGGAGGTCTGAGAGCTCCATATCTGGAACTAAAACATTGCGGTTTATTTTGAGTTGAACAGAAGGGCTGGATGAACCTGTCATTATTATCTGTCAAAATTATCTTTGTATGTTTAGAAAAAATGGAAAAATGAAATCCTCTTCTAGTTGTGTTAACTTAATTCAACTTGTAGGAATTGACAGTAGTCTCAAAAGAATTTTTTCATAATGAACTTCAATAAAATGTGTGGGAGTTTTATTTTTTTAATTATATATCTTGTGTATTTAGGGGTCCTAAAACCATCATTAAATGGCCTTGCTTTGATCTTAGACTAGTCTAGCAAAAAACCTAGACAAATGCCCAATGGCCTTAGTTAATCAATGGGTGTGTTTTTTAGTGGAAGTAGCCAGCCACTAAACACTGCCACCTCTAATCACCAGTGGAAAGCCTGTGGGATTTAAAGGCAGACAGATGTGATTTGTAACCTGTACCTATCATTTAGTAACTAAACGACTTTGGGAAGTTATTTAAAGTAAAACAGAACCTGCCTTCCAGAGTGGAGATATAAGTTAATGAGATCCTATACACAGGGCAATTAACACAGAGCTTGGGCCATAGTAGGCACTAAATATGTTAGTTTCTCCTTCCCTATGTTCATTTTAAATTCCCCATCTCTAAAAGTTCCCAAACTTGATTGAAGACCCAACTTTATCCCATTCATGTATTTTTAAGTTCAATAGTATTAGTCTCCAGGAAGGAAACCAACTTGATGTTGCTTTACATATTCTCATATGGTAAATGAGTATCAGGTAGAAATTTCATTTCTGCCACTGCTCATTGTGACTTGAGTCACTAAGATAAAGGATTCAGGGGAAGGTCAATGGGGGGAAAAAAAGGAGACATATGTACTACTATTTGTAATACTTCAATTTTTTAAAAAATTTAAAAAATTAAATAATAAAAAAAAGATAAAGGATTCATTCATCACTTCACTGGTGTCAGGTTTGGTGGTAGTTCTTGGTCATTAGTTTGACTTTGGTCTTGGCCAGGAGACCCACAGAAACTCATTGATGAGACTGTATAACAGTTTCTCTTACGTTTCTAAAGCAATAACTTAGCTATATATAACATTTGTCAGTGGTTAGTGATCTAGTTTATATCTCCTATGACGTAGAGCAGTAAAGACCTAGAGAAATCCTCTAATTTCCTCCCCTCCATGGCCTTGCAATAAAGCCAGTATCTTTATCGAGGTATGATTGACATATTAGTTTCATGTGTATAACATAGGGATTAGATATTTATATATATATATATTGCAAAATGATCACCACAATAAATCTAGTTAATATCCGTCACCATATACCAGTATAGTTAAAAATTTTTTTCCTTGTGATGAGAACTTTTAGGATCTATTCTCTTGACAACTTTCATATATGTAATACAGTGTTCTTTATTATTTATAGTCACCATCCTCTACATTACACCCACAGGACTTATGTATTTTATAACTAGAAGTTTGTGCCTTTTGACCACCTTCACCTGTTTGGCCTGTCCCCCAGGCCCCAAACCCCCACCTCTGGCAACCACCAGTCTGTTCTCTGTATCTATGAGCTCAAGTTTGTGGGGTTGTTTTTAAGATTCCACATATAAGTGAGATCATACAGTATTTGTCTTTCTCTATCATGCTAATACCTTAAAATATATATATTTATGGAAAGGATTCTGGAATATCTACTTCCATCCTTGTTTATTCAATTTTATATGTTTGCTTCTTTTGATTCCCAATATTACAGCAATATTGTTTTCTACTTTTTATTTTGGCAAGTTTAAGGCTTTTCCGTCACAGGACACCTTAATAAGGTGTTTGTATTACATTTACTGTAATACAGAATATTGTTCCCTGAGATTGGGGTGCACATCCATGAACATATACACTTAAAGACAAAGCCAAGAATAACAGAATTTAGATCTCAAGGTGGCCTCATTGTTCATCTTGTCTAATCCCTTTACTTTAAAAAAGAGGTAAAGCCCAGAGACTTACAGTAGGTTTTGTAGAAAGAAAACAACCTGGACTAGAACCTGACCCTTTGTCCAAGGAGCTCTTCCCTCTCCCTACACTGTCAAAATGCCTATACATATTTATGCAGCCATTCATTCATTCAGTCATTATTTATCAGTATTTATTATGTGGCAGATACTGCCAGGTATGAGACTAAGTATTAAAATTAATGAACAGTCACTTGAGTTTTTACTGTGTAGAACAGAAATCTCAAACTCAATAGTCTTGCAGGCCAGGAAAATAGAAGCAGGCAGGGTGGATATAGGACAACAGAAAATGGAGGTGCCCGTGGCAAACTAGAACGTGCATGTCCTCACTAGAGACAGTCGCTGGTTTTGGTTTGGAGTTTTTCATTTATACACTGTGCTGGCCAAATAAAAAATCAGAAAACAAGACTGGATTTAGCTTTTGGTACCAGTTTTTAACCCTTAACTAGAGGTTACAGCCTTGATTTTGCTATCTGTGCCTAGAAACTCTGGTTCCTTAACATGAAGTATAATGTATCTGTAATTTGAGGATATTTGTGAAGAATTAAGTATAAATTCAGTTATTCATAAGCACTAATGGTTTTAAATTACAGCAGATAATTTTATTTAAGTAAATGGCAAATTAATTTTTCTGCATGTCTTAACTGGGTACAGATAGATTATATTTTGACTCTTTTTTCCAGCAAGGATTTGAAAGATGCCATAGAAATTCTTATAGAAGAAAAAAGACACAGGATTTCCACAGCAGACAAATTGGAAGACTGTATAGATTTTGCCACTGAGTTGATTTTTGCTGAGGTACTGACCTGAACTAACCATAATTTCCACACAACACATGTGTAAGACTGTTTTTGTGTCAGTGTGTAAAGATTTCCACTTGTAATTGTGTTGCACAATTCGGCTTCTAAGTATTTGCTCCAGCTCTTTTATAATGTCCATCTCAAATGGCCCACTCATTAGACATTCTGGTGAGACTGACCTTTCAGACTAAAGCTACTGTGTCTGCAAAATACAAGATATGAAAATGGAAGAGTCCAAAGACACTAAATACATAGAAAATTTCTTATTAATGGTTCAGCTTTCAGCTGAAGATCATGAAAAATGTTCATAGTCAATTACTGACATGTAATTTGTATGATTGCACTTTGGTGAGGTTGCTAACTCTTGAACGTCACCTCCACTCCTTTTGTGAAATTTTTGTTCTCTTTTCCAATTTTCCTCCCCTCTTTTAATTATTCAGAAGCGTGGTGACCTGACAAGAGAGAATGTGAACCAGTGTATATTGGAGATGCTGATTGCAGCCCCAGACACCATGTCTGTCTCTGTGTTCTTCATGCTATTCCTCATTACAAAGCACCCTAACATTGAAGAGGCAATAATGAAGGAAATCCAGAGTGTTGTTGGTAAGAATTCATCAAATAAATAATAAAGCTTAGAAAACAATTTCTTCTGAATATCAGCTTATGTCCTGAAAATCTGATGTCAGACAAAATCTTTGTAATAATCTACCCAGAGAACAATAAAGCAAGTCATTTTTGTCTCACTTTCATGGTGCCAGATAGATTAAAAATATCATTCTTTCTGTGTTTTATTTTATTATAAAAATAATACATGCTCATTGAAAAAATCAAATGATAGAGAGATGTATAAAATAGAAAGTGACATCCCCTAGTTCCTTCCACTCTCCTCTCCAGCCTCATTCCCATTCCCCAGGGGAAACCACTGTGCATTTTTTTTCTTATGTGCACATAAACACATCTCTATGGTCATATTTGTTTGTATTTTTAAAATTTTATCAAGCACAATTTTTTGCCTACCTTATCAGTGACAAAGACTTTTGTGGGTTCAATTAAGGAAATGGCTATCATTTATAGTAGTGTTTCTGGGTTCCAAGCAGTCCATTCGCAAACGAATTTCCAGTTGGTGGCAGAAGAGGAGGAGAGACAGGGGAGTGATGGGCTTTCCACTCCCCCAGTCCAGTAGTGCTGGCCTCTCCTCCCTTGACCCATTCCTCCTCTTCTGTAATTGCTCAAGCAATTTCCAACATTACCTCTTCCCTTCTCTGCCCCAGCCTCAGCATCATTCTGCCCACTGCTCCTGACATCATCATCCTTCCATATAAACGCTATCAGACACTGAAGTCAGAATTGCTTTCTGAGAGAAAACAGAATTCCTTATTTGGAATGTCCTTCACATGGATAATCTTTTTAGGAACATACTCTGACATATGTAGCAAGGTATCAATAATGATGTAAACTTTTCTCTCTTGACTTTGCCCAATCCCTGTGAAACAAGTTATTTGGTTGTGGAAAGATACTGTTTTTTTTTAAAATAATTTCAATGCTGCTTGAAATAGTTGACAAAATTTAAATATGTGAGGGAAGGGGTCTTCAAATGCATGGCTGAAGGTAGGAAATTGCCTGGCAAGTCAGATAACAAGAAGCCAGAATAGCACCCACGCTCCAAATCCCAGAATGTCCCCATCAGGTTACAGGTACTATGCCAGGTGCAGAGCACAGCAGTGAACAAGCCAGTGTCATCCCTGTACTCATGGGACTCACAGACTGGTGGGAGAAGACTTCAACAAGCAAGCTCAGTGGAGTGAAGAGAGAGGATCATAGGAGGTGTTCAGGGAACAAGTGGGAGGGGGTGGGGGAATTACTCTTGGGAACACGGCCTTTCATACAATTTCCTTGAGAAGTGAAAAGTGTTTGTGACCCATGATGTCCCTCTGACACTTCAACAGACCTCTGCAAAGCACATGTGTCCATGTTGCCTCTAGATATACACTCATAGTAATTCCTTCCTAGGGTACACCTTTGCTTACCTTCTCCGTCATGTTCCCTTCTACCTCCTCATCCCAGATTAACATGCTCCATAGACCCATTAGAGTATACAAGGAGCAGCATGTGAGGAGCCAGGCTGTTAGAGTTCTCTGACCAAATGAGACCTTTCCTGCATGGCATAGTTGTACAGGAGACAGGGCTGCCTCGGGACCCTGGTCTATTTTTGATTCTGCAAAAAGTGGTAGCCCATTTGAGGATACTCTGAAGCTTTACCAATTTTTGGAGTAATTCGAGATTCTCTGACTAGTGTCAGGCCAGTCTGAGACAGTGGGGGTGTCCTTCAATCCCCAGCACACCCAGGGCTAATCTGAGGTACCCATTTTTTGTGGTGGGAGGGGGCTTCTTGCCACTCTATCACAACAGGTTGTTCTTAATAAGATGGGGAGGAGAGGCCATCAGTGATGTGTTCTGGCAGATGACTGCACAGTTAACCAGAGGAGAAAATGTCATTGAAACTGACTAAAGTCACTGTCTTGCTTTGACCAGAGAGGAGTAAATTTCCCCAAGAATTTAGAGTAGGGAGCAAAACACGAAGACTACAGAGGCCAGGCAGATAAATGTTTGGAGCAAATTGGGTAGGTCTACATGAGACTGCAGAGGGATTGCCCCTCTAAAGGCTCATCAGCCACTCTACTTTAGCCCATTGTTGCCATGTGGGGAGGTGAGTCCAGTGTTACCTGGATTTTTAGAAAAATCCAGGCTTTTCTATAAAATCCCACAGCTTTTAAGATAATTGGCTTCAAATATGAATTTTTATAAAACACTCTGTAGGCCAAATATAACATATTTGGCCCAGATTGGCTGGTTTGCATTAGAATTATAAATGTAAAATTTTTTCCAACCAAGAGCAAACTGTTCAGTGGAAGCTATAGAAGTTTTAATGCCCATCACATGTTGAAACTAACATTACCTCTTTGTCCTTTTTATCTGCTCCCATAGGTGATAGAGACATAAGAATTGATGATACTCAGAAACTGAAAGTGGTGGAAAACTTCATATATGAGAGCATGCGGTATCAGCCTGTTGTGGACTTGGTCATGCGCAAAGCCTTACAGGATGACATCATAGATGGTTACCCAGTAAAAAAGGGGACTAACATTATCCTGAATATTGGAAGAATGCATAGACTTGAGTTTTTCCCCAAGCCTAATGAATTTACTCTTGAAAACTTTGCAAAAAATGTAAGTGCCCTTCCTTAAAACCAAGTACACCACTCTTTAAAATGTCAGCTGTTAAATCCTCTCTGGTTCTGTGTTTGCACCATGTACATTTCATTCTGTTTACTTGTTACCCTCTGTATCCTCACCAGAAACACACATTTTCCCTAGCTTGAATCATGGCTACCACATTTGTCTGCAAGCCAAGGATGCTGTGTCTCTAGCTCTGGGAAGTATCTACATGGTGGCCACATAACAGGTCAAAATGTGAAAAAGTCAAGACCTGAATTTGACTAAAACTAGGCAAATTTTGTTTAACCCAACCAACTACTTTTCTATTTAAAGTTACCAGTTTGTTATCATGTAAATTCAGATACAGCAGTACCTAAACCCCAAAAAAAGTCCACTTCTGCTTCAGGTGGAAATCAAATGAGACCAAAAGATTTGGTCTTTGTAGTCTGCCTTTGGGTCACCAAATGGCCCCACTAGCACTACTTCCCATTCTAAACAGGATTCAGTAACTAGAAGAGCTTCAGCTTTTTCTTTTTCTGTCATTGAAATATACTGGAGATCTGCTTCCTTCCTGTCAAATTTCAGGCAATGATTTTTTTAACCCATATTATACAGATAGTTCCCTTAGTGCCTTCTTTTTTCATTTGCATATGGTATAGAAAAATGATAATCCAGTTCTCTAATTTTTTTCCTGTTTCTGTATGAGTGACCCATGCCATGTTGACACTTGATCAACAAAACTTACTGGGCACTGGCCGGTGTGGCTCAGTTGGTTAGCATGTTATCCCACGCACCAAAGGGTCACAGGTTCAATTCCCAGTCAGGGCACATACCCAGGGTACAGGTTCCATCCCCAGTTGGGGCATGTGCAGAGGCAGCCGATCGATGTTTCTCACATCGCTGCTTCTCTCTCCTTTTTCCTTCCTCTTTCTCTAAAATGAATAAAAAACATATCCTTGGGTAAGGATTAAGAAAAAAAGACTTAGAGGGAATCTACTATATGGCAGGCACTATATAAGTCCAAATGTGAACAAGACAGAAGATGTGGTATCCATTAATTTTTTGCATAACTAAAAATATTTAGATACTTGGCACTACTAGGTCAGAAATCTGCATCTTTCCCTAAATGTCATCAAGTTATATGACATTTCACAAAAGTAGTCTTTGTTTTGGTGATTTGCAGAACAGTAGTAAAGTTGTGGCCATCTCAGAGAGCTAGCTGAGTAACTAGCTGTAATAAAATGATTTGCATTGCTTTACCTAGCACATTTATATGAAAATCAAAACTGGGTACTGACCAAGGTTGGGTGTGTAGCACAGGGGGTGAATCAAACTAGATAGACAAAGGAGCTTACTGGGTTACAGTCATTCATCTCAATGAAGGAGCGGTATGGCTCAGACCCCAAACCAGAGGATTCTGATTGACCAGTATTTTCAGGGTAAATCAAACAGCGACTATATGATTCTAACCTTTAAAACTCTGGCTAATTGTCTGATCATTTTCATAGGTTCCTTACAGGTATTTTCAGCCATTTGGTTTTGGGCCCCGTAGCTGTGCAGGGAAATACATCGCCATGGTGATGATGAAAGTCATCCTGGTTACACTTCTGAGACGATTCCACGTGCAGATACCACCAGGTCGAGTATGTGTTGATGAGATGCAGGTAAAAAATGACTTGGCCGTGCACCCAGATGAGACTAGCAACTTCCTGGATATGATTTTTATCCCAAGAAATTCAGACAAGTGCCTCAAATGCTAAAGAAGATTGGTCAGTACCTACTCTGGAACACTTCTCATCAGTAGTTCACAAGAAAACCATTCATCTTTGCCAGATAGCATCATTCCCATAGTGAACATTTGGTGGTCTATGGCATTTTACAGGCATACCTCCTGTGGGTTGTCAGCGAACTAAGAGATATTGGTCGCCTGATCTTGTCCAAACCAGAGAAACAGAGCAAGAGAAAACATAGAGGCCAAGAGTTTGCAGGGGAAATGGTCAGCGAAGAAACTGCAGTCTTAAAGGCCCAATTCCATAACACGTGTTGGAAAAAAAGACCATCAGCAAAACTTACATCTGGCTGCCCATGAGATTGCCACTGCCCTGCCCCAAGAGCAGCTGAATGTCTGGGGCAGAAGCACGCAAGTTGATTAGAAAAGACCAGGCCAATGTCTGGGTGCCTAGAGCCAAACACACC
Source organism: Plecotus auritus (assembly GCF_963455305.1). NCBI lineage: Eukaryota > Metazoa > Chordata > Mammalia > Chiroptera > Vespertilionidae > Plecotus > Plecotus auritus. The sequence continues at coordinate 63,101,971 of NC_137770.1, forward strand.
TACTAGTGTGAATAAGTGTTTGATTTGGTTTCAGTGGGACTGTAGCACTCATAGTCTTTGGAAAAATACAAATTCAGCATTTGACTTTTCTTATGAATTATATTGAATTAACTTATTTATCCACATGTGACTTGTCTGTAGCAAAAGTTAAATAGGAGACTATCCTTTCTCAGTCTCTCAATTCATTCTTCAGCCACTTACCTCTTCTATAATAGATGTAGATTTGGGTAATACAAGGTGACTTGGCAATTACTCAAGTGAAATATAATTAGGACCATATATCTGCTATAGGAACAGAAAGTCACACCATGCATTTCAAATTCAAATGTTTTTTCATGTGTGCATTGTTTCTTAGCTCCATTAGTATGGCTAACCAAGAGATAAGTTTAAATAATGGCATTCAGTAACTCTTACAGCAGCTCCAATGATTTGGGAGAGGAGAAGTCCTCTAAATCTATTTCTAATTCTATAGCCCAGTGGGTTCAAACTTCTATGGAGTGCTACTCCCACTGCATTATCTTTCTCCCTCAATATTTCCCCCCTCTCTTTCTATGACCCCAAAGCCAAGGGCAACAGATTAGTAGAGAATGTGATTAGTGTAGAACCCCTGCAACCATTATTTATCCTACCTCAGATTTAATAGTTGCTCTAGAGATTGAACAATTGTCTAGTTTATTAAATCGTTATATGTAGCCATGGAAGTAGCTCGCTAGAGAGAATCAAATAGATTAGTTAATTTTTAAAATACCACTTGTGTTATAGTATAACTGTTTCAACTGAATGTCATTTAAAGGCTGAAAAATTAAACTCATTTACAAAATGTAAATGTTTGCCCTTGCGTCAACCGCCACCGCAACATTTGAATATTCTTTTCATCCTACTGTTTGGCAATAGGGCAACAGCTGAGTATAAAATGAGAATGTAAGCTCCTTGAAAGAAGGGGCTCTTTTCTTTCTTTTGTAATCCATCCCATACTTACTGTCAAGATCAGTACTGAATAGGCGCTTGCTCATACTCTCAACTGACCCTAGAAACCAAGTAGAGAAGAGGCAGGTATTCTAAGAATTCAAGGATGGGCATTAGTAAAGAAGGAAATATTTGAACTTAAAATTATTTGAATCATCTATATGGCCCCAACATACACATAAATATGCCTGTGTGCCTAGATATTTCTGTAGTCAGGTCTAGACAATCAGCTAAATAATTCAGACCTCTGAAAGCAAGGCCAGGATTTTAGAATTAATGAATCCAAGTTAATTCACTCAATGATTATTAACACGTTGTTTACTTTGCTCTGGCTAAAGCTGCATAGTAGAGAAAAACAGACTGGATCAGTGTACTTCACCCATCTAATTCCCTTGGAACATTATATTTTTCTTTTACTTTTTAATATGTTTTTATTGATTTTTAGAGAGAGAGGAAGGGAGAGGGATAGAGAGATAGAAACATCAATGATGATAGAGAATAACTGATTGGCTGTCTCCTGCACGCTCCACACTGGGGATTGAGCCCACAACCCAGGCATGGGCCCTGACCGGGAATTGAACTGTGACCTCCTGGTTCATAGGTTGATGCTCAACCACTGAGCCATACCAGCTGGGCCATCTATTGTATTATATATATATCTATGTAGCCAAGGCCTATGTCTATACTGTCAAAGTAAAATGGGAGGTTGATATAATTGTATATAGATAATACTTATACAAAAACATATATTGTCCTCTCACCAATCTGGACCTTAGTAGACTCATCCATAAATACGGATGACAACCGTGGTGCTCTACAGTCATTTCCAATGCTTTGGTTCCACTATTATTTTATTCATAAACATAACACCATTTTTCCCTTTGTATCTAAGCCTGAATAACAAATTAAGTGTATAAGACAATCTCATTTTCAGGTCAAACATACAATTTGGCCACTGAATAGTTCAGTGTGGGTCAACTGGTAGACTGTAAGCCCTCAAACACTAATGTGTCTGCATATAGCCCTAACTTAGTGCTATAGGGGCGAGATGAGTAAGTTTCACTCAGATAGTCACTTTATGCCCTGTTTGAACTTGTGAGCAAGTCAATGGATTTGCTGAAGCAAATAATCGTTTTTTTTCTTTTTTTAAATATATTTTATTGATATTTTGCAGAGAGGAAGGGAGAGGAATAGAGAGCTAGAAACATTGATGAGAGAGAAACATCAATCAGCTGCCTCCTGCACGCCCCCTACTGGGGATGTGCCCGCAACCAAGGTACATGCCCTTGACCGGAATCGAACCCGGGACCCCTCAGTCCGCAGGCCGACGCTCTATCCACTGAGCCAAACCGGTTCGGCCAATCCTTTTTTCCTGAGTGCTCTTGGTTTCATACTCAAAACAACTGGATCCCTAAGAGCTCAATAGTACCTCTATTCCCTGCTAAAATTAACACTTTCCCTGGCCACCAACACTTTCTCTCTGGCATGCTCATCACTTTCCCAAAATGCAGCGTGCTGCTTTTACTATTCAAAAAACAACCAAAAAAAAGGGAAATGAACTCTCACTTATCAGAAACCCCTGCCCATGGTAATGCAGGAGTGGCTGACACATCTTTGTCAAGTGTGAAGAGGAATTGTTATAAATCACTAAGGTGCCACGACTGATAGCTGTTCATTCACCAAGTACTCACCCTGGACAAGGTTATCTCATTTAATCCTTGCAACAATCTTACAAGATAGAGATTATCTCCCATTCTGCAGGTGATAAAACTGATTCTTAAAGAATAACTTGCCCCTCTCAGCTAGAAATTTGAACCCCCTGACTTATCCCAAAGTCTATGATCTTTCTGGTATGCTATACTAACTAAAAGTGGGATTTGATCCTTTGTAAAACCAAATATAGTATAATGATAAATAACTATATTTTAATTGGTATAGGTATTAAAATTGGGGGTGGGGTAGAAAATCAGGTATTGAGAAAACTGACAAATTTTTGCTCCTATTTTAGCCCTGACTGGCCATTCCACCATGGGATAAGTCCAAAAACAATGACTTGGGACTTTTGCCTGTCTTTTTAAACACCAGTCCAGGGTAGATCAAACCAGTTATATTGAGTTGGCTATATTAAGGAGTCAAAGTCAACTGATCAATGTTTTTTTCTAGCCATCCATATTTTTTTCGTCTCAGTGTCTGACACACAACATGAACTCAATACATTTTGGTGTATGAGTGATGGAAGAATCTTTGAGCCAGTAAGAGAAGCAAATCCTAGCCCTAACTGGTTTGGCTCAGTGGATAGGCCTGTGGACTGAAGAGTCCCAGGTTCGATTCTGGTCAAGGGCATGTACTTTGGTTGCAGGCACATCCCCAATAGGGGGTGTGCAGGAGGCAGCTTATCAATGTTCCTCTCTCATCGATGTTTCTAACTCTCTATCCCTCTCCCTTCCTCTCTGTAAAAAAAAAAAAATCAATAAAACATATTTTAAAAAGAGAAGCAAATTCTATTAAAGTCACAATAATAATTGGTGTCACATGCATACATTCTCAAATGTGGTCTTTGCAATCTACCAAATACCACCAAACCAGCCTAACACAATGAATAAACTGGCTATGCATTAAAAAAAAAAAAGCCAGTAGTGGGTTCCTACTCATTAGGGGGTTGGACTAGATGTACCTTAGAACTCCGTCTGCAACTTGAGATTCCTCTACCACCAAGTGGTGAGGATTTTAACATTTTGTAATAGAAGCCAAAAAGTTGGTCCTGTGGAACACACAACATCAAAGAGGTCATCTTTCAACCTCTCTTAGCTTAGTAATCAGTCATAATCATAAACTCATAAATATATAGTATTTTTGTGCTTAATGATCATATTTGATGTCCACCGGTTACCAGGAGACATCAACTATTTGCAAGTCTAATTCATTTCCAAATAAATGAAAAAAAGCACATTTCATCCTATTTCAATGCAATTATTCCTGGTTCTCCTTCTTAGGTTTCATTCTAGTCTCTTTCTGTATTCCTACTTCTCTTAGATCTTTCGTGGAGTCTTCTTGGTAGCCCCTTCCTTACACAGTGCCCCTAAGTTTGGCTCAGATGCAGTGCTCAGGGAACCCCTGCACAGTCTCCTAGCCCCAGGCTTGCTCCTCTCTCAGAAAATCTGATCTGGGTTTGTTTTTTGTCCTTCTCTTTCTTCTTCCTCTGCAGACCTACCTTCCATATTTTCCATATTTCCCATAGTCTTGCTAGACCTCTTTTGTCTCCTTCCTTATTCTCTTACAATCCCCAGGCACCTTCCTGAACTGCTCTGAGCAGAGGTCACTGGTTCAGACGTTCCATGGGCCCTTTTATTCAGAGCTGGTGAAGCTGAAGTGCTCACCCCCATTTTTACCACCACAGGCTCTTACCTAGATGAGGTGTGGCACTTCCTCCCTGAATCACTTTCCTCAAACTGCCATAATAATCTGGAAGACTTCAAGTATGAGAAATATATTATCTCATGGTTCTAAAGACCAGAGTCTGAAATCAAGGCACTGGCAGGGCTGCTCTCTCTTGGTGCCTCTAGAGGAGACTCTTTCCTCTCCAGCTTCTTCTAGGTCTCCTTGGCTTACAGTTCTGGAGGCTTCACTGTCGAGTGGCCACATCACTCTGACCTCTGCCTCTGTGATCATGTTGCCTTCTCCTGTCTGTCTCAAATTTGTCTCTGCCTTTCTTTCGTAAGAACATTTATCATTTAATGGGGGCCCATCCAGGTAATCTAGGATTCCATTAATTACATCTGCAAAAATCCTTTTTCCAAATAAAGTCTTATTCATGGGTTCCAGGAATTTAGATGTGGGCATATCTTTGGGAGACCATCACTCAGCTCACTACACTCCCCCACCCCAGGACATGACTGGCAGTTCTAATTTTCCAGAGCAGTGTTTACAAAACTTGGATGTACATCTGAGTCACCTGGGCTTTTGTGACACTTGGGAACCTGATTCAATAGGTCTGTGTGATATTCTCCATTTCTAACCAGCTCCCAGGTCACACTGATACTGCAGTAGGTGGTCCAAGGTGAGCAGAGTTTGCAGCAGTGTGGTTCACAGAGCAGCAGCAGCAGCTGGAACCCCATTAGGATGGAGACTCTTGGGCCCCACCCACACCCACTGAGTCCAAACCTGTACTGCAATAAGATTCCCAAGTGCTTTGTCTGCATGTTAAAGTTCAAGTAGCTCTGATAAAAAAAAATGAAATTAGGTGTGTGTGTGTGTGTGGTTTTTTTTCCTACTATATAACCAAGACCCTTTCCACCAAACTCTGCACCTGCCCTGTGGAGTCTTCAGCCCTGTTAGGGCAGGACTTCAGTTCTCTGCATGGTGGGAATTTCCCTGAGCCCCTGAGGGGAAGCCCCTAGAAATTAACTCCTAGAAATTGCACTCAGTTCTATTGCACAAACAGCCACACCCTAAGTGTCAAGCCAGGCAGCCACTTCTCCCAAGGCTGGGAATACCAACAGAGCAGTTGTGATACACACAGAAGCTACCACTACAAAACAACCACTACAAAACTTTCCAGCAATCCTGGTCATTCTTCCTGCTATAGGGATCAATTAAATGTGCTTTTTCCACTCTTCTGATGCTCACATCAAACGCTTTACTGTCAAGGAGTCAAACTATTAAATGTGTCCCAAAGAATGTAAAAAAGAGGTTCCTACAACAAAAATCTATTAGGCATCTGTCATCATTACTTATATGGCTTCTTTGCTCAGAAAGAGACCCTCCCATGAGCCTGCTGCCTCCACAGGAGGTACACAATGAAGGTTCAACTTAGTCAACCTAGAATTAAATCCTGCCTCCATTAGTAGCAACTGTGTGTCCCGGGGCAAGTTGCTTAACATCCCAGGGCCTTGTTTTACCCATTTGTGAAAGCGGGTAGAACATATGATTAGATGGACCTTGAGTATTAGATAGAATTGTGCATGTAAGGGTCAGCACAGGGGCTGCAGTGATGTGGTCAGAGGAAAACATGAAACAAGATTGATGAGGTAGGCAGATGCTATGAACTAGATTGTATGCCCCCCAAGTCCATACGTTGAAGACCTAACTCCCAATGTTACTATAATTAGAGATAGGATCTTTGCAGAAGTAATTAAAGTTAAATGAGATTATAAGATTGTGACTCTAGCCCTGACCAGTTTGGCTCAGTGGATAGAGCGTCAGCCTGTGGACTGAAGGGTCCCAGGTTCAATTCCAGTCAAGGGCATGTACCTTGGTTGTGGGCACATCCCCAGTAGGGGATGTGCAGGAGGCAGCTGATCGATGTTTCTCTCTCATCGATGTTTCTAACTCTCTATCCCTCTCCCTTCCTCTCTATAAAAAAAACAATAAAATATATATATTTTTAAAAAGATTGTGACTCTAACATAATAGCATTATTGTTCTTATAAGAAGAGACACTGGATATGTGTTTCTACCACATGAGGAAACAGTGAGAAGGCAGCCTTCTGCAAGCCAAGAAGACAGTCCTCACCAAGAACCAAACTGGCCAGACATTGATCTGGGGCTTCCAGCCTCCAGAACTGTAACAAAATTAATTTCAATTGTTTAAGCCACTCAGTCTATAGTATTTTGTTATGGCAGACTGAGCTGACTAAGCAGATCATGCTGGACCATGAGGGCCACAGTAAGAAGCTAAATTTGAAGCAGAGGTATGCTGGGCCTGGCTCATTTCAGTTCATGAAAGTCAACTGTTGAGTTTTCAGGAATTTTGTGAGCTGTAAACATCAAGTTGGTGTCTTGCAATTGCCTTAGTGGGAATACTTGCTCCATGGAAATTTGACAGATGCTGTATATCAAGGCTCTTCTCCCTCCTCCCAGATGCTCCCTCCCTTCCAATAAAGCCTGTTGTTAAACATTTACCAGCACACTAATGAGGTATGTGCAGTATAAGTGCAACATGAAATCACCAGAGTGTTTAAGCAGGAGGGTGACATGACCTAATTTATATTTTGAAGTAATCATTCTGGCTGCTGTGTGGAAAATGGCTCCCAGAGGAATGGGAATAGAAGCTGGGGGATCTAATAAGAAACTTGAACTCAGATCTCTTAACATCAAGTGCTCATTTTACTGTCACAACTGAGGCCTGCATTTTGTATCCTCTTCCCCAGGTAGAAACTTTGCCCTTTTAATCTGCTCCCAGGGCTTGATTTCCTAAACTTTCCATCAGCAACCAGCTCTCCTCCTCACTCAAAATTACCATCATTATCAGGCTTCACTGTCGAGACCCCCAAATGAATCAGAGCCAGCTTCAAAGACCCTCAGAATTGAAGGACCTATATAACCCTATGGCTCAGCCCCTGCCTTACCTTCCTCTGCTCAGTGTGGAAACTGAGGCCTGGAGAAGTTTAATGGCTTGCCCATGGCTAAGCAAATAAAAGGGTAGGGGAAGCACATAGATGGAGCCAGTGTCCATTGTTTCTACCACATGGAAAGGCTGGGCAATAGTGAACACAGAAGACCCATCTTGCTGTTTTTACTTCAGTTAAGATACTTTGTTCTAAGTATAATTAAATTATGATTGTAATTAAATTATAATTATAATGCTCAGCCTTTATGAGCATGATTCCCAATAAAACCTCTTGGGTTAGAAGCATCTAACAATAGCAGATCAAGAAATAGTTCTTATGGAACAACCTGATCTTTACTCAGACTCAGCAAGATGTACTCTTAACGCTGATACATTCTCAGAGCTTCCAGTTACTTATGATCCAATTATACATAATTTAAGAGTGGCTACAAAGGCAATCAAAGAAGCTTCCTTCTCTGAAAAAAATACAAAAGAAAGAAAAGAAGTTAATCAACTGCCATTTTCAAAAGATCTTTCAATTATAGATTATGGAAATAGAAGTGGCATAAGTTTATGAGGATGAAGCAAGCAATTGCATATTATCTCAGGTTTTCAGAAGAAATTCTTTATAGGATTTTTACTGTTTTCATAGATATATGGGATGTTATTGTTGGAGAGGACACAGTCCACCATCAACAAACTGTGAAATCTTAGAGGTTAGGAACTCTGCCTAAAGCCACACAGCTCATGGGCAGCAAGACAAGGGAGAGGCTAGTTTCCTGCTTCTTAGGTATGCTGATTGAGCTCTCAAGAAGGCTTGAGCTACACTCTGCCCAGCATGGAGGGCTGCTCACTGCCTCTGCCGTGGTACTACACCAGGGGTGGGGTCTAAATTTCAGTTCAGCTCTTGAGGCTGCCTCCCAGGGCAGGGGCCTCCCTGCCCTCTGCTCCTGGCCTGACCTTGGCCCTCCCTTCCTGAAGCATAAATAAAGCAAGACTGAAATGGCAAAGGACGTTTTGCCCGTTGATGAATGCAGCCGACTACTTCAACACATCATTCCACCAAGGTCTGGATGTGGGCCAGCCTCATCTACTTGGCCCATATTCAAGTTGCTTTTCTTTTTCCCATGAACTGTGGTTCTATTACAGGGGAAATTGGAGGAAATAAATTGGCACATGAATTTTTCAAGTCATCCTTGCATTTCTAAGGGACTGGCATCAAGCTTGTGGTAATAGTAGTCATGAGATGCACAGATCGGGAGGCATAAGTGGAAAACCACATTTCCCCCCTCTTTTTCCCTTTTAAAAAAATGTGTGTTGCTGGGAAATACACATGACACAAAATTTACCATCTTAAACATCTTTAAGTGTACAGTTCAGTACATTAAGTACATTGACATTGTTGTGCAGTCATCACCAACATCCATCTCCAGAATTCCTTTCATCTTGCAAAATGAAACTCTATATCTATTTAACAATAACTTTCCATTTTACCCACCCCATAGTCCCTGACAACCATCACTCTACCTTCTTTCTCTATGATTTTGACTACTCTAGGTACCTCATATAAGTGAAATAAAATCACATTATATATCCTTTTGTGACCAGCTTATTTCACTTAGTATAATGTCCTCAATGTTCATCTACATTATAGCAAGTTCCTTCCTTTTCAAGGCTGAATAATATTCCATTGTATGTATACATCACATTTTGTTTATCTATTCATCTGTTGATGGGAACTTGGGTTGCTTCCACCTTTTGGCTATTGTGAATAATACTGCTATGGACATGGGTGCATACACATATTTTCAAGTTCCTATTTTCAATTTTTTTATATATACCCAGAAGAGGAATAGCTAGATCATATGGTAGCTCTATTTTTAATTTTTTGAGGAACAATCATACTATTTTCTTTTTTAAATATATTTTTATTGATTTCAGAGAGAAAGGGAGAGGGAGAGCGATAGATAGAAACACCAATGATGAGAGAAAATCATTGATCGGCTGCCTCCTGCATGCCCCCTACTGGGAATGTGCCCTTGGACAGAATCGAACCCAGGACCCTTCAGTCTGCAGGCCAACGCTCTAGCCACTAAGCCAAACCAGCTAAGGCAGTGGTCGGCAAACTCATTAGTCAACAGAGCCAAATATCAACAGTACAACGATTGAAATTTCTTTTGAGAGCCGAAAACCGACTTCTGCGCATGGGCCACAAAGTTTCAATCACGCTGTACGTGCGCGCCCACACATGGTATTTTGTGGAAGAGCCACACTCAAGGGGCCAAAGAGCCACGTGTGGCTCACGAGCCGCAGTTTGCCAACCACTGAGCTAGGGCAACCATACTATTTTCCATAGTAACTGCACCATTCTACATTTCCACCAACAGTGTACAAGGGTTCCAATTTCTCCACATCCTCTATAACACTTATTTTCTAGTTTTATTTCATGGTATTCATCCTAATGAGTGTGAAGTGGTTGAAAACCCACTTTTAATCCATAGTCTTTTTCTATTGGATTCTGACTCTGCTTAGAAACTGGCGTTCTATGGAAAGGAGTCAAGCAGGGAATTCTCTCAATGCTGATATCTGGTCTGTGTAGTTCAAGTAAAACAAACACAAAGGTCAGATTTTTCTTCAATAGCAAAGCGTTTGCCTATATAGTTTGAACATTTGCCTCAGGGCAGTAGGTGAGGAATGACCACAGTCATGTCATAGATGCAAAGAGTCAGCACTTAGAAATTTTAAGGCAACGTAACATGACCACATGTTTCAACCACATGATCAGAGGACTTGTCTCACTAAGAGGGTAGAGACTGATTTGGACATTTTTATTTCATTTTCTAGTATTTTAATTTTATTAAATTTTCTTAACTATTGGTTCATGATGGGTTGAAAATTAAGAAAAATAATTTGTCCTTGACCACAGAAGCCTCTGTCTGAGGCTAAATAAATGTGTATACTGTGTGTGCTCCAAAGTAAATAACAAAAATTCTTTGGTAACTCTTAGTTCCCCAGATAACACCAAGGTTGACCATGAAGTCATGTTAACAGCAATAGCTATGTCTGCCTGGGTCTAGCTCCCACTCCTGCTGGCGCCAGAACCCCAGCCCCCACAACATTTCTCTTGGGGATTTCTGGGCTCCTCAGGTCTCCACCGCTAGACCTCAACAACTTTATGTGCCTCTCCAGATCTCCTTGGCACCAGTTTCCCCAGGACCTTGGCATTTGCTCAAATGGAAAGCACCAGCAGTTACCATGCCCTTATTTCTTGACACCTCTGGCCATTTCTGCTTCTCCTGATTAAGGCCTGGCGTTAGCTCATTCTGCCACAGCTGGAGCCTCAGCAGCTCTGTGCCCAGGTCCCACCCATGGGCCTCTGGCCCAGCTCATTGCTCCTGATCCCTTGTATTTAGGGTATAGGGTCTGGTTTCCCCAGCAGCTGCTGGATGGGATGAGCGACCCAACCCAGAAGTGCAGGGGTGGGACAGCATATCAGAGGAGCTGGCAGGTAAGTTCCTCTACCCCCTAACCCCCACCAAGTTCTAACACATGATGGGTTTGCACGTTGTAAAAAGCTTTTCCCTCAGATCTTGTTTTAATTCTTCACTCTACTATTGTTATGAGTATTACCACCCCCACCTAATAGATGAGGAAACGAGAGTCGGCGAAGATGACAGTCATCCAAAGCCTGACTCCAACTATGCCACACACAGGCAGTCAGTGCAGGACGACACAAGCCCGGCTTAGACCAGGATCTGCACCAAAAGGCCTGAGCAAGAGACATCTAGGCATCTATATATACTGTATATAAAAGCCTAAGTGATGGAATGATCAAACAACCAGTTGCTATGATGCGCACTGACCACCAGGGGGCAGACGCTCAACTGCCCCCTGCTGGTCAGTGCACTCCCACAGTCAACCTCCTGCAGCTGGCCAACCTCCCGCGGTCCCTCCTCCCAGCCAGCCAGCCCTGCCCCCCCATCAGCCCCGATCACTCGCCAGGCCGAGGGACCCCACCCATGCATGAATTCATGCACCAGGCCTCTAATATGTAATAAATCCAAGTGCAGAATTGTTCCAGAAGGAGAGGAGATACTGTCATCAGGTGCTCTCATCTGGAAGAAGGCGTGAGTGGGCCTGTCTTCACTGGGACTGCTTCCCTCTCAGACTAATTACCAGTATCTGGGACTCTCGGGCCTGGCACATTTCTGATGGGGCAAGCTGTGGGTCTGGTGTAGATGACCTGGTCCTGGGTCTCAGCTCAGCCATGTCTTGGCTATGTGACTGTGGACTTTGTAGCTCTTCTTGGCCTCAATTCCCACGAACAAATGTGGGTGGTAGAAATGCCTTCTTTATAGGGTTATCCTAAGACTAGCAGAATGCCTGGTAAATGATCACATTGGGCAAAGGTTTGATATTACATTAAACTCACTCTTTAGTTCCTACCCCACCCCCCAAATCCCATATAAGCTGTTGTTTTCTGCTCCTCTCTTTCTACATCCTGAGTTTGGTCTTGCCAATGGGTGGGAGGCAAGCTGGCCCAAATACCAAGAAATGCAGCCTAGTTTGCCTTCTGAACTATAAGATTCCTGTCCTTGGTTAGTTTGAACCTGAAGATGCCTTACAAAGGCCAGGCTTGGGGTCAGGAGAAATGGGTAACACCTGGGACAGAGCAAGTTATCTGGCCACAGTGGGACACAGGTCAGCAAGCCAGAAATGGGTGTTGGGGAGGAGGTTTAGAGTGAGAAGGTAACCTGAAGGAGACCTGACTTGGGAGAATCTTCAAAGGACTTAGAGGTGGAGATTTAGGACTGAAGGGCCATTACAGAGTCCTACAGTCCAATACTTTGTTTTGAAAAATGAGGATAACTGCCACTCTGGTAGGTAGCCCTGTTGAGACCAGACCCCAGGTCTCCTGGTTCTTGTTCCAGTGTTTTTAAAACTGCACTTTAGCTCCTCCATGCTGCCTCCACCCTATGTCAAGTAACCACACAAACTAGATCTGCCAAAACAGCAGCCAATTTTAAACAGTCTATCCTAAGGCATTCCTATTTATCAGGGCACATGTCCCAATCTGGGGTTTGGGTAATATAACATCCCCCTAAACCGGCAGAAGGGCCAAGCAATGGGCCCCCACCTCATCCTCATCGAACATGCTCTTGCAACAACCTGGGAGAAAGCCCTGCTATCCTCACATCAGCCAGCAGGGGGAAGACCTGGGAAAGGGTTGTCAGGTTTGCAGTGGGGCAGCTTCTAACAGAGGGGAGGGCAGCCTGCCTCGTAGCAAATCGGGCTGTCAGCTAGAGACCAGCAGTAAAAAGCCAGTGTGATTGGTTTTACTGTCTAGTAAAATGAAAATTCTCATAAATGCTCATTTGCTCTATCATTTCAGATTCCTGAGTGTCTGGCTGGCTCCAGACAAGGCGCTTGAGTTTAAATCATCACCAGGCCATAGAGGAGCTGTGACTTGGGGGAAGTTATTCTCTACACTTGGTTTCTACATTTGAAAATGAAGGGAAACAATAGTGACCACCTGTTAGGGTTGTTGAGTGGCACAGATTAGAATTTGCTTGCCACATAGTAAGCGCTCGGTGTATATTAGCCAGCAGCTAATAGTGATTTTACTTCATTAACTTATCCCTTAAATAAATATTTATTGAGCACCTAACTCTGCATAAGGCCCTACGCCAGGTGTTTAAGAGATAAAATAATGAAAAAGACACTTCTCCAAAAATATCACAATGAACATATTTCATGGTTTATCTATTTTATCTTTTAGCTATTATGTTAATAAGAGTAACTCTCTAAATCTCTTTGATCTCTTTTATTGTCCTTGTTATGAGGAAGCTCAGCACCATATCTGAAGGCCAGTCTTGGCTGCTGTTTTGTTGCTTGTGGCTAGCAGATTTGCGTTCTTATTTTTTGTTGGTTCTTATATTAGATTTATATTCATAGTTTACTAAGTTACTGTATAAATCTTTGCCCCGGCCTGCTCTGTCCAGAGGTGTGGGCTTGCTTGGTCAGAGACTGGAGCACTTTGGGGAAAGGAGGGTGCCAGCCTCCAGGCTAACGGGGCCTGAGAGGAAGAAGGATGAAGCAGAAACAGCAACAGTCAAAACATCTCTGAGGAAGACAGCATTGGGAAGAAAGTGAAAAGCAAGTAAAAATAAAGACACTGCCCAGGAGCACCTTCAGTATGGAAGAGAAGGAAAAGGAGGGGATGCAGTGCAGATGTGTGCTAAAAAGCTGAGGTTAGGAAAGAAGTTGCTTGGTATCCATTTCAGGGATGAGGGGAAGGGAAGACAACCAGCAATAGGTTTCCTAAGAAGATGAGGAAGCAGAAGTCACTGCCCTACCCCCACCCAGTGCCCAGACGGGAGAAGTTCCCAGGGTCATCTGGTCACACAGCTGGGTCTCCAAGTTCCCCTGTGATTGTCAACAGGCCTTGGGTCACTGATGTTCACAGCACCTCCCACCCTCCCATCTCTCCATCCCCACTCCCATGAGCCAGGAGGTGTATATAGAGCTAGTCACCACATAAGTTAAAAATGCAAGGCTGCCATTGGTCTTACTCAGAACACATTGAGAAGGCCTTTAGATTGGCTGGCATGCTTGACCTGAAGGCACAAAAGAAAAATTGCTTTATTGTGGTGAAGGAGAAGCAGGCCAACCCATCTGTTAAAAAAATGTCTTGGAGGAAAAAAATGGCAGCAGAATAGACAGACGTGTCCCGAGCCTTGTCCCGGAGTAGATAGAAAGAACAGCTGAGGGTCGCATGGGGAATGTCTGTTGGAGAGTTAAGGGACAGCTATACTCCAGGAGAAGGTGGGAGACTGCTGGATGGGGGTCCCCTGACCAGGCAGCCCTCACTACTGCTGGTTTCCCTCCCGAAGCCACCGGCTCGGACGTGGAGACCGCACCATCTTGAAGGGGAAAGTGGATGTTATCAGAAGCCTGAAAATCTACAACTGCGGCACCCACCGAACAGCTGCGAACCCCAGAGCACCGGTCCCCAATTGGCGCAAACATGCAGATTCAGAGGAGCTCTACACTCCACCACGGAAAGGTCAGATTTCGCCTGGGATAAGGTGAGGTCTCTGGTCCCAGCAGGACAGAGAAACATGCGCACTGTGGAAGCTGGAGGACTGGGGGAAGTCTGCACCTAGAAAAATCCGTGGCTGTTGGGTCTGGCGTGATCCGTGAATGTGGAAGGGGGTCCTCAGAGCTGCTAACAGAGGGGATCTCTAAAAAGCAACCCATTTTGATCTGACACAGAAGGACAGCCTAAAAATTTTGGGAGTGTGCCGGCTGCTTGGACACAATGGGGAAAAAGGGATTGCACAGGCTTGCGCGCTGACCCGGAGTTCGCACACTTGCCTGACCCGGAGTTCGCACACTTGCGCTTTTTCCTCTTTGAATCCTTGCTTCTGATTACAGAGCCCAATACATACAATCACCCAGTTGGGGACACCCTAGGAGACTGCAGGGGAAAGTTGTTTTTCTGGAGCCTGGGGATCAGAGCGGGGAGTGACCGTCGGAGAACCAGCTCTGGGGCAGCCCACTCACACAAACCGGTATTGAGTGTCACAGGGAAAGCAGGATCTAAGCACAGGATAGAGAGGACTTATAGACCCGGACGTCAGTCCAGAAACACTGCCATCCAGGGGCTGAATCACAAATTGACTCTTGTGTAATCACAAATAAAGGAATACAAGAAAGTAAGACACACCGCCTGCTTAAAAATCAGGACTGGCTTACAACACTGAGGAGCAGTGGAATGCAGGGAACTGCAATACTGTCCTGACTGGGAAAAAGGCGTGCCAAACAGAACAATAGAGGAAGCGAATGACCTTCACTACTGCACATTTTATTTTTATATTTTTTATTTTTTTTTATTTTTCATCTTTTACTTAAGAAACAAATTTTTTCTTTTTTCCTCACTTGATTTTACCTTTTTAATTTTTACATTTTTATTTTCAATCAGTATTATTACTACTACTATTTTACCTTTTTTTTAAAAAAAAGTGTCATTTTATTTTCTCTTTACTTGACTTTGAGATTAGTGTTCTACATTCTATTTTCATCTTTCCTTTAGCATCATTCTACTCTATCTCAACTCTACCTTTATGGCATCACTCTCTTCCTAACTTTTCCCCTTTTGTTGTCCTGTTTCTCTTACCCTTTTCCTGCTTTAGATTTTCCCTAGTCTTTCTTTTTACCCAGTTAAAATTTCACCCTACTTATATATCTAATTTCCAATCCCCTGCTCCAAGTTCATACACATCTCTCTCTTCTCTGTTTTCACTATCCAAAAAATTGTTTTTCTCTCTGTCCTTTTGTTGTTGTTTTCTTGAATGTTGATTATATTGATATTTTATGCTTGTTTGCTTATTCTTTTTTTGTTTTGTTTTTATATTTGCTTTGTTTTTGTTTGTTTTTTGCATCTGTTTTTCTTCACCTCGCTTGATATTAGTTGTTGTTTGTAGTTTGTAATCATCTCCAGGTACTTGTTGCTGGAATTTGCTGGGATTAGTGGCTGTTCTATTGGAGTTTTCTCCCCATATATATAGTTTGTTCCCCTTTTCTTTCTTATTCTCTTTCTTTTCTCTCTTACTTTTTTTATCCTTTTCCCAATTTCATTTTGGCACTCCTTTCTTTTTTTTTTTCTCTTCTTCTTTCTCTCCTATCCCTTAATTTGCCTTTCTCTGGTGGTCACCTTTATTTGGGGTTATTAATATCGTGAATACATTTCTGTTCAGTGCCTTGTGTGTTGTGCCCGGTTGTGTTGTATTTTGTGCCTTTAAATCAATGCAGGAGAGAGAGAACTACATAACAAGAAACCCAGAGAAGAGAGACCATGGGGAGACAAAGAAACAGCCCACATATGAAAGAAAAGCAGGCATCACCAGAAAAGGAAGTAAACGAAATAAAGGCAAGCAACCTTCCAGAGAAAGAATTCTGAGAAATGGTCATAAGGTGGCTGAAAAGAATGGAAGACAAATTCGACAATATGAGTAAGAACCAAGAGGAAATGAAGAAGAACGAAGAAGAAATGAAAAATGACATCGCTGCTGTAAAGAACTCAATAGAAAGCATCAAGAGTAGACTAGAAGAAGCAAAGGACCGCATCAGTGAGCTAGAAGACAAGGTAGGAAAAAATACCCAAGTAGAGCAGCTTCTAGAAAAAAAAAAATTAAAAAGCAGGAGGAGAGCCAAAGGGAACTTTGGGACAACATGAAACAAAACAACATCCACATAATAGGGGTTCCAGAAGGAGAGGAAACTGAGCAAGGAATAGAAAACCTGTTTGAAGAAATAATGACAGAAAACTTCCCTGTTATAGGGAAGAAAAAACCCACACAAATCCAAGAAGCTCACAGAGTCCCAAGCAAAATGAACCCTAAAAGACCGACGCCAAGGCACATTATAATCAAATTGGCAAACACCAACGACAAAGTAAGAATCTTAAAAGTGGCCAGAGAGAGACAGAAGGTTACCTACAAAGGAACCCCCATCAGACTAGCAACTGATTTCTCAACAGAAACTCATCAGGCCAGAAGGGAATGGAATGAAATATACAAAGTCATGCAAAGGAAGGGTCTGAACCCAAGAATACTGTGCCCAGCAAGGCTATCAATCAAAATTGAAGATGAAATCAGGAGCTTCACAGAAAAAAAAGGACTAAGGGAATTTATTACCACCAAACCATCAATGCAAGAAATGCTAAAGGGTCTGCTGTAAAAAAAAAAAAAAAGAAATAGGAAGCAAAGAAGGAACACAGGGGTAAAGAATAAAAATGGCGGCAAATAAGTACCTATCAATAATAACTTTAAATGTAAATGGATTAAATGTCCCAATCAAAGACATAGGGTAACGGATTGGATAAGAAAACATGACCCATATATCTGCTGTCTCCAAGAAACCCACCTCAGAAAAAAAGATGCACACAGACTGAGGGTGAAGGGATAGAAAAAGGTTTTTCAGGCTAATGGAACTGAAAAAAAAGCTGGGGTAGCAATACTTATATCTGACAAATTAGATCTCAAAGTGAAGGACGTAACAAGAGATAAGGAAGGCCACTTCATAATACTAAAGGGAGCAATCCAACAAGAAGAAATACCTCTGGTAAACATATACGCACCCAATACAGGAGTACCCAAATACATAAAAAAAAAACTCCTGAAGGATATCAAAGGAGAGATTGACAGCAATACAATCATAGTACGAGACTTTAATACCCCACTATCACCATTGGACAAATCCTCTAAACAAAAAATCAGCAAAGAAACATCAATCTTACATGACTCACTAGACCAGATGGAATTAATTGCCATCTTCAGAACATTTCACCTCAAAGCCACAGAATATACATTCTTCTCAAGTGTACATGGGTAATTTTCAACAACAGACCATATTTTGGGTCATAGGCAAAGTCTCTTCAAATTCAAGAAGATAGAAATCATATCAAGCATCTTCTCAGATCACAGTGGCATAAAACTGGAAATCAACTACAATAAAAACAATCCAAAAAAATCAAACATATGGAGACTAAACAGCATGCTATTTAACAATGACTGGGTTACCAGAGAGATCAAGGAAGAAATAAAAAAATCATGGCAACAAATGACAATGAAAACACAACAATCCAAAATCTATGGGACACAGCGAAAGCAGTCTTGAGAGGGAAGTTCATAGCTCTACAAGTCTACTGCAAAAAAAAACAAGAAACAATGGTAATAAATTACCTAACCCTACAACTCAAAGAGTTAGAAAGAGCAGTAAGAAAAGCCCAGTGTAAGCAGAAGGAAGGAAATAATAAAGATCAGAACGGAGATAAACAACATTGAGACCCAAAAAACAATACAAAAGATCAACAAAACCAAGAGCTGGTTCTTTGAAAGGATAAACAAGATCGATAAATCTCTAGCCAGGCTCACAAAGAAGCAAAGAGAGAGGACCCAAATAAACAAAATCAGAAATGTAAGAGGTGAAATAACAGCAGACCCCACCAAAATACAAAGGATTGTTAAAAAATACTATTAACAACTCTATTCCAACAAACTGGACAACCTGGAGGAAATGGACATATTCCTAGAAAAATATAACCTTCCAAAACTCAATCAGGTAGAATCTAAACATCTCAATAGGCCAATAACTATGGAAGAAATTGAAGCAGTCATCAAAAAGCTTCCAGCAAACAAAAGCCCGGGGCCAGACGGCTTTACAAGGGAGTTTTACCAAACATTCAAGGAAGAACTAAAACCTATCCTCCTCAGACTATTCCAAAAAATTCAAGAGAAAGGAACACTTACAAGCTCATTCTATGAAGCCAGCATCACCCTAATACCAAAACCAGATAAAGACAACACAATGAAAGAGAATTACAGGCCAATATCCCTCATGAACATAGATGCCAAAATCCTCAACAAAATTCTAGCAAATCAAATCCAGCAGTACATCAGAAAGATCATACACCATGACCAAGTAGGATTTATCCCAGGGATGCAAGGATGGTACAATATCCGCAAATCAATAAACGTGATACATCACATAAACAAACTGAGAGATAAAAATCACATAGTCATATCAATTGATACAGAAAAAGCATTTTACAAAATCCAACACCCTTTCTTGATAAAAACTCTCAGCAAGGTGGGAATAGAAGGATCATACCTCAACATAATAAAAGCCATGTATCATAAACCCACAACCAACATCATACTCAATGGGAAAAAACTAAAACCATTTTCCCTAAGAACAGGAACAAGACAGGGATGCCCACTCTCACCACTCCTGTTTGACATAGTACTGGAAGTACTAGCCATTGCAATTAGACAAGAAGAAGAAATAAAAGGCATTCAAATTGGAAAAGAAGAAGTAAAGTTGTCCTTATTTGCAGATGACATGATATTGTACATAAAAAACCCGAAAGACTCCATCAAAAAACTAACAGACTTAATAAATGAATTCGGCAATGTAGCAGGATACAAAATTAATGCCAAGAAATCTATGGCATTTCTATACAGCAATAGTGAACTTACAGAAAGAGAGACTAAAAAAGCAATCCCATTTACCATCGCACCAAAAAAATTAAGATACCTAGGAATAAAGTTAACTAAAGAGGTAAAAGAACTATACACAGAAAACTAAAGGACACTGAAAAAAGAGATAGAGGAAGACGTAAACAGATGGAAGAACATACCATGTTCATGGATTGGTAGAACCAACATCATTAACATGTCCATACTACCCAAAGCAATCTATAGATTCAATGCACTCCCCATTAAAATACCAATGGCATATTTCACAGACCTAGAAAGAACTCTCCAAAAATTCATCTGGAATAAAATGACCCCAAATAGCCACAGCAATCTTGAGAAAGAAGAACAAAGTAGGTGGGATCTCAATACCAGATTTCAAGCTGTATTACAAAGCCACTGTTCTCAAGACAGCCTGGTACTCAAAACAGCCTGGTACAAGAAAAGACATATAGACCAACGGAATGGAATAGAGAACCCAGATATTGATCCAAACCACTATGCTCAATTAATATTTGACAAAGGAGGCATGAACATACAATGGAGTCAAGACAGTGTCTTCAATAAATGGTGTTGGGAAAATTGGACAGATACATGCAAAAAAATGAAACTAGACCACCAACTTACACCATACACAAAAATAAACTCAAAATGGATCAAGGACTTAAACCAGGAGTGGGCAAACTTTTTGACTCGAGGGCCACAATGGGTTCTTAAACTGGACCGGAGGGCCGGAACAAAAGCATGGATGGAGTGTTTGTGTGAACTAATATAAATTCAAAGTAAAGGAGCGGAGGGGAGAGCAAGAGAACCCTCCGCTCTTTCGGCTCCGTGGGCCGGATAGAACAGCCGAACAGGCCGGATCCGGCCCGCAGGCCATAGTTTGCCCACGGCTGACTTAAACACACGATGAGAAACCATAAAAATACTAGAGGAATCCACAGCCAGAAAAATCTCTGACATATGCCGAAGCAATTTCTTCACTGATACTGCTCCTAGGGCAATTGAAACTAAAGAGAAAATAAACAAATGGGACTACATCAAAATAAAAAGCTTTTGCACAGCAAAGGAGACCATCAATAAAACAACAAGAAAGCCCACTGCATGGGAGGACATATTTGCCAATGATATCAATGATAAGGGTTTAATCTCCAACATTTACAGAGAACTCATGCAGCTTAACAAAAAGAAGATAAACAACCCAATCAAAAAAATGGGCAACTGATCTAAATAGACACTTTTCGAATGAAGACAGAAGGAAGGCCAAGAGACATATGAAAACCTGCTCAAAGTCACTAATCATCAGAGAGATGCAAATCAAAACAACAATGCGGTACCATCTCACACCTGTCAGAATGGCTATTATCAACAAATCAACAAAGGACAAGTGCTGGCGAGGATGTGGAGAAAAAGGAACCCTCGTGCACTGCTGGTGGGAATGCAGACTGGTGCAGCCACTGTGGAGAACAGTATGGAGTTTCCTCAAAAAACTAAAAATGGAACTCCCATTTGACCCAGTGATCCCACTTCTAGGAATATATCCCAAGAAACTAGAAACACCACTCAGAAAGGATATATGTACCCCTATATTCATAGCAGCACAATTCACCATAGCTAAGATTTGGAAACAGCCTAAGTGCCCATCAGCAGATGAGTGGATTCAAAAACTCTGGTACATCTACACAATGGAATAAATACTACACTGTGGTAAAAAAGAAGGAGTTCTTACCATTTACAACAACATGGATGGAGATGGAGAGTATTATGCTAAGTGAAATAAGCCAGGCAGAGAAAGATAAATATCACATGATATCACTCATTTGTGGAATATATTGAACAACATAAACTGATGAACAAAAATAGATCCAGAGACAGAGAAACATCAATCAGAACGTCAAACCTCAGGGAAGGCAGGGGAGGGTGAGGGTAAGAGGGAGATATCAACCAAAGGACTTATATGCATGCATGTAAGCCTAATCAATGGACACAGACAACAGGGGGGTGGGGGCATGAATGGGAGGTGGGGGTTAATGGGGGAATAAGGACACATATGTAATACCTTAATCAACAACGAAATTTAAAAAAAAAAAAAAACTGAAACTAAAAAAAAAAAAAAAAAAAAAATGTCTTGGCCAAACAACAACTCACAACATTTCTTTTAGAAACTAAGCAGACCCCACAAAATATGGACGTCTGAGGGCCAAAAGGTATGTGCTGGAACCATACATTGGAAACTGCCAAAATGTCTATCAATTACAGAATGGATAAATTGTGTTTTCATACGGCAATGAGAATGAACAAACTACAACAACATACAGCTATATGGATGAATCTCACAAGCAGATGTTGAATAAAAGAAGCCAGACATCAAAGAACACAGACTACATCGCTGCCTTTACATAAAGATCAAAGACAGGAGACCATGGTGGTAGAAGTCAGGGCAGTGGTCACCCATGGGGGCAGTGACCGGCAGAACACAGCTTGGTTTCTGTCATGTTTTTTCTCGATCTCTTGCGTACACGCATATACGTAATCATGTTTTCAATAAAAAGTAAAACCAAACAACACAAGCACATCCTGGGGCCTTGAAACTGCGGGACCCAAGGAGAGCAGAGGCCACGCGGGACCTCACACGGCGCCACAGGGCGGCAAATGACCCGGCTGTTCCACGATGGCGGTGGAGGACTCGGACCGGGCTTGGACCCGAACTCGGACCCGAACTCTGACTGGGCTCGAAGCAGAACTCGGACCAGGACTCAGACCCAGATTCCGACCAAGACTCGGACTGGGGCTTGCCCCCTCCCAGGAGCAAACTCAAATATACTCGTAAAGTCAGAGCAGTTAGTCCTGCGAGGCAACTGAGGGCTGAATGAACAGCTTCTGACAACAAACCAGAGGAAGAGCCTGAATAGGGAAACCTGGGAGCTGGGAGCCAGGGAGCGACCGGGCCCACGAGCCAGAGAGCGCCATCATTCCGTCCCTTCCACTTCTGTAGTCATTTCCCCGGTGTCTGGCCTACCTGCAAGGTCACCATGAGGGTTCCCAGCCACGCTGCCTGGAGTCTTCCCTCGGAACACAGGGAGCAAAGGGAGCAGACGGAACCACAGGGCCTCCCCACGAGCCGGGCCTCCCGCCTCCAGCCGCGGG
Source organism: Plecotus auritus (assembly GCF_963455305.1). Taxonomy (NCBI): domain Eukaryota; kingdom Metazoa; phylum Chordata; class Mammalia; order Chiroptera; family Vespertilionidae; genus Plecotus; species Plecotus auritus. The sequence goes on from NC_137770.1 coordinate 63,124,450, forward strand.
CCAACGCCCCAAGGGCCGCTGCGCATGCCCAGACGCAAGGGGCTGCCCAAACATCTGGTGCGTGGAGCCTCCGCAGGGTTGGCCTCGGACCTTCTGTGTAACAAACTAGAGAGGGACTGTGTGGAGAAGGCTGGGAGCCACTGGAAGAGGACAGCAAAAGGCTGGTTGGAATTTCGAAGGTGTGGCCTACCTGAAAGCAATCAACCTTGAGCAGTCAGGGATTCTGGCAAAGCCAGGGCGATAGGCATCCTCTCAGGCTGCTTAGTGGCTTGGGGGCCTGCAAAACAGACAAAATTTGCTCTAACCGGGAGGCATAACCCCTGGATTCTGAAGGATTGGGGTTTAAGTCCTTTCTCTGTTCATTTCCTAGATTTGCAAACTTGACAACTAGTTTAAATTTCCTAAGTTTCATTTCTTCCTCTTTAAAATGTTGATAATACCACAGTATCTACCATTCTGGTGGGGAGTGGGATGTGAAAATTAAGTAAGATAATATACACTGAGTGGCCAGATTATTATGACCACCCCATCGGTACTTCGTTGGACCACCTTTTGCCTTCAATACTGCAGTGATTCTTCTTGGCATTGACTCCACGAGATGTTGAAAGGTGATGCGAGGAATCTGACACCATGCCTGATGAATAGCACTGTCCAGTTCTGTGAGATTTGATGGTTGTGGAACCAGCTGCCTGATGGCTCTTTTGACTTCGTCCCACAAATGCTCAATTGGATTGAGATCTGGTGATTGTGGGGGCCACCTAAGCCAAGTAAAGTCTCCCTCATGTTCTTGAAACCACTCCTGCACAATACGAGCACCGTGGCATGGCGCATTGTCTTGGTGGAAGAAGCCAGCTCCATTGGGATAGGCCATCAACATGATAGGATGAACTTGATCAGCAACGATACTTAGGTATGTTGTGCTATTCAGACGTTGTTCCACACAAATTAAAGGGTCCAAATCATGCCAGGAAAACATGCCCCAAACCATAACCCTGCCCCCACCAGCTTGAAGGGTTGTACTCATGCATGTGGGGTGCATGCTTTCATGCTGTTTCTGCAAAATTCTCACTCTGCCATCTGCATGATGCAACTGGAAACGTGATTCATCGGACCACATGACTTTTTTCCAATGCTTGACTGTCCAATCCTTGTGTTCCTGTGTGAATTGGAGACATTTTATCTTGGTAACTGCAGACAGAAAAGGTGTTCAAACAGGCCTTCGGCTTCCTTATCCCATAGGATGCAGTGTACGGCTAATTTGCCTACAAACGTCAGGTGGTCATAATAATCTGGCCACTCAGTGTATGTTCAACTCTTAGCCCCATCTCTGCCCTTTGCATGTACTAAAACACAGCTATTTTCAATGTTACTGTCAGTGGGAGACTACAGCTCCTGGTGGAGGATGCAGTGAGTAAATCCTGTGGCTCTTGGGTGTTTCAATCAATGGATCACTATTTCTTACTATTACTTTCCCTTGACATAAAAGAGACATTGTAATACTCACTAGGTGAATATGGCCCAATCTAAAAAACAAGTCAAGATTTTGTTAATTTATCAAAGCACAAAGTAAATACTTAATTCCTAACCATATGAACAAAAGAATTTTTCTTTTGGGGGGAAAATTAATTCTTTTAAAGAGAAAAAGTAGCTAGGAAGTATAATGCCTGGCATTTATTGAACATTTGCTCTATGCCAGGCATAGTTCCTAGGGCTTAGCATTGTCACTAATCATGATAACCTCATTAGGTGGGAAATGTCTCTCCTTTCTGATTGGGAAGCGAAGTGGAGCTGGGATTTAAACCTGGGCTAAGACAATCAACCCCACTGTCTTCGGAGTACCCTGAGAGGGCCTGATCCTCGATCACAGGTGTGAGGATGTGTATCTAGAATGGTGGATCTGTGGTGTTGGCAGGACCTCCAGACTGCATTGTCAAGGACTGATGCATAAAGAGGTCAGATACTTTATCCACTCAACAAATATTAATTGAGGACCTATAATGTGTCTGGCACTGTTCTGGGCTAATAAAACAGGCAAAAGTCTCCACTCTCACTGAGCTGAAATTCCAGTGGTGGGCAGCTAAATACTAACATAATAAATAAGTAAAATATATAGTATGTTCGATAGGGATAAATTGTGTAGAGGATAAGGAAAAGGATTTGGAGAGCCGAGGGTGAGTACAAATTTACTTCGGGTGCTCAGGGAAGGCCTTAGTCAGGGGGCATTTGTGTAAAACCTGGAGTCAGGTAAGATAATAGGCCCTGCAGTGAGAGGGCAATTGACATTAGGAAGCCACTGTGGCTACACCAGAGAGGACAAGAACAAGCACATAAGAGACGAAGCTGGAGAGTGGCAGGAAGTGCAGATCAAGTAGGGCCTCTCAGGAGGGAGATGGGGAAGGTTCTTAGCAAACCAATTACATGACTTGATTTATGTTTTAAAAGAACTCTGGCTGCTCCATGGGCAATGAAATGTTGTGGGGTGGTGAGAAGCAGGGAGATCACTTAAGGTGCCAATTGCAGTAATTTAGATAAGACATGATGGTAGGTTGGAACAGAGTGGTAATTGGATATGATGAGAAATGGTTTGATTCTGGACATATTTTGAGGTTAAAGCCAATGGGATCTGGGAGTCATCAGAAACCTTTGAGAACATCTTTTAAGAACTATTCCAAGTATGGGCCCCAAGCCTAATAACCTTTCTTGGAAAGCCCTCTCTTGATATCTCCAAAATAATAAAACCCATCACCTGTGGAACGAAGCCATGTGTTGGGGCACTGTGCCAGTTTTCCCTCTGTCCTGTGGGTTCTGGGCTCCTCTCTACGATGTGGGGAGCATCAGGGAATGAGCACTGCAAGCTTCTCAATTCCCCCTCAATATTTCCCTCATGATGCCACCAGGAACAATGCTACAATTCCTGTTGCTTCATTGAGAACCCCCCCAAAATTTAGTGACATAAAACAATACTATGCTCTTGGATTCTGCAGGTCAATAACTCAGACAGGGCAACATGAGGATGGCTTTTCTCTGCATTATTGTGTCTGGGCATCAGCTGGGGAAATTCAATGGCTGGGGGAGTTGAAATCATCTGGAGGTATCTTCACTCACATTCTGGCGTTTAGGACTGGTTGTTGGCCGGGACCTCAACTGGCAGTTGGCCAGAACATCTGCACAGAGCCTCTGCCTGTGGTGGTTTTTGGGCCATACTGTGGCTTACAATGGTGTGTATGTTCATGCACAAGACCTAGACCTGCAGCAGCCACCTTGTAAGGAAGGGAGATTCTAAAAACAAGGTCAGAACACAAGATGGCAAAGTTGAGAAATAAATGGAATCACGGAATTGATCTGGAGTACTCTACCTCCAACTTCCTGTTCAGTGACATAAAATACATTTTCTGTATGGTTTAAACCAGGTTGAACTGAGGTTTTCTGTTAATGCTGTTAAAGGTGGTATGTAAGTGATACAAGTCTCCTAATCGGCCACTTCTCTGGTGGGCTGCACACTCCTGGGAAGGGAATAAGGCTGGAGTCACCACCAGGAACAACTAAAATCCTGCTGCCAGCGAACAGCTGCTGCCTCAGGAGCCGAAGCTAGGGTCCAGGGTCCAGGGCTCTGCATGAGCCTCTGAGCCAAAATACTTGGCACCTTCATCTGTAAAGGCAAGGAATCCATTCTTTGTAATCATTAAGAATGTATGCCCAGGTAACTTGGTGGCAAATAAAAAATACCCTATGGGGGGATTGATGAAAAGGTGAAGGGATTTAGAAGTACAAATTATTTATAGTATAGTCATGGGGGTGTAAAATACAGCATAGGGAATATAGTCAATAATATTCTAATTAAGTATGGCATCAGATAGGTATGAGATTTTTCAGGATGATCACTTAGTATGTTTTATAACATCTAATCCTTGAAACTAATAAAATATTGTATGTCAACTGTAATTGAAAAATTAAAAAATTGTTTCTAAAAATAAATAAAGAAGAGAAGAGAAAAGACCCTAAAGAGGAGAAAACCTTCAGAGGTGGCTCTATCGCTGACTCTGACCCCAACCCCGAAGGAGCTGCCTTCCATTAGCCTGTGTGTGATGAGAGCAGATGCCATCAGCCCCGACACATCCCTAGGACCTGCCAGTGCACTCCAGCCAACCTCAGACTGCCAGTCTGTTGGCCTGCGTCTGGGGCTTTTCCCCCAGAACTGTGCAAAGTCTCTCAGCTCACATGCAAGGAAGTTCCAGAAGTGCCAGGAATTAACACCCCCAGGAGCAGCGCTCAACAGGTGCTCCTGACATTTGTGTCAATGCCCAGCTCTCTCACCCTCAGGGGAAACAGTATGAGGTGGATGTCTAACTGTTTGCCAGAGCTCCCCATAGGACCAAGCTGTTTGCCAGCTGTAATGCTGGTATAATAACGCATCCTTGTTGATTGCTTTCCTTCCCTGTGTCGCTTTCCTACTGGTGACCTAGGCCCCTCCCATATCAATTTCCTGCACTCAACTCTCTGCTTTTGGGGGAGCCCAAACTAGGACAGTGATCCTAGGGAGGTGGTTGGGGGATGTGGGAAAGGAGGTGAACAGGGAAATCCCCAAGGGATGCAGTAACAATCTAGCCACTATTGGGAAGTGCTGGAGGCATGAAACAGAAGCTTCTGACAAAGGCCAACTGGGAGCCTCTTTTAAGTTTTCAAGGCCCACTGGTTGCTCATGAGTGCCCAGCTGGCGAGGACACCATTAATGTGGTTCTGATTGGATTCTAATCCCAGCAGCACCCTTGGGTGGCATTTCCTATGGACCATCCACTCATCCACTCAGCCCCCTCTCCCTGCAGCTGAGGGAACCTCTCAGCAGTGATCAGCATCAAAAATGGATCCTCTTTTGTTCTTATCCATTCAATGTATTTATTTTCAAAATTGCGTTTGTGGAAAGCATTTAAACAGCGCCATTTAGAAGAAAACAAAAGTCACCAGATGGAAAAATAGAATAAAAAACATGCACACACAAAAAGTTCCCCAAGCAATCTAGGCAGGGCAGCAGGAATTATTGTCGTCCTGCTGTTGTGGAATAATGCAGCTGTGTTGGAAAAGCGATCAGCTTTTGACAGCCTAGAATTTTCAAGAGAGAACTGAACACAGGTCAACAGAATTCTGTGCTGCAATTCACTTCTTAAGGAAGTTTGACAAACCTTCCTTCTTCCCTCTAGCAACGACAGAAGAACAGTTATTAGGGTTACCATATATATTGAATTATAAAGGACACATAACTTCTTGGAATAATGCCTTCCAGTCGGCCCATATCTTATTGGAACAAGCCTTAGTCTCAAGAGCCCAAGAAACAACCTTAGCCACAGACTGGCTCCAAAGCCTGGCGAATATGAAAGCAAGAGGGATGGCAGCTGCTTCCGAGGCTGAGACCAAGACCACCTCCTGCCCCTTCAGGAAATGAAGAGAACCAAACTGCTTCCTCCTCTCCTCTACCCCAACACCAAACAAACACACGACACTGGGGGTTTAACACTTCAGCAATACTCCTAGGGTGGCAGAAAGGCCAACTTTCACTCACAAGTAAGCCCTGGTCATTGCTTCTTCCTTGTTTTTCATTCTCCCAATGGCCAACCAGGGAGAAGAAAGGTGGCAGTGTGAAAGGGGCTGGAGTCAAAACTGGTGTTCTGAGTCTTGTTAGGAGAAGTCTTAAAATAAATTTTCTCTGGACTGATCTTAACTGGACTGCAGCCCTCACAGACAGCCATGCTGGATAAGACGTGCCTGGGGCATTTCCCCATCTTCTCGGAAGAGGGAATCTAATCACAGACGGCAGCAGCAGGATATTATGCAGCATGGCAGCCCTGGCAGCAGGAGGGAAATATTGGGTGTGTAGTCAGGAAGTCTCTACCCTGCCACTTATCAATTGTGCAACACTCAGTAATTTACTTAACCCAGGGGTGGGCAAACTTTTTGACTCGAGGGCCACAATGGGTTCTTAAACTGGACCGGAGGGCCGGAACAAAAGCATGAATGGAGTGTTTGTGTGAACTAATATAAATTCAAAGTAAAGGAGTGGAGGGGAGAGCAAGAGAACCGGATAAAACAGCCAGATCCGGCCCATGGGCCGTAGTTTGCCCACGGCTGACTTAACCTCTCTGGCCCTAACTTTCTCCATCTGTAAGTAGTAGCTCTGACCTCAGATACTCAACTTAAGGATTTGAAGAATATAAAACACTAGTGCCTAATGCATCATACGCTCTCTATAAATGGCAGTGCCTATTACTGCTATGGGAGTATGGCTGTGGTTTCTAACACTGTGAGCAAGTATGAGCTAATAACAGCTGTTTCCACATTTGCCATTTTTAGGGGCTGTTAACATGATTGTAACGGTGGGTGTTTGTGCAATGATGACTATTAGAGAACCCATCTGGAATTTCACATTAAGAAACCAGTCACATTAAGGAAGGAATGGCATGTTAGACACTGGGTAGATGGGTTCGGACACAGGGAGGCTGTGTGGAAAGTTACTAGGAGGTCTGGATGCCATTGAGAGGGCTTCCTAGGGAAGCAGCTCATTCAGCCTGACAAGGATCAGAAGCCAGAGACAAAAAAGGCTCCGACAGACGGAATTCCAAGTCTTAGAGCAAAACCAGCACACAGTTTCATTAACAACAAAGTCACAAGAAAGATTTTACAGAGGCCAAGGCTCTATGAGGAGAGAGAAGGCTGAAGTGATTAGAGGTTGGAACTTTCAGTCCTGCCCGAACCTCTGGGGAGGAGTGGGGGATTAAGGATTGAGCTCAATCGCCAGTGGCCAATTATTTAATCAAGCATGCCTGTGTAGCCAACAGGATATTGAGGAAATGATGGTGTGTGACGTTTGAGGTTAGGACATAAAAAACATGATGGATTCTGCCTTGCTTTCTCTTGGATCACTCACTCTGGGGGAAGTGATGTTATGTCATGAGGATATTCAAAAAGCCCTATGAAAAGTCCATGTGGCAAAGAACTGAGCCCCCAACCCCTTCACCAACTGAATCAACTCTTAGAAGCAGATTCTCTAGTTCATCAAGCCTTCAGATGATTTAAGCCCAAGTCAACATCTTGACTGTAATCTCAATGGAGACCTCAAGAAAGAACCATGGAGTAAGCTGCTCTTGAATTTTTGACCCATATAAACTGTGAGATAATAAATGTTTATTGTTGTTTTAAGACCCTAAATTTGTTCTACAACAATAGATAGCTAACACTTAGACATATTCAATTTCTAACTGATACAGAACCTAAGGGGTCAACTCGGCATGACCACAGTGACACCTGGATGATCATATTCTCCAGCCTATCAGACTCCCATCCTCAGAGGCACAGCTTCCCTCCTCCACTTGCCACTTCTTGCTGGATTTATGTGAAACACTCAGCACCCTGCCTATGGATTAGACACTGATGCTTGCTGTAATTGAAGAAGCAAGTCTACTTCACTCTACTTGAGGAGTGATTTCCAGGGGTCTTAATCCAGCATCTTGAATGGTTCAGGAATCTAGAGAAGGGGGCTGCTATAAATGATTAAAGAGTCCAGAGATGAAACATAATTTTGGAAGGCATTTTGGGAGGCCAGAGGAGCTTGGCTGTAGGAACCAAGTTCTCTCTGTCTCAGGACCCCTTGCTCTTTATTAACACAAATTGTCCTAAGGCAAAGTAGATATACACATCAAAGGCCAAGGTTTAATATACAGAATCCATTGTTAGATGGATTGGGGGAACTGCCTTTGGCTGTTCAGGTGTTTGGGCAGCAGGAGGCAATAACATGTAGGTTGAAATGCCCTCAGCTGTCTGGCAGTAAGCAATCATTTATGCAAATCTTTAGGTTTGGGGAAATGCCTTCAGCCATTCCAAATGATTCAGCTCTGTTGACATGCTGGAATTAGCTTCCGGCAAGTGATCTCTGCCAGCTCTGTCTTCTCCGTATTCCCAGTCCCACCAACTATTACATAGGGGCCTATCAGTATTCTGGGCCATGCATGGAAAGTGGGCTGCACATATGAATTAGCTGGGAGCTGAGACAAGGAATCCCTTAACCAAATGCCTCTGGTGGGCTATCCTCACTGGCCTCATTCAGTGGGCAACTACACTTGTTCATTAAAACTGACAACCTTAGGACTCCTGCAACTGAGAAATTGAGCTGGAAAAGATAAAACTCCTCAGGTCTCTTCCTAGTGTTTCTATGCTGCTGTCCTCCCCAAAGCTGTGGAAGTGTGTCCAGTCTAAGGGGTTGGATAGAAGTGGGGGCAGGGGAGAGATAAGCACAGGATGGGGTGAAGGAGATCAATTAGAATTTTGAACATAAATTGTATGAAAAGGTTCTCCAGAGAAACAGAACCAATAGAATGAGATTTAGTATAAGGAATTGGTTCATACAATTATGGGCCGAGAAGTCTCTTGATCTGCTATCTGCAAGGTGGATGGAAATTCCACTCTAAGTTCAAAGGCCTTGGAAGCAGGAGCACAAATGGTGTTAAGTCCCAGTCCAATGGCAGGAGAAGATTTCTATCTTGGCTTGAGCTGTCAGATAGAAGAGAAATTCCACCCTTCCTCCACCTTTTTGTCCTATTTGGTCCCTCAATAGGTTGGATGATGCCCATCTACATTGGCGAGGGCAATCTGCTTTACCTAGTCCATCAATTCGAATGCTAATCTCTTCTGAAAACACCCTCACAGACACACCAGATGTCACGATTAACCAGATACCTTGGCATCCTGTGACACAGTCAAGTGGACACATAGAATTAACCATCACATAAATAAAAGCTTGTTTATGGAGCACATACCACTCCCTGCCTCACACCCAATGCCCTGGAGACAAGGACCTCTATACACACACTGTGCTGTTTTCTTCCTTTTTCAGTGCTCCTCTGACAAATGACCTTTTCTCTTCTTTATCTGGCTAAGTCCTATTAATATTTTAAGACTCAGTCTAAGCAACTCTCAAGGAGCAATTCTAGACACTTCCATAATACCCCATGCTCTTGTCCACTATATATTGCTCCTTGATATTCAGTCTTACATCACTGAATCTATACATATCCGCCTCCAGAGTATCTAGTACTCTGAGTGCTTCTTAGGACAGGAGCTTTGTGTACATCACTTCTGTATTCCCAATTCCTATCTAAATTCTAAAACAGTGCCGATCAAATAGGAGGTGCTCCATAAATGTGTGCTGGGTGAAAAAATGCTTGAATAAATGAATGAATATGTAATATGCACTGCACAGTGGAAGACTATCATACCCATTTTTAGATCAACCTCCATTTTATTACCTTAAGCTGTGAACAGTATCCTCAGGTGAGACTGGGGACTGTTCCCTAACCCTGTGATTTCCTTCTCTTAAAGCTGATCTCTAAACCACTATACTCAGGAGCAGGAATTCCACATCACTGAATTTTTCTAACTCAAATAAATCTAGTTGAGTGGTGAGAAATCCAATCTCAGTCATATTTGGGGGTGTCAAAGAATAATCTTCAAAATGCTAAAAATGTAATTTTCAGAAGTTCACCCATTGAGAAACCAAGATGGCAGCATAGGTAAACACCTAAACTGCTGCCTCGCACAACAATTTCAAAACTAACAACTAAAAGACAAAACGGACTTCATCCAGAACCACAGGAAGGCTGGCTGAGTGGAAATTCTACAACTAGAAGGAAAGAGAAAAGCACACTAAGACTCAGAGGAGCTGCAGGAGACAGAGGTGCTAAGACGTGCGCGCACGCGCGCGGAGACGACTGGCAACTGAGTGTGCGGCTGGCTTTCTCAAGCGGGAAGAAGACAAAAGCTCCCGACTGCACTGAACTCCAATTCCAGGCGAGACTCTGGGGACCCAGACTCATATGAGGTGAAACTGGACTGTCAGGAAAGAGAAAAGCACACTGAGACTCAGAGGAACTGCAGAAGGCAGAGGTACCGAGGTGCACGTGCAGAGAGGGCGGGCAACTGAGTATGTGGCTGGCTTTCTCAAGCGGGAGGGAGACAAAAGCTCACGACTGCACTGAACTCCAGTTTCAGGTGAGAATCTGGGGACCCAGACTCATTTGGGGAGAAACTGGACTGTCTGGCAGTGGGCGGAACTCGAGGGCGGCTTTCTCTCAGAGGTGCTTGCAGCGATTACCACGGGACACTGAGACACAGGGGCCTATTAGGGCAGAGCTGATGGGAAACCAATGCTGTCTGCTCCGCCCTGAGACTCCACCCCTTCCAAGCTGAGCACAGAGGCTTTTGCAAATCTTGTCTCATAAGAGTGTCTCCAGCACAGAAGTTCTCCCAGCATAGACACAGCTGATCCTCACAGCCAATTGGCCTGGAGGTCAATTCCTCCCAGTGATACCAACAACAATCAAGCTTAACTACAACAAGACTGTGCACACAGCCCACAAAGGAGTGCACCAAGAGTGTCAACCTCAGGAAACTGGGGAGGCTGAGCCACTGGGCCCTATAGGGCATCTAGCACACAAAGCCACTCTATCAACGCAGGGAAGCAGCCAAAATGTGGAGACAAAGAAACAAGTCACAAATGAAAGAAATGGAGGAAAACAAATGATTGGATATAGAGTTCAAAACCACGGTTATAAGCATTTTTAAGAATTTTCTAGAGAAGGCCGATAAATTTAGCGAGACTTTCAAGGATATGAAAAAGGACTAGTTAGAAATTAAGCATACACTGACTGAAATAAAGAATAATATACTGAGATCCAACAGCAGACTAGAGGATCCTAGGAATCAAGTCAAAGATTTGAAATACAAAGAAGCAAAAAACACCCAACCGGAAAAGAAAAAAGAATCCAAAAATATGAAGATAGTGCAAAGAGCCTTTGGGACAACTTCTAGTGTTCCAACATCCGAATTATAGGGGTGCCAGAAGAAGAGAGAGAGCAAGATACTGAAAACCTATTTGAAGAAATAATGACAGAAAACTTCCCCCACCTGGTGAAAGAAATAGACTTACAAGTCCAAGAAGCATACAGAACCCCAAACAAAAGGAATCCAAAGAGGACCACACCAAGACACATAATTAAAATGCCAAGAGCAAAAGACAAAGAGAGAATATTAAAAGCAGCAAGAGAAGAACAGTTAGTTACCTACAAGGGAGCACCCATATGATTGTCAGCTAATTTCTCAACAGAAACTATGCAGGCCAGACGGAGTGGCAAGAAATATTCAAAGTGATGAATAGCCAGAATCTACAACCAAGATTACTCTACCCAGCAAAGCTATCATTTAGAATTGAAGGTCAGATAAAGAGCTTCACAGATAAGAAAAAGCTAAAGGAATTCATCACCGCCAAACCAGTATTATATGAAATGCTGAAGGGTATTCTTTAAGAAGAGGAAGAAGAAGAAAAAGGTAAAGATAAAAATTATGATCAACAAAGTGACAACAAATACATATCTATCAACAAATGAAACTAAAAATAAAATGAATAATAAATCTGACGAACAGAATAAACCGGTGAATATAATAGAATCAGGGGCATAGAAAGGGAGTGGACTGACAATTCTCGGGGGGAAGGGAGTGTGGGGGTGCATGAAAAGACTGGACAAAAATCGTACACCTATGGATGAGGACAGTGCGGGGGCGGGTAAGGGCAGGGGGTGGGGTGGGAACCAGGTGGAGGGGACCTATTGGGGGGAAAAGAGGAACAATAAATAATAATTGTAATAATCTGAACAATAAAGATTTATTCTTTTAAAAAAGGGGGCTTGCCAAAACCGGTTTGGCTCAGTGGATAGAGCGTCGGCCTGCGGACTGAAGGGTCCCGGGTTCGATTCCGGTCAAGGGCATGTACCTTGGTTGCAGGCATATCCCCAGTGGGGAGTGTGCAGGAGGCAGCTGATCGATGTTTCTCTCTCATCGATGTTTCTAGCTCTCTATCCCTCTCCCTTCCTCTCTGTAAAATATCAATAAAATATATTTTTTTAAAAAATAAAAATAAAAATAAAAATAAAAAATGGGGCTTAGTATAGTGGCAGGAAAGAGTTAATAAATCATAAACTATTGTTGCTGCTAAAAAAAAAAAAAAAGAATGATACACAAAAAATGATATATAGAGTCAGTGATAAAAGGAAACAGGAATAAAATTAGATACAAAAATTGGTTAATGCCTTACCCAGCAGTAAAACCATCACTCTTGGGATTACCTTCTCTACCAAACAGAAATATTTACATTTTAACCAGGCAAAAATAGTTCATCTCCTTTCAGTTTTCTACAAGCTAACATCTAACCTTATAGAGTCTGGGTCTTAACGACCTTAAGGAGTGTGCTCACCAAAGTTACCTTCCCCTGGAGAAAGCAAGTGAATTGTATTCTGGAAATAATTCTACCAATAAAGAAGTTAAAATGAGAGAGCATTATGGTGAAGCTCGGGGATTTATACATTTAAAACAAATGTGAAGATGAGACTAAGCTGGGTTTAGGCACAGTGAGTATATACAACAGGGGAACAGTCCAGGGCAGTGTGACCTGGTGAGCAAAGGACAACAAAGAAATTGTAACAGAGATGCCAGTGCCAATGTGCATGCAAAGAAGAGAAGAAACAAAGGACCTGATGTTTTCAGATGGTGATCTGATGGAAAAACTAACAAATAATTTGGGTAAATTCCCCAAATGTGCCATGATAAGGTATTAACTAAGGAGTTTGTTGGGAGTTTAGGATGTGTGCCCAGATCTCCCTCTGAGATGCTCTGCTAGGAGGACTGTCTACCTAAGAGAAAACTCTAAGTGTGAAATAAAAAGCTTTCTAATCTTTCCTCCACACCGTTCCCCCAAACCTAAAAGGCAAGGCCTGCAGCATAGACCCACCAGCTCACATTCGCCAGGAGCCAGCGGGAGCTTAGAGGCCCCTGACTCTTAAAAGAAACCTTGCCTGCGTGCCCTTTCCACATAGAAATGAGAGATGCTGAGGGGAGCTGAACTGAACTGGCTTAAATGACATTTCCTCACAGTTCTGGAGGTTGGGAGTCCCAGATCAAGGTACTGGCAGATTCGATTCTTGGTGAAGGCCCTTTTCCTGGCTTGCAGGTGGCAGACTTCTCATTGTGTCCTCACATGGTGGAGAGAGGAAGCTCGAATGTCTCTTCCTTTTCTTCAAAGGACATTAATCCCATCATGGTGACCCCACCCTCCCGACCTCATAGAAACCTATCACCTCCCAAAGGCCCCAGCTCCACATGGGCTTCAACGAATGAATTTTGAAGGACACAAACATTCAGTCCATAACAGCATCAGACCCCAAAGTTTTTTAATTAGGTACTGTACTATACCCAGAGATTCCCAATGTTAACATTTTGTATCTAATCTAATTTTTAGAATTTTCCTGTTGTTGGATATTTAGGAAGATGCTTTCAATTTTCCTTATTAAAAAGAAAAAGAAAAAGAAAACCTCTGCAATGATTATTTCCATATGATAAATTCCTAAAAGCAGAGCCAGAGCAAAGGGGCATGCATGTCTTAAGGCTCCTGAAACATGTTGCCAAATTATTTCCCAGCATTGTTGGCCAGTACTTAAGAAAGGCTGTCTTGGCACAGTTCACTCACACCGAATCTTACTGATGCAGCATTATTTTTATTTATAGAAAACCAGCACCTGTGAATTATAAAGAGTTCAAGTAGTCCAGAAATGTACATACCTCTGCTGCCAACTTTCAATCCCTTTCCCCAGAGGGAGGTTAACCATGTTCCACATATTTTCCTTAACCCTCTCTTAGCCTTTCTCTAACCCTGTCTTAGTCAGTGCCTCCACCAACACTCTCCAACCCTGTGCCTCAGAGGCCAGGTGAGGATAATGACTCTTATTATATTCCAGACTCAGTCTTCCTCCGGCTGTTTAATGGCTGGACTTCGCTAATCTTCGCTATTCTTAGGCAGTTAAAAATTCTCTACCACCCATTCTCTTATTTGAACAGGATTTGACATGCCCTGGGTATCAGTCCTGGCTGAGAAACTAGAGAAAAGGAAAGTTAAGATGTGTTAACCCCATCAGATCTCTGACCACTGATGTGATCTGCTAGGTCTCACCCAAGCCAAATGGCTGGGACCGCAAGAGAGAAGATACCTGCTTCAAAGCCAGTTTCCTCTGGCTTCAGCAAAGTCTTTGACTTTTAAAGTCTTTATCCCAGAAAAGATACTCAATCTCCACCCTAGACTAGACCTCCTGAGCCTGGGGTTCAGAGCAGAGACAGGCCCTCTGTTGGTGCCCTATGAGTGCCACATGACTGGAATAGGGCTGTGGGTGGGGATAGGGGTTTTCTAACTATACTGGGACAAGCGCTGTCCACCGTAACAGCCACTGGTTCTGCCTGCTAGGGTCCTCACCCTCTGACAAATCCACCCTCCTGAACCCTCAGCAGATTATCATGGAGAGAAGAGGAAAACTAACAACCCGCTAGGTAGGTTGGATCTATTCATTTTGCATGATACATTCCTCAATAACCATTCTGGGATCACAGAGATGAATCTGACCCAGACACTACCCAGCAGAGGACAACCCTATGATAGAGTTCTTTTTAAAGCTCTTCCCCTTTAAATCATAGTTGCCATTGTACAAAGTCATGGTCTATAGCCAGAGATGGGCTCCATATAACGGAACAGTTGTAGCCTTCCAGAGAGAACCCATCAGGCTATGAAAACTTCCCTGTGATGCTTAAACAACCAACTCTATAGGAGGAACTAAACGAGGAATGAACAGGAAGGGTCCTTGGGCATCTGTTCTGCTCCCTGTCCCAGCCCCTGACTTGTGGTTTCCTTCTCTGGCCCCTAAACCCCAGGGTTCCCACGCTGTGCTCGGTGCTGCCCCGGGCCTGTCCACTGCAGAATGCCACCATCCACGATTCCCCTAGTCCTTTCCCTCTTCACAGCAAAACCCCAGGCCTGCGACTGCCCCACCCTGTCTTCTAGACTTCTCAGGTTCAAATCCCATTCATTGGCCCTTATTTCCACCTGATCTCTGAGAACATAACTCTAACTGCCTGAGATTCCCCATTTACCAAAGATGTCAGAAAGACTATTGGCTCTATTACACTATTCAGGCTCGACACACTATTCAGACACATGAAAGAAAGTCATCAAATCATACTTCCATCTCCTGATTTCCCATAGACTTTGTATATCTGGCAATGTATTTTCAAGCACCATGTTTTTCAAGGATGAATTGAGATTTGACTACACAAAGGAATATTCCATTGCTAACATACTGATTTTTTAAAATGTTCTCATTTTTATTCTTAATTTGTAGCCAAATTCTCATTTGACAACAATTTCTTCTGTATTTTAACATAACACCCTTAGGCCTCATGCCTTCAAGTTTAGACTAATTTGCATCATCAAAAGATACAGTATTTTAATGAGCACCCAAATAGCTATCTTTAGATTTAACTATAAATGTTTTTATTTTATGAAAGTCTGTAATAAAAAAAAATGCCATAAGATTCAGCATATAACTAGTTCTCTTTGAAATACTTTCTAGTTTTTTTTTTCCTTACAAATTATTTTGTATACTGGTGATATAGTTCCAGTCAAAGTTGTTCCATAGTCTGAGAAGCATCTACATGAGACAAGAATATTATCAGACATATAAATATTTAGGGTGAGGCTTTCCTTGGGCAAACAACTTGCAGATTGCAGCTACAGGGCGGTGCCTGAGTTGTCATGCCCCTACCCCTCTTAATTAAGAATGAGGAATGAAAAAGTTGGAAAAGGGTGTTGGCACTGGATGTACACCCAGGTGAAGGGCCTAGAAATATAGAAGGAGGCTGCCTTGTAAAGAACGGAAATTCTCTAACCAGAGAACCAGGGAGGAGAAGGAAGACACTGTTGGTGCTGCCTCCAGGAGCAGAGGGTGGGCTCAGCTCAGTTGGACATCCCAACCCAGACCCTGCCTTCCTACAAAGATTCCAGCAGGACCTCCTTCAGCCCCCATCCTGCAACTGTTTCTGCCATGAGGGCTGCTCGCACTGATGCTGAGCTAAAGACACATCCCGCTCTACAGAAAGCCAGTAGAGACATCAGCCCCTTGCGGATAGTTCTGGGGTTCAGACTAAATATAGACATTCCCCATCCTGGCTGGATCTGGCTCCCTGGGCTGTTCCATGGTGCTCTTTAAATGAAGCAAACAAACAAGTTGTTTTTAGGGCCAAGGTACACATTGGATTCACTGAGAGGCCCTGGCAACTCCTGATAGAGTCAACATGGGCCATAACACAGATTCATTAGTTTTAATTCCTGATCTGCTACCAAGCACAAGGCTTCCGGCAAGGCCCCCATTTCTCTACCTGTTAAATGCACATAATACCATATGGGCATGCGGTGGGCATACTGACTGCATGCACAAAGGAAAGTATTATGAAAACACCAGTACAATGATCAGTCTAGCAATATGTTGCTGCTAACTTTGAACAGTTTGTATTACTTCCTAAAAATAGGAAAGGCTGCTAAGAAAATTTCATGAGAATTCATCTTTCCACTTGTAAAATTTTCATAAAAACTCTGGAAGTGTTAGCATGTAAACAATGCCAGATACTCATTTTCTTTATAAATATCCATAATTGAAATCAGCTCTACCAAACAGAACAAACACAACTAAATCATATGCACGTGACTAATTACTACATTTTTGTCTCATTAACAAAAGCTTATGTAAATCTGAATTAGGAATGTAAAGAGCATCCTTGAACTTTTTGATCCATTTCTTCAAGCTTAATTGTGAAAATCTTAACCACACAATTACTCCCTCTCCATGAACTAAATCCAATTCAAGAGAGAGTGGAGAATGAGCCAAAACTCAAGCCTTGGGGATGCCCATGCTTAAAAAGTGGAAGAAGAGTGCTAAGACATTGGCAATCCAAGAAATATAAATTAAAACTACTAGAATGGCTAAAATTAAAAGTACTGTAAACACCAAATGTTGATGAGAATAAGAAGCAACTGGAACTGTCATACATTGCTGACAGGAATGTAAAATCATACAATTTTGGAAAGGTTAGTTTCTTAAACAGTTTAACTTGTACTTATTGCACTGTGTGCGTAGGTGTTTACCCAAGAGAAATAAAAATGTGTACCCACTAAAATACTTGTACAAGAATATCCATAGCAGTGTTATACGGAATGGTCAAAACAGAACACAACCCAAGTTTTCAGCCCCAGACAAAGTGGTATATTTATCAAATGGAATACTATTCAGCAACAAATAGAAACAAACTACTGACACATGATGGACGAATTTCATAGACAATATGCTGAGTGAAAGAAGCCAGCCAAAAAAAGAGTAGACATTATATAAATTTATTTTTATGAATTTCTACCGAAAAACAAACAAACTCCAAAACTATCTATAGTCAAAAACATAGAAAAATGGTTGGTTCTAGGAGGATTAACTAAAAAGGGACATGAGAGAACTTTCTGAGGTGATGGAAATGTTCTATGCTTTAATAGAAGTGTGTGTGTGCGTGTGTGTGTGCGCGCGCGCGCGCGCGCGCACGCATGCATTTGTCAAATTACTGCAAATTGTACACTTATGATTTATACATTTCACTCTGTAGAAATTTTACCTTAAAACATAACTGGACTCTAATTTGTAGGCTTGCTTTTCTCAGTGGCATGAGCTAGCAATTCTGAAACTACTTTCTATATATTCTAGGCTTGAGCAAATGAGTAAATATGTTAAGAAGAATGGGAGCCAGGTTTCTTATTGTCAGAGAAAAGGGTTACAAATATGGAAAAGGGGGAAGATTAGAATGTTCCCTGACGTTACAGATTAGAATTGGAAGTGTCAGTATGAGCTTTTTCATATGTAGATACATAGATAACTATATTTTTAGCCCTGTCCAGGAGAGCTCCTAGGAGCAATGACACCCCTATGGCAATAAGCACATCTAGCATTTAGATCTTGGTTTCTAAATATCATTTGCCACTAAAATAAACCAGAGTTCCCTGGAGAAAAGTCTTATATACCAGGACTGGCATATGAAAAGTACAAGATGAATCTGGAACATCTTGGTGCAACAGAAACTAAAGAGATAATCAATAGTTGGGAAAATACCGAAGACCTGGGATCAGCTTGAAGGAACTTCTACTGGCAAAATATGAGACAATTTGAGCAACAATAATAATAATGCATTATATTCACTGAATAAAATAAGAATCTATGAGATTACATTCTTATACACATACATGCATACATACATATATGTAAGTAGGGGAAAAGATAAAGCTCTTCCTAATGACAAAAAAAATGCTAACTAATAAACATAGAAGGAATGATGGAATTAGAAATTCCTTGGTGGAGAATAATACTAGTTTAATGAAGGTGAAAGTTTCACAAGGAACAGAATATTTACATAGCCTTAAAGTTTTTCCCTACAAATTACTTATAACTAACAAAAGGGAAAATGGTAACTTTATGGTGGAGAAATTTGCCAGACACCATCTGTTCCAGTTACTATGGCTATATAACAAATTACCCTTGGATTCAGCACCATTAAACAGTCATCTATTATGCTCATGGATCCTAGAGGTTAGGAATCTGACAAAGGAACATCAGGGGTGGCTTGTCCCTGTTCCATGATGTTGGGGATTTCGGTTGGAAAATCTGAAAGCTAGTAACTGGAATCATCTGAAGCCTCCTTTACTCACTTACCTGCAGTTGATGTCTATTGCTGGGAGCCTCTCCATGTGGCTAGTTGAGCTTCCTTACATTACAGGATTGAGGCTGCCTGGATTTACCACTGTAAAGTTACTACTTCTCACTTTGTAATTAATATGTAGCTTATAGGGGATAGGTTGAGACTATGAAAATATTCTAAATCTTAATCATGCTTTTGTCCACTAATTTTAGCACCTACTAATGATTTTTGCCTGCAACAATTATTATTGTGGTATTGTTGCAAACTATTTTAAAATGCAAGTTTTACTATCAGAATCTACATTTCTTCAAGAAGTCCAGACTTCAGAGTAATTCTTGAAAAGCATAGAATCCATTTGTTTGGCTCACAAGCTTTCATATTTGAAAAAGTTCCTTGTTCTTTTATTTTTGATTATTTTTGCTAATCCAATAGGTTTAAAAACAAAAAAATCTCATTATACTTGTAATTGCATTTCTACTACTATAGGCTGAAATTGAGCATCTTGTCATGTTTGAATCATTTGTATTCCTTTTTTGATGATTGTTTGTTCTTATAATTTGTCCATTTCATATTTACTTGCAGGAGTATTTTTAATATACAAAGAAATAATTATGGAATAAAGAAATATATTATGGAAGATGGTGCTTTATAAGTTATACAAGCTGCAAACATTTCTCCTAGTTTTGTGTTTGCCCTTTTTCTTTCAATCTTGTTTGAGTATCCTTTTTTATGCATAATTTTTTCATTGCTTCCATGCATAATTTATTAATGTGTGTGTGTGTGTGTGTGTGTGTGTGTGTGTTGTTTCTTAAAGGAGCCTTTCCCATTCTGGTATTATTAGTTAAGTCTCTCATATTTTCACATACTACTTTTATGATTTTATTTTTTATGTTTGTATATTTGCTCCATCTAGAATTTAATTTGGTGTAACAAGTGAGTTATAAATCCAACTTCTTATATAATGATCTAGTGTCTCAACACCATTAAATGAATAATTTACCTTTTCCCTACTGATGTACCTTTTATCATATACAAAATTCCCCTATTTGGTTTAATTTTTTAGTCTATATAATTGACCTAGTTATGTATTTTTATCATGCTGTTCAAATTAGTGTAGATTGATAATGTTTTATATTTAGTATGACCATTATCTCTTCATTACCCTTTTTATTCCACAATTTCTCTCTCCAAGAATGTGCTTGTTTTTCATGTGACCTTAGATTCTGTTTATATGCTTTAAAATGTGATTTTTATCAGGAAAGTAACATATTTCTGGACAAAATTAGGGACATTTGACATCTGTGTGACACTGAGTCTCCCCAGTATGCATGCTCAGTATTGCAGACCTTTCTGTTGTTTAAGGCTTCTTTTTGCATCTTCCCTTTTTATTAAAATAGCATTTAAATGTGTTTTCATATAAATCTCTTTGTATGCTTAACTTTATTGGGGGGGGGGGATTTCATCTGGATTCTTTTCTCCCATCATATCTTCTGATTGCTGCTTACATATAGTTAAATGTTTTATAAGTAGTTAAATAGTTCATAAGTTCTCTAAGCTTATATCACTTAATGGGAGGAAGAGGATTTTATTTTTTTCTGTATCAATCACTGACCCCCAATAGTAGGAAGTGAATCTAGGGCCACATACCAAAAGCAACTTCAGGCAGTTCTCTCTCTCCCTCTCCCTCTCTCTCTCCCTCTCTCTTTCCCACTCCATCTCCCTCTTTTTCTCTCTCTCATAAAATAGAACATTCAGAATGCTAACTTTGGGACAGTATATAGTATAAATTTCCAATTAGCAAATCTTTTAAAGAAAAAACTTCTTCAGCTAGTCTCAACTTATATAAGTTCCAAATGATGCAAAGTGAAAAGAGAGTGAGAAAGGAGAGACTGAGTGGTAAAATGTGAAAGATTTTGCAATGCTTGTCAAATGTTATAACCAACATCCATTTAGGGTGTGAGCTTTGCAGTTACCACACTGTCCTTAAAAGAAACAAAAGAAAAAGTTTTAAAAATGACTAGCATAATTCCAAAAACTGTTAATCGTCTGACCCAGAGGTTGAAAATGCACACACAGAAAGGGGCCAGGCAGGTGTAAGAAATCAGTGATAAAATAGGGAAAGGTGGGGACTGGGGCAAATAACCCACCTGGTGCCCCACCCAGTAAAGGGCAGCTGCCCCTCAGTTGCTTCCGTGGGGCAATTAAGATCCATGCTTCTGTGTTTTCCAACTCTTTAAAAGAAGACAGAAATCCAGATTTAACCTGAGGAAGTTCCCAGTTTTGAAATGCTAGCTCAAATTCTTAAAAACAAAAAACAGTGTGCAGGCCAGATGTAACCCAGGCCCTCAGGCCAACCAGTGTGAGCTCCTCCCTGCTCTGACCCTTACTCCTGCACCTCCACGCTGAGTGGCAGGCCAGCCTGCACAGTACTCTGTGCACTGTGGAGGCACGCAGCACAGGCCACCTCGGACCCCACTCAACACGGAGCATCATCACCTCACAATGATGGGATGATGAAAAGCCTGCTTTGCACCAGAAACAGAAGTAGAACATTAGCTTCTGAATTTTAACATTATTTCATCTCAGCAATGACCAGCTCCAGGAACCGGCCGATTTCATAACAGCCTCCTCCAATGATGCCCGGGTGTGACACCTTATCCTGGGCGGACTGTCCACGGCAACTGCTGTGGCTTCGAACACGAGGGCAGCCAGGTCCATGTTCTAGACCCCAAAGGAGGGTGGAGCGCCCTGCACACTAGTAGATGTCATCTTTGTGGAAAGAACCCTCCAAAGCTAGCATGAGTTTACAAATAAACTAAACGGTTTCTCTTCCAGTGCAGCATCTTTGTAAAAGAGATCTTTGTAGATCAACAAATGTGCACAGTGATTTACAATTTTTGGAGTGTCTGCTGGCCTCTTCTTATCCAATCTTAAAACCCCTGTGGAAGGTGTCATGATGCCTTCATTTTACAGGTGAGAAAGCTAAGGTCAGAGAGCCATGGCTTGCCTGAGCTCCACAAAAGAAGTGCTTCTGTTCAGGAAGCTAAAAAAGCCTTCCCTGTCCGTCTTCCAAAGGCTGCTCAAGTAACTGTAGAGGGAAGAGCCAAACAGTGCAGTTTGTTTGTATCAAACCAGGGGAGGGCAGAAACAAACTCCAACAAAACAATATGACAGAAGCTGAGGCCAACGGACAGAACTCTGAGTTAGGAGTCCCAATGGAAAAGTCAGGTAGGATAGTGCCTGGTTAGAGCGAAAAAGTCATTAAATTTATTTTGAATCATCTTCTCCATATATTTAAAGTTCCAATTATTTTATATCATAAAGTTTTGTGTTGTGTTTTACAAAGGGGAATCTTTTTTATAGAGCTGGATGTAATATCTTCAGGCTAATTTTATTTTTAAAAAGCACTGGCTCTACAATGTCGCCACCTAGTGGACATTTCTAAATAAGAAACAGCGGGGAAGACTCTCATAGGTGTCTGGAGCCCCCAACCTCTTCGCCAGAATGACATACCTAGACAGCCACTGAGAGGCCACAGCAGTCTTAGCAGTCCAAACCACAATCGAGTGACATTTCTGATTAGAAACACATCTCAGTTAAAAGATCTTGAAAAATTGCTTAAAGTGAAGCATCACAATCTGAACAGGAGTGCTCCCCTGATCTGGGTGTCATGCTCCTCTTCGGCACTCCAATATTATTGCCACATTTTCTCTTAACCACAGAGCTATTTTGTTGACTTAATACTCATATCCATTGAGCTGACCATTCTCTGTGCCCGAACCTGACTTACCTGATTCTTCCGGCCTCCAGACCTGACCTCACCTGTGACATGCTGCCCTCCTTGTTCTCCAGCTACTACAGCCTGTCACCCAAGCCTCTCATTTCTGCTTTCAAAATATATTTTAAATGAATCCTCTCATTCTACTGCCACACCCCAATCCTGGTCTTTGTCCTCAAATTCTTGTTTCATTCATTGATTCAATCTATTTTGACTGGGCACAAGTAGAGATGAGGACACCGGTAGAGAAACTGGGCAGCTAAGGTCAAGGATGAGTAGCTTCCTTGCTGAGCTTCCTGGCATGAACTCTTCCCAGGCCTCCTCTTCAGCCTGACTTCCCTCCTTCATTCCTGACTCAGAAGCCTTCAGAGTCCCCTCCTTCATTCACTTAGCTCATCCATAGAGTCTATTGCTCTGTGCTCCAAGATGCAGATGGGGTGAGATCTATTCCAGGCCCTAAAGACCATTATCAAGAGGAAAACAGACCAGCACACCCATCAGTACCAACAGAGCTGCTTGAGGCAGGGATCATGGGTGCTCTGGGGTCCAGAAAGGGCATGACAATTCTGCTGGGCAGTGGGGAGAGCTGGCTGAGGAATATTTCTGAGAGAAAGTGACATTCACACTGGACCCTGAAAGATGAGTAGGAGTTTATCAGCGGGAGGTGGGGCAGGGGATGGGGGGGGGGGAGCTGCAGGTGGAAGGAGAGGGAGGGAGAGGAGATGCATGACTAGTGTGACAATGACCCAGATGCCGTCGTATCTCTGGATGTGGTGGCCAT
The DNA here is from genome assembly GCF_963455305.1 of Plecotus auritus. Lineage (NCBI taxonomy): Eukaryota > Metazoa > Chordata > Mammalia > Chiroptera > Vespertilionidae > Plecotus > Plecotus auritus. Next base: position 63,147,648 of record NC_137770.1, read on the forward strand.
ATATTCACCCCATCATATGGATTTACTATACCCGAGGCTCTCTGAGGCTGTAAGAATAATAAGGTTTTAAATGAATGAAATCCCAGGCAGCCACTTCTGATCCTTGTTTCACATGCCGCTGCACTGATATGGCTGGGGCTGTACGGGGCTCAGCAGTCATTGTGAGTCAGGCGCTGGGAGCAAGGCCCACATTTACAAGTCACAGTGTGGACTGACCTGTGGGCATTGTAGGAGCGTTGGCCGCTGATGGCTCCTACGAGTTTTCCTCTAGGACTTGCTCCCAGATGAAGAGAGCTGCCTCATCCAAAGTCATGACCCTTTCCCATAGCTAACCCACATCCGGTGATAAAAACAGGGGAAGCCAGGGCCCGATGCTCCACACAGAACAAGTCTAAGGGGCCATTCCAGCTCCAGGGCCTCCAATGGGATTGGCTGGGACTTCTGTCACATCTGCATCGCAGTTCGACTCCCTCTTCCCAATCCTGCCTCCTTCGGTCCACCATGAATGGTGATCCCAAGAGCACAGTCCCTTAAAGCTCCCTGCACACAGATCTCTACTTGAGAGTCTGCTTTCTAGAGAACCCGATGAGCAACAGGGAGCTTAGGGAGCCTGGGTCCCGTTCAAATAAGACCTCATGGCACTAACATAGTTTAAGAAAGACAGTGTCAGTCAGGGCAGCTGTGGGAGCCCCGAGGAGGAAGCCACCGGCAGTGCTCGCCCAGCCTTGCCAGGGCCTCGCAAGCTTCGTTCCACCGGGAGGACTCTTCCCTCCTGGGGAGCTGCATGCGAAGGGCTGCTGGAATCTGGGGCCATTAAATGAGATCCACCTTCTGTAACTCCTCTCTTCCCTTGCTCATGCTCATCGAGAGACATTTTCCCATTTGCCTCTCTTTGTACCTCATTTCAAAGAGAGGGTGCCTGAATGGGCAGTCCATCTGTCAGTTACAGCTATTTTTAATCAGCACATTGACATTCAGGCTTGGAGTCAGTCTCTTGCAAACTCTGTCAGCCTGAGTGGGCTCTTTGGTGCTGAATCAGTGAGAAAGACATATGTCCAAGCCCACAAACCTTGGATGATGGCCAGTTCACCATGGCAATGCCCTTCTGGGGCCCTCTTGGTGGACAGTCCACTGCTTCTTATGATAGCTCAGCCTTGACTTTCAAACATCTATAGACTTAACTTAGAGGGAATCACGCAAAGGAAACTAAAGGAACTGACAGCACCGCCCCTCCCCCACACCCCGAGTGAAGCATGACCAAGGCCCTATTGTGAGGAGACAATATCCATATACTTAAAAGCAAGAATTTTCATAAATAATCCCTTTAAGGATATGGTTTTGGTAGTAACTGTTTTCTGACTTCACTTTAAAACTTCAACAGTAAAGTAATTGATAGAAGTAAACAACTAATGAAATCACATCTATCGAGCCGGCTGGGTGTCCAGGAGGAACATCCACTCAGCTCCCAGGCCCGGATAGCAGGAGGCCAGGCTGTGACCTTCCAGATTCCATCCTGGAAAATTGGAACTTTAGGAACTGGCTCTCATCTCCCCCCACCTTTATATCCTCCTTAACCCCCCTCCTCAAGCCTCACTCTGAAGTGTGGGTCCCCAGGCGTCTACCACAGAGGAACGTGTGTGGCCTCTGGTCACCGGACAGCTGAGGTGACTTCCTCCAGGACGGGTGTAGGGTCAGCTGGAGCTGGCGGCGTTGCTTTAGAGGCGCTTGCATCGCAGTGCTGGAAGAGAGCTCCGGCCGTCTCCCCAGCCCACTCCTGCTCCCGAGGAACAGGAGGCTCAGGGCAGTGGCGTGAACAGAGCCCAGATCTGACTCCTTCCTCTGCTTTCGCTTGCTCACCGGTCAATCACCTATTTAATCAACAAATGCTCGCTAAGCCCTACCATGGGCACGCACAGAGCGGGCTTCACTGAAAGAAGAGGGACGGTGAGGGGCCGAGTGGGCGGAGCCAGACAGGCCCACATGGAGGTGATGGCAGCCCCAGAGAAGCACCCGTGTCTGCAGGAGGCCTGGGCTCCACGCAGACAGAGAGGACTTAGAAACACCGGAGAAAGGGGCCCGGGGCAAGGATCCCCACCTCACAGCGTGGCCAAGGGCTAGCACTGCCAGCCGGGACCAGTTATACAACCTGCAGGACCCGGGCCTCAAAAAACAATATGAATTTCAAGACAGTGAGAGCAGAGCATTCAACCCAGCGTGGGCCCGTCTAATACAGAAACCTGAGACTGCACAGGCCATGTGCCCATGAAGCTGGCCCTGTTGCTGCTCACCTTTGCCACCTCATCCACAGAGCCAGGGAACGCCGGACCGCCCGCGCCTAACCAGACCCCTCCTGAGCAGGCGGGGAAGCCAGGGCCCAGCAAGATGACGTGACTTGCCCAGTCTCACAGCTGGTCAGGGGCTGCCAAGTCTCCTTAGAAAACAGCAATGCCCTGGTTTTGCCCGTCAGAATTATCACACAGATTTGTGTATTTGCTGTCTGCTTGTTCACTTCCTACTGTAAAGCTGGCCGTGTATAAGATAAAAAGAAAAAAATATGCCTCCCTTAAACATAAAACAAGGCCCAAAACACCTGAAGGCAGAGCCCTTTACCTCCCCAGCTCTCCAGCCACCATGGCCGGTTCCTCTTTCTAGGAAAGCAGCCCAGGTCCATCCTAGAAGCCCCTCTGGCATCTGGTTGCTCATGCGTGGAACATGGCGCATGGCACCCCAGGGTGTGAATGGCATCTTTTCAGGGTCTCCCAACCATCCCTGAGGAGGGCCAGAGGGTGAAGAGCCACAGAGCAGGTCACGTCACCGCTGGAAGGGCCTTGCAGGTAAACAGAGCAACCCTCCCATTTCACAGATGAGAGGGGTCCAGAGGAAGGATGTGCAGAGGTGGGAAGAAAACCAAGGTCTCCTGAGAGCTCCCGGAATCCCAGCACCAGCTCAGAAACTATGTGTAACCATATTCCTGGTAGTACTTCCTTCTCCACACTATGGGGAGGTGGGCAGAGAGGAAAGAAAAGGTGTGATGGAAGGAGCCCAGAGTCAAACAGACCCGCCAGCCTGCTGCTTCCCAGCTGTGCAAACTCTGCCGTGTCAGGGGAACCTCCGAGCCTCCGTTTCCCATCTAAACAATGAGGAGAGTAATGTCCAGCCCAAGGGTCAGGTTAAATGGGATGAGTTGTCTAAAGTGCTCAGGAGAGTCCTGCCATTACAGCGGGTGCTCAACAAACATGTCCTGTCCACCTCTCCTCCCACTCTTCCTGTGTGAGGAGTTCCAGTGGGGACAACACTCAGGTTTGGGCTCCTCTCCTGTGTGGTGTTGGGTGAAGCAGCTAAGCATCTTGTTATACGGGGAACTGGAGAGCATTATGAGAAAAAACGTTAACCATGTGCACAATTAGGGTCCTAACACAGGACAAACTAGGGATCCATGAGAAGAGAAGGGAATCCTTTGGAGCAGCAGGGGCTCGTGGTCACATCAGATACCCCAGAATGCCCAGAACAGGAAGAGGGAAGCTTGAAGGGGTTGCTGAGATTCTGTGGGCAAGAGGTAGGGGCTAATAAGAGTTAGGGGTAGTAAAATGCAGGCATTCCGTTTGATGGGGTGTCATGGGTCTCTCAGGCTGCTGAAGCCTGCAGTTGACCCCACACACCACCAGGAGGAAGCTTGTGAAGGCCCCTAAGAGCAGGGATGAGTGGGGAAGATTCAAAGAGGCAATTGGCCATCACTGTTTCCAACGCTGCTCCCTCCTGGCTTCTGACACCTGGCAGGCTCCCCTGAATGTGGCCAAAGCCTCCCGAGCCCTGTCCTCTCACTGCTCACGGTGCCTTTTCAATGACAGGGCACCGCTGCCGGTGGTTCCCGAGCCCAGGGCTCCTCTTAGGAGTCAGCCAGGATCCCTCCCTGGGCCACTTCCAACTGGCTGCTTCCAGGAGCCTTTCCCCAGAACGCCCACCGTCCTGCCTCTCACCCAGCCATCCCTGGCCCTGCCTCAGCCTCCCACTTACCCCTGACACACAGATGATAGTTCTTTCGTAATGATGACAAAGGGCATTGTGGCTAGAAGGTATACAGGGTGGGGCAAAAGTAGATTTACAGTTGTCCGTATGGAAAAGAATACAATAGCCCTAGCCGGTTTGGCTCAGTGGATAGAGTATTGGCCTGTGGACTGAAGGGTCCCGGGTTTGATTCCAGTCAAGGGCATGTACCTCAGTTGCAGGTTCCCAGGCCCTGGTCGGGTATGTGCAGGAGGCAAGCAATCGATGTGTCTCTCTCACATCGATGTTTCTCTCTCTCTCTTTCCCTCCCTTCCAGTCTCTATAAAAATCAATGGGAAAATGTCCTTGGGTAAGGATTAACAAAAAAGAAAAAAAAAAGAAAAGAATACAATAATTAATAAATGAATACAAGAATAAACTCCGTTTTGCATACTGTAAGCCTACTTTTGCCCCACCCTGTATACGCACACAGATACCTAATGCTGAGCATTTACGACCTGTTGCCCATTAGGGGACCAGGGGATGTTCCTTCTTCTATGACAGCCAAATGACAGGAGGTCTGGGTTTGGCATGGATCGGAGTGGCAGAGGTCAGTGCAGAATGTAAGACATACCTGCCTTCTAATTCTGATTCTGCTCCTTACCTGTTCCGGGCCCTGGGCAGGTGACTACACCTCCCTGAGCCTCAGTTTCCTCCCCTATAAAATGCTAGAATAGCAATCTCGTCTACAGAGGAACGAATGAGAGGATATGAGTGAAGACCTGGCATGGTTCCTGACACCCAGGAGGCCTCGGTGGACATGCGCAGTGGCGCTGCTCTGGGTCATCCCCAGAGCCTCCTGTCCGTCCCTCACTGTCCTGACCTGGAAGAGGGCGGTGCTTCCTCACTGACCCCTCCCCTCCTGGCGATCTTCTTACGCTTGATGGATTCACATCACTCCAGAAATCCACAGTGTCTCCCCACTGCCCAGGGGGCCGCCCCTGCTTCTCAGCAAGCCCCGCCATCTCCCTGCGCTCTCCTCCATGTGCACATCGTTCTCTCCAGCCTCAGTCCTGCCGATTCAGCTTCCAGGCCTCTTTGTACCTAGAGATTCCTCTCAGCACCTCTCCTTCGGGGGGCTCTTCCTGCCCCATCCACGGAACCTCGTGCACCTCTGTGGTTGTTCCAGGAGCCCCGATCTCTCTCCCACAGCAGGCCTCTCCCTGGGACTGGGACCCAGGCTGTGTCCCCGGAGTCTGAGCCTCTTGGCATGACCATCTCTGCACACTCCCCAGGGCCTGATACAGTGTTAGGGGAGTGTTGTTGGATCAGGGAAATGGAGTAATTAGGTCATTTTCTAATCATCCCATGTACTTCTCAGTCCCAGCATTTTAGGAAAACCGAAGAGGGAGAGAGGCCCAGATGCATACATACTTTCCTGCGCATAGACCAGCGTTTTGGGAGGAACCAGAAGCAACCGGTGTGACCCCTCCCTGTGCGCCCCCCCCCCCCACGCCACACACACGCGCGCACACACACACACACACACACACACACACACGCTCACACCGACCAGCGCGTGTACAGCCAGCGAGGTTCTGTGCATTTCACTATCGTTGCAGTTTTTCTGATGCCTGTGGGGTCACAGGGAGCGGTCACACCGCACAGCTCACAGCACTTCCCTGGGAAAATCCGCCCTTTCAGACACCACCACTGCAGACCTGCCCTTTGCTTTCTCATTTCCCCGGGACCCATGGAGCTTCCCACGCTCTTCCCACAGCTTCCTTGTCCTAAGCAACCCCTGCTTTCCAGAAGCTCCTGCCTCTGAACCTGTGTGTCCAAACCTTCGCTCTCTCTGCAAGGCCAAGACCTCTGATTACAAACACACCTGTTGGAGCCTCAGCAGAGGATGGGAGGGTGTGCAGAACCACACACACAGAATGAGCACTGAGTTCTGGAGAGTGGGCACTTCTGGGGAGAGCGGAAGGGGACTTTGCCTTCGTCCTCAGGTTTTATTTTTCTAAAGTGAGAGACAGGGGATTCTAAAGCCTATAATAGTGTGTGTGTGTGTGTGTGTGTGTGTGTGTGTGTGTGTAGTGTAGTGTATTTCATAATTTTTAAAAATGTTTAAAGAACAAAAGCACATGGGGACATAAGTGCAACATCCCAGGACCGTAAGCCAGCAGTAGTCTTCCCTGGGTCCTCTCCTCATTCTTAGGGGTGGGGACCGCCCTCCAGGGGACCTCCCTCCCCTGCTCTTCCCTGGCCCTCCCTGGGCCCCTTCCAACCTTCAGCTTCCAACCTTCAGCGTGTGTGCACTCCCTGCCTCCTGGAGCCCAAACGTCTTCTTTCCAAGACCTGGTCCAACCAGTCCCCAACTTCTTCCCACCATCACACACCCTTGGCTTCTTCACAGTGGCCCTCAGGCTGCTTGGCGCTGCCAGAGCACAGAGCCCATCGGGAAAATAACTACGGAAGGCAACACCTACACAAGCACAAACATTCCTTCTCGTCTCAGAGGAGGAATCACCCCTGAGGCTGCCTGGAATACAACATGGGCCAAGATGCTCTGCCACAGGGATTTCACTTGCACTTCCACTGCTGGGTTCTGAATTCTGCCTTGCCGGCCATTTTTTCTTTTCATTAATCCTCACCCAAGGACATGTTTAGAGAGAGGAGGGAGAGAGAGAGAGAAACATCGATTGGCCACCCTCCATACACACCCCGACCAGGGATCAAACTGCAACCCAGGTACATGCTGTGAGCAGCAACCCTTTGGTGCACAGGAAGATGCCCAACCAACCGAGCCCCACTGGCCAGGACTTCATTTCCTTTTCTAGTGTTCACTGTTAGTGTATAGAAATGCAGCCACTTTCTGAGTGTTGATTTTGTATCCTGCTGAATTAGTTTATTAGTTCTAACAGTTCTTTTGTATGGAACCCTCAGGGTTTGCTATATATAAGGTCATGTCATCTGTGAACAGAGATCAATTTACTTCTTCCTTTCCAACTTGGATTTTACTTGTTTTTTTCCTTGTCTAATTATTCTCGCTGACACTAGGGGAGGCTTTTTAAGGCTCTGCCTGTGTCCCCTTCAAGGCTGTCTTTCTCCCTTCCCCAAATTTCCAGTACGCTAACCTTATTTCGGGTTAATTGACTTGTCCAAGGTCACAGCTTGGTTAAGGTAGACATTAGACTGAGACTTATCTGACCACAGAACTCACAGGCTCTTCCCCTCTCTCTCTTGAACTAAGAGAACTATCATTATTAAAATGACATTATTAAATTGAATAGATAACACCCAACAGATTACTTTAGGAAAAAAGAGCCCCAAGATTGGGTCAGTATTGATATGATCAGGGTAGAATTGGGGCCAGGAGGGAAAGGGGCCTCTTGGCAGCAAAGAAAGGGTAGCGGAGGCCCCTGGATAAGGGGTAGGGTAAAGGGGAGTAGAGGTAATGGGAGCCTGTGTACACTCTGATTGAGGCAGCTACCTGTTTCCCAAACTCCCTTCCACGGGGTATCACCAGCATGATTTTATTGTTGTTGTTAACCCTCAACCAAGGATATTTTCCACTGATTTTTAGAAAGAGTGGAAGGGAGAGGAAGATACAGAGAGAGAAAAATCATCGATTAGTTGCCTCTCATATGCGCCCCAACCAGGGCCAGGGATCGAATCTGCAACCGAGGTATGTGCCCTTGACTGGAATTGAACCCAGACCCTTCAGTCCATGGGCCGACCGACCCTCTATCCACTGAGCCAAATAGGGCTCACCAGCATGACTTTTTTTATGTTCTGGTAACTTAAGCACTATTATTGACTTTGTTTTTCTAAAAATAAATATGTTAAAGGAAACTTTATATCTCTACTTTAAATCCCTACCAGAATCATTAGCTGTAAATAGAATGTAATTGTAGAAAATAAATACAATGAAAACAATAGCATGTTGTTAAATTCTAACTAAATGATTGTCTGCCAAAGGATGCCAGCCAGGAGGCCTATTTTCTCTGTTAAAGAGAGAGATTAGCATGAGTTAGGGAAGTATGACAAACATTACCCCAGGCTAAATTTATCCTTGATACAATTTAAAAGATTAGGAAACAAATGAAAAAGGGAATAACTTTCAAATCCTGTGATTCAGAGTTATTTTATGTTGGCTTGCTGTATCACCTACTAGTAAAAGTATCTCCCACACCTCCAGTGGGACATGTCCTTTCAAGTAAAGAGCATCAGGGTTTGCTTTAGTGAAAGAGGCCCAAAGCTCCACCCCAGAGAAGCCATGAGAAATGGGGGCTGTGGCTGAGAAGGCACTCTAGAAAATTTCCAGGAGGTAGCAGCATGTTGGAGTGGAAGTGGGGGGGCGCGCTTAGGAATGGAGCCTGAGAAATGCAAACATCTCCCATCCCTGAGATTAGCTTTCCTAGGAGGATCTGTGGGGAGAGCAAGAGCAATTTTTTTTTTTTAAAAAAAGTGTGTGTGTGTGTGTGTGTGTGTGTGTGTGTGTGTGTGTGTATTGATTTCAGAGAGAGGTGAAGGGAGAGGGATAGAGAGCTAGAAACACTGATGAGAGAGAAACATCGATCGGCTGCCCCTTACTGGGGATCAAGCCTGCCTGGCCTGACCAAAATCGAACAAGGGACCTCTTAGTTCATGAGTCACACTCAACCACTGAGCCACACTGGCCTGGTTGCAAGAGCCATTTAAAGTTTAGAGACAAGAAAGGGAGCTAGCAGGTTCTGCTAAGAATTCCTGGCTTCAGCTCTCTCTTCACACTTCATTCTTCTTCTTTCCTTCTTGTTCTCCTCCTCCTCCTCCTCCTCCTCCTCTACCTCTTTCTCCTCTCCCTTTCTCTTCATCTTCTCTTTCTCTCTCTCTTTCTCTCTCCATTCTCTCCACTTCTGATTATAGCCTACCTACTTATGTGCATGAAGTAGTTAAACAAGAACCACTTGAGCAATTACAAGTTAGAGAAAGAAGATGGTTAATGATTAATATTGGGAGAAGCAGAACCTAGAAGCCAGAAATAACAGACTGAAATCTTAGCTTCCTAAAATGAAAAGGCTTCTTTCTGTACAGTGAAAAGCATGATAAATAACATTTGATAAAATGGAAAATTCACAATATAGGTAACAATCCAGAGGCTAATATCTCTGCCGGACAAAAAGAGCTCTTACCAATCAATATAAACAAACAGTTCAACAGAAAAATGAACAAGAAACTTTTAGAGGAAAAATGCAAAGGGATAATACATTGAAAAATGATCATTCTCCCTGGTTATCAGAGAAATTCAAATTAAAATAAGATGCTATCCCAGCCAGCATGGCTCAGTGGTTGATCGTCGATCTATGAACAGGAGGTTACAGTTCGATTCCAGTCAGGGCACGTGCCTGGGTTGTGGGCTCAATCCTCAGTGTGGGGCATGCAGAAGGCAGCTGATCAATGATTCTCAGCCTGCACCCTCTCCAATCTGGGATCCCTCTCACAATCCAGGACTGCTGGCTCCCAACTGCTCGCCTGCCTGCCTACCTGATTGCCCCTGACCACTTCTGCCTGCCAGCCTGATCACCCCCTAGCCACTCCCCTACCAGCCCGATTGCCCCTAACTGCCCTCCCCTGCCAACCTGGTCCCCCCCAACTGCCCTCCCCTGCAGGACTGGTTCCCCCCAACTGCCCTCCCTGCAGGCCTTGTCCCTCCCAACTACCCTCCCCTGCAGGCCTGGTCACTCCCAACTGCCCTCCCCTGCAGGCCTGGTTCCCCCCAACTGCTCTCCCCTGCAGGCCTTGTCCCTCCCAACTGCCCTCCTCTGCAGGCCTTGTTCCAACTTCCCTCCCCAGCAGGCCTGGTCCCCCCCAACTGCTCTCCCCTGCAGGCCTGGTTGCCCCTAACTACCCTCCCCTGCCAGCCTGGTCCCCCCCAACTGCCCTCCCCTGCAGGCCTGGTCCTCCCCAACTGCCCTCCCCTGTAGGCCTGGTTCCCCCCAACTGCCCTCCCTTGCAGGCCTGGTCCCTCCCAACTGCCCTCCCCTGCTGGCCTGATCACCCACAACTGCCCTCCTCTGCCAGCCATCTTGTGGCAGCCATCTTGTGTCCACATGGGGGTGGCCATCTTGTGTGTTGGAGTGACAGTCAATTTGCATATTACTCTTTTATTAGATAGGATGTTTCTATCTCTCTCCCTCTCCCTTCCTCTCTTAAATCAATAAAAATATTTTTTAATAAAATAAGATACTATGTTAGACCTATCATATTGGGAATACACTGAGTGGCCAGATTATTATGATCTCTGAATGCATAATAATCTGGCCACTCAGTGTGTGTGTGTGTGTGTGTGTGTGTGTGTGTGTGTGTGTGTGTGTATATATATATATATATATATATATATATATATATATATATTAGTGGCCCGGTGCATAATTTGTGCATGGTTGGGGTCCGGCCAGCCTGGCCAGGGGGAGGGGACATGGGCTGTTGGCCGGCCTGCCTGCTGGTCGAACTCCTGGTCGAGGGGACATTTTGCGTATTAGCCTTTTATTATATAGGATATACACTGAGTGGCCAGATTATTATTCATTCAGAGATCATAATAATCTGGCCACTCAGTGTATATAAAGACCAGTAATATTGAAGAAAAGGTCACTTTCATACATTTTGTTTTGTTTTAATACCTTCGAAAGACAAGTTGATAAAGTCTAACAACAGGTCTGGAAGGAGAAACCAAGATGGCGGCATAGGTAAGCACCTAAACTGCTGCCTCGCACAACAATTTCAAAACTACAACCATAAGACAGAACGGACACCATCCAGAACCACAGGAAAGCTGGCTGAGTGAAAATTCTACAACTAGAAGGAAAGATAAAAGCTCACAGAGAATTGGAGGTATGGCAAAGGGTCTTTGTGCGCACAGAGAGGAAGGGCGGCTGAGAGCCTGGCTGACTTTCTCTGGCGGAAGGGGGAAGGAAGCCTCCGACCGCACTGAACCCCAGTTCTGACTGCACTGAACCCCAGTTCCAGGCTAGCCCCTGGGGACCCACGCTCTTACGGGAGGAGTCTGGACTCTCGGGCGGAGACTCCGGAGCCGGGGAAGGCGGAGGACTGAAAGCGCGCACGCGCCAGTGAGCACAAAGGCTGTGGAGGTTGCCACAGGCTTTCCCTAGTGGAAGGGAGTCAGAGGCTCCTGAATGCACTGGGCCCCAGTTCTGACTGCACTGAACCGCGGTTCCAGGCGAGCCCCTGGGGACCCACGCTCTTGTGGGGGGAGTCTGGACTCTCGGGTGGAGACTCGGGAGCCAGGGAAGGCGGAGGACTGAAAGCGCGCACGCACGCGCGCCAGTGCGCACAAAGGCTGCGGAGGTTGCCACAGGCTTTCCCTGGTGGAAGGGAGTCGGAGGTTCCTGACTGCACTGGGCCCCGGTTCCAGGCGAGCCCCTGGGGACCCACGCTCTTGTGGGGGGAGTCTGGACTCTCGGGCGGAGACTCAGGAGCCAGGGAAGGTGGAGGTCTGAAGGCGCGCACGTGCGCGCAAGGGTAAGGCTGACAGGAAGCCAAGACTGAGACTCCACCCCATCCAAGCTGAGCACAGAGGCTATTGCAATTTGGCAAGTCTAATCCTATAAGGCTGTCTCCAGCACCGAACTTCTCCCAGCATAGACACAGCTGATCCTTACAGCCAACTGGCCTGGAGGTCAATTCTTCCCAGTGATACCAACAACAATCAAGACTTAATTACAACAAGGCTGTACACACAGTCCACAAAGGGGTGCACCAAGAGTGTCCACCTCAGGTTAACTGGGGAGGCAGACCCACTGGGCCATATTGGAAACCTAGCACACAAATCTACCTTACCAACTCAGGGAAGCAGTGAAAATGCGGCGTCCAAGAATCAGATCACAAATGAAAGAAATGGAGGAAAACAAACGACTGGATATAGAATTCAAAACCACGGTTATAAGGCTTTTTAAGAATATCCTAGAAAAGGCCGATAAATATAACGAGACCCTCGAAGATATGAAAAAGGACCAACTAGAAATTAAACATACACTGACTGAAATAAAAAATATTATACAGAGACCCAAAAACAGACAAGAGGAACACAAAAATCAAGTCAAAGAATTGAAACACAAAGAAGCAAAAAACACTCAACCGAAAAAGCAAAAAGCAAAAAAAAAAATCCAAAAAGTTGAAGATAGTGTAAGAAGACTCTGGGACAACTTCAAGCGTACCAACATCAGAATTATGGGGGTGCCAGAAGAAGAGAGAGAGCAAGATACTGAAAACCTATTTGAAGAAATAATGACCGAAAACTTCCCCCACCTGGTGAAAGAAAAAGACTTACAAGTCCAGGAAGCGCACAGAACCCCAAACAAAAGGAATCCAAAGAGGACCACACCAAGACACATTATAATTAAAATGCCAAGAGCAAAAGACAAAGAGAGAATATTAAAAGCAGCAAGAGAAAAACAGTTAATTACCTACAAGGGAGCACCCATACGACTGTCAGCTGATTTCTCAACAGAAACTATGCAGGCCAGACGGGAGTGGCAAGAAATTTTCAATGTGATGAATAGCAAGAACCTACAACCAAGATTACTCTACCCAGCAAAGCTATCATTCAGAATTGAAGGGAAGATAAAGAGCTTCACAGATAAGAAAAAGCTAAAGGAGTTCATCACCACCAAACCAGTATTATATGAAATGCTGAAAGGTATTCTTAAAGAAGAGGAAGAAGAAAAAAGTAAAGAGAAAAATTATGAACAACAAATACATATCTATCAACAAGTGAACCTAAAAATCAAGTGAATTAAAAACCCGAGGAACAGAATAATCTGGTGAATATAATAGAATCAGGGGCATAGAAAGGGAGTGGACTGATAATTCTCAGGGGGAAAAGGGTATGGGGGGGTTCATGAAGTGACTGGACAAAAATCATACACCTATGGATGAGGACAGTGGTGGGGGAGGTAAGGGCAGAAGGTGGGGTGGGAACTGGGAGGGGAGCTATGGGGGGAAAAAGGAGAAATAATTGTAATCTGAATAAAGATTTATTAAAAAAAAAAAAAAGTCTAACAACATTTCAAATATCTATACCCTTTGGCTCAGAGATGCACTTTTAGGGAATCTATCCTATTCAAGGATATCTGTACAAAGATATTTCTTGCAACATTATTGGTAATAGTACACAATCAGAGGCAACCTTAATGTCTACTAATAGAGAAATGGTTATATACAGTACAAAATATTCATTCTATGGGATGTTATGTATTTTATCAAAAGAATGAGATTAAAAGTCTCTATTATGGATATTGTTAAGTGAAAACAGCAAGTTGCAGAACATTATGCATAAATTCACATATATACCCAAAATGCTTTTTGTTTAATAATCAGTGCTTACTTTTGGTTTTTGGTTGTTTGCTTTTATTTTTTTTGTTGTTGTTTCTTTTGTTTGTTTTTTTCTCTCTTTTTTTTTTTTGTGTGTGTGTGTGTGTTTTTCAATTTACTTTTGCATATTTACACTGTTCCAGCAGCTGTGGTGCCTGTTGAAATATTATTTGAACATCTCTTTTTGAAATTACCTTCAAATGGTCTGTTATGTTACATTTGATTATTTGGATGGGGTCAAATCCTCTCCTTTCATGCATGGTGTGTTTCAGTCTGGAAAAATAGCTGAAAGTCCCACAATGACAAGATGGTCACACACACAAGTTATGTTTTTGCCTCCACACCTGCCAAGTGACAAGTGAATGTATCCAACTCACAAGGCACACTTCTCAGGATCAGTAAACACACAGGCCAATGCAAGCGAAGCTCCCCGTGCCCTGGAGTGTGATGGCCACCGACAACTCTGGGTGCTCATTAGAGAGGGTTCTTGTATTAAGCGTAGCCTATGGACACTCCCCATCCATACATCTATCTGTGCTGGCATTCTCCAGTCTACTCTAGCTTACCTCATACGTGTAGGAAAGGAGGGGGGAGGCACACCAAAGTGCCACTCGGGTTGTACTGGAGAATTGAGAGTGGAAGGAGTAGGGCTTCATAGGGACTTTATTTTATGTACAAATTTTCATATCATTTAAATTTTTCAATAAATCCATGGCAACTCAATTAAAAACACATTTATGGATTGAACAACACCAATGATGGAGGATGCATTGAAAAAGAACTTTGAGCAAGTGAAACAAATCATTTTCTAAATGCTTTTGAAAGTAGTTTTCACCATTATTTTCTAGAGTCACTCCTTACTGCTTTTACATGGTATTTATCACAATTCAAAAGTTTTAAGTATTCAGCCGAAACCGGTTTGGCTCAGTGGATAGAGCGTCAGCCTGCGGACTGAAAGGTCCCGGGTTCGATTCCAGTCAAGGGCACATACCTTGGTTGCGGGCACATCCCCAGTAGGAGGTGTGCAGGAGGCAGCTGATCGATGTTTCTCTCTCATCGATGTTTCTAACTCTCTATCCCTCTCCTTTCCTCTCTGTAAAAAATCAATAAAATATATTTAAAAAAAAAAAAGTTTTAAGTATTCGTCCATTTACTTTTTGCTTGTCTCTCTCCCCCATAAAATATAAGTCCACAAGAGTAGGGACCATTATCTGCCAATTCGAGTCTCTGGCAAATTACAGTGCTCAATTAATTTCTTGGATGAATGGATGGGTAAATGAAAATCATAATAAAGATCCTTATATAATAAAATAACAATCTATTGTAAGACAAAAGATAGAGTAGAAAACGTAGAGATCAAAAGCCCTACAGGGTATAGAAAGAGAAATTTGGCAGACTATAGAAGGTTTTCATCTGTTCCTTATGATTAGAATTATTCAAATTATTCCTTAACTTGACTGCCCAAATAAACACTTAAAATTTATTAATTGTTATATGTGCATATGCTCAAGTTAACTGTAGTATAAAGCATATAGATTTTTCCATTCATAATGTGAGTTTGGTGTTTGGAAGGAGCATGAGTTTGGGGCCAGACCAATATAGGTATGAATTCCAGCCCCAGCCACATGGGGGAGCGTGTATGGTCCTGATTCAAATAAATGGGAAATATTTCTGAGACAACTGAGGAAACGAACACTAGTAGAAAGTAGATGGTGTTAGGGAGTTGTTCACTTGGATGAATGGTGCCAACATTATTGTGGTTCCACTTAGAAAAAGCCCTTGTCTACAAAGACGTGTAATGTGGATGAACTGGGATGATGTCTATGATTTGCTTTGGAATAATTGGGGAGAGAGCTGGCTAGGGAAATGGGTAAAACAAGATTGACTGTGAATGGATGGTTGCTGAAGTGGGGTGTTGGGCTGTACTGACTTCACCATTCTATTCCCTTTACGTTTGTATAAATTTGATTATTTTTCATAGTCAAAAGTTTTAAAACAAATATGTATGTATAGATTAGAATGACACACTAGTTCAACGATCTGGATAAATGTCAAATCTTTTCTATGCTTTAGTTTTCTCATTTTTAAAATTGGGGTAATAGTAATAAATATGTTATAGATTGCTATGAGGTTTAAGTAACATCATACATTTATAAAACAGAACAGTGACTGGCACAAAGTAAGGGCTCATAAATATTAGCAGTTGTTTATATTAATATTATTAGTAAGGGAGAGAGCATAGATAAAGTCTGGACACATATATACCAAATGTTCATCTAGGCAGAGAGATTATGGGTAATTTGATGTTCTTTCTTTTGTTTAACTACATTTTTTTATATTTTTCCAAAGTGAATGTGTATTACTTGTGTAATAAAAATGAAGCCAGACTGTTCCCTCAAATCATTTTAGGAGTAAAATGAAATTGCCTAATGAAGTTTAATGAACACAAAATTGGGTTAATCATTAATTGAAAGCTATCAAGGATCAAGGGAAGAACAAGTCGCTGGAAGATGGTGGGGCCAGGTCCAGGGGAGTGGACGAGGCTGGATGTGTCAGCAAGCCCTTTGGAGAAGAAGGAGGATGCTGAAAGCTCTCCAAGGACAGCCTGCCCTGCACTGCAGTCCTTCCTGCCTACTCGTTCTTCCCCTCCATCACAATGATTCAGTTCTTGCCTGGCCTTTTACCCTTAATGTATTCTCTTCTTAGAAGAAAACAGTCTCTATAACAACCTCAATTATCATTCTCCCAAGGACAGCTCCAAAACCCACACCTCCAGTCCCCACTGTCTCTCAGCGCCTGCCCAACAATTTCAACTGGGCATGCTTGTTTTCACCTTAAATCCCAATATGTCTATAATGCCATAAATCCTCTCCCACCCCCACAGTAGCACCTTTCCATTCCACTAGGCCTCCACCCTCCAGAGCAAAAGCCTCCCTCTTTCTGCCTCGCAGTTAATTCTATTTGACAGCACCGATATAGCAGCCTATTCCGTGCTGGGCACTGAAGTCAGAAAGATGAAACTGTGTGGGCTGTGCTCTCAGGAGTCAGTGCCTATGCCAGTGCCCCTGCTTGGAGAGCCCTTTAATCACTTTTCACTCAATGGGCTCCTATTCACCCTTCAATACTCAGTCAAATGTTACCTCTTTTGTGACATCTTTTCCAGCTTCCTCCTCTGAGACTTCAGCTTGACACCTGTTGCCTTATATTGTGATTATCTGCTGTGGAAAAGGATGCTAATTGTTTGCTAAGGGTTCTGCATACCATTCTCCCTCAAAGCAATAGACTCCCTAAATTTTAGCCCAAGAAGTGACCTCCCAGAAGAAAGACTACATTTCTCACCCACTTTGGCAGTTAATTGTGGCCACATGACCAAATTCCAGGCAATGGGGTGTGAAAGCAAGTGAGATAGATAACTTCCAGAGATAAACTGAGGGGAAGGGTTGTGGTCTTCTTTCCCACTCCCTCCATCCTTCTGGGTGGAGCAGGGATGTACTATAAACCATCTTGGTTCAAGAAGATGAGGGCAACACCCAATGGAGCACAGCCACCATACCAAACCTGGGATACCTACCTCCATTCTGTCAGAGAATAGAAATTAACTGTTTTATTTAAGCCACTGTTATCCTGTGTCGCTGAGAGAAGCAGCTAAACCTATTTCTTAAATAATATACTTGCCTACCTCCAAACCCCCCTGCCACCAAGATTGTATAATTCTTGAAGGGATTACACCCATGTAATGGGCATTTCTGAATCAGAGAAGAAAAAGCATAGGGCAGATGGAATATCTGAAGATGTATGAACACTAGGCAGAGTAAATACAAAGACAATCGCACCTACACACATCATAACAAAACTATTGAAAACCAAGACAAAAATCTTGAAAGCAGTTGGGAGAAAAACAAAAACACACATTCATTTGCCCAGTGCTTGGCACAGAACAGGTCCTTGAAAAATATTTGTGGAATGAATGAATGATGGCTTGGACGAGCGTTTGATAGACCGAATCACTTTGTTGCCCAGCATGTGGTAGAAACAGCACTGGAATAGCTATCAGGTTCTGGAGCTCTATTTCCAGCTCTGGCTTACTTAGCAGTGTGAAACTAGACAGACATTCCCCCTCCAGACCTCAGTTTCTTACGTTATAAAATGAGAGCGCAAGATTTCTGCTCCTGATAATGTCAGAGTAGTTTGTTACAGACCAATCCTCCACTGAGAATGTCTCAAATAGCTAGACAAAAATATAAAAGGCCAAAAAAATTTTTTTAAGGTATTGAGAGAGACCTTGGCAGCCAGAACTTGAAGAGCCAGGATTTCAGAGAGAAGGGAACCAACTGAAGTGAGTTCAACAATCTGCCAGCACTTTGCCCCACAATGTTCTTGCTGATTCATAAGTAGTTTGGAGTGATGGATAAGAAGTCAAGCAGAAAAGGGAACTTATGAGTTCAGCAAGCTAACCTCAGCTCTCACTGGCTGCACACAGTTGAAGAGACAAAAATGCAGTGCATCTAAAATATTTCCCTTGATCTGGAAGCAATAAAAGTATTAATTTAAAGTAAAATCTAGCCAGTCATGAGTGTGTACTTTAATCTCTGTGGTAACCAGTAAAAGAAGAGTTAAAACTGTATAATAACAGGCTATTCCAGGAGGAAAGGGAATGATGAATGTATTTGATTTATCTGTAATCCATGGAGGCAGAGTGCACATTTGTGGTTACCAGGGACAAGGGGAGGAGGGAATGGAGAGCATCACCTAATGAGTATGGGGTTTCTTCTGGGACAATGAGAAGGTCTTAGAACTAGATAGAAGTGGTGGTTGCACAACACTGTAGATGTACTAAAGGCCACCGGCTTGTTCACTTTAAAATGGTTACTTTTATGTTATATGATTCACTTTAATAAAAATTTTTAAATACCAAAATATTGAAAATACTTCGTTTATCCAAAGGAAGGCAAGAAAAAAATAGAAGAAGAAATACAGAACAGGTGGGTCAAAAGAAAACAATAACTGTAAGTGGTCCTAATATATCCACCAAAAGACAGAAAGTATCATAAAACCCAACTATGTGCTGCTTGTAAAAGATATGCTTTAAATATCAAGATACAGGAAGGTCAAGTGAAGAATGGAAAAAGCTATCCTATCTAATAAAGAGGGAATATGCTAATTGACCATCGTGCCCTCACAAAGATGGCAGCGCCCACAGCCAATAAGGAGGGACTATGCTAATTGACTGCCACATCCTCAAAGATGGCGGTACCCACAGCCACAAGATGGTGGCGCCCAGTTCCCTCAGCCCTGCTGGGGCGGCAGGTGCACGGCACAGCCAGGCCCGCACCCAAGTGGGCCTGGCCGCTCTGTGCACCTGCCTCTGGAGTCCCCCAGTCCCCTCAGCCCCCCAGCCACCCAAGGCCGCCCGAGGCTCAGGTAACCAAGGCCGGCCAAGGCTTTCGCTGCCAGCAGTGGCAGCAGCAGAGGTGTGATGGGGGCATCACCTTCCCCTGATTGCCAGGTCGCCTCCCACCCCTGAAGGCTCCCGGACTGTAAGGGGGCAGGCCGGGCTGAGGGACCCCACTCCAGTGCATGAATTTTCATGCACCTGGCCTCTAGTCTATATATATATAAGCCTAAGTGACCATTCAACTGTTCGACCGTTCGACCAGTAGCTATGACATGCACTGACCACCAGGGGGCAGACACTCAATGCACAGGCATGGAAATATGGAACAGATTGATGAATCTCAGAGTGAAGGGGGCAGCGGGGAGGGAGGGAAGAGATTAACCAAAGATCTTATATGCAAACTAGAGGCCCAGTGCACGGATTTGTGCACCGATGGGATCCCTTGGCCTGGCCAAAACCAGGAGTCCGACATCCCCTGAGGGGTCCTGGATTGCAAGAGGGTACACCAGGCATCTAGTACCATATAACCATAAACCTAAGGAACACAGTGGAGTGGAACCTAATAGCAAAGTAGACTTTGAGGCAAGAAGCATTCCTACAGATAAAGAGGAGCAACTCATAATAATAAAAAGTCAGTCTCCCGTGAAGCCATAGCAATTCTAAATTCAACTGCACTTCATAGCACAACTTCAAAAATATGGATAAAACTTGACCAAATTAAAGAGAAACAGGCACTCTGAAGTAATGGTAGAAGATTTAATATGCCTCTCTCAGAAGCTGATAGAACAAGCAGGAAAAAATCACAAAAATATCTAATACACATATATACACTTAATCCAATTAACTTATACAAGATGTTGCATCCAACAACTGTAGGACACACACTTTTCTCCAAGTTTGCCAAATGTTTACATTTACCAAAAATGACCATTCTTGGGGCCATAAAGTAAGTCTCAACACAATTTAAAGGACTGAAATCCTACTGAGTATGTTCTCTAACCACAGGAGAATCAAGCTAGAATCAATAACAAACCAATAAAAAGAAAATCCCCGACTGTTTGGAAATTAAGCAACACACTTCTAAAACGAGGAGACCAGACAGATGCTCTCAGGGGTACCTTCAAGGTCTGATGGTCTTGGAGTCTGAACGCCTCATTTGCCAAGTTTCCACTTCACGCTGAGCAGTGCAGGCCCTATGGCAATTTCTCCTCTTGTCTTCAGAGGCTAATGGGATTATCAGCCACTGCCTCCTTCTTTCTGAGAGAGAGAGAGAATTCCTGGGCAGAGCAGGACAAGCTCCTACCTGCTCTCCTCCCTCCTTCTGCTCCCAGGGCTCTGCAGGCAACATTCATGCACCTCAGTAATCATTTCCCCCAACTTGGGGACTGTGTAACATCACCAGGGAAGCTTCCACGGACTGTCCAGATTCCCACGAGCCCTACCAGCGCAATGACAGCAGCCACTCCATTTCTGAGGCTGCGCACAGGAGGGGCAGCAGCAATGACCTAGAAAGTCATGCCTGGACTGTCTGCAGACAGAACCCGGGGAGCCTGAGACACCAACAGCTTGGGGGCATCTTCTGCTCTGAACTCTCAGACTGGGCCACCCATGGTCACCTCGCATGGCTCCTGAAGGTGGCTGAAAGTAAATCATATAAAACTGGCATCCGCTGATTGGAGGGGTAAGGAAGGCTGGCATAGACCGACTCCCAAACTGACAAGAGCTGTCTTTAGTCACCCTGTGCGGCCTTGTCACATGCTTATTTACCAGGAAAGATTGAACGCTCCTTTACACTAGGCCAGTGGTCGGCAAACTCATTAGTCAGCAGAGCCAAATATCAACAGTACAATGATTGAAATTTCTTTTGAGAGCCAAATTTTTTAAACTTAAACTTCTTCTAAGGCCACTTCTTCAAAATAGACTCGCCCAGGCCGTGGTATTTTGTGGAAGAGCCACACTCAAGGGGCCAAAGAGCTGCATGTGGCTCGTGAGCCGCGGTTTACTGATCACTGCACTAGGGTAAGCATGACTGATACCATTTAACAGGCAACCAAACCTCATTTGTTCCACATTCATGTATTAAACTCCTACCACATGCCAGGTACTCTGCTACACACTATTGTTACAAAGAAGGATCATAGAGCTGTGCAACGAAGAGAATTAAGCTTTAAAGTGTTGGAGGAAGTATTTTCAGGGATATCCACTAGGACTATCCCATGGATGGGTCTGAAGACCAGTATCTTCCTGAATTCAGAGCCTGGGCTATGGCCAATCCTAGAGCTTAGAGGGGTTCGGGTCTTATAGCTCCACAGGAAAAACCAACAAGTGGCCTTCCCCCAACACCGCCCCCAACACCAGGGCCCCTGCACCCTAACTTACAGGATACAGACATTTCTGAAACCCTTCTCAGAGAAGACATTTGGATATGGGCACGTGCACTAGTAACAATGGGCAAAGCCACTATTGCCCACAAACTCGAGTTATTGGTGTTATAACAGAGCCTCCTGGTCCCAGGGGTGGTACTGGGGCCTGGAGAGGGCTCACATATTCTCAGGCAGCATTGTGCTTGCGTTTTCACAAACAGACAAAAGGAGCAGATGACACGTTCCTGTGGAGAATGAGTAGGAAAGCTGGTGCTTAGAGTGATGACTATAGGGACCAGGATGAGGAGAGGGCAGAGGAGTAGACAGGAGGCTGGGATAGGCAGCAAGGGGCCAGCCATCCTCCATGGAGGTCTGTGGGGCCAGCTCTGGGCTCCCATGCCAACAGTTGTGATGTCTGGAGCACCTTACCCAGCTGCCCCTCAATAGCTGTCTACCTGAACCCCTGCCCCTCCAGCCCCTTGTGGCTCTGCACTCAGAGACCAGGGACTGCACAGATCACTATCAGGCCACCCTCCAGGCCACAAAGCTGACCTGCAACCCTGCTGCCCAAATGAGGTGACTGGCAGCCAGCTGGGAGCACAGTGCTGTGGTCATCCAGAATCAAAGTAGGAGAGACAATTCAGCCAATCTCAGGGCTGGGAGAGGAGGCAGGGGCAGAGGCCTCCTGGCTCCCCAGATCTGTACTAAATCCTTCTTCCTCACTTCCCCTGTCTTGCACCTGGCAGGGTCCTGTGGAGCTGTGAGAAAATACACACATGTACACACATGCACACGTATACAGGTAGATTCGCACATGTGCATATGCTCACACACACACAGGTGCACACACCAAATGCAGAGCTGAGCCCTGACCCTGGGCTGGTGGTTCTGGGTGTTGCCCATGTGTCAGTGCTCACTTCCTGTTTGGCTTCCCTGGAGCATGGGATAGAGAGCAGATCACAGTGGGGTCCAGGGAAGGGCCACAAACATCCTCTCCTGCAGGGTGGGACAAAGGCTCCCCCAGAGACCAGCAGCCAGTCCTCACAGGCAGGGGCAGATGGCTCCCTCACACTATTCCCCACCCTGAGAAGAGTGGGCCAAGCCTGAGTCTCAGTGCCAACCCCCACTCCTGGCACACAGGGTGAGTAACAACATTCTAAAACAGAAAAAGGAAGATGGATGCTCCCTTCTGTTAGAAGAAGTCCTCTTAGGACAGTTAAAAGGGGAGAAAATTAACACTTACTACATACTTGCCATGCATTTCACATGTGGTCTCAGCAACCAGTGAGCTGGGTAATAGTTTTCAGTTTCACGGAAAGGGAAACTGAGGCCCACAAATGCTAGTTATGTAACTTGCCCGAAGTCACAGCACTACTGAGGGGTGGAACTGGAATTCAAACTCAGGTCTCATCTGTGGGCAGAAAGCAAAGGCCTGAAGGACCAAGGTGGTGATTTGGGAAAGAAACGGTATGAGGAAAGGGCAGAGCTGAGCAGAAAAGCAGGACATGAGGAATTTGAGTCTACTATTTTAAAGCTTGAATTTTTAAAAGAAAGGAATGTATATATGGGATATATGCCATTTCTGGTAAGTTTTCATAAAATAATAGATCCTTTTCCCTCTGAGCAAATCCATCTCCAGTCTGAGTCCAAAGACGAGCCCATGATGGAACTGCCATGTAACCTTGGACGAGCCACTTAATCCTTTGGATAGAGGCAGATTGGAGAAAGTCCAGAAACGAGTTGGCAGAGAGAGAAAACTGGAGGCTGCTGATGTGAATGACAAATGCTAGGAACGTGGATGTGGAAGCTCAGAGGGAAACAAGCAGACATCTGGAAGGGGGTTGGGGAGAGCTGAAGGCAGTGGACAAGCAAAGCAAGTGAAGGACCTGGGAACACAGAAGGGCACTCGGTTACAATCCCCATGTTGCTAAAACCTCATCTGCTTCTACCATTGTCCCCAACAGGGCGTGAGGCCTAGGAGGAATTCAATGATGAGTTAGGAAAAGAGCAAAGAAAATAGAATTTTGAGCTCAAATAGAGAAGGTAGGGTTCTCAGAGGTTCCTGAAAGGCTGTGCTTGGGAGTCCAGAACAGTGCTATGCCCAATAGCTATTTATCAGATAAATTAATAAATCAGGACATCTAACTCTGCTTCTCTGTGAATCCAAACAAATCAGTTTAGCTTCTTGGGATCTCATTTTCATCATCCATAAATTGAAGAGTTTGGACTGCACCATCTCTGGCTCAGGTGCATGGCCCCAAGGCTGAGGGCCCCACTGGCCAGAGCACACCCTCTCATGGAGGAGAGTGGGATCGATGCCAATATAGACCATGGAGTCTGTGGATGCCAGCCCAGGGGTCAAGAATCCTTTTTGAGGAAGAGGTGGTAAGCTCTGGGCTGGAACATA
This sequence comes from Plecotus auritus, assembly GCF_963455305.1. Classification (NCBI taxonomy): domain Eukaryota; kingdom Metazoa; phylum Chordata; class Mammalia; order Chiroptera; family Vespertilionidae; genus Plecotus; species Plecotus auritus. Next base: position 63,171,172 of record NC_137770.1, read on the forward strand.
GGAGATGGTGTAGAAATTTTATCCAATCTCTCTCTCTCTCTCTCTCTCTCTCTCTCTCTCTCTCTCTCTCTCTCTCATCTCCCAGGTCACCGTTACTAGCCTAGCAAATGCTTTGTTTGGTCTGAAGTATCAGTCAAGAAAGTCTAATCCCTGGCCCCCAACAACTCCTTAAAGACCCCTACGTGTGGCCCTGTGTTACATCAAATGTCAGATCCATTTCCCATTGTTTTCTCCTGTACCCCATCCTTCATCTGTGCCCACCACTCATGAGGCCTCCCACAGGGCCAGAGGGGCATGGGCATGGGCTCTAGCACCAAACCCTCTCCCTTGCACCTATGGGCTGATTGACTTTGGGCAGTCATTCAACCATTCTGACTCCAGTTCCTCATCTCTGAAATTAGGTAACAGTGCTTAGCCACAGGCTTTTGGCAAAAATTAAATGAGAGAGTGAACAGAAAGGACCCTGTACACTGCAATAGGGGTCTTGCAGTAAGGGAGAGAGATGAACTCAGCACCCAATACAACAAAGACAAGTGGGGATTTATAGCCAAGGAGCACTCAGTTATAATCTCCATGTTGCTAAAACCTCATCTGATTCTACCATTGCCCCTAACAGGACCTGGGGCCTAGGAGGTATTCAATGATGAGTGGGTGAAAAATTACTAAGAGGAGATACCAAGAGTAGGGGGATTCTTGCTAAACTGACTTTATAGGATTCTTGCTGAAGGCAGGTCAGGATATTCAGATACCAAAGGTGGGGGATGAAAAGTTTGATCATATACCGAGGATGACCAGATGTCAGTAGTGGGGGCGAGATTTCCTCTAAGTTGATTTAGCAGGATTCTTACTAAAACTGGGCTTGGCAAGAACAGGCCCAGAAGCACAGGTTGAGGCTCAATCAAAGAGGGCGAAGAGGAGCCCAACTAAAGTTTGGTCAAGGAGAGAAGCGTGGTCATGTGCCATGATGGTCCAGCTAACAGTTACCAAGCCAAGCACTTGGCCTTAGTGTTCTAAGTCCTCAAAATAACCCTGGAAGGCAGGGACAGAATCATCATCCCCGCTTCACTGATAAGGAAATGAAAGCACCAACTGGTTGAACATCTTGCCCAAAGTCACACCGCTAGTCAATGACAGAGCTGGGATTTGAACCCAGAAAGTCTGGCTCCAAAGCTTGTAGCCTTAACCACCAGGTGACATGGCTTCTTGTCTTATTCATCCTTGGATGGATTTCATGCTTAATTACTCTCTGTATCACTAGTTCAGGGGTATAGAGACCAAAGAGATAAGGGTCTCATATCATCTTGCTTTAGACCGGACCATCCCTTCACATTCTAATAGTCACTTTGAGGCTTACAAAGATAAACCATTGTAATGGACGTTCTGTAATGTGATTTGGCCAACAAAAACATTGGTACACAAAAGAAGAAACTGGAGCAGATTTCTGCATTAGTATCTATTTTTGTTGTGTTCTGCTTTTGTTTAATAATAAGGGGGAGGAGACTAAGCTTGAGCACTCATCTGCAGCAAGAATTAGCAGGGCCTGGAAAACAAAATGAGTTTTAATTTCTTCCAATTTTATTTCAACTTTGCCAGTGGACATCTGTGCTCATGCGTTTGGAAGCCATAATACACAGCTAACACTTTCCAATAATTTTCTTTTGATAATTCCTCTGACAGTGTGAAGAAAAGGGCCCAAACGTGGATTAAATATCACATGACAATACTTTCACAGTTCTATGTGGCAAACTGACACTTTTCTTTTTCTATCAAAATAATAGGAGGGAAAAGATTTATCAGACTGAACTAGGCATCAGAGAATTTGGGCTCTCATCTCGGCTCTGCTTCCTACTTTCTAGCTGTGTGACCTGGGGCAGGTGACTTCATCTCTCTGGGTTTCTACTTCCATATTGGGAAATGATATGCTTAGACTACCTGATGCCCAAAGTCCTCCCAGCTCTGAAATTTTCTGAGTCTCTGATGCAATGTAGTGCCATGCAACCTTTGTACTGTCAGCATTTTGGCTTTGGAGCAAGTTTGAGTTAACCTGGCTTGCTGACTAATGGGGTGGGGAATAAACAGAGCTAAAACTCTTGTACAGCATCTGAGGCCAGATAGTCAGCAAAACCGCTAGGGTAAGAGGTGGGTATCGAAATCGGGATCAGAGCTGAGGATCCAAGATGGCGGCGTAGGTAAACACCTAAACTGCTGCCTCACACAACAATTTCAAAACTACAACTAAAAGACAAAACGTCTATCACCCAGAACCACGGGAAAGCTGGTTGAGTGGAAGTTCTACAACTAGAAAGAAAGAGAAAAGAGCATTGAGAGCTGAAAAGCTGAGCCTAGCGATGCCCTGAGACCCCGCCCCGCACAATCTACAAACCCACCCAAGCTCCAAGCAGCGGCTTTAGCATATGAATGACCTGCCCTATCGCAGCTTAACATAGCAAATTTGCAGCCCAGGTCAGACAGCTCCAAAACCTCCAAACCACAAGCAAAGAGGAGGAAACTGTAGTTCTCGCTGTAGCTCCTGCTGGTTGGCCTCAGACAGTAGCTGACCTGCACCCCATTGGAGATCCAGAAGCCAGTGTACCTAGTGGTCAGTGTGAGACACCAGATTTCAACTCCTCACATCCATAAGTGACACATTCAAGAGGCAGACTCAGTGAGCACCAAAGCCCCACTGAAACAAGTCCTGCACCATAAAGCGTGTCTCCAGTGCAGCAGTTCTTCCATTATAGACACAGAGGGTCCTCACAGCCAATTGGCCTGGAGGTCAATTCCTCCCAGTGTACCAACAGCAATCAAGGCTTAACTACACCAAGACTTTGCACTCAGCCCACAAAGGGGTGTACCAAGAGCGTCCACCTCAGGTGATTGGGGAGGCTGAGCTACTGGCCTCTATAGGTCACCTACTACACAAAGCCACTCCATCAACACAGGGAAGCAACAAAATGCAGAGACAAAGAAACATGTCACAAATGAAAGAAATGGAGGAAAGCAAACTACTGGACGACATAGAGTTCAGAACCACATTTATAAGGTTACTCAAGAATCTTCTAAAAACCGCTGAGAAACTTGATGAGACCTCCGAGGAGCTTAGTGAGACCTTCAAGGATCTTAATGAGAATGCCAAAAAATGGAAAAGGACCAGTCAGAAATTAAGCATACACTGTCTAAAATAAAGAATATACAGTAACTCAACTGTAGATCAACGTACCCCAAGAATCAAACCAAAGATCTGAAATATGAGAAAACAAAAAACACCCAACCAGAAAAACAAAAAGAAAAAAGAATCCAAAAATATGAAGATAGTGTAAGAAGCCTCTGGGACAACTTTAAGCGTACCAACATCCGAATTTTTGGGGTGCCAGAAGAAGAGAGAGAGCAAAATATTGAAAACCTATTAGAAGAAATAATGACAGAAAACTTCCCCCACCTGGTGAAAGAAATAGACTTACAAGTTCAGGAAGCGCACAGAACCCCAAACAAAAGGAATCCAAAGAGGACCACACCAAGACACATCATAATTAAAATGCCAAGGGCAAAAGACAAAGAGAGAATCTTAAAAGCAGCAAGAGAAAAACAGTTACCTACAAGGGAGCACCCATACGACTGTCAGCTGATTTCTCAACAGAAACTATGCAGGCCAGACGGGAGTGGCAAGAAATATTCAAAGTGATGAACAGCAAGAACCTACAACCAAGATTACTCTACCCAGCAAAGCTATCATTCAGAGTTGAAGGTCAGATAAAGAGCTTCACAGACAAGAAAAAGCTAAAGGAGTTCATCACCACCAAACCAGGATTACATGAAATGCTAAAGGGTATTCTTAAAGAAGAGGAAGAAGAAGAAAAAGGTAAAGATAAAAATTATGAACAACAAAATGAGATTAAATACATACCTACCAACGAGTGAATCTAAAAATCAAGTGAATAAAAAATCTGAAGAACAGAATGGACTGGTGAATATAATAGAATCAGGGACATAGAAAGGGAGTGGACTGACAATTCTCAGGGGGAAGGGGGTGTGAGGGGTGCGGGAAGAGATTGGACAAAAATCTTACACCTATGGATGAAGACAGTGGCAGGGGGTAAGGGCATGGGGTGGGGTGGGGAATCAGGTGGAGGGGAGCTATGGGGGGGAAAAAAGAGGAACACCTGTAATAATCTGAACAATAAAGATTTATTTAAATAAATAAATAAATAAATAAATAAATAAATAAATAAATAGGGAATCAGAGTCCGAATGCATGGGAGAGCGGGCAGCCAGGATGCTGGTATCCTAACTTACCAAACCCCCACAAAAACGTCTTCAGTCCATTTACAATGCAGGCTTGCTAGCTTTGGTTTAAAACTCAAATCTGATCTTGTGGATCGCACAAGAAGCCCCCAGCAGCTGTCTCTGCCTTAGGGTTGCACGCAAAGCATAGCACAAAACCCAAATCTCTCAAGACCCCAAGCCAGGTGATTCCCTGCACTCTACAGACCCCAAAGGCTGCAGGTGAGCACTCACCTCTCCATGCTTCTGCTCACATTGCTCCTTGCCTTCCCAGAAGAGTCCTACTCAGCTTCCCATTCAATTAACATCTCTGTGGACTCCCTCTGCCCTCCTTCCTCCACAGACCCCACCTTGCAATTCTCCTTTTACATTTACTTTGCTCATTTTCACACTACATTGTCACCATTTGTTTCTTGCCATTGTGAAAATTAATAAACAGAAACCTCATTTAAAATGGAGTTAGGAAGTTAGAAGAGAGGACTCTCACATAGGTTCACCAACTGCATTCCACTGACCCCAACAGGAAGAGACACACCTTGCATCTCAGACAGGAAGTGATACTACTTGACTACCTCAGCAGGAAGAGTCCTCCCCACCCAGTAACCACTTAGCCAATGGGAGACTGCCATAGTTCAGCCAACGAAAAGTCACTATATTTCAAACTTTCTATTTCCTCCAATGGACTCTTTCTTTACAACAGCCCATATCAAGTCTATAAAGAGCATTCCTCTCCTTTGTTCTTTAAACTTTGATGGTTTGCCATTAGATTGCCTATTCCTAATTTCAAATCTTTGTTGTTCCCAAATAAACCCATTTTGGTAGAAAAATATCTGGCTATTTGTTAACAATCAACACTATATTCCACTCTTCCCACAGCCCTATCACTACGATTCTCATGGTCCACTCCCCGTTAGTTATTGATTCCACTTGGAGAATAGACACCATTTCAGTTGAATTGTGTTCCCCCAAAATATACACTGAGTGGCCAGATTATTATGACCACCCCATTGGTACTTCGTTGGGCCACCTTTTGCCTTCAATACTGCAGTGATTCTTCTTGGCATTGACTCCACGAGATGTTGAAAGGTGATGCGAGGAATCTGACACCATGCCTGATGAATAGCACTGTCCAGTTCTGTGAGATTTGATGGTTGTGGAACCAGCTGCCTGATGGCTCTTTTGACTTTATCCCACAAATGATCAATTGGCTTGAGATCTGGTGATTGTGGGGGCCACCTAAGCCAAGTAAAGTCTCCCTCATGTTCTTGAAACCACTCCTGCACAATACGAGCACCGTGGCATGGCGCATTGTCTTGGTGGAAGAAGCCAGCTCCATTGGGATAGGCCATCAACATGATAGGATGAACTTGATCAGCAATGATACTTAGGTATGTTGTGCTATTCAGACGTTGTTCCACACAAATTAAAGGGCCCAAATCATGCTAGGAAAATATGCCCCAAACCATAACACTGCCCCCACCAGCGTGAAGGGTTGTACTCATGCATGTGGGGTGCATGCTTTCATGCTGTTTCTGCGAAATTCTCACTCTGCCATCTGCATGATGCAACTGGAAAAGTGATTCATCGGACCACATGACTTTTTTCCAATGCTCAACTGTCCAATCCTTGTATTCCTGTGCGAATTGGAGACGTTTCATCTTGGTAACTGCAGACAGCAAAGGTGTTCGAACAGGCCTTCAGCTTCCATATCCCATAGGATGCAGTGTACGGCTAATTTGCCTACAAACGTCAGGTGGTCATAATAATCTGGCCACTCAGTGTATATTAAAGTGCTAACCCCAAGTCCCTGTGAGATTGTTCTTATTTGTAAATAGAGGTTTTGTAGATTTAGTTCATTAAAAGTGAGGTCATACTGATTAGGGTGGGCCCTAACTCCAATATGACGCGATGTCCTTATAAAAAAGTAAAGACACAGTCCTGACTGGTTTGGCTCAGTGGATAGAGCATCAGCCTACGGGCTGAAAGGTCCCAGGTTCAATTCCGGTCAAGGGCATGTACCTTGGTTGCGGGCACATCCCCAGTGGGAGGTGTGCAGGAGGCAGCTGATCGATGTTTCTCTCTCATCGATGTTTCTGACTCTCTATCTCTCTCCCTTCCTCTCTGTAAGAAATCAATAAAATATATTTTTTAAATAAAAAAAAAAAGTAGAGACACAGACATTCAGGGAGAAGACCATGTGATGATGGAAGCATATTGGAGTGATGTAGCTACAAGCAAAGTAATCCCAAGGACTGCCGGCACCCATGGAAACTAGAAAAAGACAAAGAAGAATCCTCCTCTAGAACCTTCAGAGAGCGCATGGCCCTGCCAACACCTTGATTTCAAACTTCTAATCTCCAAAACTGACATCATAGATTTCTGTTGTTTTAAGCCACCCAATTTGTGGTACTTTGCAAACAAATACAAACATTTTATACCTATCAAGATGAAGGGTAGCAGAATATGTCATCTAAAATATGCTATTTTGGCAGAAAGGTTATTTTAAGCTGACAGCAATTGAGAAAGAGCAGATCTAAGAAAAGCTCTCTGCCCTCCCCCTATTTGCCTAAAACCAGGACAGGACAAAAAATTTTTTTACAAGGAAGGACAAAAGTTAATCACCAGAGACAATTCTAGACCCTTGTCAGCCCAGAGCTAGCACCAAAGGAATCTGCATAACAACTTTACTACCTAGCCCTTGTCTTCCATTAGTTCCCCCATATATTTGCCTTCCCACAACTTGTCATCCTAGAAACTCAAAGTCCTTTTCCTTTGTCTTGTCACGTCTCTAAAAATTTATTATTCTTTGTTAAGATGCTATATAAGCCCAAGTTGTAAACACCCCTTTGAGTTATTGCTGAGTCTTCCCATGTGTATACACACTGCACATGTTCATAAACTTCTCATTGTTCTCCTCTTGTTAATCTGTCTTTTTGTCAGTCTAATTTACAGGGCCCCAGCTAATGGACCTAAGATGGGTGGAAGGAAAAAAGATTTTTCCATCCTTATAAAGGCCAAGTCTGATTTCATGATCTTGTCCACCAGATTGGACTCTTTCAGTGCTTTTAGCATATCTTCCATCCCATTACATCAGCCAGAACCCACAAGCAGTGAAGGCAACTTCCTCTCCCTCGTACCCCCACTTGCAATTCACCGCAGAGCTCTGTTGCTGTATTTCTTACATATCTCTGGAACCTGCCCCTTCTCTTCAGCTCCACCACACCAAGTTAATTTATCATGCCTCACCTGGCCAACTGGCTTTCCCACATGCATTCTTGTCCAATCTTTCTCTCTCAGCAGCCAGAATGGCATTATTGAAAGAAACTCTGATTGTGGGTCCCCACTCCTGCTTAAAACACTTCCATTGTTCTTAGGAGGAAGATAAAACTTCTCACTTCTCCAGCCACAGGAAGTACTGTCTGAGACCAGCTACTCTTTCACCTTTTGGGGTTCTTTTATACGACACACTCCCACCACAGAGCCTTGCACAAACCATTCCTTTGCCAAAGGCTTTTTACATCCTCCTGAGTTCCCACTCAAACAGTTACCTCTTGACTCTCCTTGAGATCTAGCTTGGTCCCAGCTTCTTCAGGAAAGCCTTCCCTGATGTGGCCTCATTAGGCAATTCTCCCTGACCCATGTCTTCTGGCACATGTCCCTCCTCTACGGTATCAGGGGAGGGTACTGGAGAAGATTATGTTCAGTTGTATATAACAGAAACCCACCTACAGTGGCTTAAACAAGATAGGTGTTTCTATGTCTCTCACTTAGCAGTAGCCCGGGTGTAGAAAACAGGCCTAGTGTGGAAGCTTCGCTTTGTCATCAGGGGCCCAGGCTCCTTCTTACTCCTCACTCCTAACAGGAGGCTTCCAAAACCACCATATGGCTCAATGCCTGCTGAGTTCCAACTATCGTATTAGCAGCCTAAGCACCAGGAAGGAGGACAGGCCAAAACAATGTCCTCCTCTCCCTTTAAAGAGACTTTCTGGAAGTCACACCTGACATTTCCATTTACAGCTTATTGGTGGGAACGCAGTCACATGGTCATACCTTACTACAAGGGGTTCTGGGGAATACGTCTCTCACTCAGGTGACAATGTCAGCAACTAAAAAATAGTAAATGAGGAGTGGTCCCCTTTAATTAAATTATTCCAGTAAATAATTCAAAACAAAATGAGAGAATAGTACCACCTCCCAACCCCCAATAAATTAATGGATCAAGGCATCCAGATATAAGAGAAAAAGAGTTAAAAATAGACAGTCTGTGTGTCCTGATGAAAGAACACATACCACTAATAATCCAGTTAAAAAGATCAGATGTCATTTGATCAAACCTCTTACAAGCAGCAAAATTAAAAGTGAAAGAAACTTTATAGGTCAAATAGATCACGTTCTTCAAAAGATAAATTGTAGGAAGAAGAAAGGGGTGGGGGGAACCTGCAGTTTAAAAGATATTTAAGAGACATCAGATTTTTTTAAAGAGAAAAATTAAACTTTACTGTTAAGGAATGCAGAATGGGGGTAATAAACTATAAAGATATGCAAGGAAGTGATTACCAAAGAAATCAGGATTGCAGTTACTTTTGGAGAGATGGAGGAGGTTGTCAATGGGACAGGGTACATGGAAGGCTTCTGGAGTAGCTGGCAGAATTCCAGGTCTTCACCTGGGTGGTAAGTAGGATGTTTGCTTTACAACAATCCAGTAACTATCATTAGTTTTCTGTGTTGTTGTTTTTCTATTTATGTTTTGTTTTACAATGAAAGGGTTAAAATAACCAAAAGAAAGGTTTCTCATTAAAAGGTATTGCAGTCTTTAATTAAGAAGGATGCCAGAAGAAACTTTAAAATAAGTGCAGGAAAGCATCTGTTACTATCAAAGAAATAATTGAAGAAATGTTTCCTAATCTGAAGATGCTCTCAACAAGATTATAGAAAGAAATAAAAAGCTGTTATACAAGAGTAGAAAACAGTTTCTAGAAGGTCTTTTGACAAAGAAGGCTGAGCACTGAAGCCATTGCCAAGATGTTGCTCAGGGCAACCTTAGCTTGAGCCAGGAAAGGTTCTGTTTCCTGATAAAGAGGAGGTAGCCTCCTGGTGTAGCCAGTCACTCTGTGAGTCAGGGGACCTGAGTTTCCATTTTAGCTCAGCCACTGCCTCCCTGTGTGACCTTGGGTGAGTCACCTAAACTCAGTGTCTCTCTCAGCAAAGTGGGGAGTGAGTGTTGAATGAAGTAACCTAGAGTCCCTTCCAGTTCTGCCTTCAGATAATTTTATGATTCTAAAGCAGGATCTCTGAGAGGGTGGCCTGTATTAGACCACCTGTATTAGAATCACTGATTAGTGAAAAGGCAGATTCCTTGGGCCAACCCCAGGCCCAAATAGTCAGACTCTCTGAGGATGTGACCCTAGAATCCAATATTTCTTTTTTTTTTAAGTATATTTTTATTGATTTCAGAGAGGAAGGGAGAGAGAAAGAGAGATAGAAACATCAATGATGAGAGAGAATCAATGCTCAACTGCCTCCTGCAGACCCCACACTGGGGATCCAGCCCACAACCTAGGCATATTCCCTGACTAGGAATTGAACCATGACCTCCTGGTTCATAGGTTGATGCTCAACTACTGAGCCACACCAGCCAGCCTGGAATCTAATTTTTCAAGGGCCCCTTGTGTTTCTAATACACACTAGTTTAAGGGCCACCATCCTACAGTATTATTTAGGTAGAAAGTGGGTGAAAAGGGCCTCACTTTTTTTGTTGTTTTTTGTTGTTGTTGTTGTTGTTAATCCTCAACCGAGAATATTTTTCCATTGATTTTTAGGGAGAATGGAAGAGAGAGGGAAAGACAGAGAGAAATATCACACCAATTGTTTGCCTTCTGCACAAGCCCCAACCAGGCTGGGGAGGAGTCAGTGGATGAATGGACAAATTCAATGAGAGGAGGGCAAGTGTGGGAGAGAGCTGATAGATTGTGTGTCATCAGAACCAGGCATAAAAGCTGGTGAGTGCCTTCCTAACAGAGGAAGAGAAACCAAGATGGCGACATAGGTAAGCACCTAAACTGCTGCCTCGCACAACAATATCAAAACTACAACTAAAAGACAAAACGAACACCATCCAGAACCACAGGAAAGCTCGCTGAGTGGAAATTCTACAACTAGAAGAAAAGAGGAAAACACATTGAGACTCAGAGGAGCTGCAAAAGGCTGAAGTACGGAGACTCGCACGTGGAGAAGACGGGTGGCTGTGTGCATGGGTGGCTGTGTGCACAGGCGGCTGAGTTTGCAGCTGGCTTTCTAAAGCGGGATGGAGAAGGAAGCTCCCGACTGCACTGAACTCCAGTCCCGGGTGAGACGCTGGGAAACCAGACTCATTCGGGGAGAAACTGGACTGTCTGGCAGTGGGAGAAACTTGAGGGTGGCTTTCTCTCAGAGGTGCTTGCAGTGATTACCGAGGGACACTGAGACCCAGGGGCCTCATAGGGCAGGGCTGACGGGAAACCAAGGCTGTCTGCTCCTCCCTGAGACTCTGCCCCTTCCAAGCTGCACTCAGAGGCTTTTGCAATTTTGCAAGTCTTATCTCATAAGAGTGTCTCCAGCACAGAAGTTCTCCCAGCGTAGACACAGCTGATTCTCACAGCCAGTTGGCCTGGAGGTCAATTCCCCCCAGTGATACCAACAACAATCAAGACTTAACTACAACAAGGCTGTGCACACAGCCCACAAAGGGGTGCACCAAGAGTGTCCACCTCAGGTAACTGGGGATGCTGAGCCACTGTGCCCTAGAGGACACCTACCACACAAAGCTACTCTACCAACTCAGGGAAGCAGCGAAAATGCGGAGACAAAGAAACAGATCACAAATGAAAGAAATGGAGGAAAACAAATGACTGGATATAGAGTTCAAAACCACAGTTATAAGGTTTTTCAAGAATTTCCTAGAAAAGGCCGATAAATTCAGCAAGACCCTTGAGATATGGAAAAGAACCAACTAGAAATTAAACATACACTGACTGAAATAAAAAACATTATACAGAGACCTAACAGCAGACTAGAGGACCACAAGAATCAAGTCAAAGATTTGAAATACAAAGAAGCAAAAACACCCAACCGGAAAAGCAAAAAGAATTCAAAAATTTGAAGATAGTGTAAAAGCCTCTGGGACAACCTTAAGCGTACCAACATCCGAATTATGGGGTTGCCAGAAGAAGAGAGAGAGCAAGATACTGAAAACCTATTCGAAGAAATAATGACCAAAAACTTCCCCCACCTGGTGAAAGAAATAGACTTACAAGTCCAGGAAGCACACAGAACCCCAAACAAAAGGAATCCAAAGAGGACCACACCAAGACACATCATAATTAAAATGCCAAGAGCAAAAGACAAAGAGAGAATATTAAAAGCAGCAAGAGAAAAACAGTTAGTTACCTACAAGGGAGCACCCATACGATTGTCAGCTGATTTCTCAACAGAAACTATGCAGGCCAGACGGGAGTGGCAAGAAATATTCAAAGTGATGAATAGCAAGAACCTACAACCAAGATTACTCTACCCAGCAAAGCTATCATTCAGAATTGAAGGTCAGATAAAGAGCTTCACAGATAAGAAAAAGCTAAAGGAGTTCATCACCACCAAACCAGTATTATATGAAATGCTGAAGGGTATTCTTTAAGAAGAGGAAGATGAAGAAAAAGGTAAAGATAAAAATTATGATCAACAAATACATGTCTATCAACAAGTGAATCTAAAAATCAAGTGAATAAAAAGTCTGATGAACAGAATAAACTGGTGAATATAATAGAATCAGGGGCATAGAAAGGGAGTGGACTGACAATTCTCAGGGGGAAAGGGGTGTGGGAGGTGCGGGAAGAGACTGGACAAAAAGCGTACACCTATCTATGGATGAGGACAGTTGGGGGAAGGTAAGGGCAGAGAGTGGGGTGGGAACTGGGTGGAGGGGAGCTATGGGGGGAAAAAAGAGGAACAATTGTAATAATCTGAACAATAAAGATTTATTAAATTAAAAAAAAAAACCAAAAAGCTGGTGAGTGATCAGCAACAGTGACAAAGAAAGCAAAATTTCTGTGATTTTCCTTGAGGTTAATGAGTCATGACTCAACCATTTCCAAGGAACCACTTCAAGCTGCATGTTTAGGTCTTTGGGCAATAATAAAAATGAAAGTGCTTATATTCATATTTTCATTCAAAATATTTTTAATTTTTATTTTAGACATAATTTCATACTCACAAAAAAAGTTGTAAGAATAGCTCGTTATTTTGTAGAATGTTCTCAATTTGGGTTTGCTGGATGTTTTGTCATTATCAGATTCAGAGTATGCCCTTTTGCTAGGTAAGGGATGCTGAGTTCTTCTCAATGTCTCATATCAGGAGGCAGTATATTTTCATTTGCAAATAAAATATAACATATTTTAAGGAGTGGTTGCGCCAAGAATTATTCTGCAGAAATTATGTATAACTAGAAAGATGGGAACAAACAGCTCCTCGAGGAACCATAGTAAGAACAACTGTAAAAAAATAGAGTTGTTTTCCAAGATAATTAAACATCCTGGGACCATTTTATTTCTGTCCTCAAATTTTTCTGTGTGTCTAGTCTTTAGTGCATATAACATCATTTTGCCTCTAAAAATTTTTAAATCATGTAGCTTAAGGAACAAAAGTCTTTATGATATATCCAGAAAATGGAATGCTATGCTATCATTAAAATGATGAAACAGTAAGAATCATATGAATAGAGCTGAAAAGATGTCCAGGGTGCAAAGCAGCAGACATAATCCAACTTTTTGTAACAAAACTGAAAGAGAGAGAGAGAGGGAGGAATTTCTAGGATGTGGGATAATGAGAAAATTTCAAATTTCATTGTCATCTGTCTATATTTCTAAATATTTGGGATTTTTATAAGTATTATTATGCTTATGATCAACACAAGCCATAAAGATGCTTCCATTTTGGGGAAAAAAATGCTTGTAAAGTGAGCTGTGGCAGCTTGGTAACATCTCCTCAAAAGCAGCCCTTCTCCCTCTTTTTTCTCACCAACACCCTTGCTGTCTACACCCCTCAAAAGACAGGGGATTCCCTCCATTTTCCTGCTTTGTAGGTCTCAATTCCTCTGCACTACCCTCAACAGTGTGTTTGCCCTCCTCTCAAAGGAAGGGTCCTCCTTCCTCCTCTCCCAGATCCCCTTCCTCTGGTGTCTTCGATCTCTCTCTTACCTCTGACTCCCCTCTCTACAGAAAGGTTCAGAACTCTCTCCCCTAAATCTCTCCCTCCAATCCCCCTACCTAGACAGACTTCCCAGAGAGGGGTCTACCTTTGATAGCTGCATGGCCTCCCTAAGCCTTGAGGTCAGCTTCCACTCCTGCATTCTATAACTTTGTGCTCTTAAATCCAGGTCAAATCCAATGCTGGCTTTTCTTCCCTTTCCCAGAAGACTCCTTTGCAGCATTTGATACCTGAACCTTCTCAAAACACACTCTTTTCTGACTTCTGGGACATGCTTCAACCCCAGCCCTCCCCTCTCCTCTATGACTGAGCATCTCCAAACCCTCCCAAATGGATGGTTCTCCAAGACTCTGCCCTGAGCCTTCTGCTTTTCTCTTTGATGATCTTTCTCTGGATCAGCAGTCACCAACCGGTGGTCTGTGGACCACTGGTGGTCCCTGAGGTCTGAAAGGTTGGTGGCTGCTGCTCTGGATGATGTCAGAGACTCATCAGCTTCCCTCCAAACCTCCAAGACCTCTCTTTCAGCCTTTATGTCTAGGCTTTCCTTTCACTCAGTGTAGACAACGCTGATATCTCCATTTCACTTAGACAGCTACCGCGTTTCCCCGAAAATAAGACATCCTCCGAAAATAAGACCTACTTACAGGTTTCCTTCTGAGTGAAATATAAGGCATCCCCCGAAAATAAGGCCCCCAGGCTTTGTCTCAGAAAGAAAATTAATTTACCGTAAACTGGTTGCTAGGGCCGCCCAGACTGGCGTCTAGCAACCAGTGACGTTAGGCGGAGTCCTGACGTCACTGCTGTGTGGAGGCGGAGCGGAGGTTGGAGTGAGCGGTGAGCGCGGGGCAGGAGAGAGGAGGAGACTTTCACAGATGCGTGTAGAAGAACAGGAGGATTAGAGCGGACGGGATGCGGCGAAGGTGGTGAGTGTTGGTCTGTCTCTGGTGACACTAGCTGATGCTCGCGGCCGCCTTCATGATGACTGAAGGTTCTCAGTCAGTGGCAGACCCTGCTCCAGCCCAGATCCAGGCCCCAGCAAGCCCAGTAACAGTCCCCAGGCAGGCCCCAGGAGGTAAATGTCTGATAAAGGGGTAGGGGTGATGTCTGGTGAAGGTGTTCAGTGGCACAGGGGTGGGGGAAGGGGGATCACTTAAAATGACACAGGAGGATCAGAGGGGGCAATCAAAATGACACAGGAGGATCAGAGGGGACAATCAAAATGACGCAGGAGGATCAGAGGGGACAATCAAAATGACACAGGAGGATCAAAAGGGGTTACTAAAATGGTAATCCCCCCTCTGATTCTCCTGTGCCATTTTGATTCCCCTCTCTGATCCCCCCTGTATCATTTTGAGTGATCCCCCTCCCCCCACCTTGATACCCCAATTCCTTTTTTTTTTACCCCTAGAAATGAGCGCAAAAAGAAAAAGCTACTCCGTGGAGTACAAGAAAGGAATCGTGGAGGACTCTTGGGGCCAAAATCTTACTGCTTTCTGCAAAGAGAAGATGTTGAGTATCCGATTGGTCCGAAAATGGCGAGCAGAGTATGGTAACCTCACCGAACAAGTGGACAAGGGAAATGCTAAAAAGCGCAAGTGTGGATCAGGTCGGCAACCATTATTTTCCGAGCTGAAAGACCTGATCTGTGAATGGGTTGTTGACAGGAGAGCAAAGGCTTTGGTTGTGAATAGGGCTCAGATTCAAGAATTTGCCCTTGCAATGGCACCACAGTTTGACATAGCCCCCGAAGACTTCAAAGCATCACAACTGGCTGGATAATTTCCTTCAGCGAAGTGAACTGTCTTTAAGAAGATCTACAACATTATTTAGGTTGGAAGATACTCAAGTTATTAAGCGAGCACTTGCATTCAAGTCCTTTATTGATGATGCTGACTTCTCTAAATACAATCTTTCCAACATGATTGTTATGGATGAAACTGCAGTGTTTATGGGCCAATCATCTCAAACAACAATTGAACAGCGGGGTGCCTCCTTGGCGTACATTCCCTCCACTGCTTACGAAAGTGCACGTGTTTCCTGTATTTTGGCAATTCGTCTGGATGGCACTAAAATCCCACCTTTAATCATTTCTAAGGGCAAGAAGGAAAAGATTGAACGTGTTTTGGGCATTTTTATTCTTGAAACTGAAAAAGCCTGGGCCACACAAGCAGTTATAAGGAAGTGGGTCGATTTAATGCTGCCGCTTGTTATGCGAGGGAGCCAAAGAGGTCTGCTAGTCTGGGATGCAGCCAGCACTCACCGCGCTAAAGACATGAAGACATTTCTTCACGAAAGAAAAATAGATCAGATAATGATTCCCACAGGAATGAAGGCCTATCTCCAGACTCTTGATATTGCAATAAACAAGCCATTCAAAGACAATTTGCGCATGGAAATTAATGACTACATTGAAAATAGAATGGAGAGAAATCAGTGTGGAAATTTTGTGAAACCTAAACTGCAAGAAGTTGTGACTTGGGTGAAGAATTCATGGGAGAAAATCACTGACAGTTCCATTGCAAATGCACTGCGAGCAGGCTACCTTGACAAGAAGTACTCATTTAAAGACAGTGCTATTGCTAAACATGAGAGATTTGGTCCACTGATTCTGAAAGAAATGGAGTCACAAGAAATTCACCAGGAAATTCAGGAATTGGATTGTTATGATGATGTTCCAGAAGATGATGACATGATTGTCATTGAATAAATGAGTAAATTCTTGATACTGTAGGATTCACAGTTTGTCTGGTTTGTGTTGACAACTACCGTACTACCGTACTGTATACAGGTAATAAATTTCCTTTATTTTCATTTAACAATAAATGTGTACCATATTCTTCTTCATGGAAAAATAAGACATCCCCTGAAAATAAGACCTAGCGTGTCTTTGGGGGCAAAAATTAATATAAGACACTGTCTTATTTTCGGGGAAACACCGTAGTAAGTCCAAGTAATTCTATAGCTGAAATGTAGAATTGTTATGGATTGAATGCTTGTATCCTCCCCCTCCCCCCGCCCCCAGAATCCATATCTTGAAACCCTAACTCACACTATGATGGCATTTGGAGGTGGGGCCTTTGGGAGGTGATTAGGTTTAGATGAGGTCATGAGGGTGGAGCCCCACGATGGGATCGGTGTCCTTACAAGAAGAGGAAGAAACTCCCATGTGAGAACACATCAAGAAGGTGGCCATCTGCAACCCAAGAAGATAGTCCCCCAGAACCAAACCTGCTAGCATCTTGCTCTTAGACTTTCCAGCCTCCATAATTGTGAGTAATAAACTTCGGTTGTTTGAGCCACCCAGCCTGTGTTGTTTTGTTATGGCAGCCCTAACAGACTAAGATATGTCCGTTATGTCTCTAGTCCCTCTTCTCCTACCCGACTGCCACTGCCTTAGTTTGGGCCTTTGTCATTGCCTGCATTGTGACAAAAGCCTTCTCTTTGAGTGTAATCACTCACCTTTATAAACCATACCTTAAGCTGAGACTGGAATTCCCTTCCTGATACAAAGGCCTGACCACGTCATTCCTCTGCTCAGAACCAGAAATCCGTTTCCCAAAGGTCACTGCACAGGACATTTGTCCTGTGGGATGTTAACAGTTGGTAGGGCACTTTTAAAAAAGCGGGGCGGAGGGAGAGGGAGAGGGGAGGGCAATGCCAAAATAAGTTTGACTTATTGAGACTTGTTTGACTTACTGAGAAATGAAGTTCAACGGGTTTTACTGTAGAACTCATTAGAGTCCTTCATATGTTAATGGACACATTTTATCCCCAAGAAAGAAGTTATAAGTGAATTATTTCTCAAATGCATTTGACCCCAGAAATTACACACACACACACACACACACACACACACACACACACACACACACACGACATTTATACTCAGGAAAGATATTGTGGAGGGGCCAAGAGATGGATGGTACATCAGTCCCTGAGTCACTGCTTGGAGCTGCCCAGGAGAGCAGACCTACCAGTAATGGATTATTGGGTGGGTGAAAAATACCCTCTTATATAACAAACTTCATGGTTGTTTGTTATAGCAGTTAGCCTATGCTGCCAAATGCATGCAGATATTTAAGTTATCTTTTTCATCATGGGAAGTTATCGTCACAAACAATTATAGGCCACATGGATTTCAGCCTTATTAAATGTCAGGTATTGTGATAAGCATTTTGCAAACATCTCATTTAATCTGCTTAACCATCCAGAATTCAAAGAGGGAGAGATCCCTAATTTACATCAAGTTATGTAAATACTATCATTGCCCCACTTCGTAATGAAGAAACTAAGCCTACAGAGGTTAATGACTGAGACCTAGGAGATTCAGGATTTTAATCCAGGCCATTTGAATTCTAGATCCTTGATCTTTATTATCCTGAGGTCCTACCTCCTAAGCCCAGGTTATAAGGTCAGGAAAACTGGGTTTCAAATTCAGTGTGTAAGTTACCTAGACCAACAGAACATCTGAATGATGGACTGACTTCCAAATCTTTTTATTTAGACCAGTGGTTCTCAACCAGATGTGATTTTACTCCCCCAAGGGACATTTGACAATATCTAGAGACATTTTTGGTTGTCACCATTGGGGAGGTGCTACTGGAATCAAGTTGGTAGAGGCCAGTGATGCTGCTAAAACATCATAAAATGTGCAGGCCTATCCTCCACAACAAAGAACTATCGGGCCCAACATGTCATAGAGTCAAGGTTGAGAAACCCTGACCTAAACATCTTATATGTTTTATTGACAGAGACCAAAATGTCCAGAATAAATCCACACTCTTGCTTAGAATAAGAAGCACACCTGAAAATTCTGCTTTCTGCTTTAATACCTAAAAGAGCAAGAAAGGTAGTAGCCAACGAGTGGCTTTTGGTGCTCAATGGTCAAGGTTCATTGTGGGAGGGAGTCCAGCCCAAAGAAGACTGGCCACTGATAATCCCAAGATAATTCCACATCCTGGGACCATTTTATTTCTGTCCTCAAATTTTTCTGTGTGTCTAGTCTTTAGTGCATATAACATCATTTTGCCTCTAAAAATTTTTAAATCATGTAGCTTAAGGAACAAAAGTCTTTATGATATATCCAGAATATGGAATGCTATGCTATCATTAAAATGATGAAACAGTAAGAATCAAATGAATGGAGCTGAAAAGATGTCCAGGGTGCAAAGCAGCAGACATAATCCATTTTTTGTAACAAAACTCAGAGAGAGAGAGAGAGAGAGAGAGAGAGAGAGAGAGAGAGAGAATTTCTAGGATGTGGGATAATGAGAAAATTTCAAATTTCACTGTCATCTGTCTATATTTCTGAATATTTGGAATTTTTATAAGTATTATTATGCTTATGATCAACACAAGCCATAAAGATGCTTCCATTATGGGGAAAAAAATGCTTGTAAAGTGAGCTGTGGCAGCTTGGTAACATCTCCTCAAAAGCAGCCCTTCTCCCTCTTTTTTCTCACCAACACCCTTGCTGTCTACATCCCTCAAAAGACAGGGGACTCCCTCCATTTTCCTGCTTTGTAGCTCTCAATTCCTCTGCACTACCCTCAACATTGTGTTCGCCCTCCTCTCAAAGGAAGGGTCCTCCTTCCTCCTCTCCCAGTTCCCCTTCTTCTGGTGTCTTTTATCTCTTTCTTGCCACGTACTGTCAGCAAGGGAAGCCCTCAGCTGTGTGGCCATTATTATCATCTCTAGCAAAAAAAATCCCAAGCCAGCACCCTATAAGATAGTCTATGATGTCAAGAACCTATCCCAGAAAAGTGCTGTCTACCTGGGAGGTTAATCTGAGACACAGAGAGCTTCCCCAGGTGCTGGGAATGGAGTGTTAGCAGCAGATGGAGTAGCCTGTGCGAATACCACGCGTGAACTCAGGGCACTGAAAACAGGTAAGTCTGGCTGCAATGGAGAACAAGGATTTGGGGGAGGCAAGAGTGATGCTAGAGAAGTGAGCCCAGACTGTGGTGAGCCCTGCAGGTCATGTAAAGAATGTGGGTCTTTAGCTGTAGGACAGTGAAGGTCACTGACTCTAGGGAACAGCAGGATCAGATTCAACTCTCTGGAAGCCAGTCTAAGAAGGCTGTGTGGAGAATGGATCAGAAGGGGTGGAAGGCCATGCCATCATTCCATCATTCTATGTCCCTTGGTGAGAACAGCAGCAGTGGGGATTGAGAGAAGTAACTGTGGTGGTGGAGGGCTTGGGGGACCTTAGCCATTGCCCATAATCTCCATCAACTCATCTACAAAAGTCACCCCAAATAAACTGATACTCCATTTAAAAGAGGGCATTGACAATGAACCTATAGCTGGGAAACAAGCCCCCAGTCCCACCCCTATTCCACCAGCAGATTATTCCCTAATGCCTCCCCGCTACTCTCTCTCTCTCTCTCTCTCTCTCTCTCTCTCTCTCTCTCTCTCAGTGAATTCTATCCAGCCTGGAGAAATGGGAATATTTAGGGTAGACAGGATGTGGTATTTGGACATGGGACACAAAGAGGGATGACTCCAGTCTCCAGGTCAAGCGGCAGGAAAACAATGGAGTCTTCCAGGACCCAGCAGAAGGAGCATGTGCAGTGGTGAGGAGGGGCATTCGGTGGGTCCAAGGAGAGCTGAGGTCACCAGCTGGTCATCCAAGTGCAAGGAGAAGAATTTGGAGCCCCAGGAGGGTCGGGGTGTGAGAGAAGACAGGGGGGAAAGGGTGAGGCTGCTGGTGGAGTGAACTCTCCTTTGATCTCCACAGAATCTTCAGGGACATCTTCAAAATGCACAAAAGACTTTCCATAATGGGTGTCCCATGGAAACCAAAGTGTGGCTGAGCTCTGCCGCCAAGTGTAGCCCCATCCGCCAGCGGGGTGGATGCAAGAGAAAATGAAACACAAGAGCCGAAGCTGAGGGGACCACAGGACTGTCACACCCCAGGGCTCCATCAGGGTGTGAAAACAGATAAGAAAGATGGCAAAAAGGGGAGATGTCTAGAGAATTTCACCTAAAATGCCAGGAGAGAGAGTTCCCTAATTCACGTCGTCATGTACATCTGGGCCTTGGGTACAAGAGCTCATTTGCAGAAGGAGCTCCATTGCATTACCACTATGCCCTCAGAACAAATTTGAGAACAATGTCATCCGAGGGAACCAACCTCTAATGGTGGGACTGTAGGCACCATAGCAGGTTATGGGGGCCACACTTGGTGGCCGAGGGGACGTTTTGACACCTTTCAAATCACACTCCCTGCTGGCAGCTGAGTCCTTCCTTGTGCCCCACAGGTGCCACCTGAAGGAATGACCTCCCCACAGTCCCCTCTGGGGAAGGCCCGCCCCAGAAATCCCTGAGGAAGTGGGGAGACCTGGATGAAACAGGAACAGAAAACAAATTATCCTGAGATGTATCAGCGAACCAAGGGAAATTATGTACATGTTTTTGCCTTTACTCCTGGAAATGGGGCGGGGGCGACTTTCCCTATGAGTTTTACATCTAGACTACAGGAAAACAGACTTAACCTATTGCACAGAAGCAATAACCTCCTGGAAAACTATGTGAGGTTTAAGTTCACTGAAAATAACCTGCAGTTTGAATGTTCTATGAAGAAATGTTTTAGATCATGTTCATTTTCATTGCAGGCCCATCTTGTTAAAATAGCATTGCCTTTATTTAATTTGTGTTTTGTTTTGTCTTGTTTTGTTTTGAAGCACATAGCTAAGCAACCAGAGGCCAATGTTCTGCCAGCTAGTCAACTTTTTGGGTACTTGTCTTGGACACACCCTATTTCTCCCCACCCCACTCTAGCTAACTGAGACCTTAAGGCTGAGAGGGTCCCATTTCTCTCTGTACCCTCAGCAGGCCTCACCCATACTTCCCAGGTAGTAGGGGCTCAGTGAGAACCTGCAGATCTCAGGGGAACTGTGGGGAGGCAGCAGCATGGCCTTTTCCTCAGGAAAACAGGGTCATGGTGCAGCCAGCTCAAGAGGTCACTCAGTCTTGTGTTCTGGATGCCCTATGACAGCCAGGACCAGGCCATAATTAGCTGTATCTCCAGTCCATGGTCCCAGAAAGCACTTAGCAAATGTCTGATGTACAAAGCCAAGCATTCAGGCCAGGAGAGAGAACATTTATCCACGGGGAAATACTACAAACGCAGTTCTTTTCTCTCTGCGACCAGGAGCTCCAGGCCAGAGGAGCAGCACCGTTTTGGATGCTAGTGTAGTAGAGCCGTCGCTGGGAGGTTTAGCAGGTTGTTTCCAAGACCTTCGTTCCTGGCGGGCGAACCATGTGAGCAGGGGGCACAGATGAGCTTCTCCAAGCCTGAGCCACAGAGCTGCCCCTTCCAATGCTCAGTTCAGAAACTCTCGCTGAACACACTCAACTAGGGCTATTTTCCTGGGAGGGGCCCTGGGGGAAGACAGATTTGGGTTTCAACCAAAACTTTACCATCTACCAGCTGTGTGACCTTGGGCAAGTGACTTAGCCTTTCTTTAAAAGCACCCGTCTCATTGGGAAATCTTGACACATGTAAAGCACATGCTTAGCACATACCAATCACTCACTGAATCTCCCAAGGGCAGGAGAGACCTGCTTGGGGGTGGGGGGCAGCCAAAATTGCAAGGAGGGAGGTGTTGTCCACAGCCTCCTTTCCCATGCACTGATTTCATGCAGAGAGAAGCAACCTCATGAATGGGGTGGAGGATTGGCTGGGGTCATAGAGGGTGGCACAGAAGCTGGAACTGGGCGGGGCTAAGGAGCACCAATCTACAAGGCGACTTGCTCCCACCTGGTGTCAGAGTAGGGGTGAGGGGTGGCCAACTGAAGCCTGTAGGGACCATCCCAGGGAGCATGGAAAGGGATGGTACTTGCTGATGCAGAGGGAGGGACGGTTTACAGCCCCCAGGGAAATGGGCAGGGAGTTTCCAGGGCCTCGTCCAGGTAAGCTGGGGCCCTGGAAGGAGCTTCTTGGCCCTCTGGATGAGACGCTGCATCAAGTCAAGGGTTTACTCCAAGTCTTTCCGGCACTCATACTGGGAATCAGAAATAACTATTCCTGCCCACCTCCTCCTCTCTGTCCTCCTCACCAACCACCTTCCCCATGCCTCCCCGCAGCCCTCAGGCCCCTTGCTGGCCCTTCGGCACACCACCTGTGCTCCCTACCCAGGCCCTTCGCCCAGCTGGTCCCTCTGCCAGGCACTGTGGCCAGCAGGGGAAAAGGTGTCAAGCTGTTTGGCTCACCCAAATCACACCCATTGAGTCACTTCACATCTACTGCTAAGGCTAACTCCAATAGCAACCGCAAGGCCATTTATGCAGACAAGTCATTAGAGAAACTTGAGAATTAAAGTCATAGTTTTGGTGGCACTAACCCGGACAAAAGTGGCTAGAGCTGGGGTGGAGTTCTTGCCCACAAGTCGGGGTTTCCTCTCCCAGAGATCACTGCCTGGCAAAGGACGCAGCAAGCAGGGTATGGTTACTGTGAACACGTCACAACATCAAGGGCAAGGAAGTCCAACCCCCACCCAGAAGCCACGGTCATGATGCTCACCCATCTGCTCATGGCTGAACCCAGTGAGAGGCAGTATTTCGGAACCAAGAACACATTTCTGCAGTTCCTGTCCATATGTGGGAGAAATGGCAAACGCCTCCCTATGTGACAGTGTCCGGAAACGAGCAGGCTGTCACCCTGGTGAGTGAGACAGAAACCTCACCCACAGCCATGGCCAACATCTGAGAGGTTTTCCGGGAGCTTCCTTGAAGAAGCGGGATATTTTCTAGAGAGGGCTGGGTATGGTGGTGATAACATGGGAGGAGAAAAAGGAAACAAAACATCCCATTCCGAAAGTGTGAGCTCAGCGAGCGGTGGTTGTGTAAGAGGCTCTCCTGCAAGCGTGTCGCTGTCCCCTCTCCTGCGGCTCAGCCTTCCCTGCCTGCTGCATCCAAGGGAAAACTGGTTACAATAAGACCCCACTCCTATGACAGAGATGCAGCTGCACAGTGTTCACTTGAACAAGACTTGATCGGTGCCAGGGGAAGAATTCTAACTGGGCCTCAAAGGTGTCACTGACACCCACCATAACTGGCAAGGGAATGGGGTTTGAGTCTCAGCTCTCCCACTTAGCTGTGTGATCCTGGGCAAATTTATTAACCTCTCAGTTTCTGAGCCTCAGTTTGTTTATTTGCAAAATAAAACAACTTTTTGCCCATCAGGTTGTTTTATCAGAATAAATATGATTAAATGAAATTGTGTACATAACAGATCTAGGGAATGGCTGGGAGTGCTCTATAAATATTGCTTTCCTTACCTAAGTACCTCATTGTGCTGCTTACTAAATAACATTATATTCTTTGTAGTGGATTATTATTTCTTTTAATTGCTGGTCTAGACTACCCCTTTTAGTTTCTTCTATTTTAGTTTTAGAGAATGTAGAACATGTTTGATGTTTAGTTATAATAAACCTATATGCTACAAATAGCTTAGTCTAATGATATTCTCAAATGTGTACTAGAATGATTGGAGAAACACTCATCCTCCCATTAATTCATTTCTATCCCACCTTATTCCAAACTTATTTTGAGGGAGTTTACAAAAATAAATACAACAGGATACAAAAAGATAAAATTAGTTGTTACAAGTTAGTCACTAAGTTGATCCGGAGCTTCTCAGAAGCCAAAGCAAAGAGGGAAAGCTGAGCAACAGTAAGATTCAAAATGAAAGATACCAGCTGCTTCCAGGAAATACAGATTTTCCTGCAGTAAACTCTAAGTGAACTCTGCCCCATCCTCAGCAGCATCTCTGCAGGAGAGCTGCCTCTGATCGGGCCTGTTGGTACAAAACCACACATGAGGGCTGCTCAAGAAAGCCCAAAGCAATGAGGGTTTCTGTTGGTCTGGCTTGATCACAGGGGTGGGATTTTAGTCACAGAGGAATCAATGAAATATACATCCAGTCCAGTTACTATAGATGCATAACAAATTACACCCAAACTTAGTAACTCACAACTACCATTTTATTTTGCTTCCAATTTTGTGGGCTAAGAATTTGGAGATGTTTGGGGCTCACCTAGGGCCCACTCCAAAGCTGAAATATGAAGGCATCTTCATATACATGTCTGGTGGTTTATCTGGCTGTTGGCTGGAACAGGAGTGCTCACACATGGCCTCTCTATTTGGCTATGGCTTGCTCACTGCATGAAGGCCTGAGGGTAGTAAGAATTCTCCTATGGCAGCTCAGGGCTCCAAAGATGAGTGCCCCATAGAACCAGCCAGAAGCTGTATATTCTTTTCTGGTCAAGCCTCAGAATTATACCAAGTCCCTTTCACTGCATTTGGTTGGTTACAAGCAAGTCACAAACCCACACAGATTATGGGGGTAGGACACAGACCCCATTTCTTGATAGGAAGTCTGTCAAAGTCACACTGTAGAAAAGCATGTGAACAGGAGATATTGTTGCTACCATCTTTAAAAAATGCAATCTGCTTTGACATCCTTTATGCAATCACACATAAATACCATATCCTGCAACCAAGATTTTGATAAGAACTAAGGGGGCCTAAAGAGTTACAGGGTGTCTTTCTGGTGCCAAACATCAGATGAGGAGGTCTTGGCTTGGTCTAAATAGGTGTGCAGCAGGTTTTAGAGTTACTGTAACCATATGTTAAATGGATCAACAGATCTGGGTCCCTGTGTGTATTATTATGCTCAGGCTGCCATAGACTGGGGTGGCTTAAACGACAGATATTAAAACAAATGTTTCATAATTAGGGAGGCTAGAAGTCTAAGATCAAGGTGCAAGCATGGTCAGGTTCTGCTGAGGCCTCTCGCCTTGGGCTGCAGATGGCCAGTTTCTCACAGTGTGCTCGCTCTCTAGTGTCTCTTCTTATTTGGCCACTAATCCCATCATAAGGGCTCCACCCTCATGACCTCATCTGACCCTAATAACCTCCCAAAGGCCCAATCTTCAAACACCTTTACATTGAGGAATAGGGCTTCAACAGATGAGTTTGCAGGGGACACAAACATTCACTCCATAATGCCACAGTTATAGACAAGCCAGCATTCAGTGGAAAATGATGTCAATTCCTATTTCCAAATATCTGGAGTCTTTAATCAAATAGACAAATCACCCATACATGTGAGTTTTTCACTTTCTTTCTAACTTAGACTTGTAGCTAAAACTCAAGCCAGAGACTATGACATGGATATAAATAGACCCAGAGCATCATTATATATAATTTGGAAAGGATTTCATGGGTGTACATCTGTAAGCAGTTCAGGAACACTTTCAAGCTGTGTTTACATGATATCAAACATCTGGATGAAAACTGAAAAAATAATCAATTTGGATTGGAAACAAAACAGAAGTACAAATCTCAGTGTACTGGCCTTCAGAATACTGAATGCAGAGCCGATCCCTGTACCCGGAGAATGAGATAATGGTGCACAAGAAGGGCCACTGAGGTGGTCAAGGGGGAAAGGGGACTCCCATGAGAAGGCAGGCTTTTTTTGTGGTTTTTTTTTTCAAAAGAGCTCCATTATGCAAACTGGGGGTGAGAAAGGATGAAATCAAAGACTATGAAAAACACAAAGAATACAAATCTAAACAAGCCAAGCTGTTGGAGCCAGGGGCTTTGAAGCTTGAAGTCAATGATTTTAGTTCAATTGAAAACCCAATAAATCCTGGCTATTAAGGAAAGGGTTGTGCAGGAAACTCAAGTTTCTAGATAGCTAATGAATTATTCCTTTAAGCATCACAACCTATTTTCACTCTTTCAGGCAAAAACCTTTCTAAAGGGTGGTATTTATTCCCCAGGCCTCCTAAAGAATATCCATTATACCCAGATCATGATGATAGCCCTCAGTGATCAGGTCACAGACCCTTGAGTTCCACTGGTCCTTGTTAAAACCCCAGGGCCCCAAATACTTTCGTTTCTGTCTCTGCTTTTTCAAAGTTCTTCTATTTTCTTTTCCATCATTTCTCAGCTTTTTGTTCTTGTGCCGTGGTTTAGGATTGGTTCCCAGACACAGCCTCTGAGATAAGGATTTGAGGGCACGTTGCTTGCTTGGGAGGTGATTCCAGCAACAGTAGGGGGCTGAAAGTGTGACAGGAAAGGGAAGGCAGCCTGTACAGGTGCATTCCTTACAGGTGCAAGTTACCCCGGGAGGCAGCTGGGGCTCAGTGGAGCCTCTACAAGCCTCTGCAGAGCTGTCCCACATAAGGAACAGGAACCTAGAATATACCCCCAAATCATCCTTTTTAAAAAATATGTTTTTATTAATTTTAGAGAGAGAGGGAGGAGGAGTGAGAGAGGAAAAAAACATTGATTGGCTGCCTCCTGCACGCCCCCTACTGGCGACTGAGCCCTCAACATGGGCATGTGCCCTGACTGGGATCCACCTCTTGATGCATGGGACTATGCTCAACCAACTGAGCCACACCAGCCAGGGCCTCTCCATCATTCTTTGAGAGCTGCTCCCCGTGGCTCCCTGGTACTTCCAGAAGTGTGCAGGTTTTGCGGTAGGAAGCCAGCAGGATATAGGGGAAAGTGAATGCCGAGGGGATGTGGGCAAGGACAGAAGCTCCTGCACTCTGGCTCTGGTGCTGCCTGGAGTGCCTGCTCCATCCCTCCCTCTTGTTCTCACACCTGACAGAATTTGGGGGTAAAGAAAGAAAACTAGATTATGGGTGAGAGCCTAAGGGAATCTCCTCTGAGTCAAAGATACCTTTTTTGATGGTTCAGGGGCCTTTAATTTCTGACTTCTCCCGGTTTCGGGTTATATTCTTTTAAAAGATGTTGTAAGACAGCTAGTTCTTTTAAAAAAAATTGTTTTGGGCCACTCAAAAATACCCAATGAAATTAATTTTTAAAGCAAAGTAAGAATCTACAAATGGCAGGTTGTTTTAGGCAAATGCTCTGGAGATGAAAACTGACTGTTCGTGTTGCCTCAAGTAATAGGAGATGCCAGAACTCAGAAAGAGTCCGTGTTCGGGGTGGGGCTACTGTCCCAAGGAGGACACCTGAGTGCAAGTGGGGAAACTGAGGCAAAGCCCAACCACACTGGTTTACTCACCGAGGCACAGCCAAAGGGAAAGCTGTGGGTCAGCAGATACACAGGGACCCGGGTATGCTGGACACCAGGTTACAGGACTCATCCCCTCCCTTGTCTCACGACGGGAAGGGGACTTTGTCAGTATGTTAGCAATGAAGTGGGGGGCATGTTCAAGGCATGAGAGATGGTAAACTATAGGTCCTCAAAACTGGCATCTGAAAAGGCCTGGGACAGACAGCATTGACTTAATTGAAGTCACATATCAAGTTTATAAACAACCAGGACAAAAATCCAGGTGTCTTCAATCTACCACAGCAGAAATTACCCAACACTCAGTAGTCCAGAGGCAATGCCAGGGACAGGATGTGGGTTCCAGGGACATCATGGCACACTGGCCAAAAGTTCCCATGAGGATAATTCTGGGAGAAGGGCCTGAGGCCAAACCAGAGAGTCCAAACCTCGAGTTTCACAGCAAAGCAATGGGCTGGCAGGCAGGAAATAGGGAGACTGGGGGGAAGAGGGGCAAGGGATGGGGCTGCCACAAACAGAGAGCCAGATAAATTAAATGTGGAGCAAGGCAGTCTGCAAAGAGAGATTGAAGTGGGGTGGACGTGGGACAAACCCATCACTGCCTAGACTCTGGCTAGTTCTTTGTTTTGATACATATTCAGGGCTCTCCCATGCATGGGGAGCAGAGCAGATGGTAAAGACACAAGTTCTCAGATGAAGAAAAAGGCCTTGAGCTCTGGCTTGGGAGTAGTGGGATGTGGGCAAGGATGGAGAAAGTGTTGTTGCAGCAATCAAGACATGAGTGAAGAGCTGGGTGGAGGGAGACTGCAGATATAGAAAGAAAGGGGTAAAATCAAGAGACTCGTGAAAGAAATAGCAGTAGAATTTGATAAGACTGTGAATGCCAAAGTAGGAATAAGACAGAAATTAGGGAACTAATTTGAAGACTATGAGCCTGAGGAACTGGGAGGCTGTTGGCGCCCTGGGACAATGGAGACTTTGGAAGATGTGATTGTTTGGAACTGAGAGTGTGGATTCCTCTGACCCCACCCTCCACTTTGTATCTAGGAGAGGACTGCATTACGATGTCCAAGGCTGTCCTCTTTCCTGTAGGTCACTCGCTGTTTCTGTTTGCAGCAATGTCATTGTGCTAAGGAAAGAAACAGGTGTCCCCTATACTTATTTCTGAACCAGAAATCCAATACTCAGTCCTTAGACCTATCAACTTCATCAAGAGAAATTAAAGTATGAGTATGTGAAGGGTGAACTGAGTTCATGGATTCTTGACAACTATGTGACTTGACAAAACCCACATTGGAAGAAAGTAACACATGATTTGGAAGGATAGAGGAATATAATTAAGCCAACTGGAAATGTGGTGTCAATGTGTCTATTTGGGGGGAGGACTTGTTTATTTGAACAAGGTCACTGTGACTGAAATATTGTATTGTAATGATGTTAACCGGAAGAGCTTAAATAAATACAACCACTTACGGATGTCTAGATAACAAATTTGGAAAGATCTAAAAACCAGCTAAGATTAATACTGACAGCCAAAAGAGAAAGTTGTTCAAGCACTGGAAACTCCCATGGGACAATATGTGTTAATGGTTTAAACTAAAATAAATTTTATATTCTATAGAGGATTTCCCATCTATACATACTGTTTGAGGTGTTATATGCTTACATCCACAGTGGAGAAACCAGGGAAATAATAGAGATTGGCACAGGGATGACATTAATTTATGGCTTTTATCAGAGGATGATCAAAAGCTTTAGGCAACCAGAAATCAGATCCAGTGCATGAAAGATTCCTCCCTTGAAAGTGTTGATGGCTTCAACTAGACAGATGAGCTTTGAACACAGAAGAAAGGGATCAATTAAAGAACAATTCCAATGGAATACTGGGTGGGAAAGAAAATGTTGGCTAGAGAGGAGAGAGGAATGGAAAGTTTGAGAATCCAGAAGAGAAGGGGAGGGAGGGAGGGATGGAAGAGAAGGGAGTAGAAGAAAGTCGTTGATGAGATGAAGAAATTGAAAAGAGAGATTGGTTAAGTCCTGTTTTTGATAATTCCATTCTAGGTGAAATAGGTTACTGGAATACTGGTGTGCAGGAGGGGGAAAAAGGGGGGGTGGGAAATACCTATATTGAGGAAAGATATTGGGAGTAGAAGGCAGAAACAGAGTAAAGGGTCCATGAAGAAGCCAGGCAGTATGACGATTGTCCTGAACTAGAGCTGGAGACCTAGGTTCTAGTCTCACTTTTGCCCCTAACTTTTGGCAAGTTTTTCCATCTTTCTGGATTTGTTTCTTTATATCTAAAGTGATGGAGTCAGACTTAGGTAGCCTTGAACAGCCCTCTTCTCTTCTACAGCCCCCAATTCAACATAGATGTTATGAAATCAGAGACTTAGGTAAATGAAAGTTCCAGACAGGAACATGTATTTAGTTTTTCTAAGTAGCAGATGCTTTGAAGAGAGGAAAAAAGGTTCCACTCAACACTTGGCAAGCAGTATTTGTTCTGTAAAATAATTAGCAAGTGAGCATTATTGAACTGGGTTGTCACATAATTCCAAGAGAAATAAATGAGAAAAATCATATAGGAGACTCACTTTTCCCTTCCATAGATAAGAAGAGTGATTAAGACAAATCACAGGTGGGTGGTTAATAAAGATATATGCAGGAGAGAAAAGAGTTATTGACATAGGGGTCAGGAACCTTGAGTTTTAGTCCCAACTCTGCCACATTGAGGATTTGAGCATGTGCCCCAACTTCCAAAGGAATCCTAAAGATCATGGACTCTAGCCTCCCACAATATGGTCATCCACCTGTTCTCATTAAAATACTCCTTCCTCTTTCTATGTGTCTGTACTAATGGGTCCAACTAGGAAAGCAGAAGTTATATTTTTTTCAAAAGTGTAATAAAGAGAAGTGGCTGTAGAAAAAAAAATAAAATAGACCAGAGCTAAGGACAGAGCTCTGTGTCACTCCATTGGAGACTTCCCTCCACATTAACTAAGTTATGGAAGAGCTGAGAAGCCAAACAGAAGACAGTGTGGCAACCTATTAGCAACAGCAAAAGGCCAATGCCACTCCAAGCTGGAGGGATGAAAGGGAAGAGGTACTGTGACTGGAACACAGAGGCTGTGGTCACCAGATGGATGCTGGAACCACAGTGGGTCCATCTGGTAGGAGCTGGAGCCTTGGAGGAGATGCAGCCATTGTCGGAGGTGCCAAGATCTGAGGGACAGAGGATTGAGAATATTCTGGCTCTTCTTTCCCCTGTTTTCCAATCTTCTGTCAGTGCCTCACACTGGCTGGATCCAGCTAGAGACCAGCTTCCAGGAGCCTGGCAAATGCAGCCTGCAGGGGTCAGGCCTCTTCCATACAGAGCAGAGAAAGGGCAAGGGATGGATCTGAGGACAAGCAGGCCTGGACTGGCACTAGGTCCAAATTCTACTTTCTTATAACAACTACCCATTAGTCATCCATCAGCCTAGAGTCTAGGTCTTCACACAGGAGGGCATCCATTCTGTCATGCCTTGTTTTCTTTCTTTACCAGACTGACACTCAAACTTCCTCATATAGAATGCTTTCCAAATCTCCCTCATTGTTCTGGTTCCACTCTTCCAGGAGCAACCTGGAATGGCTCCTTAAAATGTATCACCAGCCCTAGCTGGTTTGGCTCAGTGGATAGAGCGTCAGCCTGCGGATTGAAGGGCCCCAGGTTCGATTCCGGTTAAGGGCACATTCCCCGGGTTGCGGGCTCGGTCCCCAATGGGGGGCATGCAGGAGGCAGCTGATCACTGATGTTTCTATCTTTTTCCCTCTCCCTTCCTCTCTGAAATCAATAAAAAAATATTTTTTTAAAAAAATGTGTCACCATATGTTCATGAGACCCCAGATGTCCATAATACCAGCCCAAATACAGGAGGATTAGTCCTGCTCTTCTTGTGGCAATGCACTGCTATCCCACTGTTAACTCGTGTTGAGTTTATGGACAAGCAGGACCTTGGAATTATATCTTCTTGATATAATTCCAAGCAATTCCCAGCCTTTCCTAACCTGTCCTAGCAGGGTAATCTACACATGTGATAAGTACAACCAAATTAATCCTCTAAATCAATGGGGCTTTTGTGTGGAGATATACACACACACACACACACACACACACACACACATACACACTGGTTTTTTAAAAAATAAAATAGACCAGAGCCAACGACAGAGCTCTGTGTCACTCCATTGGAGACTTCCCTCCACATTAACTAAGAATGATGAATCAAGGCTTCCTGGATAGGGTTTTTCAATCAGTTTCAAACCCACCTAATAGCAAGAGAATTACATAAGACTTCATCAAGTGCTTTATGTACAACAATCATTTCCCTTCACTTTGTACCTGAGGGTGCTCCACTAATACTTGCTGCATTGAAGTTGAATGAAGTTATCTTGATTTATACACCTATTGACTCTATTTAAAGAAAACTACCTGGTCATTTTAATGGGACATGATAATGAAGCCATGTTGGCTGCTGATGATCACCATTTTCTTCTTTTCATGTTTATAAACCTGTTTGCTACAGAATTTTTGCTTGAGAGTGACAAAAATGCTACCAATGTTATTCCTGGAATCCAATCCTTTTTTCCTTTTAAAAGCTGGAGCATGCTGTCCCTATCCAGTCTTTGGATAGTCTCTTTTATTTTTTTTTTCTTCTTTTTTTTTTTTTTTTTGGCTGTTGTCATTTTTTTATTTAACAGTTTAAGGGAAAAGAGGTCAGTGCCCCTGACTAAACAGTCAGGTGTTGCATGTTTTAAAAATTCTTGCGGCACAGGGGTTGAAAATCGCTGCCATATACAGACGATGTATCATATAATTGTACACCTCAAACCTATATAGTTTTATTAACCATTATCACTCCAATAACCTAAATAACCTTTTTTCTAATATCTTTATTGTTCAGATTATTACAGTTGTTCCTTTTTTTCCCCCATAGCTCCCCTCCACTTGGTTCCCACCCCATGCACTTACCCGCCCCCCGTCCTCATCCATAGGTGTACGATTTTTGTCCAGTCTCTTCCCACACCCCCACACCCCTTTCCCCCCAAGAATTGTCAGTCCACTCCCTTTCTATGCCCCTGATCCTATTATATTCACCAGTTTATTCTGCTCATCAGACTTTTTATTCACTTGATTTTTAGATTCACTTAATAGATATTTGTTGTCATTTTTGTTCATAATTTTTGTCTTTACCTTTTTCTTCTTCTCCTCGTCTTAAAGAATACCCTTCAGCATTTCATATAATACTGGTTTGGTGGTGATGAACTCCTTTAGCTTTTTCTTATCTGTGAAGCTCTTTATCTGCCCTTCAGTTCTGAATGATAGCTTTGATGGGTAGAGTAATCTTGGTTGTAGGTTCTTGCTATTCATCACTTTGAATATTTCTTGCCACTCCCATCTGGCCTGCATAGTTTCTGTTGAGAAATCAGCTGACAGTCGTATGGGTGCTCCCTTGTAGGTAACTAACTGTTTTTCTCTTGCTGCTTTTAATATTCTCTCTTTGTCTTTTGCCCTTGGCATTTTAATTATGATGTGTCTTGGTGTGGTCCTCTTTGGATTCCTTTTGTTTGGGGTTCTGTGCACTTCCTGGACTTGTAAGTCTATTTCTTTTACCAGGTGGGGGAAGTTTTCGGTCATTATTTCTTCAAATAGGTTTTCAATATCTTGCTCTCTCTCTTCTTCTGGCACCCCCATAATTTGGATGTTGGTACGCTTGAAGTTGTCCCAGAGGCTCCTTACACTATCTTCATATTTTTAGATTCTTTTTTCTTTTTGCTTTTTGCTTTTCCAGTTGGGTGTTTTTTGCTTCTTCATATTTCAAATCTTTGACTTGATTCTTGCGATCCTTTAGTCTCTTATTGAATCTCTGTATATTATTCTTTATTTCAGTCGGTGTATGCTTAATTTCTAGTTGGTCTTTTTTCATATCCTTGTGGGTCTCACTAAATTTATTGGCGTTTTCTAGAGAATTCTTGAAAAAGCTTATAACTGTGGTTTTGAACTCTATATCCAGTCGTTTGCTTTCCTCCATTTCTTTCATTTGTGACCTCTTTCTTTGTCTCTGCATTTTGGCTGCTTCCCTATGCTGATAGAGTGGCTTTGTGTGCTAGGTGTCCTATAGGGCCCAGTGGCTCAGCCTCCCTAATTACCTGAGGTGGACACTCTTGGTGCACCCCTTTGTGGGCTGTGTGCACAGTCTTGTTATAGTTAAGCCTTGATTGTTGTTGGTATCACTGGGAGGATTGACCTCCAGGCCAATTGGCTGTGAGGATCAGTTGTGTCTATGATGGGAGAACTTCTGTGCTGGAGACACCCTTATGGGGCAGGACTTGCTTCAGTGGGGCTTTGGCGCTCACTGAGTCTGCCACCTGAGTGTGTCTCTTATGGATCTGAAGAGTTGTAGTCTAGATGGTCTCTCTCTGACCACTGGATACACTGGCTCTTGGATCTCCAAGGAGAGAGGCCACCCAGCAGGAGCTACAAAGAGATCTGCAGATTCCTTCTCTTTCTTTGGGGTTTGGATGTGCCCAGATGAGGTCCAGCTGTGATGCAATGCAACCTGCTGTGGAGCCTTGGGTCTTCTTTTGGCGGCTCTGGGGCTCTCTGACCCAGCTGCAGTATGTTAGGTTTCAGATTGCAGAGGGCCAGGCCATTCATATGCAAAAGCTTCTGTGCACAGCTTGGGTGGGGTTGTAATTTGGGTGGGGCAGGGTCTCAGGGAATCACCAGGTTGGAGCAAACAGCAATGGCTAACCATCAGCCCTGCCTGGAAGAGGTCCCATGTCTCTGTGTCCCATGGCACCGTGCAGAAACAATGATCGCTGCAAGCACCTCTGAGAGAAAGCCGCCCTTTAGTGCCGCCCAATGCCAGACAGTCCAGTTTCTCTGCGTATGAGTCTGGGTCCCCAGAGTCTCGCCCAGAACTGGAGTTCAGAGCAGTTGGGAGCTTGTATCTCCCTCCCGATTGAAAAAGACAACAGTGTACTCAGTTGCCAGCCCTTTCCACGTGCGCCTCCGTACCTTTGCACTTCACTTCTGCACTTCCGCACCTCCTCCGAGTCTCAGTGTGCTTTTCTCTTTCCTTCTAGTTGTATAATTTCCACTCAGCCAGCCTCTCCATGGTTCTGGATGATACCCGTTTTGTCTTTTAGTTGTAGTTTTGAAGTGGTTGTGCAAGACAGCAAATTCAGGTGTTTACCTATGCCGCCATCTTGGTTTCTCCTCTGGATATTCTCTTATCTTCCTAAAAACTTTAGGGACTCTAGTGGCTGCTTAAGCCTCATGGGTCTTGACACCCTCTTCTCCCCAATAGGAATAATGTTGACCCTTTCCATGTAACAGAGCTGTGTAAGGATCCGGGAAGATGGACACAGCTAAAACAGTCCCTTAAGGTGCCCACATAGGAGCCATGTGGGTCCCTGTAAAACCAGCTCCAATACAGCAGTTGCAGCCCCAGAGTGAATGCCTCAGTGGGACCAGACACCATATGCAATCAGGGATTCTCCCAGCAGGGCTGAACCTGTAATCCTGGTGCTGCTGTTTAAGAGGCTTACAAACAACCCCACAGGAAGCTGAGCCAGATCACAACAGAGATTGGAGCCATAGAGTGTTCTTCTCTCTCCCTCTTTCCCTTCCTCCATCTCAATTTTCCTCTCCCTCTGAATCAGTGCTTTAGAGTCACTATAACTGCATTAGCTTCTCAGGCAGCTAAGGAGGCAGTTAAGGAGGGCAAAAGCGAAGAACCTGAGGGAACAGCCTGATGGCCAATTTGCCAGCCTCCCACAAGGTGTCTGGACTTGGATGGGGCTGTGCAGCGTATACAGCGCCCACAATAAAAATGTGGAAGGAAATTTTCCACTCCTCATCCCAGAGGAACCCCCTGTGGGCTCAATCAATGCTCGATACATGCAAGAATAAACTAAAACAACCCACTCTCTGCTGAGAGAAGATTATGTCCATAAAAATTCTTTATAACCTTAAAGTCTCGGGATATTTACAATGATTGCTTTGTTAGCTACCTTAGTACAATTTTCTGTCTTGTTTCTCTCTCCCAAGACCAAATGCGGTTGGTGAAGGTTCATAGACAGTGATTGCAGATGTGTGCACAGATTTAGACATGATGATGTTCACTGATGCTGTCTTCTATTAACAGAAAATTGGAAACAGCCTATATGCCCAACAAAAGAGGAGTGTTTAAATACATTATGGTATACCCATACATGTGTACAATAGAATATTGTGAAGATATTAAAAATCATGTTGTCAGAGAGTGGATGGAATAATGTTCACAACATATTGTTAAAAGGAAAAAGCAAGTTACAAAAATGGAATGCTATACACCACAAAGAGAGAGTTTTTTTCAAAAGATATGTACGTTATTGTAGCCGGTGGAATTATGAATGGATTTTAAATTTTTATTTTTCATTGTTTATATGTGTTTTCTAATTTTTCTACAATAGTGTGAATTGCATTGGAAATCGGGGCAGGGGCAATGAAACTTATTTTTGCTAACCGGAAAGAAATAGGAAAAGCCCACTCTTTAAAGGCTGCCTTCTGGCACCTTGTTCCGTCAGACGGCAAGAAGCCAGCTCACACCCCGCTGCCCGGCTTGCCTAGAGCCCCACGGAGGCGGCCTTGGCTCTGGGCAGAAGCTTCCTTGGTGCCAGCATCCACCTTGAGACACAAGTTATTAAAAATGGAGTTGTCTTGGCCAACCTCTCATCCTGAAGTGCCAAGGGCCACTTCAGCCCAGAGAAACGCAGTTCCAGAGCCATGTGGGTTTTTAACGCAGAGCAGCAGCCCTAGCTGGTGAGAGGAACCTCCCTCGCCCCTCCCAGCTGCCTGCCGAAGGTCTGCAGACAGCTCCCTTTCCATCCCACAAGAGGAGACAGGCAGATGAGTCATAGCCCTGGCTCAGATTAAAGAAGTATTATTGTGCTCGCAAAACTGGATCTATTTTATTATCTGTTTCTTGACACCTTACAAATAGATATGCTTCTCCCACCAGAGAGGCAAGTTCCTTAAAAAGCCAACAGTTTCATTTGGCTGAAGCTAAGAAATGACCAATAAGAGTTAGAAACTCATGTCTGAAGAGCAGCCAGGCTGCAAAGATGTAGTGGAAACACTGAGGAAAGTGGTTTATAACCCTCAGACTCTAGATTCAAGTCTGCAAAGTGATGCCATTCTTCTAAAAATATACAGAGGAACTACGGAAACCCTTTCCTCTTTTCTAAGAGCTTTTTCTCTCTTTCCTTTCTTAAAGAAATATATTAGGGTTGGTTTGTAAAGGAGCTTCACCACCACAGATTTCACTGTGTTCATGGGGGTGATGGTGGCGGGATACTATTTTAAGGACTTCCTTCTCTTATACAGATTTTTCCATGCTGGGAGAGGACAGATAAGGTATGTTCCACTAATGTTCCTCATTAAACACACATGCATGCCAGCAGTCATTTCCTTTTGTCTTGCTATCCCATGACAACAGATTGCATATCATCGGAAATTGGAATGGGGACCTTATTTAGTTTGGATCTCTCTTCTCCATTGTTTAATTCCACATTCAATTTTTCATTCTATGTCTGCCTCCTTTGCAGAAATACACTATGACTGAATATAGGAACAGGTAGATGGATAATTGCTACTTATTGAAGACTCACCTCATAGACTTTTCAGGATCACCTTGACCAGCAGCCCCCCAACCCCCATTTTATCTCTGGGCTGAAAAGTACTAGGTACTCAGTGAAGATCTGATGACTGATGGGCATGCGTGTCGTAATCATGCACTCCTGGTGTTTTGCTTACTATTGATCAAGCTCCAGCAGTGAGCTTCCCTGTTTCCTCTATTGCTGGGATGCAGAGGTGTTTTGGTGGTAGTTAGAGGAAGCTGGATGCCTTTTCCATCCAATATGCTCTGTTCTCTGATGCTATCGTTGTTTTGCCTTAAGACTGCAAAGCTCTGATGGCAAACTTTTAAAATGATCTCAGCTATTTGGTTTTTGAGTATCAACTTTTATCCAAATATTGCTATGAATTTTTTCTTGTCCCTTAAGAATGTGATTTTAAATATTTGTTTTTCTAAATGGGATTGATTAGATCTAAGAATGAATGTTCTTTCCACTTACCAGACATGAACTGTGTGCCAGGCGTTGGGTAATAGCTTCCACAGTCATTATTTCATTTACTGCCTTACAACCACCCTATGAAGGAGATGCCAACACAGGAAGAAACTGAGGAAGGTTATGCCATTTGCCCAAGACCCCACATTTAGGGTGGGGCTCTTCCCACCCCTCCATCGAAATCCATGTAACTTTTACCGAAGTCCATGTGATTGGTCACCCAGAAAACATTTTCTGAGAACACAAGGTAGGGCTGTATTTACAATCTGGGAAGCCCATATCTGATTAAAGGAAGCAGCCCCCCAGGTAACAGAGAGGCCAAATCCACTTGTGACACTGTACCCTAAGGAGCTGTCCTGGACATGGCATAGCCCTGACTTCAAGTCCCTGCTCACCCACTTACTGGACCTGAGACCACAGGAAAGTTATCTACTGGAACAGGAGACTCCGTTTCCACATCTATAAAATGAAGATAAGAGTATAGATTGAATTCTATAAATTTGCCAACTTGAAACAATTTTTGACCTCCAACAAAGCATTTTCAAACGGCTTCACCTAAAATTTTCATTGGATCATTGTAGGAGTGCGCTTAGGAAACACTCAATAAATGGTGCTTTTTAGTGGACTGCTCTTCCTGATTTCATTTTGCTCAGTCAAGTTCGTCTGTATTCTCTGCCTACACTTCATATGAAGAGAAGCTAGCCTGAGGTTATACAAGTGCTGGAGCTGATAATTCAAGGAGACAATAAGACTGTGTGGATAGTCAAGAATTAACAACAAACAATCTCCTGAGGCCCTACTGCTCCGTGTATTTTTTCCCTTAGTCTTTTAATGACTGAATAAATTTACAAATGCTTTTTTTAAGAAACTGGAAAGAGGACGTATTGAGGAAGTTCAGCACACTCTGTGTTAAAGACAAAGAAAAGGTTTTAAAATCAATTCTTGCCCCTCGAGTCTGGCAGGGTGGGTCCTGCCTTTGATGTGACCCAGGGTTCCCAGCGCTGGGAACCAGCGCCCCTGCGGCTGCTCCACCCTGCCTGCCCACGCCTGGAGAGTTAGCTTTACCTGCCGGGCGTCGTTTACTTCCCTTGAACCCTCGCTTGCATTATTCTATTTACTCCCCCAAAACATTCCGGATAAAAGGAAACTCTCCTCTTTCCCCTTTTCCAAGTGAGGAAAAAGACCCAAGTTGAGTCACTCCGCCCAAGGTCTGTAAGCGGCGGAGTCACAACGAACCCGAGCGCCCCGATTGCCTCTCACTCGGAACTTCACATTTTCCTGTTTGGCACCTTTTCACCTAAGAATCCTCCAAACTTGGCCACACCCAAGAAAAAGGGATCAGCCTCGCCCACCGCGCCACTTCACCGCGCTCCCGGAGTCCGGGCTCCTGACTCCCGGCGCGGGTAGGAGGCGTGGCACCGCCCCCGGGGTATTTAACCCCCGTCTGGATCCTGCGAGGCGCCGGCTGCTCCCGCTCTTAACCACTCGCGCCTCCCCTCTCTCCTCCCCACTCTCTCCAGGCGCGCCCCACCCTCCGCCCCGCGCTCCCCTCGCGCAGGCACCGGCCAGCGGGCGCCGGGAGTGGGGAGCGGGCGGCGCTCGCCTCTGCGGAGCCGCCTCCTGGCCGCGGCCACCGCGCACAGCCCAGACCGCACCTCCCGGGCTGCCGCCTCCTGGCTGACCGCACCGACTGCGCCGGACAGCCCGAGCCGGGACGCCGTCTCCCAGCGCCCTGCAGACGGGCAGGAGGCTGTGGACGCCCAGCCAGCAGCCCGCAGCATGGATTCGGATTCTGGCGAGCAAAGTGAGGGCGAGCCCGTGACCGCCGCAGGTACTGACTGAGTGGTCGCGGCAGCACGGCCGGGAGGGCTGGGACCGGGAGAGGAGAGGCCGGGGCAGGAAATCGCGAGTATTTCTCGGAGCTGCCAGGCGGGAGGCCAATCCCCAGCAGCTGGGTCCCTTCCAGGCAGCGACTGGCAATTGCTCCGCGCTGTGAGTTTGCTAGGGCTTTTCCCCCCTTTACACTCGGGGCGCGCCGGAGGCAAAGGAGGTGCGTCTGCGTGTAGCTCCGGCGCAGCAGGTCTCCCGCAGCGGGCTCGGGTCTCCGGAGCTGGATGGGGGTGGGGAAGGGTTTGGGAAATCCAAGACCTGCAGTTTGCTACGGTGAGGGTTGCAACATATCTGCCTCTGAAATAACTTTCCGAGCTCTTGGCCCCGTCCTCGAATCCGGGGCGACGCGGCCGCTGCGGAGCAGGTGACCCGGGGCGAGGATATGACTGGGGACCCGGGAAAGAAATACCCCGCGGGTGGACGTGCAGGGGTCAAACCACAGCTAGTGGCTGCCGTTTCGCTAAACCAGCCCAAGCAGAAGCATTAGCCCACCGCTGTCCCGCACGCGCGCAGGAGGTCCCGCGGAGGGTTCCGGAACACAGGCGCGGGGGCGCGCTGCGGCCGGGCCTCACCTGGAAGAGGCACCGCAGGCTTTTCACAATCAATAGTTATTGAAGCAATGGGTGGATGCTTAGGAAAAAATGAATGCCCTCCCCCGCCTCTCCCTGATACTGAGCAACAGGAGGAAACCACCCACAGCCTTGGGTGGACTTACTGCTGGGCTCTGCCCACCTCCACTGGCTGGCTCCGCCCGCCGCCCTGAAGTCCAGGCACCGGAGACAAGAACATCCGCGCCACGTGCCCTTTTTGCGGCCCCCTGTGTGACCCTGAAGGCCAGCCCTCGGCAGCAGACCTGTGACCTGAGTGCTGGGACCCACCTGGTATAGACTAGTCCCCACTCTTCCCAATGTCAGACCAGTGTCCTAAGGATGGGGACCAAGTGACAAGAGGGCACCATCAGCCCCAGAGTGGGTGTAGGAAAGGCAGGCTCTGGAACCAGGCAGGACAGCCCCAGGCGCTGTGCCAAGGCCCCTACATGTATCATTCCCCTTCATCCTCACAGCCCCTGGCCAGGTGACTGTCATAGCTTGCCCACATCTCACAGTCAGGGAGTAGCCAAGGATGGAGTCCTTTTCCACTGGGTCATACCCCTCAGCCTCTCACAGGACGGCTGTGGCCAACACCTTCAGGTGGGTGGGAAGAGGCTGCAGAAAGGAAAGGTGGCATCACCAAGATTCCTTGTGTGTGCGCCAGGGCTACCTGCTTTGTGTATGTAATTAATACACATGAGCCCTTTGCCTGCCTGTATGTTTCTGTGACTGTGAAACATTAAGATTTCATTTCACAGGTGACTTGTGGATCTGCTCACATCATTTAAAAGTTGCAGTGGGTGTTTTGTGTGTATCTAAGTATATCTTCAAAATTGAATGAGGCGGGCAGTGACACTGACACTTTACTTTCTCAAAATCCCAGGAACTAACAAGCTCTCCAGGCCCACCCTGAGATCTCCTTTGGGGTTGATGGGGAGAAGAGGAGAAGGTGGGGAGGGGGGAGACATTCTAGAAAAGTTAGTACTGAAAGGGGCAAGTAAGGTATTCTTAAGAATCTTGCTGCTGCTCCCTCCAGCCTGCCCAACGCTGAGTATCTGAATGTGCTCAGGTCCGTGTCAGAAGGCCTCTGCACAGCTAACAGCAAACATTACCACTGAAGTCAGGCGGCCAGATGAAGAGTAGGGCAGCCGGCTCTTGTAAGCTGTCACCATTTGTTTGTGCCTCACTGTTTTCTACAGTCATTTCTTCTTTCTCCATGTGCTTGAATCCCACAAGTTGAACATTTATTTGAATGCCACGAGCCATTCTGCTACACGGCATTCTGTCTCACTCATTATTTTCAGTCTTAAAGTATTCTTTGAGACAAAGCTTCAAAGCTTGATGTTAATTCACCACCTTGCTGTGGCTGCATCTTGTCAAACGGAAACTCTGTTGCAGCTTCAGATACAGGTTAAATGACAGGTATGTTAGCCATAGGGACTGACCTTTGTCCCTCTAAGGAGTGTGGACCGGTATCTGTGCAAGCTGGATGGGTTTTAACTCAGAAGGACAGGAGAGCAAGTGGACCTCTTGGATATCTGTGTGTGTGTGTGTGTGTGTTTGTGTGCGCGCGCGCGCGCGCGCGCACCCACATACCTATTTCATAGGGAGTTGCCATATAAGGCCTCCTTCCTCCTCCATGCCCTGCCCTTCCTGAATCTGTGAAAAAGCCCTGCCCTAAAATGGGCCTTATTAAGGTCAAGAGCCTAGATTGTGGAATCAGAAAGACCTAGATTTCAATCTCTACCTGATGGGCAAGTTACTTAGCCTCTCCAAACATAGTTTCCCCCTCTGTAAAATGGGGATTAGCGATAGTACCACAAGGGGCTGGGAGGATAAATAACACATGAAAAGTATTCCTGATAGTCATTCAATAAATGGTAGCTGCTATTTTGATTACCACCTGATTGGATTATGTGGCATAAGAACACTGCTAAATAATGCGCCCCAGTGCTTTGTAAAATGTAAACCCATAGGCATTTGTAAGCCAATTAATATTGTTGTCATTATTATCACATTAATGCAACTGTCTAAGGAGTTTTTTTTTTAATTTTCTCTCCAAGATGATGTGTGTGTGTGTGTGTGTGTGTGTGTGTGTGTGTGTTGTGTGTGTGTTTGCTTGTTTGTTTTGGGTAGATTATTTTTAATTTACCTCTTTTTACCCTCATCATCTTCCAGCTCAAGGCATGAAGATGGGGATTTTAAATCTGCTTTCACCACCCTTTCCTCCAGCTCTAGGAAAAGTTGTAAAAAGCAGAGAACCCCTTGCCCAATCCACCTGGTAACCTGGAGATTGGCCACTTTCATGCCACTTCAAATAGGAGAAGAGGGTGTAACCTCCTTACCCCCCTCCTACCCATGGACACACACACACACACACACATTTTTCCCTTCAAGGTAGCAGGAGGCACGGGAGGTACTCACCTGGTCTCTCTTCCATTTTTGCCCATCTCACCAGTCACGAATTGGCAGAGGAGTGAGGACATCTCCAAGGACCACTTACTCTTTACCCCTTTCAAGAGACTTTTCCAAAGATCTCAGCACCAGCAGATCTCTCATCTAGCGCCACCATGCATAGGAGGGCCAAGGGGGGTGAGATCTGTCTCAATCTGCATTTTCTGTTTTTCAGGAAGCACAGGCGATGCTCTGTGTCGTTCTGCTGCCTGCAGCGTCTCTGCCCTTCTCTTGTTTTATGGTTCTTTCTATGATTAGGAGAGAAGCAGAGTTTATGGAACACTGGATTCATTCCAGAGACCCAACTTGGCAGTCTGTCCTTTGAAACCCTAGAGCTTGGTCTATTAACTCCGCAGTGATTGAGAGTCTGTCCAAAGATGCAACAAGCGAGTAAACGTTAGCAATGTCAGCTTTTTCCCTTTCTGGCTTGTAAGACCAAGGTAGTCTACCCAGCTAAAGGCAGACAGCTAGCTGGTCCAGGGCAACCAAGCTGACGAGGCATCCTTGCTGCCAGGTAGGTACTGCAGACAAGCATTTCCGTGCCATGGAGTGCAGATGTGGTAGCAGAACTTGAAGACAATAAAGGAAGTGGAAAACGGCAGGCTCCTAACATTTCATCCCCTAGGTCCTAAGCTTGGTCCATGTGAACAAAGTAGCAAGGAGTGCATAGGACCGATTGGTGGTCAAGAGGAGAGAAGGTGTTTCCAAAGTCAGACACCACTTGAGCAAAGGCACAAATAAACAGGGAGGTGAATGAAATGGAGACAATATGCTAGGGAGTACTGGGAAATAAAGTTAGATGAGTGGAGGAAGGGCCACTTATAAGAGGTTCTTAGTAACTTGGTCCTGATGGTGATGAGAGAATCCCCCTGGGCTTACTATTGAGCAGAGATGTGACCAACTGGGAGCTGGGTTTGCAGAAGCCACATTTGACTGACCCAGGTTTGAGCCTCAGCTCCCAGGGTGTGGGCACAATATCAGAGGGGGTGGCAGTGCTACGGCAAGGCAGAAGAGGAAGGACGCAAATGCCATTTCAGAAGAACAAACTGAAGTTGGTGACAGATTGTACAAAGCAGTGAAAGGGAGAGTGGAAGGAGACTGCCGTGTTGACTGGGGTGAGGGTGGGGAAA
Organism: Plecotus auritus; assembly: GCF_963455305.1. Classification (NCBI taxonomy): domain Eukaryota; kingdom Metazoa; phylum Chordata; class Mammalia; order Chiroptera; family Vespertilionidae; genus Plecotus; species Plecotus auritus. The sequence continues at coordinate 63,214,965 of NC_137770.1, forward strand.
TGCAGGAGACGCACTCCCAGCCCCTCCTTCCATCAGGAACTTCGTGATGTCTGCCTTAAAGGTACTTTCCCCCTGTAGACAGTAAATCATGCCAGAGCATTAGTTCTGGGGATGGTGAGGTTCTGGAGTTGGTTTATTCTCATTGTTAGGTTCCTGGAGGAGGCTGTACAGTAAGTAACCTTTGTCAACTGACAGAAGGACGATTAATGAACGGACCAACTGAGAGCAGGGACCTCCTGGGGATGACGTACCACTTGGCTGTTAGTCCCAGTCCCGTGTTTTATTCCTGTTTGTGGACATATTCAGGGGCCTCTGCCTTGTCCACACAGTGGGCTGTAGCTGCTTTAAGGGTCAGGACCTTGTCTTGTGCTTTCATGTTCCCGAGATTTTTATGGACATAATAAATAAATGAGATCTTGACGAGCCTCCTGAGAAGTCTGCACTATAAGGCCAGATAAACAGCCAGAAACCTGTCCAATGAAGCGGAACTGCCAACGCTTCCCTGCCATGTTTGGTTTTGCTTCATTGCTTTGAGATTCCTTGCACTGTCTAGGACACTGTGTTGGAAAGTAACGGGGAGCCAAGAGAGATAAGGACACAGTCCACCCTGTCCACCAGGGCTTGAGATCAGGTGGGAGGAGAGGAAACATACACTGATTACCACAAGCTAAGCCAGTGCATGACGACTCCTCATCTCTTTGCCTGGGATTACACCTCAGCCTCATCTCTGTTTATGTTCTCTCTTGACACCAGCCACTTTCCATTGTGTGCTTTATGGTTATTTCTGTATATGTCTCATCTCTTGTCCTAAGGCCAACGTCTGGGTCTTTTTCACCTCTCACCAACCCTACTCCTGTGCCCTAAACATAGTGGTAGGTTGCTAGCTGGATGGGTAGGTAGATGTATGGATGCTGTTGTAGGTTGGTTCCCCAGGAAGCAGGCTCTGAGATGCAGGTTAGGATGTAGTAGGTTTATCTGAGACTGCTCTTGGGATCAATACCTGGAGAAGAAAAGAGAAATAGAGGGACACTGGATTGTAACGCAGAACTAACCAAGTGTCATGCTCTGGAGCTGGAATAGCCCTTCGAACTGTTCTGAGATGTGGTGAGGGGCCAGGCCTTTATATATAACTAGAGGCCCGGTGCACAAGTTCATGCACGGGTGGGGTCCCTAGGGGTGCTGGTGGGGATCAGGCCCCAGCTAGCTCCCCAAGCTTGTAGCCCCAGCTCACACCCCCAGCCTTGAAGCCTTGAAGCCCTGAAGCCCCACCTGGTACCTCACCGTGGCCTGGCGCTGCCCCCTCACCTGCTCCACCATCCCACCTGTGGCGTGATCGATCGGGGCTGGGCCCCCCAGTTCCCTCCCTCCCGCCCCCCACCACCGCCACTGGTCGCTGTCTGCAGGGTGATCAATCAGCAGAGCAATAGGGTCCCGCTCACACCCACCTTGGCCTGGCACCGCCCGCTCACCTGCTCCACCATCCCACCCCGGTCCTGCTCTGGTCAGGGGCCCATCAGGGCCGGCAGCGCCTCCCCTGCCACCCGCTGCCAGCGCAGCGTCACCATGTTGCCATGTTCCGCGCCGCCCCTTGGTGTGTTTGAACAATTTACATATTAGGCTTTTATTATACTTCTGCTGAGGGCCGTCTGAAGGCAGCACTCCCAACAGCTTGTGGAGTGTTTGGGCTCTGCAAGGCCGGGCGGCATCAGCAATAACTAGTGTATGATTTGGAGCATGGGGCATGGTGTCTGGAGTTCTGGTGAAAAGGCTTCATGGAAGGATGGCCTTGAGGGTGGAGTCCCCCTAAGAGGCCACCTGGGAGAAGAGAGCTGTCTTCCTCAAAACATAAAACTGGGTGCTGTGGTGGTGGTTGTAGCCAACATGTAAGTTTCTAGAGATGGTGAGAGAATGTAAACATAAAGCTCTATTTCCTGTTATATTTCTCTTTAAAAATATGGCACTTACTTTTTTATTTGTCAACAAAACCAAATTATAGTCACACTTCCCATTAGCACTTTCTCTAACTGGTTTATTTTCCTCCAGAGTTACCTTTGGCTCCCACTTGAATTCACATGTAAATCTCTAGAAAAAACACTATATACATAATTTTGTTGTGTTTGTCAGTCACTTGGCTTCCAACCCTTTATGTAAAATGCCTGTGTAGGTGGGTGTTTGGGCTATATTTTGTACAAGTATAGAAATAAAGAAGAGAGAAGAATTTTTTTTTTAGTTTCCCCTAGCAACCCAATCCAAGAAAACATATCAAAAGAGTGACTACCCTTTGCCCCACATATATTAAGGCATGCCAAAAATACACATTATTTTTTTTATGCATCAGAAATACTCTTTTTAGGCTACTGCATGGCACAAATTCTGAGGCTGCCTTAGAACAATCTTCCCGTTCATATTGGGTTTCCTAAACATTACTGCCTGGGAATAAATTTGAGGCTGTTCATGGAAAATCTAGTGTGCAGTCTATAAAAAATGGCAGGCTTGGCGGCACAGAAAGTGCTAGACACACCCTAATAGAAACCAGTGCTTTGTAACTCAGTTCTCCAGGAAAAAAAGGACACGCTTGGCAATGTCCAGTATTGGCTTCAACTGTTGAAAAGCCACAGGAGCAGCCACCGGCTTCTAGGTTCTCTACTCAGAAGTCAAATATGCTTTCTTTCTGTGAAACCGTTCTAGCCCTGAAAGGAAGCATTCTGGTGATACATAGCTTTATGGCGACTCCCAGTTTCTTTTCTATGGTAGAGGCATCTGATTTTATGTGCAGGAGGGAGTTCTGTGAAGGACTGTTCTGGTGAGCACGCACACCCCACATTTCTGATTTGGGGCCTGTGGTTATGCTGAGATTAACTGATCTTTCAGTGTAAAATATGGGAGAGGGGTGATGGGGCCATCTGCAGGGCAGGCCTCTTTCTGACCACATTGGAGTCTGGTTCCTTGGTTTCCTTGGGATAACAATGAGAAATTCCCGAGAGAGACTGGGGTTGGGGTTACAGGGTAAGAGAAACTAGGGTGCAAGAAGTTGTGGTTAATATCAAACAAGATGAAAAGCTGTAAGGATAGTCTTTGCCAGCCAGAGTTCAGCCCCAGCGGGCTAGTACTGAGTATAAAATAATAGTGATGTTTTGAGTTTGTACTTATTCTTTTATATTAATTAAGCATGCACAGTGTATTTGAGACTGGGTTAACTATTTATATTTAACCCTTATACCGGCTTTCTGGGCCCCATTTTATAGGCCAGAAAAACTAAGGCACAGAAAGGTTAAGTAACTTGCTCAGGGATGTGCAGCTTGTCGGTGGATATGAAACCCGTCTAACTCCAAAAATGGTGTTCTTGTACCAGGTAGACTATGTAGTTAGATCAGTGGATGCCACCAGGCTTCTTTGCATCTCCTACCAGCTCCCATGAGACCCAGAACCTTGACCATTAGGATCTTTCATTAGGTTCCTTCTGTTTGGTTAGGACTCTGTTTTAAGCTGCAGACATTACCTGCATTAACCCAGTAACACATGGGCAAGGATGGTTGGCACTGGCTCCGGAACAGGGGCTGTTGAGGGGTAGCTTGGGAGGGAAGATGGGGAGAGCAGCATAAAGCTGCTGCCATCGAGAGGAAGTCCTGGGAGGACCCTGCAGCCACTCTTACCTCCAGAGTGAGGGGGACCTGGTGGATGGTGAATGTGGCAAACACTGAGGGGAGAGAAGGGTTGAACAGCAGTCAAGAAAGGTGCTGAAGACAAACCAACATTCTCTTTGCCAGAGTGTACCTTAGCTGGGTCCTAAACCGCTTTTCCCCACTCCAGCATTTAGAATCTTTTCAGATATAACATCCCCAGGGCATGGTAACCAGTTGGATTCAAGGGGGAGGAAAAAAACTCAAAGATGAGACTGCAGCACAGTGACAGGAACTTGAGATTCAGAGCTATACAACTTGGGTTTGGGTTTTCAGCTCTATCTCTTAATTACTGCTTTTTAGTAACATTATTTTCTGACCAAAAGAATGCAAGCTCTTGGTAGAATATGTGAAAACAATACAAAGACGACAATCCGATAGAGCCCTAAGAATAGATATGCTTTTCCAAAGGAATGAGCGTAGTTCTAAAGCAGTTTTGAAAAGATGCAAGAGAGCTTTATTTTGGAAAGAAGGGAGCTTTATAAGAGAACTAGAGGCCCGGTGCACAAAATTCGTGCACAGGTAGGGTCTCTAGGCCTGGCCGGCGATCCAGGCCAATCTGTGGGGCGATCAAGGGGCCCCCGCTGGCACCTGCCTTGGCCAGCCTGGGACCTGCCAGCTGGGGGCAGCTCCTGTGTTGAGCATCTGCCCCCTGGTGGTCAGTGCATGTCATAGCGACTGGTCGTTCCGCCATTGGGTCAATTTGCATATTAGGCTTTTATTATATGGGATTGGAGTCCCCCTTTCTGAAATGTTTACTTGGGGACACTAAAAACATCTGGCTATACTGCCAGACAGTGTCAGAACCAGACCTGGAAGCCAGATCCTCTGGCTCCTCTACCCTTCTTCCAAAACATATGTAATTTTTTTAAAAGGAGCCAAGTTATTCTGGGTGTCAGGATATCAAAAGCACCCCTACTCTGTTTACTTCTAACACTTTCCACCATGTTCTTGCTGCCCCTTCACTCTTTTACCTCTCCTGAGGCTTCTCCCTCCTGGGCACATCTGCCCAGAGGTCTGGCCACCACAGGCCCACCCAGGCCCTTTCCTTGGCCCCGCCCACACCTGTCTCTCAGTCAGAGTTGCCCTACATGGAGCACTCGGAAGATTTTTACTCTTTTTTTCTTTAATACCCAAGAGATATGTGGTAGGTTTTACAGATGCCCAGTGACTATTAATTGCAAAGGTTAACTTACTTTTAGTTTAATAGCTACGAGGCGTCAGGAATAGGTTTATTGGCCTCTAATTCTCCAATCATATTTTATTTTTGTTTAGATTGATTTTTCATTTTTGTACGGAAATTTGTTCATCTGTCAGCCTCTCTACCCTTAGAATTTAACTGCATAATTTAGCGATTCAGTCTCAGCCAAACAAGGCAGGCAGGACTAAGTTAATACAGAGTCTGCTTTTAAAGAGCCCAGAGTTGTATCCAATGGAAATTAAACCTGAATTTTCTTGCATTTTTTTTCCTGTTGGCCTCTCTGTGTATAATCCTGGTTTCCCTGTACCCGTCCACAATTGCTCCTGCGGCATTCCTCACTGTTTTCCCTAAGACCATGCTCTTAGCCTTGTTCTTGTCTGACAGTACACCTTTATTTGGAAGAGATCACCAGTCTTACAGCACAAAACTAAAGATTCCCAAAGCTGTGGCCTAGCCCAGTTCTCTCTCCAGAGCAAGAATCCTGCATTTCAGAGGCCTCTGGGCCCCTCCTTACTGTCTAGGCCAGTGGTCGGCAAACTCATTAGTCAACAGAGTCAAATATCAACAGTACCACGATTGAAATTTCTTTTGAGAGCCAAATTTTTTAAACTTAAACTTCTTCTAACGCCACTTCTTCAAAATAGACTCGCCCAGGCCGTGGTATTTTGTGGAAGAGCCACACTCAAGGGGCCAAAGAGCCGCATGTGGCTCGCGAGCCGCAGTTTGCCGACCACTGGTTTAGGAAACACCTCAACTCAGCATCTCCATACCCAGATCATTGTCTTTCCTTCACCTTTTCCCAGCTCTTCAGGTGGCCTCAACAGCCACCAACTTAAACAGCTGAGAAGTCATAAGAACAATGAAATATCCTATACACATGATCTCGTAGCACAAACAGGACATGGATAAAGCAGGTATTCTTAATCTCAGCTTACAGATGAAGAAACAGATTCAGAAATATTAAATTACCAAATCTATAAGAAATGGATAAATGTCCATAAGTATATAGCCTTCCAAGGCTGAGCCAGGAAGAAATACAAAAGCAGAAAGTAAGTGGTGGATTTTTACTATTTAAAACTCCCCCCCCCCCCTTAAAGGGGACAGAAACAAACATAAACATTCTGCCTAAACAATCTCAATGTTCAGTGAGAGGAGGTCTAAGGTGGCAGCGGCATGGGAAACGGGAACTCCTGAGCTTCCCCGTCCCCTGAGCAAACCAAATAGAGAGCAGTTACTCCTTGGAGACACCCGAGGGCTGAATGAACAGCTTCTGACAACAAGCAAGTGGAAGAGACCCAATGGGGAAAGCTGGGAGGCCCCCAGAGCCCTCAGGGAGCTGTGGGAGCACAGGAGCCCAGGAGCAGCATTGTGTACGTTCCCTCCACTTCTATTCAGGTGCTTTGGCCTACCTGCAAATCACCATTACCCCCCAGCTACGTTTGCTGGAGCCTTTTCCCTCTGGAGCAAGCAGGAACAATGGCGCTTCACTGCTAGGCCTCAGTGCCCAGAGCCTTCCAGCCTGCAGGCCAGTGCCTCAGGGGTGGGAATTGCATGCCCAGCTCTAAGCAGCTTCCCAAACCACCTGGCACATATTGCCTACACTCTGGTTGCCTCTACACGCGACCACTTTCTGTCTAACAAACCAGGAGAGACCGTATAAAGAAGGCTGGGAGCCACAGGAGCTCTTTAAGGACTGCAGGAACTCTTTGGGGTTGGAGGGCCCGGTCAGGACCTTTGTTTATGTCTCCCTCTGCCTCATAGAGTGGGTAGGGGTTCTAGCCAGGTGCTCTGGCCTATCAGCAAGGTCACTGCATTGGGTTTCCAGACTCATTCCAGAGTCCATTTTGGCCCCAAACAAAAGGAGCAAGCAGGATCAATAAGGCATTGCTATATGCATCTGGCCCCTCTACCCAGAGCCACTCTGGCTGAGTAGGCCAGTGCCCCTGAGGCCTGAGGCACCCATTCGGCTCCTACCAGCCTGCCCAAACCACCCAGCACACACAGCTTACACAGAGGCCACTTCTACAAAAGGCCACCTTTTCAAAACTGGGAGAGATAGCTATTTTTGCCTAATTCATATAAACAAACATAGGAAGTCAAACAAAATGAAGACAGAAGAATATCTCTCAAATGAAGGAACAAGAAAAATACCAGTGGGGCGGGGAGAGATACACAAACAAGGGAAATGGAGGTAACTAATTTACCTGATAAAGAATTTAAAGAAATGGTCATAAGGATGCTGACCAAACTTGAGGGTGGAGCAAAGGAACTTGAGGAGACCTTCAACAGAGAGTTGGAAAGTGTAATAAAGAACCAAGCAGACCTGAAGAATGCAGTAACTGAAATGAAAAACGCATTAGAAAGAACCAACAGCAAATTGGAAACTCATTAGAACAGATCAGAGACTTGGAAGACACACGAGTGGAAATCAACCATTCAGAATAGCACCAAAAAAAAAGGATTTAAAAAAAAAAGAAGCACAAATAAAAGAAACCAGGACAGTTTAAGGGACCTCTGGGAAGAACATCAAGTACTCAGACATTTGCATTACGGAATCCCAGACAGAGAAGAAAGAGAAAAAGGAACAGGAACTTTATTTAAAGAAATAATGGCTGATTTGCATCTCTCGGATGAATAGTGACTTTGAGCATGTTTTCATAGGTCTCTTGGCCTTCTTTATGTCCTCTTTTGTAAAAGGTCTATTTAGGTCTTTTGCCCATTTTTTTGAATATATTTTTATTGATTTCAGAGAGGAAGGGAGAGGGAGAGAGAGATAGAAACATCAATGATGAGAGAGAATCATTGATCAGCTGCCTCCTGCATGCCCCCTACTGAGGATCAAGCCTGCAACCCAGGCATGTGCCCTTGGCTGGAATCGAACCTGGGACCCTTCAGTCCACAGGTCAACGCTCTATCTACTGAGCCAAACCAGCTAGAGCTGCCCATTTTTTTATTGGATTGTTTATTTCCTTTTGTTAAGTTATATGACAATGAGGTACCATCTCACACCTGTCAGAATGGCTATCATCAATAAATCAACAAACAACAAGTGCTGGCAAGGATGTGGAGAAAAAGGAACCCTCATGCACTGCTGGTGGGAATGCAGGCTGGTGCAGCCATGGTGGAAAACAGTATGGAGTTTCCTAAAAAATTAAAAATGGAGCTCCCATTCGACACAGTGATCCCACTTCTAGCAATTTATCCCAAGAAACCAGAAACACCAATCAGAAAGGATATATGCACCACTATGTTCATAGAAGCACAATTTACAATAGCTAAGATTTGGAAAAGGCCTAAGTGCCCATCAGCAGATGAGTAGATTAGAAAACTGTGGTACATCTACCCAATGGAATACTATGCTGCCATAAAAAAGAAAGAATCTTACCATTTGCAACAGCATGGAAGGATCTGGAGAGCATTATGCTAAGCAAAATAAGCCAGTTGGATAAAGATAAATATCACATGATCTCACTCATTTGTGGAATATAATGAACAACATAAACTGATGAACAAAAATAGATACAGAGACATAGAAGCATCAAACAGACCATCCATCCTCAGGGGAAGGGAGAGGGGAAGGAGGGGGCAGGTGAGAAAACAACCAAAGGACTTGTATGCATGCATAACCCATGGACACAGTCAGTAGGGGGGTGAGGGCATGTGCTTGGGGGTTGGGAACGAGGCGGGGAGAGGTCAATGGAGGGGGAAGTATTCATATGTAATACTTTAAACAATAAAGAATTTTATAAAAAAGAGGAAAGGAGGGAGGGAGGGAGGCTGAAAACTTCCCTAACCTGGGAAAGGAAACAGAAGGATAGAGTTCCAAACAAGACAAACCCAAAGAGAATCACACCAAGATTTATTATAATTAAAATGGCAAAATTTAAAGAGAAAGAGACAATCTTGAAGAAAGCAAGAATGGAACAAGATAAATAAAAAATAACCAAAAAAAGAAATAAAATTGACAAGTCTTCAACCAAACTTACCAAGAAACAAGGAGAAAGAACCCAAATAAAATTATAAATGAAAGAAGTTACAACCAACACCACAAAAATATAAAGAATCATTGCAGAATACTACAATTATATGCCAACAAATTTGACAATCTAGAAGAAATAGATAAATTTCTAGAATGATATAACCTTGCAAGACTGAGCAGGAAGAAATACAAAATCTAACCAGATCTATTACCAGCAATGAAGTAGAATCAGTAGTCCAAAAACATCCAACAAATAAAAGTCCAGAATCAGACTGCTTCACAGATGAATTCTACTATTCAAAGAAGAATTAATACCTATGCTTCTTATACTATTACAAAAAAATTCAAGAGGAAGGAATGCTCCCAAACTCATCCTATGAAGCCAGCATTACTCTGATACCACAACCAGACAAAGACATTACACAAAAAGAAAATTGCAGGCATATATCCTTAATGGAGATAGATGCAAAATTTTGCAACAAAATATTAGCAAACTGGATTCAGCAATACATTAAAAGGATTATACATCATCATCAAGTGGGATACATCCTTGTATAATCACCAAGGATGTTTCAACATTCATAAGTCAATCAACATGATATATCACATTAACAAAATAAAGGCTAAAAACCATATGATCATCTCAATAGATGCAGAAAAAGCATTTAATAAAATTCAAAATCATCCTATCTAATAAAGAGGGAATATGCTAATTGACCATCACTCTGTCACAAAGATGGCTGCACCCACAGCTGAGGCCAAGTTCCCTTAAGGAGCCTTAACAAGCAATCAGCAGGGACCTGAGGCTATGCCCTCCGTGGGGCTTGACAGGGAACCTCAGGCCATGTCCCCCACCTGGCAGGGCTTGACAGGGGATCTCAAGCTGCGCCCCCCACCAGCAGAGCTAGACAGGGGACCTCAGGCCGTGCCCCCCACCCAGCGGGGCTTGACAGGGGACCTCAAGGTGCACCCCCAGTGCTGGGTCGGAGGAACTCAGGCCGCGCCCCCACCCAGCGGGGCTTGACGGGGGACCTGAGCCTGCACCCCCCTCCCGGTGCTGGGCCGGGGGACTTGAGGCTGCGCGCCCCCCCCCCCCCCCCGCCTGGCAGGGCTTGACAAGGGACCTCAGGCCATGCCCCCCACCCAGCGGGGCTTGACAGGGGATCTCAGGCCGTGTCCCCCACCTGGTGGGGCTTGACGGAGGACCTCAAGGCATGCCCCCCACCCCGGTCTGGGCTGGGGGACCTCAGGCCATGCCCCCTGAACTGGTGCCAGGCCAGGGGACCTGAGGCTATGCCCCCTGCCCAGCAGGGCTTGACAAGGGTGGGACTGGCCTGGTCTGGATCTAGCCCAATTCGGGGTTGGGGGGAGGGCGGTGGGCGGCCAGGTCTGGATCTCATGCGATTTTGAGGTGCATGTGGGTGGACGAGGACTTGACTCTGGGTCCCGCAGCGTGCCCCAGACTCTGACAGGAGGAAGGTTTTCATATACATTTTATTAATTTTCTTTCATCTCTGACACTTCCATTATAGAGGAAGGGCAAATAGCAATATTAAATTATTTCCTCTAATTAATCCCCTTTTAATGTGCATGAATTTCGTGCACCGGGTCACTAGTTTTATGATAAAAACTCTCAACAAAGTCAGTACAGAAGGAACATATCTCAAGATACCAAAGGCTATGACAAACCCATCATACAGGTGAAAAGCTGAAAGCTTCTCCTGTAAGATCAGGAACAAGACAAGGATGCCTACTATCACCACTTCTATTCAGCATAGTATCAGAAGTCCTAGCCACAGCAAACAAGACAAGGAGAGAAGAGGCATTCAAATTGGAAAGGAAGAAGTACAGCTCTCATTATTTGCAGATATATATACAGAAACCTCTAGAGACTATACCAGTGGTCGGCAAACTGCGGCCCGCGAGCCACATGCAGCTCGCGAGCCGCAGTTTGCCGCTCTGTTGACTAATGAGTTTGCCAACCACTGGGATAGGGGCTTAATCACAAGGAACAACAACAGCCTGTAATTATTGGAATCAAGAGTCTAGGTCAGTGGTCGCGAGCCGCAGTTTGCCAACCCCTGGACTATACACACACAACTATTAGAACTAATAACTCAGGAGGGAGGTCAGTGATGGGCTGAGGCTCATGGGTGGGTGAAGAAGTCAGGTTCCAGCCATCCTTGGGTTTTTGTTTGTTTCATTTTTTTAAAAAAACAAACTTCTCCACATAAAAATAGCTCTGTCATATGGTCATAACCCAATGAGAGGAGCTGAAGTCTAAGCAAAGTCTGAAGATGGGTGAAGGTTGCTGGTAATTAGGGCTGAGAGTGTCATTCAGGCAGGAGGGAGAGCCGACAAGGATTAAGCACAGCTGGTCAGGTGATCTGGCGGTTGGGTCAGGTGGCAGGGAAGCCAGAGGGGCAGAGGGCTGGAGGGCAGGACCATTCTCTCAAGAGTCACTGACCTGCAGCGGGTCTGCCTCTCATGGCTGTGCTAGCCTTCTTGGGCCTCTCCACCTGGAAGGTAGCTCTTCTTAACCTTAAAGAGGCCAAAACTTAGAAATACTGGCTCCAAAGCAAGGGGTCTACTGACCTCTCACCTCAGAAGCAAGTCCTGACTTCTCCACTTCCGCCCTGTCTCCCTGGCCCCAGATCTCTGCCTCATCCTTGATGCTCCCTTTCTTTGCAGCCCCTCAGACCGGGTGCTCCTCTCCATTTACTCTGCCTCTGGCCCCCCACCCACCCACAAGCCCTCCTGTGCAATAGAGAGACTAAGGCAGTGGAAACTCTGAGGCCTGTGGCCATGACTAGAGACTAGTCATGAAGCAAAGATCTTAAAAGCTTCCAGAGGGAAAACCAGGCCTTTAGGAATGTTACTAGTTTTCTAAATAGCAACACCAAGAGCTAAACAACAAGTGGCACAGTGCCTTCGAATTCTCCAGGTGAATGATTTCTGACAGAGTTCTGAATCCAGTCAAAGCATCAATCAAGTGTGCAGGAGGAATAAAGTCATTGTAAGATATGTTAGGACTCAACATGTTCCAGTCCTTAGGAAGCTGCGAGATCAGGAGTCGGCCAGCTGAGGCTCCCCCAGGCCAGGTCCAGCCTGCTACCGATATTTTATCACCCACAAACTAAGAGCATTTGTACTTTTTTTAATGGTTACATCTTAAATCTTCTATAATAATGAAAGCATAATATGCTAATTAGACCAGATGTCCTTCCGGACGAAGCCAGGGCTGCCAGGGAACCCCAGATCCCAGGTGCCTGCTGGCAGCCAGAGGGAAGCCTGGGTCCCGGGTGCCAGAGGGAAGCTGGTGCTGGCAGCCAGGGGAAGGAAGGCCTACTCTTGCATGAATTTCATGCATCGGGCCTCTAGAAGTTATATAAATACCTTGATCTGTTTTGCTTTTGGCCCTTTATTCTCTAGCCCTTCAAGGTGTTTTGCTGGCACCTGTGCTAGACAAAATGGTCCCCTGAGATGGGGAATAAGTGAAGAAAGAGGAAGCCAGGAGAGCCAAGACACAGGAGGTGGACACAGGAGCGGAGGGACAGGTTTGCAGGGAGAGCTGGGAGGGACAGCCCGGAGCAGGCTTAGAGGGACGCGCACCCAGACACGAGCCATGGCGGAGTGCTCCCGAGGAGTCTCCCAGAAAGGAAGGTGAAGTGGACCATTAGCTGATGACTTTGAAACTATTGAGAAGACTTTATATTCTGCTAGGAACTTTGGGGGTGGATTTGTGACAGATAGAAAACTAACCAAAATAAGGCAGTGTTTAACTCTGGGAAAACAAGATGAATATGAAAGGAAGTGCAGTCATGGAAGTGATGGAACATCCATGACTCAGCTATGGATGGTATCTAAATTATAGGAAGTTTGATGTAAAATAGAACCAAATGGGAAGGTAGAAACAAATGGAGAAGAGATTTAAATCCTCACCTTTCATAATAGGAAGTTAAAAGCAAATAAAATCAGGAACTAACGGTATCAGTATGTAATTTAAATATAGAAAGGTAAACATAGAAAAGCCAGTTCTTAGGAAGGAGTAGCACCATCAAAGCCAGCTCTCAGCCCAGCGGAATACAGAATGGAAGCTGGAGTAGAGAGAGGAGTGAGAAGACTGTTGTTCAGGTGAGAAATGATGAGAGTCTGTTCTAAGGTGGTGTCAGGGAGGCAGAGAAAGGCAGATGCCTTTGAAGATACCAAGGAAGCTCAGTCGACAATGTGATGCACCATTAGATGTGGGAGGTGAGGGTGAAAAAGAAGGCAAGGATGGCCCCCAGGTTCTTGTCTGGACATTTGGCAGGCAGCCGAGCCACTTATCATACAAGGGGGAGGGCTGCAAAGGATTGGAGAAAGGAGATGAGTCACGTTTTGGACGTGTGGAGCGGGGAGGTCTGTGGGACTCTAGTAGAGGGGTCTGGTAAGCAGTAATATATGTGGGGGTGGGCCTCAGGAGAGACTCCTGGGCTGGGGACATAGCAGGAAGGATCAGCACCTGGACAAGGGTGACATCTCACTCGGGGAGAGTATGAGGCAGGAGAGAAGAGAGTCCTGCGTGAACTCAGGAGAACGCCAGACTTCAGGCATGGACAGAGGCAAAGGAGCCCTGGAGAGGCTGAGAAGGACCAAGGGGTGGGGTGGTCAGGAAAGCAGAGACCAACTGAGGTCCCCTGCTACAGAGGTCAGGTAAGCCTAGGGCTGAGGGGTGTGTCAGGGTGCCACTGGTCTTACGGAGTTGTTTGTATGTTGCAGAATAGTTAGCATATCTGGCCCCACTCACTAATAGCCTATAGAACCCTCCACTCACATCCCGTGAGAACAAAAATGTCCTTCCATGTGTCCAAACGCTCTTCAGGGACAACTAGAGGCCACTGGATGAAGTTGGTGAAAGCAGTTGCCATTGAGTTTGGGGTGTAGCCAGGGAAGGAGACCACAGCTCCTCTGGCCCCCTACCCCCTACCCTGGCCATCCTCCCTCAGGCCTCTCCTCTCAGCAACCCCATCCTATCCCCTGTGACATCACTTCCTGGGCTGACCATTCACTGTTGATTTTCTGAGGTTTAAATGTATTATTGAGCTCCTACTATGTGCCAGGGATACCACAATAGATACGGCAGTCCAGGCCTCCCCCGCACTCCAGGAGCTTGCAGGGAACAAACAAGTTCAGCCCCATGGGAGGTGCTGGAATAGGCCATGTGGGGGGTCAAGGAAGGGAGGAGGGGCACTTGGATCTGGGGAGAAGATGCACAGAGACTGGAGAAAGGTGAGGCACTTTCTCTTTGGGGCAAAGAGGTGGGAAGAGAGGGATGTGAGGCCCTCGGATTTTGGACACGACTCCCATGCCAGGTGTGGCAGCACAGGGCAGCCCGCTGGGGCTGGCAATCTGCAGTGTAGTCTGTGGGCCCTGAGACCAGCCCAGGAGGTCTTGGGGAGTCTGCTGACCCCTGCTCTGTCATGAGCACAGGCTGACGTCTCACAGAGCAGTCGGGGCCCCATGAAATCAGGGGATGGAGAAGCATTTTGGAGGGAAGCCACAGAAAGGGAAAGCTGGAGGCTCCGAGGCCAGTGCCCCAGGAGTTTGAGAGGGAGGGAAAGGCAGGAGCCATTCCTCTGCAGGAGCACCACAGTGGCAGAGCCAGAAGCCAGCTACGTGGATGGAGAGGAGCCCGAGACAGGAGGGAACACTAATAAGCCATTGGCTCACGTCTCATATATGCCAGGGTTGTTTTCTTTATGGATTTAAAAACTCAATTTCTGACTCTGAAGAAGTTACTATTATACTGAGACTATAAAAGAAATTAGAATCATCTAGCTCAGTTCCCTCGTTAAACAGACCGAGAAACCAGGAAGGTGAAAACTTGAGCCCACGGCGCACGCTGAGTGCACTGTGGGGCCAGGCTCTCACCTCCACACCCTGCTGCCGCCCCGGATGGCTAGAGACAGGACCGGGATCCGCTCTCCAGTTTTCTATGTGGGGTTTGCCCTGTATTTGGGGAGGGACTCCGTGGCCCCAGCGCTGGCATCCTGACTCCACAGGACAGACACTGTCAGCATCTCGGAGTGACCATATCCAGTGACTTGATCTGAAACTTTTTGGAGGCACTATCATATTACCACAAAATGTAATTTTACTTGGAGACTAGGGGCCCGGTGCACAAGATTCATGTACTGGGGTGGGGGTGGGGGGGCGGTCCTCAGCCCGGCCTGCACCCTCTTGCAGTCCAGGAGCCCTTGGGGGATGTTCGACTGACATCCTTAGCAGTGCCGCAGAGGCGGGAGAGGCTCTCACCACCGCCACTGTACTCGCCAGCCGTGAAGCGAACGCTGTGAGCTGTGAGCCATGAGCCTGGCTTCCGGCTGAGCGGCGCTCCCCATGTAGGAGCACACTGACCACCAGGGGGCAGCTCCTGCATTGAGCGTCTGCCCCTTGGTGGTCAGTGCACGTCATAGCAACCGGGTAATTTGCATATTACCCTTTCATTATATAGGACTAGGGGCCCAGTGCACGAATTTGTGCACCTTGAAAGGTACTGTGGGCCGCGAGGCTGTAGTGGGCACAGGGGCGGGTCTCAGCCCATCCTCCGCACCCCCGCCTGACCCCTCCCACCATGGCTCCTGGCCCCCTGTCTGCAAGCAGCCTCACTCCCACCACCACCACTCCCACACACTGACAGCACCATCCCCACTCGCACCCGCTGATGGCGCAGAGCGATTGGGGCCGGCACCAGCAGTGGGTGCGAGCAGCGACTGCTGCCCTGATCACCCCTCAGGAGCAGGGGGAGGTGGAAAAGCCCTCAGGGACTATCAGAGCCAGCAGCCACCACTCGCACCCACTGATGGCACCAAGCAATTGGGGCTGGCGCTGGGAGCCGGCAGTAGGTGCAAGCGCCGGGCGGGACCACAGCGCATAGGAGCAAAGAATTTTCAGTAACCACCAGAGGCTCACCCCGATGACAGCCACCGGCATCCCACCTTGGTCTGGCGCCTCCGCTCACCGGCTCCACCATCCCACCGCAGCCTGATGCCTGCCATGTTCCGCGCTCTGCCACCTGCTGCCAAAGCCCGCTATGTTCCGCGCGTGCCCCCTGGTGGTCAGCGCACGTCATAGCGATCGGTTATTTGGTTGTCCATTCGGTCTATTTACATATTAGGGTTTTATATTTTATATATATAGTTATTTACTGCCTTTGAGGCAAGTATGGGGAAAGTGTAATTTACAAAGGAAGCCTCAGAGAAAGATGCATTTCTGAGTAACTTCCAGGAAGGCAGGTCCCCACAATCGGTTTGGCTCTTCTTGAGGGATGTGACTGGGACTCCCGGGCTCAGGGTGGTTCCATCAGAGTAGGGTCCCCGCAGAGCATAGGAGCCCAACCTCAGAGCTTGCAGGTGCCCACCTCCCATCTGCAGGCTGGGCTAGATACTGACCATGGCACCGTGGATATCCAAAATGAGGCTTGATTTATGTCTCAGATCTCAAACACATGAACAATAAAACGATTACGACAGAATATACGTAAGGGGTATTATAAGTGATCTATTACGTGTTCCTTTCCTGCTGCTCCACTTTCAAATTGACTGAAATCCAAAAATGTCATTGCACAAAATTGATATTTCACTAAAAGAAGTTGAGTAGAACATTGAGCGAGGCACGGTGCTGTCTGCCAAATGGTCTCCCATCCAGAAGTACCTTCTGGTTTCTTCTCCCTCGGGTGTTTCGACCTTTCTAATACAGCTAGCCGTTTATCTTTTTCTTTTCTTTTTTTAAGCTGAAGGTTAATGCATTACTATCTTTATCTAACTCCAGCACTTTCCAAAAGCCTCCATTTTTAAGCTGAAATATACACTGTCTCAGGCCATATTTTATTTTCCAATAAAGACTAGAGTTTATTCCATTTTGTTGCCTGCTTTTTAACATTTTAGGTTTTACACCTGCACTCCAAAAATGAAGATTTCCAAAGACTGACATTTTTATTGCATCGATCTATTTACTGATTTCACATATTACCAAGTTGGCGTCCTCCCCCAGTTCTGAATTCAGCATCCCACTGCTATCCTTGTTAGCAGCCTGGTGGCCTAAGCCTGGATTTTTGGGCGCCTGCTGTGGTGAACAGTTTGAGCACTAACAGCAGAGAGAGAGGATCACCAGAGAGACAGACGTGGCCTGTGCTATCTGGATCCCCAACAGCTCCTGAGTATTAAAATAGCTGGTGAGCGTGAATGAGGAGGCTCTGGGGGTGGTAGGAGGGGTGGGGGCTGCTGTCAGGGAGGGAGGGTTCCTGCAGGAATTGAGCACCGAGGGTGTGGCGGTGATGCATCTGGTGCCCCAGATGCTGCTGCTGCTTATAGGAGTGCAGACAGGCAGCCCCACAGGGCCAGGAAGGAGGCTCCATGTGAAAGACAACGGCTGGACCTTGTGCTGAGTTCAGACGGCATTTGAGTGCCTTCAGTTCAGCCTGCACTCATGAATACACACCTCATTCCAGGGAACACCCTGAACAGATAGAATCTGGGCCATAAAGAATGAGGAAGACATACTAAATCATGCATTCAGTCATTCATTTATCTCACATTTATTGAACAACTTCTACATGGCAGACACTGCCCAAATTGTGAGCATACACCAAGTCTCTGAGCATCAGTGAAAGAGTGTTTGTGAATAATAAAGCATATATGCCTGGGAGAATGTTTGGGAAAATACAGACATGCTAACCATGATGCATGGTGGGATTTGGGGGGACTCATTTCTTCCTTTAGCTCACCTGTCTGACTTTCTCAGTGCTCATGTAGCATTTTTTGTAAGTAAATTATTGAAGAAAAAATATTTTGAGAAATAGCTCCTCAGTCTCTCCTCTCAAAATAAAACAAGATAGTATTGAAAATTATGCCAGTGATGGTGTTTATCACTTTATTCCTGAGAATGATCTCCCATTCAGACAAACTGCCTACTTTGTGGATGCTCTAGAAAAAGAAAAGAAAAAGCTAGAGAGCTTAAAATAGTTGTTAAATCAAAAATTGAAATTTTTTGTTGTTTGGGGGATTATTGCTCTCCCACACATGAATAAACATTACCGAAATTGATTCTCCACTCTCAGATTACACACTACTCACAAGTGGCTTTGTGGGCAAGTTTTACTAGACCTTCAGAAAACAGTTAACTTTCATCTTATACAGTCTCGGAGAACAGAAAAAGAGAGCCACTCGATCCATTGTCTGAGGATAGTTTACTCTGACATCAAAATCAGACAAGGACAGTACTAGGAAAAAGTTATAGACCCATCTCATCTTTTATCATATTTACAATATGCTAAATACAATATTTGCTAATAGAATCCTTCAGTATATTAAATTCATATGCATCATGACCAAGTACGGCTTATCTTTGGAAAGCAAAGATGACTTTGATCAAAGGATCTTTTAATAATTGGTTAAATTCACTTATTAAAAGGGATAAACCATATGATCATCTCAGTAGGTACAAAGAAAGTGTTTGATAAAATTAGATATATATTCCTACCTTGAAACAAAGCGTTAGCAAAACAGGAACAGAAGAAAGATTCCTTAACTGGATAAGTGATATCCATCAAAAAACCACCTCAGATGTCATGTGGTGGGAAGATTTTAGAGACAGTTCTGTTAAAGTCATGAACAAGACAGGGATGCCAAATAACATACTTACTATTCAGCATTGTACTGGAGGTTACCCCCAGTTCAATAAGGCAAGAAAAAGAAATAGGAGGAAGAAAAAAACAATCATTTTGTACAGGCAATGTAGTTGTTCACATAAAAAAAATACAAGATGTGCTACATAAAATCTATTAGAATTAATAACAGAACTCAGCAGAATCTCTCAATTGGAGATAAATATACAGGAATCACTTGGGTTCCTATATTTCCTTAATAACCATTTAGAAACTATAATAGAAAAAATTATACTTATAGTAGCAACCAAAACTATATGGGACCTAGAAGTAAATCTAATGAAAGATATGCAATAGCTTTATGGAAATAACTATAAAACATTATTGAAGGACACAGAAGATCCAACTAAATGAAGAGATACATCATGTTGGATGGGAGGCTTAATATAAAGATTCCAGTTTACCCCATATTAATACAGGGTATTCATGGCCTTTGGTCAAATGATCCTAAAATTCATATGAAAAAGGCAAAAATAGTCAAGGTAATTTATAAGAAGAACAAAATGAGAAGAACTTCCCTATGGCTTATCAAGGTTTATTATGAGTATCGTAATTTTATAGCAATCAAGACTGTGATATTGGTACTGAAGTGGATATTGCTCAATGGAACAGAGTAAAAAACTCAGACCCTTGAATTATTTAAACTTGATAAACAAAAGATGGCCTAAAAGATCAGCAGCAGAAGGTTAAACTATTCAATAAATTGAGTAACTTGTGAGAAGAAAAAGGTACCTCATACAATATGCACAAATAAATTCCAGGTGGATTAAAGACCTAAATGTGAAAAGCAAAACCTTAAAATTTGGGGGAAATCTGTAAGACTCACTTACCACCTAATGGCAGGAATAGATTTTTAAAAACACAGTGCAGCTCTAGCTGGTTTTGCTCAGTGGATAGAGCGTCGGCCTGAGGACTGAAGGGTCCCAGGTTCAATTCCGTTCAAGGGTGCATGCCCAGGTTGCAGACTCGATCTCCAGTAGGGGGCGTGCAGGAGGCAGCCCCAATCAATGATTCTCTCTCATCATTGATGTTTCTATTTCTCTTCCTCTGAAATCAATAAAAATATATTTTAAAAAAACAATGCAAATTTATCACTAACTATAAAGAAAAATACTGATAAATGTGACTATGTTAAACTTTTTAATTTCTGTATGACTGAAGATACCACATAAGTTAAAAGATAATGTTACAGCCTGAGAGGCAATAGTGTGATCAGCAGAGAATTAGCATCCATAAGGTATGAAAAGCTCTGACAAATTAGCTGGGAAAAGACATACAATCAAATTGGGAGGGAATAAAAATGAGTAAATTATATGAATGAGCAACTCAGATAAAAAAAACCTGAATGTTCCATATACACAGAAAATATATTGAATCTTACTAGGAATCAAAGAAGTTTATATTAAAACAAGATACCATTTTGTACTTATCAGATTGGCAAAATATTGAAAGGTGGACTATTTGAAGTGTTGATGAGGAAGTGGAACTGTGGGAAGTCATACACTGCTGCTGGGAGTGAAAATTAGTGCAATCTCGCTGGAAAGCAATTGGCAGCCTCTCTGGTACAGGACCTGGCAGTTGCATTCTAGGTACACTGTTGTGTGTGTGCACAAAGAGACACGTCTGTGGGCTTTTTTCTTGCAGAAAGTGGGAGGAGTTTAAATGTCCATCAACAGGAAACATGGTTGGTTATATAGCATGTTCATATAAACAACTAAATGACTAAATTAGATAAATTAGAAAGCATGATGTTGAATGAAGAGTTGCAAAAGATTCTGTAGTATGACTTTATCCAAAGTGTAAGAACACTGAGCAATATAATGTGGATGATGCATACTCATGGGCAAAAGTATAAAACATAGATGAGACAAAGACACATCAACTTCCGAAATTCAATTCAACCTGGGGAGATAGAAGGGAAAGAGAGGGAGTTGAAAACAAGGAGGGCTTTACCTCACTCTGTCTCCGAGGACAAAATGTTAAGATTTGTTCCAACTGGGTGGAGAGACACTAGTTATTTGTTAGATACAAAAAGAGTGGGGGAGGAATGAATAAGTGTTGTTTAATATATATATCCTATATAATAAAAGCCTAATATACTAAGTGCCCGGTCGTCTGTTCAACCAATCAAAGCATAATATGCTAATGATATGCTAAGGCTGCTCAACCGCTCACTATGATGTGCACTGACCACCACGGGGCAGACAGTCGACTGGTCTACCAGTCACTATGATGTGCACTGACCACTAGGGGGCAGACGCTCAGACCGGTAGATTAGCTTGCTGTTGGGGTCCGGCCGATTGGGACTGAGTGAGACAGACCAGACACGCCCTGGAGCCCTCCCGCAGTACCTCCCCAGCTGGCCAACCTCCTGTGTCCCTCCCCAGCCCTGATCGTGCACCAGTGGGGTCTCTTGGCCTGGCCTGTGCCCTCTCACTTTCGGGGACCCCTCAGGGGATGTTGGAGAGCCAGTTTCAGCCCGATCCCACAGGCCAGGCCAAGGGACCCCACTGGTGCACGAATTCATGCACCAGGCCTCTAGTGTGTGTGTGTGTGTGTGTGTGTGTGTGTGTGTGTATTTATATATTTATACTAGCGGCCCAGTGCACAAAATTTGTGCACACATAGGGTCTCTAGGCCTGGCCAGCAATCAGGGCCTTCCTTCATTCCGTGCCACACCCTGATGGTCAGCGCATGTCATAGCCAGCGATCGAACTCCTGGTCAAACTCCCGAGGGGACACTTTGCATATTAGCATTTTATATATATAGATAATTTTTTTAATTTCAGAGAGAAAGGGAGAGGGAAAGATAGAAACATCAATGATGAGAGAATCATTCAACGGCTACCTCCTGCATGCCCCACACTGGGGATAGAGTCTGAAACCCAGGCATGTGCCCTGACCGGGAATAGAAACATGACCTCCTGTTTCATAGGTCAATGCTCAACCACTGTGCAACACTGGCTGGGCATTAAGTGTTTAAAGAAATCATGTAAGTAGATGTTTTTAGTGATGGTTGCTCTTCTTCTGCAGTGAGACAAAAATATCTCTTGGATCTCCAAAATTAACCTGTTGAGTTGGAGATGATTCACCCCCCGGTGACTTCACAGTTAGCTCTCATAAGTAAAATTATCACTCATTCATTTTTCAGAGCCATCTGTATAATCAATATGAAAAACAAAATCAATATGTACCTCTGTTGAAATATATAAAATTCCCTTTAAAAATGAAAGCTTCATGCATCTTGATGAATATGTGGTATTATTCCATTGTATAGTAAGACTGGCTTTTTGTATTTATAAAAAAAAAAAGGATGAAATCTAAATCTCCTTGTTAGATGGGGATTTAATTGAGGTCTATCTAATGTTTCAAATAAGTGCGAAATCACAGTCATTAGGGAGCCAAAGACAATTTTATGAAAGCAGATGCATGAAAGCAAAGATTGCAGGCTTTGTCTGGAGCTGATTTGAACTACAGCTCTGCTACTTACTATCTTCTTAGCTTTGAGTGAATTACTTAAACCTGCTGTGCCTCAGTTTCCTCATCTATAAAACGGAACTCATAGTCCCTCTCTTGCAGAACTCTTGTGAGGATCCAATACATGGTATACACTGCCTTGGGCACAAAATCTGTGCTCAAAAGTTAACATTATCTCTGACGTGGTTATTAATTGAGTTACAGATTCCTCTGTGCTGATGGATGGGTGGATTGGTGGGAAACTAACACAAGATGAGATAAGGAGCTCGTAGGATTTACAGCTGCCCCTGCCAATGTTTTTGTTTTGTTTAGGTTTTTTTAGTTTTTTGTTTTTGTTTTTAGTTTTTTTTTAACATATATTTTATTGTAGATAGTATTACAAATATCTCCCATTTCACCTGAAACAATAAGTTATTTCAAGGCCCAGGAATTTATTTTTGCAACAAAAAACAACAACAACATGATTTCATCTTTTATTTCTTAAATATATTTTTTATTGATTTTTTACAGAGAGGAAAGGAGAGGGATAGAGAGTTAGAAACATCGATGAGAGAGAAACATCGATCAGCTGCCTCCTGCACACCCCCTACTGGGGATGTGCCCACATCCAAGGTACATGCCCTTGATTGGAATCGAACTTGGGACCCTTGAGTCCACAGGCCGACACTCTATCCACTGAGCCAAACCGGTTAGGGCTGATTTCATCTTGAAGATGGTCAAATGTTGCTTTTAACGTGTAATTATCTAATTTGAGGTATTGCAATAATCTGAACCTTCTTTCCTATAAGGAGTGCCCTGTTTGACTACCATTGTTTTTGTATATCCTTGCTCAGCACCCTCAAATATCCAATACAGCCAAGAAATTTCATCATGCGTGTCCCCCCAAAACACTTAATCCTCTCTACAGACCACTGGATGAATGAATCTCTGTGCCTGCTCCCAGGCCTGAGCCAAAGGCAAGATTTCAGAGACACCCAAGCTCAAGCTGGAGGAGGGGTGACTGGCCACATGGCAGAGGAAGTGGAGACTGGCTAATGCAACACCCCCTCTCTTCATTTAGTTGTCTCTGGCAACTCAGTCCTTTCTCCCTCCATCTGCCAACTGCCAACCCACTGTTCCCAAGCCTGCCTTTCAATTCCAACCCTTATTTTTAAACTAGTGGCCTGGTGCACGAAATTTGTGCACATTAAAAGGGAATTAATTAGAGGAAATATTTTAATATTGCTATTTGCCCTTTCTCTATAATAGATGTGTCAGAGATGAAAGAAAATTAGTAAAATGTATATGAAAATATTCCTCCTGTCAGAGTCTGGGACACGCTGCAGGACCCAGAGTCAAGTTCCCGCCCACCTGTGCATGCCTCAAAATCGTGTGAGACCCAGACTGGCTGGTCCCACCCCCATTGGGCGAGATCCAGACCCAGCCAGCCCCACCTTCGTAAAGCCCCGCCAGGTGGGGGGCACAGCCTCAGGTCCCCCGTCAAGCCCCGCTGAGTGGGGAGGGCAGGGTGCGGCCTGAGGTCCCCCATCCTGGGTTGGGGCAGGGGGCGTGCCTTGAGGTCCCCTGTCAAGCCCCACCAGGTGGGCGGCACAGCCTGAGGTCCCCCATCAAGCCCCGCTGGGCAGGGGGCACAGCCTGAGGTCCCCTGGTCTGGTGCCAGGGTGGGGGGTGTGGCCTGAGGTCTCCCATCAAGCCCTGCCAGGTGGGGAGCACGGCCTGAGGTCCGCCAGCCCGGGCCAGGGCGGGAGGCACGCCTTGAGGTCCCCTGTCAAGCCCCGCCGGGCAGGGTATGCGGCCTGAGGTCCTCCATCAAGCCCCACCAGGCGGGGGGGCACAGCCTCAGGTCCCCTACCCCGGCCTGGTGCCATGCAGTCTCAGGTAGCTGCTGATCCCTTGTTACGGGAACCCCACCTCCGCTGTGGGCGCAGCCATCTTGTGACGGCGTTACAGTGTGAGGGTCAATTTGCATATCACCTCTTTATTATATAGAATAATTCATTCTCTTGGTGAGGGAAAAGGGCTGGTTTGGTGGTGGACCACACAGGGGAGAGACTGCCTAGGAAGGATAAAGTGTAGCTCTGACACAGTGATCTACAGTGATGCCCAGCAAGCTGTGAACAGAGAGTAGCTTACACCACCGAAATAGATATTTGCATTATCCCTCAGAATCCCTAATTGGCTAATTATTTAGGGAAGAAGGGTCTTTTCACCATGTCTTGCTTTTATGGGAAGAGACAGGGTTTGGATGGGAAAATGAGAAGCTCAGGCAGGGTAGGACAAGTTTAGTTGGAGGTGCCCACTACACAGCCTTGTGTGGCCCACATGCCCCCCCAGGGTCTCCCAAACGCAGCATGCTCTGGACTGGAGAAGTCATCTTCCCCCCACGTTCCCAGATGCCTGTTGCCTTTGGGGGTGCCTTAATGAGCCCCACCCCACCCATCTCACAAGCTGGGAGAAGCACCAGCCTCAACCTTAATTCATCACTCTTCCCCAACAGTCTGCTGAGGCTCATTGCCTGCCCTTCGCCCATAGGACAGGCCAGCATCAGAATCCCCATTCGTTTATCTGTCTTGCTAATCGTCATGGCTGCTTATTGCCTCTGGGAATGTCTCAAGGCAAGTAAAAGTGTTTGAAATCCATATTTCAAATCATCTTATTCAAACTTTTGAAACTTTTATGGCCCATTTCTTGTCAGATCTGATTAGATCATTACTTTTACCTTATAAGCGGGGTGCGGAAAAGTGCTTGTGCTGAGGATAAACGTCAGCTCTGCCATGTTCTTGCTGTTCACTTGTGTTGCCACGATCAGCATAACATCTTCAGTCCTCAGTTGTGTTTCTTGCAGGAATCTTTAAAAATCACTGGTACATTTTGTGACAGTTAGTTTAGTTAGAACTAAATAATATAATCAGTGAGTCTGTTTAACCAAGCACACATACACATATGCCGAAATAATTCAAAATTGCGGAAAGGGAACAAAAAAGTGAGGGATACACTAACTACCCGCTGCCCAGGTGAGGGTTCCCTTAGGATACCACGTACCAGTGGGAAAGGCACCAGATGTTATATCTCGGTCCTTGAGTTCGGCTAAGAAAAGAATTCCGAGCCAAGGAACTCAAATACAAGCAAAAGTTCATTTAGAAAGTCACGGGTAGAAGTGAGAAATGAGTTACTGAGGCAAAAGAAGGTCCTTTGGAGCTTAGGAGAAAGAAAGCAAAGGTGCATACCTTGAGGGAAGAAAGGGGGAGGAAAGGCATTGGTGTGCTGGAGAGAGGGAGGGAGAGAGAGAGAGAATGCTCTAGAGAGAGAGCCGCCTAAGGAAGGAAGGGGTGGGGAAAGGCACGGACTTGCTCACCAGAGAGAGCGTGCAATGCACTTGCTGGGTCCTTTGCTTTAAGGGGTTTTATCTGTTTCCAAAAGCGAGGATTTTAGGGGCAGTCTCAGGGGATGATCTCAATAGAATATTCATCAGCTTTTCCAGGTGTGTCCTTTAAGGGTCTCTACTGATTGATTGGCATTCAGATAGGAGGTCATTCGTCATTGCAGCTGGTCCTGAGGTAGCCATGGTGTCTGTTTTGTCTGGTTTTGTTGCTTTTCTGGGCCTGGAGCTGAAACACAACTGAGGCCTGGATATTATCTGTAGTTTGTCCAAAACTCTGTCTGTCTCTGTGGTCATTAGACCCGAGGCTTTGTTCCTAAGATTATTTGATGTGGGTCAGAACCTCCTTATCGCTAGGGCTTAATGCTTAGGGGAGTGGTCCTGCAAGGGCTTGTATGGGAGTCATCTGAAGCTATTCTCTGGCCCCCTTGTTCCTCCTCTAAGGGGGTCTGTCACATAACTAGGGACATGCCAGGGGAGGGAAGGTCACCTTGGGGGTGAGGTTCCACCCAACAATACTTGACCTCCCAGTTTTACCCATAGGCACCTGGGTCTTCGCACCCTGGTGACCTTCCCTACCTGGCTTATTGTTTCTATTCTGCTCATGTGTGTCTAATTGCCTACTCCAGGTCCTAGGGCCAGCTTGTATGTTAAATATTAGAAAAGCTTAATTTATCCCGTTAGAGAACAAGGAAACAGAATAGAGATTCTAATGTTTTCATTGTGCACACCCACTAATGGTGCCTGGTACGGGCTGCTGCCCTCCGAGTCATGGCGAGCCCTTCCACAGGACCAGCGCTGCTTACTTCTTATTGCGAGTGATGGAAACTTGGGGACCTCAGGAAGGTAGGGGAGGGGCCAAACCTAAGAAGGCCTTAAGAATGTGCTGGATTAATCCTCCACTCAGAAAAACCCATTTCCTGACCCTCCCAGGCCCTCTAAATTGTACTGTGATGCCTTTTAAAGTATTCCAAAATATCTTTCTTAATGTCTTAAAAAGGCCATCTCATTCAAGTATGAAAGGGCATTTTTCATGAGCTTCTCAGCTTTGATCATTTCCGGGTGGGGGGGGCGGGGAGGAGGTCAAAGTTTTGGCATGTCCCTAACTCAAAGGTTCCTTGATGATTTCATCTCATTGTACCACCACCAGTGCTGTTTTTTCTTTAATATTCCAGCAGTATACGAACCCCACTTTTATACAAGAAAAGGAAAATGTTCTCCAGTTTGACTCCACTGGAGATGCAACAACTCAATTAGTTTTTCTGGGAACCATAACTGTGTCAGGTTTTATTTCAGAACACTACTTAATCGTTCCTTAGTGGTTTTGTTCCCACAGCAGCAAAGGGGCAACCAAGAACTAAAGCAGAGCAGTGTCTTCTCTTGAAGGTGCTATATCATCGCCATGGAGATGCCATCCTACAGACCACCTTACCCCACGGTCAACCTCTCTTCCTCCTCATTCAGCCTGGGAACAACAAAGAGCAGGAAGGGAGAGTGGAGGGTGTCAGTCTCTCCCCTGGCTCCTGGCCCCTTGTCATTAGTGAAGGATGGACCCTGGGGGACATGACTGGTTTAATCAGCTTCTCTGAGAGCATGTGCAGCTAAGCAGAGGGATGGGTGTGCATCGTGAAAGTTCAAATTCGAAGTCGTTTGTGAGGCTGTTCCATCTCAAGAAGGCTTTCTTGGACTTTTCTTCCAACACTGAAGTGTGAGTGATTGAGTGCCAGCAACTTGGACTACCACAGATCCCTCTCTGCCCGGGTCTTTCCCATCCCCTCCCCATGCCCTGGGAACTCCCCCCTCCCGCCTTCCTTGTACCCTGGGTCTCATGCTTTGATGGATGGTGTTTGTTAAGCACCACAGATTGGTTTCCTCTGGGTACTATCTCCACTCCTAATTTCTACTAAATGCTTTTAGCTAACTCTGCCTCGTCATCATCTTAAGCTGTTGATAGAAATGAAGTGATGCTATGTGAGTCCATACTGGCTACTACACACAATTTCCAGTTTTATAATTTTGACACAGGTAGCCATAGTCATATACAAGTTTCCCCCACCTTGACCATAGGTAGGAAAGTTACCTAGTCCTGTGAGTATGGAGAGAAGAGTTGAGTCTGTCCCCCAGCCCCTCTCTACCAGGACACAATCCCGGGTGAAGGTCAGGGCTCTTTTCTGGGCTGTGGCTGACAGCTCAGAGACCGTCCTCTCTCCTCACCACCTTTTATTTTCCCCAGAATGTAGTACCTTGTTCTTACCATGCTGAAGCTCATCTGCCTCTTTTCTGCCCACTCTCCCAGCTTCCCGCTGTTTATCACTACCAGCTTGGCATTTCACCATCTGTGAGAGCTCCGTGTTTTCTAGAAACGTAAAAACATACATCGCTTGTACTATGGCTGAACATCATTTATAGAAACATCAACTCAGACTGGCCCCAGCACTTTTCCATGCAGCGAAGGGTCCACTTAAATGATGTTTTGCTTTCTTTCGCCAAACTAGTTCATGACCATTATTATGCCATTCTCCCTACATAGTTCTGGTGCTTATTCTCAGAGCACTGACTTCATAATGCTGTCGCTTGAGCTCCTCCATCAGTCTTCGTTTAAGGAAGCCCCTGTTTTTTTCTTCAAGGATGAATTTTGTAGCTTCATCAATCTTGTCTCATCGTGCCAGTCAGGTGAGATATACAGTAGCTGCATAATCATGTTTTCAATCTCCATTCTCAGAGATTCTGAGGTACTTAAACAATCCATTACTTTTTATGGCTGGGGAATGGGAACTTTTGTTCAAATATGGGTGAGAGAATCATCCCTGGCTAAAAGAGCCTTCTTAAGCCTTATACACAGGAGTAAGCCTTACACACAGGAATAAGAAGACAGGTTTGTTCTAGATCTCATGGTCTTTCCATAAACAAACCTGTGCCCAGAGCTAGGCCTGTCTCCCCAGATATCCCAAGTGCACTCCTGACCTTGGCTCCTGAGGCTCACTCTCTTCCTCTCAGTGTTAACCTAAGAAACATTCAAACCTGCAAAGAATTTTTGTGAGTTTATTTGAGCCAAACTGTCGACAATTGCCGGGAAGCAGAATCTCAAAGTATTGAGATAATGCTCCAGAGAACGGCGGGTTTTCATCTTGTTTTATACATTACAATCAAAAGAGGAAATGTAGGTGGGTTACATGCACTCCACTGGTGACAGATTAAGGAGGCCGGAGAAAGCTAAGTGGGAAAACCTCTAGGACTGGATAAAAAGTAAAATGA
Source organism: Plecotus auritus (assembly GCF_963455305.1). Classification (NCBI taxonomy): domain Eukaryota; kingdom Metazoa; phylum Chordata; class Mammalia; order Chiroptera; family Vespertilionidae; genus Plecotus; species Plecotus auritus. The sequence goes on from NC_137770.1 coordinate 63,243,639, forward strand.
TAGACACATACTTATTTTACTTAGGTGGGTGCAAGATAGTTAACAGTCAACAATTAATTCAGTAACAACAAGAGGATTTGTGGTCTCTGCAGAGTGGTGCCTGTGCTTTGAGGGGCCCAGAAAAAAGGAAAATTACTTTGACATTTCAATGATATGTTATCGTAGATGCAAAAAGACAATAGGCTCAGTTAAGTTAAAGATTAACCTTTGTCAGGGAAGATACCGGCCTAGGACGTGACTACCCACTATAAACTGCGTTTTAATTAAAATGGTTTTCGTTTCAGGCCATCCTTTGTGGTTACTTTAGGTCTCTGAGTTTGCAAGGCCGCCATGCAGGCCTTCCCTGAGCTTGTCAGGTTAGCATGTGTCCCCTTTTCCTCCACATCAGCCTGCAATGTTTTTCCTGAGGGCGGGTCACCAACAGGGTCCCCCTGCAGAAAGCTGAGACACAAGGGTGGATGGTAGGAAACAAGCCCAAGATTTCCATGTGCAAAAAGTATTTTGAGTAGGACTGCCCCTCCCAGCTCTCCCTCAGTGCACACACCCTCCTTAAATCATGCAATCAAGCATGTATGCTGGAAACAGCAGTGCCTCCCCATCCCTCCCCCACAGGTCCCTGGGAGTCGTAAACGTTGACTAGAGTGCTGTCTTGAGGTTATTTCTGTCAGTCCTTTCCCCACATTTCCCATAATGTATGCCACCGGATATTGTTGTCGGGATATATAATTTTCTAAGGTCCAGTAAGTGAGAGAAGTGGTAGGCTAAATAAAACTACACAGATATCTTTACTGCAGAACTTCTCAAGGCCTTTAATAAGCTACCTGGTATGACGAATCGCCAAAAGCCAGTCTCAATATAGAGTCCTCCACAAACTCACTGAAGTGACCACAGAACCTTCCTTCCAGGAACATCTAATAAGACGTATTCCGAAGGATCCTCGCTGGGGCATGTCATGATGGGCGGGCCCTGCACTCAGGGAGTTTGGATTACTGGCCCTGCTCCTAAAGATGCTAACTCTGGAGGTCTTGGGCAGAGTGTGGGAATCTGCTTATTAGTTGCTGTTTGTGGTTTTTTTCTTAAAGCTTTCCTTGTGATTTGGATGATGACTATTGATCTTTAGGGCTTCTGAGACGCTATACCTGTGACCCTCCTGGGCCCTCACCAAGGAACTTGTACCCAAGTCCCCTTTGTAGGTAAAAAACACATGTTTATGCAAGAGAGATGCTACAAACTGATGAGGGCCTTTGTAATTTGGGGAAAATTGCTGGCCTGTTTCTGTGCCTTTAGAAACCACCTCCTATGTAGCCATCCTCATCTACCCACATTGAAGTCCACCTTCACAGCCCTCAGAGCTGGGGTTCAACGTCATGCAGAGTTGAACAAATAGTAAATGCTCAATGATTGCAGAGAAACCAAGGGATAAAAAGGACGTTGGACCCCAAATGGCACTCACCAGCATTTTTAAATGGACAGTAATGGGCGTTTTATCACTGTGATATGTTTGTTACAACGACACATTTAAAGGAATTATTTCAAAGGTTAATTTTTAGCCCGACCGGTGCGGCTCAGTGGTTGATCTTCGACCTCTAAATCAGGAGGTCAAGGTTTATCCCAGTCAGGGCACATGCCCGGGTCGCAAGCTCCATCCCCAGTGGGGAGTGTGCAGGAGGCAGCCAATCAATGATTCTCTCTCATCATTGATGTTTCTATCTCTCCCTCTCCCTTCCTCTCTGAAATCAATAAAAACGTATTTTAAAAAATAAAATAAAAGGTTAATTTTTAGATAGCAATATTAACAATATACAAGATATATCTATTAGATATATAACTATTTAACCATAAGGTGAAAACTACTTGCTGTCAAGTTAAAATAATAATGCAAGGAGGTTCGTAGTTTTTCAAATTCTTATGGGGTTAGCTGAGCAAAACGTGTGCCGGGCAGTGCTCTGGAGAACAATGTTGGGAAGGCTGCTGGTGAACAGAGGGGGCTTGGAATCAGGCTGGCAGGGAGGCTATGGTAGAAATGCCAGCTTCACCCAGCTCACAGGGTTAACACCGTGAAGTGCCTGGCACAGAGCCAGCGCTCCCCTCGTCCAGCCACTGGCTGCCGTGTGCCACCAATACACTGGGCTCTGGACGGATGGACAGACAGGAGCACTTAGACACAAGTCCCTGCTCCCACAGAGCTTACACTCTGGTGAACACACATTCAGTTGATTTGTGCTTCTGTATAAATGCACGGTTGCCGCATTTTTGAGAGCCTCTAAAAGTACTTCATTCTCAGGCAATTTTTAGGAACTGTTCCTACAAAGAAAGGACTGTTTTTTTTATATTCCAGAACGGATCTATCTAGACTTCATTGTTCCCGTCAGAATAATCACCTGAGGAGGCATATACTTATTTCAATAACAAAGTCTTTCAGCTTCTCCTGTGGAATTGACTTCCGAGCACACAGCACCATCTTTTGCACATCCTACATGCTTGTAAATATTTGTCTTTGGAGGACTGATTTGATGTTTTTGGAACAAAGGTTATTCACACAAAGGTCTGCTGACTGTGGTGCATCATCAGACAGGGCAAGAATATTATTTGTCTCAAACTCTGGAAGGGCTCAAATCAGGAAGTCAGCTTTCTCATGGGACGGAAGAGTCACCGAGGCTGAAGGGACATCTTGGCCATGTCAGGGCTACTTGGCTGTGAAGTTGCTTGCAATTGCTGTGGTCTCAGACTTCAGGGAGGGAGCTTCCTGGGGCTGTGAGAGGCCGTAGCACTCACCGCTTTAGTTCTGGGTGGAGTCCCCTGAGACCTGCAGCTGGAAGAGCCTGCCAGCTGGATTCACTTTCCTGGAATGACCCAGGGCTGAGGGAGCAAGGCCCAGCCAGTCGTGAGAGGCCTGCGGCTGGAGGAAGCACCGGGGCCTATGTCAGCATTGTGTTTGAGTGTTTATTGAGTCTGTGTCTGCAAGACCTAAGTGTCCAGGGATTAATCACTGTCCACTGAGGGAATGAGTCCGGGCTGGGCAGAGGGGGTGGAGTATGAGATGGGGACGGGCCAGACAAGGACTGCAGAAGCTGGCTGTCCACTGCATATCACATCTGTCACTTCAGGGTGGCCACAGAGCACTGGGCAAAAGCTGTAGGGACCTACAGGGCCCTCAGTTCTCAAAGGAAAATTGTTGGGGTTTGTGTTTTCAGTGTAAGTTTGCACTGTATTGTACTACTTTCTTATTCTTCTGCAATATTTCTCTGGTACTTAACAGACACCATCTCATCGCTGTAAACAGAACTGACCCCCAGGACCCACGGGCACTTGGGTCTAGGTGCTATGGCAACTCGAAACTCTTGTCTCTGTCTTCAGGCAACTTGAATCTCCTTGGGAAGATAGTAATAATGAGTAAGGCTGGCCAGGGGGGTTGATTTCAAATGTCAGCTCCAGCTAATTGGTGACTTCACAGGGGATTTCATCAGATCTAAGGCACCATGGATTGTAAGATGCTGTTCTTAAGAAAGATAAAGGTGCTGCCAATTAAATTGTGATTGCTTTATTACTTAGAATTTTTATTTTATGCTTATTGAAGCATCCTTTTTAGACCTACTTAGATATATTATTTTTAACATGTATTTCTCTTTCTCATTCATAAAGTGGAAACTAAGTTGGCTTTGTTTTTCTGAGCTTCTTCACAGTCAGAGTAGTACCGGCTGAAGCACCTTTGACTTGGTGCTGTCAATGTCTTACTTCCCACACAGTGCAGTTCTCTGTGCCGTCGGAGCATTGGCGAGGCAATATTTCTTACAAAAGTACTTTTTTTTTTAATTTAATAAATCTTTATTGTTCAGATTATTACAATTGTTCCTCTTTTTTCCCCCATAGCTCCCCTCCACCCGGTTCCCACCCCACACTCTGCCCTTACCCTCCCCACTGTCCTCATCTATAGGTATACAATTTTTGTCCAGTCTCTTCCCGCACCCCCCACACCACTTTACCCCCGAGAATTGTCAGTCCACTCCCTTTCTATGCCCCTGATTCTATTATATTCACCAGTCTATTCTATTCATCAGATTTTTTTATTCACTTGATTTTTAGATTCACTTGTTGATAGATATGTATTTGTTGTTCATAATTTTTATCTTTACCTTTTTCTTCTTCTTCCTCTGCTTAAAGAATACCTTTCAGCATTTCATATAATACTGGTTTGGGGGTGATGAACTCCTTTAGCTTTTTCTTATCTGTGAAGCTCTTTATCTGCCCTTCAATTCTGAATGATAGCTTTGCTGGGTAGAGTAATCTTGGTTGTAGGTTCTTGCTATTCATCACTTTGAATATTTCTTGCCACTCCCATCTTGCCTGCATAGTTTCTGTTGAGAAATCAGCTGACAGTCGTATGGGTGCTCCCTTGTAGGTAACTAACTGTTTTTCTCTTGCTGCTTTTAATATTCTCTCTTTGTCTTTTGCCCTTTGCATTTTAATTTTGATGTGTCTAGGTGTGGTCCTCTTTGGATTCCTTTTGTTTGGGGTTCTGTGCACTTCCTGGACTTGTAAGTCTATTTCTTTTACCAGGTGGGGGAACTTTTTGGTCATTATTTCTTCCAATAGGTTTTCAGTATCTTGCTCTCTCTCTTCTTCTGACACCCCCATAATTCAGATGTTGGTATGCTTGAAGTTGTCCCAGACACTCCTTACACTATCTTCATATTTTTGGATTCTTTTTTCTTTTTGCTTTTCCAGTTGAGTGTTTTTTGCTTCTTTGTATTTCAAATCTTTGACTTGATTCTTGTGATCCTCTAGTGTGCTGTTAGATCTCTGTATAATATTTTTTATTTCAGTCAGTGTATGCTTAATTTCTAGTTGGTCCTTCTTCATATCCTTGTGGGTCTCACTAAATTTATCGGCCTTTTCTAGAAAATTCTTGAAAAAGCTTATAACCGTGGTTTTGAACTCTATATCCAGTCATTTGCTTTCATCCATTTCTTTCATTTGTGTTTTTTTCCTTTTCTCCGCATTTTGGCTGCTTCTCTGAGTTGATAGAATGGCTTTGTGTGCTAGGTGTCCTTATAGGGTCCAGTGGTTCAGCCTCCCCAGTTACCTGAGGTGGACACTCTTGGTGCACCCCTTTGTGGGCTGTGTGCACAGTCTTGTAGTTAAGCCTTGATTGTTGTTGGTATCACTGGGAGGAATTGACCTCCAGGCCAATTGGCTGTGAGGATCAGCTGTGTCTATGCTGGGAGAACTTCTGTGCTGGAGACACCCTTATGAGACAAGACTTGCAAAAGCCTCTGTGCTCAGCTTGGATGGGGCGGAATCTCAGGGCAGAGCAGACAGCATTGGTTTCCCGTCAGCCCTGCCCTAATAGGCCCCTGTGTCTCAGTGTCCCGCGGTAATCGCTGCAAGCACCTCTGAGAGAAAGCCGCCCTCGAGTTCTGCCCGCTGCCAGACAGTCCAGTTTCTCCCTGAATGAGCCTGCGTCCCCAGAGTCTCGCCTGGAACTGGAGTTCAGCACAGTCGGAAGCTTTTGTCTCCCTCCCAGTTGAGAAAGCCAGCCGTGCACTTAGTTGCCAGTCCTCTCTGCACGTGTCTCAGTACCTCTGCCTCCTGCAGCTCCTCTGAGTCTCAGTGTGCTTTTCTCTTTCCTTCTAGTTGTAGAATTTCCACTCAGCCAGCCTTCCTATGGTTCTGGATGATGTCCGTTTTGTCTTTTAGTTGTAGTTTTGAAATTGTTGTGCGAGGCAGCAGTTTAGGTGTTTACCTATGCCGCCATCTTGGTTTCTCCTAGATCTTCTACAAAAGTACTCTTGACTTTTCTCCCAAATTTCTGGCTCCTGTTGTATAAGTTGATATGCACACAGGTAATGACAACCACAGCACAACCGCCACCTGGCAACAGTGACTGTAAATGCACCTTGATTTCCAAGATATCAAACTGGAAAAATACATCTTAGACTCTATGAACTATGAACTCTGAGATTCAGCCAAGAAAAAAAGACTACATTCTTGCCCTGACCAGGTGGCTCAGTTGGAGCATCATCCCATACACCAAAAGGTTTTGGGTTTGATTCCCGGTCGGGGCATATATCTAGGTTTCAGGTTCGAATCTCAGGTGGGGCACTTATGGGAGGCAACCGATGGATCTTTTTCTCTCACATTGATGTTTCTCTCTCTCCCTTCCTCTCTAAAATCAGTAAAAACATATCCTCAGGTAAGGATTTTTTTTTAAAAAAAAGACTACATTCTTGTCATTAAGCTATAATTTCCTCCTGTATAATTTGCAAAACTGAATGGTTTCCAGTGCAACAGCCACAACAGGGAGTCCTCTGTGATCTAATAGAGTCTGGAAGACTGTATGCATGAAGTGGGTGTAAAAAGGTCAGATTTGGCCTAAACACGAGGAGACCCCCTTCCAGAGAGGGAAGAGCACAATTTAGAAGGTTCAAAGAGTAAACAAGCATGTCATGTGAACAGGACAATGTGGCTACCAGGCATGGGTGGGGTTTAGTTAAAGAGTGTGGACTCTAAAAGCATGAATTTTTGCTCTAAGAACATAAGTTCAAATTAGTGTGCTTCACTTGTAGGAAAATAATAAATGGTTCTTATATTGCCATAACTTTCATTTCTTTTCTTATCCTAGGTCCCGATGTTTTTAGTTCAAAGAGTTTTGCCCTTCAAGCCCAGAAAAAGATTCTGAGCAAAATAGCCAGCAAGACCGTGGCCAACATGCTGATTGATGACACCAGCAGTGAGATCTTTGATGAGCTCTACAAAGTCACCAAAGAGCACACCCACAACAAGAAGGAAGCCCACAAGATCATGAAAGACTTAATCAAGGTGGCCATCAAAATCGGGATCCTCTACCGGAACAACCAGTTCAACCAGGAGGAGGTTGCTATCGTGGAGAAGTTCAGGAAGAAGCTGAACCAGACAGCCATGACCATCGTCAGCTTCTATGAGGTGGAATACACCTTCGATAGGAATGTGCTCTCCAATCTCCTACACGAGTGCAAGGACCTGGTGCACGAACTGGTGCAGCGACACCTGACCCCCAGGACCCACGGGCGCATCAACCATGTCTTCAACCACTTTGCTGATGTGGAGTTCCTCTCTACCCTTTATAGTCTGGATGGAAACTGTAGACCCAGCCTCAAGAGGATGTGTGAAGGAATCAATAAATTGCTAGATGAGAAAGTCCTCTGAATATCTTCCCTCCTCCTGGACTTTGCTGCATTCCGGTTACAGCCCCCAGTGTGGTCTGGGTGAGAGTCAAGAAAACAGGAAGAAACCCTCGTCGAAGACGCCCATGTTCTGTCCTTTTCATCCCTTTGATGTGGATGCCGAGTTGCGCTCAGGTGTGTTTGTCCCCTGAGCTTGCTGACGAGGTCTGTACTTTAAACCACCTTTGTTTGCGAGCCGAAAGGACATGTCTTCTATGCTAAGCAGAAAGGCTGCCCTGCTCATCAAGGAGAGCTCGATTCATCTGTGGAGTGGAAGGAGCCCTGGCCCAGGAGGCAGAGGACATGGTTTGGTTCCCAGCTCCACCGGCTACAACTCCACCCTCTGGATCCTGCCCGCCTGCCTGCCTCCCTGGGCTGCTGTGAGGATCAAATGAAACAATGTATGTTCACGACTTTGAAGATGCTAATGTAGGGTCTTCTTTTCTCTTCAGAGTGTGAGAGGGATCCACTAGACTATTAAGCAGCAAAGAACAGAACAATAGTCTCTGGTGGGCTGGGCTTGCAATCTGTCTCTAGATGTGCTATTTCAAACAAATTGAAAATGAATCTAAAGGTATGAAAAAGTATAGCGGCAAATTGGGAAAATGTTTTTCAAGAGCTCTGTTTTCTGGATCTTAGATGTGCGGTTTTATGATCCTCCAGTGGACTGGTAGAGTCCCACCCATCACGCAGAAGCGGAGAACTGTACTCCCTGCAGGACCCCCTTCCCTCCTCTAAGGGGCACAATCTGTGAGGCACAGGAGGGTTTATTCTGGCTGCACAGGAGAGTCAGGCAAAGTGAACCCCTACCCATCTTTCTTGGCCTCTCATAGTCATTGTGTGCTGTTTTCTCTAGTTTGTTAATAAATTGAACTACCCTTCCAACAAGAGGTTTTGGAATTGTGATTCAAAAATAAAATTCCTGTGCTGGCCGGCTTGCTCAGTTGGTTGGAACGTTGTCCCATGCACCAAAAGGTTGCAAGTTGGATTCCCGGTTGGGGCCGTACTGGAGGCAAATGATCAATGTTTCTCTTTCACATCAATGTTTCTCTCTCTCTCTTACTCTTCTTATCTCTCTAAAATCAATAAACATATCCTCAGGTGAGGATAAAAAGTAAAATTCCTTGGTGTTAGATACAGTGTTAAAGATAATGGGATTTAAAGGAAGAAGAAAATGAAGAGTAAGGCCTCTGCACTTAGACCCTATGGGGAAGTGGCCCCAAGGGAAACCAGGTGGGGTATGTGTCCCTGGTCCAGGGGGAGCCAACTCACAGACATGGTGACTGCCTCTTCTGAATGTCTCACAGCTTCGCTTTCACACTGTGGCTTCTGACATCCTTTCATCATAGTCTTAATAAACATCAGGACACTGTATTGTCTTATAATGTTGTCTAAAGGACACCACATTAAGAGACATGCTCTTGCCCTGGCTGGTATGGCTCAGTTGGTTGAGTGTCACCCTATGCACCAAAAGGTCACTGGTTCAATTCCCAGTCAGGATACATGCCCAGAGTTGGGCTCAATCCCCAGTAGGGGGCCTGTAGGAGGCAACCAATCGATGTTTCTTGCATTAATGTTTCTCTCTCTCTCCCTCTCTCTGTCTCTCTAAAAATCAATAAAAACAGTTTTTTTACAAAAAAGATGTGCTCTTCCTACATCACCTCCTGTCCCACTATGCTTCTCTTGTAGAACACCACATTAGCTCAGCCCCAGGGTACATCCCACTCCATGGTCTCTCTCTAGCAGGAGCATCAAGAGATGGTTTGTGGGAACATGTGAAACAAACCTAGAGTGTCCTTTTAGCCTCAACTGGCTCCCATGTCAATATCAGTGCAAACCGTTCAGTTCAGTTCTTCAGCTACCAACACTCAAAATTAGTTCATAGGAAGGATGTCCAGGGAGGAATAGGGAATAGTTAAGTCAGCCCCTGTTCTCCATATTTGACAGGCATGGCCTAGTCAGTGCCTCCTCATAGACATAAGGGCTAACAATGATACCTTGTGCACATCTGAGCTGGAGTCGTTGGTCATTGGGGCAAAGCTGGTGGGAATTACAGGCAGATGACTCCCCCTCTCACCCACCCAGTAGGCAGCAAGCAGCCCAGCAGTAGCCACATGAATTTTTACATGCAGAGCCCTCAATGCCTGCCTTGGTGTACTCATCTGATTAAGGACTGCGTGCTAGTTTGAGGGCTGGTTCTTTTTTCACTAAGCAGGTGGATCTATCCAGAGAACTGAGACCCAAAAAAGAATGGGTGGAGCTGTCGTCTGTCCATCTGAGACACAGCAGGACAGAAGACGGGATCCCCAGCCAAAGAGGATTGATTGCAGGTTCTCCCTGCTCCACAGGCCATGGCACACAGCAGTGGCAGCAAAGGAGGGACGAGCAGGTTCTGACAGCCCATGAGTCTGCAGGAACTGGGTCCTCCTTGCTCTGCTCAGAGAAGGAGCAGCACTTCCAGCAACAGGTCTCAGCAGGGGCAACAGCAGAGCGTAGACCAAAACATCTACGGCCTCAGGCCTCCCCACTGCGGCAGCCAGGCAGCTCTCCTGCAAGGCCGGCTGGGTGTATCTCAAGCTTATCAACAGCAGAGGGAGCTGGGCTATCCCGGTGCAGGAGACCCACCATTCCTCTAACCCAGTGGTCGGCAAACCAAGGCTTGCGAGCCACATGCGGCTCACGATCCGCGGTTTGTCACTCTGTTGACTAATGAGTTTGCCGACCACTGCTCTAACCCAACCTTATGTGTACATTTCAACATACCATTGGCATATAAACTCTAGTGACTGTCAAGTTTCCTCATCCAAATGAAATGGTTACAAATTTCAAATACTTTACATAACAGTGACCAAAGAAAGGATCTAATTATTGGTTTATTCCCAGGGTTTTAACTATGTTACTTAGTGGCCCTGAAAAGCTGTTTTGGCTGGGAAAAGTGTGACAGGCTAGCAGAGGCTTTCAAAAACAGGACTCTGTGGATGTGCATTTTGCTTAGAATCCTGTACAAAATTTTCAATAATGAGAACCCACAAAAGCAAGGTTAGCGTGTCTACATGTAAGTGGCACCTGAAATAAAACTGATTTCAAAACAAGTAACAGTACAAAATCACTCAGTTGATCAAGCCCCACACAAACCAGAGAGCAATGCCTGGCTGTGCAATTCCAAGGCAGAGAAAGGACTCATTCTTTAAAGGGGGTGAGAGGGCGGCAGAGCAGCTTGTCTGTCATCTGGAAACATCACCGAGTCTCAGCATCCCTGAGCACTCGGCTCTGTCCCCACGGGAGGACACGAGGGATGCATGCTGAAGTTCCCACCCACCCTGATTCGGTGTCCTCTGTGAATCTGAACCCTGCAGGAACACATTCCCTGCCGGCTGTGCCTGCCATACGTCTGTATCACTCTTCCTCCGTGTTTGCATCTGTGAGTCTTGACACCCTCAGCAACTCCAGGTCTCTGCTCAGTGACAAATGAAAATGAAAAGACGTCTCCATCTGTGCGTCTCTCCCAACTCCCATCTCCCCCATCTGTACATTTCTCGGAAGCAAATCAGTACATTCACTGGCTGCTCCAATGAACTTGTATTCATTTATATAAAAGAAGAAAATTCAAATCAGGCCTTCATGTCCTCCATCCCAATGTCTTTGGTGATTTTTTTTTATTATTATTATTACTATATGGTCCCAGATGTCAAGAGCAAAACCAATCAGTAAAAATTCTAGAGCAGCCAACTGGCTGCCAAGACACTGCGTTAGCAGCACACTGCAATGTCCAGTAATGGGCTGGGACATTGACAGGAGTCGTGAGTCACATAGCCTGGAAGGAGAGGGTTGCAAGGCTCTCCCCACTCAGAAGTCTGTGGCCAGTGGGTTTCCCTTATTTAGTCTGACCCTGCTCTAGGGGCTACAACCCAGGCCAGGCCCACCTCCTGCTCTTTTCTTAGAAGGTTGCCTTGCTTGTTAGAGAAAAGACTTTTCTACAATCCTGTCCTCAAAATGGCACCTAGGAATCCTGTGGCGGGTGAGCTGGAAGGGGCAAGAGTTCATGAGTTCTATATGGAGTTTTAAGATTTTTGTTTCATCCTAACTTTAAAAAAAAAAAAAAATCAAGATCAACATCAGTAGCTTCCGAATCATGTGGGGATGACTATCTTATGACCAGCTGGTGCCATCTGGCTTCAGGGTTTGAGTTACTCTTTGTGTTTACAATGTCATTCATGCTGATTGATCAACTCAAATGAGAGAAAATTATTTAACTTAATATGTTTCTCTCTCTGGGCCTGGGCATCCCCTAGGGGTCTGCAGGCCTAGTTGCGCATCTCTGAGTTCTCAATTTTGAGAAATGTTGCTACTACATATGGACGTATAGGTTTGTAGAGAATGAGTGTCACCCTGCCCTTGATGGTGACTCATTGGTGGGCCTCAAAGGTAAACCTGTGTCTGAGGGACACAGATGCCTGCTGCAGAAAGGGGCAGGCTCCCACATGAAAACTGGCCAGGTAGAGCTACCACATAAATCAAAGGATAAATCAAAGGATTGACAAACCTGTCCTGGCAATCCTAATACTAAATCTCAAAGGTACAAGAGAGGCTATCGCCGGACATGCCAGGCACTGCTGCTCCCAAGGAGGGGAGTAGTGGAGAAAGCTTGCAAAGCTTCCTTGCAAAGAGAAGTGACCTGGACCTGCCCATACTGTCCCAGTTCCAGCTGCACCTGCAGCATGCAGATTCCCAGGTGTCAAGAGCGTGTGCGATTCCAGGATCCCAACAGCTTAATCTTTGGTTAAATTAAAGAATAAGGCATGTGGCACTCAGAATGCCTCCCAGTCCCTGGAGGAGGAGGGAGTAAGCCAGAGCAAGCCGTTCTCATACCCCACCCTGATTAGCACCTCAGTGCCACACTAACCTGTCCTTTCCCTTTCTGTCCTTTTTTTGATGAGTTGGGGCAGGCCTCTATAGAGGAGGTGTGCTGGCCGCCCACCCAGGCAGCCGGAGTTTGGGCAACCGGACCCCCCAGGCCGTGGTATAGGACTCTTCCTTGCTGACTGCTAAGGCCTTTCTGGACCAGTTCCTGGGAAAAGGGAGTCTGGGGATTGGCTCCACCTCAAGGAGGGGCTGGGTGGGAGCCAGGGCTTGGCACAAAGCGAATGCTGAATGCCCAGGCTAGTGGGGAAGCAGCAATTAGGTTATGTTAGGAGGGAAAGAGCGCTCTTCCAGCCTCTGGCTTGTGAAGGAAGAGCTTGCAGGCTACGTCCCGAAGGTGACTGGGCTCCCTCTGCCCACCTCTCAGAGCAACGTCTTCCCTGCCAAGAGGGTCATATTTCCTTAGTGATGGGAATGGGCTGCCCTGGTCTGTGTAAGAAGCAGCTGCAACTTGACCTTAGAAATTGATAGTTGGGTTTGGGAGACAGAGAGTTGCACAAGGTCCCTAAGAACGCTTCCAGTTCCATAGCTCCGTATTCTGAGCATCACAGGAGAGAAGCTTGGACATTTCTTCATTGCAGATTTCTTAGGGGGAAGCTATTCATTATTTAAATGAAGAAATAGCTTCCAAATAGACTGAGGAATGACTCCTCGATGATCCCCGTCAGGACTTCTGACCGTAGGTCTAAGTTCATGATTTCAAAAGGGAAAAGCTTTAAGCCAGAAAATGCAGGGTAAAATCAATCCATGAAGACCATTGAGCTGCAATGTGGGCCCAGATAGTCAGCCAGTCACCAGCTTAGCAGGTGCTCGCTGGGATTCAACGTTAGGATTGAACCTCTCCTGAGATACACATTTCAAATCAAAATGTGTCAGACTCCAGCAATACATCTTTGTAGAGATAATAGGGTGATAAGCAAAGTCATGAATAAGTCATTACTGATTTGAGTCAAATATCATAGTAAATTATCAGAATTAGGTTTAAATCCTATTAAATAAAAGACTAATATGCAAATCGACCGAATGGTGGAACAACCAGTCGCTATGATGTGATCTGACCACTAGGGGGCAGATGCTCAATGCAGGAGCTGCCCCCTGGTGGTCAGTGTGCTCCAACAAGGAGAATGCCACTCAGCCAGAAGCCCTGAGCCAGGCTCACAGCTGGCAAGTGTAGCAGTGGTGGTGGGAGCCTCCCTGGCCTCCGTGGCAGTGCTAAGGATATCCAACTGCCAGCTTAGGTCCACTCTCCAGTGGGGAGTGGGCCTAAGCCAGCAGTCAGACATCCCCCGAGGGCTCCCGGACTATGAGGGGGAACAGGCTGGGCTGAGGAACCCCCCAAGTGCACAAATTTTGTACCTTGGGCCTCTAGTATATTAATAAGGCCATTCTCCCAATAAATCGAACATTTATGAAGTTCTCAGAACTTCTCCCCCCACTGTTTGAAACATTTTTAGTACATCTCATTACAGCCCAAAAGCTCTTCCTTCACAAGCCAGGGGATGGAAGAGTGCTCTTTCCCTCCTAACATAACCCTAATACATTCAGCATTCTCTCTGTGCCAATGACATGCACCCCAGTGTATTCCATGCACCCCAGTATGGGGAACTCATTCTCTCACTGAAATAACACTATCCTTATTCATATATACAACTAGCGTTCTTTGAAATATCTCTAATATGCATCTTTATGTTGCATTCCATGCACCCCAGTGTTGTGAACGCACCTTTTTTAATGAACACTTTTATTGAAATATAACTCACATAGCATACAATCCACCCATTTAAAGCATGCAATTCAGCAAATTTTGGTATATTCACAGATATGTGCAACCATAACCACAGTTTTAGAACATTTTCATCACCTCAAAAAAAAAACTTAGTTCCTTTAGCTATCATCTCCCTCTGCCCATTCATGCCTTACTAGCAATATAAAAGTTGCTCTTTTATATTGTTGCACATCACACATAATAATTTTTCAATATTGGAATGCACTACAGGTGTAGGTTCAGAACAAACAAATCCCAATGACATGCACAACTAAGACTCATTGTGTGGATCCAGGTTGAGCCTCAAGCATCCTCTGCATCATTCTTGGAAAGACAAGCCTCACCACCCTCTTAAAGGGTGGCCTCTGCAAGGAGGTGGATTCGTCTAAGTCTAAGGATGACAGGATATTAAAGTATTCAGTTATTATTATAGAATCATCTACTTCTCTCTTTAATTCTATCAGTTTTTGCTTCCTATCATTAAGTGCATAAATGTTTATAATTGTCATGTCTTCTTGTTGTGTTGAACCTTTTATTAATATGTAACACTAGAGGCCCGGTGCACAAAATTCGTGCTTTGGGGGCGGGGGTCCCTCAGCCTGGCCTGTGCCCTCTCACAGTCCAGGAGCCCTGGGGGGATGTCCGACTGATGGCTTAGTGGGCCTAAGCCGTCAGTCAGACATCCTTAGCATTGCCACGGAGGCAGGAGAGGCTCCCACCATTGCCGCTGTGCTCGCCAGCTGTGAGCCCGGCTTCTGGCTGAGCAGCACTCCCCCTGTGGGAGCGCACTGACCACCAGGGGGCAGTTCCTGTGTTGAGTGTCTGCCCCCTGGTGGTCAGCGCACATCATAGTGACCGCTCATTCCACCATTCGGTCATTTGTATATTAGCCTTTCATTATGTAGAATTCTTCTTTGCCTCTTGTGACCTTTTTTAATTTAAAGTCTATTTTGTCTGATATTAGTACAGTCAATCCTGCTCTCTTTTGGCTACTATTTGCATGAAATATCTTTTTCCATCCTTTCACTTTCAATCTATTTGTGTCTTTGGATCTAGAGTGAGTCTCCTGTCAACAGCATATAGTTGGATCATGTGTGTTTTTTCCATTCTGCCAATCTCTGTCTTTTGATTGGATAGTTTAATCCATTTACATTTGAAGTAATTACTGATAAGAAAGAACTTCTGTCATTTTACTATTTGTTCTCTGCCTGCCTTTAGCTTTTTGTTCCTGCATTTCTTCCTTATTTTGTGTGTAGTTGATATTTTGAAGTGAAATGCTAAAATCTCATTTCCTTTTGTGTGTATTCTACAGCTGTTTCCTTGGTGGTTACCATGGGGAGTACATTTAATGTCCCCAAGTTAAACACTCTCAGTTGAATTTATACCAGCATAACTTCAATAGCATACAAAAACTCTGCTCCTTTACAGCTCTGTCCCCACCCCTTTCAGTTGCTGTCACACAAGTATATCCTTCTACATTGTATGTCCAAAAACATAAATTAATAATTATTTTAAATGTATTAGTCCTGTAAATCATGTACAAAACAAAAAGTGAAGTTATTACAATAATGCTAGCCTGTGTGTTTACCTTTATTGTGATCTTTATTTCTTCATCCTTTCATTTCATCTTGTAGGACTCCCTTGAGCTTTTGTTTTACAGGCTAGGCCTAGTGATACCAAACTCCCTCAACTTTTGTTTTTCTGAGAATGTCTTAATTTTGCCCTCACTTTTGAAGGTCAGTTTTGCCAGACATAGGATTCTTGATTGGCAATTTTTGTTGTTGTTGAAAACTGGACATTTGGATCTAAAAATGTGGTAACTCTGGATATCAGCTTCTCCCCTTTCCCAGGGTTTTCTAGATTTTTTTGTTTGGTTGTTTATTTTTGTTTTTGTTTTTGGTTGTTATTGTTCTTGCTTTATTGTTGTAGGCTGTCTCTGTGATAAGGATCAGCCTAAGATATAAATGTAAGGTCTTTTCAGATGTTTTCTGAGCCTTTGCCTTTCCCTGGGCATGCACAGTCACTTTCTAATTATCTCCATATATGCAGTTGTTTTCAAATGTCCTGGTCTTTAATATCTGGCTCCCAGAAGGGAAAAATGAAGAGGAGAAGGTGCTGGTGAGGAGATAGAAGGTAGCTAGGCAGTTAGGGACAGGACCTGGAGAAGGGAAACTAAATAGAGAAATCCAAGAATATCAGAACATAGCAGACATAGCAGGATAGAGTTTGCTGGCTGTGCCCTGTTCTGAGAAAAACCGCAGAAATAAACAAGATGACCCAGGGCTGAACCCAGTTGAGCGAGGAAAAGACAGTGACATCACCTCAGACCTGACATGGCAATCCTCAATCAGGCCCATCCCACTGGTGGGAACTTGAGCTTTAAAATGTATGGATGCTGCTAAGGCAGAATTCTTTGAATGATCAATCAGGAGCTAGCAAAGCATATATCTACCCCTGGACAAAGAAGCTTCACCGGCAACCAACTTGGGCCCCCTCCCCACTGTGGGGAGTCTAACTCTCTCAATAAAATTTTATTTTCACTTACCTCCTTGTCCATGAATTCATTGTTCAACTTCATGAGACAACAAACTCAGACCCAAACAGAAAAACTGGTATCACCAGCTCTCTAAGTCCCCTGTAGGTCACACCAGCTGGAAGGTAAAACACAATTATGGGAGGTGCAGCAACAATGACCACCTGCTTCTTTGCATCTCTGTGATCAGAAGTGACAATCAGTGATCAGAACCCATATTTGGAAGACAGGATCCTCTTTGAACAACCTGATTCCTGCAATTGTGCAAGCTGCTCAAAACTGAACATGCGCAGGAGAAACCAAGATGGCGGCATAGGTAAGCACCTAAACTGCTGCCTCACACAACAATTTCAAAACTACAACTAAAAGACAGAACGGACACCATCCAGAACCACAGGAAAGCTGGCTGAGTGAAAATTCTACAACTAGAAGGAAAGAGAAAAGCTCACAGAGAATTGGAGGTATGGCAAAGGGTCTTTGTGCGCGCAGAGAGGAAGGGCGGCTGAGAGCCTGGCTGACTTTCTCTGGCGGAAGGGGGAAGGAAGCCTCTGACCACACTGAACCCCAGTTCTGACTGCACTGAACCCCAGTTCCGGGCGAGCCCCTGGGGACCCACGCTCTTACAGGGGGAGTCTGGATTCTCGGGCGGAGACTCGGGAGCCAGGGAAGGCAGAGGTCTGAAGGCGCACGCGTGCCAGTGCGCACAAAGGCTGTGGAGGTTGCCACAGGCTTTCCCTAGTGGAAGGGAGTTGGAGGCTCCTGACTGCACTGAGCCCCAGTCCTAACTGCACTGAACCCCGGCTCCAGGCAAGCCCCGGGGGACCCACGCTCTTGTGGGGGGAGTCTGGACTCTCGGGCGGAGACTCGGGAGCCGGGGAAGGCAGAGGTCTGAAGGCGCGTGCGTGCCAGTGCGCACAAAGGCTGTGGAGGTTGCCACAGGCTTTCCCTAGTGGAAGGGAGTCAGAGGCTCCTGACTGCACTGAGCCCCAGTTCTGACTGCACTGAACCCCAGTTCCAGGCGAGCCCCTGGGGACCCACGCTCTTGTGGGGGGAATCTGGACTCTCGGGCGGAGACTCGGGAGCCGGGGAAGGCAGAGGTCTGAGGCGCACACGTGCGCGCAAGGACAAGGCTGGCGGGAAGCCAAGACTGTCTGCTCCGCCCTGAGACTCCACCCCATCCAAGCTGAGCACAGAGGCTATTGCAATTTGGCAAGTCTAATCCTATAAGGCTGTCTCCAGCACCGAACTTCTCCCAGCATAGACACAGCTGATCCTTACAGCCAACTGGCCTGGAGGTCAATTCCTCCCAGTGATACCAACAACAATCAAGACTTAATTACAACAAGGCTGTACACACAGTCCACAAAGGGGTGCACCAAGAGTGTCCACCTCAGGTTAACTGGGGAGGCCGACCCACTGGGCCATATAGGAAACCTAGCACACAAATCTACCCTACCAACTCAGGGAAGCAGTGAAAATGCAGCATCAAAGAAACAGATCACAAACGAAAGAAATGGAGGAAAACAAATGACTGGATATAGAATTCAAAACCACGGTTATAAGGCTTTTCAAGAATATCCTAGAAAAGGCCAATAAATATAACGAGACCCTCGAAGATATGAAAAAGGACCAACTAGAAATTAAACATACACTGACTGATATAAAAAATATTATACAGAGACCCAAAAACAGACTAGAGGAACACAAGAATCAAGTCAAAGAATTGAAATACAAAGAAGCAAAAAACACTCAACTGAAAAAGCAAAAAGCAAAAAAAAAAAAAATCCAGAAAGTTGAAGATAGTGTAAGAAGACTCTGGGACAACTTCAAGCGTACCAACATCAGAATTATGGGGGTGCCAGAAGAAGAGAGAGAGCAAGATACTGAAAGCCTATTGGAAGAAATAATGACCGAAAACTTCCCCCACCTGGTGAAAGAAATAGACTTACAAGTCCAGGAAGCGCACAGAACCCCAAACAAAAGGAATCCAAAGAGGACCACACCAAGACACATCATAATTAAAATGCCAAGAGCAAAAGACAAAGAGAGAATATTAAAAGCAGCAAGAGAAAAACAGTTAATTACCTCCAAGGGAGCACCCATACGACTGTCAGCTGATTTCTCAACAGAAACTATGCAGGCCAGACGGGAGTGGCAAGAAATTTTCAATGTGATGAATAGCAAGAACCTACAACCAAGATTATTCTACCCAGCAAAGCTATCGTTCAGAATTGAAGGGCAGATAAAGAGCTTCACAGATAAGAAAAAGCTAAAGGAGTTCATCACCACCAAACCAGTATTATATGAAATGCTGAAAGGTATTCTTAAAGAAGAGGAAGAAGAAAAAAGTAAAGATAAAAATTATGAACAACAAATACATATCTATCAACAAGTGAACCTAAAAATCAAGTGAATTAAAAACCTGAGGAACAGAATAATCTGGTGAATATAATAGAATCAGGGGCATAGAAAGGGAGTGGAATGATAATTCTCAGGGGGAAAGAGGTATGGGGGGTTCAGGAAGAGACTGGACAAAAATCATACACCTATGGATGAGAACAGTGGGGGGGAGGTAAGGGCAGAAGGTGGGGTGGGAACCAGGTGGAGGGGAGCTATGGGGGGGAAAAGGAGAAACAATTGTAATAATCTGAATAAAGATTTATTAAAAAAAAAAAACTGAACATGCGCACAGCTGCCTGCCACATGACTGGGAATAGGGAGTAAGTAGCTGCTACTGTGCTAAGAGCTGAAATTGACCAAAATTAACCATCCAAGCCTTCTCATAAAAGTTGTAAGCCTTATTGATAGACTCCAGAGTTCCAAAATAGTTTATATCAGACAACTTCTGCCAATGAAATTGTTGTCTATGTGGGGAGACATTTCCTGTTGCCTCTTACTCCACCATCTTCCCAGAATCCTCCTTGGCACATCTACTCTAGAGTCTCCTGCCTACTCTCTCGTGCCCTATCACATGTACATATCCATGACCTCCATGAAGAATGCCTCCTGCTGGTGATACCTCCTACCACTTAGGTGTTCAAACCATTGAAGAGGTCGTGAATTCTGCTCAGCAATGGTCATTGGCCAAATGCAGGATTTATCAGTCTAGGAGGACTAAGGACCCACCTCTTTAAATCTCTCAGCTCCTCAATCATGCATCCTTTCACATTTTCTACCAATGTGATCAAAATCCCAAGAAAAAGAGAGGATCTTCATGCTGTGTTTGTATATGTGTACACATATGTGTGGATGTACAAAAACTTCTAACTCCCAAAACCACAAAAAATATATATATTTTAGAGTAAAATCCTATTGAGAAATTTCCCCAACCTCTCCGAGTTAACTACAAACAACAGGATTGCTTGAAATTTTCTTGGCAAAACTTAACATCTCCAAGAACTTGAACAAGGAAAGCCAGCCCATGAGCACATGTGCTTGATGCCTCTGAACTTGGAGCAGGTTCTCTGACCATTAGTAGTGGAGAGAAGTGGTGGCATTTCACCTTCCACCTCTCCCCTCTCTGCCTCTCACCCTCTGTATGATGTTGGTCTCATTGTGGACCAATTAACACTGGGTTGATGTGAGGGGAGACTGCAGACCCCTTCACTCAGCAGGGAACTTACTGGGCTGCTGAACTAGGTCTTTGTGAGAGACTGGTTCCCCCTGACTCTCCTCCCCCACTTTGTAACTGCCCTGGGAGAAAAGACTTACAGGGGAGTGGGTGGCCCTCACAGTTGTGGCTGGCCAATTCCTCACTTGCCTGTGAGTTCCCAGAGGAAATGCAAACAAATCAGACTACACTTGGCTGCTGGCCAGTGAATCTTTGAACTTCTTCAATAAGTCTTTAAAACTTTGATTCTGACCCAAATCTTTTGCTCCAACATAAAAACTGCTGGGCCTCAAGTCTCTCTGTGTAGGGAAACAGTGTGTCTGTGGCATTTGAATAAGGGTGTTTATCTAAAAATGGTTCCTTGAGTTCTACCAGATTGCACAATGAGCTCACTGTGCCTCACCTTCCACCTTCAAACCTTCCTGAATATCTAGTTTGTTCACCTACACCCTTTTCCTCGGCTGTTGGGTGTATTTACTTGTGAATGTTCCTAACTCTTGTCTTCTTTCTTTGTAAGCCCCCAATTGTGCTTTGTAAAAGGGCCCAGAGGTTGCTGAGTTTTCACTGAAACCAGGATGAGAGAGAACAAACGCTCCAGCGGGAGGCGTTTGGAAGGTATTGGCCGAGGGTATTCACTATGCAAAGTGGCTGTGGAGCAACCACTGTTACAAAAAAATGTTTTTAATTTGAGAAATTGGGGAGATATAAGGTACAGGTTTTTTTCTTTTAGACTAAATGGTACATTAGTTGTTGTTATTGTTTTCATTCTCTCTTTGTTGCTTAGTTTCAAAGCAGATTTTATGGCAGATACCTGCTCGCCAAAGCCACATCTCCTGCCCTTATAAACAAGTCTCAAGGGAGAACCAAGTGTTCTAGACCAGGCATTCCTCTGAGTCCCAAACCAATACCCTCCCCACCTTCACTCCCACACCCTCCTGGAAATACTATTATTGGGTTCACTGTGAGATGGAAAGGAAGCCAGTTGCCAGCGAACCACTAAGCAGGGTTTGTTTGTTTGGGGTTTTTTTTTATCTACCCTCCTACCAGTTTACCTATACAGCATGGATATTCCAACAGCAACCAAATCCTTCCCAGGGTGTCTCCTTAGGTACTAGACTTGAGACCTCCTCAACCTGAAACCTGCCTGCTCCAGACCTACAGCAGATCTGGGGATGAGAGGCATCAAGCCAGTTCCCCCAAAGAGCCCTAAATAGCTTGAAATGTAATTGGGAGCAAAGGAGGATTCCAGACTCAAGGAAGGAAGAGAAAATCACAGATAACACCCTAGGCGTCTTTTTAAAGAAAATTGGAGTGATCAATAATTGTTACCCACCCTAGCTGGTGTGGCTCAGTGAACAGAGCAATTGGCTCTTGGACTGAAGAGTCCCAGGTTCAATTCTGGTCAAGGGCTCCAACCCCCACCGGGGTCAGGGCATATGTGGGAGGCAACCAATCAATGTGTCTCTCTCACATCAATGTTTCTCTCTGTGTGTCTCTCCCTTCCTTCCACTCTAAAAAATAATGGAAAAATATCCTCAGGTGAGGATTAACCAAAAAAAAGAAATTGTTAACCCATTTCCATAACTGCTCTCTTAATCAACACCTCCATAGAGTCAGACCTGAGCTGTTCATTTTCATCTGAGTGACTTTTAGTGACAATAGCTGGAAACAGACTCCATTTCAGAATTAGTTTTCTTTATGGCACGCTTCCAGCATGTCACAGGGCATTGAGTGCTGTGAAGTAACATTCTTTGTTCCTCTTAAAGTGTCAGCTTAAACTTATCCTATATAATAAAAGCCCAGTGACCAAATGGCGGAACGACCAGAACGACCAGTCGACTAGTCACTATGACGTACACTGACCACCAGGGGGCAGATACTCAAGGCAGAAGGGTATTCACTATGCAAAGTGGTCAGTGCTCTCCCACAGTGGGCCGATCCCCACAGGCCACGCCCCCACTAGTGCACAAATCCTGTGCATCAGACCTCTAGTATTGTTATAATTGTTCTGTTTTATTAGTAGTTATTGTTATTCTCTTATTGTGCCTAATTTACAAATTAAACTTTATCATAGCTTTGTATGCATAGAAATAATATATATAGGGTTTGGTGCTATCCAAGGTTTCAGGCATCCACTAGGGGCCTTGGAATGTTTCCCCCATGGATAAGAGGCACTACCATACATATTTATTTTATACACTAGTGGCCCAGTGCACAGATTTGTGCACATTGAAAGGGAATTAATTAGAGGAAATAGCTGGCTTTCAGACATATTCTGTCACTGACACCGGCTACGGGGAGGGACCACGAGGAATTGGGCTCCCTCCTCCCTCCTGTCAGGGTCCGGGGTGCAGGTTTATCGGGATTCAGGGCTGTTAGGGCGCCGGCAGAAAGCTAACCAATGGCTGACTCCACGAGGAATCAGGTTCCCTCCTCCCTCCTGTTGGGGTCAGGAGTGGGGAGGGCCGATTGGGGCAGGGTCAGCTGGGCAGAGGGCTGCGGGAGTTTGGGGGAGCCGATCAGCCTGGATCCAGCTGGTTAGACGCCGTAGTGCACAGATAGGGTCCCTAGGCCTGGCCGGTGATCAGGGCCTATCAAAGCTTTCCTTCCCCCAGCTGCCGGCAGCTGGCCCCGCCCCCGCTCCTGCCACTGCTTGCCATCTATGCTGCACCACCCCCCATTCCTCCCCCACACCGGTCACCTCCCTCTGCAGGCAACAGGCATGGGGTGCAATTGCTTGGCTGGCCTGGGCCTCCCTCTGCAGGGCAATCGCTGGCCAGCCCTGCTCATCCACCACAGCATCTCTGGCCGGTGGCCTGGGCCTCACTCTGAGGGGCGATCACGGAGCCCCCCTGATTGATCGCCCCGCCGGCCAGTGGCCTGGGCCTCCTTCTGTGGGGCCATCGCTCATAGAGCCCCCTAATGGATCGTCCTGCAGAGGGTCGCCTGGGCCTCCCTCTTTAGGGTGATCATAGAGCCGCCCCAATTGATCGCCCTGCCAGCCGGTGGCCTGGGCCTCCCTCTGTGGGGCAATCGTGGGGCAATGGCGGGGCTCCCCGACCAATCGCATTGCACCCGCCTGGCTGGCCTGGTGCCAGTGCATGTCATGGCGTGGTCGTCCAGACGGACATTCTGCTGTTTGGCTGTTCGGTCTATTTGCATATTACACTTTTATTATTACAGATATTTTTTACTTAACTGAAAGTAAATTGCATACATGATGTTCCTTTATCCCTTTATCCCACTCCAGTGGATATTTCCTAAAAACAAAGACATTTTCTAACTTAATCTCAGTACAGTTATGAAGATTAGGAAATTATCATTGATATAGTATTCTATCATCTGATCTCAGACATTATTCAGATTTCCTTCATTGTCCAATAATGATCTTTTTAGCAAAACAAATTCAAAGTACAGTATAAGAAACATAGTTAATAATCCTATATAGCCCTAACCGGTTTGGCTCAGTGGATAGAGCGTTGGCCTGTGGACTGAAGGGTCCCAGGTTTGATTCTGGTCAAGGGCATGTACCTTGGTTGCGGGCACATCCCCAGTAGGGAGTGTGCAGGAAGCACCTGATCGATGTTTCTAACTCTCTATCCCTCTCCCTTCCTCTCTGTAAAAAATCAATAAAATATATATTTTTAAAAATATTAATAATCCTATATAATAAAATGCTAATATGCAAATTGTCCCCTTGACTGGGAGTTCAGTCAGGAATTCAATTGGGAGTTTGACCAGAGGGTGGGACTGGCCCACCAACCATCCGTGGCCCCTCCCCCCAGCTGGCCCCTCCCCTTGGCCGGCCCAGCCCGATCGGCCCGATCGGCCCGATCGGGGCAGGCCGAATTCGTGCACCAGGCCTCTAGTATGTACATAAATGTGCTGGGCCTAGTATTTCAGGACACCACCAAATCATTTACAAAGATGGACACCATCATCAGAAAAAATATGAGCTTCCAAAGATGCCTGCTCCTCGCATTCCCTATTTAGGCAACCTTTTTCTTTTTAGATGTGTTGATAATCACATCATCTTCCCGCCACCCCCAAAAAGGGTTTACTTTAACCACCCATAAAACAACTTCATATTCTATCATAATATTTGTGGATTAAATGTGATACTTGACCTCATTTTGTTCTGTTTTCATTTTTTCTGTACCCATCATATTCAGATATTTACATAGAAATTTCTAAAATTGGCCAGAACTCTGACAGAGCAGACAAGTTATGAGGGCCGATGAAATAACATATTCATGGATATTTATGATGTTGTTACTTTCTAAAATGCTGTGAAGTCAACTCCTCATACAAAGATAATATTGCTAGTGCTGGTATTTATGGCAAGTCATAAATGAAAAGGTGGGATGCCTATTTTGGGTAATGGCTGCTGTAGGTCACTTTGACATTACTCTCTGCTATAGAGAATTTCAGGATGGCAGTTTAAGAGCAGGCTGATCTTGGAGGGAGGCAGCCCAGGCTACATGTAAAGGGGTGCAGTCATTGTCACCTGCCCAGGTAAAGAGTGGTTTCTGCCGTCCTACCTCGGCTGCCTTGAGGTAGGTGGGGAGTCACACTGTGCACTCGCTTCTGCTTCTATCTTTGTGCTAGTTATCCCCACAAGAGCTAGGACCTCATTGCTCTGGAGCTCAAACACAATTACAGAAATACAGAAAATCCAGTAAGCGATGGCTCAATGTCCCTAAGGAGATTACTACCATGGTGTGAAGTGGGCAACATTAAGCACCCAAGAATTATGACCAAAAGAAAATAGGGGAGCTGTCTGAACCAACCAACATTCAATCAGGAAAACAAAAAGCACTCCAGACATTTCAAACAGAGAGAGTTTAGTATAGGGAATTGATTGCCGAGTTGACGAAAGAGCAAAAAAGCCTAACAGGATACAGTAATGCACCCCAGAGATCGGCAATAACCATAAACCCAAATTCCACCAATCTTTAGAGCTGGAGGTACCAAGCAAGGGAGGCAATGTTACTTGCTCTCAGGAGCGAGGGCATCCAGTTTGGATAAAAATGTGAAGTAGATTTTGGGCACATTCCAACCTCCATTTCCACCCCTTTTTCAGGAATCCCAGCCTGGGGGGCAACGCTTTCTTTATAGATTACTTAAAAGGTTAAAGAAAGCCATTGTACCTCATGGTACTCAGTCTAGATCCCATTAAGTAACAAAGAAATGTCGGGTCCTCTCAGGTCTTTGAATAAACATAAAGGAGAATAACAAATACAAGTGTGGCAAAAGTAGGTTTACAGTTGTATGTGAAACAGTTTATTCTTTTTTAAAAATATATTTTTATTGATTTCAGAGAGAGGGAGAAAGAGGGAGAAACATCAATGATGAGAGAGAATCACTGACTGGCTGCCTCCTGCATGCACCACACTAGGGATTGAGCCAACAACCCGGGCATGTGTCCTGACTGGGAATTGAACCATGACCTCCTGGTTCATAAGTCGACACTCACTGAACCATGCCGGCTGGGCTTAAACAGTTTATTCTTGCATTATTTTGCATATGAACTATAAATCTACTTTTGCCTCACCCTGTGTATATTGTTATTAACATAATAATCATTTATCCTATATAATAAAAGGCTAATATGCAAATCGACCGAAAGGTGGAATGACCAGTCGCTATGACACGCACTGACCACCAGGGGGAAGATGCTCAATGCAGGAGCTGCCCCATGGTGGTCAGTGAGCTCCCACAGGGGGAGCGCCACTCAGCCAGAAGCTGGGCTCATGGCTGGCGAGCGCAGCGGCAGTGGCGGAAGCCTCTCCCACCTCTGCGGCAGCGCTAAGGAGCAGCAAGCCCAGCAGTAAGGAGCAGCAAGCAGGCAGGCGGTAAGGAGCGAGGGGTCCCAGACATCCCCTGAGGGCTCCCATACTGCGAGAGGGCACAGGCCAGGCTGAGGGACCAGCCCTTACCCAAGTGCACAAATTTCGTACACCGGGCCTCTAGTATTAATATCTATATATATAAAAGCCTAAGCAACTGAACGACTGATCAACCAGTCGTTATGATGCACACTGACCACCAGGGGGCAGATGCTCAATACAGGAGCTGCCCCCTGGTGGTCAGTGTACTCCACAGCCAACCTCCTGCAGCTGGCCAACCTCCCGTGTTCTCTCCCCGCCAGACTAGGCGAGACAGCCCCAATTGGCCCCGATTGCTGGCCAGGCTAAGGGACCCCACCCATGCACAAATTTGTGCACTGGGCCTCTAGTAAAAACCTAAAAGATTTTATCTACCCTTGCCCCTGCCCTCCCCTACCCCAAGCTGGCTCTCTCCCACGGTCCATCAGAAGTACCGAGACCAGATGTCATGGTTTGCCAGGGACAACTATAATACACTTAATGTCCTGGTATCCCATTTTTTTAGTATGTGTCCTGGAATTTTTATCTTTTTTAAGAACTAAAACTTGAAAATGCTAAGAAGGAAATATAGGTGAAAAATCTGTGTGACCTTGGATTCAGCAACATTTTCTTGGATATGATACCAAATGCACAAGCAACTGAACAAAAAAATAAAACTGGACTTCATCAAAATTAAAAAACTTTGTGCTTTCAAAGGATACTATTAAGAAACTTGGAAGACAACCCACAGAATGGGGAAAATATTTGCAAATCATACATCTGATAAAGGTCTAGTATCCAGAATATCTAAAGAACTTAGAGCTAAACGATAAAACAAGTAACCCAATTTAAAAGTGGGTAAAGGATTACTGTTATTTCTCCATGGTGTTAAGTACATGAAAGGATGCTCAACATCATTAAAATTAGGGAAATGCAATCAAAACCACAATGAGATGCCACTTCACCCCTAGGATGGATCTATACTAATAAAAGGGTAATAAGCTAATTAAACCGGACATCTTCCAGACATCTTCCGAATGTCCTTCCAAACAAAGCCACGGTGGCAAGGGCTGAGTAAGAGGCAGTTAGGGGTGATCAGGCCGGCAGGGGGGGGGGGGGCAGTTAGGGAGCGATCAGGCCAGCAGAGGAGGGCAGTTGGGGGGTGATCAGGCCAGCAGGGGAAGGCAATTAGGGGCAATCAGGCCAGCAGGGGAGGGCAGTTAGGGGACAATCAGGCCAGCAGGGGATG
Organism: Plecotus auritus; assembly: GCF_963455305.1. Taxonomy (NCBI): domain Eukaryota; kingdom Metazoa; phylum Chordata; class Mammalia; order Chiroptera; family Vespertilionidae; genus Plecotus; species Plecotus auritus. The sequence goes on from NC_137770.1 coordinate 63,270,785, forward strand.
GAAGTTAGGGGGTGATCAGGCCGGCAGGGGATGGCTGTTAGGGGGTGATCAGGCCGGCAGGCAGAGGCAGTTAGGGGTGATCAGGTTGGCAGGCAGAGGAGGTTAGGGGCAATCAGGCTGGCAGGGGAACAGTTAGGGGCATCAGGCAAGCAGGCAGAGGTGGTTAGGGGTGATCAGGCAGGCAGGCAGGTGAGTGGTTAGGAGCCAGCGGTCCCGAATTGCAAGAGAGATGTCCAACTGCCCATTTACCGGCAGTCAGACATCCCCCAAGGGGTCCTGGGTTGGAGAGGGTGCAGGCCGGGCTGAGGGACCCCCGCCCTCATGCACGAATTTTGTGCACTAGGCCTCTAGTATAATATAAATAACAGACAATAACAAGTGTTGCGGAGGATGTGGAAAAATTTGAATACATTGCTCTATGGGCCTCATTCTCCAATGGGGGGTCTGGGGACAACCGTGGGAAGCCTGGTGTGACCACTGGCACTTGCTCCCTCTCCTCCCTAGGCTTCTGGGACTGGCAACCACACCCCCCTTGGACCACACAGTAAACCTCAAAATGTGGCCTCAGACAGCCGGCCACCCCTGGCCAAGACACGCATCCTGAACTCTAGTCCTCCAGCACTGGGCTTGTTCCCAGCACTCTGGACAGGAGCTGGCCGTCTGATGCTTCTATATTATGCCCTGTTGGGAGCAGGCAGGGCACATTAGCTGAGAAACTTTATATTCAAAGGGTCTCAAATTGATGTAGCTGAAATAATTCATTTATTTTAAAAAGGCATTTCATGTATATAAATAAAAGTTAATAATTTCAAACACATTTATTTCATTAAGTAATTATACATATACCTGTGGGTGTATCTGTGTGTGCATTCTAGATTAATCTGATTATCACTCACTTTTAGGTGATGGTTGTTCTAATACGAAACACACACAAAATATCAGTGAATAATCAATTATCAATGAATGACTCATTGAAAATAGTATTCCTCTGGATTCACAATTACCTGCTTCAATTAAATAAAATAATTGTAGCATAATTTAATTTCCTGACAACTGCCAAATTAATCTAAAATTAAAAAATGACTGTAATTTCTCAATTTTCTTTAGACTACCTGGATTCTCAGCATTCAGAACAGCTTTAAATCTGGAAGTAACCAAGAAAAGAAAACGTAAAACGTGTCTCTCTCGAGTAGAAAAGGAAGAACCCTTCCAGCGACAGGCTTGTCAATCTGCTCGCAGAAGTTATGGCACCTTGTAATTGGCAGAACTCCCAACGGGCCAGCTGCTTCTCACCAAAGCCAAGAGGTATGGAAGGAAAAAAAGAAAAAATGAAATAAAATAGGCAGAGGATATTTAAGGACGATCATAATATCCCAGTCTAAGTACTACCTCTGCTGCTATATATCTGCATGACCTTAGGAAAGTCACTTAAGTTCTCTGAGCCTCAATTTTCTCATTAATAAAATAGGGAAATAGCCCTGGCTGCTGTAGCTCAGTTGGTTGAGCATAGTCCCATATACCAAAAGGTTGCCAGTTGATTCCTGGTCAGGGCACATGCCCAGGTTATAGGCACAATCCCCAGTAGGGGATGTGCAGGAGGCAGCTGATAGACGTAGCTCTCACATGGATGTTTCTCTCTCTCTCTCTTCCCCTCTTTCTAAAAATCAATAAAAAATCTTTTTAAAAAATAGGAAAATAATAATCTGTGTTCAGGGATTTAGGGAAATCAAGCACATGACTGTGTTTGGAACAGCTTTTGACCCAGTGGCAGTCAATAAATGTTTCCTTGTTTTTGTAATGACAAATTAATTTCTTTGGAGACCTTTAGGATTTAATTAGGGATTGAGTATCATTCTAGACTAGAGGCTCAGTGCACAAAATTCATGTACTTGGGAGGGCCCTCAGCCCAGCCTGCATCCTTTCGCAGTCCGGGAGCCCTCGGGGGAATGTCCAACTGCTGCGGAGGTGGGAGAGGCTCCTGCCACCGCTGCGTCGCTCACCAGCCGTGAGCCCGCCTCAGGGCTTCTGGCTGAGCAGCGCTCCCCCTGTGAGAGTGCACTGACCACCAGGGGGCAGCTCCTGCATTGACCGCCTGCCCCCTGGTGGTCAGTGCACGTTACAGCAACCGGTCATTCTGCCATTCAGTCAATTTGCATATTAGCCTTTTATTATATAGGAGAGTAGATAAATTATAGAGAGTAAGACTGAGGTACTTGCAGTCTACAAGCTGGGAACCCTCTAATGTGAGGGAGTTTGATACTTTAAACCAACTCTGTACTCCTTAAGGTAGAGGGCAAATAGGCTCATTTCAAATAGCTAACTCAGACTAACCAGTGATGGATGCCTGAAGCGCTGTGGTAGGAAGGAAACTGAAGCTGAGTCTTGAGTCCAGAGATAGGAGGAATGTGGTAGGTTGCAATGTCTGCCCTGAGCTCAGAAGAGGAAGTGAAGGCACGCTGCATTCCTGATCTTCTATGAACAAAGGATACACCTGCCTTTGGTTGTGGTAGCCAACTTCAAAAGAGAAACTCAGACAAGTAATACTACTTCTTAAACCAAGAAATAATTTAGTAAGAGAACCACTCCATTTAAAGAAAAATCTAACAAAAATGCCAAGACTGGTCAGATCCACGGCATGACAAGGACACTGTGAATACAGAGGAAGAGGCTGGGACAGGAAACTCTGTTGTGCAGCCCAGGAGCTGACATTTTCAACATGTGTAACTTTCATGTCTATTAGGAAACTTTAAAAACAAGAACACTCTCACCTGTTTCTCCAAAAAACAAACAAAAAGCCCTATTATTATGCACAGACAAATCAGTAGTTCAAAGTCCACAGCATTCTCTCACAAAGAACATTCCCAAATAGCACTCCCAGTGCCAGGGAGAGTTCAGCTCGGACCAGCCTACCATAGAATTCTTAGCCTGAGGCTGCCTCTGCTTGTGCCCTCCTGGCTTGTCAAAAAGTGCTTGTGGATGCAAAACTTCAAAGGCTTCATTCTGATGGGAAGATTTCAGAAATTGTTTTCTACTCCATTCTGCTTTCTTAACACCTTACTGCCATGCCAACCACATAAGGGGCTCTTCCTTTTTATCCTAATTGAACATTCTAAATGTAGGCTTATATCTTTAACTAGGGTCCCAGTGCACAAATTCGTGCACCTTGAAAGAAAATATGGGCTGCAAGGCTGTGGTGGGCACAGGGGCAGGTCTTAGCCCATCCTCCGCACCCCCTCCCAGTCCCTCCTGCCGTGGCCCTGGTCCCGTCTGCTGGCAGCCCCGCTCCCACTACCACCGTTCCCATGCACTGACGGTGCCGGCCCTGCTCGCACCCACTGACAGCGCGGAGCAATTGGGGCCCGCGCCAGCAGTGGGTGCAAGTGGGGCCGGCACCGTCAGAGGGTGCAAGCAGCAGCGGCTGCCCCAATCACCCCTCAGGAGCAGGGGGAGGTGGAGAAACCCTCAGGGGCAATCGGGGCCAGCAGCTGCCACTCGCACCTGCTGACAGCACCAAGTGATCGGGACCAGTGCTGGGCACTGGCAGCAGGTGCGAGCGGTGGCTCTGGCACTGGCTGAAGGTGCAAGCAGGGCTGGCACCAGCAGTGGGTGCAAGCGGCAGCTCTGGCGCCAGCTGCGGGTGTGAGCGAGGCCGTCACTGGCAGTGGGTGTGAGAGGCAGCTGCCGGCCCCGATTACCCCCCAGGAGCAGGGGGAGGTGGAGAAGCCCTGAGGAGTGATCGGAGCTGGTAGCCATTGCTCACACCCGTTGACGGCACTGAGTGATCGGGGCCGGCGCTGGGCTCCAGCAGCAGGTGTAAGTGGGGCCGGTACCAGCAGCAGGTGTGAGGGCCTGGCGAGAGCGTGGCACATGGGAGCAAATAATTTTCAGTAACCACCAGAGGCTTGCTCCGATGACAGCGACCGGCACCCCACCTTGGTCTGGCACCCTTGCTCACCTGTTCCACCATCCTGCCACGGCCAACACCTGCCATGTTCTGCATTCTGCCGCCTGCTGCCGCCGTCTGCCCACCATGTTCCACGCACACACCCTGGTGGTCAGCACACATCACAGCAACCAGTTGTTGAGTTGTTCAATTGTCCAGTTGTTCAGTTGTTCTGCCGTTCGGTTTATTTGCATATTAGGGTTTTATATATATATAGACTAGATGCCCAGTGCATGAAATTCGTGCAAAGGGGGGTTCCCTCAGCCCAGCCTGCATCCTCTCCAATCCAGGACCCCTGGCTCCTAACTGCTCACCTTCCTGCCTGCCTGATCGCCCCTAACTGCCCCCCCCCCCGCCAGCCTGATCACCCCTAACCACCTCTACCTGCCAGCCTGATCGCCCCAAACTGCCCAACCGCTGGCCTGGTCACCCCTAACAGCCCCCACCCGCCAGCCTGGTTGCCCCTCATTGCCTCCCCTGCCAGCCTGGTCAGCCCCAACTGTCCCCCTCTGCCAGCCTGGTTACCCCTAACTGTCCCCCCCGCCGGCCTTGTCACCCCTTACTGTCCCCCTGTCAGCCTGGTTGCCCCTAACTGCTCCCCTCTGCCGCCTGGTCGCCCCTTACTGCCCGCCCCCCACTGACCTGGTCACTCCCAACTGCCCCCCCACAAGCTGGTCACCCCCGAATGCTCCCCGCCCCCGCTGGCCTGGTCATCCCCAACTGCCCCCCTGCCAGCCTGGTTACCCCACGCAGCCTGCTGTTCGGTCATCCATCTGGTTGTTTCGGTTGTGATGGCCCCTGGCTTTTTATATATGAGGATAACCTGACCAAACCTAAAATATACAGAGAAGGGTTCTGTGTCTACACACAGTAATACAAATCTCTTCCTTCCAAATTCTATATGGAATTTGATCAAGGGCCTCAGAAATTTCTAGAACAGGATAGGGATGTGTCCCTCACAAAAGTAGAACCTGGCTAGGGCACTAACCCTTCTAGCCAAGAATAACACAGACTGGATTTACCCTCCTGCCTTAAACAACTAAGAAACTAGAGAAATTATATGAATATCTTGAATATTTTAGGCACTGAAAACTAATCAACACAGGACTCTGATTTCCCTGAAACATGGAAACAAGAACAAGGCAAGGCCTGTGACTGCCCCAACTTACTGCCTACACACAGTTTCCAGGGCACAAGATAAAGAGGAAAAATTCTAAGAGTTCAGGAAGGCAAGGATGGCTAGAATTTGGGGTGGAAATAGTTTATGTTTCCACCAAGCCACAGTGCCATCATGATACAGAGGTAGAATCCTCAGAAGGGTGTTTTCTTAGTGGGGATATATTATCAATAAAGACTGCTCTGGACTCGACATAATAAAGTTTATAGGCAGCTCTTGAAATGAGCAAACTCCAAGTGATCGAACTGTGCACCAAAACAAACTCTAACACTACATAAAAGAATACAGTAAAATCCAGCAACCAACAGGGTAAAACTCACAATGTCTGACATCTAGTAAAAATCACTAGGCATGCCCTAGCTGGTTTGGCTCAGTGGACAGAGTATCGGCCTGTGGACTGGAGGGTCCCAGGTTCGATTCCGGTCAAGGGCATGTACCTTGGCTGCAGGCACATCCCCAGTAGGAAGTGCGCAGGAGGCAGCTGATCGATGTTTCTCTCTCATCAATGTTTCCAACTCTCTATCCCTCTCCCTTCCTCTCTGTAAAAAAATCAATAAAATATATATTTTTTAAAAAATCACTAGGCATGCAAAAAGGCAGGAAAATACAACCAATAACTAGGAGAAAATGTAATCAGCAGAAACAGACACGGGCCCCATAGTGCAATGGTTAGCATTCTGGACTCTGAAACAGACAGAAAGCACAGAGATGGCAGAATTATCCAACAAAGACATTATAACAGCTATTACAAATATACTCCATAAGTTTAAGAAAGTAGTAGGAAACATAATCATGATGAAGAGAGAAACTGAAGATACAAGAAAGACCCAAATGGAACCTCTAGAAATGAAAATTATTATATCTGAACTGAAAAACATGTTAATAGCAGTTTAGACAAAGATAAGTTAGATATAGAAAAAAGACAAATACAGGACCAAATAAGAATTCTTCCAGAAGTAGAGGGAAATTCTTTCTTTTAAGAAGACATAATTCTGAGTTGCCATTAAAGTTTAAGAATAATGGATTTAATGTGAGGATTAGCAGTAATGTATAGAATAATCACTGATTGCTTTTTCTCGATTTGATCTTTACAGGACTATAAGTTGAGATTTTTTAAGTAAAAAATATGTTTTTATTGATTTCATAGAGAGGGAGAGAAACATCAATGATGAGAGAATCACTGACCAGCTGCCTCCCACACACCCCCTACTGGGGATTAAGCCCACAACCTGGGCATGTGCCCTGACCAGGAATAGAACAGATGACCTCTTGGTTCATTGGTTGACACTCAACCACTGAGCCACACCGGTCAAGATAAATTGAGATCTTGGTTAAACATTAGATCTAAGAGAGGACCATCCAATCCTATACAATAAAGAGGTAATATGCAAATTGACCATAACTCCAACACACAAGATGGCCACCCCCATATGGACATAAGATGGCCTCCACAAGATGCTTGGCACGGGAGGGCAGTTGTGGGTGATCAGGCCAGCTGGGAGGGCAGTTGGGAGGGACCAGGCCTGAAAGGGAGGGCAGTTGGGGGCGACCAGGCCAGCAGGGGAGGGCAGTTATGGGTGACCGGGCCAGTAGGGGAGGGCAGTTAGGGGCAACCTGGCCTGCAGGGGAAGGCAGTTGGGGGCAATCGGGCCGGCAGGGGAGCAGTTAGGCATCAATCAGGCTGGCAGGGGAGTGGTTAGGGGGTGATTGAGCTGGCAGGCAGAAGCAGGTAGGGGCAATCAGGCAGGCAAGTGGTTGGGAGCCAGCAGTTCTGGATTGTGAGAGGGATGTCTGACTGCCCATTTAGGCCCGATCTCACCAGGATCAGGCCTAAACAGGCAGTTGGACATCCCTCAAAGGGTCCCAGATTGGAGAGGGAGCAGGCTGGGCTGAGGGACACACTCCCTTCCCCCAAGCATGAATTTCGTGCACCAGGCCTCTAGTAAAAATATAATGAAATGCAGTCACATATGTAAGTTTAAATTTTTCTAGTAGCCACATTAAAAAATAATAAGAACAAGTAAAATTAATATTTATGTTTACTATTTTACATTTTTGTACTAAATCTTTAAAATCCAATATTTATTTTATACTTAGAACACATCTCAATTCTGACTAGCCATATTTCAAGAGCTCAGTTACCACATATGGCTAGTGGCTAATATATTGGACAGCATGGGTCTAAGCAGTTGCATCAATCAGGGTAAAGCTGGGTGCTGAAACAAACCCCAAAATCCCAGTGGCTTAACACAACCCAATAGTTATTTTTAATTCAGGTTACAGTCCAAGGAGGTTGACAGGAAAAAGAACTTGGCTTCATCCCAAAACCCAAGCTTCTTCCAGCCAGTGGCTCCACTGTCTCCTTTCTGGAGACTGTCACTGGACTTTCTTTAGCCACCACCTGATGAGCAAAGGGTAAGGGATGCCACTGAAGGAGCTGCAGCTACCAGCTCACTATCTCCTCATGGCTAATCACAACTATACAAGAGCCCAACCAGACCACATACACATTTAAGACCTCTGCTCTCTGCTCTCTCCTATTACATCACCAAAGAATGGAGGGAAAGAAGAATGAAATGTCACATCTTGTGGATGGTTCAATGTGAAAAGTCTTTGGAAAGGAGAGACACTAAAACTGAGCAAATGATGTGTTTCCTTCTCCACAGGCAGTGGTAGTCTTGCTGCCCCCATCTTCTCCAAAGAAGATACAACATAGATTAATGTATTATAATTACTATAGATAATCCTATATAATAAAAGGCTAATATGCAAATCGACCAAATGGTGGAATGACCAGTCGCTATGATGCGCATTGACCACCAGGGGGCAGACGCTCAACACAGGAGCGATAAGGATGTCCAACTGATGGCTCCCGGACTGCGAGAGGGTGGAGGCCAGGCTGAGGGAAACCGCCCCTCCACCCCTGAGTGCACGAATTTTATGCACTGGGCCTCTAGTAAATAATAATATGGACTGAAAACAATGATCATTACAGGAAATGACAAACTTCACACTAGGGGCATCTTAATGACCTACAACTTTTTAGAAAACCCTTTTTTAAAGCTGTAAAATAAACCCTAGACCCAGAAAATTGCATTCTACAAATGAGTAACTTAACAAACTATTAATAAGGGGGAAACTATTGTTATGCCACTTAGATTTAAAAAAAAATACTTTGCCAGTCCCACAAAAAGCCCCATTCCAATCATAATTTCCTGCCCCCAAAATACTACTACCCAGGCTGTTATTTCAATCACTTTCTTGTATTTCTTTTAGTTTTAATACCCAGCTGTGCATCCCTGGACACTATAGTCCTGCCCATTTTTAAGAAACTTGATATGTCCCTTTTAATCTGAAGATTCCTCTTCATGCCTTTCTTTTCCTTATCTGTTGAAGAACCCAGGCCATTTGGCCTCTAGGATTTTCTAATCTGAATTTTGCTGATTGCAAATTTGTGGTGCAGTTAAACTTATTCCTCTGTCCTCTGTATTTTGAGTTGCAAGTTGGCAATTCAATCTAAAGACTTAAACAAACTCACATTATTCTATCATTTTTTATAAGACCATGGGTGATTTGTATTCTTTCATCAGGAGGCACAAAACATCTGGTTGCCATTCTTTTCAATATTAGCAGTCATTAATTGGTGTCCACTGCCTAGATCTATTAATACACTGAACATTGCAAAGTGTAAGTATTCCATCTATTTGTTTTCATTTATTAGCAGGAGTACTTAAAAGATGCTTCTCTTTGTCTATTTTGCTACCCAGTGGTTTAATTTCTGTATTTGGTAGTTTTCAAGACAATGAATTTATTCCCTAGTAAGCAATATAAATTCAAGGATTTAAGCATATTTGGATTTCAATGCATACGTGTACTGAAGCTCAAATTGTGTAATGTTTGGCCAGTGGGAGTCTCTTCAAGTTAGCTACTGTGTCTTTTGTAATGACTTAGTAGTTTTTGATAGATTATTCACTACATGGTATAAAAGGCATTCTAGGCTCATTTTGTACAATTTCTGCCCCAGACCTGGAATGAACCATTTCTACAAGTAGCCTTAGTTTCTTTCAGTGGGAAATGGTGTTATAGTATTTCAGGACCATAATGTGGGTACTAGGGGTGTGTATGTGTATCCTCAACACAAAATGAAAACTAGAGTTTACTCACCCTCTTCTATAACTGTTTACTTTCTTCCACTGAGAATCCAAAGATACAGATTATGACAAAATTAATATAGCCTATAATCAATCATTTGTTTTATCCCACATTAGAATCTTAGATAATACTACCACTGCCAGTTACTAAAGGTGCTTTTTAAATTTTGCATATGCTTTTTCTACTTCCCCTTTTTTTCCAGTTGTACTGTATCTACCTTGTCAGTGCACATAGCCATTACATACTGTACTTTCTTCCTTTTAATTCTCTCTGTTCCTAGTTCTGCATGTATTTTATGCTTACAACCAGCCCTATGAACCTCATTCTCTAGGAAGTTCCTCAGGAAGGGTTCATAGGAACAATATTCTGTGACTCCTTATATGTTGACAACATTTTGTGCTCTTTATACTAGTACTTGAAGATCAATTTTACTGAGCATAAAATTCTTGGTTTACATCTTTCCTGGAATATTTAAAATGTATTATTCTATTTTCTTTTGGTGTAAAGCAAGTGTCAAAAAGTCTGATAATAACTTAACTTCTTTTCCTTATAAGTCACTGGCTCTTTTTTCTTAGATGGCCAACAAATTTTTTCTATTTTTAAAATGGTTTCGTAATCTTACTAGAATGTCGTCTTGGTGTTTGCCAGTTGAGATCCTCGGGTATGCAGTGTCTTTTTAGTTTCAAATCATTTTTTTTATTGTACTTTCAGGAATGTTTCCTGGAATTATTGTTTCATATTAGTTTTGGTTCTGTGCTTTGAATGTCTTCTATAGGAGCTCTTACAATCCATATGTTGGACCTTCTTTGCCTAGCTTCAATATTTAACACTCTCTTTGAATATTTACCACCATTTCACTTCATTTGAGTTTATAAAGCTCTAATTTATGTTGTGTTCTTCCTCTTTCTCTCTCTCTCTCCCCCTCCCTCCCCACTCCTACCCCTACAGAGTTTATATGGGATTTGACCATGGTATCCTTTTCTGTTGTTTGTATCTCTATAAAATTAGTTTTCCTAAATATTTAGGAGGCATGTTTCAGAGTAACTTTTCTGACTTTACAAAGCATTTTTTCTGTGTTTTTATAATGTTAAAATACTAGTAAAATGGCAACATGCTTTCTGACTCTGTTAACTTTTACCACTTTTATCTGGACCTTCTCTTTCCTGTATCTTTATTGCCTTCTCTTTGTTTCTTTTCTCATAATGATGCTAAGAAACTGATACAGAAACTGACAGATCATGATCACATGAACCACCATGTGCATTAACTCATTTCACAGTCCTGTAAGGTAGGTATTATTATCCCCATTATACAGATGGGAAACTGGAGCAGAGTATTTAAGTAATTTCCACAAAGGTATAAATTAGTAATAAGTGGAGCCAGGAATATAATTTGACAATATACCAGCAGCTATGTATCCTGCTCAATTTTGATACCTCTCCAAGCAGTTTCTACTCAGTATGTTGTCCTTTTCTGGAAGAGAACCATAACTAGTCAGTTTCAAGGGTTCATACAGTCTAGAATGCTTCAGACCTTACTGTGACTTGCACTCATTCCCTGTGAATTGTGCAAGACCCTGTACCGTTTCAGATGCTAACCTCAATTTGATTCACTGTGCCTTCCAGAGACCTGTTGGCTATTGTGGAGTTGTCCTGTTCTCGGGTCTATTACACAACCATTGCTTCCCTTTGCTTCCTCCTGCAAAGATGCAAATAAGATGCACATATTTTGGCTTTGATGACTTGTTACCATCTTCTTGAATTTTGAGACCCTGTCACTTAAGTTTTGTTGCAAAAATTGTATGTGGGTTTTTGGTTTTGCTATCTAGTTTCTCTGACCATTTTTGTGTGGAGATTCAGGAAAATTCAAACCCTAACTGCTACTGCCACCATCTCCCCAGGACCTACATTTTATACTCACACAAGATTCCTCTCCCACACCTGCCCAATCTTTCCAAATAATTCCCTTACCTCCCAAACACTTAATAGCGAATTACTTGTAATCAATCTCAATTGCAGGAATGGGTATGGGGAAAACACAATCACAAACAATCCCGCTGAGGACGAGGAGGGTGAGACAGCATCTAAAACAGTAGTTCTCAAACTTGGCTGTGCATGTAATTACCTGTGCAGTTTAAAAATTACTGAGGCCTGAGTCCCACACCTCAGAGACTCTGATTTAATGGCTTAGGGTATGGAATTTTTAAAAGGTCCCCAGTCTAATGGACAGCATGGTGATTATCCTATATAATAAAAGGCTAATATGCAAATCGACCCAATAGTGGAACCACCAGTCACTATGATGGGCACTGACCATCAGGGGAAGATGCTCAACGCAGGAGCTGCCCCCTGGTGGTCAGTGTGCTCCCACACGGGGAGCACCGCTCAGCCAGAAGCCGGGCTCACCGCTGGCGAGCACAGTGGCAGTGGCGGGAGCCTCTCCTGCCTCCGCATTAGCACTAAGGATATCCGACTGCCAACAGGGAGCGGGCCTAAGCCATCAGTTGGACACCCCCCGAGGGCTCCCAGACTGTGAGAGAGATCAGGCCGGGCTGAGGGACACCCGCCCTCTGTGCACGAATTTCAGGCACTGGGCCTCTAGTAGTAAATAATACTGTATTATATACTTAAAATTTTCTCTAAGATCTTGTGTTTTTTACCACACACACAACAAGTAACTATGAGGTGATGAACGGGTTAATTTGATTGTGGTAATAATTTCACAATGTATGTACATTAATTAAATCATCATTTATACACCTTTTTAAAAACCGCATTGTACAACCTAAATATAAAGCATTTTTGTTAAATGATGCTTTTCTTCCACACCATGAAGCAATTCTCTAGTTCTCAGCAGACATACACTAGGTGTCCCACAAATAAACTCAATTCTGACACTATCTACCTGGAGACAGCATCACAAGTTAAAGGCTCAGTCCCACAAGACTGCCCCCACTTCAGATGCCAATCGCAAGTCCAGGTTGTCACCTGTGCTTCTGACCAACTGACTATAAATTGGAGGCTCCCACAACCCTCTTCTCAATTAATTTGCTAGAGTGGCCCAGAGAATTCAGAAAAATATTTACTTCGTTTACCAGTTTATTACAAAGGATATTATAAAGGTTACAGATGAAGAGGTACATACAGTGAGAGACAGAAAGGTCCTAAGTGCAGGAACTTCTGTCCCCATGGAGCTGGGGTGCATCACCCTCGCAGGATGTGGATATTTTCACCAACATGGAAACTCATCAAGTCCCATTGTTTTTATAGAGCTTAACCTCTAGCTCCAAACCTCCCCTTTCCTGAGGTCAGTGGGTGGGGCTGAAAGTTCAAACTCTCTAATCATTTGGTCTTTCTGGTGACCAATCTCATTCTGAGGCTAAATACAGGCCCCACTCTGTCCGCTCATTAGCATAAACCCAGGTGTGCTCAAAAAGGCTCCTCAGGAGTAACAAAAGATACTCATCACTTCTGTAGGTGAAGACTGGTCCAATGTTTGGGTTCAAATCATTTCTTTTTCCCCATAGCTCACAATAACTCTTCTATTTAACCCCATCAACCATTAATCAGTCAACTAGATGAAAAAATATAAATTCTTATACCGTGATATCTATCATCAAGGGACCAGCTTGTTCTAATCACTGGTTTTGCCCTTACCTTCATTCAATTATGTGGTAACAATTCAGACCAAATGCCTCTCCCTAAGAACACCCATACCTTGCCTCTTGTTCCTACTTGTCACATAAGCGGTGGAGAAATGTACAATTAAATAGCTTTCTAATTACTTTTCTCTCACTGAAATACAAATAATCTCTGGGCTCCAGCCTCTAACCATTTGGCACATGTCCTGCCAGACCCCATTAGGGAAAAACTTCCTGAGGTCAGCCATTTAGTCACATTGGCAATTTAATGTTTTAGGGAAGTAAAAGTACTCATCCACTTAGGAAAACAGTTTAAAATAACTAAAGAAAATTGATTCCTTCCCTTGGAACAAAGCCCACAAACAAGCTGCAACCCACTGCTTTTTCAGCATTACAGCTGCTCTAAGCAACTCCTGAGTTCGCCATCATCTGTACTTTCCTCACATCCAGGCCCATCTTCAAGTGCTCAGGGTTCTCTGGGCCCCATTTTTGGGGGTACTCTATCTTGGATTCATGCACCTAGCATAAATTCTCCCATGTGATACAAATGAAACACATTTCCTTTTAAGTATCTCCTTTTCCTGATGTTTTATCCCACAGGGCCTGTTCCTTCCCTATTTTGCTGATGCTATTAACCCTATTAATGTCAACATAGTTGTCTCTTCCATTATCATTATGCTTTTCTAAATAGGTGATGCTAATTTAGCTGGTAAATCTGCCTTGTCATAGTCACTAACTAGCTCCCTATATTTAACTTTAACTTCACTGATCAAATATCTACTGCTTTCTGTCCTAGCACAAGTTCTTTTAGACCGGTAAAAACTTTATGGACATCTGCCATAATTCAGACAGGTCCCCCTCCTCCAAATCATAATTTCTTTATATATATATATATATATATATATATATATATATATATATATATATGTATGTATTTTTAATAGATTTCAGAGAGGAAGGAAGAGGGAGAGAGAAACAGAAACATCAGTGATGAGAGAGAATCATCGATCGGCTGCCTCCCGCACGTCCCCACACTGGGGATGGAGCCTACAACCCTGGCATGTGCCCCGACCTGGAATCGAACCGTGACCTCCTGGTTCATAAGTCGATGCTCAACCACTGAGCCACGCCGGCCAGGCTCAAGTCATAATTTCTAAGAGATCTCTTAAATGCCATGCAAGTTTTCACAGGACTTAGCCTTCAGGCTGGCAAGAATCTCATCAAGCAGTTATGTTTCTTCTCTCCAAATTGGCACAAGGTATTTTCACTGTAACCCTTTTTCACTGATTTATATCTGTAAACCACATCAGATCACTTTATTTCTGAGAGAGCCACAGTATTACTAAAATCAATCCCTGGACATTATTTGGTTTCAGATTACTTATTTTGAGGGAGTAGGTCATTCATTCAATAAACCAATTGCCTACTACTGAGTGCCTATTATGAGCCAGACAAAAGGGACATAAAAACATACAGATGGTTCCACCATAAAAAGCTCAGTCTCTCATTACGCACACAAACCAATAACTTTCAATCATTAACCCTGGTCCATTTGGCTGCAAGCCACTCTGCCCTTCAAGAGCCCTTTTCCTTTCAATTACTACTGTGGGCCTTTAAACTCCTCAGTGCCCCAAAGATGGAGCTTCAAATCTTAGTACTAGTATGTTTTCCTGCCCTACATTTCAGCCAATAGGAGGCATAAATCAGTGAGATTTAAAAGCCACTTCTGATCTAGCTTTGTGTTTTACAATATGCATACAACAAGATGGCCCGAAGATCCAGAGTCTTATCTGATTTACGTGGTTCATCCATCTGGAGGCAGCTGTAAGGAGAGGGCATTAATGAAAGAGAACTCTGGGATCTCTGGCCAGGCTAGACTGAAAGCAGGGGATCTGGACAGGCACCTGAAGATCATCCACACTCTAACCTGTCGGAAGCCCACAAAGTTCTCTCAGAACATAACATAAAAACAGCAGTATCTTTATTTTTAATAACTAATTAGAGCAGATTCTTATGGGCCTTAATGAGTTACGTACTCTTTTCACCCCATTCCAATTGTTTCTACTTTTTTTAAGCTAATGCTTATCAAATTACTGAATAGTACTACTTACTATTCAGCTATTTAGATAAAAAATACACAGACCAAAGAACAGTATAGATCACTTTGTATTTATTAGATGTTTAACTGAATTATTTCAAATTACAGAATTCAACTCCAAAACAAGGTAATTAATGGTTACTAAGTTGTTATTCCATTGCATTTTTCCCTCCTAAAATTTTAACACAGCAAAACACCTTAAAGACATATGAATAGGTTCAGTGCACTTTAGTGGCTCACAATCATGAGACAAAGACCACATTTATCCATAAAAATTAAGACAAATAGCTCAATACTTTTAAATATTATTGACATGAAATAATAAAGGAAAAAAATAAAATACTGCATTTTTGCCACAACTATTTTGGTAGATGATAGAATATTGTTTAAACCAATGCTCCTCTGCAGAGCATAGGCTGTGGTTGGCACGCTTGGCACTTAAGCACTTGGTACCTGCTCAGCTCCCATCTGCAGTTTCTTAGAAGGATCCTTACTCAGACCCACATTCCCTGAGCCTGCTCTGCCCTCCTCCGCAGGGACTATTCTGGTGGGAGCTTGATCCTTCTACCTGCTTTTAAGACTTTGCTGTCTTCCCTTCATTCCTTCCAGATTCACACTTGCTGCGACCTGCATTCTCAGCAAAGATGCCTGGCACAAAATTCACACAGGTGAGTAACCCCACCTCCTCGCTTTTATTCCAGATGATGCCCTTCACTTGACTAAATTATGACTATAAGGTGAGGAGATGAGCTACCAACAGCAATCATTCTCCCTACTTTGTAGTCACATCTATAATACAAAAAAAGTTAGTGATGTCTGACTTAGAACTTAAAACACTGAATTAGTTTAGACAGAAAATATAGTGCTCTGAAGTTCTTTAAAATCTACTCTTTCCTACTATTGTTTTTAAAACCATAAAAATATAAAAATTGTAAACATTCTACTAAACATTTCAGTAGAAATCCTGTAACCCTACTTTTTATTTAGTGGGTTCAGAAAGAACAAAATAACACCATGCTCCCTTTGGAAGACCCAAAATCATGTTCCCAGCCCTCACCTACCACTGCACATCTCTCACCACTAGACAATCTACAGGCCAAGCACGTCTCTGATGACAACTGCTGCTGCACCCTTGTAACAAAGCAGCAGCTCATTGTAATCTCGCCCAGATCAGCTGTCCTCAGGTTTGCTGGGCACCTTACATCCACGGCTCTGCACTCAACCCAGCCTCTGTGACCATGCAAACACATGGAAGTGAGGACACAAAAAATCAGGGCATCTCCTGTGCCACAAACTGCATCCCTCTGCAAAGTGAGAGGGCACTTCCTATCTCTTTGTCAGAGTAACAGCAGAATCAGGTGGGGGTGCTGCTGACAGAGGCAGGAATAAAGAGGAAGCTGATGATGCAGCCACCAGTATCCACCACACCTCCACAGACATGTTCCTTCACCGTGACACTGCTAGGAGCTTGAGGATGAATCTCACCTTCTATTTAAAAGGAGAAACCTACACAGGAAATTCCAGTCACTTTTCATTGCTCTTATAACAAGATTTTGCTGTGTTTTTAAAAGCATGAAAGTAACAAGGTATGACATTTTTTTAAGTGAATAACTTAAAACTTAATTTTTAAAAATACTGTTTTGTTTTTAGGAAGGAATACCCTAGACACGAATAACTAATGAAATCTATCAGCTCTGGGGAATCCCCTTAGCGTCTTTCAGATCAGCTATGATTAATGAGATAACCTAAAACCAGAATTCCACACTTGGGCGACAAACAGTACCAAGTAACCAGAGCATTAGCTTCAATAACTTAAAACTATATTACCTGAATAGTCTCCATGGTAAAGTGTCAGAAAAAGAGAAACAATAAATATCTCCACAGCACCATAAGGTTTTATAAAATATAATTTCCATTTTTAACCTTAATGTACAATCTCACGATTCTAGTCCATATTAGACTGATAATAGTGCTGACAGAGGCTACAAAGGCACAACTATAACATGAAAATGATGTATTTTACTGAAGACCTGTATGGTATACTTAGTCACTGTTTCGGTTGCATCCACTGAGTTAGTGGATTTAAAGGCCAGGAAAATGGTTTTACCATTTATACTCTAATCACAAATTTCAACTTGCTAAAAGAACCAAAGTGGTAACTAACTAAAAGATATTCCATAACTAAAAAGTCCTTTTATATGTTTGCTTTAGTACTGTGTGCTCCTATGGGTTTTGTTTCTCTATGATAATATTTTGTAAATGGCTCTGAGTTTTTAACATAAAAATACAGTGATTCATTTTTAATATTAAAAATAAACACAAATGGAAAACAAACTTTGTAGCCAAATTATCTGCAATTATGTATAGCAAGTTATCTATTATAACTGTATCAGAGATTGGATCCCCAATACACAGCATGGATCTTTTAAACTAAGTGTGTGCTGTGCCAACTTAGTTCAACACTGATCTAAGCAAAACATAATTGAAAGTAATGACTTGCCTACCAAAAAGCACACACTGCATTCCAAAGCCAAATGTGAATTAGGTCTGGGGTTATCAATTCCATGTCTCGCCCACATTAATGCAGAACTCAACCTTGACTTTACTACAAATCGGCTAGCACTAGAGTAAATTTGCTATAAAATTACTTATAACAAAATAAATATTTTCAGTCCCTCTATACTAAGTGATATATAAAGCATTAGCAGTTTATAACATTAGCTCGGGTCACTCTTTAGGACCCAAACATACTGTACAATCCTGAGTAAAAGGTTAAGGATACAGTTTCTTGGGGATCTTTCTTGATCAGGAATCATAAAGGAAACACATAATACCACAATTTGCAATTATCCCCATTTTCATTAGAAGTACCATGAATTATTTACTTTGGTAAATAAGTTTATGTATGTAAACCATTTGTTTCGATGGAGTAAAATATAAGAGCTTCTGCTAGGATCCCTCCATCACCTTTTGACACTGATACAATAAATAGTCAGGAAGAGTAGAGCAGGAGGATCTAAACCACAGGACTAATACGTCACCATGAACTCGGAAATGCAGCAGACAGGGGATGGATGGGAGCAGCTGACAGGCCAACAGCCCTTCACTGCCTACAAACAACAAAAATTAAAAATTCTTTAATACAAAGAAACTTCAGTAGACATTTCTACAAAGAAGATACACAATGGCCAATAAACACATGAAAAGATATTCAACATCACTGCTCATTAAGGAAATGCTAACCAAACCCACAATGAAATACCACTTACCACTTCACACCCATAGGATGGCAATTATCACAATAAATAAATACAAGGCTTAGTGAGGACATGGAGAAATTTGAACCCTTGTGCATTACTGATGGGAATGTAAATGGTGTCACTGCTGTGAAAAACAATATGATAGCCTGGCTGGTGTGGTTCAGTGGTTGAGCACTGACCCATGAACCAGGAGGTTACTGGTTCAATTCCCAGTCAAGGCACATGTCCGGGTTGCAGGCACAATCCCCAGTAAGGGGTGTGCAGGAAGCAGCCAATAGATATTTCTCTCTCATCGATGTTTCTCTCTATCCCTCTCCCTTCCTCTCTCTCTAAAATCAATAAAAAACATTTAAAAAAATTATAAATGATATTATTTTTCCAAAAATTACATATAGAATTACCATATGATCCAGCAATTCTACTTCTGGGACTTGAACACTGATATCTGTACACCTCTATTCACAGCAGCATTATTCACAGTAGCCAAAAAGTGGAAGCAACTCAAGTGTTCGACAGATGAATGGATAAACAAAATGTGGTATATTCATACAATGGGAAAGTATTCATTAGGAAAATTTGACACATGCCACAACATGGATGAACCTTGAAGACAATATGTTATGTGAAATAAGCCAATCACAAAAGGGCAAATATTGTATGATTCCACTTCTATGAGGTACCTAACATTGTAAAATTCATAGACAGAAAATAGGATGGTAGGTATCAGGGACTGGAGAGGGAGATGATGGGAGCTATTGTTTAATGGGTACAGTTTTAGTTAGGGGAGAAGGAAAAGCTCAGGAGATGATAGTGACAATAGTTACACAACAACACGAATATACTAGGTATACCAGTTAATAATGCAGATTTTTTTCAATAGATGGGGAGTTACTCATTTGTTGATATATATGCGATTTGATATATATGCTATTTTGCTGCATTGACAGCAAGCTTCAAAACTTCATATGTCAAATTTGCTGAAGGTGTTAACATCATAGATATTTTTACGCTTAAAAATGTCGAATTTCGTGCCAAAGAAAAGAGCAATTGCGGGAAGTTTTAATTTATTACTTTATTTTGAAGAAAAAGTTACCATATACTTTGGGAAGCTTATGGTGAATATGCTCCATCTCAAGATACTTGTGAAAGATGGTTTAAACGCTTTAAAAATGATGGTTTTGATGTGAAAGACAAAGGACGTCCAGGTCAACCGAAAAAGTTGTAGACCAACAATTACAAGCATTATTGGATGAAGATGTGTGTCAAACTCAAAAACAACTTGCAGAAAGATTAACATTGCTCAGCAAACAATTTCTGATCATTTATAAGCAATGGGAAAGATTTTAAAGGAAGGAAAATGGGTGCCACATCAACTGAATGAAAGACAAATGGAAAACCTAAAAGTCATCAGTAAAATGTTGCTTCAACAGCACGAAAGAAAGTCTTTTTTGCATTGAATTGTGACTGGCGATGAAAAGTGGATTTATTTTGACAACCCAAACGCACAAAATCATGGGTTGATCCAGGTCAACCATCAACATTGACTGCAAGGCCAAATCGTTTCAGAAAGAAGACAATGCTCTGTGTTTGGTGGGGTCAGGAGGGTTGGTGTATTATGAGCTTCTAAAACCAGGTGAACCCGTTAATGCTGATCACTACCGACAACAAATAATCAATCTGAACCACACTTTAATCGTGAAATGACCAGAATGGGCCAGAAAACAAGGCAAAGTAATTTTGCTTCATGATGATGCACCATCACACACTTCAAAACCAGTTAAAGGCATGTTAAAAGATCTTGCCTGGGAAGTATTAACCCACCCCCCATATTCACCAGACCTAACTCCTTCAGATTACCACTTGTCCCGATCGATGGCACACACACTTTCTGAGCAGCACTTCAAAACATATGAATAAGTGGAAAATTTGGTCTCTGAATGGTTTGCCTCAAAACAAGAAAAGTTCGATTGGGACGGTATCCACAAATTACCTGAAAGATGGGGGAAATGTGTAGCTAGTGATGGACATCACTTTGAATAAAGCACTTGATGTTTCTCTTGAAATTATCGTGTTTTCTTTAATTACAAAATCCGCCATAACCGGTACACCTAGTATTTAAAGCCACTAAACTGTACACTTAAAAATGGTTAAAGTAGCAAATTTTGTTATGTATATTTTACCACAAAAATTCTTTAATAAAATCTGAAGAACACACTCCTCTAAGAGATACTAATAACAGGAAACATGGCTCTAAGA
The DNA here is from genome assembly GCF_963455305.1 of Plecotus auritus. NCBI lineage: Eukaryota > Metazoa > Chordata > Mammalia > Chiroptera > Vespertilionidae > Plecotus > Plecotus auritus. Next base: position 63,291,311 of record NC_137770.1, read on the forward strand.
AATCTGACACTTGTGAGAGCTGATGTGTGTTCTGATTGTGAGAAAGCCTTATAAACACGGGATTGTCTTTTCGTAACTCTACGAACCTATAACGTCAACAACATGAAGTCTCAGTTTCTGTTGCAGTGTCTTCAGGGCAGAAGGCAGAGCAGCTTGAGATTCTGACATTTTTACATTTTGCTTCACATCATTTGCGAAGGATAACCAGAGTTTGCCAAAGTCTTCAGTTGAGATTTTTAATGGTCTGAAAATAATGTTTAAAATTAGATAGATGTCCAAAAGAATGAAATGATTCTAAACAAAAAACATATATTTTAAATGATTCCTGGGAATAAAACAATTACTGTAAATCTGGGTCCCACAAAAAATCATGTTTTTAAACTAAATATGATTGGAATGCTAACCATTTTTTCATCCTTCAACCTGAAGCAAGAAATGTTATTAAAGTGCAAATGTTTTTTCAATACGTCACCTAGTTCTTTTCCTGAGTATTAGTGATTTCATTAAAATGTTACCAAGTAATTTAATGAATCAAATATAACATAAAACTTTTCTTTCATATACACTCTGGATTGGGGGATAAGGAGGCACTCTATCAAAGTCATATACAGGAGTGCGAATATAAAGACCCAGCACCTTAAGTAAATTAGACCAAGAGTAAAGATTTTAGCAAATGTACATATTTTAAAAATGGTCCATGAGACTGAAGATCAAATAGCTAACACTGTGGTATATCGAGGTGGAATTATAGAGGACTTTTATATTCTACTTACATTTTTCTACAGCATTTAAATTTTTATAATATGTATATATCAATTTTATAATTAGGAAAATATTTTTAAAGACAGAGGATTTTATTAATATACACAGAAGAATTGTTATATTTATTGTGCTTCTTCAGGTTATGAATGCTTACCATGGGAGACACCTCACAATCAAAGAATGTAAGTACTTATATAGCAACATGAGTATAAATACTTTGACAGATAGACATGTTCATACTAAAAGACTTTAAAGGGTAGGCAAAAACTAAAGTAGTGTAACACAACTGGAGTGTGGAGAGTTTAAAAGTTGTATAGACAATCCCGGGTATTCTGCATTCTTGGTTCAAGCAGCCTTCATTTAAAAAAATGTTTGAATACAGCCCTGGCTGGTTTGTTCAATGGTTAGAGCATCGGCCCATGGACTGAAGGGTCCCGGGTTCAATTCCTGGTCAAGGCAATGTACCTCAGTTGCAGGTTCATCCCTGCCCCTAGTTGGGGCACGTGCAGGAGGCAACCAATCAATGTGTCTCTCTCACGTTGATGTCTGTCTGTCTGTCTCTCTCTCTCTCTCTTTCTGTCTCTTTTTTTCTCTCTCTATCCCTTCTCCCTCCTTTCCACTCTTTCTAAAAGTCAATGGAAAAAATATCCTTAGGTGAGGATTAAAAAATAAATTTAAAAAAATGTTTGAATACAGTATATTTGTAACACTAAATGAGAGAAGAGTTAGGCGGTTGTTTTCAATTATTTTAGTAACACTGAATGGTGTTTAGCATAATGCTAAATACTAATATAATCATCTATACTAATAAAAGGGTAATACGCTAATTAGGGCAGAAGTCTTCTGGACAAAGCCGCAGTGGCTGCGAAGGGCCCAGGCTCAGGCTGGCAGTGGCAGCAGCAGCGGGGTAATGCAGGAAGTGCCTTCCCCTGATCCGCCAGGTTGCCTCCCGCAGAGGGAGGCCAGACTGCAGCTTAGGCCGGGGGCCAAGGCAGAGGTGGTTAGGGGCGATCAGGCCGGCAGGGGAGAAAGTTAGGGTCGATCAGGCTGGCAGGGGGGCAAGTTAGGGTCGATCAAGCTGGCAGGCAGAGGGGTTAGGGGCAATCAGGCAGGTAGGCAGAGGGGTTGGGGCGATCAGGCAGGCAGGCAGGCGAGTGATTAGGAGCCAGTGCTCCCGGATTGCAAGAGGGATGTCCAACTGCCAGTTTATGGGATCGGGCCTAAACTGGCAGTCGGACATCCCCTGAGGGGTCCCAGATTGGAGAGGGTGCAGGCCGGGCTGAGGAACAACCCCCCACCCCTGTGCACAAATTTCATGCACCGGGCCTCTAGTATATAATAAAAAGCTAATATGCAAATCAATCAAATGGCAGAACAACCAGTCACTATGACGCACACTGACCGCCAGGGGGCAGACACTCAATGCAGGAGCTGCCCCCCGGTGGTCAGTGCGCTCCCACAGGGGGAGCGCCGCTCAGCCAAAAGCCGGGCTCATTGCTGGCGAGTGCAGCAGCAGTGGCAGGAGCTTCTCCCCCCTCTGCAGCAGCGCTAAGGATGTCCGACTGACAGCTCCTGGACTACTAGAGGGCGCAGGCCGGGCTGAGGGACAGCCCCCCGCCTTGAGTGCACAATTTCGTGCACCGGGCCTCTAGTGTCTAATAAAAGTATAATAACTTTGCTGAGTAATTTTCTTGCAGATCTCTAAAGCTTAATAAACAGAATTAATCAAATAAATGAAATACAAATGAGAAATTTGAAAAACTTTAAGAAAAGCCATGTGGAATCTTTAAAGTTATTTCAGTTTAAACATTACTTTAATATCAGTTTCTCTCAGAAGTTATCCAGGATCACCAACCAACCCCAACCTAAATCAGGTCCCATAATATAATTGGTCACTGTACCATTTGTTTTCTCTAAAATTCACAATTATGTATGTGTTGATATGATTGTTCAATGTCTCCTCCCTAGGCTGGACAGTAGGGCTGTGTCTAGTTTTGAATTGTTATACTCCCTAGCACACCTAGCATAGTACTTCTGTCCAGAGAAGAGGCCCAATGAACATTTGCTGAATGACTGAATAACCCGTTAACATTCCAGAAAATACTTACCTAATGAAATCTAACAGTGATAAGTTTACTGAAAATTCTAGCTGAACAGCATGAGTGTTCATCATTTGATAATTTATAAAACCAGAAAGATTCCCTTCTGTAAAAGGTTTTTCCATCTGCACACTATATTGAAAGTTTTTTGTGTTCTCTGCTTCTATTATAGGCAAGCAGCATCCGGGTTGCTCAGTGATCTGTAGATAAAAGTAATACAAGTATTGAAGAAGGGATCGATACAGACTATCGTATCAATACCAAATTTCTATTTAATTGAAGTAAAGCACATTACTGTGAGTTGTTAATAACTACATTATGAAGATGAATAACAACTACACTTGAGAAAAATTTACTAGCACAGATAATCAAGAATAGTACAGAGATAAAAAAAAATGTAACAAATGTCATTACAATGAAAGCCTCTGTATAATTTAAGAACCAAAAAATATGTATTAAACTCTAGTCTTGTGGCGCTCAATCCTGGCTAGCACCAGATCTTTAAAGCTAGGAGAGTTAAAAGATATATACACGTGCCTTCCCTTTCCATTCTCCACCCTTACTCAACTTCTGGTGGTAGAGCTCAGGCAACTGAATTGGGTTTGGGTTTGGTTTTGTTTTGTTTTACGTTCTACAGGTGATTCTTATGCAAATCTAGAACTTCTGCCCTGGTCAGGCCCAGGTAATATCTCATTCAACACAATCTAGCTCACAGAAGAAATTAGGTCAGTTTTGTGGAATACTGATCTACTGGTCAAATCTCATTATAACTCCACCAAGGACAGCCACACAATAACACAAATAGCATTATTTCCAGAAATCACAATGGCAGTCTCTTGGAGCCAGGCAAGAAACAACTGAAGCCTGAGCACTCTATAATGCAAAGGCACTATTAATATTTTCACTTTAAATGCCAGGGAACTACGGCACAAAGCAGGTATATAACTTGACTGTGGAACACAGCTAATAAGCAGCAGAAGCAAGATTCAAAGACAAGCAGTCTGAGTCAAGAGTCTATATTTGTAACTACTGTGCTCAATCAAAACTCATTTTATATAGGGTGGAGGAAAAGTAGGTTTACAGTTGTTCACATGGAAAATAATGCAATAATTAATAAATAATATAAGAAATAAACTGTGTTTCATGTACTCACAATTGTAAACCTACTTTTGCCCACCCCTGTATTTGTGGCCTTCTCCAAAGCAATCTTTATTGTGTTTCCTTTGAATAATTCATCCCTACACAAATTAATTAGATAATCTGTCATATGTTGTACTTTTTTTTTGCTAAAGAGGAAGGAAGAATGTGAAAAAAATGCATAAACCATCAGAAGAGCCAACAGCAGAAACACTAAGCAAACACTAAGGCAAGAAATAACAAACCATTCATTGTCATACCTTGAAATTTTCTGCAGGAGCAATTTCTAAGTTAACACCTTCCAATTCCAAACCACTCTTATAAGAAACTAACCACACCATCAATAAACAATCATCTTTCCAAATTTTGTAAGAAGACAATGACATGGTTTCATTATTGCAGACCTCCATAACATCTGAATGCATGGGTTCAGTAGTTTCTTCCAACAAAGAAGCTAAGGAGATTTCATTGGCAAGTGAAGCTGTGGTGGACTGAGGAGGGTGAAAAACTTCCATGTTGTCATCAGCAAACAAAGAAGGTGTAGACCGCCTGCAATTTGAGAGTTTCTCAACCAAGGGCAGTTCTGTGAGTGACTCAGAATCCAAAAGTTCTGCACTGAGAGTAAAATTCTTTAATTCTTTGTCTCTTCTATCCTGCAAATTATCCAAATAATAATCTTCTTCATAAGTCACATTTGTAGGAGAACTAAAGGAAGAACGGGTCATATTATGAGCATTGGTTGTTTCTCCACTTATGGTTTCTTTGACTTTTGATTTCCTTCTGAACTTGTGGGAGATGGTATCTGCTTTTCCTAGCTGTGAAAATGAAACATAATAATATAAAAGGAAACCATTCTTCTAGTCATGAGTTTTAAACATTTTTCTTAATTTCAAATGAGCAATTTAATAGCTTGCTAAAGTTCTATCTATAAAGCACAGATTAAAAAAGAAATCAGAGATAAATAAAATCTTAAGCGCTGAAATTCTGACAGCTATATAACACTGAACTACTAGCTAAATCTTATTTCTCATTTAATAACACATAAAATCAGCCCGGCCATGGCTGGGTGTTTGAGCGTCAACCATGAACCAGGAGATCATGGTTTCATTCCCAGTGAGGGCACATGCCAGGTTGCGGGCTCAATCCCAGCAGGGGGTGTGCAGGGAGCAGCTGATCAATGATCTCTGTCATCATTGATGTTTCTCTCTCTCCCTCTCCCCTCCTCTCTGAAATCAATAAAAATATATTTAAAAATAAAAATAAATAACACATAAAATAAATGTTAAAAAGTCCAATGTAAACAATTCTAAAAACTTGCTAGATTTCAGAATACTAGAGTACAGAATTGCGCAAATTAAAAAGAGTAAGAAACCCAGCTATTTTTTTGTTCTTGAGTTTCCTTATAGAGTTCTCCTCAAATACAGGGATGGCTCAAATTCTGATTCAGTAATATACAATAATCATGATTTCATGGCCTATGAGTCAATAAACAGGGAAGAAAAACTGGTTTTACCTCAAGAATCAACTGGCAGTGGCTGGCTGGAACACAGAGCAGGAAAGAATTTCATAAGTGACTAGTGATGTTTGCTATGAATTTGAGAGATGGGAACAGTAAATTTGCCATCCTTGAGCTAACCCTCCTGAGGAATGGCCTGCAAATCTATGTAAGAAGAAATGACTCAAGTGTCCCCTTGCCCCTCAAAGTCCTAACTAAAATCAGTAGAACAGACTGGCACTCACTACTCTAAGTCTAAGTCCATGCCCACACCTTCCTGGGTGCTGTAACACCACTTGGCCACCCTTCACATGATTCTAGTTAACCAGAATTCTAGTTCCCTGTCCATTCTCTCTCATTCTTTCAAGTCCCAACATCTCTTCCAACTCTCAAAGGTAAGAGATGAGTCTGTCTCCTCCCTTTCAATTCAGAAGTCATCAAACAAAAACTAACACTGTTTTAACATAAAAACAAGTGGAGGTGGGTGGGTGAAGGATTTCCATTCCAGTAGCCATGGGACTTGAATTAGACACACAGTAGTCCCTCTTATCTGTGATTTTGCTTTCCATGGTTTCAGTTACTTAGAGTCAACATCAGTCCAAAAATATTAAATGGAAATTTTCAGAAATAAATAATACATGTTTCAAATTGCAAGTCATTCAGAGTAGTGTGATAAAACCTCTCACTGTCCCGCTACGTACATCCCAGGACGTGAATCATTCCTTTCTCTAGCATATCCAGGCTGTATATGACACCTACCCATTAGTCACTTAGCTCTCTGGGTTATCAGATCAATTGTCTCAGTATTGCAGTGCCTGTAATTCATGTGCCCAAATTTTACTTAATAATTGCCCCAAAGTACAAGAGTAGTGAAGCTGGCAATTTAGATATGCCAAAGAGAAGCAATATAGTGCTTCCTTTAAAGGTGAAAGTTCTTGACTTAATAAGAAAACAAAAAAAAATCATATGCTGAGGTTGCTAGGAACAAATCTTCTATCTGTGAAACTGTGGGGAAGAAAAAAGAAATTTGTACTAGTCTGCGGTAGCAACTCAAACAGCAAAAGTTACAGCTACAGTCAGCGAAAAGTACTTAGTTAAGATAGAAAATACAGTAAATTTGTGGCTGAGAGACATGAACAAGAAACATGTTTTAAATGATGGTAATGTGTTGCTCCAGAAAGCACTGAGCCTACACAAAGACTTCAGCAAAGGATCTCCTGAAACGAGTGACACCAAGCCATTTACTGCAAGCAATACTGTTAGGCTACATTTGTTTTTTCTTAGGAGAGAATGAGTATCAAGTCTGACAGAAATGGGATCTGTAAAAGACAGAGATACAGGTAAAGAATGTAGCCTGGAGTCTGGCCTAGTGTCAACAGGGATGGAGAGAAAATTCCACTAAGGGAGAAGGAGGATGAAAGAACTGGGATAATGTAAAACTGAAGAAAATGTAGCTCTAATCACAATTTTGCACTAGGTACGTTTATCAGACCACCAAATGGAAGATGACATGGAATTTTCAGACACTCAAAAATAGTACCTTGCCCAGCAGGTGTGGCTCAGTGGTTGAGCGATGACCTATGAACCAGGAGATCATAGTTTGATTCCCAGTCAGGGTACATGCCCAGGTTTCAGGATCAATTCCCAGTAGGGGGTGTGCAAGAGGCAGCCAATCAATTATTACTCTCATCAGTGATGTTTTTATCTCTCTCTCCCTCTCCCTTCCTCCCTGAAATCAATAAAAAAATATATTTTTTAAAAATAGTACCTGCCCTTCACTCCAATTTTTCATTCTTTTACTATGAGAATAATACATTAGGACAGTTGTCGGCAAACTCATTAGTCAACAGAGCCAAATATCAACAGTACAACGATTGAAATTTCTTTTGAGAGCCAATTTTTTTTAAACTTAAACTTCTTCTAACGCCACTTCTTCAAAATAGACTCGCCCAGGCCGTGGTATTTGTGGAAGAGCCACACTCAAGGGGCCAAAGAGCCACATGTGGCTCGCGATCTGCAGTTTGCTGACCACTGCATTAGGATAAAAACTTTTGAAAATCACCATAATCGTAATGCCTGAATGTAGTTTCCATTTTTGTATAAATCATTCAATCTCAAAACACTTTTATCTTCTTAACAGTTATAGGCAAGGTGTAAATAGAATTTTATATTATTTTTAATATATCCTAAGTATTTTTTTATTTTATAATGCAGTACTTATCATTTTTAATGGCTGAGTAATATGCTGAGCTAATATAATTTATGTACCCTTTCTCCTATTAGACACCTAATTGACTCCTATTTTTCACTATTAAAAACATAATTTTGAGAAGTACTTTTTCCACACAAATCAATATTGTTGAACTATTATTGTTGACAGTATTTCATCAAACCCCCCTCCCACTGAGAACTGTCCTCCACCCACTGGGGTGAAATACTCTTAGTTATAGTTATAACTTTATTTGGGCCCTGCCCCTTGCCCTAGCTACTAGAGAGAACACTTTACTCAAGCTGAGCCAATTAGATTTTCACTTTCAGGAATACAAAGGTGTGTCATTGGGGGCTCTGGAGCTGGGAAAGCCATTTCCCACTATATATATAGGTAATGGCCAAGAGCTTTCATAGAACAAGGTTTTTTATATGAAACAGGGGACACAAACTCTCAGAGGAATATAACTGGCTACTTACCAAATTGACTGTACTTTCTGATCCTAGCCCAACAAATAATGATGATGCCAGCAGCTGCTTTTCTTTCTCCTCTTTAGATTGGGTAAGGAGTTGAGATGGGTCCTTTTTTGTTATAGTTTGGTCTACATTCTCTATTATGCTCTCTTGAGGAACAGGCGGAGCTTCAGTTTCATCACCAGTTTTGCTTTCCTTTTTTGGAAGATAGCCCTCTTTCCCCCACAATTTCTGTATACCTTCCAGCTTCAAGCTACTTGTCCTAAGAAGATTGATAATGAAATCAAGTCAATTTAAGTAACTGCTAAGCAATTACTTTCTTGTGGCATTTTTAAAAACCTATCCTTGCCACGGCCTTTTAGGAACAGCTTTTATATTTTATTTTGTATGCCCAAAGCAAAATCTAGATCTCTAGATTTTATTTTAGTTACAGCCAAACGCCCCTCCCTCCACCATCCTTCAGACAAAGGATTTAAGGCAACAGAACTCTAGACATAGTTTAAAATTTAGATCATTTAATTTTCATTTAATTGCTTACGTAAGGTGTCCACAAATAGAACTACTGTAAATCAGTTCCTTAACCCCAATGACTTTGCAAAATATCTTCAATTCTGATGAGTTAAAGATGAGAAATGACTCTTAAGTTTTTTAGCTATAATCACTCAATGAAAGCATTAACCCTACATAAATTCATCAAATAAAATCCTGTTGCAAAAAAAAAAATCATTAAAATCCACTCCGATGTGTAAACTTACCTTTGATCCAAAAGGTTTTCTTGATATAAACACTAGCTACATTTTCAACCATTACAATGTACCTTTATAAAAATGAAGTGAGGTTTGATTTATAAAAGAAAAAAGATTTTTGAAAAAAAGCATGAAGATTAGGAGGTTTTTATACCTGAGTTGAAGAAGAATTAAAGTAGTGATTAGAATTTGGGCTCACCTACTGCTGTCCCCAAAGTGACAGTTATGAATCTGCAGTGTCTAATATAACCATAAGTACAGGCTGAAACAGCCAAAGATTGCCTCTATTATGTTCATATAAGAACTATGTGTCCTTGGCACTTGGCTCATTTAAGTAGCCCTGTTGTGGTCCAAAACAGCATTTTGGAAATTTGCACTACAAGATAGGCAGATCATAAAAGAAAGACTCAGAAATGTTTGTACTGATTATTATTCCCTTCTAATTTGTTAGAATTGTGATCACTTTGATTTTCTGTACAATGCCAGTAACAAAAATAGGTAGTTATATTCCATACTGAGCGAAGAACTAATAGCTATTAAGTACTAATTGGCTGAAAGAAAATGTGAATGTTAATAAAGAATGATCTACAGGGAATCAGTCCATTCCTCCTCAATAAATTTTGCTGCTAAATGGTCCTTTACAAGTATCTTCATTTCTCTCTTTCTTTCAGGTACCAAAGAATTTTCTAAAAAGTTATTAAGCCCAGCCAGGATTGCTCAGTTGTTGAGTGTCAACCTATGTACCAGGAGGTCACAGTTCGATTCCCGGTCAGAGCACATGCCCAAGTTGAGGGCTCAATTCCTGGCGGGGGGGGGGGGGGGGGGGGTGCGGGGGTGCAGGAGGCAGCCAATAGATGATTCTCTCTCATCATTGATATTTCTATCTCTCTCTCCCTCTCCCTTTGTCTCTGAAATCCATAAAAATATATTTTAAAAAATAAAAATAGCCCAACCAGCATGGCTCAGTGGTTTAGCGTCAACCAAGAGGTCATGGTTCAATTCTTGGTCAGGACACATGGCCAGCCTGGGCTGCAGGCTCAATCCCCAATGGGGGGCCTGCAAGAGGCAGCCTATCAATGATTCTCTCTCATCATTGATGTTTCTGTCTCTTTCTCCCTCTTCTTTCCTCTCTGAAATCAATAAAAATATATTTAAGTAAATAAAAGTTATTTAAAAAATAAAAACTGTTATCAACCTCTTACGAGAAAACTGGTTGTCCTTGCATGAGCAGATCCAAAAGTGCTCATGGTAGCCACTAAAATGACTCCCAGCATCTCTAGGGTGCTCACCAGCAGCAATTCAAAGGGATTCATAATGTTCACAGCAGGATTACAGAGTTTCTATAACCCAGTTTACCAAGACATATCCTTTAATGATTTTTTTTAAAAAGCAAGTCCCCAAGTTTTACTAATAAATGATTCAAATACTAGTTTTTAAAAAAAGGCAGGTGTGTTGGACACCAGTATGCTCCATACAGGTCTCCTTTCAATGCAAGACTATTGTCCCTGCTGTTGGCAGTGCAACCCCCTCACTGCATTAGGGGCACAGGGCCACCTCACTAAAGATAACGCTGCTTCCGGAGCAACTCACACAGAGCAACTCACATGCAGTGACTGATGAACTTAAGCACAGAGTCCTGTCCTCCCATTTTGTCCCACCTGAGGATAACTCTGAAGGGCCATTCTAGCTTCAGAGCTCCCCATGGGGTCAGTAAAATCTGTCATTGCACTGCATGGCATCTTAACTACTTCCTCTGCCCAAACCTGCTTCTTTCCCCTTCCTTCCATAGGTATTGAACTCAAGGGCACTCCTTAATATTCTACACGCCAAATTCCACCACACTGTGTGCTTCTCAGGAAACCCAACTCCCAATAAAGGGCAAAATGAGAAAGGGGAAGAAAAATAAGCCTAAAAGTAGCCTTGCGCTATTTTAAAGGTTTTTCTGGCTCATTTCATCTGCACAACATGCCTCTCATCAACATAAATTTTCTTTGTCATGCATTATATACAGACAGTCTAAAAAGCAGGCAAGTAAATAAGAGAGCAGCATAAAGCCTTCATATACAAAATATGACATAAAACATATTGTAAAAAACGTTTTTAAATATGAGTCGGTCTGGATTTTGATAATAAAAAAAACAACCTAATACAAATGGTATACTTTGTATTATTTTGGCTCAGACCACTCGAACACAGAAGTAAATTCTGGCCAAGCAACCTTCAAAAGATTGGGGACATATTTTAAACTCAGCTCTAGGAATTCCCCTTTGAGGTATGGTGCTGCCTATAATAGGACTTAGGGTAAGAAATTCTAAATTGGGCTGGCAACTGCTTTACTATCAGCTTGCCAGAGAATACAGAAGAGTGACTGTCTCCTCCCTAAAGCTGATTCACCTGGCCAATTACCACAGAAGGGAGATTTTCATATACATTTTACTAATTTTCTTTCATCTCTGACACTTCTATTATAGAGAAAGGGCAAATAGCAATATTAAAATATTTCCTCTAATTAACTCCCTTTTAATGTGCACGAATTTCGTGCACCAGGCCACTAGTCTGAAATGAGTGAGCTGTGGTCCTCTTTGGAAAAGAATTGTAAATGTACCCTTGTGTTCCATTTTATGGTAATACAGCATATGTGTAATTCCTTAACTGCTTTGCCAAATGCCCTTTCTCTAAGAGTAGTACATGTGTGCACATAGAATTTACAAGGCCCTGTTTAGTATTTAGTTCAATACTAAAAAGCAGATGCTGTCAATTGTTATGCAGGTAAAAGGAACTACGTCTCCTCCCTGGGTTTGGAGCGTTACTGTCTCTCCTTCCCTTACCCCTCAGTTCCCTGTTTGAGGCACTTAATTGTTATCACCTCCACTATCACATGCCTACAAACCATACCTGCTTCCCATGCTTGGAACACCAAAAATTAAATGTCTGAGAAAAAAATGGGTGTCCACAGAGCAGGAAAAAAGGCTAAGGAAGAGAATTTGAACTTATGCCACTTCATTCAGCATATCATTCTATATTCCTCTGATCTATGTGTCTTTGTTCTGAGAAATACTTCTTACAACCACCTCCCTGGAAGACCGACAAATGCAAAGATGAACATTAAATAGGGTGAATGACTTCTTAATGAATATATGAAAACTAAAAATTCAAATGTCATCTTTGAAAGTTGTCACCTGTAAGATTTTATCACATTTATTCCAACAATGCTGCCATTACTCAAAACACTTGAATTCTTTTAGAAGAAGCTCCTACACAAACAAGGAAGCCATTTTCATTTACTTCATATCACAACAGAATACCGACCAAAGTCATCCAGATTGATCAGAAATTTTATTTGATAAACTCAGCTTTTGCATAATGATAATGATGACAGCTACCATTTATTAATCACTATGTACTCAGCTATATGAGGCACTTTGCATAATTATCTCATTTAATTTAATCATTTTTCTGAGAGTAATTTATTTATATTTCCAAAATCAAAACCTACTTTAAAAGGTTACCATTTGGCTGCACATAAGACGTTTAGACATCTGTATCACCAATTTTCAAGGAAAAAAACTCTAAAAGCATTTTGAGTAAAGCACACAACTTCCTCAGGTGAAGTCTATCACCTTAGTTTATGTTCATCTCTATATCTGTCAATCTTCCAATGAGATAGTTATGAAAAGTTGATTATGAGAAATGTAGAATTATATCCTCAATATTCACCTGGGTATATAAGTTGTGATATACTTCTTTAAATATATTTTACACACACATATATACACACATATACATACAATATGTAGTAATAACACACACATCATTACTATGTGTAAAGGTTGTATACATCCTATGCTGTCTTGGAAATAAGCAAACTCACTCTCTTTTTTATTTTTATTTTTTTGTTAATCCTCACCCAATGATATTTTTCCATTGATTTTTAAAAAGAGTGGAAGAGCCCTAGCTGATTTGGCTCAGTGGATAGAGCATCGGCCTGCAGACTGAAGGGTCCCAGGTTCGATTCCAATCAAGGGCACATGCCAGGGATATGGGCTCGATCCCCAGTAGGGGGGTGTGCAGGAGGTAGCCAATCAATAATTCTCTCTCATCATTGATGTTTCTTTTTTTTAAATACATTTTTATTGATTTCAGAGAGGAAGGGAGAAAAGATAGAAATATCAATGATAAGAGAGAATCACTGATTGGCTGCCTCCTACACATCCCCCTCCCCCCACTAGGGATCGAGCCCACAACCTGGGCATGTGCCCTTGACAGGAATCAAACCTGGGACTCTTTAGTCCACAGGCTGACGCTCTCTCCACTGAGCCAAACCAGCTAGGGCATCATTGATGTTTTTATCTCTCTTTCCCTCTCCCTTTCTCTCTGAAATCAATAAAAATATATTTTCAAAAAAGAGAGAGAGAATGGAAGAGAGGGAGAAAGACAGAAAGAAACATCGATGTGAGAGAGACACATCGATTGGTTGCCTCCCGCATGCACCCCGACCCAGGCCGGGGATCGAGCCTGCAACCGAGGTGTGTGGCCAGAATCGAACCTAGGACCCTTCAGTCCATGGGCTGATGCTCCATCCACTGAGCCAAACCAGCTAGGGCGCAAACTCTCTCAAAGTATAAGGATATTCTGTATCGTATCAACACTTTGAGAGCAAGTAGAAACAACAGCCCAAGCAGAATTTAGCTTTCAGGAACCCCTCTACATTTAAAGACATTTAAATATTCCCAATGTTCTCAATTTTGATAAGAAAGGAACTTACTCTTTCAGCCCTGTCTCTGCACTGTTTCCAGATACATCTGAACCCAAAGAAATGCCAGCAGGAGACTGTCGTCCAGTAAAGCCAGATGAAGAAAAGGAGAGTCCATATGGTTCAAAATTGAGAACTAGAAATTTAAAACAATAAGAATGGTTCATATTTAAAACAAAGCCAAAATTATTTTTAAAAAGGCAAAAATTATCAAAGTTACCAGTTATTTTATTTATTACTGAAATAAAATAACTGAAGACTAGAATCCAGTGACAATTTTTAAACTGGAAGGGAACTTGGAGATGATCTAACCAAATATTTATAATAATAATAACAAAGCAGCTATGATTTATTTAATACTACTACAGTCTTCATACTGTTAGCTGATCAAAGACAGTACTTCATTTTTATCATTTTACCTCCCTTAGAACCTAAAAAAAAAAAAAAACTCAATTAGGAAAGACAGCTAATAAACCAGATCTACTGAAAAGTTGCTGCTCTCAAGCAAAAATGTTTAAGCAGCTATGAATGAAGAGATGACTGTATTTTGCTTAACAAAATGGCACATTCCTGTACCGAATAGACTGACATAGCCCTCAATGTTAAATCTCCCTTACTGATGAAGAACAGGTTTACTCAGGTTCAGATTCCATTGAGCCTGTATACCCAAATGAATTCGATCAGAGCCATGAAAATTCATATTGTTATTGTGGTAGAGCAGATGCCAATATACATTCTCTTCTTTCTAAGTAACAGAACCCTTGATTCTTAGCTAGGTACATGGCCACCCAGAAAAGAGATGACATTTCCAGACTCCTTTGACATCTTTCTTCCCTCCTTTCCTCTTCTATATTCATGAAGCCAACATTAATCCTAGGCTGGCTATTTATGATTTCTTTAATGGGAAAGAGCAATAACCTTCTGCTTTGTATAAAGTCCCACTATGTATATTTGTTTTCCTAACTGCCACATTTATCTTTTTTCTTCTTAAATCATAAAAAGTACCTAAGAATATATTAATGTGGATATGCTCATTTTACAAATGAAGAAATTGTGGCAAAGAGGTTGCCATGAACTTACCCAAGATTACAAAGATAGGAAATGATACAGGCAGATAAGAAAGAAAAAAAAAGGAATCAGGCACTTTGGTTCCAGAGTTTCACTCTCAACTACTATATTACATTGCCTCATCCAAAGAAACATAGCCCTCAGTGTGAAATCTCCCTTACTGACAGAGTACCTGACCCAAAGAGTACCAAATAAATGTTTGTTAGCTAAATGAATGATATAGAAGAGGAATCAATGTGCAGTAGAAAAAAGTAATGGGCAAATTGATAATCAGGAGAACTGAGTTCTTGATGTAGGTCAGGTGTTAACTAGGTATACCAACTAGAGTCCAGCCTTGGGTAAACTACAGCCCGCGGGCCGGATCCGGCTGTTCTATCCGGTTCTCTTGCTCTCCCCTCCGCTCCTTTACTTTGAATTTATATTAGTTCACAAAAACACTCCATCCATGCTTTTGTTCTGGCCCTCTGGTCCAGTTTAAGAACCCATTGTGGCCCTCGAGTCAAAAAGTTTGCCCACCCCTGAACTAGACCCTCATTTCTTTATAAAGTTAAGAGTTCAAACTAGGTCAGCAGTTTCCAAATGCTGATGTGACAACCAGAATCAAGCTGACTTCACCGAACACCCACAGGCCTTTGTGTACATACAGCCAAGCTTTCAGAGACTTAGATACAGAAGGTATAGGGATAGGGCTATGTCCTGTCTTATACTGATTTCTCTCCCCATGATGTAACAGATAGCCTAAGCTCATGAAATTTGGATTTCACTTTAGAAAACTTTTGAAAAATAGATTTTGGAAGAGAAGGGAAGAGCCTAATTTGAGAACTTAACCCCATTTATAATGATGTTCTATGGGGAAAGTACTTGGCGAAGGAATTCCAGGACTATCTATTACATTTATATCAGCCACTTAGCTTATTTTAAGAATAGAGACAGGCAGTGCCAGGAACTAGGCTCTTCGTCCTATCTCCCCTTCCCTAACCCACCCCTGAATTGTAGTAATAGCAGGCTGATGGCCCAGACACACTGAACATAAGGAATGTGGCAAATGGACCACATCTCCCACTCTGGAACACCAGATTTTCACTCCTTGCCCTGGATGTCATAAGGCTATATGCACTACAGTCACAGGTCGGGCAATTATAACTCAAAATTTTATTTACCACCCCTCCACACACACACACACACACACACACACACACACACACACACACACACACACATATTCCATCAATACAGGGTATCACTGTGCTAAACAAAAACTTTAAAAGAACAAATACTTCTAAAAAAAGATAACATCATGCCTATTATTAGTGTTTATACTTTTGGGTCTCATTTTAGGATCAACCATTTAGTTGTACTCCTATGCCTAGCACAGAGTCTGGAAAATATTAAGTACTCAACAAAATCATTAAATGATTTAAATTAGTGGTTGGCAAACTCATTAGTCAACAGAGCCAAATATCAACAGTACAACGATTGAAATTTCTTTTGAGAGCCAAATTTTTTAAACTTAAACTTCTTCTAACGCCACTTCTTCAAAATAGACTCGCCCAGGCCGTGGTATTTTGTGGAAGAGCCACACTCAAGGGGCCAAAGAGCCGCATGTGGCTCGCGAGCCGCAGTTTGCCGACCACGGATTTAAATCATTAAATAATTTCCTCCTTACTAAAATCATGACAGAAATCTTTCCTTGACAGGCTACATTTCTTATATGTAGTTTAAGTTATTCTTTCCTGTCTTAGCTGTTCCTAACATCACTCATCACATATTTTGTTGGAGGAAGTGTTCTAACACACTTAAGATATATAAGACTGCACAGAATGAAAATGAAACTCACTAGTCCATAGAACCAGTTTTTTCCTGAAACTGTTTCACAGGTATGCTCACACTACTATCTGTCAGCCCTCTATCACAGTGACCAACATAATAATTCCACCTGCCAGGTCTTTTGAAATTCCTGGATAGCTATCATACCTTAGGCACTGCTGTATAGAAAGCCTATGACTTTAGGAATACCTCTAGGCTAACTGTTTTTTCCTGGGTTTCCAAAGACCTAGTCAGGGTAAACAAGTCACAACAGATTTAAAGAGGAAAAATAGAAGTAAATACCCTCAATTATTTACTTTTCTTTTTTTAATATATTTTATTGATTTTTTACAGAGAGGAAGGAAGAGTGATAGTCAGAAACATCGATGAGAGAGAAACATCGATCAGCTGCCTCTTGCACACCTCCTACTGGGGATGTGCCCGCAACCAAGTTACATGCCCTTGACCGGAATCGAACCTGGGACCCTTCAGTCCGCAGGCTGATGCTCTATCCACTGAGCCAAACCGGTTTTGGCGATTATTTACTTAAATGCATAAAAAAAGATGTCCCACCCTGGCCAGTTTGGCTCAATGGTAGAGTGGCGGCCTGCACACCAAAGGGTCTCAGGTTCAACTCCTTGTCAAGGGCATTACCTGATTGCAGGTTCGTTCCCCAGCCCCAGTATGGACGCATGCAAGAGGCAACCCATGGATGTGTCTCTCTCACACTGATATTTCTCTCTCTCTCTTCCCTCCCACCCCCTTCCACTCTCTCTCAAAATCAATCCTTACCCATGGATATTTTTTCCCTTAAGAAAAAAAAAAGATATCCCTATAACCTAGCTCCGTGGTTGGCAAACTCATTAGTCAACAGAGCCAAATATCAACAGTACGATTGAAATTTCTTTTGAGAGCCAAATTTTTTAAACTTAAACTTCTTCTAACGCCACTTCTTCAAAACAGACTCACCCAGGCCATGATATTTTGTGGAAGAGCCACACTCAAGGGGCCAAAGAGCCGCATGTGGCTCGCGAGCCGCAGTTTGCCGACCACGGACCTAGCCTATAAACTCATAAAAAATTACCTTT
The DNA here is from genome assembly GCF_963455305.1 of Plecotus auritus. Lineage (NCBI taxonomy): Eukaryota > Metazoa > Chordata > Mammalia > Chiroptera > Vespertilionidae > Plecotus > Plecotus auritus. The sequence continues at coordinate 63,308,947 of NC_137770.1, forward strand.
TTCCTGGGAAAGCTTTTCCTCCTGCCGTTGGTGGTGAGGTTTGTAAGGTGCTGCCCCCTGACTGAGTTCTTCAGCCACATGACTATCCAGAAAAGATAAGGAAGCATCTACCTATATTAAATTGAAGCAAAAATCAGGAATTAAAAAATTTACCCTAAAACAGTAGACTATACATTCACATAAGTACTTTCATCAGCCCATATATCCTAAAAACATTTTTTAGGTGAAAAGCAGAGATTCAATTCCAAAAGTACTACCTAACTCTGTAGCTTTCTGAAACATCTATAATCAAATCACTCAGCTAAGTCATGTGCAGTTATTACTAATTTCACTGCACTGAGGAATACATTTTTGAGTACCCAATATATTAGGGCATCATGTTAGGTCCTATGATAGAGACAAAAGAAGACACAGTTCCTGCCCTCATGAGACTTGTAACCTACCAGAGGATAAGACACATCAGATACTAGAGCTATAATCTGTATTAGTTTCCAGCTGTTGAGGGGTAAAAACAAGGTGCTGACAACACTCATTCCTTTCTGAGGCTCCAGGGGAGAATAAGTTCCTTGTCTCCTCCACCTTCTAGAGGCCTGCCAGCATTCCTTGGCTGTGGCCACATCCCTCTGATCTCTGTTTCTATAGCTACTCTGCCTTCTCTACACTGAACTCTTGCCTCACTTTTCTAAGGGCCCTTGTGATTATCTCATGCCTACTTGGACAATCCAGGATGAAATCCCCCCATCACAAAATCCTTAACTTAATTACATCTACAAAGTCCCTTTTACCATGTAAGGTAACATACACACAGGTTCCAGAGATTGAGATGTGAACCTCTTGGGGAGCTATTATTTGGCCTCCCACAGTGCCTTTGATTTAACTATCCAATTCCTTTCTATCTGAAAATGCTTTTTCAAAAATCTATGGAAAATTACTTAACTAATTTCAACAGGAATAGAAAAGTACAAGAGAATGATTAAATGAAAAGAAAAAAAAACAAGAGATGGAGAATGAGTAAGGAAAAAAGGAGAAGAGAAAAAGTAAGAAGAGAAAGAAAAATGAGATATACACAAGAGGATAGCAGTGATAATCTCAGAAACCAGAAACTAGCTTCTCCTGATTTAGCCAAATGTATGCAAACAGCTGATAATTTAGAACAGCAAGTAAGTCTCAAACATTTAAGTGGCTTGTCACACTCTGAATTTGGAAAGGTTTAGTTTCACAAAGATTCTTGGAGAAATGAGGAAGTGAGGTTATTTCCTAGTTTAATTTTATATACAGCATATTTATTGATCATCTCAATGAACATCTCTGAAATGTCTACCAAATGTTAAAGCAAGGCCTCTGCCTTTGAGGACCTATTGAGAGAACAAAGGAACAAAGCTTCAAAATTAATACAAGTCATGAAAATCTGATTCAGAATTAGTGGGAATACTGCCCATCCTCTCCTCTTTATCAACTATATGACATCTAACATATAAAATTTGAGCAAATCTGGTTTCCTTTTGGAAGTTTTCTGATTTACACCAATCTGAGGGACAGACTGGTACAAATTCAGAGGGTGAGCAGTAACCGAGTGCATTGGGTTAAAAGGGGTGGTGGCTAAAAGGAGGTGAGAGAAAGGTTGGCGGCAGGTTCCAAAGTGGTAAAGAATTTAGACAGTGGATGGACGAAATAAAATGGAGAACTATCTTTTACATTCTCAAAGAAAAGAGAGGAATAATAAAACAACATATTAGAGTTCAAAGGAGATCAAAATTCTTGAATTATTATATATTCAAAGAGATTGTCAGAGCACAAATCCCTTCACTGCAGTTCTTCAGAAGAGACACTCTTCAATTCCTGACTTAGGATCACTACTGCACAGAAGCTCTCAAATTCTCTTATACTAGTGTGAGAAAAATTCCAACCTACAGAAACTATATTTTGATATATTCCTGACATATCACAAATGCAAAAATTATTCTGTTTAAAGATTATGCAATTTTTAAAAAGGTGGAACACAAATGTCTTACCACCATGTCTTCACAACTCCTATTTACTGGAAGCAAACTCTTCATAAGTTCTGCATTCTCATGCAAATGCTTTAGTTCAAATGCATGCTGTCTCAGACAAGTATCCAAAGATACCGTAAATTCCTGGATTAATCTCTCAACAATGTTAGAAGAGTGTGCCTGAGGTGTCAACTTAGTCACAGCAGCAATTAGCCAGGCTTTTGTTTCTGAAGAAATGGAGTCATTCATAAGTAACTTGTAGAGCTTGGTTATAACTTCTTCTGGCGTTTCCTTATCTAAGAGGTAGGAATACTCCCCTAATACCTATGAGTAAAACAAGGAGATGTTTATATACAAATATCACGTTATACAGCAAACTATACTTGGAAATCTAAACAAAGTGCCTATTGCTAAAGTGAATTTAATTTAGATTAAACATATTCTCATAGTAAAAAAAATACATTAGATAAAGATTAAATTGTACATATTAGTTCAAAATTATACCAAGATTGGAATTCAATACAAAAATGTTTTCTACATCTTGATCATTAACAAAATACAAAACAAACACCTTTACCAATTAGCCTTCTTCTGAACTTCCACGTTTGGTTGTTGGTTTTTACAAGCATTTTCACATTCTATTATTACTTTCCAATAAAGTATTTAAATGAGTGGTTCTCACATGCTAGCATACATGAGTCACCTGAAGTGTTTCATTAAAATATAGATTTCGCCCTAACTGGTTTGGCTCAGTGGATAGAGCATCGGCCTGTGGACTGAAGGGTCTCAGGTTCGATTCCGGTCAAGGGCATGTACCTGGGTTGCGGGCACATCCCCAGTGGGGGGCGTGCAGGAGGCAGCTGATCAATGTCTCTCATCGATGTTTCTAACTTTCTATCCCTCTCTCTTCCTCTCTGTAAAAAATCAATAAAATATATTAAAAAAAATATATATAGATTTCTAGGCTCTAACCACAGATACATTAAAAGAGATTGTCAAAGAGTACAAATCCCTTCATTGCAGTTCTTCAGAAGAGACACTCTTCAATTCCTGATTAGGATCACTACTGAACCAAAGCTCTCAAATTCTCTCTCAAACTAATGTGAGCAAAATTCCAACCTACAGAAACTATAGAATGCCTGTGGTGATAATCTGCACTGCACATTTTGAACAAGCATCAGCTGATTCTAATGAAGATGACCCACAGAACTTTGAAGAACACTGATCTATGTTACATATCATTTTTCTTACATCTAACTTATCCAGGAGATATATAATCCTACTGGTCTAAAAATCACTAATAAACTGACAACTCATGAAGTGTGAGACCTTTCCTAAATAGTATTTATTAAGTATTTTCATGTCGTTGGTGTAATATTGGCACTAGCAAGAAAAAAGAGGGAGGTGAGGTGACAGTCAAGGGAAGATGTATCGCTTAGTAACAAGAAGAGGAAGAAAAAGAAATACGACTCATTGCCCTGGCCAGTTTGGCTCAGTGGATAGAGCGTCAGCCTGTGGACTGAAAGGTCCTGGGTGCCATTCCGGTCAAGGGCATATGCCTGGGTTACAGGCTTAATCCCCAGTAGGAGGAGTGCAGGAGGAAGTCAATCAATGGTTCTCTCTCATCATTGATGTTTCTACCTCTCTCTTACTCTCTGAAATAAAAAATATATTTTTTTTTTAAAAGAAAAGAAATACGACTCATTAAGTTCAATCCTTAAGTAGTAAGGTAATTTTTTGAGTGCTTTAATAAAAGTGGTTACCTCTCTACAAGAGCAGGTAACATAAATCCCAGTTCAAAAATTGGTGAATTTATATTTCTAGGAAGATAGAGTAGAAGCATTTTTCCCATATTCTTCCCATGAAATACACCTAAAAACCCTTGATGTTACAAATAAAACACATGTAAAAAGACTCTGAAAGGTGAAGAAAAGGCAAATCGCTAAGGACCTTGGGACCTAAGGAACAATACAGGGAGTTATCTGTTGCCTCATACACCCCAGACTGGATACTGGAGAACTAACAACCTGGAAACACCAATGGGCTCAAACAAAAAAGTCTCAGGAAAAGCCTGCCCTCTAGCCAAATAGCCAGGAAGACAAAAAGCTTGGACTCCAGCTAAGCACCACACAGAAAAAAACTGCAGCCCTACCCATACCAGCAAAGGCAGAGTGGAGGGCCAAGACTTCAACCCCTGCCAGGCTGTAAGAGGCACAACTCCCCCACAAGGATGGTGACAAAGAGGGCCGAGTGGGGGGTCAGGACTTTCATCCCACCAAGCTGCAGAGGCCCACGCCTTGGCTGTGTCCGTAAAGGCCCCACAGGAAGCCTACATCACCTCCACCCAGGTAAAAAGAGGTGCCCTTCCCCTCTCTGCTGGGGTGTGGTCAGGGGAAGCCTGTGGAGGGTCAGCACTTTCCCCATTGCTCAGCAATAACAAGGCCATCCCCTTCACAGTGTCAGCAGAGGCCACCTGTTTAATCTTAACACCCTTGTCGCAACATCATCTGCAAAAGAATTTAGTCATCATTTATGGAACACACCACCCAGAAGCAGCAGAATGCCCATTCTTTTCAAGCACCCACAGAACATAGCACAACCCAGGCAATATCACAGGCCGTAAAACAAACCTCAACAAATTTAAAAGGAACTGAAATCACACAATATTTTCTCTGACAATACACTCAAACTAGAAATCAGTAACAGAAAAGATAACAGGAAATTTTTCAAACACTTAAAAACTAAACAACTCTCTTCTACACAATCTTTCCAAAAAATAGAAAAGAACACCCTCAACTCATTTTATGAAGCCAGCATTACCTTGATACCAAACCAGAGAAGAAAAATATGAAAACTACAGGCCAATATCCCTCATGAACAGAAATGGAAAAATTCTTAACAACGTTTCAAGAAATCTACAAAAACAATTCTAGACTGCCAGGCAACAAACATATAGAAACCAAAATTAAAAATACATTTTCTACTGCTCTAAAGAAAATGAATTACTTAAGTATAAATCTAACAAAACATGTACAGGATTTATATGCTGTAGAAAGAAATAAAAACACTCTAAATATATGGAACATAAATAAATAAATAAATAAATAAATAAATAAATAAATAAATAAATGGAATGACATGTCACGTTCATGGAGGAAAAAAACAAATGGCCACCAAATATAATAACCAATTTAGCGCAAGGATTATCAATGCTAAAAGCACTGGTGAAAGAGAGCTGAGGAAAAGATGTTCACAGAGCCTCACAGAATCACCTCACAGATTAGTTATAAATTACTAAAGAGAAAGCACTCCTTGACAATGGAGAGATCTGAAGGTCAATGTCTTCACCAAACAAACTTACAATCACCGATAATTGAAGGAACTAAAATTACATGCCACCTGATATGATGCAGTACGAAGTACATATGATTGCCAATGTAGAAGTCTTGCTAAAAATGTTTACAGAACCAGAATTAACCAGAGAAATTCAGAAATGTTGGACATTCTACAACTCAATAGCATTCATCCAAAATAAATCAATGTCATGAAAACAAAAAGAAACTGAGGCTCATTATAAAATGCTTAAAAGGCCAAAAGGATATAAATAAATAGAATTTGCAAACCCTTACTGGATGTAGGATTGGGAAGAGCAGAAAAACAGCCTTAAGAAGACTTTTTTTTTTTTTTGGACTGTAAATATAAACTGTATCTTAGGTGATATTAATAAATTAATATTTCTTAGGTATAATAATGATTTTATCATTATCTAGAATAATGTCATTCTTACGAGATTCATGTTCAATTTTTTATGGGTCAAGTGTCATGATGTCTACAACTCAATTTTAAATGGTCCAATAAAACAAACTGGATAGAGGTAGACCTAGATATAGGTATAGGTGTTGATAGAATAAAGCAAAGATGATTAAAAATAATAACTGGGATGCCCGCCTGGTGTGGCTCAGTGGATGAGCATCAACCCATGAACCAGGAGGTCATAATTCAATTCCCTGCCAGGGCAAACGCCCAGTAGGGGTCGTGCAGTAGGCAGCTGATCAATGATTCTCTCTCATTGCTGATGTTTCTATCCCCCTCTCCCTTCTTCTCTCTGAAATCAATAAAAACATATTTTTAAAAATAAAATAATAATAACTGGGAATCTAGAAGAAAAGTATAGTGGTACTTGTTATTACTAGTCTTTCAACTTTCCCATAGATAAGAAAATTAAAATTCTTAAATAAAAGTCTGGATAAAATTTAAGTTAACATGCTAAGTTTTGGCAAAACTATAAAATATTAAAATGTGCATATCCCGCCCTGACCGGTTTGGCTCAGTGGATAGAGCGTCAGCCTGCGGACTGAAGGGTCCCAGGTTCGATTCCGGTCAAGGGCATGTACCTGGGTTGCAGGCACATCCCCAGTAGGGGGCGTGCAGGAGGCAGCTGATCGATGTTTCTCTCTCATCGATGTTTCTAACTTTCTAGCCCTCTCTTCCTCTCTGTAAAAAATCAATAAAATATATTAAAAAAAAAAATGTGCATATCCTATGACCCAAAAGTTGTACTTCTCCAAATCTCCACTATAAACACTTACCCATAAGCATAAGAAGGAATACACAAAGATGATGGGATATATGTGATTATATATGATTAAATTACATAAGATTATGACTTACATCTTACAAAGAGATGATTTCCCTTGCTGGCTTTGATGAAGCAAACACCCATGTTGGGAAGCCCACATGGCAGGAAACTAAAGGTCATTCTAGGAACCTACAATTTTACAGCCGAAGAAGCTGATTTCTGAGCTTGTAAGTGGACTCTTTACCAGTCAAGTGTCAGATGAGACAGCAGCCCCAGCCAATACCTTGACTGTAACCCTAAGAGGCCCTAAGCTAAGCCATGCCTATACTCCTAACCCACAGAAACCATGAGATAATGTTTTATGTTGTTTATGAGATTTATGTTGTTTTAAGCATTAAGTCTGTGGTAACATTGTTTTACAGCCATTGTTAACTAATATGTCATCATTACATGAATAATCACACATTCAAATATAGATTCACAAAGGAAACACAACAAATGTGTTGTAGACAGAGAAATCTAAACAAATACCCATATTTAAAAGACTAGACATGTGAGATAGCAGAGAGAATGAGCAGACAAGTAAATAGTTGAGTGATAGATGGCAGCTGGCCACTAGGGGGCAGGGGGGAATTGACAGCTGAAGGAGTTAGCCGAATAGTAGAACTGAATGATTTCTGAAGGAAGTATATTGTTAGCATTTGCTTTTATAAAAATATAATTTTATAAACATTTATGATTGAATGTACTTTGCTCACCCAACTCATAACTTGAAGAAATCTCTGTGGATAGAACACATTTTCCACATCTAGTAAAGTGAGATAAGATTGAACTGCATAAAGCCTTAATTGTTGATCTTCTGTTTCATCATCAAAACCTACAAAGAAATTGATATATCATTTTCATTAAACTCTCTAAGGACTCTGTAGTAAAAACTTTTAATTTAAAAGTCTTTACTTTATAGAATGTAATAGTTTACTAACCTTCCGCTAGCAGTCTCAGGAAGTTATTGGGAATATCAGGATGCATCACATCTCCTCCTACTGAAAACACAGCATTCATTGTCTGAATAAACCATGCATTATCAGGAGCATATGTGTCCACAGTGTTAAGAACAAGTACACATCCAAATGCCACTTATTAAAATTATCCTTTCTGCATCAACCTTTTAAAAATAACCAATTCATCCTAGTTTGGCATTTTCACCTTTAATCTCTGCCAATAAACTGTTCTATATTCCAGTTTTATGTAAAATAGGTGTTCAATAAATCTTATTTAATAAACTTTAAAAACCAGTTCATGTCGCTTTATCTAGCACTCTGCCTTGTACATAACAGGCATCCAATAAATAAATGTCAAGTAATTGAAAGAAATGTTCCAGCGAATTACGGACAATACAATAATGGAAAATAATATACACTTCAGAGAGACTGAATGTTGTGATGTGTTTACTTGAACAAGTTGTTTAACCTCCTATCTAATCTGCTCCTCTTCAGTTCTAATATTTTATCGTTTGCTGGCCAAACCTAGAGCACGGCCTAGGATTTAAGCAATTTCCAAAATAATTTAATTAACATTATTCATTCATTCTTCCTTAGCTTTAACAACAGACATCTTAAAGAGAATGCAACCCTAAGAGGCCCTAAGCAGAGAATCCAGCTAAGCCATGCCTATACTCCTGACCCACAGAAACTATGATATAATAAATTTATGTCGTCTTAAGCATTGAGTCTTGACCAGTAGAAGTTCTTCTGACTTTTAAAAAACTAATGTGAAGAAAAGTATGTGAATGGAGCTCCCAACTACTTTACTGTGACAATTTCTAATATAAACAATACAGGGGTGAGCAAAAGTAGATTTACAGTTGTAAGTATGCAAAACAGAGTTTATTCTGGTATTATTATTAATTACTAGAGTCCCAGTGCACAAAATTTGTACACGGGTTGGGGAAATGTCCCTCAGCCCAGCCTGCACCCTCTCCAATCTGGGACCCCTCGAGGGATGTCCGACTGCCCCGTTTAGGCCCGATCCCACCTAAACGGGCAGTCGGACATCCCTCTCACAATCCAGGACTGCTGGCTCCCAACCGCTCACCTGCCCGCCTGCCTGATTGCCCCTAACCGCTTCTGCCTGCCAGCCTGATCACCCCCTAACCACTCCCCTGCCAGCCTGATCGATGCCTAACTGCTCCCCTGCTGGCCCGATTGCCCCTAACTGCCCTCTCCTGCCGGCCTGGCCACTGCTAACTGCCTGCCCCTGCCAGCCTGGTTGCCCCCAAATGCCCTCCCCTGCAGGCCTGGTTCCCCCCCAACTGCCCACCCCTGCAGGCCTGATCGCCCACAACTGCCCTCCCCTGCCGGATATCTTGTGTCCACATGGGGACGGCCATCTTGTGTGTTGGAGTGATGGTCAATTTACCTCTTCATTATATAGGATTGTATTATTTTCCATACAATGTAAACCTACTTTTGCCAACCTCTGCAGTGTGAAGGATAAATGTTAGCATCCTGATCCCTCCACCCAACCCACACACCCCTAAAAACAACAAGAACTTTTACTCAGAAAAGAAACTGAGCAGGAAGTAAAGTCAAAGACAAGGAGGGACTGATAGAGAAATCAGGCAGAGGTTCCTGTATCTTCTTGCTCATAATACTGACCAACTGAATGAAAAGAGCCAGGAAAAAAGCCATCCCCTAAGAAGTCTACACAAATTCCTATTTTTAACAAGAGAGGCTTGAATATCAGGAATGGAAATTATGCTGGGTCTCTGAACTCAACTTGCAAGTAAACATGTCCATACCAATCATTTTAAACCACTGTGTAACTAAAGGCATTGTATGATTATGGTTCAAACAAAGGATATTTTTCAGCCAGCTCAGCTATTTTGCCAACCAAATTAACGATAATATACTCTTCTTTGCTCTGATGTAAATATTCAAGCATTTTCTGGACAATCACTGTTATATTCTGTGCATTAGTAATTCTGTAAAGAAGTTCCAGCGTCTATTTAAGGAAGAGAAATAAAAACAGTATTATAAAACTATGCATGATAACACCAATAAATACAGTAACATATGTTTATAACATGGTTGATTCTTTCACTTTTACTAGTATGTAGATCTCCTGAGCAGGCCATTTAATAGGTGTGCAAAAAATGCACAGAACTTAATAATGGTAACCGTTAGAAATAAATAGAACTTAAGAAAAATAAAACTGCCCTAACCGGTTTGGCTCAGTGGATAGAGAGTCGGCCTGTGGACTGAAGGGTCCCAGGTTCGATTCCAGTCAAGGGCATGTACCTTGGTTGCGGGCGCATCCCCAGTAGGGGGTGTGCAGGAGGCAGCTGATCGATGATTCTCTCTCATCGATGTTTCTAACTCTCTATCCCTCTCCCTTCCTCTCTGTAAAAAACCAATAAAATATATTTTTAAAAAATAAAGAAAAATAAAACTATTTTTAAAAAAATTAATTATGGCCGTAGCCCTTGAAGGGTCTCGGGTTCAATTCCAGTCAAGGGCACGTACCTCGGTTACCGACTTGATCCCTGGTCTGGGTCAGGATGCGTGTGGGAGGCAACCAACTGATGTGTCTCTCTCACATAGATGTTTCTCTCTCTTTCTCTTTCTCTCTCCTCCTCCTTCCCTTCCACTCTCTCTCTCTAAAGATCAATGAAAAAAATATCCTCAGGTAAGGATAAATAATAAATAATAAGAATAGTTTTGTTTCAAACACAGTACCTTTTAAAATTCATAATCTTTTTTAAAAATTACAATTGTTTAATGCAATACAATGTTCTCTCAATAACTACTTTTAACTCATTGCTTCTAAGTAACTTACATGTTTAGTGGCCCTTTTTATCTTTAGTACTTTTAAAATCAGAAATAAAACTATCCACTCTTCTTAACTAGGTCCTATGTACCATTTTAAATGAAGGTATAGAGTGATTTCTCTACATGAGAATTAACAGAAATATTTATATAGACATCCAAGCAATTTTATAAAAGGAAAAAGTTGAAAGAGATTAAGCAAATAACACACCTTTCCTTCCAAGAAGTTAAAATCATTTTAGGAATGTTTCCATACATTCCTACATATGTAATAGGGAATGAATTATCCCATTTTACAAATATTATAGAGAACAATGAAAGATTATTAACCATCATATAATATATCTTAAAATGGTACTAATAAAAAACTGAGAATAAAATGCAGGTCTTCTATTGATATAATATCTTGGACCAAAAAGATATTAATGAATCTATACAGGTAATTGGACCTAATTCCTCCAACTCATAAGTTAAAACCATTCCTGTGGATACTGACACAAGAAGTTTTTAGAAAAGTTTCTTAAATTTAGCAGAAAGAATAAAATGCTCTCAAAAGTTAAAATACACACATCCACACACACACACACACAAACACACACACACACTGCCCACCACTTTAATTTCTCTCCATAATGGCAATAAAAAGTTTTAAAATTGTAATACTTTCACATACATAATTCAAAACATCAGCTTACCTCTCTTTTAATAATGGGATCAGGATGGTCTAAGCATTCAATTATTGTCATCTGGTGTTGAAGAGCCAGAGTGGGATCCTGTTGGATAACATAGGTAAGAGCCTTCAGTCCTAAAAGCAAAAATCACATTATATGAAGTGACTTGCAACAAATATCCAGCAAATTTCAAAAGGTCTCTTTGTAATTTTTGTCAAAAGAACCAATCGTCTTACCTAAATATTTGAGATTTATTTTAGGTGACAGGACAAATTTTCCAATGCACTTGGCAGCCTTCTCAAGTAATTCTGACTTGGGATAAATAGAATAGACTGTATGCACACATTCAAACAGAATGGCTAGAGAAAGAAAACATAAAAATGTCAGGGATCATGTTAAGGCATAATGAAAGAAAGTGTTTGTGTGGAACTCATAACAAAGCAAACTAATTAGAAGGCCAGTTGTAGTCAAAAATCTTTTTGGAAAATTTTCAAAGATATAAACGTTATTGTTTTCAGATTTACATAGTTTTTAGGATTATGTATGTTAACAGTACAATTTAAAAAGAATTTTGTATAGTAACAGATAAAAATAATGCATTCATTCATGCAACAACTATTTACTGAACACCCCTATGTGTCAGACATTGTTCTAGTAGTACGGATACAGCAGTGAACAAAACAGAAAAAACCCTTGCCCCCTCAAGGAGCTCACAGTCCAATGACACATAGGTAACATTTTCATTGTTTCTATATAAATAGATATTTCTATTTGAATGCTTTAAAATAATTTAATATAATTTATTTATTTAAAGTCTTTTATTTTCTGGCCATTTCTACCACTTGTATACAAAAACTCTATATGTGATTTATTTCAATATAATCATTTTGGGATACTTTAGCATTTATTTCAAAGTAGAGCCACTACTCAAAAATCTTCAAATCACTTCTTTAAAAATTAACCACAAAGAATATAAAACCACCTATTGAACACCTTGATAGTGTTCAATATGGTTTTCTTATATAGTCAAAGATCTGATAACTATGACAGATGACCTAAGTGACACTAACATATTTTTCAAACTCTTTTAAAGAGCATCAGTCGTGGGGCTGGAGCTTTGCCACGGTAAAGAAGAATCACGTAGGCACCACTAAGTCCTGCATGGCCTATGCAATCATAGCATGAGAAGTGAGACAGACTCTGCAGCCTTAAAAACAGTTCTAATACAAGCTGAAGCACATTAAGTGTCCCTGACAGAATCACTTCTCTATTTCCAAAAGTTTAAAAAAACATAACAATCGGACACTTCTTACACTTGCCTATCAATTGAGGCACACATAAATACTGTGTAAAAAAAATTTTATATAAACTCTTTCGATAGAAAGAGAGAGAAATCAGAAATATAAAGTGCTAATTAAGAATGGAACTGACTTAAAAAAAGAAGGGAACTGACTTGCCCTGGCCAGGTGGCTCAGCTGGTTGGAGTGTCATCCCATACACCAAAAAGATTGCGGGTTCAATTCCTGGTAAGGGCACATACCTAGGTTGCAGGTTCGGTCCCAGATCGGGCTGCATAGGAGAAGCAACCTATGTTTCTCTCTCACACTGATGCCTGTCTCTATCTCTGTCTCTCCCCCTCTCTCTAAAATCAATAAATATATTCTCAGGTAAGGATAAAAAAAAAATAACAGGAGGAAAAAAAAGACAGACTTTTTTTCTTTACTTTAAGAAAAACCTACAAAGTAAATTAACTGAACTTAAAAAGATACTTTGTATATTCGGATGCCTCACTATAAAATGTCTATTCTGTGCTATGAAAAAGTTGACTTTACAACTTTATGAACTAAACAAGAGCCTTAACCAGCTACCCTCAGCCTATTTTTGCAAGCCTGTGAACTAAGAATTGTTTTTACATTTTTTAATTTAGATATAATTGACATATAAAATTATATTACTTTCAAGTGTATAATTACCATTTGTTTTGAATATTTTTATTTATTTCAGAGGAAGGGAGAGAGAGATAGAAACATCAATGATGAGAGAGAAACATCACTGATCAGCTGCCTCCCGCACACCCCACACTGGGGATCAAGCCTGCAACCCAGGCATGTACCCTGACCAGGAATCAAACCGTGATCTCCTGGTTCATAGGTTGAAGCTCAACCATTGAGCCATGCCAGCTCTCTAATTACACTTTTAAAGGTTGTAAAAAAAAAAAAAAAAACACACACACACACACGCAAAGGAAAATAAGTGACAGAAACATATGTGACTTACGAAGCCTAAAATATTTACTATTCGGTTCCCTTTTCAGAAAAACTTTGCCAAACCCCCGAACTAATAATGTGACAGCCCTGAGCAAGATTAAAAATGATGATGCTCCATTTTCTATCATAATTGACATTTCTTCCTTATTGGATTCCTGCCATTCAGAACTCTCCTATTTTACTACAAAAACTTATTACTCATCTGAAATCTAAACTTTTATATATAGATGCTCATAAGATTTCTGGAAAGCTAGTATAGGTAAAATTAATAATTCAAAAACTGCATTTACTAGTCAACTTAGGCATAAATGAGCTGAAAATGAATTTAATAGGTGTTTAAATTATTTTCCCACCTAGAACTCAGTCCTTTTATTCTCCAACTCTACAAAATTTGAATATAAGTTCATAAAAGCGGTCTTCTTTCCACAATGTTTAAGAGAAATGTGCTTCTGAAGATTTCTAAACATAAAAATATAGCTTGGAGCTTTATTTACTCTTCCAGAGAAGCCCAGGTCCTAACCAAAATATCATCAAGCAAAAGTTACCAAATTAAAAATTAATAGCTTTCTAACATCCACGACATTGTGAATTTATCATAGATATATTGGTTTGGAATATGCACAACATTTGAAGAAGTTCTACTAGTACCTTATCCTTCAGATGACGTTACTTTCATTTTAAATAAGTTACGTCTCTTGTCTACTGACACCACTCTGGCAGGGAGATGGGGTACCACCCAATGGAGCCCAGGTTTTCCACGCTGCCTCTATGACACTTTCAGAGGAGGGAATCCTGATTCATTCTGGGTGGGAGGTGCGAGTAGCTGCTAACACGACCCTGCCTGGGAGAGGAAGGGATACTTCATTACTGCTCCCTATGTTGCCTCCACTGACACTGAGGGGGTGGCCTTCACTAGCTTCCTCTAACACCAGCCCAGCAAAGGGAGGGAGCGGTATCTCGCTTCTCCCTACTCCTGGATAAAGCGAAATCCAGGCTTCCCACATTATCTACATTGATAATGAAGGGGGGGTGCCCCCATTAACATCTGGCAGGAATGAAATTCCTACTCCCCTCCTGGGCTTCCCTGCCACCAGCCCAGTGGGAGGGTTGGGGCACCTCCTTACACCTGGTGAGGGTGGAAATCTCAGCTCTCCTCTAAGCCTTTGCTGCAGTTGGTGGATCCAGTTTTCTTGTGTGGTGCTTGGTTAGGATAGAGGGGCTATTCTCTAAACGTTTCTATCTTGCTAGCTTGCCCTTTTCTTCTTGGGGTGTTCTGTCTGCACCTGCTGGCATTTCCAGGTTGCTGTCTGGAGTATGCGAGGCAAAAAGAAAACCCAATACTCACCATGGTGTCATTCCTTGTGTACCAAGGTCCCTAATCTGTCTACCTTCATGTCTCCACCTTTCAGAGTCTTTTATTTATTTTACATATAATGTCCAGGGTTTTTAGGTATACTTAGGGTGAAAAACAGGGAAAGGTACTTATATCTACACCTGATGGTTCTGTATCTTGTACTCCATTTTATATAATTCTCCCAATTTACCAGTCTACTAAAAACGTCATTCTCATCTTATCAGTACCCTGCCCAAAAATCTCCCATACCTCCAGATTTATACAGTATGAAGTCCAAACTCGTTTGGCTACCATGAAGAGACCACCACAACATGGCCTTTCCCCTGCTCCCACTATGAGCTGTCCATTCAGGCTAGTGAGTCAGTGTTCTCTGAAAGTGTATTAAATATCTCCAGTTCTGCACCATTTCTCATGTTCCCTCTTCCTAGAACTCTCTTCAACATCCCTTCTGGCTACCTAAATCCTACCTACCTTTCAGGGTCCTATCTATAATAATAAAAGCGTAATATGCTAATTAGACCAGACATCCTTCTGGACATCCTTCCTTCCGGACAAAGCTGCAGTGGGCAGGGGCCGCAACAGAGGCGGCAGAGGCCCCCCAGCTGCAGCCACAGCGGGTGGGGGCCGGGGGCAAGGCCCTTGCATGAATTTCGTGCATCGGGCCTCTAGTTACATTAATAAAGCCCCGTGATCTCCATCACCTCTGAACTCTTGCAATACTGACTCCCTGTGCCATCCCTCTACATTCTGTCTTATACTGGTATTATGCTTTCATAAATAAGTTATGTCTTCCATTATATTATAAATTCCTTAAAGGCAAAAACTATATTTTATACTTCTTCATATTCTCTACATCACTTTATACAACACCTGACATATAGCAGATACTCAATAAATGTCTCTCATGTGATTTATTTCTTGATTTGACACTAAGGTAAATTATAATAATGGAACTTTCATAAAAATATGGTTTAGAAAATATTAAGGCTGAAACTCAATCAAATAGCTAACCAATAAAGTATAATAACTTTCTCTTCCTTCCACTCAGTTAAAACATATTACTCATTGATTAATCCAGTGCCAGATACTGGGATATGCTGATGAATAATTCAGACACAGTCCCTTCCCTTATGAAGTTTATAATTTAAAATTCACCTTTTTAAGCAATCAAATATTTATATTAGGGTTACTAGAGAGTACTATTGATAAAACCCATGTTAGCTATAAACAATATTAATATAAATATGGAATAAAAAGCATAATGATAGAAATAAAGAAAACAACCAAAACTGTAAGGTTTCTGTAGAAAGTGATATGCTGGACTGACAGCCTACAAAGAAGCAAACTGTTGGTGTTGACTGGTTCCAGCAATCTTAATAAGAGAAGGGTGTCCCAGTGGAAAACATTAAAAAATATCTCATCAGGTATACAGTATTCTGCAAATCAAAAGGAACAGGTAACAGTGGTTATCTCCAGAAAAGGGAACTGGGTGGTGGGTGATAAGGATTGAAGGGACACTTACTGTTCACTGAATACCCTTTTGTACTTTTTGAACCATGTGTATATATTACCTATTCAAAAAAAATAAAAACATTGAAGCTGAAATGCGATTACAAAAAAAAATGGGCTTTCTTCAAGAAAAACAAATTCTTAACTAATTTTAAACAGAATTCCTGGAGAGCCTTTAAAATATTACCCTAGACCATTGGTCGGCAAACTGAGGCTCACAAGCCACATGCGGCTCGCGAGCCGCAGTTTGCCGCTCTGTTGACTAATGAGTTTGCCGACCACTGCCCTAGACAATGACTGATTATATCCCAAGGAAAACTTTTTAACTTCCTTTAGCTGCCTGCAAAGACTCTGACACGTCTCTGGATCTTCTGACAAACCACCTGCCTCAGTAAGGGTCATCCTTACCTCTGGGCCCTTAGTCTTCTCATTACATAGCAGGATCCTAGATAATGTCAACTGTTCATTATACTGTACTAGAAGCCCGGTGCATGACATTTGTGCATGGGAGGAGGGTCCCCTCAGCCCAGCCTGCACCTTCTCCAATACGGGACCACTCAGGGGATGTCCGACTGCCGGTTTAGGCCCGATCCCTGTGGGATCGGGCCTAAACCGGCAGTCGGACATCCCTCTCACAATCCTGGACCACTGGCAGTTGGACATCCCTCTCACAATCCTGGACCGCTGGCAGTCGGACATCCCTCTCACAATCCTGGACCGCTGGCAGTCGGACATCCCTCTCACAATCCTGGACCGCTGGCAGTCGGACATCCCTCTCACAATCCTGGACCACTGGCAGTCGGACATCCCTCTCACAATCCTGGACCGCTGGCAGTCGGACATCCCTCTCACAATCCTGGACCGCTGGCAGTCGGACATCCCTCTCACAATCCTGGACCGCTGGCAGTCGGACATCCCTCTCACAATCCTGGACCGCTGGCAGTCGGACATCCCTCTCACAATCCTGGACCGCTGGCAGTCGGACAACCCTCTCACAATCCTGGACCGCTGGCAGTCGGACATCCCTCTCACAATCCTGGACCACTGGCAGTCGGACATCCCTCTCACAATCCTGGACCGCTGGCAGTCGGACATCCCTCTCACAATCCTGGACCGCTGGCAGTCGGACATCCCTCTCACAATCCTGGACCACTGGCTCCTAACCACTCACCTGCCTGCAGGCCTGATTGGCCCCAACTGCCCCTGCCCCCCGCTGGCCTGGTCGCCCCACGCAGCCCGCTGCTCAGTTGTTTGGTCATCCCTCACTAACGCCCCTGCCAGCCTGGTCGCCTCACACAGCCTGTTCGGTCGTCCGTTTGGTTGCAACGGTCGCTTAGGCTTTTATATAGATAGATACTCGTAAGGGCAGGGGCTGTGTCTACCTTGTTCTTCCTTTAATCTCCCATACTGAGCATGGAGAAATATAAGTCAATTAATTCTTTCCTTAATCTGTACCTAGTTTACAAATCAAGGTTTTGTTTTGTAGGCATTCAATAAATACGGGTCGAACAAGTGAATAAACCACTCTTACTGACTTTAATCACCATTTATACATGCAAAACCTAACTCTATCCTTTTAAACTTACTATCTCAATTCACTACCATTTGCATTATTTTTCCTGTATGAGTCTTATGCACACAAACCTTTCTCCTTATTCCTACTGCATCTTTGTCAAGCTCTTTTATTTCAATTAAACTAGTTCAATTTCTGCCCTCTACCCTACACTTCTACAACCATTATTCTTAAAGATCAACAGTTTATCACTGTCTGAAAGAAACAGCAACACTCTTCACCCCCATCTTCACGGTACTTCACCAGATTTAAGAAATGACTTCTCATTTGAGTTATATCTCTCAATGCCTCTTCTACTACCCTTCTGCATAGCATGCAAAATTCAAACTGTTTTATATCTATCTCTTAAATACCCCAATTTCTTCACCCAGCTTTCTCACATTGATCAATAAAGAACTAATAGTTCCTCCCTCTGGCTATTATGATTGGAAGTGTTTCTGGTTACTTTTCTGAGTTCTCCCCCCTTCTCCCCTCAAACTTGTCTCCTATCACTAAATTACTTTTTCAAATTACATAAAATATATATAAAGAGCTACAGTCTCTTCACAAAACACTGTTATTATTCCATATATATATATATCCTGTCTAATAAAAGAGTAATATGAAAATTGACCATCACTCCAACACACAAGATGGCTGCCCCCATGTGGACACAAGATGGCCAGCAGGGAAGGGCAGTTGGGAGGGACCAGACCTGCAAGGGAGGGCAGTTGGGGGCGATCAGGCCAGCAGTGGAGGGCAGTTGGGAGGGACCAGGCCTGCAAGGGAGGGCAGTTAGGGGTGACCAGGCCTGCAGGGGAGGGCAGTTAGGGGCAAACAGGCTGGCAGGGGAGCAGTTAGGCATCAATCAGGCTGGCAGGGGAGTGGTTAGGGGGTGATCAGGCTGGCAGGCAGAAGCAGTTAGGGGCAATCAGGAAGGCAGGCAGGCAAGCAGTTGGGAGCCAGCAGTCCTGGATTGTGACAGGGATATCCCAGATTGGAGAGGGTGCAGGCTGGGCTGAGGGACAACCCCCCCCCCCCCCCGTGCCGTGCACAAATTTCGTGCACCAGGCCTCTAATATATATATATAAAATCTATATCCTACTCATCTTTCAGTTGTGTTCTTAAATATCGCTTTTTCATAAAAACCTTCCCTGTTCTCTCCCTCACCTAAGACTAGCTGCTGTATTCTCCCACAGCACCCTGTAATTCTCCTTTATAACATTTACAGCACTGGCTCTTTCTAGTCAGTGAGCTAAATGATAACACTGTTTTATTCACAGCTGTATTCCAAGTATCTTGCACAAGGCCTGACAACAGAAATTTTTAAAATATTTCACAACTAGTTGACTAATTGATGTATTTAAGAACTATCCTATTAAATATGGAACAGGTCTACTAAGTTGATGAATATTTTCAATAAAAAGATAATTTCTCTTAAAAAATAAAGTCTTAAAAGAGAGACAAATATAAAAATGAATTTAGGTCAACATTTAAAATAATGCCATAGCCCTAGCCAGTTTGGCTCAGTGGATAGAGCATCGGCCTGCGGACTGAAGAGTCCCAGGTTCGATTCCAGCCAAGGGCACATGCCCAGGTTGCGGGCTCAATCCCCAGTGCGGGGGGACATGCGGGGAGTAGCTGATCAATGATTCTCTCTCTCTCATCATGCTTCTATCTCTCTCTCCCCCTCTCCCTTCTTCTCTGAAATCAATAAAGATAATATTTTAAAAAATAATAATGCCATAAGTTCAAATTATTTCCACTAGTTATTCAATGCTTCCATTGAAAAATAATAACCCACCCGGCTAGTGTTGCTCAGTGGTTGAGCATCGACCTATGAACCAGGAGTTCACAGTTTGATTCCCAGTCAGGGCGCATGCCCGAGTTGCGGGCTCGATCTTGCGTGGAGCGTGCAGGAGGCAGCCAATCAACAATTCCCTCTCATCATTGATGTTTTTATCTCTCTCTCCCTCTCCCTTCCTCTCTGAAATCAATAAAAATATATTTTTTTTAAAAAAGAAAGAAAAATAATAACCCAAAGAATCACCTTAAAAATTGACATAAAATTCTATTGGAATTTGTAATATTCTAACACAGATTCAGCTATAATACTGAAAAATACTGTTAGTCGTTAAAGTAGCATTCACATGTTACCTACCATATGTGACATTGTGATTTAACTCGGCTCTTCGTAAGGATTCATCAAGAACATCATACATTAATTCACTTGTCCTGTTTAAAAGATATTTTATTTGCAGTAAAATTATAGTATTAAAACCCAATAAAACATAGTTTTTCAAACTTCTCTCTCTTTAAAACTGAGAATCTACAGAAAAGAAGTGAAAAAATTTCATTTTATGAAGCTATGGGAATTTCACTTTAAAAATTCCATTTGCTCTTTTTCATGAGTTTAACTTCCTGCTTTATCAAAGTTGACTAGTCAATGAAGATAAACATGTCAATCAACTCTTTCCTAAACCTGTACCTAGTTTACAAGTCAGGCTTTTGTTTGGTTGAACACACTATCTTTTAGTTTTCTTTATAATAAGATATTTCCACCTGTTCCAAGTTACTACAGTAATACCTCAGAGATCCAAATTATTCCAGACAGTACATTATCTGTATTTAAACCACATAATTTTTTAAAATATTCAAGCACTAGTCTATGAGCAACATTGAGTTCTTCAGAAAGAAAACTTTAGCTTTCATTTGTGTTAAATATAAAGAAAATTAAGAAATCTGTCCATTCCTAAGCCATTATGAGCACTGATTACTGCTTCGATAACTGGGTGGAGGCAGATGCTGTAAGAAACGCAGTGCTTTACAGAGTCCTAGCACTCATCCTCCTGCCTAGAAAAGTCCTCTACAAGATGCCAAAGTGAAAACTAAGGCTTCTCAGCTGGTATTTTTGTATGTTTTACAAATTCAAAAACTACTAACAGAAATAAAAACTACTTCAACCTAGCATGCACATAGTAGTCTTACAGAGAAAGTACACAGTAAAGCAAACAAGCAAAAACATCAAAGTAATCTGGGGCTACACAAATTACTTAATCATGTATATCTTTATCAAAAATGTCTTCTTTTTCTCCAAATACACAACTATCAAATTCAATCTGAAGTGTTTGTACTTTGATTCCATCTTGACCAAAGTATAAATATCCAGTGAGAATCCATAATCATATTCTAAAATGCTTCATTTTACTGTGTAAGCATTTCTTCCACAGACAAAAACCATATAGTAGATGTTACAAATTCTCCTTCCCCCCCCCCCCAATTTAGTAATTCTACACCTGGATTACAATCTAGTTTCTTAATTATAAAAGCCAATATCTGGCATAAATCATATTTAACCACATGAAATGTAGAAACATTTGCAGACATGATCAAGCTAAATATAAATAACCTAAGAAGCAAAATGCTGTAAAACACAAGAAAATACTCAAATAATAGATATAAAAATCCATCAATAAATAATAAATTAGTAAATTATTTCTTTCAATTAAATACATTAGAATATGTTATAAAATAACGTTTTTTTCTTTGGCACATTGAATTAATCATTTCTAAAGAAATATAAGGTTTATGTTAACATAAAATCTCATTAGAGTTGGGACAACAAAGAAGAAAACATTTTAATGTTCCACAACATTGTAAGAGTTCTAATCTTTATTCACTTTAATTGTGCCTAATTTCTATTCAACTGAGCCCTTTGAAGGTAAGCGCTCTTAGTCATCTTTGTATGTATTCTCCAAATTCATCCATGAAAGAAAGGGAAGATGATGAGTTACTACATTTAGTAAATTCACTAAAAGCCTCAAAGTTCCTTCCTGACAACATCTGATGGCATTAAATCTTTTTAGACCAGTAAGGAAGGCCTGGGTGCATTACTATGAAATTTGTGGTTTTAAAAGAGAATTCCAGTGAACTCCAACTAGAGCTCCACAACAAGATAAGTTGGGTTACATAAAATAAAATGTATTTAGGACAAACATTTTTCATGTGTGTCTGCTCCATCAGATCCCTAGATTTCAATCAGGGTTGAGATTCATAAATACAGAAAAAAATTAACTAGCAATACACCAAGAGTGATATAGCCCAGTTAGCACTTATCAGGAGTGCAAAGGGAAAATGGATGCTGACAAGGCATGACTAGGAGTGACAGCCTCAAGGACAATCCCTTGGTAAAGATAGGCTAAGAATCAGAATGTAAATGAATCCTACCGCATGAAAGAGAACCAAATCTCGTGAAGTCAGAACACTGAAACTCTTCAGGGACTCAAGCCATGGTCCTTACTCTCAAGGGAACTAAAATCTAATTGGACTTGCTCTCAATAGTTCAGAAAAAAAATAAAAAGAATGTGTGCCCTACCTGGATTGGCTCAGCAGTTAGAGCATTGGCCCTGGGGTTTGATTCTGGTCAAGGGCACAAACCTCGGTTGCAGGCTCAATCCCAAGCCTGGGTCAGGGTGCATGTGAGAGGCAACCAATCGATGTCTCTCTCACATTGATGTTTATCTATCTATCTCTCCCCCTCCTCCTCCCTCCCTTCCACTCTCTCTAGAAAAAAAAAATTTTTAAAGAAAAATATCCATGGGTGAGTTTTAAAAGAATAATGTGTGCACATATACACATACAGAAAGAGAGAAAATGCAAACAATTAATAAATCTAGATAAAGGGCATAAGAGAGCTCCTTGTACTATGCTTGGAACTTTTCTGTAAGTTTGAAATATATTTAATAGAAAAGATACCCATAAAATATAAATTATTGGTTAAAAGAGTATTCAGATAAATGAGTTAAGGTGAAACACATCCAACTAGAGCCGAGGGTCAGCAAGCTATAGTCTGCAGGCTCTAATACTTAGCTGGTCATGTAATTTTGTATGGCTGCTGGCTAAGAATGGTTTTTACATTTTTAAATGGGGGGGAGATCAAAATAATAACATTTCACAACACATAAAATGTATGAGATTCAAGTTTTAATATCCATAAAAAGATTTTTTTATTAATTGTGCTCATTTGTATACTGTCTATGACTGCTTTTGAGCTATACAACAGCAAAGTTGAATGGTTGCAACAGGCAACATATAGCTCACAAAGCCTAAATATTTATTATCTGGTCCTTGAAAAAAAAAGTTTCCCAACTTCTAAAGTAGAATGACTGAGAAAGCTTCAGAGAAGACATAAAGCTTCACCGGTACCTTTCACTATGAGTAGGATTTAGATAAGCAGAGAGCCAGGATTATCCCAGCAACCTGAATTATATACTTCTTATAAAGTGGTTTATTTATCACTACTAAGCAAACCCAAAGCATTAGAAGAATCTGGCTTATCTTGAAACCTCCATGTGACTATCAAATTTACTTAAGTTTACCTTTGATCATCTTTTCCTAGAAGTCTTAGTATTCTCAAGAGCTGGATTTGTAACCATGGTGCTGGAACACTGTGGTAATTGAAATCTACTGGGAGCTTTCCTCCAACTACTTGCTTCAAAATTGTTACAAAACTCCCAGTCAAATCTTTATATCCAGATGAATTCTCCTACATTCAAAAAAATAAAAATAAAACCAAAAATCTTCCGTTAATAATAATGTCTTAACATATATAAAATAGACTTGGTTGAAATGCCGTATAGAATCTAACTTAACACATGTTGACTTAGAAGTTCCATGTTCACATTTAATGAAAGTGTTCTAATCTGCTTAATTTCTTCCATGATGAAACTCCTCTGGCTACCGATCCAAAGCTGAATCATCCCCCAAAAAGCTTCCACCACTCCCTACTTGTTCCCACACACAGTATAATCATATTTCAAAAGTTCTTATAACGACATCTTGTATAGAACCTTTAATAGTCAATACCGGCAATAAATAAAAAGGTAAAAAGAACTGGCATACTGAAAAAGGGCTGTAATATCTCTACTTTTGAGGAAAATTAAGACCTGTTTGCAATCTCTAAACTTTGCAGAAGTCTTCTCATGTAAATGAGCTAAATGTGTTCTGGGTGGAAGAGCACAGAGCACAGCTAAGACTACTCAAACATGTAAACCCTCCAAAGTCAGTGAATCTGACTATTAAAAACTAATCAGCCCTATAGTACTTAAGTATGTTGGGGTTCTGAATGAGTGTACCTTGATTATATATCTGACTAATCTCTTGGCCTGGGGGAATTAAATACATATTCCTCAAAATGAACACTAGATTCGTCATCATAATTTTATTATATATCAAGGACACATTTTTTTGAAAGGAAATAATAGCTCTTTCAAAGTTTAGTAAATGTTAGAGGAAAAATAAGATTCAATATCAAATATCTATTTATATCATAATGTTCTAGAACACAATGCATTAAAGATACCTTCAATTCTATAATTTTAAATTAAATTCAACAGCATATTCCATTTCATTATGAGGTACTCAAGAAATCTCTCACAAATACATACTTTCAGATATAAAGTGTTTCAGGCAATTCAATGGGGCTGAATTAGTAGAAATCCATGTCACCAATTAGAAAATTTTTTTCCACACCATTCAACCCTCCTAGCTTTTCTGATATAGTATCAATGTATGGCATCAACACTAGTCTCTACCTTGTGCAACCCTTATAGGCTCTGCTCATTTCTATAAGCTGCTATGCATCCCATAAAGTTGTATGAAACACAATCACTACTTAAAAAACCACAAATCTGAACATTTCAATCACTTTCCTACCTATCATTTTTCTACGCTTCTTCAGTAACATGAAAAAATTTTAGTCATTAAAAAAAAAAAAAAAAAAGACTGCCATGGCAGGTGCTGTTCAATGGTTGGAGCACTGATGGCTTCTCAGGTTCAATTCCCAGTCAGGGCACATACCCAAGTCACAGGTTCAATCTCTGGTCAGGGTGCATATGGGAGGCAACCGATCACATGGATGTTTCTCTCTGTCTCTCCCTCTCTAGAATCAATGAAAAAGCATATCCTCAGGTGAGAATTAAAAAAAAAAAAGACTAATTCTATAATGTGCCTACTACTAAAGCTATCAACAACTTGCAAGGATTACTACTTAAAAGTCAATAATAAAAACTTCAAATTAAGCATTTGACTGAAAAATCTGAAGGGATTTTTTTTATTATGCTATAATTTTATTTTTCTAATGGCAACTACTGAAATTTTCAACTTACCTTAATCATCCTATGGTATATGTGCAAGGAAGCGGCCATGACCCCAACATCTCTGTCACAAAGTGCTTTACGAAACTTAATATGGATATGTTGTACTTGATTAGGAGCAATGAGATGGAATTTGTATAATGCCAGAACAGCTTTTCTTCGTATAATCTCCCTAAAGATAAAAAATGAAATTTGAACAAACCATCTGAATTTTCAAGCATTTAATTTGAAAAGATTACAGACCAAATGATTTTAATATATTAGCTATCACCTTAATCTAAAAAGAGAATTATACATTCATTAATTTCCTTTCTTAAAATTTATTTTTATTGATTTTAGAGAGAAAGGAAGGGAGGGAGAAGTAGAGGTAAAGAGAGAGAGAGAGAGAGCCCTACCAGTTTGGCTCAGTGAATAGAGCGTCAGCCTGCGGACTGAAGGGTCCCAGGTTCGATTACAGCCAAGGGCATGTACCTTGGTTGCAGGCATATCCCCAGCAGGGGGTGTGCAAGAGGCAGCTGATTGATGTTTCTCTCTCATCGATGTTTCTAACTCTCTATCCCTCTCCCTTACTCTCTGTAAAAAATCAATAAAATGTATTTTAAAAAAAGAGAGAGAGAAAGAGAAACATTGATTTGTTTGTCCCACTTCTTTTTACATTCATTGGTTGATTCTTGTATGTGCCCTGACTAGGGATCAAACCTGCAAACTTGGCTTATGGGGACAACACTCTGACCAACTGAGCTACCCAGCCAGGGCTATTATTAATTTCTTTATTCTAATCCACCAAACTATAAAAAGTGGTTCTCTCTAGGTTAGATGTTAAGAGCCTTTACCCATCTTATCTAATAATAAACAAACATGTAAATTGACTGTTATGCCCACAGCCAATCAGAGTGAGTATGCAAATTAGTAGGCCAAAGATGGTGGCCCCCAACTGCTCCAGGCTTGGAGTGGCCAGACTGGGCAGGACGCCTGCTATGTGTGTGTGGGGGGATGGGGGGGCGGCGAAGGGATCTACAAGAGCAGAGTGCCGCTGCAAAGACAAGACTGCAGACTCTGGAGTCTGCAGCGAAGATGAAGACGGCAGACTCTGGCCGGAGCTAAGGCCTGGGTCCCGGGTGCCAGAGGAAAACCAGTGCTGGAAGCCAAGGGAAGGAAGGCCTATTGCACAAATCTCTTCACGCAACAGGCCTCTAGTATTATATAATTATCTAATTACTAGTAGCCCTGCGCACGCATCTGAGAGCCAGTAGCTCTCTGCTGCCCTCCTGTAGCTCTCCACCCCCTGCCCCGCCCTCCTGGAGTTCCCCCCCCTTATAGCTTGCTGCCCTGCCCCCTCCTGTAGCTTTTTGCCACCCGCTTGTAGTTCACTGCCCCACCCTCCTGCAGATCCATGATATGGTCGTTATGTGGTTGGTCCTTAAGCCTTGAGAGGAAAATTAGCATATTCCTCTCATTATATAGGATGGAATTTTGGGGTAACAAGCACATATTACTTTTAAAACCAGAACAACAGGAAAGATAAATAAATTCCTTAATTCCCTATTCCACTTTTAAAAGTGTATCTCTAGAAATTGGGAAAAGAAGCAACAGTAAGTTTAAATCAGTAAGAGGTAACTACAGCTAGTAATATTAAAGTCTTTATTAATATTAAGTCTCTTTAACATTCTAGCTTTTTATCTTACTTTTTTTATATTATGAGCAAGCATAATCCAAATATTTTAAGGGGGCAGGGGAGGAAAGGATTCACAGTAAATGATGTTACTCCTCTCCTTGCTCAGCTCATATTTCAAAAACCTCTTTACAATGAAAAGGAAAATATACACAAGTCTTGCACTTCGTTTGTCACAGATAATGTCTAGCACACAAGAAGTAAAAATAGCCGAAACCGGTTTGGCTCAGTGGATAGAGCGTCGGCCTGCGGACTGAAAGGTCCCAGGTTCGATTCCGGTCAAGGGCATGTACCTTGGTTGCGGGCACATCCCCAGTAGGAGGTGTGCAGGAGGCAGCTGATCGATGTTTCTCACTCGTCGATGTTTCTAGCTCTCTATCCCTCTCCCTTCCTCTCTGTGAAATATCAATAAAATATATTTTTAAAAAAAAAGAAGTAAAAATAGAGCTCCTATCCTATGTTCATAATGCAGTTTCCAAGCGAGTATTATATTCCTTGTTATTCTCTCATGTCTACATAGCTCATAGCCACTGATTTTGCTGACACTGCTCACAGCAGCAGCAAATGGCACAAAAGAAAAATACTTGCTTTTACTTTTATGTACTGCTATTACTTAAAATCAGAGAATATCAAAATTGAGATTATTCAAAGCAATCCTCTGTGTTCTATTCAATAATTCCTTTCATAAGATTCCTAACAAATGGTCATCTAGCTTCTGCTAAATTCCATTAACAAGCAACTCACTCTCTTCCTAGCCAAACTATGCCATGATGAAAAATTATTTTCACGTAGAAAAAATTAACAACACACTTGTCATTAGTATTAATACTATGGTGACTGTAAACAACATCCCAATGTATTGCTAGTGGGTATTAACCAATATTAGTCTGTGAGAGAACAGGTAAATGAGATCAGAAAAAAACAAACTCTGAGCAGGCTCAGGAATGCCCAAGCCTAGCCCTAAGTGATGGTACTAACACAAGACCTCAAGAGACCTGGATTCAAGCTCTAAGTCTGGCATGCAAAATACAGCAGGGATTCAAAGTCAAGTCCAAACCCTGTCCACATCTTCTTTGTGACATCCACTAGCCTACCTGTAGCTCTGTTCCATATTCTTTAGCTTCACTCCATAATATGGAATAGAGATAGCCATAACTGCAGAATCAGAGTTTCAAGTCTAAACTTTACTAGTAGAAGACAGGAAGTCCAGGATTTGAAATTAGAGTAGATGGGAAACAGTAAGAAAAAAATTAAAAGGGTAAATGGGAAGCAATAAGGAAAAAAATCAATTCCCAGAAGAATCTACATATATATAAAAGGCTACTATGCAAAGTGTCCCCTTAGGAGTTCAACCAGAGATCAGGAGTTCAGTCGCTCACTATGATGTGTACTGACCACCAGGTGGGCGGCACGGAATGAAGAAAGGCCCTGGCCAGCAGCCAGGGAAGGAAGGCTCAGCTGGCAGCCAGAAGGCGCCGATCGGCCCTGATCGCCAGCCAGGACTAAGGACCCTACACATGCATGAATTTTGTGCACCGGGCCTCTAGTTTCATATAAACAATCAGTATGTATGATTACCACAAGAGTGGTGGTATGAAAGTTTTATATAAAAATATGTTCTGGCCCTGGCCAGTTAGGCTCAGTGGATAGAGCATCAGCCTGCAGACTGAGGGGCCCCAGGTTCGATTCCGGTCAGGGGCATGTACCTTGGTTGCGGGCACATCCCCAGTAGGGGGTGTGCAGGAGGCAGCTGACCGATGTTTCTAATTCTCTATCCCTCTCCCTTCCTCTCTGTAAAAAAATCAATAAAATATGTATTTAAAAAAAAAAAATAAAAAACAGGCTCAGCTGGTGTGGCTCAGTGGTTGAGCATCAACCTATGAACCAGGCGGTCATGATTCGATTCTGGTCAGGGCACATGCCCAGGCTGCGGGCTCAATCCCCAGCAGGAGGCATGCAGGAGGCAGCTGACCAATGATTCTCTCTCATCACTGATGTTTCTAACTCTCTCTCTCTCTCTCTCTCCCCCTTCCTCTCTGAAATCAATAAAAATATATTTAAAAAAAACAAACAGCCCTTGACGGTTTGGCTCAGTGGATAGAGTGTTGGCCTGCAGACTAAGGGTCCAGGGTTTGATTCTGGTCAAGGGCTCTTATCTCAGTTGCAGGCTTCCGGCCCTGGTAGGGGTTGTGCGGGAGGCAACCAATCGATGTATCTCTCTCACATCAGTGTTGCTCTCTGCCTCTCCCTCTCCCTTCCACTCTCTCTAAAAATGAATGGAAAAAATATCCTCAGATGAGGATTAAAAAAAGTAAAAAAACTATAAGTCAACAATTTATAACCTTAGAACACTAAAAACACTGACTTAAAGAGGCATACGAAATACAGAATATTGAGTAACAAAAAAATCTTTATCAAGAATGTACGCATAATTCAAATACTATAATCACAAAGGAAAAATATAAAATAATTGCAAACTTTTTCCTAGCTTTAAAGGTTACAAAGTTAAGAAACAAAAGAATTCAAGTATGGTGAAAAAACAAGCCAAGCATTAAGGAAAGAGTTAAGGAACCTTACAGGATAAGATTAGCAAACTACTGAAAGTTAAGGTTTATTATGATACATTCTACTATAAAATAGTATTTGAATACTGCAGTTTTAATATGAAAGCATCCCCAATACATGAAGCTCTCTGCATTCCTAGCATTTGAATTATTTCTAAATGTTTTCCATTATTTGACTTTATCCTCAAACAACTTTGTGAGAATTAAGGAGCTTCAAGCAACCCCACACAACCAAGGGAAAACCAGGCCCATGGCTGGCTAGCGGTAGAAGTGGGAGGAAAGCCAAGGACTCCTGACACTAAGCTCCTCGCTGCCTCTCAGTTTAACTTCAGAAAGCTGCCTGGTATTTTTCTAAACCCACATAAAAATAAAGGGCGATGATATCAGGGATTTTTGTATTTTATCTGACAAAGAATATCCTCTATCTTGGTAGAACTAAGTAAGTTATAATAAATTTTTAATGCAAATTTTTGTTTTGAAATATATGGTATATACACCTATCCAAAAGAATTTACTTACTTAGAATGTTGGAGTTTATCTTCTATTAATGGAAGAACAGCTGGAATCATTTCTTGAGGGAAAATCTGGCTAACGATAGTAAGTGCCATACATACTTCCACCAGGTTAGTGCTCTGCAAGTCCTGACACAATCATTAAGCAAAGAAAACATTCAGTGCAAAGTTCGAAACTAGGTATAGCGAGCACAACATTGCAATGGCCCCACTTATTTAATAGTTTTCTACTAACTTTATAATTAAGTTGTACATTTAGCTCATCTTTTATAGGAATATCCCTGTTTCATTTGCTTTAACAGTCAACAAATAAACACAGCCAAAAAGCAATTGATCCAAAAGGAAATTGTATTTCTGTTCTGACACTGGCCCAAGTAGTCTCCTTTAAAACAGCTTTTAAAACTTTTCTCAACTAATAGCAAACCAACTTTATGAATTTTCCTTGTTAATCAATGAGTGAAAGTTTAAAAGTAATTCTCAAATATCCTATATAATAAAACCCTAATATGCAAATCGACCGAATGGCAGAACAACCAGTGGAACAACCAGTTGCCATGACATGCACTGACCACCAGGGGGCAGACATTCAATGCAGGTCAGTGCACTCCCAGAGGGGGGGGGCACCACTCAGTCAGAAGCTGGGCTCACGGCTGGCGAGCACAGCGGCAGTAGCGAGAGCCTCTCCCACCTCTGCTGCAGGTAGGCAGTAAGGAGCAAGGGGTCTCAGACTGCAAGAGCCCCGGACTGCGAGAGGGATGTCTAACTGCAGGCTTAGGCCCGATCCCCGGGGGAGACCAGGCTTAAGCTGGCAGGCGGGCATCCCCCAAGAGGTCCTGAACTGCGAGAGGGCGCAGGCCAGGCTGAGGGACCCCCACCCCAGTGCACGATTTCGTGCACCAGGCCTCTAGTATACAATAAAAGGCATGAATTCATACATACTTAGATATGCACAAATTTTATTAATCATTCTAACAGAAAATGAAAAACTATTTTTAAAAGCTTGGAAAAACTTAAGCTACTAGTAATCTTAATAGAGTATAAGACTTAAAATTCAGAAAGTACTACACACACACAGACCCACACATCAAAAGACTGAGACAAAGTAAACATGAAAATGCTCAACAATTCAATTATACTTCATTACCAGTTTTGATTAAAAACTTAACAGGAGCCCTAGCCAGTTTGGCTCAGTGGAAAGAAGGGTCCCAGGTTCAATTCGGGTCAAGGGCAAATGCTCAGGTTGTAGGTTCGATCCCTAGTAGGGGGCATGCAGGAGGCAGCCGATCAATGATGCTCTCTCATCATTTATGTTTCTATCTCTCTCTCCCTCTCCCTCCCTCTGAAATCAATAAAAATATTTTTAAAGAAGTAATTTTTAAAAAATTTAACAGGAAAAAATATTGAGTATGGATTAAATTGTGTTTTTATTATCTGTACATTCCAGTTCCAATCATATTCTACCAGAGGCACCAGTGGGATCCTTCGGCCTGGCCTGCGGGGATCGGGCCAAAACCAGCTCTCCAACATCCCTCAATGGGTCCTGGATTGCGGGCCAGGCCGAGGAACCCCACCGGTGCACAATTGGGGCAGGGGAGGGTTTGCAGGAGGGCTCCAGGGCGTGTCCAGCCCATCTCGCCAAGTCCCAATCGGCTGGACCCCAGCAGCAAGCTAACCTACCAGTCGGAGCATCTGCCCCTTGGTGGTCAGTGCACATCACAGCGACTGGTTGAACAGTCGAACGAACAGTTGGACACTTAGCATATTAGGCTTTTATTATATAGGAGGAGGATTACTTTTAGAATTTAAAATAATGATTCAGTTTACATCTCCATCCCTTTAGAACAGATCCCAGAGAAAGAGACAACAACATGTAAGTACCCAGAACTAAGAGTCTGGAGATCTGAGTTATAAGTTTACAGCAGCAGTAGCTACCACTACTTTACATAGTGTTTCATCCAACCTTCACAACTTAGTTAAGTTCTATTATTATCCCCATTTTGCAGATACAGACACTGATCTAAAAGATCTTTCTAAAATAAATAAATAAATAAATAATAAAAAGATTTTTCTACGCCCATTCTGTAAACCTACCTTCTTCCAAAAATATCTAATTCAATATGACTAAGGAAATATGTCAGGTGCCTGCAGAAATAATTTCCGACTTCATAATAACCAACATACAATACAGTACCTTTACAACTGTATTCACAAGGAGAAGCAACAGTTCATGACTTTCATGTAGAAATAAAGACACTGCCAAATAACCTATAAAATTTGAAGGGAAAAGTCTCATCACAATGTTTCCCAAGAATTTAAACAAAGCAATCCTATATTCCAAAATTAAGTGTCAAAGATACCAGTTGTAGGTAAATATGAAAACAAGTTGTAAAATATGAAGATCAAAACCTCTAGTAAGAAAGATTTCAAGAGTTCTTCATCCTGAAATCTTTGAGAATTACATATTTCACAGGATATACCTAAAGTGGAAAAGAGACTGTGTGTACCAACTTAAAGTCGTGTAGACACTAGAAATATAAGCTATGTTTTGTGCATATCTCTACAAAATCTATCAAAACATTTTCTGTCCTGTAACCAAACACAAGAGTTACTCAAAAACTAATAGCTACTAGAGTTAACAGTGTGTTACTGGCTATCTGTGTTGTTGAATGAGCTACCACCTAATATCAAGCCTTATGATGTAAATCATATACTAAGCCATAAACAATACCTCAGGAACATTTGTTAGACAGTTCCTATGGGTCAACTACATTACAAGCCTCACCTCATTTAATCCTCACAACTCTATGGGATAGATATTATTACCCCTGATATAATAATGAAGACCCAAAATGGTAGTTGCCCAAGGTCTATACCTATTACATGGTAGAGCCAAGGCTCAAACCTAGCCAGGAGGAGTTAGTTCATGTTTTTAACCCCTATGTTGTTCCTTCTCTCCACACAGTCTACCGTGAGGCCCTATCCCCTGAATCCTGTCTTCATTGTTTTTCATTCTTCCCAAATCTTTACAGCCCTTTCATTAGTGATTCTATTGTTAACTATACCCATCATTACACACCACCTACACTATATGTGTGTGTTTGGGAACATGGGAAAAATATGGAAAGTTCCTATTCTGAGTCCCTTGAGATGTTGCTTTCAGGTGTATCCTCTGCTTGGCTAAAATCCTATATAATAAAAGGCTAATATGCAAATTGACGGAACAGCAGAATGACAAGTCGCTATGATGCGCATTGATCACCAGGGGGCAGACCCTCAACACAGGAGCTGCCCCCTGGTGGCCAGGGCCCTCCCACAGGGGGAGTGCTGTTCAGCCAGAAGCCAGGCTCGTGGCTGGCGAGCGCAGCAGTGGTGGGAGCCTCTCCTACCTCCGCGGCAGCACTACGTATGTCTGACTGCTGATTCATGCTGTCAGTTGGATATCCCCTGAGGGCTCCCGGACTGCGAGAGGGCACAGGCAAGGCTGAGGGACCCACCCCCGAGTGCATGAATTTCGTGCACCAGGCCTCTAGTAAATTTATAAAAATTCCCTACAGGTTTGGATGTTTTTCTGTTTACACTATCATCAGAGACTGGGAGTTGATGCCAAATGGATCTGCACAGAAACCTATTAAAAGAAGCTCTGGAGAGGATTAAAAATGGCGGCGGAATAAGTGCATGCTGCATGGGCAGGCTCCCAGGAACAAACTGGAATTACAACTAAAATACAGAAAAACTTCCTGAATAATCAATGGAAGACTCGCTGGAGAGAACCCTGGTACCCAAGGACCGAAAGTGGAGGTCAAATAGAAACTGACAGGAGGGGCAGAGGCACGAAAGGGCTGGCTAGGCGCCCACAGACAGCAACTGAAGTTCCAGAGAGATATCTCAGCTGTGGGGGGTTGCCACTGAGAACTCTGGGGTCTAATCCCCAATCTGGGCCCCCCAGCAGAGAGCACCAGAACTGAGAAGGGGACCCACATAACATCTGGCTGTGAAAAACAACTGGGTTGCTGTCAGCCAGGGAGAGACAGCTGGAAATTCAGGTACTCTCTTAAAGAGCCAAAGCACAAAATTCCCTGTGGAGCCACCCACCTTGTGCTCCAGCAGAAGGAGGGCAGAGTGGACTGGAACTGTGTGAGCAGAAGCCAGGATTAGGGATTCAGGGATTAGAGCTCAGAAGGCAGACAACCCCCAGCTCCCCTGGTTTCCTGTGCTGAGTCATTCCCTCACATAGTGAAGGACTTCTTTCACACACACACAATTGCTATACAGGCAGCCTTATCTGAGGGGAAGACAGTTGAACCACGCTAATGGAAGACACCTTGCCCCATGGTGTGGCATTCCTGAAGCCACCTAAGAAACTAAAAATAACAATTAAGCCTCCAGGCAGAAGCAACTGCCCCACCCTATTAAAAAAAACAAAAAACTCTCGCCACACCAGAGGATGACTGCCTGAGGGCAATTCAAGTCAAAATCCTATCAGTCTGTAGGCAGAGGAGGTCTCTGGAGGCTTTGAGTCTTTTCCTGATCTAATTAGTCAGAAACAGAATTTGACACTGTCTTGCACTAGATATTGAGAGGTGTAGAGGATCTACCTAATACATAGTCACAAACCCAAACAGGCAGCCAAAATGAATCCCCAAATGAAAAAAACAATCCCCAAATGAAAAAAAAAAACAAGAGAATTCTCCAGAAAAAGAGATAAACGAGATGGAGACAAGAAATTTATCTGAAGCAGAGTACAGAGTAATGATGGTAAAGATGCTCAACAGCATGAGAAAAGATATACTAACTATGGAAAGAGAAATAAAGAATGACATAACACAAATAAAGAACACATTAGAAGGAATGCACAACAGATTAAGGGAAGCTGAGACTGAATCAGTTAATCAGAAGACAGGGCTGAAAAAAATCGCTCAATCAGAGAACCAAAAAATAAAAAAAGAAGAACAACAATTAAAAAAACAGGAGGACAGCTTAAGGGAGCTGTGTGACAACGTGCAACATAACAATATTAGAATAGCAGGTTTGCCAGAAGAGGCAGAAAGGGAGAAAGGGATAGAAAACATGTTTGAAGAAATAATGGCAGAAAACAACCCTAACCTGGTAAAGGAAAAATTCACACACGTTCAGGAGGCACAGAGAACCTCAAGCAAGAAGAACCCAAACAGGGCCCACCCAGACACTTTATAATTAAAATGCCAAAAATTAAAAACAAAGAATCTTACAGGCAGCAAGAGAAAAGCAAACTGTTACCTACAAAGGAGCTCCCATAAGGCTGACACCTGACTTCTCATCAGAAACTCTACAGGCCAGAAAGGAATGGCATGAAGTACACAAAGTAATAGAAAGCAAGGATCTGAGACCAAGATTGCTATATTCAGCAAGGCTATCATTCAAAATAGACGGTCAACTAAAGAGCTTCCCATACCAAAAAAAAAAAAAAAAAAAAAAAAGGCTAAAGGAATACATCACCAGCAAGCCAGCATTACAAGAAATGCTAAAGGGACTGCTGTAATGAGAAGAAGAAACAGAGAGAGAAACCTAGGCATACAGAATTAAAATAGCAATAAATAAGTACCTATCAATAATAACCCTAATTGTAAACAGATTAAATACTCCAATCAAAAGGCATAGGGTAGCTAAATGGATATGAAAACATGATCCAACTATATGCTGTCTACAAGAGACCCAACTCAGAATAAAAGACTCACACAGGATGAGAGTGAAGAGATGGAAAAATATTTTCCATACAAATGGAAAAGAAAAAAAAAAAAGCTGGAGTAGCAATACTCATATTCAACAAGACAGACATCAAAATGAAGGCCATCACAAGAGACAACAAAGATCACTACATAATACTAAAGGGGTCAATCCAACAAGAGTATATAACCCTGGTAAATATATATATGCACCCAATATAAGAGCACCTAAATATATTAAAAAAAAAACTTCTAGAGGACTTTAAGGGAGAAATTACAATACAGTCATAGTAGGGGACTTGAACACCCTGCTGACTTCACTGGATAGATCTTCCAGACAAAAACCTAGCAAGGAAACAGTGACTCTAAAGGACACACTGGATCAGATGGATTTAATTGACATTTATAGATCATTTCACCCCAAAGCTGCAGAATATACATTCTTCTCAAGTGCACATGGATCATTCACAAAGGCCACATGCTAGGGCACAAAACAAGTCTCTACAAGTTCAAGAAGACTGAAATCACATCAAGCATCATCTCAGATCACAGTGGAATGAAATTAGAAATCAACTACAGTAAAAACACCCAAAAACATTCAAACACATGGAGGCTAAATAGCATGCTATTAAACAATGAATGGGTTACCAAAACGATCAAGAAAGAAATAAAAAACTTCCTGGAAACAAATGAAAATGAACCCAAAGTCTCTGGGATGCAGCAAAAGCAGTCTTGAGAGGGAACTTCATAGCACTATAGGCATACCTCAAAAAACAAGAAAAATCAACAATAAACCATTTAACCCTACAATTTAAAGAACTAGAAAGAGAACAAGAAAAGCCCAGAGTAAGTAGAAGGAAGGAAATAATAAAGATTAGAGCAGAAATAAGCGGCATGGAGACTAAAAAAACAATACAGAAGGTCAATGAAACCAAGAGCTGGTTCTTTGAAAGGATAAACAAAACTGATGAGCAGTTAGCCAGACTCATCAAGAAACAAAGAGAGAGGACCCAAATAAAATCAGAAATGAAAGTGGAGAAGTAACCACTGACACCACAGAAATACAAAGGATTGTTAAGAAAATACTATGAACAACTATATGCCAACAAGCTGGACAATGTGGATGAAATGGATAAATTCCTAGAAAAATACAGTCTCCCAAAACTGAATCAGGAAGAATCAGAAAACCTGAATAAGCCAATTACAACTGATGAAACAGAAGCAGTAATAAGAAAAACTCTCGCCCTAGCCGGTTTGGCTCAGTGGATAGAGCGTCGACCTGCGGACTGAAGGGTCCCAGGTTCAATTCCGGCCAAGGGCACATGTCCAGGTTGTGGGCCCGATCCCCAGTAGAGGGCGTGCAGGAGGCAGCCAATCAATGATTCTCTCTCATCATTGATGTTTCTATCTCTCTCTCCCTCTCCCTTCCTCTCTGAAATCAATAAAGAAATATATTTTTTAAAAAAAAGAAAAGAAAAACTCTCAGCAAACAAAAGCCCAGATCCGGATGGCTTCACATGGAAGTTTTACCAAATATTCGAAGAAGAACTAACACCTATACTCCTCAAACTATCCCAAAAAATCCAAGAGGAAGGAACACTTTCAAACTCTTTTTATGAGGCCAGCACTATCTTAATTCCAAAACCAGATAAAGATACTACAAAGAAAGAGAATTACAGGCCAATATCCCTGATGAACATATATGCTAAAATCTTCAACAAAATACTAGCAAATCGGATCCAGCAATATATTAAAAAGATCATACACCATGACCAAGTGAGATTTATTCCAGGGATGCAAGGCTGGTACAATATTCACTAATCAATAAGCATGATACATCACATAAACAAATTTAAAAATAAAAATCACATGATCATATCAATAGATGCAGAAAAAGCATTAGACAAAATCCAACACCCATTTTTGATAAAAAAAAAAACAAAAACCTCTCAGCAAAGTGGAAATAGAAGAAGCATATCTCAACATGATAAAGGCCATATATGACAAACCTACAGCAAACATCATACTCAATGGGCAAAAACTAAAACCATTTCCCCTGAGAACAAGAACAAGACAGGGATGTCCGCTTTCACCACTCTTATTCAACATAGTACTGGAAGTCCTAGCCACAGCGATCAGAAAAGAAGAAGAAATAAAAGGCATCCAAACTGGAAAGGAGGAAGTAAAACTCTCATTATTCACAGATGACATGATATTATACATAGAAAACCCTAAAGACTCCACCAAAAAATTACTATATTTAATAAATGAATTTGGCAATGTAGCAGGATACAAAATCAACACCCAAAAATCAGTGGCTTCTTTATACACCAATAATGAATTCACAGAAAGAGAAACTAAACAAACAATCCCATTTACCACTACAACAAAGAAATTAAGATACTTAGGAATAAACTTAACCAAGGAGGCAAAATACCTGTACTTGGAAACCTACAGGACAATTGAAAAAAGAGATAGAAGATATAAACAAGTGGAAGAATATACCATGTTCATGGATTGGTAGAATCAACATCATTGAACTGTCCATACTAACCAAGGCAATCTAGATTCAATGCAATCCCCATTAAAATACCAAGGGCATATTTCAGAGAGCTAGAAAAAATACTCCAAAAATTTATATGAAATCAAAAAAGGCCCTGAATAGCTGCAGCAATCTTGAAAAATAAAAACAAAGTTGGAAGAATCACATACCAGATTTCAAGCTATACTACAAAGCCACTGTTCTCAAACCTGCCTGGTACTGGCACAAGAACAGGCACATAGATCAATGGAACAGAACAGAGAACTCAGGAAATCGACACAAGCCATTACACTCAATTAATATTGGACAAAGGAGGCAAGAGCATACAATGGAGTCAAGACAGTCTCTTCAATAAACAGTGGTGGGAAAATTGAACAGATACATGCAAAAAAAATGATATAGACCACCAACTTACACCATACACAAGAATAAACTCAAAATGGATAAAAGACTTAAGTTTAAGTCGTGAAACCATAAAAATCCTAGAAGAAACCATAGGCAGCAAAATCTCAGATTTCTCTCAACTACACTAATAAGAGTAAGATGCAAATTGACTGTACTTTCACTACGCCTACCAGCCAATCAGGAGTGAGTATGCAAATTAACCCAACGAAGATGGTGGGTTAATTTGCATACACAGGCGCCGAGGGGGCAGGATGGGATGTCTGCATTGTCGCCATGGCGATGACACAGGCATTCCACACCACCCCAGCCACTCTGGGCCTCTGGGCAGCGTGGGAAGGCGGAAAGGCGGCTATGGCCAGAGCGAAGGCGGTGCCGGCAGCCAGGGAAAGGAAGGACCATTCTTGCACAAATCTTCGTGCATCAGGCCTCTAGTAGCAATATGTTTACAGATACATCTCCTAAGGCAAAGGAAACTAAGGAGAAAATAAATGGGATTACATCAAAATAAAAAGCTTCTGTACAGCAAAATAAACCATCAACAAAACAAAAAGGGAGCCCACTATATGGGAGAACATATCTGGCAATGATACATCTGAAAAGAGTTAATATCCAAAATATATAAGGAACTTATACAACTCAACGAAAGGAAGACAAACAAGCTAATTTTAAAATTGGCAAAGGACCTAAATAGACACGTCTCCAAAGAGGACATACAGATGGCCAAGAGACATATGAAAAAAATGCTCAGTCTCTGATTATCAGAGAGATGCAAATTAAAACAACAATAAGGTATCACCTCACACATGTCAGAATAGCTACCATCAACAAATCAATCAATGATAAGTGCCGGCAAGGATGTGGAGAAAAGGGAACCTTAGTATACTGCTGGTGGGAATGCATACTGGTGCAACTGTTAGGTCTGATCAAATAATTGAATCAATACCCCTTCACCTGGGAACTGACCTTTAGGCCACTTCACAATGGACATTTCACTTGCTTAGACCACATTCCACTTGCTAAGACCATTATCTCTCTCCTCCGGAGTTTCCCAGAATCCAGACCTGCACAGAGAATGCTCCACCCAGAAAAAGCCCGCCTAGAGTCCTTTAAAAACCTCTGACTCCCGTCTTTGGGGGCTGGTGCCATTTTGGGGCTCAGCCCATCTGGTATCCAGATGACTTAATCTATACTAATAAAAGGGTAATATGCTAATTAGACCGGACACCTTCCGGACATCCTTCCAGACAAAGCCACAGTGGCGGGGGCCAAGGCAGAGGCAGTTAGGGGTGATCAGACCAGCAGAGGAGAGCAGTTAGGGGCAGTCAGGCCAGCAGGGGAGGGCAATTAGAGGGCAATCAGGCTGCAGGGGGGAGCAGTTAGGGGCAATCAGGCTGGCAGGGGGGAGCTATTAGGGGGCGATTAGGCTGGCAGGGGGGAGCAGTTAGGGGCGAACAGGCTGGCAGGGGTGAGCAGTTAGGGGGCGATCAGGCCAGCAGGCAGAGGCGGTTAGGGGCAATCAGGCTGGCAGGGGAGCAGTTAGGGGCATCAGGCAGGCAGGCAGGTGAGCGGTTAGGAGCCAGCAGTCCTGGATTGCAAGAGGGAGGGATCAGGCCTAAACCAGCAGTCAGACATCCCCCAAGAGGTCCCGGATTGGAGAGGGTGCAGGCCGGGCTAAGGGATCCCTCTTCCCCCCGCCCCATGCACAAATTTCGTGCACCAGGCCTCTAGTAAATTTATCATTCTTCACCCCTTTTGGCCTCATATGTTCCTCCTTCAGAGACTCTAACAGCAACCATTATGAAAAACAGTATGGAGTTTCCTCAAAAAAATAAATATGGAACTGCCATTTGACCCACTGATCTCACCTCTTGAATATATCCTAAGAAACCCAAAACACCAATCAGAAAGAATGTATGCACCCCTATGTTCATAGCAGCATAATTTACAATAGCTAAGATCTGGAAACAGCCCAAGTGCCCATCAGTAGATGAGTGGATAAAAAAGCTGTGGTACATTTATACCATGGAATACTATGCAGCAGGAAGAAAAGAAGAATCTCTTACCCTTTGAGACAGCATGGAGGGACTTGGAGAGTATCATAAGTGAAATAAGTCAGTCAGAGAAAGAAAAGTATCACATGATCTCACTCATATGTGGAATCTAAATAACAAAATAAACTGATGAACGAAGTGGATCCAGAGACATGGAAGCATGGAACAGAGTGTGGAATCTCAGAGGGAAGGTGGGAGGTCATCAACCAAAGATCTTGTATGCATATATGCATATAACCCATGGACACAGACTATAGTGTGCTGAAGGCCTGTGGCAGGCTGGACAGGGTCAATGGGGGGGGGGGGAAAGGGGACGTATGTAATACTTTCAACAATTAAGATTAAAAAAAGAAAGTTCCTATTCTCACAACCAAGTAGCGTGACCGACTACAACATCTTCACCAAAGGAGAAGTGCTGTTACTCGCACAATCATGAAAGGGAAACTAAAAACCTAACCAGGGCCAAGAAAGAGATGAGAAAAACCCTAGAGAACATTAAAGCAGAGATTAGGTCTTATCAGATTGCTAAGAACTCATCTGTTCAGCTAGGGTATCACCCACATCCAAGTCACCAATGTCAAATTACAAGAACAACAAACTAATCCAAAGATTATCTACATGAAATCTTAACTCTGTTACAAAAATTTCCTAACTGTTTTCACAATCAGGAAACGAGGGGAAAAAAAAGATATTCTATGACAAAAGAATGAAAAAGGTTTCATAAAAACAAAGAATGACAACTATGATTATAGAGTATACTCGCTATGACTAAGAATGAGGTATAGCATAAGAATACAGGCTTTGACTCATAGAACTTTGGGTTCACATTCTGGCTCCACCATTCATTAGCTCTATGACCTTGGACAAGTGACTTGATCTTTCTGAGCCTCCATTTTCTCCTCTATAAAATGAAATACTATCTCACAAGATAAAGCACCTAACTTAATGCCTGACTTAATGGGTACTGAAATTCATTTACTTAACAATATTAATATGAAAAATAAGAAGGCTTTCTTCATCAGAGAAAATACCAAAAGTAGCATTAATAATCTCACGAGAGTTAATGAGGCAATAGTACCAGAATGAAGACATGTAAAAGGTGGAGAGACACAGAGAAACAGCGATGTGAAAGAGACACATAGATTGGTTGTCTCCCCACATATACCCGACCGGGGCTGGGGATCAAGCCTGCGACCAAGGTACGTGCCCTTGACCAGAATTGAATCCGGGATCCTTCAATCCGTGGGCCGATGCTCTATCCACTGAGCAAAACTGGCTAGGGCCACATATTTTTTTTTAATATATTTTATTGATTTTTTACAGAGAGGAAGGGATGGGGAGAGAGAGTTAGAAATATTGATGAGAGAGAAATATCAATCAGCTGCCTCCTGCATACCCCCTACTGGGGATGTGCCCGCAACCAAGGTACATGCCCTTGACCGGAATCGAATCTGGGACCCTTGAGTCTGCAGGCCGACACTCTATCCACTAAGCCAAACCGGTTAGGGCTAGGGCCACATATTTTTAAAATAAGTGAAAATGAAAAGAATTACATGGAAGTCTAAAAAGCAGAATATAGAAAGAGTTGTACAAAATACCACCAACAACAACCATCCAATATTTATTGACTATCTAGTGTTGTCAAAATTTCCTGCCGTTAGGGATCTTAGAATTAGTTTGGGAGCTAAAACATTAAATGTGAAAAGACAACACCGTAAGATAACAGATGTAGGAGCCACCTAAATGATGACAGAAGAGTTCAAACTTCATTTGGAATATGAAAAGAAGAGACAGGATGCCAAAGGACATTCTACTTGAGGGAAGAAAACAAGTCTAGAATAGGAAGCCTATTTTGGGTAGAGTGAGGTTCAACAAGTGGAATATTGTGTGTATATAGTCTGAGAATCTTTACCAAGACATCTCCCCCGCATCCCACCATATGACAGCACAAGTTACTGTAACTTGTGAAGAATGCTGGTCCTTGACAACATGACACTATCAACTCCTTTCAATAAACAACATGCTCTAGTCCTTTATTATTCTAAAGTGCTTCCTTCTTGGGATTCTGATATAAAGCCAAATCTATATGAATAGAAGTTTTAAGTCCTTGAAAGAATTTTTCCTAATAGCCCTAAAGGTTGATCATAGAGACAAAAAAAATGTTTAAATGCCTCTAGGCCTTGGCCGGGTAGCTCAGTTAGTTAGAGCATCATCCCCATACGCCAAGGTTGTACCTTTGATCCCCATCAGGGCACATACAGTTAACCAATAAATGCATAAGTAAGTGGAACACACAAAACGCTCTTTCTCTCTCCCTCCTTCCCTCTCTCTCAAATCAATAGATAGAATTTTTTAATAAATAAATAAAAAGATGCCTCTAATCCTCATAGCTAACATATGTGAAACTGAGAACAGGATATTTAAAATTATTCAAGTCAATTTCAGTTTTATTCTATAAAGAAACATTTCTGATCATTAAGCTAATGAGGTTAGACAGACTTTTAAAAATTAGCTTTACTGAGGTATATATAATTTGCACATAAGAAAGTTCACCCATTTTGGTTTAATGAGGTTTTTTATAATATATTTTTACTAGAGGCCCAATGCACGAAACAAAATTCGTGCAAGGGGCTTGGCCCTCACAGCCCCAGCTTCATCCGGAAGGTCGTCCGGAAGGTTGTTTAGCTGTCCGATCTAATTAGCATATTATACTTTTATTATTACAGATTGACTTCAGAGAGAGGAAGGGAGAGGGAGAGAAAGATAGAAACATCAATGATGAGAGAGAATCATTGACGAGAGAGCATCATTGATCAGCTACCTCCTGCAAGCCACCTGCTGGGGATCAAGTCTACAAGCTGGGCATGTGCCCTGACTAGGAACTGAACCATGACCTCCGGGTTCATAGGTCGACATTCAACCACTGAGCCAGGCCTAGTTTAATGAGTTTTGACAAATATATATACACTAGTGGCCCGGTGCACGAAATTTGTGCACATTAAAAGGGGATTAACTAGAGGAAATAATTTAATATTGCTATTTGCTCTTTCTCTATAATAGAAGTGTCAGAGATGAAAGAAAATTAGTAAAATGTATATGAAAACCTTCCTCCTGTCAGAGTCTGGGGCACACCACGGGACCCAGAGTCAAGTCCCCGCTCACCCACATGCACCTCAAAATCGCATGAGACCCTGACCCAGCCGCCCCCCCCGCCCACATTGGGCTAGATCCAGACCCGGCCAGTCCCACCCTTGTCAAGCCCTGCCAGGCAGGGGGCATAGCCTCAGGTCCCCTGGCCCAGCAGCGGGAGGGGTAACAGCCTCAGGTCCCCTGTCAAGCCCCATCGGCAGGGGGGCGCAGCCTCAGGTCCCCTGGCTCAGTGCTGGGGCGGGGGGTGCAGCCTGAGGTCCCCCGGCCTGGTGCCAGGGTGTGGGGGTGCAGCCTGAAGTCCGCTGTCAAGGCCCACCTGGTGGGGGGCATGGCCTGAGGTCCCCCGGCCTGGCACTGGGGCCAGAGGAGCAGCCTGAGGTCCCCTCGCCTAGCACCAGGATGGGAAGCACACCTTGAGGTCCCCTGTCAAGCCCCGCTTGGTGGGGGGCGTGGCCTGAGGTCCCCTGTCAAGCCCTGCCAGGTGAGGGGCACGGCCTGAGGTCCCCCGGTCTGGTGCTGGAGCAGGGGGAGCAGCCTGAGGTCCCCTAGCCCAGCACCAGGACGGGAAGTGCACCTTGAGGTCCCCTGTCAAGCCCCACTGGGTGGGGGCATGGCCTGAGTTCCCCCGACCCAGCACTGGGGGTGCACCTTGAGGTCCCCCATCAAGCCCAGCCAGGCAGGGGGGCGCAGCCTCAGGTCCCCTGTCAAACCCCACCTGGTGGGGGGCGTGGCCTGAGCTCCCCCAGCCTGGCGCTGGGGCAGGGGGAGCAGCCTGAGGTCCCCTAGCCCAGCACCAGGACGGGAAGCACACCTTGAGGTCCCCTGTCAAACCCTGCCGGGTGGGGGGTGCGGCCTGAGGTCCCCTGTCAAGCCCTGCCAGGTGGGGGACATGGCCTGAGGTCCCGTGTCAAGCCCCACCTGGTGGGAGGCACGGCCTGAGGTCCCCCGGCCTGGCACTGGGGCGGGGGGAGCAGCCTGAGGTCCCCTAGCCCAGCACCAGGACGGGAAGCACACCTTGAGGTCCCCTGTCAAGCCCTGCTGGGTGTGGAAGGTGGCCTGAGGTCCCTGTCAAGCCCCACCAGGTGGGGGGCGAGGCCTGAGATCCCCTGCAAGCCCTGCTGGCCTGACGTTCCGTCAAGCCCCACGGGGGCGGGGGAGGGCGTAGCCTCAGGTCCCTGCTGATTGCTCGTTAAGGCTCCTTATG
Organism: Plecotus auritus; assembly: GCF_963455305.1. Taxonomy (NCBI): domain Eukaryota; kingdom Metazoa; phylum Chordata; class Mammalia; order Chiroptera; family Vespertilionidae; genus Plecotus; species Plecotus auritus. The sequence continues at coordinate 63,353,654 of NC_137770.1, forward strand.
GGAACTTGGACTCAGCTGTGGGTGCAGCCATCTTTGTGACGGAGTGATGGTTAATTAGCATATTCCCTCTTTATTAGATAGGATAGTCATCCAACCATCATCACAGGAACAGACAATTTTTAATCTCTATAACTTCAAAATGCTATGAATCAGGAAAACTGACTTTATTTATTGGCTCTGAGTTTTGAAGTACTATTACCTGTATAAAACTTTGGAAACTACAAGGCAATGTTCTAAAAACATACTATACTAGAGGCCCAGTGCACGAATTCGTGCACAGATGGGGGTCCCTCAGCCTGGCCGGCAATCGGAGCTGATTGGGACATCTTGCCCAGTCCTGATCAGGGCCAATCAGGGCCGATCAGGACCAATCGGGAGGTTCCGATTGGGGTGATCGGGGCTGGCCGGCCGGGGGGAGGGGCCACAGGAGGTTGGCCGGCCAGGGGAAAGGGTCACGGGAGGTTGGCCGGCCAGGGGGAGGGACCGCGGGAGGTTGGCCATGGGAAAGCACTGACCACCAGGAGGCAGCTCCTGTGTTGTGTCTGTCCCCTGGAGGTCAGTGTGCATCACAGCGACAGGTCGACCGGTTGTTTGGTCGTAATGGTCGCTTAGGCTTTTATATATATATAGATACCTGCCATCATTCATTTTATATAGTAACTAAAGGCCCGGTGCACGAAATTCGTGCACGGGGGAGGAGGGTGTCCCTCAGCCCAGCCTCCACCGTCTCCATTCTGGGACCCCTGGAGGGATGTCCAACTGGGATGTCCCACAGGGATTGGGCCTAAACGGGCAGTCGGACATCCCTCTCACAATCCAGGACTGCTGGCTCCCAAATGCTCGCCTGCCTGCCTTTCTGATTGCCCCTAACCGCTTATGGCTGCCAGCCTGATCACCCCCTAACCCAGGGGTGGGCAAACTTTTTGACTCGAGGGCCACAATGGGTTCTTAAACTGGACCGGAGGGCTGGAACAAAAGCATGAATGGAGTGTTTGTGTGAACTAATATAAATTCAAAGTAAAGGAGCGGAGAGGAGAGCAAGAGAACCCTCCGCTCTTTCGGCTCCGCGGGCCGGACAGAACAGCCGAACGGGCCGGATCCGGCCTGCGGGCCATAGTTTGCCCACGGCTGCCTTAACCACTCCGCTGCCAGCCTGATTGATGCCTAACTGCTCCCCTGCCAGCCTGTTTGCCTCTAACTGCCCTCCCCTGCAGGCCTGGTCACCCCTAACTGCCCTCCCCTGCAGGCCTGGTCACCCCTAACTGCCCTCCCCTGCAGGCCTGGTCCCCCCCAACTGCTCTCCCCTGCAGGCCTGGGTCCCTCCCAACTGCCCTTCCCTGCAGGCCTGGTTGCCCCCAACTTCCCTCCTCTGCCGGCTTCGTCATCCCTAACTGCCCTCCCCTGCAGGCTTGATCACCCCCAACTGCCCTCCCTTGCAGGCCTGGTCCCTCTCAACTGCCCTACCCTGCAGGCCTGATTGCCCACAACTGCCCTCCCTTGCAGGCCTGGTCCCTCTCAACTGCCCTACCCTGCAGGCCTGATTGCCCACAACTGCCCTCCCTTGCAGGCCTGGTCCCTCCCAACTGCCCTCCTTTGCTGGCCATCTTGTGGTGGCCATCTTGTGTCCACATGGGGGCAGGATCTTTGACCACATGGGGGCAGCCATCTTGTGTGTTGGAGTGATGGTCAATCTGCATATTACTCTTTTATTAGATAGGATAGAGGCCTGGTGCACGGGTGGGGGCCAGCTGGTTTGCCCTGAAGGGTGTCCTGGATCAGGGTGGGGGTTCCCTTGGGTCGTGAGGCGGCCTGGGGGAGGGGCCTGTGGTGGTTTGCAGGCCGGTCACGCCCCCTGGCGACCCAAGTGGAGGCCCTGGTATCTGGGGTTTATTTCTCTTCTACAATTGAAACTTTGTAGCCTGGAGCAGAGCCAAGCCTTCTGCTTGCTCCGAGTCGACAGCCATTTCTGTTGAGATTTATGTATCTTCTATAAATGAAACTTTATAGCCTTAAGCGGAGGCCTGGGCCGGCTAGGGCGTGCGGAAAGCTTGGCTTCCTCCATCACCGGGGGCAACCCTAGCCTCCTGCTCTTTCCAGCTCCATGGCTGCTGCCATTTCTATTTGGGTTTATGTATCTTCTATCATTGAAACTTTGTAGCCTTGAGTGGAGGCCTAGGCCGGCAAGGGCAGGCGGAAAGCTTGGCTTCCTCCATTGCTGGGGAAACACAAGCCTCCCTCCTGCTCTCTGTGGCCACAGCCATCTTGGTTGGGTTTATTTGCATATTCGCTCCTGATTGGCTGGTGGGCGTGGCTTGTGGGTGTAGCGGAGTGGTGGTTAATTTGCATATTACTCTTTTATTATATAGGACTGGAACTTTAAGGACAATATTAAGTCTTGAACACATACATACCTACTCTTTTTTCTAAAAGGTTTCCTTGTTGTGCCAACTTGATTGCATGTATGTAGCCAAAGGAAGCATCATATCCAAGCATTTCGCAATATATAAGTCTCACCATACATTCCTTCATCATTTTCTGAAAAGAAAAATATCCAGTAACTGTGAATAAATAGAATATTTTATTTTTTTATTATGTTGTAATCATTTAACAAGGAAATCCTTTAATCCTGGCACTGAAAAGAGTGTGTGTGTGTGTGTGTGTGTGTGTGTGTGTGTGTGATAAATTAATCACCTTAAGTCAGACTTTATAAATAAAAGTTGCTCCCTAACTTAACTACCAACAGTATTCATTTTAGTAAAATAATTTCAATATATTGTTAGTCGCAATACTATAAAATAAATCAACTACTGTAGCTATTTATAATTCTAGATGACCCTCAAGTAAAATTTAGGCATAATGTGAGACACAGGATCGATCCTCAGACAAAACATTACCCATAGTAATGTGAGTTGGCTTCTAGAATGCCAACTATTTTAATATATTTTATCATCTTGAAGCATTCATAAAATTCCCATGTTGGTAATAATTTCTGTAATAAAATATTTTTCACACTTAAAAACAAAATTGCACCCTAGCCACTTTGGTTCAGTGGATAACATCGGCCTGCGGACCAAAGGGTCCTGGGCTCGATTCCGGTCAAGGGCACAATTGCAGGTTCCTCCCCGACCCAGGCCCTGGTCAGGGCTTGTGCAGGAGGCAACCAATCAATATATTTCTCTCACATCAATATTTCTCTCTGTTTTTCCCTCTCCCTTCCACTCTCTCTAAAAAAAAAAAAAAGAAAAGAAAAATATCCTCGGGTGAGGATCAATAAATAAATAAATAAATAAATAATTGCATATGAACTTCTTCAGAATTATTATGCTGTATATAACATCCATCAGTTTGCTATAGGCATTCTTTTTCCAAAACTCTCACAATTATTATGAACTACAAGATATGATTTCATAATGGTAGAGCCATTCCAATCTTTAATCTTTTAACTGGGTCTTTCAATATTTACAACACAAGTGAATAAGTTGTGTTAGAAGAGTCTATAAATTTGTTTATTAATATATTTGCATTTTTAATTATTTGTATCACTGAGTATTCTCAATACTTATAGCAAATTTTAATCAGAAATAAAAATAAAACGTTTCAAAATTTAAAAAGCTCTAACTTCTAATATTTAAAAATTAAAGTTAGTATACTATAGGATTACTGAATTACAAATCCTTAGGAAACAATAAAATATTTTATTATTTTTCTAAAATTAAGAGATTACATATATTCCCTTTTTCCCCCCATTGACCCCTTCTAGCCCGCCCTGTCCCTCTTCACCATATACACTGTCTGTGTCCATGGGTTATGCATATATGCATACAAGTTCTTTGGTTGATCTCTTTCCACCCACCCACCCCTACCTTCCCTCTGAGATTCCAGAAACAATAAAATATTTTAATGTAAGCAAAATAATGTTTACTATTTCATTTTTATATGTGTATATATGTAAAATAAAGAGTTTAAAAAGAAACCATAGGAAAATCTTAGGGGAATAAGGTTTAATTCAGGTCACTTGTATTTAAAGTAATATGTTAATTCATTACCACATTAAGACTACAAATACTGAAAAAACAAGCTTATAAGATACTGAAAGACCCTCTTCAAAGGGCTTCTATATAAACTAGAGGCCAGGCGCACAAAGTTCATGTGCAGGTACAGTCCCTAGGCCTGGCCTGCGATCAGGGCCATCTTCCCCAGGTGCCCACAGCCAGCTCCGCCCCCACCACATCCCCTGCCGCCACCCACCCCCGGTTCCCCAGTTGCCATCGGGTGATCAGTGCCTGACAGCTGGGGGAAAGGACCGAGAGGTTGGCTGTTCCCACCTGCTCGCCAGCCCCACCCCCGCCGTGGGTGGCGATCAGGTGATCAGAGCCTGCTGGCTGGGGAAAGGAACCAAGAGATGGTCAGTGCACCTCATAGTGACTGGTCCAGGGGTTGTTATGCCGTTAGGATCAATTTGCATACTACCCTTTTATTATATAGGATAGAGGCCTGGTGCATGGGTGGGGGCCGGCTGGCCTGCCCTGAAGGGGGCCCTGGACTGGGATAGGGGGTCCCCGCTCGGGGTCAGAACTGGCCTGGGCAAGGGGCGACGGACAGTTTGCAGGCTGGCCACGCCCCAGCTTTGTCAGGAAGGACGTCCGGAATAACGTCTGGAAGACATACGGTCTATCCAGTCTAATTAGCATATTACCCTTTTATTAGTATAGATTAGGAATAAAAGTGTTCATTTAAGCCATTAAGTATCAACCTTGGTTTTATAACATTTATCTCAGAGTTTTTCAAAAGTCATTATGTACTTAAATTTATATTACAGACATTGCTTTTCTCTTAGCTTTAGAGAAGCAATATTTCCCATTGCAGGAATTCTCTTTACAATTGTCTAACAAACTCACCCAACCTCTTCATGACCACCTCAGGGACAGACTACTCTGTAAAACATGTCAAGAGTTGGCTGGCCATATTATAACATCTTCTTCCTAACTTCTACCTATTTATCTTAGTTCTGCCCTCACCAGGTTTATGCCTGGTAGCAAAAAAAATTATACTTATTGATGCCAATTATAGAAAACTAGAGGGCCGGTGCATGAAATTCGTGCATGGGGTGGGGGGGTCCCTCAGCCCAGCCTGCACCCTCTCCAATCTGGGATCCCTCTCACAATCCAGGACTGCAGACTCCCAACTGCTCGCCTGCCAGCCTGCCTGATTGCCCCTAACCGCTTCTGCCTGCCAGCCTGGTCACCCCCTAACCACTCCCCTGCCAGCCTGATCGAAGCCTAACTGCTCCCCTGCTGGCCCAATCACCCCTAACTACCCTCTCCTACCAGCCTTGTAACCCCGGTCCTCCCCTGCAGGCCTGGTCGCCCTCAACTGCCCTCCCCTGCTGGCCCAGTCACCCCTAACTGCCCTCCTCTGCCAGCCTGGTCCCCCCCAATTGGCCTCCCCTGCTGGCCCGGTCACCCCTAAATGCCCTCCCTTGCCAGCCTGGTCACCCCTAAATGCCCTTCTCTGCCAGCCTGGTACCCCCAACTGCCCTCCCCTGCTGTCCTGGTCACTCCTAACTGCCCTCCCCTGCTGGCCTGGTCACCCCCAACTGCCCTACCCTGCAGGCCCGGTTGCCCCCAACTGCCCTCCCCTACAGGCCTGGGTCCCCCCCAACTGCCCTTCCCTGCAGGCCTAGTCCCCCCCAACTGCCCTTCCCTCCAGGCCTAGTCCCCCCCCAACTGCCCTCCCCTGCAGACCTGGTCACCCCCAACTGCCCTCCCCTGCTGGCTTGATCCCCCACCAACTGCCCTCCCCTGGCAGCCATCTTGTGTCCACAAGGGGGCAGCCATCTTGTATGTTGGAGTAACTGTCAATTTGCATATTACTCTTTTATTAGATCAGATGGAAATCTAACATACTAAAAAAGTGGGAAACCATTTCTACTTAACATGCCTATTAAGTACTACGAAACACAATGATTTTATAGATACACACAGACTTATGTACACACACAAACATCTACACTAATAAGAGAGTAAGATGCAAATTGTCCGTACCTTTGTGACACCCACCAGCCAATCAGGAGCATGCAAATTAACCCAACAAAGATGGCAGGTTAATTTGCACACGCAGGCGCCGAGTGGCCAGGGGCGGGGTGGGATGCAGGCGTTCCGCACCGTCCCAGCCGCTCCAGGCCTCTGGGCAGCGTGGGAAGGCGGAAAGGCGGCTCCGGCCGGAGCGAAGGTGGTGCCAGCAGCCAGGGGAAGGAAGGCCCGTTCTTGCACGAATCTTCGTGCATTGGGCCTCTAGTATATACATAATATACATAGATACATCAAATTAGTTAAGTTTTGAGTTTCCTTTGTCCACATATTTTGATCATAAAAGGAAATATATACATTCTCTCAGACTTTACAAGTGCTCTATTCATGTACATGCATGTACTCATGCAAAATGATCACCCAATATTTTTATTAGAGGAAGAGGGAGAACATTCCCAGTGACTTACACACAGAAAGCACTCACTAAAACTCTGTTGAATAAATATTGCTTGGAAAAATCTAATTATGTGAAACCATATTAAAATTAGCAAAGAAAAAAAACACACACAGGTCTTAATCTAACAATGTAGGAACAGTCCTATAGTGACCTGCATAAAGTAGCCACTCATTAAAAAGTTTATGTGCCCTGGCCAGTCTAGCTCAGTGGGTGGAGCGTCAGCCCACAGACCAAGGGATCTCAGGTTCAATCCCTGGTTAAGAGCACATATCTGGGTTGCAGGTTTGATCCCCAACCTCTGGTCAGGGTACATGCAGGAGGCAAACAATCAATGTGTCTCTCTCACATTGATGTTTCTCTCTCTCTCCCTCTCTTTTTCTCCCCTCTTCTTCTCTCCCTCCTACTTTCTCTAAAAAAAAAAAAAAAAATCAATGGAAAAAATATCCTCTGGTGAGGATTACCAAAAAAAAGTTGATGAAATTAATGCTGTTTGAAAAATCTAACTATGTGGAACCAAGTTTAAAAACAACTGGATTGTGATTTAGCTGCTAGGCAATATACTTAGTTTTATAGTAAGAAAACCATTTTCTTATCTTGTCAGTCAGTCAACCTATACTCCAAGATATATAAACCTATACTCCAAGATATATAACAGTAATGTGTCAATTTGGATCTGAAAATATTATTTTAAATGATATATACTCACCTTTTCCCAGAGCACAACATTAAAACAGCAAGATCAGCACTAGGGTCTCAGGAGTATTGCCACATTTATGTAATTACTAGAGGCCCGGTGCATGAAAACTAATGCACTGGAGGGGAGAGTCCCTCAGCCCGGCCTGCCCGCTCTCACAGTCTGGGAGCCCTCAGGGGCAGGATGCAACCCGGCGATCAGGGGAAGGCAATGCCACCATCACACCTCTGCTGCTGCCACTGCCAACAGCGCAAGCCTCGGCAGACCCTGGTTACCTGAGCCTCGGGCAGCCCTGGGTGGCTGGGCAGCTGCCATCCAAGGCTTGCCTGCGCCTCGGGCATCAGCTGGGCAGCCGATATCTGAGGCTTGCCTGCACCTCGGGCATCAGCTGGGCAGCCGACATCTGAGGCTTGCCTGCGCCTTGGGCATCAGCTGGGCAGCCGCCATCCGAGGCTTGCCTGCACCTCGGGCCGGCTCTGGCTGGCTGAGGGGACTGGAGGACTCCAGAGGCAGCCGCACGGAGCAGCCGGACCTGCCTGGGGGCAGGCTCGGCCGTGCCACATGCCTGCCGCCCCAGCGGGGATGAGGGGACTGGGCGCCACCATCCTGTGCAGTGGGCACCGCCATATTTGAGGGCGTGGCAGTCAATTAGCATATTCCCTCCTTATTGGCTGTGGGTGCCACCATCTTTGTGAGGGCGTGAGTCAATTAGCATATTCCCTCTTTATCAGATAGGATCATCACATTGGCATTAAATTGACATTAGTCAAGCAAATCTTGCTCCATGCAGTCAGTCAATAATAAAAGGCTAAAGTTAATATCTGACTTACTACCACCCATAACTAATTGTGATAAATTAGGTTTTAGCAAGTGATCCATTAGATGTCACTATGGAGTCCACAGTGGACCAGATTTCAAATTCCAAATGTGCTGGCGCTGACTATGCAAACTTACCAGTGTTGTTGTAGGAGCAGAAACCACTGCTTTCAGATTACTTAGTTCCTGCTGGATTAGTTTCTCTTCCTCCTGAAAAAGTGAGAATATTTAAATGCATGAACAACTGTCTTTTTAAACTACACAGTATTTTTAAAACTTTTTGTTTATTTTTAATATGTTTTTACTGATTTTAGAGAAAGGGAGAGTGAGAAAAACATCCATCAGCTGCCTCCTGCAGGCCCCCTACTGGGATTGAGCCTAAAACCCGGGCATGTGCCCTGACCGGGAATCGAACTGGCAAACCTCTTGGTGCATGTGTCAATGCTCAACCACTGAGCAACGCTGGCCAGGCTGTAACAGTATTTTTAAAGGGAAAATATAATTTATAATACTTTCAATAAAAATCAACATTATTTTAAAGGAGCGTTATAAAAATTATGTGCTTAAGATTTGCTTAAAGGCATTTATCCAATCCTCAGACTCATTCTTGGAAAGAATAAATATTTCCAAGTCTAACCCATCTCCCTCTTTTCTTCACTCAATTACTGACCCCTTAAAGACAGTTTAGTAGGAAAAAAAATTTTTTTATTAACAGTGGAGAAAAAGAAAAATTCTTCATGTACTGGCCAACAAAAAGGTTCTCACATCTTTCCCTTAAAATTAAAAAGCCTTCATGGAATAGAGAAACAGGGTAAGGCAGAAACAAAATCAGTCTGTTTCCCTTACACTATATTCTTCTCTATCTTTCCCTCCTTATTTCTCACATCCTTTCCCTCACTTCTTATCTCTAACACACAATAAATATATCAATGTGGCCACTTCTACTCTCTGCATTGTATTTTACCTTCTTAAAGGCACTTGAAAACTGGCCCCATTTTTGGCTAATATAATGCTATCTTTACACATTGAATTAGCAGGTATCCATTTGGTGGCTAACCAAGAACTACTGGTAAAGCACTACCTCATATAGATACCGTACATATACTAGTAGTTTCAAACCTCAATTTGGGACCAAATTTTTTTTTTCATTCAGCATCTTATAAAAATTAGCAAAGGACAAAACGTTAAGACAACATTAAGTCCACAAATAATGAATTTTGAATGTGAAGCAGACCCTCCCCAGTACAGCAGCATCTTATTTCAGTTTTAAAAGAACTTTTTAAACACGCAGAGCACTCTGAAGAAAAGCCTTCCCTCTTTGCCTTTTCCTCTCTCCTGGCACTTATATCATTGTATACCCTTATACTTGTCCAAGCCCAAGATGAATGACCCATTTCTTGGGAAGAGGAAGCGTGTCCTCCATGTCTCCCACATAACCTCTTCCATAAATATATCTGAACAAATTATGACACAGTAACGTGATTTTGTAAAGATATAAGCTCCTTGAAGCTTTGAACCAAGAACTACCGGTAAAGCACTGGTGAGACACAACCTGTGCAACTACCCAAAGTTGTGGGAACTTAATCACTTGTAAAATAACTGCTCATCTTCAAAGCCCATCTGAGGCAGTGACTCACGCAACAATTTGTACATTTTGGAAGAATTATGCTTTTTCTCTTTGCCCTACGCATTGGTCTAACTAAACACCACAAGCCCCCCAAAGATATTGGACAACAGGTTCAGATGGCAGGGTCTGCTCCAGTGGGTGACATCTGGCAGAGAGGAACTGGGGGAGAGAAGGAACTGAGGAGGGAAGAAACTTTGCAGGCGGTGAGTGCTGACACTTGTTCTGCGCTTGTATTTTCACTCGCTTGGTGTCTCACCCAATCCTCCAAACAACCTATGGAACATGCATTGGTATTTTCCCACTTCAACGTTCAGGAAACACAAGCAGGTTCAAGAATTAGAGATCTGCCCGCCGATCATGAGTCGGTGTCAGGGCCAATGGAAACCGGCCTCCCGGTTCTCAGTCCCGGCAGGAAAGTGACGCGTCCAGACGGACGCAGGGATGGACCGACACACGCGGTCCGAGCCCCGCGGAGGACCAGCCCCGGGCTGGCGGCGGACACCGGCCTCCCCGCGCGGGGCCTCCCGGGCGTCCAGACCTCCGGCCCGGCCCGCACTTACGTGCTTGGAGGTGAGCGCGGTGATGCCGCGGATGAGGCCGCCCAGCCGCGAGGAGAAGGGCGCCCTGGCGGCCGCGGGCCCGCCCGCCCCTGGCGTCTGCAGGAAGAGCCCGGGCAGCGCCGTCAGCGTCTTCTCCACGATGTCGCTCATCGCCGCCGCCGCCCGCGCCCCGGCCGCCTCCCGGCTTCATGCCCGGCCCAGCCCGCCGCCCGCCCGGCCTCCGTAGGCACTTCCTGTTTGTTTGAAGAAGAAATCTTTATTAATGCTCCGCGTGGACAAGCATAGTGCAGTTCCCCGCAGAGGCCGCGTGGGGGCGCGAGAGGCCGCGAGGAGAGGCACTCGCACAGCTTGCGCGCGAGGTTTGACTTCGGGCAAGAAAGAAAAGGGCGGGTTTCAGCTGCAGCCCGGGGGTCCCGCGCCTGGTGGTCCTCCCCAGGTGGCCGCTGGGACCCGTCCCTCTCGGTTTCCCTCTCCGGTTAGCAGCCTCGTGCCGCCGAGACCGCCTCAAGGGGTGCCTATTTTTGGTTCCGTTGGGCTCCACCGCTCACTCCCTCCACCGCACCACGAGGGGCCGAGCGATGCGGGTCCCCGGCGCCACGCGGTGCTGGGGTCCCCGGCGGTGTTGAGTGACAGGTGGCAGGCTGCCCTGCGAGTCCATCCCTCTCTTCTCCTGGGATTTAGGAAACCGCCAGGACGGGCCAGTGGTCGGGAGGCCGGTCCCACCCCGCCAACTCCTGCTCGCGGGTCGCAGGGTCAAGGTCACTCTCCTGGAGCGGACCACCTGGCCCCGCAGGCAAGCCAGGATGGGTGTCCCTGTCCTAGCTCTCGCACGCGCCGTTCTTTTCCAGTGTAGAACTGATCACAGCCGCCACTGCATGAATATGTATCTCCCCACAGAGAAGTTATCCATTGCTCTTGCCTCAGTTTCTACCTGGAACAGAATCTAGTACAGTGGTTCTCAAAGTGCGGTCTGGTGACTTCTGAGGGTCCCTAAGACCCTTCCTGGGGATCCATGAAGTCAAAACTGTATTCATCTTACTTAAATGTTATTTGTTGTTTTTACTCTCATCCTCTCCAGAGTGTCCAGGGAAGTTTTCAAGAGAATAGCTAATATACAATCGCTCTATTGGCAAGTGAAATGTGTGCTTGAATCGTGTTTTCTAGAATCTTCTAAGGTTCACATCATATACACATATAGAATATATATATATACATATAGACTATATATGTATATCCTATATAATAAAAGTCTAATATGCTAAGTGTCCAACCATTCGTTTGACTAGTCGCTATGATGCGCACTGACCACCGCGGGGCAGATGCTCCGACCAGTAGGTTAGCTTGCTGCTGTGGTCCGGCCAATCGGGACTGAGCAAGTGGGCCTGACTCACCCTGGAGCCCTCCAGCGGTTCCTCCCTGGCCCTCTCTCAATCCAAGATCCCTCGGGGGATATCGGAGAGCCAGTTTCGGCCAATCCACGCAGGCCAGGCCGAGGGACCCTACCGGTGTACCGGGCTTCTAGTACTTCTAGTATCTATATAATGTTAGTTTTCAGAAACTAACTCAATTTGTCCTCAGTACTTCTAGTGTTTTCTTATGCACTATCTTCACTTATACCTAATCTCTGTAACCTCATTAGTCCTCCAACAAATGGTTTTATGAAATCCCTAAATTGTCCTAGTACCTAGGCAGAAACACAAGAAAAAGGTCTGTTTTGTTGACTTGTTTTAGGAGAATATTTTTAAATTTATTGAAAACTTTTCTAAATATTTAAATTTTATCTGAAATTGTTCTCCTTTTAGACATTAATGTCTTATTCTAAAATAAAATTTTGTTTATGTTTTGTTTTGTTTTTAGGATTTCATTGGCTTACAAAAGGGAGATTAGAAGACTTGCTTTCTCAACCCTCCCACATCTAAAGATGCTGAAAAAGATGACCTTGACATCAGTACCAGAGAATTCTCTCACTTGGGTAAAGGGATGAATCTTAGGGAAACTGCAAATAAGTAAGGAAAGCATAACAAAAGCTTCTTTCTTTTCCTTGGCGTTAGGGATGTTAACAATTTACCTTATCTTGTCTTATTCGACAAGACAGTTTCAAATACTATTATGGTTCCAGTTAAGTTGAGGCATGATTTTGAAACCAATAATTCAGTTTAAATGAAAGGGAATTTAAGATTTTAAACATGACAAGATCTTTAAATGGCAAAACTTTTGTGTTTCCACTTTTCAAACTAGAAAGGAAAAACCCCCGGAAGCATCTCACAGGTTAAATGATTGTGTTGCACTGGCTAGAGAAGGGCACACAGTAACTGAGACACTAATAAAGTCTGTACATTATTCAGTGAATGTCTGCAACATGAAAAGTCAGTGAAAGAAATCGTGGCAGTGCTACTCTCCAAAGATGCAGTAACGCACCAAATTAGGAAATTTGTTTCAAACACAAAGACTGAATTAATATCTCATCTGCAGAATTACACTGCCTTTCAGATAGACAACAATTATATAATTATAGATGTAGCTAGACTTGTTGCTTTGTTTGTATTTATCAAATACAAGCAACAACAAATCCCTGAAGAAGAGCTTTTATATAAATGCTTGGCACTAGACACAGGTGCAGAAATAAGTGTTGAACAATTTTTTTTTAAATCTCATAGTTTATCTTGAAAGAACTATGGTATTTGCACTAATGGTATTAAAAAAAACCACTGGCAGCTTAACACAAATCAAGGCAGAAGCTCTAAACTGTACTCTTTACCACCACACACTCACTTTTTTTTTTTTTAATCCAGTTTTGCCCTGGCCAGTGTCCTCAGTCATTACAGCATCAGCCACCAGAAGCTGGAAGAGGCAAGGAACGAATTTCCCTCTAGAACCTCCAGAGGGAGCGCTTCCCTGCCTACCCCTTGGTTTCTGCGCAGTGAAACTGACATGGGACCTCCGGCCTCCTGAACTATAAGAGAATACATTTCTTGTGTTCTTATTTTTTGTGTTTATGTTTTATATTATTTCTTTATTTCAGAGAAGAAAGGAGATGGAAAGAGAAATAGAAACATCGATGATGAGAGAGAATCATTGATCTGCTGCCTCCAGCACACCCCCTACTGGGGATCGAGCCCACAACCTGGGCTTGTGTCCTTGACTGGAGTCGAACTCCGGACCCTTCAGTCCGTAGGCCAATGCTCTATCCACTGATCCAAACTAGTTAAGGCATCTTGTGTTCTTATTTTGAGCCAATTTCTTACAGCAGCCCCAGGAAACATACAAACCCTAAAGCAAAAGATTAAATGCAGAACGAGGCATGAGAATCCAGCTGTCTTATATTAAGCCTGACAGTAAAGAGATTTGCAAAACTGAAGAACAATGACACTCCTCTCACTGAAGTTTTTTCTGTTTTGAATATATACCCTTTTTTTTTTTTAAGTTGTTGGCATGTAATTGTGGACGAAAGGAGCCACATGCTGAAATGGAATTTTTGGACTGGAACCCAGATTCTTTGGCAGTTGGAATCAAAGAATGGATCCAGCCGAAACTGGTTTGGCTCAGTGGATAGAGCGTCGGCCTGTGGACTGAAGGGTCCTGGGTTCAATTCCGGTCAAGGGCATGTACCTTGGTTTCGGGCACATCCCCAGTGGGAGGTGTGCAGGAGGCAGCTGATCGATGTTTCTCTCTTATCAATGTTTCTAGCTCTCTATCCCTCTCCCTTCCTCTCTGTAAAATATCAATAAAATATATTAAAAAAAAAAGAAGAATGAATCCACGGACAGAGGATAGTACAGCAAAGGTGGAGACTTATTGAAGAACAAGTACAGACTCCCATGTAGGGAGAGGGAAAGAGTCCCACAGAATGGACTCCCATGTGGGGAGGGGGAAAGGGTCCCACTGACTTCCTGTTTCCATCTATACTAATAATAGACAAATATGTAAATTGACTGTACCTCCGCAACACCCACAGCCAATCAGGAGTGGGTATGCAAATTAACCCAACAAAGATGGCAGGCCTGTGGCAGCCTGCACGTGCACAGGTACGAGCAGCCGGGGGCGGGGCGGGACACCCCAGCGAGCGAACAGACAGCAGGGCCCTGCTTGCCCCTGGCCGTGGCAGCGAGGGGCAAGCAGTCCCCCTCAGCAAGCGAGCAGACAGCAGGGCCCCACAGAGATCAGACACCAGGGCCTGCGGTGGTGTCAAGCAGGCAGGTTCGCAGAGAGCAGAGAACCATGGGGAGCAGGCCTAAGCCATCAGTAGGACATCCCCTGAGGGCTCCCAGATTGGAGAGGGTGCAGGTTGGGCTGAGGGTGTGTCTCTCCCTGCTCCCCCTCCCCCCACATGAATTTCGTGCACCGGGCCCCTAGTGGTTTATAAAGGCTGCAGATCCTGGTGCCTTGATATCCCCTCTGATTGGTCACTATTCCCTTAGACTGAGTTACATGAACTGTGAACTCAAAGGTCAAACACCACATGGGGCATGTGAGGCGCTCCTCCCTCATTGTTCTTTTCTTTCTGGGCTTTCTTCTTCTTTATTTTGTAAATATAGACCTTGTTGGCTACTTCCAGCTCCCTGGTCTTATGTAAATGCAACTGTTGCTGCTCCCTGTGCCTGGGTTCCTCGTGTTATGGAGATGTACTTGTTGCTGCTTCCTTGTTTTATGGAAATGTAACTTCTCCCCGTCTGTAGTCCTATGTCTTTTTCCCCCATGGACCACAATTCTAAAAATTCCCCAAACCTGCCTATGTTCCCCTAAAATTCTTGTTTCAATGCTAACCTGACAAGCTCAGGGAAGGCCTGCATGGCGGTCTTGCAAACTCAGAGACCTAAAGTAACCACAAAGGATGGTCTGAAATTAAACTTTAACTAAAAGCAGTTATGGTGGGTAGTTATATCCTAGGCCGGTATCTTCACTGACAAGGTCAACCTTTACCTTAACTGAGCCTATCTGTCTTTTTGCATCTGTGATAACATACCCTTGAAATGTCTGGGTAACTTATAACTTCCCTTTTTCTGGACCCCTTGGGGCACAACCTAACTTGCCTGGGCGCCATGGACAAACACCACAAATTCCTTCATTGTTATGTTAATTGTTCCTGCACCCACCTAAGTATGTGTCTATCATTTTACTTCTTATCCAATCCCAGGGGTTTCCCTGCTTTGCTGTCTCCCACCTCTCTAGGTATCACCAATGGATTTCATGTAACCCACCTACATCCCTTTCCTTTTATTGCAATGTATAAATACAGATGTAACCTGCCATTCTCCGGAGCATTAGCTCAATTCATTGAGGTTCTGCTTCCCAGCAGATGTCAGCAGTTTGGCTCAAATAAACTCACAAAAATTCTTCACAGGTTTCAATGGTTTTTTACGCTAACATAATGGATTTATTGTGGCTATTTTAAAGTCAATTAATGGTTTAAATTTCTCTCCACTTTATTTTTTAATTCAATAAATACCTATAGATATAACCCATATAAACAAAGGCTTTTGGAGGCCCTCAATAATTTTTAAGCATTTAGAGGAGTCCTAGGATCACAAAGTTTGAAAACTGTTTATCTAGTACATATAGTAGGTGCTCGATTATTTGTATAAATAATCATTATATTTATCATTCAGTCACATCAATTGATATATGAGTATAGGCTAGTGAACAGCAAAAGAGTTTAAAGGTAAGGTGAATGGTTGCAAGAAAAGACAAAGGAATTCTTAGAAAAGAGAAATTTGGTTAAAAGACAAAACTATTCCAATTGACCAGGTTATGAAGAAGTTGCTGGAGCAACTTCCAGAGCTTTCTCCCCTGTGATCCAGACACAAAGATGGTTGAATTCTCATCAGTTCCTGCAATTCCTCCTCAAGCTTCTACCTTAAAAGTGAAAAATTTAAAATAAAGCCAAGAAACAAATGTCAAAAGCCCAGAAGTGAAATTCTTGGTAGGAAAAGCTATAAAATTATATAGCAGGACTTCCTGATATTTAGAAAGATGGGATATGGGAATTCAAAGAAAAATTGGAGGTTATCAACCCATCTAATTACCTAATTTTGTAAAAAAAAACAAAAAAAACAGATATTGTACTCAGGCTTTGGAAGTCACTTGACCAACGTCACACAGCCTTAGGGGTAGACTTTGAGCCTGGAGCTTTGGTCAACACCCTACCCTACTTCCTTTCCCCATACTTTCGTGCTATTGACAGAGAAGTAAGTGGTTGCCTGTGGCTTCCTGTTCTGAGACTCTGGCTCCAAGCCTTGCCCTGAAATGAAGGGAGGATGAATGTTCTCTTTTAAGCTTATAATTTTGGACTGTCCATTTTCCCGTAAATATGGACTCTTCTTCCTCCTTTTCCCATCTTTCCTTCTGTCCCAGGTAATTTCACTCAGAAAGCCATGCTATCACGGGGATTGCACCTAGAAAATTAAACCCTCTAGAACTGGATGTTCTTTGTATCTTCCAGTCAGGAAGGAGGGTAGCATCACTGAGCTAAAAATAGGGTAGGGAAGTGACTCAGTACATCAATGAGGTGCATGTTCCTTAAGAAGAGAAGATGCAGTGGTCCTAGGACAGCAGGCAGGGGCAGGGGGGTTGGTGGTGGAGACAAACTAGTGTATTCCCCATAAGAATATCAGCAGCCCCACCACAAACTTTCTAAGCAGGGCTATCTCACTTAGAAATACATGCAGATGTGTGAAAGGACAATAAAAAATTTATTTCTCTTCAGTGTATTTCCCAACTTTCCTTTTAAAAATCTTTTACTTTGGCCAGCCAGTGTTACTCAGTGGTTGAGCAGCAACCTATGAACCAGGAGTTCACTGTTTGATTCCCTGTCAGGACACATGCCCAGGTTGCTAGCTCAATCCCCAATAGAGGGCCTACAGGAGGCAGCTGATCAATGATTCTCTCTCATTGATATCTCTCTCTCTCTCTCTCTCTCTCTCTCCCCCCCCCCCTTTCCCTTCCTCTCTGAAATCAATAAAAAATATATTTAAAGTTAAAGTAAAAATCTTTGCCCTAGCCAGTTTGGCTCAATGGATAGAGGTCGGCCTGCGGTGTGGGGCGCGGCTACAGTGTTTGGCCAGGTTCAAGCCTTGGGCTGATGAGAGGGCACAGTCCTCTCGTGGCCACGTGCAAGTCCCAGCTTGGAGGGCAGAGCCTCCCAGCACAATTATAGCCAACAGCTATAGTTGTAAGCTTGAACCTATGGTCCGAACACGTGGCCCCACATGCCTAAGTGAAATAGGCCGCAAGTAAACAAAGCTTGATCAGGTGCATGTAATTGAGTAGGATCAAAACTCACGAGAATGCTGTAAACATCTTGACCACGCCCTTACTTTGCCTCATGGCATCTGGCTATAAAATAAAGACAAGTCTTGTAGTCCACGGTGCTGTCTCTCCGTGAGGAAGCAGCGTCCCACCGAGACCCAGCTTTCATTCTCTTGTCTGTCTTTTCTAAGCCTTTCAGCCGCCCCACTCAGGGTCACTGAACCTGGCAGAGCTGGCGTGGCACATAAGGCGCCCTGGGGCTGAGTATGCCATGGCCGTGCCGGCTCACCACACTGCGGACCGAAGGCCAGTCAAGGGCATGTACCTCGGTTGCAGGCTCCTCCGCAGCCTGGGCCCTAATTAGGGCACATGCAGGAGGCAACTAATTCATGTGTTTCTCTCACATCGATATTTCTCTCTGTCTTTCCCTCTCTCTTCCACTCTCTCTAAAAATCCATGGAAAATAGCCTCGAGTGAGGATTAACAAAAAAATAAAAATCTCTTATTTTGAATAGATGTTAAATTCATTTTATTAGAAGTTCAAAATGTACAAAAAGTTATACTGAGAAAAGTCTTTTTCCCCTCCCATCCCCCAGCCACCCACTTTCTCTCCCTAAAAGCAACCGCTATCATCTATTTCTTCAGAAATATTTTATACATAAACATTAGCTTTCTCTTTGAAAGTCTTAGGTTCCACCCCCATGTCCACAGAGAATTCAGCCCCTTTTTTCCAGGATATATCTCTAGGGAAGCTTTTCTTCACGTAACAGCTTTCTGAAAATGTCTGCCCTCAATTCAGTGGAACTATTGAAGACAGACAGCAGTTGTTCATGCGCACTTGCTCCAGGCTGCCATGCCGTCCCGGGAATTGGCCTGGGAACCATCTGAAAGGGGAGTTCCAGGACACACACATATCCGTTCAGTTCTCTCCCTCTGTCCTTGGCCAGACTCTTCAGTAGGCTCCAAGTCATCCATTCTATTCCCAACCTCCTACATCTCAACTCTATTTAGGTTTCTTCATCCCCTTGCCCTATGCGTTTAACATTTGGCAATACTTTCCCTGCAAAACCCTTGTCAGCTTTCACCAATAATTCTGATTTCCCATTCAGCTAAATTGCCTTCTTTACCTCTAATAACATGCTTAATACACCCCCATTGCTCCATTTTCTCTGCCACTATCTTGCTTTAGTACCTCATCTCTGTCCTGGATTATTATAAAAATACTCTAATTAGTCACCTATTATTACCAGCTTCTTTTTTCAGCCAAACATTCAGAGAGAGCTTTGTATTTTAGAAATCTGATCATATTATTTATTCTCAGTTCAAAATAGTCTGAATCCAAAATATCATGTATATGACAAGTCCCATTTCACATCTCCAAGAGCAAGGCTGTGAGCAGAATACAGTGTGCAGCATTTTCCAATGAATTTTGCCACAGATTACCTTTTATAATAAATATTTATTAACAACTTAAAAATACCATTTGGTAAAAGCTGGGATCAATGAACTGTTTAGACTTTGGAACAAACACAGGGTGGGGCAAAGGTAGGTTTACAGTTGTGAGTACACAGAACAGAATTTATTCTTGTATCATTATTTGTTAATTATTGTATTATTTTCCTTTTTAAAATATGTTTTTATTTATTTTTAGAATGAGGAAGGATGAGGGAATAAGAATATGTAAACAATTGCGGGCCGGTGTGGCTCAGTGGTTGAGCGTCGATCTATGAACCAGGAGGTCATGATTGGATTCCCAGTCAGGACACATGCCCGGGTTGGGCTGTGGGCTAAATCCCCAGTTGGGGGCATGCAGGAGGCAACCTATCAATGATTCTCTCTCATCATTGATGTTTCTATCTCTCTCTCCTTCTCCCTTCCTCTCTGAAATCAATAAAAATATATTTTTTAAAAAAGAAATGATGATTGCCGAGACCGGTTTGGCTCAGTGGATAGAGCGTCGGCCTGTGGACTGAAAGGTCCCAGGTTCGATTCCGGTCAAGGGCATGTACCTTGGTTGCGGGCACATCCCCAGTGGGAGGTGTGCAGGAGGCAGCTGATCGATGTTTCTCTCTCATCGATGTTTCTAGCTCTCTATCCCTCTCCCTTCCTCTCTGTGAAATATCAATAAAATACATTAAAAAAAAAGAAAGAAAGAAATGATGGCTAAAAACTTCTCACATCTGATTTTTTAAAAACAGAGAAAAATATTCAAAACAGCAAAAGAAAAACAATTTATTATGTACAAGGGAAAACCAATTCAATTATGGCTGACTTCTCATAGAAGCAATGGCTAGAAGACAGTGAGGTAATATATTCAAAGAGCTGAAAATTCAAGTATATATCCAAAGCCATGCCCGGGTAGCTCAGTTGGTTACAGCATCATCCTGATTATGCCAAGGTTGCAGGTTCAATCCCCAGTCAGGGCACATTCAAGAAACAACCAATGAATGCCTACATAAATAAGTGGAACAACAAATCAATCTCTCTCTCTCTTTTTCTTCCTTCCTCCCTCTAAAAATCTATCAAGAAATAAATAAAAAGAATTCTATATCCAGCAAAACTGACCTTTAAAAATGAAAGTGAAGGTCTTTCCTTTTGAAGGCTCTCATGTCACATAAAACTTAAATAATGTGTATGCTTTTCTCCTGTTTAAAGAAAAAAAAAGAAAGTGTAATAAAGACATTTCAACATAATCAAAGAATTGTTGCTAGCACACTTGCCTTAGAAGAAATACTCAATAAATTTCTTCAGGATAATAGGAAATGACACCAGATAGCAACTCAAACTATACAAAGAAATGAAGAGCACAGAAAAATGGTAAATATATGGGTAAACAGACTATAAATATATATTTTCTCTTTTCTTCTAAGAACTTTTAAAAAATGAAAGATTTTATAAAGTAAATCATGACACTATTGTTGGGTTTATAACATATACAGATGTAATATGTATTATAATATTTACACAAAAGAAAGAGCAGTAAGTGGAACTATATTGGAGCAAATTTTCTATAGTATTTTACTGAAATATTATTATTATTCCAGTTATTATTAATCTGAAATAGATTGTGATAAATTAAGATGCATATTGTAATTCCCAGAACAACCACTTAAAAATAACCCAAAAATATAGGAAAAAATAAACACAGTAATTAAAGTGGGATACAAAAATATTTATTAAACATAACAAAAGACAATAAAAGAGGAACAAAAACACTTGGCATATAGAGAATAGCAAAATGGCAGACATGAATCCAACCATATTTATAATTATATTAAATCTGCATGAGCTACCTGTATTTTCTTCATTCTATCAATGTAGTATAATGCATTGATTGATTTTTGTATGTTGAATCACCCTACATTCCAGAAATAAAGCCCAGTTGGTTATTGTGTATCATTCTTTTAACATTCTATTGAATTCTGTTTGCTGGTATTTTGTTGAAGATTTTTTGCATCAATGCTCACAAGAGATATTTGTCTGTGGTTTTCTTTTCTTATAGTGTCTTTGTCTGACTTTGTGGTATCAAGGTAATGCTAGGTTCTTGATTTATTTGAGTTTGGAAAAGTGACTTTTTTTTTCTTTTTGGAAGAGTTTGAAGAGGATTGGTGTTCATTCTTTAAATGCTGGTAGATTCACCAGTGAGCCTCATCTGATCCTAGGCTTTTCTTTGTTGGGACATTTTGTTTGTTTAATTTTTTTTTTTCAATTTTAGAAAGAGAGGAAGGGAGATGAAGAGAGAGAGAGAAACATTAATGGGAGAGAAACATCAACTGGCTGCCTCCTGCATGCCCCGTACTGGGGAAAAAGCCCACAAGCTAGGCATGTGCCCTGACTGCGAATCAACAGACGAACTCTTGGTGCATGGGTTGACAATGAACCACTGAACCACACCAGCCTGGTTCATTGGGACGTTTTGATTATTGATTCAATCTTCTTAATAATTATGGGTCTGTTCAGATTTTCTGTTTCTTCATGATTCAGTCTTGGTAGGTTTGTGTTACTAGGAGTTTATCTGTTTCATCTGGGTTATCCATTTTGTTGGTGTGCAATTGTTCATAGTATACTCGTATAATCCTTTTTATTTCTGTGGCATCATTTGTAATGTCCCCTTGTTAATTTCTGATTTGACTTTTTTGGGTCTTCTTTTTTTTTTAAGTCAGTTTGGTTTGTCCATTTTGTTTATTTTTTTGTTTGATATTTTGACTTCTTTATTGTTTTTCTATTTTCTATAGTATTTATCTCTGGTCAAGTCTTTATTATTTCCTTCCTTTTGTTAGCTTTGGGTTTTGTTTTAATCTTCTTTTTCTAGGCACTTAATATGTACAATTAAGTTACTGATTTGAAGTCATTTTTCTTTTTTTTAAGTATTTTTTTTGTTGTGGTTTTTTAAAAATATATTTTTATTGATTTTGGAGAGGAAGGGAGAGGGAGAGAGAGCTAGAAACATCAATGATGAGAGGGAGATCGCTGCCTCCTGCACACCCCCTACTGGCGATTGGGCCTGCAACCCAGGCATGTGCCCTTGAGTGAAATCAAACCCAGGACCCTTCAATCCTCAGGCCGATGCTCTTTCCATTGAGCCAAACCAGCTAGGGCTTAAGTATGTTTTTATTGATTTTTAGAAAGAGGAAGAAAGAGGGAAAGAAAGAAATATGGATGGGCTGCCTCCTGCATGCCCCCTACTGGAGGTCAAGCCTGAAACCCTGGGCATGCGCCCTGACCGGGAATCAAAACAGCTACTCGGTGCATGGAATTATGCTCAACCAAGTGAGCCACACTGACTGGTTCATTTTTAATGTATATGTTTATACTTATAAATTTCCCTCTTAGCACGATTTTTCTGCATCCCATAAGTTTTGGAATGTTGTGTTTTCATTTTTGTTCACCTCAAGGTATTTTCTAATCTCCCTTATGATTTCTTCTTTGACCTACTGATCATTTAAGAGTATGTTAATTTCCACATATTTTCAGTTTTCCTTCTGTTATTGATTTCTAGTTTCATTCCATTGTGGTGAGAAAAAAATACTTTGCATGCACATATGATTTCAAACTTTTAAAATGCATTAAGATTTGTGTTGTGGGCCCTACCTGGTTTGGCTCAGTGGATAGAGCATCAACCTGTGGACTGCAGGGTCCTGGATTTGATTCTAGTCAAGGGCACATGCCTGGGTTGCGGCATCACCAATCACCAATAGGGGGCATGTAGGAGGCAGCTGATCAATGATTCTCTTTCATCATTAATGTTTCTATCGCTCTCTATCTTTCCCCTCCTCTCTGAAATAAATTAAAATACATTTTAAAAGATTTGTGTTGTGGTCAAACATATACTCTATCCTAGAGACTATTCCATCTGCACTTGAGAAGAACGTATATTCTGCTGTTGTTGGGTAGAGTGTTTTGTATATGTCATGTCTGTTAGGTATAGTAATGTACAGCATTGTTCAAGGTCTCCATCCTATATAATAAAAGCCTAATATGCT
Source organism: Plecotus auritus (assembly GCF_963455305.1). Taxonomy (NCBI): domain Eukaryota; kingdom Metazoa; phylum Chordata; class Mammalia; order Chiroptera; family Vespertilionidae; genus Plecotus; species Plecotus auritus. Next base: position 63,376,565 of record NC_137770.1, read on the forward strand.
AAGTGTTCATTGTCCATTAACCAATCAAAGTGTAATATACTAATGATATGCTAAGGCCGCTCAACTGCTTGCTATGACTTGCACTGACCACCAGGGGGCAGATGCTCCAACCGTTAGGTTAGCTTGCTGCTGGGGTCCAGCTGATCGGGATTGAGCGAGACAGGCCAGACATGCCATGGAGCCCTCCTGCAGTCCCTCCCTGGCTGGCCAACCTCCCACATCCTTCCCCAGTCCCGATCGTGCACCAGTGGGGTCCCTCGGCTTGGCCTGTGCCCTCTTGCAATCCGGGACCCCTCGGGGGATGTCGGAGAGCTGATTTCAGCCTGATACCGCAGGCCAGGCCAAGGGACCCTACTAGTGCACGAATTCATGCACTGGGCCTCTAGCCTATATAATAAAAGCCTAAGCGACCGTTACAGCAGAACAACCGGTCGCTATGATGTGCACTGACCGCCAGGGGGCAGATGCTCAATGCAGGATGAGTGCTGCTCAGCCAGAAGCCAGGCTCACAGCTGGCGAGAGCAGCTGCCACAGCAGGAGTCTCTCCTGATTCCACAACAGCAGGCACAGTGGGCTGGAATGAGCTCGAGCGGTGCCTGGCCCCCATTCGGGCTCCTCCCTGGCTGTCTGCCACTTGGCACACTGCTACATCCCCCAAGGGACCCTACTAGTGCACGAATTCATGCACTGTGAGAGGGATGTCCAACTGCAGGGATTGAGCCTGGGCTGGCAGTCAGACATCCCCTGTGGGTCCCAGACTGCGAGAGGGTTCAGGCTGGACTGAGGAACCCTCCCCACCCCAGTGCACAAATTTTGTGCACCGGGCCTCTAGTTTTATTATGTTTCTGTCTGGTTTTCTATCTGTTATTAAAAATGGTTATTGAAGATTCCAACTATTATTGTAGCCTGTATTTCTCCCTTCAATTTTGTCAATTTTTGCTTCTAACGGTAGATACTAGTAGACTTAAGTGACTGGATAGATATTCCCTGTTCATGGATTGGCAAGAACCAATATTGTGATTGCAGATCTCCCCCAGATTGACCTATAAATTCTAACAAAGCTGCAGCAGCCTTTTTGCCACAGACAACCTGATTCTAAATTTTATGTAGAATATCCAAAACAATTTTGAAAAAGAAGAACAAAGCTGGATGGCTTAAAATTTCAAAATTTACTATAAACCTACAGTAATCAAGACAGTGTGGTATTGGTATAAAGATAGGCATATGAATTAATGGAACAGTATTAAGGGTCTTACATTTATGGTCAATTGATTTTCAAGGAACTAGCTGACAGTTTGGAGAAAAAGACATTATTTTCCACAGATGATGCTAGGACAATTTGAAATTCATGTGCAAAAAAAGTTACCTCACACTATATACAAAATTAAATCAAAATGGATCTTACACCTAAATGTAAAAGTAAAACTACAAAAGTTCTAGGAGAAAACATAGGATAAAATCTTTATGACCTTGGACTAGGCAGAGTTCTTAAATATGACATCAAAAGCACAGTTCACACCCACAAAAAGTAATAAATTAGACTTCATCAAAATGAAAATGTTTGTGCTTCAAAAGATACTCTTAATAAGTTGCAAAGACAAGACAGAGACTAAGAGAAAATATTCACAAATTATATATCTGATAAAGGACTTGTATCCAAAATATACCAAGAACCACTAATAAAAAGTTTAACAATCTGCTGAAACCGGTTTGGCTCAGTGGATAGAGCGTCGGCCTGCGGACTAAAGGGTCCCAGGTTCGATTCCGGTCAAGGGCATGTACGTTGGTTGCGGGCGCATCCCCAGTGGGAGGTGCGCAGGAGGCAGCTGATGGATGTTTCTCTCTCATCGATGTTTCTAACTCTCTATCCCTCTCCCTTCCTCGCTGTAAAAAATCAATAAAATATATTTAAAAAAAAAAAAGTTTAACAATCCAATTAAGAACTGAGTGAAACATTTGAATGTACATTTCACCAGAGGGGATATATGAATGGCTAAAGAGCACTTGAAAAGATTCTCAAGATCATTAGTCATTAGGGAAATGCAAATTAAAACCACAATAAGATAGCATTACATCTTATTACCCACTGGGGCTTTAATAAAAATGACAGATGATAACAAGTGTTGGAGAGGATGTGGGGAAATCATATATTGCTGGCAAGAATGCAAAATGAATCTTGGTAGTTTTTTAAACAAACTTTCCATATGACCCGGAAGTTCCACTAAAGTGAACATATACTTTAATTTCTACCCAAGAGAAATTAAAGTATATGTTCACACAAAGATTTGTACATAAATGTTCAAAGCAGTACCATTCATAAGAGCCAAAAACTGAAAACATCCTAAATATCCATCAACTGGTGAATGAATAAACAAAATGTGGTATACCCATACAATTGACTATCTTTCAGCCATAAAACCAGTAAAGCACTGATACATGCTACAACACAAATGAAACTCAAAAACATTATATTAAGTGAAAGAAGCCAATTGCAAAAACTCATCTACACTAATAAAAGAGAAACATGCAAATTAACGATCACTCTGCCACACCCACAGGCCACGCCCACCAGCCAATCAGGAGTGAGTATGCAAATTAACCCAACCAAGATGGTGGCTGGCCACGGAGCTGGAGCAAGTAGGAGGCTTGGATTGCCCCTGGTGATGGAGGAAGCCAAGCTTCCCGGCCCTGGCCGGCCCTGGCCGGCCCTGGCCTCTGCACAAGGCTACAAAGTTTCAATTATAGGAGATAAATACTTGCCCTGGCCTCTGCTCAAGGAGATGCTGAAAAAAAAAGAAAAAAGAAAAAGAAAAAAAAGAGGGTCTGGGACCTTGGGTCCCCAGGGGGTGATCAGGCCAGGATGGGACGGCAGGGGCCATTGGAGGTAAGCAGACCAGCAGGGGGGCCAGTTGGGGGTGAGCAGGCTGTCAGTGGGGGTCAGTTGGAGGTGATCAGGACAGCGGGGGGGGGGGGGGCAGTTTGGAGTGAGCAGGCCAGCAGGGGGCAGTTGGGGGTGAGCAGGCCAGTGAGGAGGGAAGGTGGGGGTGAGCAGGCCAGCAGGGGGGGCAGTTGGGGGTTATCTGGCTGGTGGGGGGGCATTTGGGGGCGAGCAGGCCGGCAGGCAGAGTGGTTGGGGGCAATCAGGCAGGCAGGCAGGCAGGTGAGCAGCTGGAGCCAGCAGTCCCGGATTGTGAGAGGGATGTCCGACTGCCGGTTTAGGCCCAATCCCTGTAAACCGGCAGTTGGACATCCTTCGAGGGGTCCTAGATTGGAGAGGGTGCAGGCTGGGCTGAGGAACACCCCCCACACCCGCCGTGCACGAATTTCATGCACCGGGCCACTAGTATTTTATAATTTTGTCTGCTTCTTGTGACCAGAGAAGCAGGTCAGTAATTGCCTGAAACTGGAGGTGAAATTGAGGATTGATTGCAGATACTCATGAGGGAACTTTACGGGGTTTGGGGAATGTTCTAAATCTAGATTGTTGGCAATGGTTGCACAGCACTATAAATTTATTAAAAATAATTGACTATACACTTACAATGGGTGAAATTTATGGTATATAAATTACATTTCAATAAAATGATAAAAAAATTTTTAATGAATTTCAGAAATACTTGTCCATTGTTGACTGACAGCTTGCTCCAGGTTTTTTCTGGGATTTAGTGACCAGAGATGCATGCAGAAATGGAAAGAGAAAGAATTTTTTTAGAAATAGTAATACTGAGGAGGGTCTTAGAGCAGTGGTTCTCAACCTTTCTAATGCCACGACCCTTTAATACCATTCCTCATGTTGTGGTGACCCCCAACCATAAAATTATTTTCGTTGCTACTTCATAACTGTAATTTTGCTACTGTTAATGAATCGTAATGTAAATATCTATGTTTTCCGATGGTCTTAGGCTCTACAGCAGTCGCAACCCACAGGTTGAGAAACGCTAGCAACGTCGCCTAAGACCATCGGAAAACGCAGATATTTGTATTACAATTCATAACAGTAGCAAAATTACAGTTATGAAGTAGCAACGAAAATAATTTTATGTTTGGGGGTCACCACAACATGAGGAACTGTGTTAAAGGGTCGTGGCATTAGAAAGGTTGAGAACCACAGCTCTAGAGGGACAACCAGAGAAAACTTTCAAGAGATCAGCCTTGGGAATGGCCAGAAGTTGGTGAGGAAACTATCCAGGCTGAAAAGCAAGAATTAGAAAGGGAGACTTACTGGATAGAGTTGCAGGGACTGAAATGGTGGGGATTTAGGCAACATTAAAGAACACAGTTCCACCTTCATGCCCAAGGGGGCACCAGAGGAGCAAGTCCCAGTTGTGACCGTAGGCATTCCCAGCCCCTGAAGGCAGGGCACTCTCCTGGGTTCATTCAGAAACCACCCCAGGTTCTTCAGCGACCAGGACTCTCGGTTTCCTTTTATTTTCTTTCTTGGGCAGAAGAAGGAATTTGTCTGAAGGCGGCTTCCCTCTGTGTCTGAAAATGCGGCAGGAAGAGCCAAGTGAGGCCTTGTGACTCTCCAGGGGAGAAGCAGCAGGTACAGCCAAAAGAAACTGCCCTGAGAGTAGCTTTTTCAGAATGACACATGCTATTTTCTTCCTCTCCCTCTGTGACTCAGATGCACATTTCACACAGACCTTTGCCTGTGTTTTCTTTCCTCTGCCCTGACTGCTGGCCAGCAGACTGTGTACACAGTGTTTTCCCACCCCTGCTCCCCACTCTGAATCAGCCTGGTAAACACATCAGCTGGGAGAGAGCTATGTTTAGCAGGTAAACTCCTCTACAACAAATACCTTGGCAGTGAAAATCTTTAACGAGGAGTCCTCCAGAGCCCAGGGTATGTCTAACCTAGTTCAAGCTGTAGTCAATGAAACAAAATTCTAATCCATACCACGTATTTGTACAGTCCAGTAGTGCTTACTTGTGAAAAGGTTTGACCTGTCATACTTCCGTTTCCCCAAGGAGCCTGAGAAATAAGTAGAGGCAAAAACAGAGCCCCCTCTGTACTTGGAGAGTACTTTCCCACAGACACTTGTTTCAAAAAAATGCAGTTCCCAGGAAGCCTTTGTACGGACTTTTCCCAATAGTCTACCTAATCCTGGACAAGAAAAAGAGAGAGGCTGCAGATTTGATAAGCAAGGATCTTCTCAGAAGGAAACCATGGGAACTTTCTCAATATTCAAATAGGCCCTGATCCCAAAGCACTGTAGAAAGTGATCAAGGGACCCAGAAATGAATCATGTTAAAGGAAGCAGAAGTAGCGTTCCACAGGTGATAGTACTGTTGAAACCCAAAGCTATCCTAATGTACTAATGAGAGTCAAGTCTTTAAAAATCCAGTACCTAGGTGATACATGTAATACTTTCAACAATAAAGAATTTTTAAAAATAAAAATTCGGTACCTAGATCATCTGACAGAATCAGTCACATCGACTGTTCTTACGTACTGCTAAGTGCAATATGTTCCTCAAGGGGCAGTATTGCTGGGGGAAGCCATTATCTCCCTCTCCTCACTCCATAAAATAGAAACTTCCACTTTAAAATTGTGAAGAGCATTTGCCTTCCTGTTACTCCCCTCTCAGTTTTCCCAAGGAAGGAGTGACCCATCTGATGAGGCATTGGGAAAGGAGCGGAGCATGTGCAGCCCCTTCTGCACCTTCGCCTGGGACTAGCCTGCCCACCAGACAGGTGCACCCAGCCCCAAGCCCCTCACACACGTACACTCCTGCTTCCCCAGAAGGTCTAGGGGGTGAGTTTTAGAAAGTCTGGTTGTCTCCTCCACTTTGGCCTCACCCCATCAAAGCTGACATTTTTATCTCCATGTGTCTGATTTGTGTGTCTGTTTCTCAAAAGGTTCTGAACGCAGAGGGGTAAGAGCTGTGGTTTATTGGACTTTTCAAAGCCCCCAAATTAAGACTTTAAGTAGCCCTGCCACTGAAAAGTTTGAAAACCAGAGAATAACTCAAAGAAATGAATCTAGCAGGAGATGAAATTCACCAAATGCCCTTGAGCTCCTCGGTTAGGAAGGGAGGCACCTCTTCTAGAAGACAATGCAGCTTGAGGGGCTTGCACACGAGGGATGAAGGACAGCTTCACAGGAGCCTGGGGTGGAGAGACCAGCATCACTACCAGACTCCCTCATATCCCAAGTGTGAAGTCAGTTGTGGTGAGAGCTCCAAATTGAGAACCAGAAAATTTGAGTTCAAGTCCCAGCTCATCCAAAGTGCAGCATTTTGAGCCTCAGTTTCCTTATTTGTAAAATAGTGGTCCGGTGCACGAAATTCGTGCACTCGATGGGGGGGGGAGTCCCCCAGCCTGGCCTGTGCCCTGTCACAGTGTGGGAGCCCCAAGATCCATCACTCCAAAGAGATAGGCCCCGCCCACCCATCCGGGGCTCCTCGATGGATTGGCCCAAAGAGGTAGGCTGGAGCCGAAGGAGGCCACGGCCCCACCCCTGTCCCCGATGCTGCAAGTCCCCACCCACCTGCGCCTGCTGCGCTCGCAGCCTCCAGCTGATCGGTCGTTACGCGTGAGGGCGTCCCAACCATTTGCATATTACCCTTTTATTAGTATAGATGAGCATAAATATCATTTCTATCTTCCCCATAGGGTTACTGTGAGAATCACACAATACCTTGTACGTGCATGCTCATGTACACTGGAAAGCATGACAGAAAGATAACATAGTATGAAAAAATGGTGAGGAGAAGGTACAAGAAGACATTTTGGGTGAAAGTGCTACTATTTGCCATTTGCTCTTCCAGATTCACTCTCCACTCTGATCTGTGTCGTGCAGGTTGCTCTTTCTGAACTGAAATTAATGGTCTCCCTTGTCTTTTGGCTGCTGGTTGAGTTTAATGGATGAGTAGCAACAGAGGGGATTGGAGGGGCAGCTATTCCTCTGGGATTTGATTCCCCCAGCATCCTCCCTGCTGGGTCTCCCCAGGTTGGCTGCACCTCTCTACGAAGGGTACAGCTCAAGTCACACTGCCTTCTCCATACAGTGTTCTCCCAGCCCAGCAGCACGGCCCTTGTGCAGGAGGAAAAATAATTTTCCTTCTACCCTTCTAAGTTCTTCTGTCTGGTCTAATAATCAAATTGAGATGAGGCAGATTAGCAGGAGAAAATAACCAAGTTTATTATGTACGTACAGGTGTTCCACAAGACTATGGGGGCAGAGGACAAATCGGGCAGTTGAGGCTTAAATTGCCACCTTGAGCTAAGAAGGGAGGGGGAGGGGTTGTAGTTTGGGACTTCAAAGGGCAGGAAGGCAGTTCAGATGCGTTTGGTAAACAAATGTTTGCTGGGCCCTCTTTAACATCTGACACAGAGAGGACTTTGATCAACATTGCGAGGTCCCTCCCTGTCTATCACACTCAGACCCTATTAAACTGTATTTTATCTATGATAACAGTTCCCTGAAACAGGATCTCTAAGTTCCTGTAGGCAGGTAAGGGAGAGGGTCAAGGTCCTTTCTGAGTGTTTTGTTTCCTAAAATTAACAGGCTTAAAATAATCAATATTCGAAAAAGCATATTTTGGGAGTGCAAACTCCACTTTCCCTCACCATCACCAGGGACTTTGTGAGAAATACAAATGCCCCAGTCCTACCCCAAACCCACTGAAGCAGAAGGTCCAGGGTGAGGCCCAGATTCTGATCCATGTGAAGTTTGAAACCACTGCTGACACTAACTGCTCCCTTTCCTTTGCTTGCAGTTACTAACTCTGGGATACTGTCCAATCCCTTGTTATGTTCCCCCCAAAACCCTGCTTATTTTTGTAAATAGTCCTTTTGTTATGGTCTCCTCAGATTTCTCATTTTGAGTGTGCCATTGTTTCCACAGGACCTAACATCGTCTTTTAGGGGCTTCTTGGGATCACAAAAATAAGACAACTGCTTCGTATTCTGCCTGTGAAAAAAACAGGCCCACTGTGCAAGGAGGAAAAATATCTGCTAATGGGATAACTAAGTAAGGAGATCTAGTTTCAGATCATCCCCAAATGGTTTAGGCCCGTGGTTGGCAAACTACGGCTCTCGAGCCACATGCGGCCCTTTGCCCCCTTGAGTGTGGCTCTTCCACAAAATACCACGGCCTGGGTGAGTCTATTTTGAAGAAGTAGCGTTAGGAGAAGTTTAAGTTTAAAAAATGTGGCTCTCAAAAGAAATTCCAATCGTTGTACTGCTGATATGTGGCTCTGTTGACGAATGAGTTTGCCGACCACTGGTTTAGGCAAACTTTTGCAGTGGGTCTCTGTTTTTCAGGAAATGTCTCTGTTTAGTAAACAAAGAAATGATGTAACATCCTTGTGAGACATATGACTAAAATCTGAGGTTTTCGTGTGGGCGTGGGCTGTAATGTTGGTTTTTACTAAAGGCTTTAGTCTGAACAGGGGAAAATGCTAAATTAAGTTGCTGCTTGCAGAAGGCAGCTGCTAGTATTTCTGTCCTTTAATTAAGGCCAAAGCTATAGCGAGCTAAATTCATACCATTTGTTTTTCATCCAATATGAAAGTTGTATGGGCCCGATATAGCATTTGAGCAGCTGTAGAGAATAAGCAAGTTCAAAAAGTGAGTCTGGCTACAGTGTACAAGGCCTAAAACAAAGAGACACTGTTTATAGGTGTTTGTTTCCTCAGGAAATAAATATTCAACAGGGGGCAGGAAAGGAGCCTAGAGTAAAACTGAGACGTCCAAACAAGTCTTTTCCTTGGAAATGTAAAGGTTAAAGAGTCTAGAGTTGCCCGGCTGGTGTGGCTCAGTGGATTGTGCATTGACTCATGCACCAGAAGGTTGCCAGTTTGATTCCTAGTCAGGGCACATGCCTGGGTTGATCCCCAGTGTGGAGCATGCTGGAGCCAGCTGCTCAATGTTTCTATCTATCTATCCCTCTCCCTCTCTCTCTAAAATCAATAAAAACATATTTTTTAAAAAGAAGCCTAGAGTCAGGGTATGAAAGAGGCTTTGGGAAAACTTAACCCAAAGTGCTAAAACTAACTCAGGTTTTTCTTGTCTGTGTGGATTGAATCTATTGCTTTCCTTGCAAATGAAGAAACTGGTTTTCCAAATAGCATCTCTTATTTATGTCTTATGATTTATTAATTTAATCCCCTGAAACATGGTGAGGCAGGCTGTTTGCCTCCCAATTTCTTGTTTAATTCACTTTTTTAAAACAATTTCCCATCTTCCCCACTCGCCCACCCCAGAGTCATGGTATCCTCAAGCCTGTGTGTTCATAGCCATCACTTCAGCGACCTTCCCAGGTTTTCCCCTCTCTGAACTTTTCCAGAGAACACTCAAATCTAAAGGAACAGGGTCCTATTCCTCAGGGCCTGATGTGGATGTGACTAGCTGATTAACAACTACGGTAGTAATCCTCTTGCCTAAGACAGCCCAACAGAGCAGACTGCTCTCAGGACTGAAGGCCTGCCACTTAGTATCTGTGTGATCTTGGGAAAGTTACAAGAAAGGTACAAAGAATCATAAATTCTTGGGCTTGAAAGTGACTAATGCTTGAATACATATTCTAACACCTTATCGAGGTGTTATCCGCCTTCTATTTAACTTTCTACTGAAAATAACTTCTACAACTTATTGAGAACCTCCTATGGGCCAAGGCCCAGGCTAGGCATGTTGTAGACATTGTCACGACTCCTGAAAGTAACCCAGCAAGGTAGCTGGCACTAGCCCCATTTCACAAATGTGGATCTGAGACTCATAGAGTGACATAGTCCAAGTGGCAGAGCCGCGGTTCATACCCAGGTACAGTTGGCCCGGAAGTCAGTGCTTATGCAACTTAACTGTGTGATCTCCTGAGAGACCCCATTCTAACCCTTTAGAGGGGAACTCACTTAGAGATGCAATATGACTCTAGCAGCAAAGGCATCTGGGAAATATTGGACTTGGCTTAACCTTCTGTGACTGTTTAACTGTAGCCTCAGGCTTGGCTGACCACCTAGAAATCTGGAATTCTGTCCAAAGATAAACATGCCTCCAGGAAGGAGGTTAATGAACGTACAGGTGTGGATACCTGCCTGATGCTACCTGTTAACTTAGAAATGCACTGTTCTTTCTGGTGGTCTACAGGCCTCCCCCACCCCCATATGGTTTTACTATTAACCCCCTATAAAAAAGAGACCCTATCTTGGGAGGGGTCTGGATAATTCCCGGCTAGCCACCACTGGAAGCAGCTGCTTTGCCCATGTATGTAAGTTTCTCCTATTAAAGCTCTTATGAATTTGAATAAGACTACATGTCAGTTCTTCATAATGGATCCTAAATTTAGACTTTTGGGGCTCCCCTCCCCAACACCCTGCAATTGAAGCATCCTTTATAATGAGCTGTAATTTGTCTGCCTCTCCCCACCATCACCTCCAAACTCTACCCTCTTGATATAGCAAGCAAAGTTGGCTTCCTCTTCCGCATGCCACTCCTTCAGATGTCTGAAAACTACTTTGACCATCTTGAAAACGTTAAACTTCTCCTCCTAGGAAGGTTTAAAGTCCCTTCACTGTCCTACGGATTCCTCTTCAGTTTCTTTGTGTCTGACTTCCTTTGTCCAACACTGTGAGATTTCCATGTCATAATATGTGGAGCCACAGTTGGTTCATTCTGTTTTCTATGTACTTTAAAAAAAATTGTGGTAAAATATATGTAACATAAAATTCACCTTCTTAACCACTTTTAAGTGTACAATTCAATGGTATTAAGTATATTCACAATGTTGTATAATCATCACCACCATCCATCTCCAGGACTTCATCTTCCCAAACTGAAACTCTGTAACTCCCCATCTGCCCTCCCCCAGCTCCTGGCAACCACCATTCCACTTTCTATGAATTTGACTACGCTAAGAACCCTAAGTGGAATCCTACAGCATTGACTTTTTGTGACCGGCTTATTTCACTTAGCATAATGCCCTTAAGGTTTACCCATGTTGTGGTATGTGTCAGAATTTCCTTCCTTCTTAAAGTTAAATAATATTCCATTGTATGGATGTACCACATTTTGTTTATTCTGTGTGCTTTTTAAAGTGCGTCTCTTTATATGGAACCCAGTGTCCCCCATGGGTCTGGCGTGAGCAGGCCCTCTGCTCCACCACTGCCCCGCTACTCCCTTTTCACTTGCTTCTGAATCTGACTCCCCTCTAGATAGGGTGCCCCTGTGCCTTCTCCATCTCTGCTTCCCCAGCACCTAGCTCAGGGTAGAAATTCAGTGAATAATATCCTATCTAATAAAGAGGAAATATGCTAATTGACCCTCACGCCATCGCAAAGATGGCAGTGCCCACAGCCAATAAGGAGGGAATATGCTAATTGACTACCCCGCCCTCAAAGATGGTGGCGCCCACAGCCACAAGATGGTTGCGCCCAGTCCCCTCAGCCTTGCTGCGCACCTGCCTCCGGAGTCCCCTAGTCCCTTTAGCCCCCCAGCTGCCCAGGGCCGGCCTGAGGCGCAGGCAAGCCTTAGATGGCGGCTGCCCAGCTGATGCCCAAGGCACAGGCAAGGCTCAGATGTCAGTTGTCCAGCCGCCCAGGGCTGGCCCAAGGTGCAGGCAAGCCTTGGATGGTGGCTGCCCAGCTGCCCAGGGCCGCCTGAGGCTCAGGTAACCAGGGCCAGCCAAGGCTTGCACTGCCAGCAGTGGCAGCAGAAGGGTGTGATGGGGCGTCGCCTTCCCCTGATCGCTGGGTCGCTTCCCGCCCTTGAGGGCTCCCATACGGTGAGAGGAGGCAGGCCTGGCTGAGGGACCCCCTCTCCAGTGCATGAATTTTCATGCACTGGGCCTCTAGTCTCTTAATAAAGAAATGAGTGAAAGTATAAAGCCCAGAAGGTCCCTCCTCTTTACCTCTCTGAGCCTCTGCTTCCTCATTCTTTTTTTTTTTTTTTTTTTAACATTTTTATTGATTTCAGAGAGGAAGGGAAAGGGAGAGAGACAGAAACATCAATGATGAGAGAGAATCACCGATTGGCTGCCTCCTGCACGTCCCCCACTGGGGATCGGCCCGCAACCCGGGGCTTGTGCCCCAGACTGAAATCAAACCGGGACCGCAGGCCAGGGCTCCATCCTCTGAGCCAAACCAGCTAGGGCCTCTTCCTCATTCTTGAAATAAGTTTCTCAAGCCTGCCTACCTTAGCATCTCTAATTTTATGACATACTTGCACTTAACAAGGCTCTTCAGTGACCTAGTCCTAGGGCTTGACTAACAAAAACAATAGCAGTAATTTTAAAAATTACATTTATATGTTTCAGTTTACGTAATTCCAGCTTATCCCCTTGTTAAGTAATGTGAGAATTTAAGGTTCTCTGAGTGATGCTTCTGGACAAAGAGACAGACTTGCAAAGTGGGTCATTAAGGTAATCTCTGTTAGGGAGAGGCTTGCAAACCTAATTTCTCTCATTCCACATCTGAATTGACCCAACTGCTCCTGGTTACAGGGAAGCTGCAATTCCTAACCCAGCCGCTAGATGGCCACTTAGGTGCACTCAGAGAGGACAGATGAGGAAAACAACTCCAGCCCGGAGCCAGATAGTCCCCAAAAGGCAATAAACCACGTTGGGCTTTTTCTGGAGCCTTTACAGATACAAAATGGCTAGGAAGCCCTGGATATTCTGAAATACACTATGATGAACATTCGACTTAAAATGCTCCTCACTCTGTTCCTGGATAAGTTAAAATATGACCAGAATATTTTATCCTCCGTTTTGTGACTTCTAGACCTTATTCTCTCCTCTCTTCTTTCTCCCTCACTCATTAGAATGTATGAGAAAGGCACAAAGCCAAATTCTGACGGGCCCAAGATTGAAACACACTGAATTTTAAAATGTCTCAAGGGACGGTAAGTTCACGAGCAGATCAGTAGCTCTCCAGATGGGATTTTTAAAGGAGACCGAGCCTACTGTCTTATGAATGAAAGAGAATACTCTCACTTATTTCAAGAACATTTAGAAACTTCTGTGTGAGATCAGATGAAAGTCCATACAAATAAATATGCTGTCCCTGCCTGACAATTACTGCTAATAAAGTGGTATGTATGCCTTCAGACATTTTCCCCCTAAATATCTACTAGCATATGTTTCTTCTTTGTAAAAACTAGCACTTGCAAATAATCTTTAAAATATTATTATAAAAAGGATTATCGATTAAATCACGATATCTAACTATTAACCTCATGACACATTCTCTTCTCTTTCTTTGACCATTTATGCATTTTGGTAAAGTTGTGTTCAATTATTTATTTTTTCTTTTAAAAATAATTAGTATAAATTTATTTTGGCCTCCTCTTTGTTATTGGCATTTCTGCAAAGATGTTCTTTGCCAATTCCTACCAACTTTCTCCAAGTTGGTAGGAATTCATATTTCTATCTCTCTCTCCCTCTCCCTTCCTCATATTTCAGAGAGGAAGGGAGAGGGAGAGAGAGATAGAAATATCAACAATGAGGGAGAATCATCGACCAGCTGCCTTCTGCGCGCCTCCTACTGGGGATCTAGCCCACAACCAAGGCATGTGCCCTTGGTTGGAATCGAACCCGGAACTCTTCAGTCTGCAGGCCAGCGCTCTATCCACTGAGCCAAACCAGCTAGGGCCCTACCAACTTTCTCTTATCCTTTCAAATTGCACATTTGCTGAACCTCGGTTATATTTTTTAAGTTGATTTAGAGCTTTTGAAACACGTGTTGCTCTATTTTATCATTGTTGCTTCCAAGCACTACAGACTTTAGGGGGATTATAGCACACTTTACTGTTCTTCATTCTATTATCTTCATGGAAGTTCTATGGCCCTCTTGTTGTATTCATTCTTCAGCATTTAGAATGTCCCAATGGGTTAGAAGCAGACGGAGAATCAGAGCCTAAGTAAATAAATGAATAGCTATTTGGAGACCACAGAGAACAACTTCAACCTACACATTGGGGTTTTATAATATAAAACGAAATAGTGAATGCGCAAGCTCTTTGAAAAATACAAAGATATGCCACGCAAATGTAATATTTGGTTCACCTTCAAGTGGAAACCAAGAACTGCTAAAGTAATAGCTTCTTAGGATTTACAAATGCCTGGGGTCAAATATCTGAGGAAGAACTTGGAGACACTTATCTAGCATAGTTTTAAAAATATATATATTTTATTGATTTCAGAGAGGAAGGGAGAGGGAGAGAGAGTTAAAATATGACCAGAATATTTTATCTGGTCATAGAGAGAACCATTGATTGGCTGCCTCCTGCATGCCCCCTACTGGGGACCAAGCCCACACCCGGGCATGTGCCCTTGACCAGAATCGAACCAGGGACCCTCCAGTCCACAGGCCAACACTCTATCCACTGAGCCAAACCAGCCAGGGCTTAACTAGCATAGTTTCTTAAACTAATTGGCTACCATTGTGACTTAACACATCTTAGTAACAAAACAATGGGAGAAGGCTTTTTTTCCCCCCAGTAACCTAGAGGTTCCAACAAATATCAGGGGACATAAATCAGCACGAAGTCTTAAAAGTGGCTGATCTGACAAGATGGAGCCAGTGTACTGTGGCTTTTCTTATTAGCTTGGCTATAAAGTTGGCTATTAACTTAGCACTTAATTGGATCCTCCTACAGTGGAATCACAAGAGCATTCAGTCCTGCAGGCTAGAGAACATGTTGTACCTGTTGAATAGTGTTTAAGGTGCTTTAAAAGTCTGGTTATAATTGAGTAATGACTAAACACGATTTTATTATATCGGACTTTTAGAGGTGGTAGGCGCGGTGCGCACCCACCCACACAGAACTGTGTCTGGAGCGCTGCGTCTGAACCCTAGCTCCACCAGTTACAAACTGCAGGACTTTGGTATTTTTACCTCTGTGAGCCTCAGTTTCTTCATCTGTTTAATGAGTATCATCCTTATTTCACAGAATTAAAGGATTAAGTTAAACCATGCACAGACAAGAGCTTTGGAGACTTAGGTACTATACACACATTAGTTACAATGTTACAATTACCGAGAGTAACCATCATATTTTACCAATGAGGAAACCATGAAGCTAAATGTTTTGGCTAAGGACCTATGGGGGCAGAGTTAGATAAGATTTCTAAGGCCCCTTTTCTTGGCAGTGTATGAATCAGTCCTATCTTTTGACATTTGATAAACTAAGGTCTCCATCTATGACTCACTTACATACAATTTATTATCCAGCTATAAAAGGACATTAAAATTTAACTTTAAGTTTATTAGAAACTAGATTTACTTGCCATATATGTGTATATGCATTACTGAACTTCCAGCTAAAACTATAGCTAGGTTAGCCCCTGAAGGAAAAAGATGTTTGTTTATATTTTGCTTGTCAGTGCTTGGCTAAAACTTCTATTTTTATAAGAGTCACATGAGATAATCTATCTAATTATAAGGAAGAATCTACAAAACAAATTCAAACCTTGTATGAAAGCCAAAACTTTCATTATATTTTCAGTCTTCATAAAGTAACTTTTTTCACCTTTATCCTAACATATATTTCAAACCTGTAATTTTACCATTAATATAAAAAGGACCAGTCATGGCCTCAGAGATATCTTATCCTAATATAATTTTTGTCTCAATATATTCATGTATCAATAATGTGTCAATGAAAATAGCATTATTTCTATATAAAGTCATGTTTTTGTTTTAAATAAGGCCATTCTGAGTTTTTCCTTATACTTAAAATTTATGATGGATTTGGATTAAATAATAACTAGAATTTGCTTATACCTCTAAGCTCCAATGGTGTAGAATTCATCAGTACTTATTTTTCCACCTATAGTCACATGGAGATTTGGGGCTAGTTTCTTTTCTGCAGAAAAATATACATAGGGGCATATTCAAACTTGAGGCCTTATTAAGGAACTAGAGGCCCGGTGCACGAAATTTGTGCACGGGGTGGGGGGGGGGAGAGGAGGTTGTGTGTCCCTCAGCCCAGCCTGCACCCTCTCCAATCTGGAACCCCTCAAAGGATGTCCAACTGCCCAGTGGAATCAGGCCTAAATGGGCAGTCGGACATCCCTGTCACAATCCAGGACTGCTGGCTCCCAACTGCTCACCTGCCTGCCTGCCTGATTGCCCCTAACCGCTTCTGCCTGCCAGCCTGATCACCCCCTAACCACTCCCCTGCCAGCCTGATCGACACCTAACTGCTCCCCTGCCATCCCAATTGCCCCTAACTGCCCTCCCCTGCCAGCCTGGTCCCTCCCAACTGCCCTCCCCTGCAGGCCTGGTCCCTCCCAACTGCCCTCCCCTGCAGGGCTGGTCACCCCTAATTGCCCTCCCCTGCTGGCCTGGTTCCCCCCTAACTGGCCTCCCCTGCAGGCCTGGTCACCCCTAACTGCCCTCCCCTGCTGGCCTGGTCCCCCCCCTCCCCTGCTGGCCTGGTCACTCTCAACTCTCCTCCCCTGCAGGCCTGGGTCTCCCCCCCCCCCAACTACCCTCCTCTGCCAGCCCGGTCACCCCTAACTTCCCTCCCCTGCTGGCCTGATCGCCCCCAACTGCCCTCCCCTGCCAGCCATCTTGTGGTGGCCATCTTGTGGCCACATGGGGTGGCCATCTTTGACCACAGGGGGGCAGCCATCTTGTGTGTTGGAGTGATGGTCAATTTGCATATTACCTCTTTATTATATAGGATGTCTCTCAAAGTCTTTGAGTTTATAGTAGTTCAATTTGACAGCGTTCCACAAAGAAGAATGCATGGAATATGTATACCTAAAGATTTGGGCTCATGTCCTGGCAGATCTTGAGCAAGATATTAAGCCTCTAAATCTCAGTTTTCTAATCTTTGGAATGGAGTTTTTTCAACAGGATGCCCAGACATTGTAAGATTTTAAAAGGTGAGGAAAAGCTATTGTTTCAGTCTAGAAAGAGGCAAAAATTTGACTACTCATCCATGTCACCATTTGTTCTGGTGAAATGAACCCTTTATAAAAAGTGAAACTCAATTGTTCCCTGGGTCGTGGAGAGCACTTTGAGGAAACCTAAATGCAGATGTTCTCAGCGGAGAACTGGACGAGGTGTTCTCATTGGTAACCTAGTTGTTGACTTCTGAAATTGTGCTTCACCTCTGCCTGCTTTGTCTCTTCTGAGGTGGAGGTAATGTCTCTTGTCTTTCCATATGAATCTAAATGGATTAGGGCAGCCTCTTGCTTGTACCAAAAAAAAAAAAAAAAAAAAGTGTATTCTTGCCAGAGAAACTACTATCTAGAAATCTGAAACGGAGGCCCTAGAGACTACAAGGGTGTTCACATCTAGAAAGTAAGGACAATGAAACTCACCTTGGAATATGGTGGTGGGAATTAAGTAAGCTAATGCACGTAAGGCTCTGGCACATAACAGATACATAGTAGATATTATGAATATAGCCAATATTGTTTTCCCAAGTCCTACCATGGTCTCTCTCTCTGGCAGACATCAGAAGCGGCAGGAAGCAGGGCAGCTCTCAGCTGTCCGTGGGCAGCCCTGTGCAGGTACTGTCCTTTGGTCCCACCTTACCCCCCGGGCATGCACCTGCAAACCTTGGGCAGGGCTCTGAAAGGCATCTGGACATGGTTAACAGCAGGGGTGAGAACCAAAGGCGGTCTGTACACTCCGCATTCTCGCAGGGCTGGCTCAGGGAGGCATGTCACCTGGAGTTCAGCAGAAATGTAGGCAGGGGACATTCCCTCGGTCCCTAGTCTAAACAGGCTTGCGTTCACTTATTGAAGCTTCAAACAGAAGAGCTGCAGTAACAGGAGGCAAAGGTATACTGCTACCAGGGAGCATGCCCAGGGCAGTGCTATCTTGATTAGTAAATATTCTGCCGTTTAAGTACATGACATCTAGAGTAGGAGCATGAACACAACGCTGAGCCCCATCTTCCAAGGGCTTGCCAGATGTGAGTCAGGGAGGAATTGGGGTAATGGGAGCACATGGAAGTTTCCTCTGGTTATTCATATAAGGAAATAGTAATCAAGGTGACCCTCAAAGTACAAAGGGGCAGCAGGTTGAACTAGCCATCCGGAGGAAGGAGTGGGCCATGCAAAGGAATAGTCAGGCAGCTTGGGGTACCCATGATCATAAATTTAAATGGAGTCCAGTGGCATGGTTGTATTTTTTCAGCCAACATTTTTACAGGTGAAATAGAGCTTTTTTTGTTTGTTTTGTTGGTTGTTTGTTGTTGTTAATCCCCTCCCCCCGCACCCAGGATATATTTTCCCATAGAGAGAGTAGAAGGGAGAGAGAGAAACATCGATATGAGAGAGACACATCCATTAGTTGCCTCCAGCACGCTAATGCCGGGGTGAAGCTGGGGGTGAAGCCTGCCACCAAAGTATGTACCCTTAATCAGAATCAAACCCAAGACCCTTCAGTCCACAGGCTGACACTCTAACCACTGAGCAAAACTGGCTAGGGCTAGACAGAGCTTGTTTTAATTAGAGTTAGCACTTTGTCAGGCAAGTAGAAGGAAAGAGGGGCAACAAAACGGGGTGTATTCAAGGACCATGAATCGACGTTGCCTAAGGAGGAAAGTAAAGGTATAACGGGGGGTGGAAATTCTTTAAGCAAATATCAGCATTGCAATTTTTTTAGGTGTTTAAGAGTGGGTCACTTCCTTGCTGTTTTCTCACTTTATCTTCATTTCCACTTTTTTCCTTCATTTTCCCCACAGTTTAAATAGTAAGTTCACGAGGTGTTGTTACTTGCTTTGCTGAGGAAAAAAAAAAAATCCTTTTCAGGGCAGATTCTTGTACTTCTGGCAAAGAAGGAGTTAAATGGTGTTATTTGGAAATCCTTTAACATTATCCAGATTTGGCTGAGAGATAGGATTATGCTGATGTCCTTTATTTTTCTCCTTAATTTACAAAGAGCTCTCTTATCTCAGACATTTTGGTGCTTTGTTGGAATATTCAATTCTGCGGTGCAGCCTATTACTGAATATTTTTCAGGAGAGCTGCAATCTGACCTTTAAATTGGGGCAGGATTCCAGCAAAATAGAGGCCTCGGGCCAGAGCTTCTGCTCAGGCTCCTAACAGGAACGCACTCGCACCAGGCTGGCTGCAGAGGCCATTGTGTCAGTTTGTCGTGCTGGTTCTTTCACCCACCTGAAAACTCTTAAAATGATCGCTTCCCAAGTGCAGTGACAGGGCAGCCTGTTTACACTCAGTGAGCTCCTTGCTGAGAACGTTTGCCCTGGCGGCTGAGGCGCTGTAAAGGAGAACAAGCAGTTCATGTCGGCACAGAAAGGAGGGAGACTAGGATCTGCAAGATTTTTGAAACCACAACAATGACCCACTAATATGTCCACCATTCCTGATTTGCTGAAGGGGACCTTGAGTGGTCTCCACGTCCATCTTTCTGCCTGTACACAGGACTACAGCAAAGCTGTTCTAGACAGAGAGCTTCCTGCCCACTGGGAAATTAGGTCTAGTACGCTGTCAATGTCTCAGGAATTTTTAAAATTTAAGCACACTTATCTCATATTTATCTTTAAGCACATTTACTCTTTCACACTTTTATTTATTCTTTTGACTGTTAAGAGATATTCCCAATTTGGGCAACAATTCACTGCTTGATACTATAACAAACATGACTAATTTTTAAATTATCTGATTACCACGAGAAAAATTAATTACAATCATGTAGTTTTGACTTTCTGGTTTTTTAAATTTGTGAAAAGCGTAGCCTGTATGACTTGTTTCTCCCTGAGTTCAACCACCTCACCTTTCCTGGTGCTATGGCCAACGGAGGAACAGAGCTGAGGTCCCAAATCCCCATTCTGCTGTTACAAGCTGCATCTCCACAGTTCTATCATCAGAATGTAAAGCCCCAGTTTCCTCATCTACAAAATGTGAAGAAGCATACGGATGCTTCAAATAATTCAGGTAACAAATGTGAAAAGCATTTTCTAAGTGATAAATATTATAAAAGTGTGTCTATTCTTAGGGTTAACTCTCAAGTACCCCATGTTAGCTTGTTTGGGGTCCACACCTTCGCTCTTTTCTTTCTTTGCCCAACTTCCCCTCTCTGTTCCTTAGTGCCCAACTGTCCTCCATGAAATGTTAATGCAACAGAAATTTCAGATCCTACACAAAAGCTACAACTACAGTTGAATCTTGAACAATAGAGGTTTGAACTGTGTGGTCCATTTATATGTGGATTTTGTTTCAATAAATATCTGTATGGCCCTAGCTGGTTTGGTTCAGTGGATAGAGCATCAGCCTGCGGACTGAAGGGTCCCCGGTTCAATTCCAGTTAAGGGCACATGCTGGGGTTGTGGGCTCCATCCCCAGTGTGGGGCATGCATTAGGCAGCCAATCAATGATTCTCTCTCATCATTGATGTTTCTCTCTCTCTCTCCCTCTCCCTTCCTCTCTGAAATAAATAAAAACATATTTAAACAAATAAAAAGAAACCAATTTTTTAAAAAATTAAATACATAAATATCTGTATGGTTTTTGATCTGCGGTTGTGAGTTCATGGGTGCAGAGGGATGACCGTATACATTGATCTATGCCATTTTATGTAGGGGACTTGAGCACCCGCTGATTTTATTATCTGTGGTAGTCTTGGAACCAATCTTAAGTTTAGGGGGAGTCAAAAGTTAAATACAGATTTTCAACTGCATGGGTGTTGGTGCCCCTAACCTCCACATTGTTCAAGGGTCAACTGTATAGCCAAAGAAGAAATTATACAGGCACCTTCTTCCTGCTAAACACACTTCTTAGCGGGTACTATAAGGCTGGGCAGAGGAGGACAGAGATAAGAAAAGGCAGGTTGGAGATGCCACTGACAAGAGAGCAGGAGACAGGAGAAGAAAGAGCACAGGGGGACCAAAGAACCCACTAAAGAGGGAGGAGCCCAGGACTCGCATCACCCCCAAGCCTCTGAACCTGGTGAGGAGAAGGAAGAGCATAGACAGCATGATTCCGACAAACCATGAAAGTACATAAAAAAAGGTTTGTACACAAAAGAGCAAAGGAAGCACAAGAGAAGAAAATTCTTTTCAGAGAGGGGAGTATCAGGTGGCTGTTGCAGGTAGGCACTGTCATAAACTGAAGTTACAGTGTAAACTGCTGAGAATAGTTTAATGAGAGTATGTGACTCCTACAGCCAGTTACTAGAAGGAAAGTATAAATCACTTGTTATATTTGTATTGCAGATAAATTCTATTATGGCCAAAAAAATATAGAAGAGAGACTTGCTTAACATGTGGTTGGGATTCATGCTTTTACACTGTATCCATGTGATAGAGAGAATGTAGGAGATAAGCTTGGAGCAATACCCATTCCCCTCTGCATGCTTCCCACCCTCAAGGAATCAGGTGGTACTCTGCAATAATTTGGAATAGGAAGACAGGTGTGATGGACACCAGGCGTGGGAACTGGAAGAATGAAGGAATTGGAGGAGGAATCACCACTAAGGAATGAGCTGAGATACACAGAGGGACTAGAGTGGCCTAGATGGAGCAGCAATTCTATTAGGGACTAGACACTTTCTAGTGGAATTTCTTGAGAAAGGAAACTGTTAATGCCCAAGTCTACCTTGTAATTAAAGGGAGCTAACAAGCCCATTTGCAGACCTGGGTCCCATTATCACCCAATCCTCAATCTCTCCTGACCTGTATATAATCTGTCTTTCTCTCAGCCTGGGTAAAGACAGTAGCAGACCATGTTATAGAAACTAACATTAGGGGTAGCAACCAGGATAGTGAGCTAAGGTTGAGAGAATTATATTTTGCATCTTCAAACTCCGCAAGGAACAAAACCACAGAGGTAAAATATTTGTTTCACGTTCCAAAAGGATACTATGTCTCATGTAATTCCTTTTCTTTGACTGGTCCTTCTCTTTCTGATCACTTCCATCTCATCTGAGGCAAACCTAACCTTTGTTACCCTACTGTGTGCACAGGATGGGTTTCCCATATGGTGGTGTATTGAGATTCACCAAGTTAATTTCATTCCTGCTTTGGCTGCTCTGAAATCAGACACTTTATGCAAAATTGAATGTAGGTGCTGTATTTATTTATATTTTATTTATTTTTAAAAATTCGTTATTGTTGAAAGTATTACACATGTCTCCTTTTTCCCCCATTGACCTCTCCCAGCCCACTCCCCCCACCACCCCCCAGCACAGGTCCTCACCCCAGTACTGTCTGTGTCCACTGGTTATGCTTATATTCATGCATACAAGTCCTTTGGTTGATCTCTTAACTCCCCTTCCACCCTCCCCTGTCTTTCCTTTGTGGTTTCATGGTCTGTTCAATGCTTCTATGTCTCTGGATCTATTTTTGTTCATCAGTTTATGTTGTTCATTATATTCCACAAATGAGTGAGATCATGTGATACTTATCTTTCTCTGAATGGCTTATTTCACTTAGCATAATGCTCTCCAGGTCCATCCATGCTGTTGCAAATGGAAAGAGTTATTTATTTTTTATAGCAGCGTAGTATTTCATTGTGTAGATGCACCATAGTTTTTGAATCCACTCATCTGCTGATGGGCACTTAGGCTGTTTGCAAATCTTAGCTATTGTAAATTGTGCTGCTATGAACATAGGAGTGCATATATTCTTTCTGATTGGTGTTTCTGAGTTCTTGGGATATATTCCTACAAATGGGATCACTGGGTCAAATGGGAGTTCCATTTTTAATTTTTTGAGGAAACGCCATACTGTTTTCCACAGTGGATGCACCAGTCTGCATTCCCTCCAGCAGTGCACGAGGGTTCCTTTTTCTCCACATCCTCTCCAGCACTTGTCGTTTGTTGATTTGTTGATGATAGCCATTCTGGCAGGTGTGAGATGGTATCTCATTGTCATTTTGATTTGCATCTCTCAGCTGATTCGTGACTTTGAGCATGTTTTCATATGCCTTTTGGCCTTCTGTATGTCCACTTTCGAAAAGTGTCTATTTAGGTCATTTGCCCATTTTTAAAAAATATTTTTATTGATTTCAGAGAGGGAAGATGAGGGTTAGAGAGATAGAAACATCAATGATGAAAGAAAATCATTGATCGGCTGCCTCCTGCACGCCCCCCACTGGGGATCGAGCCTGCAACTCAGGCATGTGCTCTTAGCCGGAATTGAAGCTGGGACCCCTCAGTCTCAGGACGATGCTCTATCCACTGAGCCAAACCCGCAAGGGCCTTTGCCCATTTTTTGATTGGATTGCTTATCTTTCTTTTGTTAAGTTGAATGAGTTCCCTATAAATTTTGGAGATTAAACCCTTATCGGTGATAACATTGGCAAATATGTTCTCCCATGCAGTGGGCTCTCTTGTTGTTTGTTGATGGTTTCTTTTGCTGCACAGAGCTTTTTATTTGATGTAGTCCCATTTGTTTATTTTCTTCTTAGTCTCCATTTTCCTAGGAGATGTATCAGTAAACATATTGCTATAAGATATGTCTGATATTTTGCTGCCTATGGATTCTTCTAAGATTTTTGTGCTTTCCCATCTTACATTTAAGTATTTTATCCATTTTGAGTTTATTTTTGTGTATGGTATAAGTTGGTGGTCTAGTTTCATTTTTTTGCACGTATCTGTCCAATTTTTCCAACATAGGTGCTGAATTTAAGATTGAGCAGATGCCAGTGGAAAGAGAGGCCCCTTTTGTTGGCAGGGAAGACTGGACTTTCTTTCCCAGATGATTCAGATAAACACCCCTGCAGCCAGCCCTGCAGCCAGCTTTCACGACCATAGGTTCTCTGCGTATGCTCTGTGGCCAAGGAAAAGAGAGAAAAAAAATCCTAGGATACCCCATTAACCTCAAAATGATAACTTTTGAGGTCTGACCTCACTTGCAGGTTCGTAATCCCAAAACTGTGGCTTCTACTTTCACATCCATTCGGGTCTCTGTTTCTCTAGGTCATTGTGTAAGGGAAAGCACAGAGGAAGAACTAAAACCTTTTGCCTTCAGGCCAAAACCCTTCAATTTTCACTTTGAATAGAATCAATGATTCTGAGCAGAAAACATCTTCCATAACTACCCGCCAGGTGTTATAACAAGGGAAGTCAGGCACAGATCCTTTGCGTAAATTGGGAATGTTCTGGTTCTTGAGATGGGAAAGGATCTTAGGAGAGCCAGTCTTGTACTCAAATATATAGTAACTAGTACACACTGCCCCTCTAGGCTGTGGGGCTAAGAGAGGTTTATCTTTTTATTGATATGGGAAAATTAAAGAATATCAAATTATACTGTATCAGGAAAAACCATCGAGCTAACAAGGAAGGAATCTTCTAGGGTGCCCCTTGTTTCTCTGTATTTTCAAAAAGACTGTCATTTTTTACATCTCAGTTTGATGACTGTACCTCTGAGAATGTTTGGCACAAGATGATTTTCTATTTGCAATTTCCTTTAGTTTATTCTCATGCAAGGTTCCTATGACCTTGTTAGTGTGGGTGCAGGGATGAGTGGTGACATTGGTAGAAAGTCAAAGCCACACTTGCACTGGCCAAATAGGATCCTACTGTCTGTTGAAAAGCAACTAGGGGGAAGTCATTCATTTGTATTGCAGGACACAAGTATGGACCACAGTCTGAGTGATTTTCACTGGTATGGCAGGTTGGATGATGGCCCTCCAAAATGATCATCTAAGTTCTAACCCTTGGTACCTATGAATCTGACCTTATTTGGAAATAAGGTCTTTGCAGACATATTTAGGATTCTCAAGGTAAGATCATCCTAGATTTAGGGTGGCCTAAATCTAATGGCAATGTCCTTTAAAGAGAAAAGAGAAGGAGCTTTTAGATACAAGAGAGACCCAAAGGAAAAGCCATGTGAAGATGGAAGCAGAGACTGGAGTTACATAGCTTCAAGCCAAGGAATGCCAAGGATTGCTAGCTACCACCAGAAGATGAGTGAGGCATGGCATGGATTCTCCCTCAGAACCTCCAGGAAGAACCAACCCTTCCAACACCTTGATTTTGGACTTCTGACCCCAAGAACTGTGAGAGAATAAATTTCTGTTGTTTTTAGCCACCCAGTCTGTGGTAATTTGTTATGGCAGGCCTAAAAAACTGATACAACAGGTATGAGGCATATTCTCACAGAAATACCCTGATGAATGATAACAAATGACTCTCAGATTCTGAGATGGCCTCCATTTGGTCATTTATTCACTCCTTTTCTCATTCATTCATTCATCAAATATGTACTATATACCTGGCTTTAAATATGATGGGAAGTTTTTAGATTCTTTGATACATTCTTATCCACGGTAAGTTTGTTTACTCCTAACTCTGTAGGTGTAGGAAAGTTTACATAGCTATTTTGTACTTCTAAAGCTCTGTTATCTTCTAGATTCTTCATAAATGACTTAGACACTCTGCCTAACGGCTAACCAAGGGCAATGAGAAGATGTAAAATATGATTTTTCCATCATTTGAGAATTTCATCTAAGGCCACAGAGTTTAAGACAAAGGGTGATAAAGACTTCCACATTGGAAGGAAATGTGCTAAATACATCTTTGCAGGATATACAAAAAGATAAAACCCTTATCTATCTACATGTAATCAAAATATGAGAAAAGAGGTTAGAAAAGGAGTCACTAAAAGGAATTCACAGAAGCAAAGGCTGTTGAGACTTTTTCTTCTTGGGAACACTCCTTACAACTGAGCTAAGTGTACATTGCACAACTACAGGGGGCACCATTCACTCCACACTCCTTGGACATTTATAGAGTTATCACAATTTTCCAGCAGGTGGCAGTAAAGTATCTTGAGGAGTAAGGTCCTTTTTTTAATCCACACAAGGTCATTGTGCTAAAGGTGCTGCTCCTTTTCCTTCTCCCCATCACCCTCCCCTAAGCCAGGTACTAGAGTTCGGAGAGAATCTTCATAGATATTGAGATTAACTGCAACAGGAGAGATTAGCTGAATGAATGCTGGTTGAGTTCTAGGAACTATAGGCCTGCCCCAGGGTACTTACCATCAGAGCAAAGCCAGGGAATCCTGGGAGAGCCTGATAAGTGTAGCAGGAGTCTTAGCCCTGATGCCTTCTCTTTATGGGGAGAAGCTTGAAGGCAGGAGACTTGCTACAGCTACCATGACAGCAAGACAAGGCCAGAGTGGTCACCCTGCACTTCCACGACTGGGCATGGCAAGAGTACATGAATTCCTTGGCCAAATGGAGCCCCATGTAAGCTGTCTGAAAGAACCTTGTCTGAGGGAACTGACCACTGAGTGACAGCTTTTACCTTCTGGCCAAAAAGAGGGAATGTGCAAATAGAAGACAGAAAAGGTGAGGGGATATCACCAAAAGTCACCCAGAGAAAAGATTACCTTTGACACAGAAAGGTGTGGGGAGACCCCTCCCCCCACAGGTTTGCCACAGAACACGTAAACATGACCCACAAATAAGAGACATTTGGTCACCTGCTATAATAGAAGGCATCTCACAGCCAAGAAAAAACGGTAAATAGCACCAGCCTTTGCCTATTTACCTGCCATACATACACACACACATACACACCACCTTGAGGAGCCAGAACTGCAAAAGAACAGAAGGAGCAAAAAATAAACCATGTTCCACTTCCCCATCCTCAGTGTGGGTTCTCAAGGCACCAAGTAAGCCAAGCATGTCAAACTCAAAGGCTAACATGGGCCAAATAAACAAGGTTTAAATTTATGTGGGTCACAAAAAAACAAAAGCTTCAATTTTCATAGAAATGTAGGTTTATTTCGATAGAGACATGCTGAGTACAAAGGGCTGAAATAAGTGGGTAATTGTTAACATAAGATAATAGAATATTTTAATAAAAATTAATATTTTTTTCTTGAACATTAACTTACCAGACACTGAATAACTGCACAAATTAATAAGCGTAACACAAATAAACCTATTTTTCTTGTTCTCCAAAGCAAAATATTTCCTGTTGCACACACCAAACAAGTCAGTCCAAGACTAATGATGTGGTAATCAGCTGCTAAAATATTCCAGTATTAGTGGAGAGAAATGGCGCGCCTGCACGTAAGGCCTGTAAGGGAAATGAATGCAACATGATTATAGTAATCAGTCATTAATGAGCATTGTAGTTTGTTATTAATAACTAGTGACCCGGTGCACGAAATTTGTGCACATTAAAAGGGGATTAATTAGAGGAAATAATTTAATATTGCTATTTGCCCTTTCTCTATAATAGAAGTGTCAGAGATGAAAGAAAATTAGTAAAATGTATATGAAAACCTTTCTCCTGTCAGAGTCTGGGGCACGCTGCGGGACCCAGAGTTAAGTCCCCGCACACCCACATGCACCTCAAAATCGTGTGAGACTCAGACCCGGCTGCCACCCCCCACTGGGCTGGATCCAGACCCGGCCAGTCCCACCCTTGTCAAGCCCTGCCGAGCAGGGGCATAGCCTCAGGTCCCCTGGCCTGGCGCCATGATGGGGGGCATGGCCTGAGGTCCCCCAGCCCAGACTGGGGAAGGGGGCGTGCCTTGAGGTCCTCTGTCAAGCCCTGCCAGGTGGGGGACATGGCCTGAGATCCCCTGTCAAGCCCCGCTGGGTGGGGGGGCATGGCCTGAGGTCCCCCATCAAGCCTGCCAGGCGAAGGGGCGCAGCCTCAGGGCCCCTGGCCCAGCACCAGAAAGGGGGCGCAGCCTCAGGTCCCCTGTCAATCCCCGCTGGGTGGGGGGCATGGCCTGAGGTCCCCTGTCAAGACCTGCCGGGCAGGGCGTGCGGTCTGAGGTCCCCCAGCCTGGCGTCGGGGTGGGGGGCGTGGCCTGAAATCCCCTGTCAAGCCCCACCTGGTGGGGGGCACAGCCTAAGGTCCCCCGGCCTGGCACTGGGGTGGGGGGAGCAGCCTGAGGTCCCCTAGCCGAGCACCAGGATGGGAGGTGCACCTTTAGGTCCCATCAAGCCCCGCCGGGCGGGGGGGCGTGGCTTCAGGTCCCCTGGCCTGGCACCAGGGTGGGGGCCATGGCCTGAGGTCCTCCAGCCTGATGCCAGGGCGGGGGGTGCAGCCTGAGATCCCTGTCAAGCCCCATGGGACGGGGGAGGGCGTAGCCTCAGGTTCCTGCTGATTGTTCGTTAAGGCTCCTTATGGGAACTTGGCCTCAACTGTGGGTGCAGCCATCTTTGTGATGGAGTGATGGTCAATTAGCATATTCCCTCTTTATTAGATAGGATTATGTATAACAGGATATTATAAAAATTAAGTTATGAAACTTTTATTAAAACGTTTTTTACATACCGTTATATTGGCTGGGCTGCAAAAATATTCATTGTGGGCTGCATGTGGCCTGCGGGCCATGAGTTTAACATGCTTGAAGTAAGCCCAAGGAATTAGTTCTCATTATATACCCTTCAGTTCTGTCTAAAGAGAACCTAGATTTTTAGAGGCATACCTTTTTGCTAGTGAAGGGTCTTGCCTTCAGTTTGTAAAAAATGCAACATCTATGAAGCACAATAAAGCAACGCTCAATAATATGAGGTATGCTTGTATTTGGAGTTTCCTCTCTCCCATGCAACTCATGTGCATTAGGGGAAGCTAAACATACACCTAACAACAACCCACTCTCCAAACCCCCGGCATTAGTTTGTAAGCTCTGAAAACTATAAAACATTGTTAAAAGAAAATTTAAAAGATCTAAATAAATGGAAAGACTTCTTGTGTTCATGGATCAGAAGACTTACTATTGTTAAGAGAAATCAATTCTCAAACTAATCTACAGATTCAACACAATCACTATCAAAATCCAGTCTGCAGAGAGAACAATGGCGGCAGAATAGATGGACGTGTCCTGAGCCTTGTCCCAGAGCAGATAGAGGGAGCAGCTGAAACGAGTGGAATCCAGCCTGAATTGGTGAAGGAGGCGCAGCTGGTGAGACAGTTTGCAGCCGGAAAGGGCAGAGATCCCCCCGATAAAGGTAAAGTCAAAGATCTAGGCAGTAGAATCTGCTGGATCTTGAGCCCAGGTCAAGGAGAAACTATACAGCGCCAAGCCGCGTCCCTGAGGACAGGCAAAGTGTCTGACTGAAAAAAAAAAAAAGGGTCCACGGGACTGCAGGAGGTAGGGGATTTTAGACCTTGAAGTCTGGATTTGGGATCTGAGCTCTAAGGCAGCCCTGAAGAGCTGCCAGACCGCGCAGTGCCGGCGAGAAAGGAACTTGCAGAGACGCGGTCCCTCCTCGCGCTGGGGCCTGCGCCTTTCTCCACTGAACCTGGTTCATAGGACCCTTAGGATACAGTCACTTACCTGTAGTTGAGGTGCAGAAGAGGGAGTGGGATTGTGGAATCTGGGGAGAGTAGGTAGCGGATGGTCCAGGAGAGGTGGAAGCCAGTCTGGTGCTGAGTCATATCTAGGCCCCGTCGCCATTTTCTCCTGAGAGATATCCCCTCCCTCCAGTCTCCAGGCAACCAATATAGCCACACCCAGATCCCACACTGATTAACACCATGGAATCTCAATACTCCCTGAGGCCATAGGATCTGCCCTAAAGAGAAATCTTTAGAAGTTAAGCACCTCAATTACACAGCTACACTGCCAGAGCCCTTCAGAGTGCTTCAGTGTGCCTCACTGGCAAACTTACCACGGGTGCTCCTGTGAGCCGCCACTGGGAGTAAGTGCCTATCCACCACAGGTGCAGCAGCGAAAGCTGAGTCTGCCCACCCCATAACTACAGAACTCTGGGCATCACAGTCACACCTTTCCAGAGTGCAGGCTCCCTGAGCCACATCACCCCGACAGACAGTTCCTTGGTGCCACTCTGAGTCCCCACTGGGCACGCGTGGTTTCAATTAAGGGTGCAAGACAGCAAAAATTGGGATACTCCCTTCCACGGCTGCTGACTTCTAGACACCGCAGTTGTGCCTCTCAAGCTCGCAGGCCTACATCAAGAAACCCAAATAGCTCAAGTAGGGAGCTACACTAGATTACCAAGCCCAGGAGAACTGAGAGATTACACCAGTAGCACCATCACCAAAAGAACCTGGGTAGCAAAGCAATTGGATCTACAATTAAAACATTACAGGAAAACATGGGGAGACAAAAAAAGCAACTCCCAAAGGAAAGAAAAAGAGGAATCACCAGAGAGGGAGTTAAATGAAATTGAGGCCAGTAGCTTAACAGAGAAAGAATTCAGAGTAATGGTTATAAGGATGTTTAAACGGATGGATGACAAATACACACAACTCAATGAGAACTATAAGGAGCTGAATGAGAATGTCACCAACATGAAAAGAAACCAAGAAGAGATTAAGAATGACATAGCTGCAATAAAGAACACATTGGAAGGCTTAAACAGTAGACTAGAAGAGGCTGAGGACCACATCAGCGAATTAGAAGACAAGGTAGGAAAAAACACACAAACACAGCAGCAACTGGAAAGAAGACTTAAAAAGCAAGAGGAGAGCCTAAGGGAGCTTTGGGACAACACAAAACGAAACAATATTAGAATAATAGGGATACCAGAAGGAGAGGAAGAGAAGCAAGGAATAGAAAACCTGTTTGAAGAAATAATGACAGAAAACTTCCCTGATATTGGCAAGAAAAAAGCTATGCAAGTCCAAGAAGTACATAGAGTCCCAAACAGGTTGAACCCCAAAATACCAACACCAAGACACATCATAATTAAATTGGCAAACACTAACGACAAAGTAAGAATCTTAAAGGCTGCCAGAGAGAGACAGAAAGTTACCTACAAGGGCTCTCCTATTAGAATATCAACTGATTTCTCAACAGAAACCCACCAGGCCAGAAGGGAATGGAATGAAATATACAAAGTGATGCAAAGCAAGGGTTTGAAACCAAGAATACTATACCCAGCAAGGCTATCATTCAAAATTGAAGGTGGAATCAGGAGCTTCACAGACGAAAAAGGGCTAAGAGAGTTTATCACTACCAAGCTAGCAATGCAAGAGATGCTAAAGGGACTGCTGTAAAAAGAAGAAAGAGAAAGGCAAAAAGAAACACAAACACTAAGGAAAAATATGACAACAAACATGTACTTGTCAATAATAACATTAAATGTAAACGGATTAAATGCACCAATCAAAAGACATAGGGTAGCTGAATGGATAAGAAAACATGACCCATATATTTGCTGTCTACAAGAGACCCACCTCAGAACAAAGGATTCACACAGACTGAGAGCAAAGGGATGGAAAAACATTTTTCAGGCAAATGGAAATGAGAAAAAAGCTGGGGTTGCGATACTTATCTCTGATAAAATAGACCTCAAAGTAAAGGCCATAACAAGAGATAAGGAAGGCCACTACATAATACTAAAGGGAGCAATTCAACAAGAAGATATAACTCTGGTAAACATATATGCACCCAATGCAGGAGCACCCAAATACATAAAAGAACTCCTAGAAGATATCAAGGAAGAGATCGACAACAATACAATCATAGTAGGAGACTTTAATACACCACTGACATCACTGGATAAATCCTCTAGACAAAAAATCAGCAAAGAAACAGCAATTCTAAATGACGCACTAGATCAAATGGACCTAATTGACATCTTCAGAGCATTTCACCCCAAAGCCACGGAATATACGTTCTTCTCAAGTGCACATGGGACATTTTCAAAAATAGACCACATACTGGGTCACAAGCAAAGTCTCACCAAATTCAAAAAGATTGAAATCATATCAAGCATTTTCTCAGACCACAATGGCATAATATTAGAAATAAACTATAATAAAAACATTCCAAAAAATTCAAACACTTAGAAGCTGAACAGCATGCTATTAAACAATGATTGGGTGATCAACGAGATCAAAGAAGAAATTAAAAACATTCTGGAGACTAATGACAATAAAAACACAACAATGCAATTGCTGTGGGACACAATGAAAGCAATCCTGAGAGGGAAGTTTATAGCTCTACAGGCCTACCTCAAAAAAACAAGAAAAAATGCTAATAAATGGTCTAACTCAACAACTCAAAGAATTAGAAAGAAAGCAACAAGAAAAGCCCACAGTGAGCAGAAGGAAGGACATAATAAAGATCAGAGCAGAAATGAATGACATAGAGACCAAAAAAACAATACAAAAGATCAACAAAACCAAGAGCTGGTTCTTTGAAAGGATAAACAAGATTGATGAACCTCTAGCCAGGCTCACCAAGAAGGAAAGAGAGAGGACCCAAATAAACAAAATCAGAAATGAAAGAGGAGAAATAACAACAGACCCCACCGAAATACAAAGGATTGTTAAAAAATACTATGAACAACTCTATTCCAACAAACTGGACAACCTGGAGGAAATAGACATATTCCTAGAAAAATATAACCTTCCAAAACTCAATCAGGAAGAATCTAAACAGCTCAATATGCCAGTAACTATGGAAGAAATTGAAGCAGTCATCAAAAAGCTTCCAGGAAACAAAAGCCCGGGGCCAGATGGCTTCACAGAGGAGTTTTACCAAACATTCAAGGAAGAACTAAAACCTATCCTCCTCAGACTATTCCAGAAAATTCAAGAGAAAGGAACACTTCCAAGCTCCTTCTATGAAGCCAGCATCACCCTAATACCAAAACCAGATAAAGATAACACAATGAAAGAGAATTATAGGCCAATATCCCTCATGAATATAGATGCCAAAATCCTCAACAAAATTCTAGCAAATCGGATCCAGCAGTACATCAGAAAGATCATACACCATGACCAAGTAGGATTTATCCCAGGGATGCAAGGATGGTACAATATCCGCAAATCAATAAACGTGATACATCACATAAAAAAATTGAGAGATAAAAACCACATAGTCATATCAATTGATGCAGAAAAAGCATTTGACAAAATCCAACACCCTTTCTTGATAAAAACTCTCAACAAGGTGGGAATAGAAGGATCATACCTGAATATAATAAAAGCCATATATGACAAACCCACAGCCAACATCATACTCAATGGGCAAAAACTAAAACCATTTCCCCTAAGAACAGGAACAAGACAGGGATGCCCACTCTCACCACTGCTGTTCAATATAGTGCTGGAAGTATTAGCCATTGCGATCAGACAATAAGAGGAAATAAAAGGCATCCAATTGGAAAAGAAGAAGTAAAATTGTCCTTATTCTCAGACGACATGATACTGTACATAGAAAACCCTAAAGACTCCATCAAAAAATTACTAGACTTAATAAATGAATTTGGCAATGTAGCAGGATACAAAATTAACGCCAAGAAATCTATGGCATTTCTATACACCAATAATGAACTTACAGAAAGAGAGACTAAAAAAGCAATCCCATTTACCATCGCACCAAAAAAATTAAGATACCTAGGAATAAACTTAACTAAGGAGGTAAAAAACCTATACGTGGAAAACTACACGACACTGAAAAAAGAGATAGAGGAAGACATAAACAGATGAAAGAACATACCATGTTCATGGATTGGTAGAATCAACATCATCAAAATGTCCACACTACCCAAAGCAATCTATAAATTCAATGCACTTCCTATTAAAATACCAACGACATATTTCACAGACCTACAACGAACTTTCCAAAAATTTATCTGGAATAAAAAAAGACCCTGAATAGCTGCAGCAATCCTGAGAAAGAAGAACAAAGTAGATGGGATCTCAATACCGGATATCAAGCTGTATTACAAAGCCACTGTTCTTAAAACAGCCTGGTACTGGCACAAGAACAGACATATTGATCAATGGAATAGAATAGAGAACCCAGAAGTTGACCCAAATCACTATGCTCAATTAATATTTGACAAAGGAGGCACGAACATACAATGGAGTCAAGACAGTC
The DNA here is from genome assembly GCF_963455305.1 of Plecotus auritus. Lineage (NCBI taxonomy): Eukaryota > Metazoa > Chordata > Mammalia > Chiroptera > Vespertilionidae > Plecotus > Plecotus auritus. The sequence continues at coordinate 63,410,258 of NC_137770.1, forward strand.
TCTTCAACAAATGGTGTTGGGAAAATTGGACAGATACATGCAAAAAAATGAAGCTAGATCACCAACTTACACCATACACAAAAATAAACTCAAAATGGATCAAGGACTTAAACATAAGACGGGAAACCATAAAAATACTAGAGGAATCCACAGGCAGAATAATCTCAGACATATGCCGAAGTAACTTCTTCACTGATACTGCCCCTAGGGCAATGGAAACTAAAGAGAAAATAAACAAATGGGACTACATCAAAATAAAAAGCTTTTGCACAGCAAAGGAAACCATCAATAAAACAACAAGAAAGCCCACTGTATGGGAGAACATATTTGCCAATGATATCAACGATAAGGGTTTAATCTCCAACATTTACAGAGAACTCATGCAGCTTAACAAAAAGAAGATAAACAACCCAATCAAAAAATGGGCATCTTATCTAAATAGACACTTTTCGAAAGAAGACAGAAGGAAGGCCAAGAGACATATGAAAACCTGCTCAAAGTCACTAATCATCAGAGAGATGCAAATCAAAACAACAATGCAGTACCATCTCACACCTGTCAGAATGGCTATTATCAACAAATCAACAAATGACAAGTGCTGGAGAGGATGTGGAGAAAAAGGAACCTTCGTGCACTGCTGGTGGGAATGCAGACTGGTGCAGCCACTGTGGAGAACAGTATGGAGTTTCCTCAGAAAACTAAAAATGGAACTCCCATTTGACCCAGTGATCCCACTTCTAGGAATATATCCCAAGAAACTAGAAACAGGAATCAGAAAGGATATATGCACCCCAATGTTCATAGAAGCACAATTCACCATAGCTAAGATTTGGAAGCAGCCTAAATGCCCATCAGCAGATGAGTGGATTAAAAAACTGTGGTATATCTACACAATGGAATACTACGCTGCGGTAAAAAAGGAGTTCCTAGCATTTGCAACAACATGGATGGAGATGGAGAGTATTATGTTAAGTGAAATAAGCCAGGCAGAGAAAGATAAATATCACATGATCTCACTCATTTGTGGAATATAATGAACGGCATAGACTGATGAACAAGAACAGATCCAGAGACTGAGAAACGTCGAACAGCACGTCATACCTCAGGGAAGGTAGGGGAGGGTGGGGATAAGGGGGAGAGATCAACCAAGGGACTTGTGTGCATGCATATGAGCCTAATCAATGGACACAGACAACAAGGGGGTGGGGCATAAGTGGGGGGTGGGGGGTTATGGGGGAATAATTTGTGTTTTTGCCTCCCTGACAAAGTTTATATAAAGTTACAAAAAGAAATTGTCAGCTAGTTTGAAATTGAATTGCCATGGCCTAGAGCAAAGAATATCCTTACATGATATTATTCTACAATGTCATTATAATTTTAGATATTTTACAACAGTATATTGTACAATTATCCCAAACAAACTTACAAACTAATTCTTGGAATGTTTGGCAGCAATTTAAAAAATAAAATAAAATAAAATAAAATAAAATAAAATAAAATAAAATAAAATAAAATAAAATAAAGAGGACATGAAAGGACTTAATCCCTTTCAGAAGGAATTAAGGCACTGGGAAGGCACCTGAGCATTCTATATTGGCCCCTCTTGCCTTTTGTGCCAAGAGGGACCCTCTTCTCACAATCCAATTGCCCTCAGCTGTTGCCTGAGCTTTCTGTTCATGCTGAGCTTGAAGCCTCGTGGTGGCTGGTACCATGCATCTGTCTCTCGCCCAATTGTGTGAGCTGGGCTCTCCCTGGAGAAGAAACCTGAGTTCCCCGAGATATGTGATCAGTTCTGGGGCCCCGCCAGCAGGCCAGGGGATCCCAAGGCAGGTGCTGGGCGTGGAGGCCACGGGGGCATAGGCTACCAAGGAGACAGAACTGAACCTCACATCACCCTGCTTGGCCCCGGAGGATGACTGGTTAGCCAGAGAAGGGTAAGATTCCTCAGGGAAGGAACAACCTAAGACAGGCACAGTCGCAGAGGGGCCATCAGGAGAGAACTTGGGGATCATCAGAGGTGGGGCACAGACCCCCACCCTCCCAACTTTGCAGGGGCCTGAACCCTCGCCCCGTCTGAGGGAGGTCTCCTGCTCCCATGGCTGCTTTGCTTCCTACGCCCAGCTCAGATCGGGACACAGGTGACAGACAGTGTGACTTGGCCCAGCTCAGATTGGGACCCAGGTAACAGACAGAGACTTGGCTGACAGCAGCTGCCCTATATCTAAATCCAGCCTAGCACCAGGAATGCTCAGGGCCTACTCAAGAATGCAAATAATCCTTTCCACTAATATTTACAGGGTAAACTAAGATTGTTGGTAGAGTATTAAATTTGACAGTAAAATAATAATCAAGTTTTCAGATTAAATTAAATAGGCTAATTCAAATAAGTGAATATTCAAGAAAATTTAATTGTACTGGACAAAAAGCTGTTCCTAAAGTGTTAACTAAAATTTCTATTGGTAGTTCATCTCATGGTAAAATTCCTGAATATGCAATGAAACTAAAGCAGCCATATTTTTGTGCAAAAAATTAAAATTTAAAGTTATCAAGACTGCATTATAAAATTTACAAAAGCCTCCATTAATCAAAAAAGGGGGATAGTAGGGTAATATCATGTAAGGAAAAATATCCTATAAGTAAATTACATCTAGAAAATTTTTACTTTACAAAATTAATTTTTATTTGTAATGCTAACAGCAAGACACCCATGAAAAACACACATGGTGTCTAAATAAGACAAAGGAAGCCAAAACCGGTTTGGCTCAGTGGATAGAGCGTCGGCCTGCGGACTGAAAGGTCCCAGGTTCGATTCCGGTCAAGGGCACGTAACTTGGTTGCGGGCACATCCCCAGTAGGAGGTGTGCAGGAGGCAGCTGATCGATGTTTCTCTCTCATCGATGTTTCTAACTCTCTATCCCTCTTCCTTCCTCTCTGTAAAAAATCAATAAAATATTTTAAAAAAAAAAAATAAATAAAAAAAAAAATAAATAAGACAAAGGAAAATCGTTTGGGCAAAAATAAAAAGGATCCCAAATCAATTATATAGAAAAGATTCCTTTATTAACTTTTGGTCGAGAATATGTTTGTATATTTTCAGAAAACAACTCCAAGACCATGTGGATTCCTGCAACAGAGAGGAATTGACAGGTCTGCTCCAACCACGAAGACAAGAGGAGAAACAGTCCAGAGATGGGAGACGCTGACGACGCCTTGCCACGCTAGTAGTCAGCAGCTGTGCGTCGCAGCAGGTTGCCTAGGACCAAACCAGAGAGGGTTGGACCTGCATTGCCACCATGTGCCCACCATCCAGATATCATTGTTGACATGTACACATAAGGAACTGTTTGACATTGAAACGGGGACTCAGAACTGTTGGACATTGAAATTGGGACTCAAACATTTTTTGTTATTATATGTTTATTTCTAGTCTGCAGAGGCAAGATTTTTTGAAGGACAGAAAAGGGGAAAAAAATAGATACAGAAGCAAAGAAGCATTGAACAGACTGTCAAACTACAGCGGGAAGGCAGAGGAGGTTTTGTGGGGGGGCTGTAAGAGATCAACTGAAGGACTTGTACGCATGCATATAAGCATAACTAATGGATAAAAGACACTGGGGGGGGCAGGTAAAGGCATGTACTGGGGGGAAGGGGAGGCTGGGGGGAGGTCAATGGGGGAAAAAAAGAGACATATGTACTACTATTTGTAATACTTCAAACAATTAAAAAATTTTTTTAAATAAAAAAATAAACTATCCTACAAAAAAAAAAAATCCAGTCTGGCTTTTTTTGCAGAAATTGACAAGCTAAGCCTTAAATAAAAATGTAAGTGACCCAGAATCACCAAAACAATCTTTTTTTTTAATTTCTTTATTGATTAAGGTGTTACATATGTGTCCTTCTACCCCCATTATCCCCCATTCCCTCCCTCATGCCCTCACCCCCCTTTTGTCTGTGTCCATTGGTTAGGCCCATATGCATGCACACAAGTCCTTTAATTGATCTCTCCCCCTTACCCCCACCCTCCCCTACCTTCCCTCAGAGGTTTGATGGTCTGATTGATGATTCTCTGTCTCTGGAACTGTTTTTGTTCATCAGTTTATGTTGTTCATTATATTCCACAAATGAGTGAGTCATGTGATACTTATCTTTCTCTGAATGGCTTATTTCACTTAGCATAATGCTCTCCAGTTCCATCCATGTTGTTGCAAATGGTAATAATTCCTTCTTTTTTATAGCAGCGTAGTATTCCATTGTGTAGATGTACCACTGGTTTTTAATCCACTCATCTGCTGATGGGCACTTAGGCTGTTTCCAAATCTTAGCTATGGTAAATTGTGCTGCTATGAACATAGGGGTGCATATATCCTTTCTGATTGATGTTTCTAGGTTCTTGGGATATATTCCTAGAAGTGGGATTACTGGGTCAAATGGGAGTTCCATTTTTAATTTTTTGAGGAAACTGCATTCTGTTCTCCACCGTGGCTGCACCAATCTGCATTCCAACCAGCACTGCACCAGGGTTCCTTTTTCTCCGCAACCTCACCAACATTTGTCATTTATTGATTTGTTGATGGTAGCCATTCTGACAGGTGTGAGATGGTACCGCATGGTCATTTTGATTTGCATCTCTCAGATAATTAGTGACTTTGAGCATGTTTTCATATGTTTCTTGGCCTTCCTTCTGTCTTCTTTCAAAAAGTTTCTATTTAGGTCCGTTGCCCATTTTTTGATTGGATTGTTTATCTTCCTTTTGTTGAGTTGTATGAGTTCCCTGTAAATGTTGGAGATTAAACCCTTATCAATGATAACACTGGCAAATATGTTCTCCCATGTAGTGGTCTTTCTTGTTGTTTTGTTGATGGTTTCTTTTGCTGTGCAAAAGCTTTTTATTTTGATGTAGTCCCATTTGTTTATTTTCTCTTTATTTTCCATTGCCCTAGGAGCAGTATCAGTGAAGAAGTTCTTTCGGCATATGTCTGAGATTTTGCTGTCTGTAGATTCCTCTAGTATTTTTATGGTTTCCCGTCTTATGTTTAAGTCCTTTATCCATTTTGAGTTTATTTTTGTGTATGGTGTAAGTTGGTGGTCTAGTTTCATTTTTTTGCATGTATCTGTCCAATTTTCCCAACACCATTTGTCGAAGAAACTGTCTTGACTCCATTTTATGTTCATGCCTCCTTTGTCGAATATTAATTGGGCATAGTGGTTTGGGTCGGATTTCTGGGTTCTCTATCCTATTCCATTCATCTATATGTCTGTTCTTGTGCCAGTACCAGGCTGTTTTGAGAACAGTGGCTTTGTAATACAGCTCGATATCTGATATTGAGATCCCATCTACTTTTTTCTTCTTTCTCAGGATTGCTGCAGCTATTTGGGGTCTTTTTTTATTCTAGATGAATTTTTGGAGAGTTCGTTCTAGGTCTGTGAAATAAGCCATTGGTATTTTAATGGGGATTGCATTGAATCTATAGATTGCTTTGGGTAGAATGGCATTTTGATGATGATTCTACCAATCCATGAACACGGTATGTTCTTCCATCTGTTTATATCTTCCTCTGTGTCTTTTTTCAGTGTCGTGTAGTTTTCCACGTATAGGTCTTTTACCTCCTTAGTTAAGTTTATTCCTAGGTATCTTAATTTTTTTGGTATGATGGTAAACGGGATTGCTTTTTTAGTCTCTCTTTCTGTAAGTTCACTATTGGTGTATAGAAATGCCATAGATTTCTTGGCGTTAATTTTGTATCCTGCTACCTTGCCGAATTCATTTATTAAGTCTAATAATTTTTTTATGGAGTCTTTAGGGTTTTCTATGTACAGTATCATGTCGTCTGAGAATAAGGACAATTTTACTTCTTCTTTTCCAATTTGGATGCCTTTTATTCCTTCTTCTTGTCTGATAGCAATGGCTAGTACTTCCAGTACTATGTCGAACAGGAGTGGTGAGAGAGGGCATCCCTGTCTTGTTCCTGTTCTTAGGGGAAATGGTTTTAGTTTTTGTCCAATGAGTGTGATGCTGGCTGTGGGTTTATCACATATGGCTTTTATGATGTTGAGGTATGATCCTTCTATTCCCACCTTGTTGAGAGTTTTTATCAAGAAAGGGTGTTGGAGAAGGAAGGCCAAGAGACACATGAAAACATGCTCAAAGTCACTAATCATCAGAGAGATGCAAATCAAAACAATGCGATACCATCTCACACCTGTCAGAATGGCTATCATCAACAAATCAACAAACGACAAGTGTTGGAGAGGATGCGGAGAAAAAGGAACCCTCATGCACTGCTGGTGGGAATGCAGACTGGTGCAGCCACTGTGGAGAACAGTATGGAGTTTCCTCAAAAAACTGAAAATGGAACTCCCATTTGACCCAGGAGTCCAATTCCACTCCTAGGAATATATCCTAGGAAACTAGAAACACCAATCAGAAAGGCTATATGCACCCCTATGTTCATAGCAGCACAATTTACAATAGCTAAGATTTGGAAACAGCCCAGGTGCCCGTCAGCAGATGACTGGATCAGAAAACTATGGTACATCTACACAATGGAATACTATGCTGCCATAAAAAAGAAGGAATTATTACCATTTGTAGGAACCTGGATGGAATTAGAGAGCATTATGCTAAGTGAAATAAGCCAGTCAATGAAAGAAAAATACCACATGATCTCACTCATTTGTGGATAATAAAAAACATTATAAACTGATGAACAAAAAGATAGATACAGAGGCAGTAAAATATCAGACTGTCAAATTACAGTGGGAAGGTTAGGGTGAGGTGGGGGAAATAAGAGATCAACCGAAGGACTTATATGCATGCATATAAGAATAACCAACGGATGCAAAACATTGGGGGGTGAGGGCGTGTATTGGAGTGGGGTGGGGGGGGCAATGGTAAGATATGTACACATATAATACTTTAATAAAAAATATGTAAAAAAAATTTAAAAAAAGAAAGGGTGTTGGATTTTGTCAAATGCTTTTTCTGCATCAATTGATATGACTATGTGATTTTTCCCCCTCAATTTGTTTATGTGATGTATCACGTTTATTGATTTGCGGATATTGTACCATCCTTGCATCCCTGGTATAAATCCTGCTTGGTAATGGTGTATGATCTTTCTGATGTACTGCTGGATCCGATTTGCTAGGATTTTGTTGAGGATTTTGGCATCTGTGTTCATGAGGGATATTGGCCTGTAATTCTTTTTCATTGTGTTGTCTTTATCTGGTTTTGGTATTAGGGTGATGCTGGCTTCATAGAATGAGTTTGGAAGTGTTCCTTCCTCTTGAATTTTTTGGAATAGTCTGAGGAGGATATGTTTTAGTTCTTCCTTGAATGTTTGGTATAACTCTCCTGTGAAGCCATCTGGGCCTGGGCTTTTGTTTCCTGGAAGCTTTTTGATGACTGCTTCAATTTCTTCCATAGTTATTGGCCTATTGAGATTTTTAGAATCTTCCTGATTGAGTTTTGGAAGGTTGTATTTTTCTAGGAATATGTCTATTTCCTCCAGGTTGTCTAGTTTGTTGGAATAGGATTGTTCATAATATTTTTTAACAATCCTTTGTATTTCTGTGAGGTCTGTTGTTATTTTGCCTCTATCATTTCTGATTTTGTTTATTTGAGTCCTCTCTCTTTGCTTCTTGGTGAGCCTGGCTAGAGGTTCATCAATCTTGTTTATCCTTTCAAAGAACCAGCTCTTGGTTTTGTTGATCTTTTGTATTTTTTTTTTTTTTTTGGTCTCTATGTCATTTATTTCTGTTATAATCTTTATTATCTCCTTCCTTCTACTCACTCTGGGCTTTTCTTGTTGCTCTCTTTCTAATTCTTTGAGTTGTAGCATTAGATGATTTACTACCATTTTTTCTAGTTTTTTGAGGTAGGCCTGTAGAGCTTTAAACTTCCCTCTCAGGACTGCTTTCATTGTGTCCCATAGGTTTTGGATTGTTGTGTTTTTATTGTCATTAGTTTCCAGAATGTTTTTAATTTCTTCTTTGATCTCATTGGTAACCCAATCAATATTTAATACCGTGTTTCCCCGAAAATAAGACAGTGTCTTATATTAATTTTTGCCCCCAAAGACACCCTAGGTCTTATTTTCAGGGGATGTCTTATATTTCCATGAAGAAAAATATGGTACACATTTATTGTTAAATGAAAATAAAGGAAATTTATTACCTGTATACGGTACGGTAGTTGTCAACACAAACCAGACAAACTGTGAATCCTACAGTATCAAGAATTTACTCATTTATTCAATGACAATCATGTCATCATCTTCTGGAACATCATCATAACAATCCAATTCCTGAATTTCCTGGTGAATTTCTTGTGACTCCATTTCTTTCAGAATCAGTGGACCAAATCTCTCATGTTTAGCAATAGCACTGTCTTTAAATGAGTACTTCTTGTCAAGGTAGCCTGCTCGCAGTGCATTTGCAATGCAACTGTCAGTGATTTTCTCCCATGAATTCTTCACCCAAGTCACAACTTCTTCCAGTTTAGGTTTCACAAAGTTTCCATGCTGATTTCTCTCCATTCTATTTTCTTTTTTTGTTTTTTTCTTTTTTTTTTAAATATATTTTATTGATATTTTACAGAGAGGAAGGGAGAGGGATAGAGAGCTAGAAACATCGATGAGAGAGAAACATCGATCAGCCGCCTCCTGCACACCTCCCACTGGGGATGTGCCCGCAACCAAGGTACATGCCCTTGACCGGAATCGAACCCAGGACCCTTCAGTCCGCAGGCCGACGCTCTATCCACTGAGCCAAACCAGTTTCGGCATCCATTCTATTTTCAATGTAGTCATTAATTTCCATGCGCAAATTGTCTTTGAATGGCTTGATTATTGCAATATCAAGAGTCTGGAGATAGGCCGTCATTCCTGCGGGAATCATTATCTGATCTATTTTTCTTTTGTGAAGAAATGTCTTCACGTCTTTAGTGCGGTGAGTGCTGGCTGCATCCCAGACTAGCAGACCTCTTTGGCTCCCTCACATAACAAGCGGCAGCATTAAATCGACCCACTTCCTTATAACTGCTTGTGTGGCCCTGGCTTTTTCAGTTTCAAGAATAAAAACGCCCAAAACACATTCAACCTTTTCCTTCTTGCCCTTAGAAATGATTAAAGGTGGGATTTTAGTGCCATCCAGACGAATTGCCAAAATACAGGAAACACGTGCACTTTCGTAAGCAGTGGAGGGAATGTACGCTAAGGAGGCACCCCGCTGTTCAATTGTTGTTTGAGATGATTGGCCCATAAACACTGCAGTTTCATCCATAGCAATCATGTTGGAAAGATTGTATTTAGAGAAGTCAGCATCATCAATAAAGGACTTGAATGCAAGTGCTCGCTTAATAACTTGAGTATCTTCCAACCTAAACAATGTTGTAGATCTTCTTAAAGACAGTTCACTTCGCTGAAAAAAATTATCCAGCCAGTGTTGTGATGCTTTGGTCTTCACGGGCTATGTCAAACTGTGGTGCCATTGCAAGGGCAAATTCTTGAATCTGAGCCCTATTCACAACCAAAGCCTTTGCTCTCCTGTCAACAACCCATTCACAGATCAGGTCTTCCAGCTCGGAAAATAATGGTTGCCGACCTGATCCACACTTGCGCTTTTTAGCATTTCCCTTGTCCACTTGTTCAATGAGGTTACCATACTCTGCTCGCCATTTTCAGACCATTCGGATACTCAACATCTTCTCTTTGCAGAAAGCAGTAAGATTTTGGCCCCAAGAGTCTTCCACAATTCCTTTCTTGTAGCTTTTTTCTTTTTGCGCTCATTTCTAGGGGTAAAAAATAAGGAATTGGGGTATCAAGGTGGGGGGAGGGGGATCACTCAAAATGACACAGGGGGGATCAGAGGGGAGAATAAAAATGGCACAGGAGAATCAGAGGGGGGATTACCATTTTAGTAACCCCTTTTGATCCTCCTGTGTCACTTTGATTGCCCCCTCTGATCCTCCTGTGTCATTTTAAGTGATCCCCCTCCCCCCACCCCTGTGCCACTGAACACCTTCACCAGACATCCCCCCTACCCCTTTATCAGACATTTACCCCCTGGGGCCTGCCTGGGGACTGTCACTGGGCTTGCTGGGGCCTGGATCTGGGCTGGAGCAGGATCTGCCACTGACTGAGAACCTTCAGTCATCATGAAGGCGGCCGCGAGCATCAGGTAGTGTCACCAGAGACAGACCAGCACTCACCACCTTCGCCACGTCCCATCCGCTCTAATCCTCCTGTTCTTCTACACGCATCTGCAAAAGTCTCCTCCTCTCTCCCGCCCCGCGCTCACCGCTCACTCCGACCTCCGCTCCGCCTCCACACAGCAGTGACATCAGGACTCCGCGTAACGTCACTGGTTGCTAGACGCCAGTCGGGGCGGCCCTAGCGACCAGTTTACGGTAAATTAATTTTTATTCTGAGACAGAGCCTGGGGCCTTATTTTCGGGGGATGCCTTATATTTCACTCAGAAGGAAACCTGTAAGTAGGTCTTATTTTCAGGGGATGTTTTATTTTCGGGAAAACACGGTAACATGCTATTAAGCTTCCAAGTGTTTGAGTGTTTTGGATTGTTTTTATTGTAGTTTATTTCTAATATTATGCCATTGTGGTCTAAAAAGATGCTTGGTATGATTTCAATCTTCTTGAATATTGGGGAGACTTTGCTTGTGACCCAGTATGTGGTCTATTTTTGAAAATATCCCATGTGTACTTGAGAAGAACGTATATTCCGCAGCTTTGGGGTGAAATGTTCTGAAGATGTCAATTAAGTCCATCTGATCTAGTGAGTCATTTAGGATTGTTGTTTCTTTGCTGATTTTTTTGTCTAGAGGATTTACCCAGTGATGTCAGTGGTATATTAAAGTCCCCTACTATTATTGTATTGTTGTCTATCTCTCTCTTGATATCTTCCAGGAGATTTTTTATGTATTTGGGTGCTCCTGCATTGGGTGCATATATGTTTATCAGGGTTATATGCTCTTGTTGTATCGATCCCTTTAGTATTATGAAGTGGCCTTCCTTATCTCTTGTTATGGCCTTCACTTTGAGGTCTATTTTGTCAGATATAGGTATTGCTACCCCAGCTTTTTTTTTCATTTCCATTTGCCTTCAAAGATATTTTTCCATCCCTTCACTTTCAGTCTGCGTGAGTCCCTTGTTCTGAGGTGGGTCTCTTGTAGACAGCATATATATGGGTCATGTTTTTTTATCCATTCAGCCACTCGATGTCTTTTGATTGGAGCATTTAGTCTGTTTATGTTTAAAGTTATTATTGAAAGATACTTGTTTGTAGCCATTTTTATTTTTTGAGGCTGTGTTCCTTCTTACCTTTTTGTTTCTTCTTTTTACAGCATTCCCTTTAGCATTTCTTGAATTGCTGGTTTGGTAGTGATAAACTCCCTTAGCCTTTTTTTGTCTGTGAAGCTCCTGATTTCCCCTTCAATTTTGATTGATAGTCTTGCTGGACATAATATTGTTGGATTGAGTCCCTTGCTTTGCATCACTTTGTATATCTCCTTCCATTCCCTTCTAGCTTGATGTGTTTCTGTTGAGAAATCATTTGATAATCTGATGGGGGATCCTTTGTAGGTAACTCTCTGTCTCTCTCTTGCAACCTTTAAGATTCTCTCTTTGTCGATAATAATTGCTATTGTAATTTATGGTGTGTCTTGATGTGGGTCTTTTGGGATTCATCTTGCTTGGGACTCTTTGTACTTGAGTAACTTTTTTCTTTTCAATATCAGGGAAGTTTTCTATCATTATTTCTTCAAATAAATTTTCTAATCCTTGCTGCTCTTCTTGTCCTTCTGGCAGCCCTATTATACGTATGTTATTTCATTTTGCATTGTCCAAAAGCTCCCTTAGGCTCTCCTCCTGCTTTTTAATTTTTTTCTCTAGTTGCTGTTCAGATAGGGCTTGTTTCTGTACCTGATCTTCTAACTCGCTGATTCGGTCCTCTGCTTCTTCTAGTCTACTGTTGAAGCCTTCCATGGTGTTTTTTATTGTAGCTAAATCATTTTTCATTTCTTCCTGATTTTTGCATAGGTTGTTGATTTTCTCATCCATCCGGTGTATGAACTGTATGACCATTATTCTAAATTCTTTTTCTGTCATGTTGCATGCTTCCGTTTCACTTATTTCCTTACTTGGCGATTCCTCCTTTTCTTTCCTCTGGGGATTGCTTCGTTGTCTCCCCATTTTGACTATCACCAGAAGGTTTATATGTTGAGTTACGGGAGCCTGGACCATGTGCAGTGGGAGTTTTGCACCCCCCAAGTGTCACTGAAGAGCTCTGATACCAAGACGTGCGGTTGCTGTGGGTTGGTGGGAACCACGCTCACTCTGGGTCAGAGTCACAGGCGCTTAGTGTGGCCTCGTGTGTGCACCTAGAATCAGGGACCCTGCCTGCGCCACGTTGAAACAGAGAACCCACTGGCGTGTGCCAAAAATCAAAGTCCCTATTGCATGTCAGGAGTCAGAGGTTCCCTGTGTCCATGCCAAGAATCGAGTATCAGAGTCTCTGTTTCTTGGTGCTACCTCACACTAAGAATCAGGTCCCTGTGTGCACATGCACCAAGAATTGGAGTCACTGGCTCTTAGCGTGAAAGTACTGGGAATCAGGGATCTCAGGTGCATGTAATGAGAAACAGAGTCTAGTCACTGGAGGTCAATGCTGCCTCTTGTGTGGAGATTCAGGGTCCCCGATCTGCCCGGGAGACCGGGTTGCTCAGTCACACTGTGTTGGCAGGAGGTCCACTTCTGCCCTGAGGTAAACAGCCTTCTGTGTGTGCTTGCCCTGAATCAAAGTCAGGTGGCTCTGCCCCTTAGTGTGGGTGTGGGGTCTGGTCATGCGGGTGTGCATTGTGGAAAACAAACTCCCTGTGTCCATGTACCCAGGCTCAAATTCAGCGCTGCCTTCCTGTGTGGGCACAGGTTCTGGTCGTGGGGAACAAATTCCCTGAGACCGCACATCCAGGTTCAAATTCACCGCAGCCTCTCTGCTAAGGTGCAGGGTCTGGTCATGGAAAACAAACTCCCCGGGTTTGCACCCCCAGGCTCAAATTCAGTGCTGTCTCCCTGTGTGGGCATAGGATCTGGTCGCAGAAGACAATCTCTCCAAGTTCGTGCACCTATGCTAAAATTCAGGACTGCCTCCCTGCCTGGGCGTGGAGACGAGTCACGGGAAACAAATTCCCCGAGTTCGCAAGTCCGGGGTCAAGTTCAGCGCTGTTTCCCTGCCCTGCGTGGGCATGGGATCTGGTCACAGAAGACCACCTCCCTAGGGATGAGCGGCTAGGCTCGAATTCTGCTCAGTCTCCCTGCCTGGGCTCAAAGACTAGTCATGGGAAACAAACTTCCCGTGTCTGACACCAAGGCTCAAAGTCAGGCAGAGTCACCACTGCTTTGTGTGTGCAGAAAGCCTTATTGTGCGGCTGGGGTCTGGTAGTTTCTATGTCGCTGCTGCGGGGGCGGCGAGGGAGGGGGATTGGTTTTGTGACTCACAGAAATCTGCGGCCGGGTGCCTGGAGTCCTGGTGTCCCTGGGTCTGCAGCTGTGGTGGCAGGTCTTCTACTAGAGCGGCTGTAGGGTCCTGGTTTGCTTCCGAGACCAGACTGGGTGGTGGCAAGGCTAGGATCCTAGTCTCAAGCAGTTCTGTTCTTCAAGATGGCGTGGTCTCTGTGCCGCCGGTGTCCTCCCCTGAGTGTTGCGGCGGCCGTGGGGTTTTGCCATCTAAGACTGCCCAGATTGGCAGCCCCCTGGAAAAACTGCAGGGTCTAACTGTCCCTATTTCACTCACACACACACCCACACAGGTCCACACACACCTCTATCGCTCCCTCACTGTCTCACACACTCTCCCTCCCTACCTTCCTGCCGGTTGCCATCTTGCCTCCCCACCACAAAAACAATCTTAAAGAAGAACAAAGTTGGAGGACTCACACCCCGATTTCAAAACTTACTACAAAATTACAGTAATTGAGATACTGTGGTGGTATTAGACATATAGATCAATGGAATAGAACTGAAAGTTCAGAGACAAACCCCACATTTACAGTCAGTTGATTTTCTATAGGATGCCAAGACAATTCAGTGGGGAAAGCATAGCCTCTTCAACAAAAGGTGTGGTGACAACTGGATATCCACCTGCAAATAATTAAATTGGACCCCTTCTTCACACCATAAACAAAAATTAACTGAAGATGGATCACAGACATAATATAAGAGCTAAAATTTTAACTCTTAGAAGAAAACATAGGGGTAAATCTTCATGACCTCAGATTTGGCAATGGTTTCTTAGATATGACACCAAAGTACATGTGTCAAAAGAAAAAAATAGATAAATTGGACTTCATCAGGATTAAAAACCTTTGTGCCTCAAAGAATATCATCAAAAAAGTGAAAAGACAACCCACAAAATGGGAAAAAACATTTTCAGGGAATGATAAAAATGCTCTAAAACTGACCATGGTGATGGTTGCATAATCTTTGTGAATCCCCAAAGATTGCAGTTTATTTAGATTGGGGCATCAGGATTTTAAAAAAACTCAGGTGACCCAAATGTGCAGCAAAGCTAGAGAACCACCAGTCTGAGCTAATCACAGTCACTTTGCTAGGGATTAGTTTAGGCATGGGCATATGTGCAACTCTGGCCAACAAGATGTAAGAAGTTTTTCTGGGGTTTCTAGGACAGCTTTCTAGCAAGAGTTATAGGAAAGGAAACCTCTTATTTTGAACATTGTGTCTGAAATTGCAGCAGCTGTCTTACAGCCATGAAAAGAATTAGTTTAAGGGAAAAGCTGACACACTAAGAATTCCAGAGGAGAAATATGTCAAAGAACTTGGGACCTCAATGACTCAGTTGAGCTGCTGAGTGAAGCAACCCTTGAGTCACCTGAATTCTGGACTTCTTATAATGTGAGATAAATTTCCTTATTTTTCAAATCTTTTAGAGTTGGGTTTTCTGATATTTGCAGACCAAAGTATCCTCACAAACTGAGATCCATTTAAGGAGCAAGTGAGGAAGACCAGCCTACAAAAGAGAATGAGAAGAAGAGGACAGAAAATAAGAGAGAAAAAAAAAAAGAGGATATCTATATATATAAAAGCTTAAGTGACCGTTACAACCTGTTGACTGAACAAGGTCACTATGACACGCACTGACCACCAGGGGGCAGACGCTCAATGCAGGAGCTGCCCCCTGGTGGTCAGTGTGCTCCCACAGCCAACCTCCCGCTGCTGGCCAACCTCCCGTGATTCCTCCCCCGGCTGGCTGATCCCCATTAGCCCCAATTGCCGGCCAGGCTGAGGGACCCCACCCGTGCATGAATTCGTGCACCAGGCCTCTAGTAGTATCATAAAAGGCCAAAAACAAAGAATAGTTTAAGAAGAAAGGAATAGTCATCAGTGAAAAATGTTTCATAGCAGTTAAGATAAGGCTGAGAGTGCTGTGAAATACAATTCATTTTGGCTTTTATCCAGCTGCAACAGTACTCTGGCATAGATGACCTCTGCACATAGACCTACATCATCCAATCAGTATCTTTGGAAAATAGTCTGGCAGTTCCTCACCAGTGTCTCTTTAAGTTCAAATAAATTAGAATTTAATAAAATTTAAAATTTACATTCTCAGATTTCAATTGCTCAACAGTCACAGTACTGGGCTGATATAAAACATTTCTGTCATCACAGAAAGTCTTATTGGACAACATTTACCTAAACCATTTGGAGCCTCTGTCATTTTGAATCCCAAGGTCAAATCTGTTATCCCTTTTATTCATGTTTCTCTCCCCAGAGCCTTACCTTTGGGTAACAGCTACTGTTCTATCCCCCTTATTTTCCATAGATAAACATAGGTATAGACACTCTTTCTTTTTGTGTCAGATAGTTTCCATTTGTCCTTCAGATCCACTCTCTACGTTTTTCCACCCTGTTCTGTATGTACCCCAGGAGGCTGATCCATGGCTTCCATCCTTCTCATTTGTGGTTGGGTGTGGCCAACGGAAGCACTAGCAGAGGTCAGAGGAGGAAGGAGAGACATTGGGACATTTATGCCTTGGCCTGCTCCATCGGGACAGTTTCAAGAAAACTGAGACAGTTGATTACTCTCCCTTTCAGTATCCTTTAATTTGATATTTATCCACAGGCTAGTCTTTAAAAATTCATGGGTACAACGACTTATCTCTCCTTTACTAAGCTACTTGTGTAAGGTTCGCTCCTCTCTACCTATTTTGATTTTATCTTGGGAGCTACTGGTTTCTGTCAGATTTTTTCCATCTACTTGCATTCAGTGCCTTTGTTTCTGGCTGTATTTTTGCATTCATACCCCATGGTATTTTCTTTCCAGAGTGAGAAGTCATACACAGTACCTGTCTGGAGATATAAACCATGTAATATTTAAAGATGTTTCCTTAAGTCTATAACGTTTGTGGAAGTAAAATCTAGGTTATTTTCTTTTAATATATTTTATTGATTTTTTTTATTTATTTATTTTTTTTTTTACAGAGAGGAAGGAAGAAAGATAGTTAGAAACATCAATGAGGGAGAAGCATAGATCAGCTGCCTCCTGCACACCCCCTACTGGGGATGTGCCCGCAACCAAGGTACATGCCCTTGATCGGAATCGAACCTGGGACTCTTCAGTCTGCAGGCCGACGCTCTATCCACTGAGCCAAACTGGTTAGGGCTCTAGGTTATTTTCTTGCTACTGCCTGTCTTGGGATCTTTGAGTAACCATTCACTCGGGGCAATCAGGATCTGAAAGTTTCTCTTTTATTTTTGGTGTAAAGAGAATACTGAATTCGCTTTAAGGGTTACTTAAAGTGACTTTAGCCCACTTAAGCTGTATCTTTCGGGTGTTGGCTCCTAGTTAAAAGATTAATATTCTCTAAATGGATGCCATATTAGCTACAAGCTATTCTGAAGTTCAGAGTATAGTTTTGGGCCCAGGGTCTAAGACCCCAGAACTACAAGCAGAAGCTGAAATGAAATGAGTTACTGCTTAGCCCTAAAGGTGAAAATGGGGTTAAACAGGACTTGTGGAGTGCCCCCTTCCCTGGAAAGATTGCCCACCAACTTGGCTATTGTCTACTCAAAAGAAAAAGTCACACTACTTTAAGGAATTTTCCTTAGGAAGAAAATCTTGATTTTCCACTCTGTGATAGGTCTCCTCCACCCCCAGCCTCCAGTTCCCAAAACAGAGGCTTTGGTTCTGTTTCCTGTCTCTCCTGTTTGCTGACTGCTGAACCTTCTATGACCTATCAGGCCAGTTATCAACGAACGTCTAGGTAGTTCGAAATCCTTCTGATGGCACAGACTTGCAGGAAAGGGGGGAAATGTTTCTTCCCAGAAACTTTTTTTTTTTTAAATATGTTTTATTGATTTTTTACAGAGAGGAAGGGAGAGGGAGAGAGAGTTAGAAACATCAATCAGCTGCCTCCTGCACACCCCCTACTGGGGATGTGCCTGCAACCAAGGTACATGCCCTTGACCAGAATAGAACCTGGGGGCCCTTGCGTCCGAAGGCCAATGTTTTATCCACTGAGCCAAACCGGTTAGGGCCTTCCCAGAAGTTTAATAAAGCTTCATTTCACTCACAATCCAGGTTGCCCGTCCACTCCGTGATTCTTAACGGTGACTGCACATTAGGATCACCTGAGAAGCTTTCCCCTTCCAGACAGGTGAGTCAGACTGCCTGCGGTTTAAAACCCCCAGGGTAATTATTTTTTAAAGCTCTCCAAGTGATTGCAATGTACAGACAGGGTTAAGAATCCCAGCTTTACATTTTAAGAATATCCATGCATAGGCATACTATGGCTATCTCTGCGGCATAGGCAGAAGTCATTGATCAACCTAGAAGCACATGGAGAGACTTTCATTCTCTTTGTTTCTCACCATATAAAAAAACTACCCACCCCAGCACTGCTCCCCATGACACCAGCTGGCTGACGGCACATTCCTGACAACCATTATCCCGAGGTCCCAGCGAATCATGGCACAGGTTTTTTACAGTTAGTCCTATTCTCCCCCCACATGTGGCAGCGGAGCAGCTGTCTCCGCTGTAATAAGCGGTGGACTACCAGACAGAAGACGGGGATTCTAATCTCATTCCCCACCTAAGTAGTTGTGAGGCATGAGTCAGGTCATTTAATATCTTTGAGACTTTATAAAATGGGATAATTTAACCGTCTCGCCTATCTACTTCACAGACTTGTGTGAAGATCACATGAAATGTGAAAGCAGTCATAAACCATAAGTTGCCATTTTGAGATAACAACATGACCATATACTTGGGACAGAGCAGAGCCCTTCCTCCCTTATTTTGTCTAAGTAGTTTCCCCTTTCATCTCAAGGGATGGCATGTAGAAAAGCGGGTGGAGAAAGAAGCATGCGTACAAGAATGCATTTTTGCAGTGTTTACAAAGGAATACCATGTACAATTCAGGGGTCCTCAAACTTTTTAAACAGGGTGCCAGTTCACTGTGCCTCAGGCTGTTGGAGGACCGGACTATAGTTTTTAAAAAAAAAACTATGAACAAATTCCTATGCGCACTGCGGGCCCGGAACGAGTCGGCTACTAAACAGGACTGGCAGCGGCACCCGGTGGGCCGGATAAATGTCCTCGGCAGGCTGCATGTGGCCCGCGGGCCATAGTTTGAGAACCCCTGATACATATTGAAAAAAATATGAGATAGATTTATATAACACAGGATGATGCTAATGACATATTGTTAGGTGAAAAATGGAATTGCAGCACGCCTGCAGAGTATGACCTAATTTTAAAATGATTTAAGAATATGTTTGTTGCCAAAACCGGTTTGGCTCAGTGGATAGAGCATCAGCCTGTGGATTGAAGGGTCCCAGGTTCGATTCCGGTCAGGGGCACGTGACTTGGTTGCGGGCACATCCCCAGTAGGGGGTGTGCAAGAGGCAGCTGATCGATGTTTCTCTCTCGTCGATGTTTCTAACTCTCTATCCCTCTTCCTTCCTCTCTGTAAAAAATCAATAAAAATATATTTAAAAAAAAAAAAAAAAGAATATGTTTGTTAGTGAATGGAAACTCTAAAAGGATACATTCCAACCGGTTAACACCAGATTTGATTGGGAAGGAGACTTTTATTTTTCCTTCGTACATTTCTGTAATATTTGAATAGTTTTATGATGAGCATATATCATTTCCATAATTTTAAATATATACTAAAATGCAAATTGAGGAGAAAGAGAGGCAATGAGGATATTATAGCCTAAGGTGAGTAAAGAGTCAGAGAAAGTGTAATTGCCTTAAAGTTGTTCTAATGCCTGGGCTCAGACAAAGCCTGCTCCAAGGTGAAGAAGAGTCCAAAAATGTGTATTCCTCACAGTCCGTTATCAACAACTTTAAGAATTCACAGAAAAGGTAAGAGGTGTCAGGAGGCTGAAAATAGTCAAAGGTTCTGGTTTTTAAACAGGAAAAGTATTGCTTCTGGAAACTGCAAACTACAAAGTCTGAGACTCATCAAGAAAAGTCTAGAGTGGATTGTTAAGCAGTTGGTTTGTGAACACCTAAAAGGGCACGTGGTGATCACCAGAGGCTGACAGGGATTCCCTAAGAACAAATCACAACAAAATCACCTCTTTTCTTTTTGGTAGGGCAACTAGGTCAGTAGATCAGGGGACTATCACAGACTTAGTGTATATGTGTTTTTTTAAAGTTATATTATGATACTGAATATATATTTTAAAACATTTTTTATTGATTTTTTTTTTTAGAGAGAGAGAAAAGAAGAGGGAGAGAGAGAGAAACATCAATATGAGAGTGGCTGCCTCCTGCACAACCCCTGCTGGGAATCGAGCCCACAACCCAAGCATGCACCCTGCCTGGAATGGAATTGAACCCACAGCCTTTCAGTGCACAGGACGACGCTAACCCAACCGAGCCACACTGATCAGGGCAGACTGTATCTTGATTTCAGCAAAGCCTTTCCCAAAGTCTCTCACAATATCTTTTTGTAAAATATGTGAAATGGAAGTTATTAAGTGATTCATGGCTAATTAAATATCATATCAATGTATCTGGTCTTCAACCCTGTTTTCTTTTATATTTTTATCAACAGCCTAGATAGAGACATTGAAGGCAGCCTTACCAAGTTCTCAGATGGCACAAGGGAGGAAGGACTAGACACTAGCTAAGCACAGAGTGTATTCAAGATATTCTTAGTTTGCCGAAACCGGTTTGGCTCAGTGGATAGAGCGTCGGCCTGCGGACTGAAGGGTCCCGGGTTCGATTCCGGTCAAGGGCATGTACCTTGGTTGCGGGCACATCCCCAGTGGGAGGTGTGCAGGAGGCAGCTGATCGATGTCTCTCTCTCATCGGTGCTTCTAGCTCTCTATCCCTCTCCCTTCCTCTCTGTAAAATATCAATAAAATATATATATATATAAAAAGATATTCTTAGTTTAATGGAATGTCAAGCTGAAATCAGCAAAGGAACTAATGGGTTATACTAGGATGGGAAATGTCAGTTCCATGTAAGAAATACTTCTTAACTACAGTTGTCCAACAATGGATTCTGCAATAGATTATCAGTTAAAAGAAAATTGGAGGGGTAAGAGATTGGTCCATCAAATGTTCCTGTAAGTGCAAAATTATTTGAATTCAACTATAAAATTTATAACAGACACTAAGTACTAACAGATTTCAAAGATAGTGAAAGACTATTTTAGGGCATAATATTTGTTTTCATAGAGTAAACAAGAACTGAGCAGAACCTTGAAGGATCAGTAAATGGATATTGATGCGTGAAAGAGAGTAGGTCATTCCAGGATGTCATAAAGCATAGAAGCAAGACTAACATGGCATTTCCGAGTCAGGAGGTGACTGGCCTGACTGTGGTGTTAGTAAGAAAATAAGGCCGCAACCAGATCATGCAGGATTCAAAACCAGGAAAGAAGTTCACACCCTGTACAACAGAGAAGTGATCAGTCAGGCTCTGCTTGCGGGCATCAGAAACCAACTCTGGCAAACTTCAAGGGAGGAGTTTATTGGAAACATATCAGAACCAATAAGAAGCCTGGAGAATCAGGTTTGGAAGCATTAGAAAGCAAGGTGGCCTCCAAGAGCTAAAAAGCAGGAACCAGAAGAGTGGTCTTGAAGCAGGCCAGAGCTCCACGCTAGGATGAATGAATACCCAACCATGTTTGATCTCTTTATCACACTGCTAAGGATTCAAATAGGGGGACAGTGTGTCCCAAAGCCCGAGCTTGGATCACATGCCCTTCTCATAGCTTAAGAAGATGAGTACTGGATTAACAGTTTTTCCAAACTACATCCAATAGGAAGAGAGAATTCCCCAAAAGGGAATGAGGTATGAAGGAGAAATAAATGCTGAGCATCCAAAAGCAACTAAAGGTCACTATTGGCACCATTGTAGGTTCTGAGCAAGGTAGCAACATGATGAAAATAGCGCTATAGGGAGATATGGCAATTTGCAAATGGACTAGAGGAATGAAAATCTAAAGATGAAGGTAGGTAGAGGGTGAATAGGTAGAGCACAGAGGATTTTCAAAGCAGTGAAAATACTCTGCATGATATTATAATGATGGATACATGTCATTATACATTCATCCAGTCCTTTTAGAAAATAAGAATGTATTTCAGCCCTAACCGGTTTGGCTCAGTGGATAGAGCATCGGCCTGCGGTCTGAGGGGTCCCGGGTTCGATTCCGGTCAAGGGCATGTGCCTTGGTTGCGGGCACATCCCCGGTGGGGGGTGTGCAGGAGGCAGCTGATCGGTGTTTCTCTCTCATCGATGTTTCTGACTCTCTAGTATGCATATAAGATCTTTGGTTAATCTTTTCCCACCCTCCCCCATTCTCCCTTCCCTCTGTGATTCATCAGTCTGTTCCATGTTTCCATGCCTGTGCATTGAGCATCTGCCCCCTGGTGGTCAGTGCGTGTCATAGCTACCGGTCGAACGGTTGAACGGTTGAACAGTCGAATGGTCACTTAGGCTTTTATTTATATAGAGTTCTGTAAAACATGTGGGGTTTTGTGGAGTTTGTGTGTTTGAATGTGAATGAATGGCATTATGCTGTAGCTCTCACTGTGTGATTTTTTTTCACTTACCACATCATGTCCACGTACATATGAGAGAGCCAAAATGCTCTTTAGAAACTGCTGCACTGTCGATATTTCCACCAGCAGATCATGAGAGTTCCCATTGCTACACATTTTCACCAATACCTGGTAATCTCATTTTTGCCAATGTGTTGGATATAAAGTTGCATCTTATTGATTGAGGTTAATTTTTTTTCCTAATGAGTATGAATATCTCCTCAGATTTCAGGTTTCTCCTTCAATAAACTGCTTGACTGTATCCTTTCCTCATTTTCTTCTATTAAGTTTCCTTTTGTTTCTTGATTTTCAGGAGTATCATTTATGTTCTAGAGTTGTGCAGTCCAATACAGTAGCCACTAGCTACTAACTATTAACTAGTCAGACAGGAGCTACTGAGTACATGAAATATGGCTAGTCCAAACTGACATGCACTGTAAGTGTAAAATACATACCCAATTTCAAAGACTCAGTACAAAAACCATGTAAATTATTAATAATTTTATATTGATTACTAGAGGCCCAGTGCACCAAATTCATGCATGGGGGGGGGTGTATGTGTCCCTCAGCCCAGCCTGCACCCTCTCCAATCTGGGACCCCTCGAGGGATGTCTGACTGCCTAAAACAGCAGTCAGACATCCCTCTCACAATCCGGGATTGCTGGCTCCCAACCACTCGCTGCCTGCCTGCCTGATTGCCCCTAGCCACTCCCCTGCCAGCCTGATTGATGCCTAACTGCTTCCCTGCCAGCCCCAATTGCCCCCCAACTGCCCTCCCATGCCGGCCCAATTGCCCCAACTGCCCTCCCATGCCAGCCCAGTTGCCCCCAACTGCCCTCCCCTGCAGGCCTGGTGCCCCCCCCAACTGCCCTCCCCTGCAGGCCTGGTCCCTCCCAACTTCCCTCCCTTTCAGGCCTGGTCCCTCCCAACTGCCTTCCCCTGCTGGCCATCTTGTAGTGTCCATCTTGTGTCCACATGGAGGCAGGATCTTTGACCACATGGGGGCAGCCATCTTGTGTGTTGGAGTGATGGTCAATTTGCATATTACCCTTTTATTAGATAGGATATGTTGAAATGATAGTATTTTAGATGTATTGTGTCAAATATATTGTTAAAATTTATTTTACCCATTTATTTTTATCTTTTATAATGTGGCTACTAGAAAACTTAAAATTACTTATGTAGCTCACATTATATTACTATTGGACATGCTATTCAAGATATTAATTCTTAGTTGGTTTTAGACATTGAAAATACCTTCTCTCACTCTGTCCTCCATCTTAAGTTTGCTGATGGTGTCAAATCCACTCATTTGTCACCAGACCATCACATCGCACAACTCTGGGGAAGGCATTCACATCAAGATCTATGTAGCCTTCGTGCTCGCTTCGGCAGCACATATACTAAGATCTATGTAGCCCTAGCTGGTTTGGCCCAGTGGATAGAGCATCGGCCTGCAGACTGAAGGGTCCCAAGTTTGATTCTGGTCAAGGGCACATGCCCTGGTTGCGGGCTCGATCCCCAATAGGGGGCTTGCAGGAGGCAGTTGATCAATGATTCTCTCTAATCGTTGATGTTTCTATCACTTTCTTCCCTCGCCCTTCCTCTCTGAAATCAGTAAAAATATATTTAGAAAAAAAAAGATCTCACTCCCGGAGTTGTGCAGTGTATGACATGTGCAGCCATACACAGCTCTGACACCTTGCCTTGTGGATTGCACTTTGTGTATCTTGTTTAGGAAACCCTTCTCCACAACAAGATCACAATGATATTTTCCTTGTATTATTTTTATAATTAAAAATGAAAAACAGGATGGTGTTATATCATAAAGAAGCCATAAAAGAGAGTGGTTTATAATGCCAAAAAGGTGCAGATTTTAGGCAAAAAGGAAGAAATGAGAGGAAATCATTTATATTGGATTTTATGATTTTGACTACAATGTTATCTTTCTAATTATGTTTTGGTTAGACAAATATTAAAATTTGCACTTCAAAGCGCGTGTTAACGGATGGTGAGGAAGGCAGGCCACAAGCATGCTGAATGACAGGTTGGCTCCAGTTTATAGTTTAAATAGCTGTTGAAGTTAATTCCCACAATAGGTAAAGAACTTTGATATGGATCATAAAGAACTGGCAGTAATTGCAAAGATCATAAGATAATGTTCAGATTATACTTATATCATTCACTGAAACATTATTTTTTTGGCACATCACTTGTTTACTCTGGAAAGTCAACTTTCAGATCAAGTTCAAACTGCTCTAATCTGTCAGTAGAGACAACTATAAACTGGCTCCATACAGTTCCCACATCTCATCTCCCCAGCAGATTATAGATTCCGCATAGATAGGTACCAGGTCTTACACTCATACCGCCTCATCAACATCCTGGGAGATGTCATGGTTAAAAATTGCAGCATCAGGCACTGTTTCTTAAGTCAACTAAAATTTTCTAAATTATTTGAGTAAATGCTCTGTGCTTAGCCTGAAATGACTAACATTCATTTGAGCAACTGTTTTCACCTTGAAGTAACCACCTGACCTCATACAAAGAAAAATTATAATGGCAGACGCTAGTAGAAAATAACATGTTCAAAATGAGATATCAAATGATAAGGTATTTAAAAGTTGAGGTCAACCTCAGAACTGCTAATATACCCATCACAACCACAGAAATATAGGCTTACAGTAATAAGTATTGTCTTCTTCAAACCCTTTAATTCAAGAAAGAAGTTGAAAGGTTACAAAAAGTCAAAGGTAATGAGGATAGACTCAGCTCAGACCAAATTTAGGATGTTTGGAGATTGAAGTCATTTATTCTTGATTAATACTGGGAATTCCATCTCACTTCAGGTATTAACACTTACTGGAATTTATAACAGGTAAGTCCAAATTAAAAGCTGACCTTTCATTTTACTCAGCCCTAGCTGTAGGCTTAATTATGACTGTGTGGATATATAATTTTCATTTTTAAGAGTTTGTGATACTTGTGGTACAAGTCTAGGCATTATGTTAAGAAAACCAAACATTTTTTATCTGTCTTATGACAGTTATAACTTCAGTGTCTACTGGGAGCATTTGCAGAGGCAAGAATTTGTCTTTCAACATTGTATTTGACATGAAATAGAAATATATTTCCCAAGGCTAAATTGACAATTGTACACTTTTTAAAATGCAGCTGTGATTTTTCCTAAATTCAATGTCTTTCCATGTCTCACTCCTTTTGGATTCATTCTCCTTGCTGATGTACATTCTTTGGTAGTTCTTTCATAATGTGTCTATAGATAATAAACTCTCTTAGTATTTGCATACCTGAAAAAGTCTTTTGTCCTTACTCTTCAATTATAATTAATCAGCTATGTGTACTTTTGGGTCTGCACAAAGTTCATCAAAATTTTTTCAATGAGCCCAGCCAGTGTGGCTCAGAGGTTGAGTATTGACCAGGAGTTCACGGTTCAGTTCCTGGTCAGGGCACATGGCCTGGTTGTGGACTTGATCCCAAGTGTGGGGTGTGCAGGAGGCAGCCAATCAATGATTATCTCTCATCCTTGATTCTCTCTCTCTCTCTCTCTCTGAAATCAATAAAGTATTTAAAAATTTTTTTATCAATGATATTTGATAGAAATCATGAAATTCAAACTAAGCTTTGAGGTATAATTGTATATATAAAATTCACAGAAAAAATAATACATGGGAGTACAGTGAAATCCATATTTAAATCTTGCTGATAAATCCCTTCATTCCTTTTGGAAAGTAACATGGCAACATAAGTACCGTAGCAAAGCTCATAATGTTTATTTCTGAAATCTAAATTAATTCTACTTTGGGGAGTTTAGGCTATAATCCTATCTAATAAAAGAGTAATATGCAAATTGACTGTACCTCCACTATGCCCACAAGCCACACCCACCAGCCAATCAGGAGCGAGTATGCAAATTAACCCATCTAAGATGGCTGCGACCACAGAGAGAGTAGGAGGCTTGGGTTTCCCTGACAATGGAGGAAGCCAAGCTTTCCGCCTGCCCTGGCAGGCCCAGGCCTCAACTCAAGGCTACAAAGTTTCAATTATAGAAGATAAATAAATCCCATATACCAGGGCCTCCGCTTGGGTTGCCGGGGGGCATGGCTGGCCTGCAAACCACCACAAGACCCTCACCCAGGCTGCCCCATGCCCCAAGGGAACCCCCACCCTGATCCGGGACACCCTTCAGGGTAAACCAGCCAGCCCCCACCCGTGCACCAGGCCTCTATCCTATCTAATGCTATATAATAAAAGAATAATATGCAAATTGACCATCACTCCAACACACAAGATGGCTGCCCCCATGTGGACACAAGATGGCCGCCACAAGATGGCCAGCAGGGGAGGGCAGTTGGGAGGGACCAGGTCTGCAAGGGAGGGCAATTGTGGGCAATCAGGCCAGCAGGGGAGGGCAGTTGGGAGGGACCAGGCCTGCAAGGGAGGGCAGTTGGGGGTGATCAAACCTGCAGGGGAGGACAGTTATGGGTGACCAGGCCAGCAGAGGAGGGAAGTTGGGGGCAACCAGGCCTGCAGGGAAGGGAAGTTGGGGGGGACCCAGGCCTGTAGGAGAGAGCAGTTGCAGGGGACCAGGCCTGCAGGGAAGGGCAGTTGGGGGGACCAGGCCTACAGGTGAGGGCAGTTAGGGGTGACCAGGCCTGCAGGGGAGGGCAGTTAGGGGCAAATAGGCTGGCAGGGGAGCAGTTAGGCATCAATCAGGATGGCAGGGGAGTGGTTAGGGGGTGATCAGGCTGGCAGGCAGAAGCAGTTAGGGGCAATCAGGAAGGCAGGCAGGTGAGCAGTTGGGAGCCAGCAGTCCTGGATTGTGAGAGGGATGTTCGACTGCCCATTTAGGCCCGATCCAGGTAGGGGTCCCAGATTGGCGAGGGTGCAGGCTGGACTGAGGGACACCCTCCTGCCCCCCGTGCACGAATTTCGTGCACCGGGCCTCTAGTTAGAAATAATTTAGGAAAAAATTTTACAGAAGATTAAAGCTATGTGCATGAAGTTGTTCATACCAGGTATATAATAGTGAAAAATCAGAAACAAATGTTTTTGTAAGTTATACTCTTAAGTTTCAAACCACAATTATAATGGTGTTTTATTGAGACATAATAGCATGGCTTATAAGGATGACATAATTCCAGAACTAGAAAGTCTTAAAGCATAAGACATTAAATTGTTTTGTCATCACCAAAGCAACATTAAGCTTTCCATTCCAATTTGTACTCTGCCTTTAGGAGACTGGAATACTCTAACTCTGCTTCTACTACTCCTAATATTACCGAACTATTTCTCTTACGTCTCAAGTTCAAATGCCCTCAAAAAGAGCATCTGATTGTTTTGGACATTCACTATGCAATATTGGGGGTCTTTGTTGGGCAGAGCTTTTACACAGACTATATCATAAACCTCTAACCATAGTCCAGTCTCCATAGTTGTGGTCCAGTTAGTAGTAGCAGTAAGGAGAGCAAGGTTGTATGATACATTTTTCTTTACTCTTGAGGTTGCATTATTTTTGCAACCTAAAAAATAAAGATAAAGCTTTCTTAATGAACATTACTTAGTTATATGTATACTTAATACAAGTTGCCCTTAATTGTCCATTTTTAAAAACAAAAACATGACTAAGCTCTGTCAGCATAATTCATATTTGCAGAAAGACTTCTGAAATTAGAAAAGGTCATAGCCCAGCAGAGAGAGATTTCTGGGTTTCCATTCATTCATTTCTCATTTCATGGTTCTTAATAAATCTGTTCCTGACATTAGTCTTCAAACCTATCTATAGAAATGATAACACTTTTCACATAAGCAGAAAGGATGCTGAGAGAGACTTACCTATAATATATCAGAGAAAAACATATCTAGGAAAGGTCTGTCCATGTTATGCGTAAGCAGAATGAAAAGAAAAGAAAAACATTAAGCATAAATGAAATAAAACAGATAGCAACTATGCAAATATAGTTATCAAAGAAAACAGTAATATGAAAAGGAACATGGCAGGCCAAATGCATTCTGGAAAATATAACACGGAGAATAGAAAACACGCAAGAGTTCTTTGTGCTAGCATGTTTTTTATAAAGTAAGAATTTATTACATAATATTGTTTCTCTAATATTGTTTTAGCTCTACAAATAGTAGCTTTGAACTAGTATAACTCATTTTGCCAGTTCAGTAGTCTCAAAGTGTGGTCCAGGACCCTTTACAGAGAGTTCATGAAGTCAAATTATTTTCATGATAATACTAAGATGTCATTTGCATTTTTGAAAAAACATTCATTCTCTCATGAGTGAATATTGGACTCCTGCAAAGGTCACATGGTGTGTATTACCATAAAAGACTGAATGCAGAAGCAGGTCTGAAAATTCAGCTGTCTTCTATTAGACCAGACATTAAGGAGGCTTTTATTTTATTTTATTTTATTTTATTTTATTTTATTTTCTAAATATATTTTTATTGATTTCAGAGAGGAAGGGAGAGGGAGAGATAAAAACATCAATGATGAGAGAAAATCATTGATCAGCTGCACGCCCCCAACTGGGGATTGAGCCAGCAACCTGAGCATGTGCCTTTGATTGGCATCGATCCCCTGACCCTTCAGTCTGTAGGCCAGTGCTCTATCCACTGAGCCAAACCGGCTAGGCTTGTTTTTGGTTTTTTGTTTGTTTTTTTGTGGGTTTTTTTTGGTAATCCTCACCTGAGGACATTTTTCCATTGATTTTTCTTTTTTTAGGGAGAATGGAAGAGAGGAAAAGACAGAGAGAAACACATGGATTGGTTGCCTCCTACACCAGCCCCAACCAGGGCCCAGGCCTGGGAGAAGTCTGCAACTAAGGTACATGCTCTTGACCTGAATCAAACCTGGGACCCTTTGGCCCACAGGCTGATGCTCTATCCACTGAGCCAAACCAGCTAAGGCAAGGAGGCTTTTAAAATGTGAAACTGTCCAGCCAGCATGGCTCAGTGGTTGAGCATTGACCTATGTACCAGGAGATCACAGTTTAATTCTCAGCTGGGGCACATCCCAAGATAGGGGCATGCAAGAGGCATCCAATCAATGATTCTCTCTCATCATTGATGTTTCCATCTCTCTATCCCTTTCCCTTTCCCTCTAAAATCAATAAAAATATATTTTAAAAAAATGTGAAACAATGCCTTCTCCTGAAATTTTTTGTTTTGGAAAATATAGTTTCCATTATTTTCATGAAATGTGTTATTTATGTTAACATGTAATGCAGTTATTATTTTAAATGAATTAATAAATATTTTTTAAATTTCTCTATTTTAATTTCTAATATGGAAAACAGTGGCTGATAAAATCCTCATATACAAGTTCTTTAGGGTCCTCAATATTTTTAAAGAGTATAAAGATCCTGAGACCTAAAAGTTTGAGAATCGCTGGTCCAGTTTATAAGGTGATCAAATGAGACCCATTAAGATGCTAGAACTGACATTTCTATCCTAAAATTCTACTCATTACCTCAAGGATTAGCCAACTTCTAAAATCAGATAACCCCAAATTGTCTGTGAATGCAAACAGTTGTGTCAAGTGTGGGTTAAGTAATACTTGCTGATAAATAATTTTGAATCTGCACACTTCTGGGCCTGACTTCATTGCTACTGGATCAAAATTCATGCCTGCACATAGCGGGTGATAATTGCATATCCCAACACAAATTAGGGGTTTGGAAGAAATATACTCTTTAATTGTGTGCCTTATCTATTCTGTGGTCACTTAAATATAACCCACTAACTACAGAGTTCTTAGTCTACTTAGACATGCAATTTAAAATCCATTATCCAGCAGTATAATTCGCAAAGACTGTATAAAGACTAGTTATGCAATAGTGACATCAGATATATAGTCATAGTTTAAGATGAGTCACTCAGCCTTCTCTTTAGTCTGTACACCCATGTTTTGCTGTCTGAAAGATCCCTAAGAAAGTTGCTACTGGTAAGTGCTGACTGAAATGAAATGTCTTAATTTTTTTCCTTTGCAGGAAATCGGGTCTTATCAAATCACTTCCTGATATAGTGGTTAAAAGCATAAACTTGGGAGGTAGACAGACTGCACACCAATCTCATCACAGATACTTTGCAGCTATGCAACCTCTTTAAATCTCAGTTTATCTATCAGTAAAATAGAGATACGAATGCCTTTACTCAATGAGTTAAATGACAATTAAATTAAGTGATGGGTAAAAAGCAATTAACCCAGTTCCAGATCCATACTAAGCATCTGATCAATATTAGCTACTATTTCAAATACTATTATTGGCCTCCACTATACTATTGAGCTAGTACTAAATAGAAGTGAGAGAAACCAAAGGCCTTCTTGTTATCATTTTTCCTCTCTCCTTAGGAAATGCAGAGACTGACAACACTAAGAACTATAGGAAGGGAAAAATAGATGCTCTTCTGTCTGTCCTCTAAAAGCAAAGGACAGCCTGACCAGCCTGGCTCAGTGGTTGGGCATCAACCTATGAACCAGGAGGTCAGGGTTCAATTCCTGGTCAGGGCACATGCCTGATCCCCAGTGTGGGGCATGAAAGATGCAGCCAATTAATGATTCTTTCTCTCATTGATGTTTCTATATCTCTCTCCCTCTCCCCTTCTCTCTGAAATCAATAAAACTATATTTAAAAAAAAAAAAAAGCAAAGGAAAGCCAGAGATGAAGGTTAAGAAAAGCCATGTCTTTTGTAGCCCCGTTTCATCAATCCTAAAATTAACATTTATTTCACACTAGAGGCCCGGTGCACAAAATTTGTGCACAGCAGGGGGGGGGTCCCCTCAACCCAACCTGCACCATCTCCAATTCAGGACCCCTCGGGGGATGTCTGACTGCCGGTACAGGCCCAATCCCAGGGATTGAGCCTAAACCAGCAGTTGGACATCCCTCTCACAATCCAGGACCACTGGCTCCTAACTGCTCACCTGCCTGCCTGCCTGCCTGATCGCCCCTAACTGCCCCCCCTGCCAGCCTGATCACCCCTAACTGCCTCTGCCTGCCTACCTGATCACCCCTAACTGCCCCCCCTGCTGGCCTGGTCGCCCCTAACTGCCCCCCCTGTCTGCTTGGTCACCCCCAACTTTCCCCCCTGCCGGCCAGGTTGCCCCTAACTGCCCCCCCCTGCCAGCCTGGTCGCCCCCAACTGCCCCCCTGCCGGCCTGGTTGCCTCCACTGCCCCCCCCCCCCCGCCCACAGGCCTGGTTGCCCCCAACTGCCCCCCTGCCGGCCTCATCACCCCACGCAGCCTGCTGTTCATTCGTTTGGTCGTCCCTCACGAACCCCCCTGTTGGCCTGGTTGCCCCATGCAGCCTGCTGTTCAGTTGTTTGGTCATCCCTCACTAACCCCCCTTCCGTCCTTGTCGCCCCACGCAACCTGCTGTTCAGTAATTACTGTGACAGCGTCCTGGACAATTTGCATATTCCTCTATTATTAGGATAGATTATAACACTTCTGCAATTGGGATATGTCTTATAATTGATGGCATCGCAATAAAATAGGCAGGGTTTTTTCTTTCTTTCTTAATGCTAAATAAAATAGTATTTGTGGCATCTTAGAGTCAATGAAATACAGCAATTCAGCTTTCTACTAAAAAATATTAACAGCATCCAAATAACCCCCCAAAGTGCACCCTTATCATTGTACTTATGACACTATCTTGTGATCTGTTCCCACAGCCCTCAGTCTTAACACAATTATCATCTGACACAATGACTGCGTGCATTGGCTTGATCTCACCTTAATCACCCCTCATACTGTGAGTCTCTGAAAAAGTGTAGACAAAGGAAGTTTATTTCTCTTTTTCTCAGAATCTAACAGTCTCTAATTACACAGTGTTGCTCATACTTGCTTTGTACACGTGAATCTCATTTACCCAACTTTGTGTAGTATAAGCATCTCAAGGACTGCCTGAGTGATTTAAATGTGTTTTTTTTGTTGTTGTTTTTTAAATATATTTTATTGATTTTTTACAGAGAGGAAGGGAGAGGGATAGAGAGTCAGAAACATCGATGGGAGAGAAACATCGATCAGCTGCCTCCTGCACACTTCCTACTGGGGATGTGCCCGCAACCAAGGTACATGCCCTTGACTGGAATCAAACCTGGGACCCTTCAGTTCGCAGGCCGACACTCTATCCACTGAGCCAAACCAGTTAGGGCTGATTTAAATGTTTTGCCTGTAGTGCTGGTGCCATAGAGCATACTTTTTGATCCGCTACCTCAAGTTTTTTTAAAAACTATATTTTATTGATTTTTTACAGAGAGGAGGGGAGAGGGATAGAGAGTTCGAAACATCGATGAGAGAGAAACATCGATCAGCTGCCTCCTGCACACTTCCTACTGGGGATGTGCCCGCAACCAAGGTACATGCCCTTGACTGGAATCGAACCTGGGACCCTTCAGTTCACAGGCCGACGCTCTATCCACTGAGCCAAACCAGTTAGGGCCTAAAGTGGGTTTTTTTTAATACTATGTAAGGAGATGCAGCCATATTCCTCTCAGGCTGATTTCCCTAGAATCTTGCGGAGGGGGTTGTTTGAATTCCGTGGGCTACTCTAACAATTCAAATCACCTGAGAGCCTCTTCCTCCACCGCTACCGATTGTTAATAGACCTTTTGTCTGTAGATCAAGATTGCCAAACCTAGAATGAAAGAATTACAAACTATAGGGATCAATGGTCTCTGGCATAGCTGATGCTGTCAGTGTACCTACCAGTCTCAGCTCCGGGGTCTATCTCCCATCTTCTGTTTGCTTTGTTTTGAATGAAGCTGTTTTGTCAGTATTTGCAGAAATTCATAATTACCTTGGGACCATAGTCATTGATGGCTGGTGCCTGAATATGGAAGCCCAGCTCCTTTGCCTCAAGACTAGAAAAACCCTGAGGTGTAATTTATGCTCCAGAGCTCCCCCACAGGATCAGGCCAAGGCCACGACTTCAGGGAATTGCACTCATGCTTAGCTCCCCTGTTCCCTAACCTACTTCCCCTACACCCTTTTTAAGGGTGTCAATGAGGCAGTTAGGATCTGGATTTGATAGTCTGGGTTTTAGCATAAAAAGCAGGGGTGTGGGGGGAAGTCTTATGTTCCATGATTTAAACATTTAAAGTATAATACATCCTTGTCTTCATCCTGAGTGTGTGTTTTTGATGAACAATAAAAACCATCAACAAAACCAGACCCAGAGGGTCTGTCTGCCCTGTCCCTTAGGAGAACACACCTTCCCTGAGTAGGGCGATAGGAATAGGAAACAAGAGGGCAGCAAACAATAAGAACTGACCAAACAGCATTTCACAATCAATTCTATTTTATTCACAAGTGATATTTATCTAATTTTATTTTTCACAATGCTGGGCTTTTTTACTGAGCATCTCAGTAGCTTTTTGGAACTAAATCCAAGAAAGTTGATTAGTTCCCTGATGTGCAACAGACAGTCCCTATTTTTGCTAAAATGCAAAAATAGAAATGTGTCTTCTAACAGGCTTCAATTCCTCTCTCATCGCATCTGGAATCTCAAAAAACAAATCTCAGGATTCATTCTAAAGAATGGAAGTTACACAAGATTATACACTTTGGCAGGCAGTCTCACAAATTTGTTTCTGAATTTCTTTAAAGCTCTTAGGTGTGATCAATGGGAGTGTAGATGGTGGAAATAACAGGCTTTGAAGTGAGACAACTCGGACTGAATTCTTGTTCTCCTCTTTTTATGGCCTTCAGCAAGCTGTTTAATCTTCCTGACCTTGTTTCATTTCTTCAATAAGACTGTTGTAAAGAAAAGAAATAAAGTAATATGTATTTGGTGGAGCAACTGTTTGAGAGGTTGATCTGTATCTTGCTCTGGCTGTTTTAGGTATTTCTGTCTTCCCATCCAAGGAAAGTAGCCAACTTTACCTCAGGGAGTATTTAGTAGCTTTAATGTTGCAGGGCCAAAATTAAAAGTTGCCTGACACTAAAAACACAACCTTTGGTCTAGTTTTGGAGGTGATTGTCCCAAGTGGCAGGAGACACCAAAGGTTAGGAGAAGCAAAAGTCAACCAATATCGAAGAGAAAACTATTTGGAGACTATTTCCTCATGTTTTGAGAAATGTATTTATGGGTTTCAAGAATCAGGGATATGTGTTCTACTCCCACACAGTAGTTGGCTCAGGGCCTCTGATGGTGATGGCAGACTCATCACTGTGCTGCATCTCAGGGGCAAGAAGGGTAACCACTAGATTTCAAGGTCCCTAGTCTACATCCCTGGCCCAAGCTTCGGTCAGAAGTAGAGCAATCACCTACCCACAAGAACAGTACTACTCGTAGACATGGGCCAGACAAGCTCCCACCCTAGGTTTCATACTTAAGAGGGTCTTCTATCTGTTAAAAAACCCAGTCCCGCCCTGCTGGTGTGGCTCAGTGGTTGAGTGTCAACCTATGAACCAAGAGGTCCCAGTTCTATTCTCGGTCAGGGCACTTGCCTAGGGTTGCCCAGGTTGCAGGCTCACAGGAGCGTGCAGCAGGCAAATGACCAATGATTCTCTCTCATCATTGATGTTTCTATCTCTCTCTCCCTCTCCTTTCCTCTCTGAAGTCAATAAAAATATTTTTTTTAAAAATCCAATCTCTTGGGCTCTGTACGTGAGGCCAAATCTGTTTCAGAGATCACAGCCTTGGAGGTCTAGATCCTTCTCCATCTATATGTGACTTCCTGCTTTTCATAGTAGTTTTGTTTATTGGTTGTGCCCACATTTAACATCGTGTCTGCCATCCTAGATGAAATCCCAGAGTTATAAATCCCACTTACCAACAGCACCAGGTGTCTGCACAGCAGATGCACCCTTTGACCTCTGGGACAGAAAGTGGTACTCCTCACTGTCACCCTACAGAACACTTTACTCAGGAAAGACTTATAGAAAGAACAAGTCCATCTAAAAGCAACCTCCTTTCTTGGCAGCTGAGGACTGAAGGGTACGGTTTTATTTTTTATTTTATTTTTTTATATATATTTTATTGATATTTCACAGAGAGGAAGGGAGAGGGATAGAGAGCTAGAAACATCGATGAGAGAGAAACATCGATCAGCTGCCTCCTGCACGCCCCCACCTGGGGATGTGCCCGCAACCAAGGTACATGCCCCTGACCGGAATCGAACCCGGGACCTTTCAGTCCGCAGGCCGACGCTCTATCCACTGAGCCAAACCGGTTTCGGCGAAGGGTACGGTTTTAAAGCCTTCAGGTCTCCATGTACCTCTGTGTTCCTCAGCTCCTGCCATCTCTAGAGAATACACCTATTCTCAGAGGACTGAAACCATATAGCCTCCACCCTGTTATACTATAATCATAATCATGGCCAGACTTTTATTAGTCTGAGTTTGGCCTTCTTCTTTGTGTGTTCACTAGCTTAAAGATTTAGCTACACTGAAACTCTACTGCAGCAGGTCCGCAAGTCCATGTCATTTTGTTATAATGTTGCTGAGATGTCATAGGAATTTAACTTTTGTTTATACGAATTAGCCTACGGTAAAATTGGTTTCAATATATGTCGTTCTGCCACAGTTCCAAGATCTTTTGCCACTGTTAAGTGAGGACTTTGCTACCAAACTCAGTAAGCTCCTAATCTGTACACTGGCAGTTCCTTGTAGGTAAGAACTGTGCCATTGGGCTCTATGTCCCCAGCACTTAATACCATACCTGGTGTCTGGTATTGTTCAGTGAAATCTCTCCTGGAGACAGGCTCTGTCAAGTATTGTAATGGGTCTGAGTTTTACCCTACATGCAAGTTAACAAGTTAGCCTATTACAGTTTCATGGATGCTGGTAGAAGACATGAAACATCTGCATCAGAAACAAAAATAGTTTATTAATCACAGCAACAGTAGTAGCTAAGGTATCTGCATTTTTTTTTTTAAAAAAAGATAGTTCCGAGGAGAAACCAAGATGGCGGCATAGGTAAACACCTAAACTGCTGCCTCGCACAACAATTTCAAAACTACAACTAAAAGACAGAACGGACACCATCCAGAACCACAGGAAAGCTGGCTGAGTGAAAATTCTACAACTAGAAGGAAAGAGAAAAGCTCACAGAGAATTGGAGGTACAGCAAAGGGGCTTTGTGCGCGCAGAGAGGAAGGGCGGCTGAGAGCCTGGCTGACTTTCTCTGGCAGAAGGGGGAAGGAAGCCCCCGACTGCACTGAACCCCAGTTCTGACTGCACTGAACCCCAGTTCCGGGCGAGCCCCTGGGGACCCACGCTCTTACGGGGGGAGTCTGGACTCTCGGGCGGAGACTCCGGAGCTGGGGAAGGCAGAAGTCTGAAGGCGCGCGCGTGCCAGTGCGCACAAAGGCTGCGGAGGTTGCCACAGGCTTTCCCTAGTGGAAGGGAGTCGGAGGCTCCTGACTGCACTGAGCCCAAGTTCTGACTGCAGTGAACCCCAGTTCCAGGCGAGCCCCTGGGGACCCACACTCTTGTGGGGGGAGTCTGGACTCTCAGGCGGAGACTCGGGAGCCGGGGAAGGCAGAGGTCTGAAGGAGTGCATGTGCGCGCAAGGGCAAGGCTGACGGGAAGCCAAGACTGAGACTCCACCCCATCCAAGCTGAGCACAGAGGCTATTGCAATTTGGCAAGTCTAATCCTATAAGGCTGTCTCCAGCACCGAACTTCTCCCAGCATAGACACAGCTGATCCTTACAGCCAACTGGCCCGGAGGTCAATTCTTCCCAGTGATACCAACAACAATCAAGACTTAATTACAACAAGGCTGTACACACAGTCCACAAAGGGGTGCACCAAGAGTGTCCACCTCAGGTTAACTGGGGAGGCAGAATCACTGCGCCATATTGGAAACCTAGCACACAAATCTACCTTACCAACTCAGGGAAGCAGTGAAAATGCAGCGTCAAAGAATCAGATCACAAATGAAAGAAATGGAGGAAAACAAACGACTGGATATAGAATTCAAAACCACTGTTATAAGGCTTTTCAAGAATATCCTAGAAAAGGCCGATAAATATAATGAGACCCTCGAAGATATGAAAAAGGACCAACTAGAAATTAAACATACACTGACTGAAATAAAAAATATTATACAGAGACCCAAAAACAGACTAGAGGAACACAAAAATCAAGTCAAAGAATTGAAATACAAAGAAGCAAAAAACACTCAACCGAAAAAGCAAAAAAAAAAATCCAAAAAGTTGAAGATAGTGTAAGAAGACTCTGGGACAACCTCAAGCGTACCAACATCAGAATTATGGGGGTGCCAGAAGAAGAGAGAGAGCAAGATACTGAAAACCTATTTGAAGAAATAATGACCGAAAACTTCCTCCACCTGGTGAAAGAAATAGACTTACAACTCCAGGAAGCGCACAGAACCCCAAACAAAAGGAATCCAAAGAGGACCACACCAAGACACATCATAATTAAAATGCCAAGAGCAAAAAACAAAGAGAGAATATTAAAAGCAGCAAGAGAAAAACAGTTAGTTACCTACAAGGGAGCACCCATACGACTGTCAGCTGATTTCTCAACAGAAACTATGCAGGCCAGACGGGAGTGGCAAGAAATTTTCAATGTGATGAATAGCAAGAACCTACAACCAAGATTACTCTACCCAGCAAAGCTATCATTCAGAATTGAAGGGCAGATAAAGAGCTTCACAGATAAGAAAAAGCTAAAGGAGTTCATCACCACCAAACCAGTATTATATGAAATGCTGAAAGGTATTCTTTAAGAAGAGGAAGAAGAAAAAAGTAAAGAGAAAAATTATGAACAACAAATACATATCTATCAACAAGCGAACCTAAAAATCAAGTGAATTAAAAACCTGAGGAACAGAATAATCTGGTGAATATAATAGAATCAGGGGCATAGAAAGGGAGTGGACTGATAATTCTCAGGGGGAAAGGGGTATGGGGGGTTCAGGAAGAGGCTGGACAAAAATCATACACCCATGGATGAGGACAGTGGGGGGGAGGTAAGGGCAGAAGGTGGGGTGGGAACTGGGTGGAGGGGAGCTATGGGGGGAAAAAGGAGAAATAATTGTAATAATCTGAATAAAGATTTATTAAAATAAAAAAAATAAAAAAAAGATAGTTCCCCAAAGCCTACTTCCCACAGGACAATGTGAATAAGGCCAGTTAACTCCTGTACATCAAGGACTCTGAGCTCAGGGAATCTTTTTTTTTTTTTTTCTTTGCAAAATGTTATAGTTTTATTTAATGCAAATAAAACTTTGTCATGAGCTGCCTACTCATTTTCTTCACTGTGCAGCCTGGCATTAGGGTTGGTGACTGATGGGATCTGGGCTGCTCTTTCCACAGTGGCTTTGCAGTAGTTGGAGGAAAGGTTATGAAGAATCTCAACACAGTAAAATTTGTTGCACATCAGCAGCACTTCCAGCTTTTTGATGTTGTAGGCTAGAAACTTCTAGAAGCCACTAGGCAGCACATGCTCCATTTTCTTGTTGCTGCCATGATTAATGTTGAGCATCAGGATCTGGCACTTGAGTCTTCTCTGTACCCTGTTGTGGATGCCTCTGGATTTCTGTCAATTACGCTTAATTTTGACATATCAGTCTGATTAGTGCCAGATGAACTTCTTGATCTCCTTTTTGACCATCTTGTGCTTCATGAGGGGTCTGAGAGCAGTCATGATGCTAGTTTGGAGATGGATGCCACCTCCCCTGAATTCTTTTAATGGCTTTATTGAGGTATAATTAGCATGCAATAAACTGAACGTATGCAAAATGTACAATGATAACTTTTTTATTGTTGACAACTATTATGATGTCCTCCATTCCTCCCTTTGTCCCCTGAATCTTTTATAATGGGAAGTCAGCATGCCTTCCCTTTTCTCCAGAGGGACACGCGATCACTGTTAGGCATCCTTGAAAAGGCAGTCTGGAATAAAGTGCAGTCAGCGCCTCACGTGCAAGAAGACATGCAGAAATGTGAGTGGCCCATGGAGAAACGTGTCAACAGGTGGCTGTAGTGAGTCAGAGGTGCCCGCAGTCTGAAGTTCACTTGTCCCTGCCCACCCCAACCTCAGAAGCCTTTAAGGACAAGCAATTTTCTCAGTGTTACACAGCATACGGCTCTTTCCAGCACCTACTTGTCTGGTGGTCCAATGCCCCCAACCTTGAAAGCCCTCGCCCTACTTTTCCTTCCATATCAGATTCAAATTTCAGCGCTCCCATAGAGAATTCCCTGACCATCCCAACGCACAGGGACTTCTCCTCCAGCATTACAGAGTGATTATGATCAGTATCAGTCATATTGGCACTTAGGAAGTAACATTAATAGCCACATCAACAACATCTGACATTTGTGTATCATTTTACAAAGTGTTTTTACATAAACTATTTCCTTTGACTATCGATCATAGCAATCTGTGAGACACGCAAAGGAAAATATGAGACAAAGCAGTCATTCAGAAACTTTCCCAAGGTCACCTCGTTAATAAATAGGTCATCGGGTGTAGAATTAGCTCCCAGACCACAATGGCTGCATTATGCCACTTCTTGTTACTGTTTAAATTCCCATATGGAATTATGTCATGCGGCCTTAAGTCAGAGAGACTTGATTGCTACTTTTTGATCAAAGATTAGGGGACAAAAGAGTTACAGCAGATTCTAGTGGTTAAGAGTTTAGCATCAGACAAACCTGCGATGGAGAGATTTCTTGGGTTCACCAAATTACAGGCTATCTCTTCTTCTGGAACATGGAGCTAAACTACATGTCCTAGGTTCCCTTGCATCTAGGTGGAACCACGAGACTGAGTGCTGGCCAGTGGAATGTGGGCATAAGCGGTGTCACTACTTTCAGGTCTGGCCATGAAACATCCTATTCAGTCTTCCATGCTCTATTTCCATCACTCCAGTAGAGGGATGATGGTGGGGACATCTTGAAGCTGCAACATGTTCAAGCTACAAGATGGAAGGGGCCTGTGCACATGCGTCAGCGCTTAGAGCTGAGCTGCCCGAGAGAGCCACCCAATGAGGACCAGCCACACGTCACTTTGCTCCAGCAAGAAACAAATTTCATTGTGTTACGTCACTGTGATTTGGGGATTGATAAACCAGTTACCCTACTCTCAGACACTTGAGATTAAATCCCAGCTCTGCATTTTACCAGCCTGGTGTGACCTACCTTACTCATTTGTAAGGTGAAATAATAATCATTCCTATCTCACAGGATGCTGATGAGAATTAAATGAGATAACATGTGCAAAGGATTTTCACAGTGCCTGGCACATAGTTTAAATGCTAATTTAACCAGTAAATATTAACTGTTCATGTTACTATGTCTAACACATTTTCTGCTGGTTCCAAATCTCAAATTTCTGTTTTCCAACTTGTGTTGAAAGAGAAAATCTCATTCTGATGACCTTATGACAATGAGCATGGCTCAGGGTTAGTCAGGGTTAGAGTCTGTCTGCACATAGGCCTACTTTTCTGGGTGCCCTGCCAATGCATCCTTTCCCGCCCCAGTGGATTTTTAATTTTCAATGATAAATAAACAGGGGTGAAACAATAGGAAAATTATAAAGCTATTTCCAGAAAAAATATCTTCTGAAACTCTCTGAATATATTGGGATTATGTATTTCTAAGTAAAGATTACATTTCAGAATGCTTAGTCTGAATGTTCACAATGAATTTACCACTTGCACGGTTGGGTCATTTTGAATCAGATACTTAGATCTTTCAAGTGAAAAAATATCTATATTGGAGGCAACAATAATGTGTCAAAGTAGGTTCATCAGTTGCAACAAATGTACCTCTATGATGCAGGATGTTGATTATGGGGAAAGCTATACATGTAGCAAGACAGGGTGTGTATAGGAACTCTCTGTACTTTCCGCTTAATTTTGCTATGAACCTAAAACTGCTCTAAAAAATATAGTCTATTAAAAATTCTATTCAACACTACTGAATTGCACTTCCCGTTCTAAAACTTGGTCTAATGGGATCATTATGTTATTAAAAAGACATTAAGATCACTTTGTCTTTAAATGATGGACACAGTGTATTCCCAATACATTTTTCCCTCCGGTTGGTGGCAGCATGATCTGGAAGTACAAATGGAGCCACCCCTCTGACTCCTGGGAAGCTGATGCCAGGACACAAAAGGCCTGTCACAGCTGACTGCATGTTATGACTTGTTAATGTGTCCAGCCCACCCACTCTTGCAGTGGTTCAGGGAATTAAAAAAGGAAGCACAGGTATGCAGCAAGAACATTTCTCACATGAGCAGATTAGGAAAATAAAGAGCATTTCTTTGAAAAGCTTACTTGATAGCCCAGATTTAAATACACACCATAAGGATAAAGAATATTTTTCACTCCCCCTCGTGTCAGTTACCCTGCTGCCTGCACTGCCTTGTCTACTGAACAAGTAAACCCATCAGCCTGGATCCGAATTCCAGCTTGATGCCTCGGCCAGGTTACTTAACTTCTCAGCTATTTGCTTTCTTACCTGGAAAACAGGCTTAACTGATGGTAAGCACTTAGGAATTGTTTTGTCCTTTTGCTGTTGTTAAAATAAGATTAAAACCAAATTTTGATACAAACCTGGAATAAAGAAAGCACACCGCTTTAAAAACTCCTGAAGGATTAATCACAAGTCTGGTAAGAGGAGATTTTTAACACAAATAACCCAGTTATTAATTTCTCCAACCTCTTGCTAGCCCCTTTACCCTTCTAACACGAAAATTGCACACAGCTTTGGAATATGGAATATTTTATCAAAATATAGTAGTGTACCATAGGAAGTATAATTTTAGAATTGCTTGCATTTTTCCTAATTACTCTATTAAACAGCCTAATAAGAGATTCATAAACACATGAATTAAAAAATAATTTCTATTTTCATTTTAAAACTGATTAATCACAGCTAGTTTTTTTTTTGTTTTTTGTTTTTTTAATATATTTTATTGATTTTTTACAGAGAGGAAGGGAGAGGGATAGAGAGTTAGAAACATCGATGAGACATCGATCAGCTGCCTCCTGCACAGCCCCTACTGGGGATGTGCCCACAACCAAGGTATATGCCCTTGACCAGAATCGAACCTGGGACCCTTCAGTTCGCAGGCTGACGCTCTGTCCACTAAGCCAAACCAGTTAGGGCATCACAGCCAGTTTTAAGAAAAGCTTTCAGTGAAATTACATAAAATACCCTGAAGGTATCCTATATAATAAAAGGGTAATATGCAAATTGACCCTAACAGCAGAATGACCAGAACGACCACTCAACCAGTCACTATGAGGCACACTGACCACATCTCAGTTCCTTCCCCCAGCCATCAAGCTCCAATCACCCAATGGCGAAGGGGGAACCGGGGTGGGTGGTGGCTGGGGGGGAGGGCCGGCTGCGGGCAGCCGGGGAAGATGGCCCTGATCATAGGCCAGGCCTAGGGACCGTACCCGCACATGAATTTCATGCGCTGGGCCTCTAGTAAATTATATAAATGCCCAAGAGGTGTGGCCTGCTCCGGGTTAATCTGTGTTCCACGGAGCACAGTGGGTCAGTTCTGGACCTAAGGAAGGTTTGTTCTGAAAAGTTGGTCCTCTCTACCAGTTCTGAAACCTTGGTTTGGCCTAACACTGATCTAGCCCCTCTAGAAATCCTTCAATGAAAATTTACCTGAGACAAGTTAAAATCAGACCAGTCACCAAGGTCCAAGTCAGGAATCAGAATTTTTTACTTTGATGTATTCTACCTTCACTATTAAAAAACAATAACAACTAAAAAAAATTTGAAAAAAAAATTTAAAGTAAATGCAAGATGCAGCAGACCGTAACACTCACACTATACTTCATTACCTCCCATACTCTGCCCAGCTTATTGAAGGTAATGGGAGCCATGTGACAACTGGTCAATGGGCTTGGAAGGGAACTGGTGTGTGTAACTTCCAAGCTGAGGCAGGAAAAAAAGCCCGTTCATGATTCTCTAGATTTTTTTCTTTTTCCTCTCGAGTGGCCTCATGGGTCCTTGAGTGACAATGTGGAATAAAACCCACTGCCTATCTGCTTGGAACAGTGTGTAAATGGAAAACCAATTTTTGTGTGTTAAGCCACTGAGATTTGGGGGTTGTCTGTCACAACTTAATTTAATTTGTCCTTGTTCACAACAGTTCCCTAAATGCAACCTGTTTGTTCCCTCCTCATGCTTTTGTACACACTGTTTATAAACCTAAAAGGTTTTTGCACCTTACCCATCAAACCACTCCTACTTATATTTCAAGATTCAACCCAACACCTTCTTCTGTGTAATGAAAGGCAGCATGGCATACCGAGGAAAGAGTATGGGTTTCAGAATTTGCCAGGCTCAGGTTCAAAAGTGTTTCCATCTCTTACAGGCTAAGCAACTCTGAGAAAACTAACTTTTCTCTGCTCTAATTTCCTCACTATAAAGTGAGGAAAATAACTGCATAGAGTGGCTGTGAGATTAAATATCATAGGCTATGTAAATTGCTGAGCACAGTGTTTGGCACATAGCAAAAATACAGGCTGTGTTATTATTCCCAGGTCACCATCACCCCAGTTAAATTCAGATGCATTTTCCTCTGGGTACCCATAGCACCTCTATTTTAACACTTATTGTCTTCCATTATATTTTTTGCATCCACATATTTATCCCCCATTACTCTATGAGTCACTAGAAGTCAGTGGCATTGTCTGGTTTTATTTTTCAGTTCTGGTCCCAGCACCTAGAACACTGTTTGGCAATAGTAATTGCTCCACAAATGTTTGTTAAGTAAATTCATCTTGATGTGCCCAGCACAGTCAGTCTTCCATAAACTTTTTATTGATTGGATGAATAGAGCAATGAACAAATCAATTCATGAAAAATGATTATCTCTTTCCTTTCCCCATAAGTAAATGAGCTTTATAAAAGGGAAACCATTTTAACCTCCTTCTTATAGATCCCACCTCATTCCTGCTGCCGCTTCTGCTTTCTTCTCTCATGGCGGACTGGCTACCTATTCATCCACATTTGTGTTCTCTTCCTTATCATACCTCTGGAAGACATTTATCAATCTCCTTGCAACTAGCAAGGGCTTTGTGACTAGTTCTCACCAATCGGAAGTAAGCAGAAATGATGTACCTGCCTCCAAACATAACCCATAAAATAGCTGCTTTGAGGTCCTCCCTCACCCTTTGTCCCTTCGATTGAATACAGAGGCACCAGTGAAGGATTCTAGGCCCAAGAAGATGCTGGAGTCATCAGATGGAAAATGTTTGGAACTTGAGTCCCTGAATGACTGTGTGGAGTACACTTTCACTCACCTCACCCCAACCAATCAAATTGGACTATGATATTAATAAGAAGTAATTAATCCCATTAGGATTTGGGGGTGTTGATTGCATTCAAAACCTTATATTTACCCATCCAGGGCTGGGATAAAAAGCACTTAGGCAGCTTGGAACATCCCAGTCATCTATCACCCAATCTATAAGGGCTTAGAAGGACCAGGTCCTCTTGTTAGTGACCACTGGTTCCTGTGTTGCCCACCCCTTCCTGACACAGACCTAACCTGGGACTCCAGCGCTGCCCACAGGAGAAACAAGGAGTTGCAGTTCCTTGTGCCCATGAGATGCCCTTTCTGGTCACAGGCATTGCTTTCTGAACCTGAGTTCCAACATTGTTTGTAAAGCTCAATCTTGCTTTTGAAGGTTTTAGCTTAGTATTCCAGGAGCTCCTAGCAATGAGACTACTTTGCTTTTGCTGGATCCTGCACCAGAGCCATACCTCCTCCTCCAAAGGCCATTCCACATTCATTAACCATGGTAACCATGGTAAGCCAGCTTTCTGCCTGTGCAGTCTTGAGTCTTGCCTGCCTGCTTCATACCCTGCCTCCCCCTGTCATGTTTGGAGACCTAGCTCTACCTTAATGCCC
Organism: Plecotus auritus; assembly: GCF_963455305.1. Taxonomy (NCBI): domain Eukaryota; kingdom Metazoa; phylum Chordata; class Mammalia; order Chiroptera; family Vespertilionidae; genus Plecotus; species Plecotus auritus. The sequence goes on from NC_137770.1 coordinate 63,455,251, forward strand.
CAGTTGACAGACCAGGCATTTGCTTCAATTATTCCCATTTCACCTGCAGTTCACTGAGGCCCCTTTGCCCTGCTGAGCTGCCAGAGCCTTTACTTTCAGCTGGGCCTATGCCCTACCTTCCACCACTTGGGATGGGTGGGTCTGGAGTGAAGTATCCTGACCTTCCTCGCCAGCCTAGAGTAAGCAGTGGGGCCTCACAGAAGAGTTCTGAGACCACACAGTTCAGAAGTTATCAGGGTGTTTTTTCATTGGCATTTAATAATGTAGTGAATGCTTTTTATTGTGATACCTATGTTCTAATTGTAGAGTTTCACAAATATTAATGATTTTAGGGCCTTATGTTTTTATGAAATATGGATATGCTACACTTAGTATATGCTTGCATGCATACGTTATTTTATACTAAATCAAGGCCAGCTGGGCTCTCAGCTTAGCATTTGATGATTAATATGCAAGGTTGCAAAAGTCCCAGCCAGCTGTCCTATTGCTCAGTCACCACGTATGCAAGCGTCTAAGGTGTCTTCCTTCTTTAATCTCACTTTTGCCCTACAGTCCTTCTTACTGTACCTTGTTTTCATTAGCTGGCCTGTATCTTTCCTGTCCAGCTAAATAGACCTAGCCATTTCTAAATAATGACTTCTATTATTGAGCTTAAGGAAGTTAAGAAATAAAATCAAGCCTGCTGCTTGTAGGCACAAGGTGTAAATTGTCCGTCCTCGGGAAAGCAGCTGCCAGAAGTGATCTGTCCTATACTCCTGGCAGCAGCAATGTCAATAAAAGCCTCACCCCACAGATGTCCTGCAAACACCCCGTTTCCATCCCGGAAGGGCAGAGCAGTGCATTTGCTCTCCAACTTTACTCTCTGCACTAGGATGTTTGCAGAATTCTGTAAAGATGGCTAACATAGAGAGTTGGTATGTGTTGGACGCTGTGCTGCACATAGTATGTACTCGTTTATTCACTGCAGCATTTCTACAAGGTAGCTACTAGTGCATAAGAATCATGGGACCTTGTTAAACTGCAGATTTAATTGAGCAGGTTGGGGTTGGTGAGACTGCATTTTAAAATATATATTTTTTTAATTAATTTCAGAGATGAGAGAGAAATATCAATGATGAGAGACAATCATTGATTGGCTGCCTCCTGCACCCCCCACCCCCACTGGGGATGGAGCCTGCAACCCAGGCATGTGCCCTTGACTGGAATTGAACTTGGGACCCTTGAGTCTGCAGTTCGACACTCTATCCACTGAGCCAAACCAGGTGGGGCAAGACTCTGCATTTTTAATGAGCAACCAAATGATGCCAATGCTGGTCTGCAGACAGTACTTTAAGTAGCAAGTGTTTAGACCACAGGAACACCTACTGTTTACTCAGTGAGAAGATTGGAGGTAGGCGGTTCCAGGATTGATTCAGCAGCTCTGCAATGCCCTTCAGGACATAGACGCTCCATTTTTCTAATGTGCCATCATCAATAAGCTGACTTTTTGATCTTAGGTTATTTCCTCACTGCCACAAAATGGCCATTGCTACTCTGATTGTCACATCCTCATGTGGCTAGAAACACAATTCATTCCCTGAGACTGGGCTCATTGCCAGTTCAGAAAATGTTAGCAAAGAAGACATGGATGGGGATGGACATGGGAAAAGTGGAGGGTAAAAATCTATGGATAGGCATTAAATAGTGTCTTCCATAGCTAAGAAGTAGTATATATAGCCAGGATTCAAACCCACCTGTGTCCAAAGCTATACTACTTTTTATCTGCTGAGTTAACTGAGGTGACCTGGAGTCATCTCAGAAGGTAAGCCTAGAATGAGATTGTTCTAAACATGCTCAAGTCTGATGACTTGTACCATGGCAACCTGAAGAATGAATGTGCTATAAAAATAGGAAAAAAAAAAAAATGAAGCCTGGAGGTGAAGAGCTAAATAAGCACTGTGTGGTTCAAAGAATCTGCTCAGCAGAGAATTGTTCTTCTATGGGCCAGATCATGTTCAGTTGGATTAAACATACACATAAAAAAATCCCTTAAAATAATTTATCTTGACTCTATGCTCATAAGGAAAATATCCGATTCTTCATTTGATCTGCCAAGTAATCAGACACCAGGAAGGGTGGAGAGCTTCCCCTAGAGAATCTATGCAAGTTTATTGTTTCTTTGAGAGTATGTAGTTCCCATTGGAAATAAATATTTGAACAGAGAGAAGAGCTCAGAGACATACCCATGTCAGATTGAAACCTTTTGTGCAATAAGATTGGAATGACAAATCACTGTAAAAGGAACACATTGTTTAAAAGATATTGGGGGAGAAGCCAAGGTGGCCGCATAGGTAAACACCTAAACTGCTGCCTTGCACAACAATTTCAAAACTACAAATAAAAGACAAAACGGACACCATCCAGAACCACAGGAAAGCTGGCTGAGTGGAAATTCTACAACTAGAAGGAAAGAGAAAAGCACATTGAGACTCAGAGGAGCTGCAAAAGGCTGAGGTATGGAGACGCACATGAGCGGAGAGGACTGGCGGCTGAGTGCGTGGCTGGCTGTCTCAAGTGGGAGGGAGACGGAAGCTCCCGACTGTGCGGAACTCCAGTTCCAGGTGAGACTCTGGGAACCCAGACTCATTCGGGGAGGAACTGGACTGTCTGGCAACGGGCAAAACTCGAGGACGGCTTCTCTTAGAGGTGCTTGCAGTGATTACCAAGGGGCACTGAGACTCAGGGGCCTCATAGGACAGGGCTGACGGGAAACCAAGGCTGTCTGCTCCGCCCTGAGACTCTGCCCCATCCAAGCTGAGCACAGAGGCTATTGCAATTTGGCAAGTCTTGTCTCATAAGGGTGTCTCCAGCACAGAAGTTCTCCCAGCATAGACACAGCTGATCCTCACAGCCAATTGGCCTGGAGGTCAATTCCTCCCAGTAATAACAAAAACAATCAAGACTTAACTACAACAAGACTGTGCACACAGTCCACAAAGGGGTGCACCAAGAGTGTCCACCTCAGGTTAACTGGGGAGTCTGACCCACTGGGCCATATAGGAAACCTAGCACACAAATCTACCCTACCAACTCAGGGAAGCAACGAAAATGTGGAGACAAAGAAACAGATCACAAACAAAAGAAATGGAGGAAAACAAACGACTGCATATAGAGTTCAAAACCATGATTATAAGGTTTTTCAAGAATTTCCTAGAAAAGGCCGTTAAATTTAGCAAGACCCTCGAGGATATGAAAAAAGACCAACTAGAAATTAAACATTCACTGACTGAAATAAAAAATATTATACAGAGATCTAACAGCAGACTAGAGGACCACAAGAATCAAGTCAAAGATTTGAAATACAAAGAAGCAGAAAACACTCAACCAGAAAAGCAAAAAAAAATAATAATAATAATAATCCAAAAATTTGAAGATAGTGTAAGGAGCCTCTGGGACAACCTCAAGCATACCAACATCCAAATTATGGGGGTGCCAGAAGAAGAGAGAGAGCAAGATACTGAAAACCTATTGGAAGAAATAATGACCGAAAACTTCCTCCACCTGGTGAAAGAAATAGACTTACAACTCCAGGAAGCACACAGAACCCCAAACAAAAGGAATCCAAAGAGGACCACACAAAGACACATCATAATCAAAATGCCAAGAGCAAAAGACAAAGAGAGAATATTAAAAGCAACAAGAGAAAAACAGTTAGTTACCTACAAGGGAGCACCCATACGACTGTCAGCTGATTTCTCAACAGAAACTATGCAGGCCAGATGGGAGTGGCAAGAAATATTCAAAGTGATGAATAGCAAGAACCTACAACCAAGATTACTCTACCCAGCAAAGCTATCATTCAGAATTGAAGGGCAGATAAAGAGCTTCACAGATAAGAAAAAGCTAAAGGAGTTCATCACCACCAAACCAGTATTATATGAAATGCTGAAAGGTATTCTTTAAGAAGAGGAAGAAGAAGAAAAGGATAAAGATAAAAATTATGAACAACAAATACATATCTATCAACAAGTGAATCTAAAAATCAAGTGAATAAAAAATCTGATGAACAGAATAAACTGGTGAATATAATAGAATCAGGGGCAAAGAAAGGGAGTGGACTGACAATTCTCAGGGTGAAAAGGGTGTGGGGGGTGCGGGAAGAGACTGGACAAAAATCGTACACCTGCCCTAACCTGTTTGGTTCAGTGGATAGAGCGTTGGCCTGCGGACTGAAGTGTCTTGGGCTTGATTCCAGTCAAGGGCATGTACCTTGGTTGTGGGCACATCCCCAGTGGGAGGTGTGCAGGAGGCAGCTGATCAATGCTTCTCTCTTATCGATGTTTCTAACTCTCTATCCCTCTCCCTTCCTCTCTGTAAAAAATCAATAAAATAACATAAAAAACATCGTACACCTATGGATGAGAAAAGTGGGAGGGAGGTAAGGGCAGAGGTTGGGGTGGGAACTGGGTGGAGGGGAGCTATGGGGGGAAAAAAAGAGGAACAATTGTAATAATCTGAACAATAAAGATTTATTAAATTTAAAAATAAATAAATAAAATAAATAAAAGATGTTGGGAAACTGGCTCCCTATCTGGGAGAAAATTTTAAGTAAAGCTTCAAAAAGATAATGAGATACTTTACATTAATTAGCCTAGTATCTCAGGGAACACATAAAAGGGTGTTCACTAGAACATTGTTTATGGTGCTGGGGAGTTGGAGGTAAACTGGGTGGCTATTACTGAGAGAGCAAATAGGTTGGATGTAATGGATTTTATGTATCACACTAGGGGCCCAGTGCACAAATTCATGCACCTTGAAAGGAACTGTGGGCCACGAGGCTGTGGTGAGCACAGGGGCGGGTCTCCGCCCATCCTCCATGCCCCTGTCTGGCCCCTCCCACTGTGGCCCCGAGCCCCCTGTCTGCCAGCAGCCCCGCTCCCACCACCACCACTCCCACACACTGACAGCACCAGCCCTGCTCACACCACTGAAGGTGTGGAGTGATTGGGGCCAGCATCGGCAGCAGGTGCAAGTGGCGGCTGCTGCCCCAATTGCCCCTTAGGAGCAGGGGGGAGTGGAGAAGCCCTGAGGGGCGATCAGGGCCAGCAGCCGCCTCTCACACCCGTTGACAGTGCCAAGCAATCGGGGCCAGTGCCAGGCACTGGCAGCGGGTGCAAGCAGTGGCTCCAGCGCCGGCAGTGGGTGTGAGTGCCAGGCGGGACCATGGCGTGTGGGAACAAAGAATTTTCAGTAACCACCAGAAGCTTGCCCCAATGACAGCAACTGGTACCGCACCTTGGTCTGGTGCCCCTGCTCACCTACTCCACCATCCTGCTGTGGCTGGTGCCAGCCATGTTCCACGCATGCCCCCCGGTGGTCAGCACACGTCATAGCGACTGGTTGTTCGGTTGTTTCGCCATTCTGTCTATTTGCATATTAGCCTTTTATTATATAGGATAGTGAGAATAGATCTTCCAAACATAGTACTAGTGACAAAAGATATAGAATGCAATAATATTCATGTAAACTAAAAATATAAACCCACAAAATAATATACCATTTGCATAATGCATTCAAATAACAAGATGCACTTTAAATATGTTAAATTATCTGTGGAGATATGAAATAGGAATAGAATATGATGAGCAAAAGGGATGAATGGATGGATGGATGGATGGATGGATGGATGGATGGAGGGATTTTGGTGGGACCAATAATGGTAACATGCCAGTAACTTAAGAATGTCATTAACTCAACTTTCTGCACCTAAGATCCAAATAAATAAGTTAGCACATGCAGGCAAGCATATCTACAGATATGTTTATCTATCTATCTATATACTACATAGGTATAATTTTTTTAAAGTTAAAAATGAGTACACGAAGATTCTTATTTGTTCATTTTTCTTGTGATTTCTAGTAGATGTCCTAACAAAAGTGAGTCTCAGGGCCTGCTAAGCTGAGTCAGAGCCCAGGCCTGAAGACTCACCAAAGCCAGCTCCCCCGAATAATCCACCTTCCTAGCCCACAATCAGTGTGTCTCTAACCACAACCATAACTCTGGGAGTTTTAATTAAAGTTGAATATCATCTTTCTGTCTAGTTAGAATGCATCCTTCCTTTCCTTCAGACAGAAAGTTGTACATGTACATTTTTATTTCTATTCAGTTACTATTTCTTTGTCTAAGTTCTTCAGTTAATGGAAAGAGTTAAACTGTTAATATCTTCTCATAGGCACTAATAGTTTTCATATTATCACTGCTAATACTACTGTAATTTTCCTGGCCAATGTAGTTTTTTTGGTATGAAGATAGATATCCTTTTTTTTATGTTTCAGGAATAATTCCTGATATTTCAGGGATAACATTTAAGGTGAAGACACTATAAATAGAAAACTAGCTCACTGAATTGTAAACTGGCCTGAAATGGAAAGGGAGGCGTGTGGAATAGACTGTACCCTTAAGTGGAAGAGAATGTTTGCACAGGAGGCCAACTGTTGTTTTCAATTAACCTTGATCTAGGATTTAACCCTTTGTGCCCAAGGACATTAAATAGGTTAATTTGTAACCAATTGGAATCAAAGGGTTACGGGGAAAGGGGGGGATTATGAAAATTCTTAAGTCACCCTTGAATTTATAAATTCCATAATGTGCTAACTAACATGTCAAGACCAATTCTTTTTGGCTGGGCTATTTATAATGGTAAGTTGTAAGGTATATAAACAATATATTAAGGAAAACAGCTGCACAAGTGAAGAGAACTGTTAAAATACATCCTTGATATAAAAATACAAATGAATATGCATATACTTTCATAATAACCAATAGAGACATAGAACATCTAAAAATGTAAATACCTGCATGCTGTACTTTTCATAGCTTCAGTCCAGCTCTAAAGTCACATTATGACTTAGTGGCTTTATGCTTTCTACTTCTTAAAATGCCATTTATATGCATGCAGGTGTAGCTCACTGCTACATGAATGACTGGTGTTCCAGTTTGCCTCGAGGCTAGTCTGTCTGGGAATGAGCTTTGCAGATGCCAGATACTCCAGGCTCATATTTCAGATAAGATGTAGAATCCAAAGGCAAGACGATAACAAATTCCAATTGCATGCCCTCCGGACAAAAATCTGTGAACAAAGTCACTGCAGTTCTAGAAATAAGAAGTGGACTCAGTCCAGTCAAGACGCCAATATAAGAAACTATTCACTAAAGGAGTTCACAGAGGAAACACACTTTATCCTAAACACACAAAAAGGGAAATATTTGGAATCAGGATCACTCAGTTGCTAAGGAGTAGCTGGAAAAGGTGCGCTCCTTTGGAATGTTATTCAAGGACCAAGATTTACATTATGAACATTATATTATTTTGTCAAATGCTGAAAATATAATACTCCACACACTGTCACTTGTCTCCTGGTGCTTTCCAATTTGAGGATGAAATTTGAAAAAGGAGGTAAAGGCATAGAGATTACTGGGGGAAGCCAACTCTAGGAGGTAATTTTGAGAAGATTCTGCCTTGCGCCTGTTCTCCAGACGTTAGGCAGGAAAGGGACTATACATAAGGTGATTATTTAATTTATCATCCAGATATTTTGAGAGGGAAAGGGAACACTTAATAAATATGCAAGTGCGATAGGTGTTAACCTGTACTGTCGCAGGCAAACTGGACATGTAGTTCCCCTAACTGTGAATATTAAATTATTTCAGAGGGACTAGAGAGACGCTTAACTGATATCTGAAATGCCACAATGAGAGCTTTTTTCCTCTGTCTTAAACCAACAAGGGGATTGGCTCAGATATTTTGGGGAGAAGTAATTTATATTTTAACATGAATAAACTTTTCAGATTCTTGCCACAGGGCAAGTTTGGAGGGAGAGGAAAACCTAATCTTGTAGAATTCCGGACTGTGTTTGGCTGAGGGACGAGGGGAAGAAACACTGCATAAGGGATGCTGGAGTGGTCTGAGGATGACTCTGGCCACAAGACCCAGCCTCGACCCTGAGAATATCCACTGGGAGCCACAGGTGCCAGCCAGGTCTCCTTGCTCACCTATGCCCGTGTTCCCCCGAAGAGTTCATCTCTATCTAACAAAGTATAAAGAATGAGCTCCCAGCTGCTCATGAATCATCCTGCTCAACTAAGCCAGCTTAGCAGCTCACAGGATAACTGCCGTTTTTTATGAAGTTCAGAGACTGCTTTCCCTTCACCACACAGAACCGAAAAGTTCCTGGTCAGACGACCAAGGTTTGAAGGTCCCATACCCCACACAGAGTGGTAGCACTGGGGAAGTATGGGGTAAAAACCCGGAATTAACCCTACAAAGGAAAGATTAAGGGATTGTTTTGCATTTCTTGACTCTGGGCAATTTATATCTCAGATTTAATCACTATTTAAATGTGAATCCTGAGTATTGAAAACAACCACAAAATAAATAAATGAATAAATTAAAGTCTCTGGGTTGTAATTTGGACCACTGTGACCAGTAATTTGGATCAACCCCATCCTTTCTTTTCACAACAACAGGTTATACAAGCAAGGTAATAGCCAGTGACCACTCACTTTTATGAATATATAAATGAACTGGAGGATGTTTCTGGAGATTATAGGTTTTATGTGAGGCTCCTTTCAGAAATAAGGTTCTGAAATAGAAACTTACAATCTGAGCAGATGGCTCCAGGATGCCTGTACCAAGGTGTCCTTGCCAAAAGGTCTACTATGGCAAATACACCATCCACAAAAAAGCTAAGAACCAGGGCCCAGTCTATAGGTAAGCCCAGCAAGGTTTGCTGCCTAGAGCAGCCTTATTCAATAAAACCTTCTATATTTGTGCTGTCCGACATGGTAGCTATTAGCCATGTAAGGCTTTTAAACACTTCACATGTGGCCACTGTTAACTGAGAAACTGAATTCGTAACTTTATTTTAATCCATTTAAATTAGCACATTAAGTTTAAATTAATTTAAAAATAAATAACCACCTGTGGCTAGTGGCTACCAATGTAAGTCTAGAGGTTAAACCAGCCTAAATAAAGCAATTCGGAAGTCATCTATGAATTCATCAGGGAATCTGAGAAATTAACATTTGATACCTTATATTTTAACTCTGTTAAAAAAAAAAAAAAAAGCAATTGCCCCTATTAAGGTCTCTCAAGCCCTTTATGATCTGATTATTCACTTCACCCATTACCTGTAGGATCTCAGCTCCTACTACTCTGCCTGTTAGGGTTTTGGCCTGTGACACAGGCTCTGAAAGAATTCACAACTGAGAGAAGAGATAGATGCAGAAAGTTTATTTTTACTCCCTCCCTACCAAGGGAAAGGGCCAGTGCGTTGCTAATCAATATAAAGACAAAGAACAAAAAGCAGCTTCCCCTCTTAAAGCTTTGGTTGCTGTTGCTAGGTGACAAGGAAGGGAAGAGGATTCCGGGCAGAAATTGAGCAGACATCAGAGGGTTGTCTTTGTTAGTTCTTCAGGAGTCAGTCCAGGCAGATGTCCTAGGGAGGTGTCTTATCAGTATTCTCCCCAAGCCTGTAAAACATTCTTAAGAGTGAAATTTATGGTGCTAGCTGGTCAGCATGCAGACCAAAGGGTCTCGGGTTCAATTCTGGTCAAAGGCATGTACCTTGGTTGCAGGCTCCTCCCTGGCCCAGGCCCTAATCAGGGAGCATGCAGGAGGCAACCAATCGATGTATTTCTCTCACATCTATATTTCTGTCTTTCCCTTTTCCACTCTCTCTAAAAATCATTGGAAAAATATCCTCCGGTAAGAATTTTAACAAGTTACAAGGAGTTCAAAAGAGGCTTGTTTGAAGGGAAAAGGGGAAGGGAACTTTCTGCTAATTATCCCTGAGTTGTAAAAACAGCAGGGAGGAGGGGTACATATGCAAGAATGTAGCCTTGAGAGTAACTTGTCTTGCAGTTTGGACAGCGGGGCTGTTTAAATCAGAGTTGCTAATAATCTTGGGGTTTAATTACCAGGTGCTTCTCATAAATTGTGGGAGGCTACAATAACAAAAAAAGAACAGCCTTTTTTTCTGACCTTACACCACCTCTACCCCTTTCTTACTTAGCTCCAGCTCTAGTGGCCCCTTGCAGCATTCCTGTCTCAGAGCGTTTGCACTTGCTATTCTCCTTGCCTACACCACTTTCTCTTAGTTGTATGCATGGTTTGCTTCCTTCTCTGCTTCAAATTAATGTTCAAATATTATGTTTTCAGTGAGGCCTTTTCTGACTACTTTGTTTAGAATTGCAATGCCCACTACCACCCATACTCCTCATCCCTTAACCTAACTTTTTTTCTTTAGTGTTTATCCCCTTCTAATATACTTCCAACAAAATTCACTTACTTATTTTGTCTATCTCCCCAATTAGAACGTGAGCTCCACGAAGGCAAGGATTTTTGTTTGTTTGTTCACTTCTGTAGTCACTGGTGTGCTCATAAATGTTTAACAAGAAGCTCTCTGATGGGGTTAGGGGTGGAATGCCCTGATTTGTAGTATTTGCCAGTACCACTGAAAAGCAGGATATGTAGAGAGCTTTGTTTCAAGAATGTTTAAAAATAAATATAATTTCCTAAAAAAAGAAAAAAAAGAAAGAGAAAGAAATATAATTTCCTTTGAAAATATCCACATTCAATTTCTGTATTCATTAAAACTGAGGAGGAATAATATAATAACCAGATTGTATCCTGTTTCTATGAAAGTTTATTTGGTCTTACAATGATGAGTAAATGGATTAATCTATTGGTCACTGGACTAATACTTATTAGATTGTAAAAAACAAATGTATTCAACCAAACTTGTGCCCACTCTGCACTAAGCACTGGGGATGGTATACACAGTAAGACATAGTCTCTGCCCACAGTCTTCTGGGGACACATTTAAGCAAATGGGTAATGCAGAAGGATAACCAATATTAGTAGTTTAAGGAGAGGGGGTTTCTTTCTGGAGGAAGGTGTGTCCAAACTGAGGCTCAAAGGTGGGATGGCTATTATCCAGGTTAAGACATAGTGGTAGGCCCTAACCGGTTTGGCTCAGTGGATAGAGCGTCGGCCTGTGGACTGAAAGGTCCCAGGTTCGATTCCGGTCAAGGGCATGTACCTTGGTTGTGGGCACATCCCCAGTGGGAGGTGTGCAGGAGGCAGTTGATCAATGTTTCTCTCTCATTGATGTTTCTAACTCTCTATCCCTCCCCCTTCCTCTCTGTAAAATATCAATAAAATACATTTAAAAAAAAAAAAAAAAGACATAGTGGTAGGAAACAGGTGTTCTAGGAAGAGATAACAGAATGTTCAAAAGCCAGGAAGAGTGTAAGAGATGAATGGCTGGATTCTACAACAGAAAGTTCAGTATGACTGTAACATTCAGTGAAATGAGGAAATGATTTGAGACTAGAGGAACAAGTTTGGTCTAGGGCAGTGGTCGGCAAACTCATTAGTCAACAGAGCCAAATATCAACAGTACAACAATTGAAATTTCTTTTGAGAGCTAAATTTTTTAAACTTAAACTTCTTCTAACGCTACTTCTTCAAAACAGACTCACCCAGGCCGTGGTATTTTGTGGAAGAGCCACACTCAAGGGGCCAAAGAGCTGAATGTGGCTCAAGTGCCACAGTTTGCCGACCACTGGTCTAGGGCAAGAAGACCTTGTAAAATCAAGTTTTTTACTATTTCAAATATGTGCTCTTCCTTTTTGTATTAACCAAAAGTAAAAAACTGCTCAAAATGCCCAGAAATAAAGGATAGGTAATAAATTGTAATACACTCACAATATGGAATACTATACAGCAATGAAAATGACTGATCTACAACCATATGCAACAATATGGCTGAATTGCACAAGCATGATGTTGAGAGAAAAGCAAGACACAAAAGGATAAAAATAGTATGATTCCTATTGTTTGAAGTTTAAGAAGAGACAACACTAATATGTGGTGATAGAAGTCAGAAAGCAGTTCCAATAGGTACATAAAAAGGTGTATAACATCACTAATCATTGGGGAAAAGCAAATCAAAAACACAGTGAGATATCACTTCATACCTATTAGAATGACCATTACCAAAAAAAGCAAAACAGAAGTTAACAAGTGCTGGTGAGGATGTGGAAAAAGAAAACCCTTGTACACTATTAGTGGGAATGTAAATTGATACAGCCATTATGGAATATAGTATAGAAGTTCCTAAGAAAATAAAAAATAGAATTACCATATATCTAGCATCCCACTTCTTGGTATGTATCTGAAGGAAGTAAAATCAGGATCTTGAAGAGATACCTGCACACCCATGTTCATTGCAGCATTATTTACAATAGCCAAGACATGGAAACAACCTATGTATCCATGGACAGAGAAATAAATAAAGAAAATATGGGCTCTAGCTGGTTTGGCTCAGTGAATAGAGCATCAGCCTGCCGACTGAAGGGTCCTGGGTTCGATCCTGGTCAAGGGCACTTGCATGGGTTGCAGGCTCAATCCCCAGTAGGGGGTGTGCAGGAGGCAGCCGATTAATGATTCTCTTTCATCATTAATGTTTCTATCTCTCTCTCTCCCTTTCCCTTCCTCTGTGAAATCAATAAAAAAAAATTTTTTTAAATAAATAAAATAAAAAATAAAGAAAATAGGGTATATATACACAATGGAATATTATTCAACCATAAAAAATAAGAAATCCTGTTATCTGTGACAATAATGATGAATCTTGTGGGTATTATGGTAAGTAAAATAAGTCAGGCAGAAAAAGATAAATACTGGATGATATCACTTATATGTGGAATCTAAAAAAACAAATTCATAGAAACAAAGAATAGATTGATGGTTGCCAGAGGCTAGGGGGTGGGGGATGGAGGAAATGAGATGTCAATCAAAGGGTACAAATTTACAGTTATAAGTTAAATAAGCTCTGGCAATCTAATATGCAGCATGGTGACCATAGTTTCTTAACCATGGTATTTCTACTCAAAATTTAATAACATCTTAAATGTTCTCACCACAAAAAACCCCAAAGGTAACTATGTGAGGTAACATATGTGTTAACCTAACCTTATTTGCTACTCACTTCACAATATATATATGTATATCAAGTCATCACATTGAATACCTTAAACACACACAATGTTTTATGCCAATTACATTTCACTAACACTGGGGAAAAAGAAGTCAGAAGGTAGTTACTAGCCAACACTAGCTAGAAGGAAACACAAGGACTTCCAAGAAACTAGTAATGCTCAGTTTCTTGATTAGGTGCTGGATACACACATGTGTGGGATCAAGGTAAATATTTACAATATGTACACTTTCCTGTCTGTAGATTACATTTAGGAAAAGGTCAATTTAAAGACATATAGTGTTCTTTTACTTTCATAAACTGTCAAATACTTCTCTCATTTCTTGTGTTCACCCTTTCATCAATGAATTTTAAACTCATGGCCTTAAATCTGTATCTCGTGACAGTGGGTCACCACCCTAAATACATGTTCATTTAAATTGACATTTTCATCTCAACTGATCCAAGTGGCTGGAAACGACCAGCTGCACTTGGGTCATACATGAATGCCTAGACTTGGCTGGTGATACTATGTGGCTCTATCACCACGATCTCTGGTATGTACACCTGACGCAGAATGCCAGGTGTAAGTTAATGAAAAACAAGGAGGGGTGGGGGGAGCTTAGTCCTATCAAGGTTTGTTAATGAGAAAAGATTAATTATATTCTTTGTATTTTCAGCGAAGAACTCATGCTTGTGAATGTAACATTCCTGCCAAATCAGACAGTTGATAAAATATTGACTTAAAGTGTTAAATTCTTTTCATGAATTGGTGTCATCATTGATCTGGGGGGAGAAAAGGTGCTGATTATCACCAAAAATATCCCTTATTCATCGTGCACATAAGAGGGGCTCAATATAGTTTTGTTGACTTGCACTCTTAGTCCAAAGTCCTGAGTCTGTTTTCCCCTAAGCAGTTAATAGTTCTTAGAATCATAGAGAAACAGAGCCAGAAAGGTCACGTAGAAAACACTCTGTTATATCATGAATGGCATCTCAAAAACTTGAAACTATCGTGTGCATTTAAAAGCATCTGATGGCATTTACTTGCTGTGGGTGATAGTTTCTTCATCTGGAGGCTCCCATAGATAAGCAACTTTGGTGATCCAAAGCCCAGAGCGACCTTGAGAATATCATGCTAAGGTAAGTACGTCAGACAGAAAAAGTGAAGAGCCCAGAGCGTAGTCTCAGCCTGCCGATAGGTAATAGCATAGTGCTCAAGCAAGAAAACTTTGTCAACTAATGAACTCATTTGGATCCAGAGGGGGTTTTAGGAAAATGTGAGTCAATGTGCTATGCCGGGAAGCTTGGCAATGGGCTAGGCTTTGCCTTTCCCAGCAAATCTAAATCAACCACTGCTCCTCACACTCACACTGACAGCACGGCTTGTTAGACTCGACACCAAGAACAGTATAACTCTAGCTTACAATAGGTTACTACATCTTTTAGAAATGTTACTATAAAATCATTCATTCAGACAAAAAGAGGTGGATAGATAGGTAGATAGATAGATGATAGAGAGATAGATAGATAGATAGATAGATAGATAGATAGATAGATAGATCCTATCTGATTAGGTTTAAATTCCTGCTCCATATCTTGCTGGGAGATTTCAGAAGCATCATTGGACCTTTAAATTTTCTCATCTGCAAATGGGATTAGTAATTTATTTCATAAAATTGCTTCAAATGAATAGCATTAACTAATGTATACAAAGTACTTACCACAGGTATAAATGTGAGCTTTAAAATAATAACAATAATAATAATAGTTGCTAAGACATTATTATTAAAACTTGCATGCCTTTGTATTCAGCATCTCTTGCTGAGAGCTGACAAAGATTTCCTAAGAGAAAGTGAGCAGAGCCTGAATCTTGGTTTATCACCTTTGGTCACATGTTACCCCACAACTCTGAGCTTCATGAACTTCTTTCTCCCAGTATTTCCATCTACTGAATAATTCATTTCTGCACAGCGAGATTCAAGTTCATATTTAAATTCTCCTCTCATGTAGGAATTATATTTATTATTATGTCTGCTATGTTTCATTGATTTACAAAATTCCAAGGGGAGGCAGGTCTGTCAAGCACAGTAATAAATGTATATGTTGAACAGGTAAAGAGAAGATCCAGTGGAGAAATCATAGCTGACAGCTCACCTCTGTTCCAGTCACCTCTTGTGAACCAGGACGCATTCAAGTCACATGTTTTGCTCAAGGAGAAATACCTCATTAACAGGTAGTAGGGGAGGAAAGCATTTAACCAAAGCCAGGTAGTCTCTACTGAAAAACAATACTAGGAAATTCTAACCAGCTTTTAAATCTGTGGACGAGATAATTGCTTAGACTGAGGTACTCACATTGATTACTCCCCATACAAAAGTGATAAGCACAGCTCTCCCTCTGGCGAGCACCCTGCACCTTCCCCTTCCCCCTCTCCTTCCCTCAGAACCCATACCTTGCCCTTCTGCTGAGCTCCAAGGGCCCTTCTGCCCTTGTAACTGGTTTCCTGAGCCTACGCAGCCAGGTTGGCTCACTTCTTCTACCTCTGTAACTTTCTAAACTTTCTCCTATAATTTAAATGTTTTAAAGTGATAAGCGCAAAAATACTCAAAATGGATTAACTATAAAACTTTTAGAAGAAAACAAGGGACAAGCGTTATGACGTTAACCTCGATAGTGATTTCACAGAGAAGACGCCAAAAGCACAGGCAACAAAACAAACAAGGGGACGACATCAAACTAACAAGCTTATGCACAGCAAAGGAGTCACTTACCAAGGAGGAAAGCAACCCATGGATGGAAGAGAGTATTTGCAAACCGTATATCTGATAAGGGGTTAATTTCCAAACTATATAAGGAACTTCTACAACTCAATAGTAAACAAATAATAACCCAATTTTTAAAACAAGCAAAGGACTTGAACAAACAACATTTCCCCAAAGAAGACATACAAATGGCTAACAGGTATATGAAAAAATACTCAATATCATTAATCATCATAGAAATGCAAGTCAAAACCCCAATGAGATATTACCTCACATCTGTTAGGATGACCATTATAAAAGAGAGAGAGAGAGAGAGAGAGAGAGAGAGAGAGAGAGAGAGAGAGAGAGAGAGAAAAAGATAACAAGTGTTGGCAAGTGTGTAGAGAAACTGGAACCCTTATGCACTGTTAGTAAAATGATGCAGCCCCTATGGAAAACAGCGTGGAATTTCCTCAAAATATTAAAAATAGAACTACCATATGATCTAGCAATCCCACTTCAGGATATATATCCAAAAGAATTGAAAATAAGCCCTAACCGGTTTGGCTCAGTGGATAGAGCGACGGCCCGCGCACTGAAGGGTTCCAGGTTCGATTATGGTCAAGGGTATGTACCTTGGTTGTGGGCACATCCCCAGTAGAGAGTGTGCAGGAGGCAGCTGATCGATGTTTCTAACTCTCTATCCCTCTCCGTTCCTCTCTGTAAAAAATCAATAAGATATATTTTTTTAAAAAATAATTGAAATCAAGATTTCAAAGAGATATCTGCACTCCCATATTTATTGCAGCACTGTCTACAATAGCCAAGACACAGAAGCTACCCAAATGTCTGTCCATGGATGAATCGATAAAACTATATATATTCTCAAAAAGAGAACATTTTAACAGCTGATAACTCTCTTAATTTTCACTCCTTTTCAAGTTTAATAATGGGTGAAACCAGACTAAGCTTTGAACAAAGAAAATTTATCCTAAGGTACTACTAGACTTTTTTTTAAAGGAATACATAAATATAAAGTTTACGGTACAAAACTGGCAATAATCGATGAATTGAAGGAGCACAAATACTGAATAAAATTATTCTTGATGTTTGAGATTCCATTGCTGCCCATTATCAGCCGTGCCTGGACCAGAACAGTCATCAGTTTGAAAACAGGCATTGACAAAAAATTACTCATTTCTGTAGGTTCTTTGAAAATGAATTGTGTGTTAATAAACACTGAGTTTATAATCGTTCAAAGTGCGTATACATTTTTGGGACACCCTGTATATAGATATTTAGTGGACTATTATTTAATCTTAGAAAGGAAGGAAATCTTGCCATTTGCAAAAACATGGATTAACCTGGAGGACATTATGCTAAGTGAAAAAAATCAGACTCAGAAAGACAAATACTGCCTGATCTAACCTTTTTGTGATTCCAAATAGTCAAACTCATAGACGCAGAGAGTAAAGTGGTGGTTGCCAGGGGCTGAAGGGACAGGGAGAAATGTGGTGATATTGGGTCAAAGGGTACAAAATTTCACTTATGCAAAATGAATACGTTCTTGAGATTTCATATACAGCATGGGGACTATAGTTAACAGTACTGTACTGTACACTTGAAATGTGCTAAGAGGATAGATCTAAAATTAAGTCTTCTCACCACACATACACAAAAGAAAATGGTAACTATGTGGAGATGATGAATATATTCATTAGCTTGATTGTGGTGAGCATTTCAAAATGTATATGCATCAAAGTAGCAATTTGTTCTTTAAACACATACAGTGCTTACATGTCAATTTTATCTCAATAGAGCTGTTTAGAAAAAGAATGATAAGCACATTGCCTTCTAAAAGTTGTGTTCAGAGATAGATACCAACACATGAACTCAACCCCAACAAACACAACCACTAAACGAAACTGGTGGGATAGTTTTTCCCCCACTTTTAGAGAAGAGAAGAAAGAAGGAATAAGATCTGGCCCACAGCATCCTTGACTGGAAACTCCTATAAATTCTTTGCATTTAATAGTAATAAGGAGTTGATTTCTCTACATTAGTCATTTCTACCCTGGCTGCCCAGTAGAATCACCAAGGGAACTTTCAAAATATACTGATGTCTGGGTCTACACCAGACCAAATAAATCAGAATTTCTTGGTGATAAGGTTTGGGCATAAAATCTTGCTGTTATTTTATTTTATTTTATTAAATATATTTTTATTGATTTCAGAGAGGAAGGAAAAGGGAGAGAGAGCAATATAAATATCAAAGATGAGAGAGAATCACTGATTGGCTGCATTGAGCCCATAACCCCGGCATGTGCCCTGACCAGAAATCGAACTATGATCTCCTGGTTCATAGGTTGATGCTCAACCACTGAGCTACACTGGCTGGGCACTTGCTGTTATTTTAACGTCTTGAGGACCTTTAGTAATATTCCCTCTCTTGTTCCTGACATTGGTAATTTGTATTTTCTCTCTTTTTCCTTTAATCAATTTGTCTAGAGTTTCCAAAATCTACCAATCGTCTTAAAAAGCCAGGCTTTTGGTTTCACAAATTTTCTCTATTGCTTTTTTGTTTCCTATTTTTTTTATTTCTACTAAGATATTTTCATTTCCTTTCTTCTGCTGACTTTTGGATTTAATTAGCTCTTTTCTGGTTTCTTAAGGTAGAAGCTTAGGTCACTGATTGTAAGTGTTTATACCTTTCTATTTTAAATGCTACAAATATCTCTGTAAGCACTTTTTTAAAAAGCCTTAGCTGCATCCCACAACATTTGATTTGTCACATTTGCATTTTCATTCAATTCAAAATATATTCTCAATTCCCTGTGACTCCTTCTTCAGTCCATGAGTTTTAGAAATGTGTTTAGTTTCTAATTATTTGAGGATCTTCGAGCTATCTTTCAGTTATTGGTTTCTAATTTAATTCTGCTGTAGTCAAAGAACATACAAACCTTAAAAATTAATGAGACTTGTTTTATGGCCAAATGGTTTATTTTGGCAAAGCTCCTGCATACACGTGAAGATACTGTGTACTACACAGTTGTTGGATGGAGTATCCTAAGAATGCCAGTTAGGTGAAGTTGGTTGATGGTGTGATCAAGTCTTCTGTATCCTTATTAATTTTTTAACTACTTGTGTTTTCAATTATTGAGAGAGAAGTGCTGAAATCTTTAACTATAATTATGGATTTGTCTATTTGTCCTTTCAGTTTGACTAGTATTGCAGCATAAGGTTTGTTTTTTATTTTAAGTTTGCAGATGATTCTAATATGCAACCACAGTTAAGCAATGTTGCTCTAAACCAATAATTCTCAAATTTTAACATGCATCAGAATTTCTTAGAGGGGTTATTAAAACCCAGAATACTAGGCCCTGTTCCCAGAGTTTCTAATTTAGTAAGTCTGTAGGAATTTGCATTTCTCAGAGTTCCCAGTACTATTGATACTGCTTGGTCCAGAAACCACACTCTAGGATCACTGACTAGAAAGACAAATACCATGAGATTTCACTTAATGTGGAATCTAAAAAGCAAAATAAATGAACAAACAAAATAGAAACAAACAAATAGGTTCAGAGAACAAATTGGTGGTTGCCAGATGGGAAGGGGGTGGGAGGGAATGGATGGAAAAGGGGAAGCGATTAAGATGTACAATTTGCCAGTTATAAAAACAGCCATGAAGATGTAAAGTACGCATAGGGAATATAGTCAAATATAGTCAGTTCATAAATTATATAAATGTCTAATCACTATGTTATATACCTGAAAATAATTAATTGGAAAATAAAAAAAATAATTTATAAAGAATCACTGACTAAGCCAAAGTTTCTCAATCTTGGTTGCATATTAGAATTACCTGAGGGGCCTTTTAAAACTATAATACACAAGCTACAACCAGACCAATTAAATGTAGGACCTGCATGGGGAAAGGAGGACCCAGGCATTATGGCAAACAGTGCTTATACTTTGGACTACAGCAATCATTATCCTTTAAAGCTCTTCTATATGATTCTCATAAACAATCAAGACTGAAAATCGCTACTCTATACTAAAGTAATTCTCTGGAGTGTCCAAGAAAGTCTTTGGGGCTCATGACCAACATTTCATCAGTGTCCCCCGAGTAAAAAACACCGTGCCGTATGAATGATGTAGTGTGGTGGAGCAGGGGATTGGGTTTTAGCTCCCCTTCTTTTACTGCCAACCTAGCAGTTTGCTCTTTTGTAAAATGGAGCCAAAATTTCCTGGCCTCTTCCTACAATATACATTGACTTAAATTATCCAGGTACTCTTTATCCTACCTAATACTTGCAGGGAAATTCATGCATAGCAGAGGTATACTCCAAATAAACTTTAACAGCCTATTAGCCCATTAGTAAAGTCATTAATCAAGAATCTTTTGCCCTAACGGGTTTGGCTCAGTGGATAGATCGTCAGCCTGCGGACTGAGGGGTCCCAGGTTCGATTCCGGTCAAGGGCATGTACCTTGGTTGCGGGCACATCCCCAGTGGGAGGTGTGCAGGAGGCAGCTGATCGATGTTTCTCTCTCATCGATGTTTCTGGCTCTCTATCCCTCTCCCTTCCTCTGTGTAAAAATCAATAAAATATATTTTAAAAAAAGAATCTTTTAATCTTCCATTAACCCTCCTATTTTCCTTCACTTCATCCTTGGACTTTGACCAAGGAGAAACCATTCTGGCAGAAGAATTATGGCAAACAGTGCTTATACTTTGGACTACAGCAATAACACAGCCTTCTATTTTTCTTCTCCTCCTTTTCCTTTTTCTCCCCTCAGCCTCCTTTTAAATTAAAAAAATTTTTTCAGAGTAATTTTACCCAAACTACAGATTATGTAATTTTTATGATAATCATGTGAGACAGGCAGAACAGGTATTGCTATCCACCTTTTCAGCTGAGAAAACTAAAGCAGGTAAAGAACATGCACAAGGAACTAGTGTATAACACAAGAAGGAAAAATGTGCATAAAAGTAGAAAGAACAGATTTCAGAAAGCCTCGGAGCCAACTTGTAGATTCACTAGGTTAAGGGCCACCACCATTAGAAGTGGATATTTAGAAATGAAGTCATCCAGCCATTTTACAAAAGGGGAACATGGAAGTGAAAAAAGACTAGGATTGACAGACAGGAGAACTGAGATCTGGCCAGATCCCACAAACATTTCAAACTCACATCCAAAAGTATTTCCCCTCCCTCACCCATTCCATTGCCACCCTCATCTCCTGTGGTGATCATCTCAAAAGATGGCCTAGGGCAGGATCCTGGGACTCATCCCTCCTCTCCTCCATCTCTAAGTCCCCTCAGTTACAAAATTCTGCTACAAATCTTTCAGATCCATCTCTTCCTCCCCATTTCTTCTGCCACTGTCTCAGTTCAGGCCCTCACAATGCCTGGCCTGGGTTAGGTTACGATCCTATCTAATAAAGAGGGAATATGCTAATTGACCCTCATGCCATTGCAAAGATGGCAGCTCCCACAACCAATAAGGAGGGAATATGCTAATTGACTGCCCTGCCCTCAAAGATGGTGGCACCCACAGCCAATAAGGAGGGAATATGCTAATTGACTGCCCCGCCCTCAAAGATGGTGGCGACCACAGCCACAAGATGGCGGCGCACAGTCCCCTCAGCCCCGCTGGGGCGGCAGGCTACAGCAAGGCCTGGCCCCGCCCCCAAGTGGGCCTGGCCACTCCTTGCACCTGCCTCTGGAGTCCCCCAGTCCTGTCAGCCCCCAAGCCACCCAGGGCCGGCCCAAGGCGCAGGCAAGCCTCAGATGGTGGCTGCCCAGCTGCCAGGGCCAGCCCAAGGCACAGGTAACCAGGGCCGGCTGAGGCTTGAACTGCCAGCAGTGGCAGCAGCAGAGGTGTGATGGGGCGTCGCCTTCCCCTGATCTCCAGGTCGCCTCCCGCCCCTGAGGGCTCCCGGACTGTGAGAGCGGCAGGCCAGGCTGAGGGACCCCCACTCCAGTGCATGAATTTTCATGCACTGGGCCTCTAGTCTATATATATAAAGAACCGGGGTCCATAATGACCAAGGCTCGACCAAACACTGGAAGTCAGTGCTGGATTGCCATGGAAACCCAGCATTGACTGCAGTCCGTGCCAGCACAGTGACCCAGCACTGACTGCCGAGGGGGCTGCGGATCAGGCCCAGAGAGAGGCCTGCAGAGAGAGAGGCAGTGTCTGATCCCCAGCCTCCATGGCAGCTGTTGATCAACCGTTGCCTCTCTCTTTCTCTCCCAGCTTCACCAGCAGCTGCGCCTCTGTTTCTCTCCAGGCTTCCTGGGGGCCTGCTGATCAACCCCACCTCTTTGATCAGGCACAGAGATAGGCCCAGAGATGCTGACTATCATAGAAACCGACCAATCAGAACCAAATCTGGGTTAAGTGCCAAGAGCCAATGGCTGCCTAGGAGGCGGAGCTTTTGATGCTGACTGGCATAGAAACCGACCAATCAGAACCTAATCTGGGTGAACTGCGAAGGCAGAACCTAAGGTGGGGGCTAAGGAGGGGTTTTAAGGGCAACAGCTATTTGGTGTAAGGTGTAAGGAAGCGGTTCAATTTTTGCATGACCGATTTGGTAGTATAGTGCATATGGCTGGCTATCCAGATATAGTGATTATGTGTTTTTGTCTGCCAAAAGCATCTCCTCCTGCTGAAAAAGGCTTCATCTGGGAGCGAGATCAGGCCGGCAGGGGAGGGCAGTTAGGGGCAATGAGGCAGACAGAGGCAGTTAGGGGCAATCAGGCCTGCAGGGGAGGGCAGTTGGGGGCAACCAGGCTGGCAGGGGAGGGCACTTGGGGGCGAGATCAGGCCGGCAGGGGAGGGCAGTTGGGGGCAAGATCAGGCTGGCAGGGGAAGGCAGTTAGGGGCGATCAGGCAGGCAGGCAGAGGCAGTTAGGGGCAATCAGGCAGGCAGGCAGGTGAGCGGTTAGAAGCCAGCAGTCCCAGATTGCAACCGGCGGTCGGACATCCCCCAAGGGGTCCCCGATTGGAGAGGGTGCAGGCTGGGCTGAGGGCCCCCCCCCCCCCCCCCCCCCAGTGCATGAAATTCACTAGTAGTTGTATAACAGGTCTCTGGGCTTCCTTCTACTTTGCCTTTTCAGAACATCTGCCACTTCACCTGCTACCCCGAGAACCTTGGAAAACCGAAATGGTTTGTCATGCTCTACTTACTATTCATTTACTCTTCACCATCAAATGGGTGAAGTCTAAAGTCCCAAGCAAACCATCCAATCTTTCTGATTTGGTCTCTGCCTTCTTCTCTCACCTCATCATTCACCACTCATAACTTCAGCCAAGCTCAAGTTTTGCAGTTCTTCCACTGTCACCTTTGGCTTTGACACTCTTTCTGAAAGTCTTCCCCCTTCCCCTGCCCATTGCCTGGCTAAAATTAACTCATCCATCTAGGCTCAGCTTAAGTTGGAATTTTTCCTGGCACCCCTTTTATAGGTTCCTTTGATACTCCCAAAGCATCTCATGCAAACAAAAAACAAAAGTCACGATTCACCCTGAACTGTTTGCTCACAAATCTGTGTCCCTCACTAAACTGAGCTATGGGATAGCAGGGAGAGCATCCTATTCAGTGTTTGGTATTGAATAGTCATCCAACAAATATTTGAGGACCTACTTTATGCCAAATGTGTAGGTGTAAGAGATATAGCAGTGAAGAATGCAAAGGCACCTTTTTTTTTTTTTTTTTTTGCAAAGACACTTCTTGCTATTCATTGGGAGGTGACATAAATGAACAAATAAATAATCAAGAGAATATGAGAGTGAAAATACTATGTAGAGAATTAAATCAGATATGAAAGTGAGTGGGTGGCTACCTCACTGCCGCTTGTCAGGACGTTCCCTCTGGGGAGGTGACACCAGTTGGCAAGTGCATCCCAATGCGCCAGGTATTGAGAGAGCATCTCAACAGGGAGGACTACCAGTGCAAAGGCCAAAGAACCAAAGGCATCCCAGTGGCAAACGCGGAAGCGGAGTGAATATGGGATCAAAGAAGGCAGGGACTATATTATGTAAACTTTGTATAGAGCTTTGATTGCGTTCCCAGTGTGATACGGAGTGACATGAGCTGACTTATACTTTTAAAGAGACCTCTTTTGAAAAGGGCTGCTATTTAGATAATGGGCTGTCGGGGATGGAAACAGACCAGTTTGGAGGAGACAGGATAGTGTCCTGGAGAGGGTGGCCGCAGCGGTTCTGGAGAAAGTGCACGGACTTGGAATCTGTATGTGTTGGTGGCCAGGAGTGCTGGTGAGCCACAGATTGGGGCTCAGGGCACCTGGATAGAGACGGGGGAACAGCAGCGCTGGGCGACTTTTAGGAGGAGGAGGATCTTGGAAAAGTCCCTTGCATTCCGGGACGCCCGGGAGAATTCAGGTCAGGCATCTGGAAGGAGACACGCCCAGCCCCGTCGGCGACAGGGAGAGCCGGGCGGGTGGCGAGCGCGGACTCCGGGCTCCACGTGCTCCGCGCGGGGGTTTCCGCGTCCTCCGGGCGTGGCCGGAAAAGGAAGTCGGCGCTGCAGTGGCCGCCCCAGCAACAGCGGCGGCCCGGGCCAAGCCCCGCCACCCGCCCGGTCCGGCTCGGCTTCGGAGGCAGCGCCGCGGGACCCCGAGCCTGCCCCGCCGAGCAGCGCCCGCCGCGCCGCCGGGCGCCCAGCACGCCGATGGGGCCGCAGCGGCCGCCGCTCTGCGCCGCGGCCGCCCTGCTCTGGGGCGTCCTGCTCCGGCTGGTAAGGGGGGCGAGTGGCGGGCGGCGGGCGGCGGGCGGCGGGCGGGCCTCCCGGGGCGGGGCTGGGCCCCGGCTCCTTCCCTCCCCCCGACCCGGCCCGACCTCTCGGCCCGCGCCTCCGCGGCCTGCTCTGGTGCTCCCCTCCCCTCCCCTCCCCTCCCCTCCATTCCCCTCCCCTCCCCTCCATTCCCCTCCCCTCCCCTCCCCGCCCCTCCATTCCCTTCCCCTCCCCTCCCCTCCCCTCCATTCCCTGTCCTTCCAGCCACTTTTTCACCTTTCCCCCTCCACCCTCCCACCCCCCACTCCTGTCCTTAGAAGCCTTCGAAGTATCAACCCCCAAGAAAGCCCCTTATGCCACATTGACCTTGGTGCCTCTCTATAGTTTTCTGGGCATTTTTAATCGACCTCTGAGATTTATCGTCTAGCCAGCCTTTCTTACTGCTGCTGCTTAGCCTCTTTCCTCCTCGGGAAGAAGGGGAAAAAATGTACACGGTCCCAGGAAGGTCAGCCGTTGTTCAAGGACTGCGCTTTAGTTTTATTGCTCTGATAGGTGTTTTGTTTTGTTTCGTTTTGTTTTGTTTTTCTTCCGCTGTAGTTCCTTCCTCTCCTTAGGGTCCCTTTGATTCCATTCTGGGAGGTTTTGGTAATAGTAATAATTTAAAATAACTTTAAAAAGAACATACGAAAGTGGTTTCTAGTTCTCTGCCTACTTGAAAGGGGAGAGGAGTAACAAATATGTGCTCACAAGTTTGTTTTCATAATTACAGGAAAGTGATAATGTTTTAAAATTCAATATCCAACAGCGGGAGCTTCTGTGTGTGGTCAGGAGCCTGTGTTCAGTGGTTCAGTTTTTGTTTCTTGTAAATTTCACTTAGGGAGTTTCAGGTTGGAAATTTTAGGAGCTTTATTTACACAGAATTTGTAGGACGTGTGCCTGTCTAGTTCTTACCATTAGAATGTGCAACTTCTTTGAAAGAGTGTATTTTGCATATTCTCCACTTTAAAGGATTACTATTAGTAAATATATTCAATATGAAAGTGTCTTTAACATTTTTTTCAGTGTCTTAAACATTTATTAAGAAACCAAAAGCAAAACCTAAAGTGAATACGGGCCTTTGGTGTAGTCATGATTTGCTAGGCAACATTAGGAACATGAAGAGGTAATGAATCTAAATATTGTTTGTGGGAGGAGTACAATATAAGCAAAACAACAAAGTAACAGTGTTAGACTGAACCTTTCAGGTATTATGTAATCAGATATGTCCAAAAGATAACAATTGAGGTAGTATATAAATGCACATAAAACCATAACCTAGATGTAAAACTTGTCTGAGTGGTTTTGCACTCATTGTCATTTGAACTTCTTAAGCTAATTGTAAGAATGTATCTTCTATATCACATTCTCACTAATCCTTTCTCAACACAAATTAATAACTAACCTAATAATATATCAGTTGCTCATAAAATCACATTGAAATTCTTTTTTTTTTTTTTACATTTTATTTTATAGTATAATGTGCAGAAAATAAGATGAAATTCTTATAAAAACTCTGAGCCCTGGCCGGTGTCATTCAGTGGTTAGCATCCGCACACCCACCGAAGGGTCTTGGGTTCATTCCCTGTCAAGGCAGGTACCTGGGTTGCAGGTTGGATCCTGGCCATGTCTGGGTGTGTGGGGGAGGCAACCAATCCATGTGTCTCTTTCACATTGATGCTTCTCTCTCTTTCTTGTTCCCTCCCTCCCTCTTTCATTCTCCCCCTCTCCCTCCCTCACTTCCACTCTCTCTAAAATCAGTGGGAAAAATAACCTTGGGTGAGGAGGATTCACACACACACACACACACACACACACACACACACACACACACACACAAACACAAACACACACACACACAAAAAAAAGCTCTGAACCCTCTCAATAGAAAAATGTAAGCAGACTTTTCATATAATTTTAAGGGCTTACCAAATTTAAAGGTTGTCCTTGCTCTAAATTGTAGCTAGCCTATCACTAACACATTCTAGTTTTTATTCTTTTTATATTGTGTGTTATATTTTGTTATATCCTACTGTATTAATCTTGGGTTCCGTAGTCCTCAGTTCCAGGGCTGTGTGGACTGTGGGAGGAACAAACTTCCCTTTATCTCCAAGGTTCTTTGGTTTAATAATCAAATAGGCATGAGGCAGATTAGCAAGAGAAAATAACCAACTTTAATGCATACATATGTATGGGAACTCCACGTGCACAGTAAATTCAGAGACGGAAAAGGAAAATGTGTGACCTGGGTGACTCAGAGGTTAGAACATGCACTGAAGGGTCAAGGGTTGGATTCCCAGTCAGGGCACATACCCAGGTTGAGGGTTCAATCCTCAGTTGGGGTGCAAATGGGAGGCAATTAATTGATGTTTCTCTCTCACATCGATATTTCTCTCTCTCCCTCTCCCTTCTTCTGTCTCTAGAATTAATGAAAAGCATATCCTCCAGTGAGGATTAAAACAAAGAGGCATTCTGAGTTAGGGATGAAATACTGTCACTTGGAGGCTTCAAAGAATCATTGCAGGATGATAAGCAGATGTTTAGTAAATAGAAGTTCCTGTTATCTGTCATGATCTCCCATTATGAGCAAGACCCCTAACTGAAGTTCTTCCAGGTAGTCAAGAGAGGAGTAGAAGTTTCTCCTGGCCTACAGGTAAAATTGTCCTTAGCTCAAAACAATCCACATAATACAGAGGCACATCTTTGGGCGGTTTGGGGGGACTAACTCTGAACCCACAGAACCCAGTAACATTCTTTCACTGCACAGATATTTAGTGTCTGTTATATGCCAGGCACTGTGCTGGTGACTGAATAAACTGACAAGAACTTTTTTTTTTTTTTTAAATATATTTTATTGATTTTCTACAGAGAGGAAGGGAGAGGGATAGAGAGCTAGAAACATCGATGAGAGAGAAACATCAATCAGCTGCCTCCTGCACACCCCCTACTGGGGATGTGCCCGCAACCAAGGTACATGCCCTTGACCGGAATCGAACCCGGGACCCTTCAGTCCACAGGCCGACGCTCTATCCACTGAGCCAAACCGGTTTCGGCCTGACAAGAACTTTTTCAGTTATAAAGATCTTTTTCAGTGCCAACCCGTATTACTGGTTTTCTATTTCCTGTTGCTTTCTCAATGGTTTGTTTTCCTCTTGTCTCTTCCTTTAATTTCCTGAAATTATCTAAATTCTCATTTCTTTCCTTTTTTGAGGAACTCAAATAAATCTAGTACCCTTTTCCTCAGCCAGAGCCCTCTCTCTTCCTTCGGCTTATTTACTGGATACCTAGTTCCTTCCCTACAACACTCTCTAGTACTGGTTTTTTGTTTTGCTTCTTACCATTTTCTCCCTGAAGCCCTTGTTTATTCCTCTTCCCCCAAAATCCAGCCCTTGGTGGCCTCTCTGAGTACTTTTGAATTAATGACGCCAGCTTAATCATTTCATTTCTCCTTTCTGAGCTCTTGACGCTGGCACTGCTGGGCATCTTTCCCCTTAGTCATGTAAGAACATCCTCATCTAGAGGCAGCACTCCAGAAACTGCTGCTGCATTCTTGTAGAAAAGGCAGAGAATTTAAGGGCTTACTGAATTTAAAGGTTGTCCTTGCTCTAAATTGCAGCTAGCCTATTACTCCCACATTCCAGTTTTTATTCATCTTTATTGCACATGTATATTTTGTTATATCTGACTATATTAATCTTGGGTTCTGAACTCCTCAGTCCCAGGGTTGTGTGGACTGTGGGAGGAACAAAGTTCCCTTTATCTCCAAGGTTCTTTGGTCTAATAATCAAATAGGCATGAGGTAGATTAGCAAGAGAAAATAACCAACTTTAATGCATACATATGTAGGGGAATCCCACATGCACAGTATGTTCAGAGACGGAAAAGGAAAATCCTATATAATAAAAGCCTAATATGCTAAGTGTCAGACCATTCGTTTGACTGTTCGACCAGTTGCTATGACACACACTGACCACCAGGGGGGGGGGGCAGACGCTCTGACCGGTAGGTTAGCTTGCTACTGGGGTCCAGCCGATATGGACTGGGCTAGATGGGCCAGACACGCTAGAACCCTCCCGCAGTCTCTCCCTGTCCCGATCAAGCACGGGGAGCAGGGGGCTGTCCCTTAGCCTGGGATCTGATGGAAACCAACAGTCTGACATCCCCCAAGGGGTCCCAGATTGCAAGAGGGCACAGGCCAGGCCGAGGGACCCCCCTTGGTGCACGGATTCGTGCACCGGACCTCTAGTGGGTATATAAAGCATTCTGCTTTGACTTGTAGAATTTAGTATTGGAAAGACCCTTCACATCACGTAGCCTCCTCATCTTGTCTTCTTCAAAACAATGACCTCACTGTGTATATTGAAATCAAGCTACTGCACGTCCGGCTATTTTAATGAATTCTAAACCCATTAACCTTAAGTCTAGAATTAAAAAGAGTGCCTTGTAGGTAGTTGATTCTCTCTTGGCCTTGCCATTTTCCATTTCACATTCATTTCTCCAGTGCAACCCAACTCCCAGCCCCAACGTTTTTGACCTTTCTTTCACAGTGTTATTTGGACACAGTCACAAAGTTCTGTTTCAGAGAGAATGAATGAAGTTTTTAGCCTGAATCAGTTTTCTAAAATTGCTTCAAAGTTCTCTGAAGAATCCTGAGTCTTCTTCATAATGTTTTTTTACAAAAGTTCTGTTCATTTGTTCATATCTTCAAAGATTTTAAAGTGTTATATAGCCACATCTTGAAATGAAGAGATAATCAGGATCCCCAGTAGAAAATCTCTTGTCAAAATTTGCATTTCTTTGGTATATTATACCAATTCAAAGAATCTTCTTTAATTCCTTCTCCTCTGCCCTCCTCTCTCAACCTCTTGGGGAAACTAGGTGTGTTCTGCTACCCAGGCTATCTGAGCTGCTGTGCTATGGTCTGAATTGTGCCCCCCTTCCCAATCCATGTTAAAGCCCTAATCCCCAATGTGATGTTATTTGGAGATAATAGATTTCTCTGAGGTCAGAGGGTAGGTCCCTTGTGACCTTATAAAAAAAAGACACCTTGCCGAAACCGGTTTGGCTCAGTGGATAGAGCGTCGGCCTGCGGACTGAAGGGTCCCGGGTTCGATTCCGGTCAAGGGCATGTGCCGTGGTTGCGGGCACATCCCCAGTGGGAGGTGTGCAGGAGGCAGCTGATCGATGTTTCTCTCTCATCGATGTTTCTGGCTCTCTATCCCTCTCCCTTCCTCTCTGTGAAATATCAATAAAATATATTAAAAAAAAAAAAAAAAGACACCAGAGAGCTTGCTGTCTGTTCCTCCCCCCTACCCCTTCTCCCTTCAACTCCTCTCCTCCCCACCACCATGTGAAGACACAGTGAGCAGATGGCAATCTGTACAGGCCAGAAGGAAAGCTCTCAATGGAAACCAACCATGCTGGCACCTTTATCTTGGTCTCTAGAACTATGAGAAAATAAATTTCTGTGTAAGCAACCCACTCTATGATATTTTGTTATGGCAACCCAAGCTGACTAAGACAGATTTTTGTATCAGGACTGG
The DNA here is from genome assembly GCF_963455305.1 of Plecotus auritus. NCBI lineage: Eukaryota > Metazoa > Chordata > Mammalia > Chiroptera > Vespertilionidae > Plecotus > Plecotus auritus. The sequence goes on from NC_137770.1 coordinate 63,485,353, forward strand.
GGTACTATTGTAACAAATGCCTAAACATGTGGAAGCAGCTTTATATCTGGGTAATGGGAGGAGGATAGAAGAGACTTGGAGTGCATGCTTGAAATGTAGACCTTAAGGGCGATTCTGGTGAGATGTGTGACAGAAATGAGGAACAAACATGTCATTGGAAACAGTAGGAAAGGAAATCCTTGTTAAAATGGCAAAGAACTTGGCTGAACTGTGTTCTAGTGTTGTGTGGAAGGAAGAATTGTGAACAATGAGATTAGATATTAGCTGAGATTTCTAAGCAATGTGTTCATGGAGCAGCTTGGTTCCTCTTGCCTGCAAAAGGAGAGAGAGGAATTAAAGAAGGAATTAAGAAAAAGGAACCAGTGTAAAACTTCAGACAATAAAAAAATAAAAGGTAAATGCTTCAGGAAATAAAGAAAAAGGAACCAGAATTTGAAGATTTGAAAATTCTCAGCCTATCCACATTGCAAAATACAAGAAAACTTCTGAACAACCATTTGATAACAAATTAATGGGATTGTATGAGCAGAAACACTGCCACTTTGAACTGAAGGAGCTAGAGATGGTGCAAAATGAAGAAAGGTTGTTGGACTTACTGGATTTGACAGGATGGGATGATGGAGCTATGTGGCTGTGAGCTTGCATTATTCTTCAGGAAGAGGGAGAAATGGTCCCAAAGGCGATTCAGGGGTCATCAGGGTGACTGCCTCAGTTTCAACAAGCCTTAGGCATCTGCTGAGACCCTTGGGGGCAGGACTCCACAAAGCCAAAGCAGTGGGGCCATCCCACAGAGTCATGCCGGTGATGCTGCCACCCCATTGCGCCTGAAAGATGGGGATGTTGAGCCAAAAGGGACGGAAACGGAAAGGAAGACAACAGGCTTGGCGCTTAACGTGTTAAGATCTAAAGGAATTTGTATTGCTAGGTTTTAGACTTCCTTGTGTCCCATCACCCATTTCTTCTTTCCAGTTTCTCCCTTTTGTAATGGGAATGTCTATCCAAATGCCTGTCCACCATTGTATTTTGAAAGCACGTAGCTTATCTGGTTTCACAGGTTCACAGCCAGAGAGGGATTTTGCCTCAGGATGAATTATAGCTTGAGTCTTACCATATCTGGTGTAGATGATATTTAGATGAGACTTCAGACATTAGAATTGATACTGGATAGAATGAGTTAGGACTTCAGGGGCTGTTAGGATAGAATGAAATGTATTTTGCATGTGAGAAGGACATGAATTTTGGGGGCTAGAGGCAGATACTATGGGGTGCTTTGTGTGCTCCCAAATTCTTGAGTTGAAGTCCTAACCCCTAATGTAGTGGTATTTGGAGATTGGGCCATTCGAATGAGATCATCTGGGCGGGGCCCTTATGATGATTGTTGCCTTGCTCTCACCCCCCCCCACCCCTCCCGCTACCAACCACCATGTGAGGACATAGTGAGAAGGCAGCCATCTACAAGCCAGAAAGAGAGCTCTTACCCAAATCAACCATGTTAGTACCTTGCTCTTGGATTTTTAGGTTCTGGACTATGAAAAAATAAATTTGTGTTGATAAAGCCACCCAGTTTATAGTATTTTGTTATGGCACCTGAGCTTAGACATGCTGGTTTTGTCACATTCCTCCTTTAACTTTGAGATTTTCCGCAGTTTTTCTCTTACCTTCTCTATTCTGAGCTATATCTGTGAATTCTGCATCTCATTCATTGTCTGCTTTCTAAGTCACTGATAACTGTGTATCTTCTTCCCAAAATGCAGCTCTTCCATATACATCTTCTTTTAAACTCAAACCTTGAAGATTTAGGAAGGTTATGATGTCCTAGATTACATAGAAAGTTAAGAAAAAGAAGACTAGAACCAAGGGATTTTAGGCATTTCTTGATATTTTTTTCACTAAATTCTGTAATAATTATTTTTTTGTGAATGCAAAATAAATCACAAGACTGGATAAATTTGTGAAGTTATTCATCAGAAAAGGTTTAAAGATAGGAGAAGTCATGTTTATTATATATTTGATATATATTTTTTTGTTATTGTTAAAAATCACCTGAAATTGGTTCTGTTTTAAAAAATCTAGACCATAAAGTCTTCAGGTTTAGGACTTTACCCCAAGATACTATTAAGAAAAATTTTTTTTATTGTGTTAGGCCAGAATTTGCCAAACTTAACCATGCCTATGGTCTTAAATCAACTCTGATTTGTGCATTTATATTGCCTGCTTAGCCTTTTAAGCATTTGAGTTTGTGAATCCTGGTGTAATTCATAAATTCTCTAACATCTGAGATACATCATTAAGTAGTAAGATTACTTAGGAAAAAACAGGAAGAAGTCTGGATCTACATAGCAAGTAGAATATAAGCCCCATGAGGGAGAAATCCTATCTGACTCATTCTCTACTGTCTCCCCTACTACCTCATAGACTGCAGAGTGTTGAATGAATGCATGTTCTCCTCTCCCAAACCTAGTACCTCTTAGCCTGTATATTACATATCCCCAGATTCTCCAAGTGCAAGGAATGATTCTGGCTCTACTTTTTCCCTGGCCCACAGATTCCTTGGATTCCCTGTAAATCCCTATTTGATGCCCTAGCATGGATACAGGGTTGGGAGTAGTATGTAAGGTAAACTTTTAGCTAGAAAATTGTTATTTTTGAAAGGAATATAGAAAATAGATCCAGTGCTAGAAGATATTTTTTGAAGGGAAAGAAGAGTAGAAGACAAAAAAATCAAACCTGTTAACCAAGGTCAAAGAAGACTCTTCGAACTGTGCTGTTAGCTTGGACAGTAGAACAGGCCTGTTCCCAGTAAGTTAATAATGGGCTGGTGAGTCAGCATCAAGAGTCTGTTGGAACAGAGGCCAGGAATTCAAATGCCTGTGGTTGGAACTACCAAGTGACAGGAGTGTAAAGCATGAACACAGCCCCAAGAGGCAGGGATTTGAAGGTTAGAGCAAAATTGACTCAGTGTAAGTACGCTTATAAAATAAAAGTCTTTAGACATGTCCCTCTTTAAGGTCTGATTGGTCCGGGAAAATGAGGAGATAGTACACCTGCAAGCATATGAATATGGTATCCACCACTACAGTTCTTTTTTAGATTTTGGTAATCGTTTGACACTTGTCATACCAAAAGCTATTTGGAGAAAGATGGTCAAAAGAATAGGCAGCTATAACATTAAGATAGACTTAAACATCAATACCCTTTGATTTGAAAAGAAGATGATGAAATATGATTGAAGTCAAGTGATCTGAATAAGTAAATTAGGAATTGTTCACAAACAACAGGCATCCCATGAAGTTTTATGTGAGGTGAATTTGAGTCAAAAAAGGAAGGACTACTTTATACCATGGGCTAGTTTACTTACTTCCCTTGCAAGTGAGGGTCAAGTAAAATGCAGAAAATAAAGGCACTGGTGTGAGGTTGATAATTTGATGGCCCTAGAGAACATTTGATTCCATGACCAGTGGTTGTAGAAAATGGTGTGAAGAGGGAGGATTTGGGGCAAGCAGTAAGGAGCGATAACGGGGGGGGGGGGGGGGGGGGGGTTGCTTTTGTTTTCTTCTCACTCTGTTTTATTGGTTTGTTTGTATTTTAAATAGTCTGGTGTGTCTCTCTCCACATCCTTCTTCAAGCTCACATCTATTATATATAAAAGCCTAAGTGTCCGTTTGACTGGTAGCTATGACCACACTGACCCAAGGGGCAGATGCTCAGAGGGGAGAGGGGAGAGCAGGAAGAGATTAACCAAAGATCTTTTTTTTTTTTTTTAAGACAGTGGTTTTTTTATTTTTAATTTTTTTTCAATATATTTTATTGATTTCAGAGAGGAAGGGCGAGGGAAAGAGAGATAGAAACATCAATGAGGAGAAAGAACCATTGATAGGCTGCCTCCTACACACCCCCTATTGGGGGTCAAGCCCACAACCCCGGGCATGTGCCCTTGACTGGAATCGAACCTGGGACCTTTCAATCCACAGGCCGATGCTCTATCCACTGAGCCAAACCAGCTAGGGCTAACCAAAGATCTTATATGCATACTAGAGGCCCTGGCCTGCAGGGATCAGGCCGAAACCAGCCCAGCGCACAGATTTGTGCACCAGTGGGGTCCCTCGGCCTGGCCTGCGGGAATAGGGCCAAAACTGGCCCTCCAACATCCCCAGAGGGGTCCCAGATTGCGAGAGGGTGCAGGCCAGGCCGAGGTACCCCACCAGTGCATGAATGCATGCATCGGGTCTCTAGTAAATATAAGGAGCTTGGGGGGAGGGATGGGTCATTACTTTCATAAAAATAGGATTACACTATAAGTATCTCCCTGGAATTTGCTTTTCTCACTATGGACATCTGTTTCTACAAATAGATCTAGTTGTTTCTTTTTAACAGCTGTGTACTATGATGGGCTCCTTATTGGTGGAAGTTGCTAATTTTTTTGTTTGTTATATATAACAAATAATACTGCAGTGAATATCCTTATACATTTATCTTTGTGCATTTGCACAACACACCTGTAGGATATGAATCGGAGGATTCTATGTATTAACATTTTTTATTGATACTACCAGTTGTCTATTGTAAAGGCTATACCACTTCAACAGCCATGTGCACAATAACTGAAGTCCTGATCTAAATATTGTCCCTCTCCTAAAGGAGCTTAGTAGAATAGCTGGTTCCAGATTTGTGGCAGGTAAAGGATAAACCCGCCTAGGACATCTTGTGCCGAAAAACATGGAAGTCTTCCAAGACTAATGAAATCCTGTCAAAAGGATACAAAGAACCAGCTGGAAGAGTTTCTACTGGCCAAATTTGGGACAATTTGATCAGCAAAATGCATAATTGTAATTACACTACATTGGATTTTTTTAAAAATTAATGAGTCTTGTCTGGCTGGCGTGGCTCAGTGGTTTAGTATTGACCTATGAACCAGGAGGTCATGGTTCCATTCCCCTTCAAGGCACATGCCTGGACTCTGGGCTTGGTCTCCAGTGCGGGGGTGTGCAGGAGGTAGCCAATCAATGATTCTCTCCAATCCTTGATGCTTCTCTCTCTCGTTCTCTCTTCCTCTCTGAAATCAATAAAAAAAATATTTTTTAAAATAAGAAATTGAGTATGATACTAAAAAAAGGTGATAGAGGGAGAGAGTAAAACATTTTTAAAGAATAAATGTAGAAGGAATGACGGTATTAAAAAACATTTACTGCCTGACCAGTGTGGCTCAGTAGTTGAGTGTCGACCCAAGAGGTCATCTGTTTGATTCCTGGTCAGGGCATATGCCTGGGTTTCAGGTGTCATCCCCAGAAGGGAGCATGCAGGAGGCAGCCATTCAGTGTTGATGTTTCTCTCTCATCAATGTTTCTATCTCTCCCCCCTCTTCCTTCCTCTCTCTCTAAAAATCAATAAAAAACATTTTAAAATTTTACAGTTTTGCAATACCCAACATAATATGTAAAATAAATTTCAGGCATGGATGCTCATGGAAGCTAAAACAGTAGGTGAAAGATTGTTGAACTGTTCATATGGTGCGACAAATTACCAATCACAAAGGGAAAATATATAATTTTATACCAGAGAAATCCCGCAGTTGCTAGTAATCAAATAATTAAACTTGGCAGCACTAGTAGAGGGACATCCTGACATCATGTGCCATTTTAAAAATATATATATTTTTATTGATTTCAGAGAGGAAAGTAGAGGGAGAGAGAGATCATTGATCAGCTGCCTCCTGCACATCCCACACTGAGGATCCAGCCCGCAACACAGGCATGTGTCCTGGCTGGGAATCGAACTGTGATCTCCTGGTTCATAGGTCAAAGCTCAATCACTGAGCTATGCCAGCTGGGCTCATGTGCCATTTTATTGGATGCCATAAGTACCCAGTTCACTTATAGAGTATTCTTTTTAAAAGATGTGTAATCTAAACCTAATCCACCCTCATAATTATCCACAGGATTACCTTCTGTAGTTAGAGTTGGGGATGATTCTACCGTATGACCTTAGGTAGGCTATGTTAATAACTTCTCTGAGTCTCAAAGCCCTCATTTGTAAAACAGTGATACTGAATCAGACATGAAAATAACCTAAATATACTTTGTTTCATTTTGCACAGTTTGTTTGTAACAAAAATAATTTGGTGTATAGCAAGAGTCTAACATATTGATTCATCTCTGCTGTCAGAATCCATTCCTGGCCACCATATATATAGCCAAATGAAAACTGCATTTTTTTTTCACAAATAATATCTTTAATTATTCTATGTAATTTGATGACGTTTTAAAGGAATCCCCTATACTGGCTTAGATCCAAAGTCCCAATGCCAGAGAGCTTTCTAATCCCAAATGTTCTAGGGAAGTTTTAGGTAAGAGAGCATGGGTTAGAGCAGTGGTCGGCAAACTGCAGCTCGCGAGCCGCGGTTTGCCGCTCTGTTGACTAATGAGTTTGCCGACCACTGGGATAGGGGCTTAATCACAAGGAACAACAACAGCCTGTAATCAAGAGTCTAGGTCAGTGGTCAGCAAACTCAGTCAACAGAGCAGCAAACCACGGCTCGCGAGCCCGCAGTTTGCCGACCACTGGGTTAGAGCATTTTGTACTCATTAAAAATTTAGATTGTCTTACACGAAATTGCCAATTTTATAGAACAAAATGTTCAATTACCAGCAATTTGATGTGGCTCAACCTAATGCATGCATCCCCTTGGGGGATGTCTTTAGTAGAGGCTTCGTCCATCATCTTCATTTGCCAAGCAATCTTTTTTCTCCCTTATGTTTTAGAGAAAGATTTGTTCAGAGGAGGAGGAAAGTGGGATTTGAATTGATACAAGTTTGAAGGGAATCATTATGTGGAGTGGTATTCTAATTATCTTGGTATGTTTCATACTCTCCACTCTCACCCTCATGTATAATACTTATTCTTTTCAGTCACTTCTTACATCTTGTCTCCTTTTTTTTGCTTCCAGATAGAGGGAAATGAGGCAAAAGGAAAAAACACTTTTCTAGCTCTTTTCCTTCACTTTAAACTCTGGATTGCTCTTTTTGAATAGGCAGTGGGGAATCTTGAAAACTTGAGAGTTCATTGGTTCTTTTCTAAAAATAGCACTTTGAAATAATAATGTTCTTTAAAAAAAATCTTAGTTATTCTTACTACGGAAGGTACAAGTGGGTTAAGGGATTTCACATGGATTTTCTGTTATGGAACATAAATAATGAAGTAACAACTCCCAAAGGGGTTTGGAAGGAAAGTTTCAGGCAGTTCCTGAAGGGAATTCCGAAATCATCACAGCTCAGCAAGAATCCTCCTTGGGATATGGCTCTTACAGCAAGGGCCATAACAATATTCCCATAAGAAAGTGACTTCCTCAAAGAAAGTTTTTTCAAGGCAAATGTGTATAGTTTCAGTGTTTTCTCAAATAAGAAAAAATAAATTCACTGGAAGACCTTCCCTCTTAAGGAAATGTGGTCCAACGTGGATATAAGTAGCTTTATTAAAATCCTTAGTTGTTGGCAAAGCCAAATGATTGCCAGTGTGAAAATTATTGTTCATGTCTCAGACAGCTGCTCAGGAAGCAATCCTGCATGCGTCTGGAATTGGCACACCTTTACCGTCTAAGGACTACTGCATGCTCTATAACCCTCATTGGACAGCTCTGCCAAGAACCCTAGAAAATGCAGTAAGTACATCACAGTTACTATTTCTTTGTAAACAAAAATATTGAAAGGTGAAAATGAGTGATTATTTTCAGTGTGTGAACTAGTTGTAATATGTGATTAATAAATAATAATTGTTTTATTGCTTTAGCTTAAATATTTTTCTATCTGTGGGAAAAACAAGTTAGGGAATTTTAAAATAATTCAAAGCCTGAACATCATGAAATCTTTTTGATTTAAAGGAACATTGTATTAAATCAATACTTTGTCACTAAATGCATTTAGGGTGAAATACGGTATTTACCATGCTAAAGACATTTCTTCTTTTCAGACTTCCATTAGTTTGAAGAATCTGACTTCCACACCACTGTGCGACATTTCTGATATTCCTCCTGATGGAATAAAGAACAAAGCAGTTGTGGTTCATTGGGGAACCTGCCATTTTCTTGAAAAAGCCAGAATTGCAGAAACCGGAGGTGCTGAAGCATTGTTGGTTGCCAATAACAGTGTCGTAGTAAGTTATAAAACTACTAGAGGCCCAGGGGTGGGGAGGGGCTCAGCCCGGCCTGCACCCTCTTGCAATCTGGGACCCCTTAGGGGATGTTCAACTTCAGGCCTAAACCACAGTAGGACATCCCTCTCGCAATCCGGGACCGCTGGCTCCTAACGGCTGGCCTGCCTGCCTGCCTGATCGCCCCTAACTGCTCGCCTGCCTACCTGATTGCTCCTCAAGTAGTCCACTCCAGTATCCTCCTAATGCCTGCCTGATCGCCCCTCACCACTCTGCCTGCCTGCCTCATCGCCTCTAACCCCACTCGCCTGCCTGCCTGATTGCCCCTAACTGCCTCTGCCTCGGCCTCCTGCCGCCATGGCTTTGTCTAGGACGTCTGGAAGGACATCCAGAAGGACATCCGGCTGTTCAGTTTTATTTTATTTTATTTTTTAAATATATCTTATTGATATTTTACAGAGAGGAAGGGAGAGGGATAGAGAGCTAGAAACATCGATCAGCTGCCTCCTGCACACCCCCCACTGGGGATGTGCCCGCAACCAAGGTACATGCCCTTGACCGGAATCGAACCCGGGACCCTTCAGTCCGCAGGCCGACGCTCTATCCACTGAGCCAAACTGGTTTCGGCAACCGGCTGTCCAGTTTTAATTAGTATATTACGCTTTTATTATTATAGATAATAATTTCTTTTGAGCTCATGATATCAAATTTCACAGGTTGAACTACCTTCTGTGTGTGTGGTTTAGGAGCGGAATTTTTAATAATCTGATAGGGTTATTTTTAAATAAACATTCTGATTATGATAGGCATTTAATTGGAATATTTTGTAGTTTCTTTTCTATTCCTAAAGTAGACAAGACTTTGTTAGGAACAAGTATGTATAGTGTGTGTGTGAGAGTTACATTCTGTATATATGATATACCTGTATATATCAGTTTGAGAACTCTTGCTATAATATTAAGAACACTTGAAACTTTGTTTTATAACTTGATAAAGATGTGATATTCTATTTAATGGAATAATTTGGATTTTATTCTGTAAATATATTAGTAGTTCATACGTTTTCATGATATGTGTTATTATTGTTTTTTCTTTTAGTTTGCTCCCTCAGGGAACAAATCTGAATTTCATGATGTGAAAATACTGATTGCATTTATAAACAACAAAGACTTTAAAGATATGAAGCAGGTAAATTAGTAATTACATACTAGACAATGTTCATACCTAGTACAATTCTTTACTTTTAACCACTGATATTTAACTTAAATGATTATACATGCTGCACTTGCTAACAAGAAGCTGTAAAGACCTATCAAGTCTTTACTTGGGAAGTATTCACCTCCCATTTAACGTGTTTCCAAGTCCTGACTTCAGAAAGGATATTGATTTGTTTTGACTTCCTTAAAACCTCTGATTGTATGGAATACTGCAGTTTCAAGATTTAATAAACCAAACTATAGCCTCCTAATTTTGACAAGAGAATATATCATATTGTCAAAACTAGTTCTAGTATTCTTGACTGCCTGACGCAGTGTCCATACTCTGTAGTGGGAAGAAAACTAATGCTGGTATTTTAACTCTCATTTTTTGCCTTTCAGACTCTTGGAGATAACATTACTGTGAAAATGTATTCCCCGTCATGGTCTAACTTTGACTATACTATGGTGGTTATTTTTGTAATTTCTGTGTTCACTGTGGCATTAGGAGGATACTGGAGTGGACTACTTGAATTGTAAGTTTAATTAAACTTCAGTGTTTTTTGTGATAAATGGTCAAAATTATTTGAAATTATTTTAATCATATGACAACATTTAAAATTCCACCTCAGAAAATAGTGTGCTTAAGATCAGATTGCAGTTTTTTCTCATACAGGTCATTCGCCTTATCACTGAGAGGGGGTCATAGGTTCCTCTAATTCTTCAGCTTGCAGGGCCTAAACCAGGGGTGGGCAAACTTTTTGACTCGAGGGCCGCAATGGGTTCTTAAACTGGACCGGAGGGCCGGAACAAAAGCATGGATGGAGTGTTTGTGTGAACTAATATAAATTCAAAGTAAAGGAGCGGAGGGGAGAGCAAGAGAACCGGATAGAACAGCCGGATCCGGCCCGCGGGCCGTAGTTTGCCCACGGCTGGCTAAACACTGACATTCTATCAAAGACTCTTAAATTAAGATGTTCAGTGATGTCTCCCAGGAAGATGAAGATACTTAGTATCCTAACATGCCTATTTATTTCGATTGGAAGAAAATAAGCAAGAGAAGGTGAGGAGTTTTTCAGCTCCTATTGAGTTGAGTCAATACAGTGTGACCTCATCATTCTGTTCAATGCTTTAGGAATTCGAAGAATATTAAACATGTCCATGTTTTAATTTAAATGTAGAAATTTCAAATGTATATAAATTTGGATTTCCCTATTTAATAACAACCTAAGCCCAATCTTCTTAGAGTTATGTACCTTTGGCTCTAGATTAAAGCAGGCAACATAGTAGAGAAAGATCAGTTCATATTTATAACTCTGAATTTTAAAAAAGTGCTCAGAGCATATTAATTCATCCATAAAAGGACAATATATTCACCTTGTGAATTGATCTCTAGATCAGTGGTCACCAACCTTTCGTACCTCAGGGACCACCAGTGTCCGTGGACCACCAATTGGCGACTGCTGCTCTAGATTTCATTAAAAAGGTCTTATTTGCAATTAAATGACGCTAATAAGCTTACTTACCATTTTTAAAATACTAAAATTTGATTTACATCAAGAGAGAAATCTTAGGGTTTAACAAGTATAGTTTTCCTGAAGTATTGAGCTTTAAATATTTTACATATTTGGAAAACATGTTTCAACGTATGAGTCACGTGTTTTCCTGTAAGCATTGTCTTTTCTTCATTAATATTAATCTTTAGAAAACATAGTATGTAACTAGATCTCCAATTATTTTCTAGATTATTTGTTGAAACATTATAAATAATTTCCCAAAAGCTACTATTTCATTAAAAATCTTTTTCCATTTAATATAAATTCACCCTGCACTTCATTACTATGTACATTGTTTCTTTAGAGTAGTGCTTCTCAAACTGTAATGTGCATACAAACTGTCTTGAGATCTCATTAAAATAAAAGTTCAGATTTAGGAGGCTCGGGGTGGGGACTGAGATTCTGCATTGCTAACAAGCTCCCAAGTGATTTTGCTGGCCATGGACCACCCTTTGAGTTAGCAATGCAGGCTTCACATATATATCAGGGCAGTTTCCAAGAAAACTGGAGATGGGAGAGGAGTACATATAAGCTTTTTTATTTATAAAATATCATAATAGGCAGAAACAGAATTTGTTGTCTTCAATAGCCAGATTGGGAGAGGAGATGTCCTTTACTTATAAGATTATGGATTTTAATATTGAGGTAGCTGAATCTAAGAGTAAGATAAAGATAGAAGTAAGTGTATGTATGATTGAGGTAGGGAGGATGACAACATGTCTAATAAAGAGGGAATATGCTAATTGAACATCACACCCTTACAAAGATGGAGGCGCCCACAGCCAATAAGAAGGGAATATGCTAATTGACTGCCAAGCCCTCAAAGATTGCAGCACCCACAGCCACAAAATGGCGGTGCCCAGTCTCCTCAGCCCCACTGGGGCGGCAGGCACGTGGCATGGCCGGGCCCGCCCCCAGACGGGTCCGGCTGTTCCGCGCGCCTGCCTCCGGAGTCCCCTAGTCCCCTCAGCCGCCCAGGGCTGGCCCGAGGTGCAGGCAAGCCTCGGATGGCGGCTGCCCAGGCCCGGCCCGAGGCACAGGCAAGCCTCGGATGGTGGCTGCCCAGCCACCCAGGGCCACCCGAGGCTCAGGTAACCAGGGCGGCCAAGGCTTGTGCTGCCGTCAGTGGCAGCAGCAGAAATGTGATGGGGGCATCGCCTTCCCCTCGTTACCGGGTCACATCCTGCCCCTTAAGTCTCCCGGACTGTGAGAGGGGGCAGGCCGGGCTGAGGGACCCCCCTCCAGTGCATGAATTTTCATGCACCAGGCCTCTAGTAAAAAAGGAATATGAATCAGTGATAAAAAGAAAAAATTTCCATGAAAAGTAGAGTTATTAAGAACATAAGGATTATCATTTAGCAAGTAAAGAGTAAGACTGAAAGAGAAAGGAAAGAGAATAAGGCTTAGGGCAGGGAATAAGGCTTAGGACCTCATAACCCAGAATTACCTTGCCAAGTGCAAGGTACACCTTATGCAAAAGGGAAGGATGCCTTGGTTCCATATAAAGACTTTTCAGTAGAAATTTGAAGTCTTACTATAACGAGATCACTGGTCCTCAAGCTTTCTAAACTCAGGATGGCATGGAGGAGAGCTTAGCATGTGGCTCTTGAGAAATTTAAGAGAACAGTTTTTTAAGATGAATTCTAGTATTTTCTGATATCAGTCCAGTATATGTTTTCCTTCAAGAAATTGCCTCATGCTTTCTATTACACTGAATACAAACATATAAATCTTCATTATTATGGCTTACATGTGTACTCTGATTAAAAAATGTCTTTAAGTATATTTGTTTATATAGCTTTGTGCATTGGCAGTATCGTAGCCAAAGAGGTTTATCCAAGGCGCAATTATTGCTAATTGAAAAAAAATAAGTCGATAAATAAATGTATTTGTTTATAATGATAGATACCATAGGTGGCACGTTTTCCCACTTGGGTATCACTTTTATTGAAACTTACATTAATAACCGTGTAGCTCTACAGTTTCAGGGAGGTGCTGTTGTGTCTGTCCTCAGACTCTCCCTTCTCTTATCCCAGTTAGCATGCCTAAAGTCACAGATGCTTAATGTGGTAGCCATCCCAGTTAACAAGGGTCTAATAAGATAGTGGCATGTTGATAAATAAGCAGTTTGGCAAATGTGTAATTTGATAGAAGTAAACTCTTTTTTAACTAACATTTGTACTGAGCCGAGATGATAAGGGTCTGGTAGTGCACACAGGTAGACAGGAGTTGATGGGGTTGGAGCTGGAAAAGCATGTAGTGGCTTCCACACAGCTGGGAAAGACAGTAGGTGACAGAACAGAGACTGTTCAACAGGGGCCACCTGAGGCTCTTTCCTCTTCAACTTCAGTCTCTCCTTTTTATTAACTATGTGACCTAGAAAGCAAGGATTGTTGGAAGAATTAAAAACAATGTTTTGCTATCTTAAATCAAGGTCGGACAAAGCTATGTCTTGAACTCCTATGAGTCCTTCATAATACATTGATGAGCATATAGTAAATACTGAATTGATAGAAGAACTTTTAGTGTTTCCATTTAAAAGAAGCTAATTTTAGAAGTACTTGACTATGTGTAAATTGATAATATTAAGTGTATAAGAATTGGTTATCATCTGAAATTTATTCCATAAATATAGTTTCCAAATCAGACAATACAAAATTTAACTTGTTTATATATGTCATCTGTTGCATCAATTTTGCATCAGGAAAAAAAGCTGTTTCAAAAGTCAAAACATCGGTTAAAAATATTATCTCTGGAGGTTAGAATAATAGAGTTTTTACTTTCTGGATCAAACATTTCTTGTTGGTGTTTGGGTGGGTTTTTTTTAAAGTGTATTACTTTATAATCAATAACAAATTTAAGTTGGTGTTAAAGATGAATTTTACAAATGATTTTACTTGGAAAAGATTTGCTGAAGTTCTTGTGTATGTTTACTCAGGGAAAGCATGAAGGCAATGGCAGACACTGAAGACAGAGAAATGAGGAGAAAGAAGGACGAATATTTAACTTTCAGTCCTCTAACAGTTGTAATATTTGTGGCCATCTGCTGTGTTATGATGGTCTTACTTTATTTCTTCTACAAATGGTTGGGTAAGAAGTCATGTTTTATATTTTCTGTTTTCAGCAAACAATCTTCTCACTTATTTAGCAGATTTATCTTTTCCTTCTACCTTAAGGAAAAACTTAAGTGAATAAATAAAAAGTGATACTAACTTTTCAAATTGTTAGAAATGTTAGGTCTCCATTACTGTGGGGTAAAAAAAATATTCAGATTAAAAATATACTGTCTTGCGATAAGAACACTTCTTCATGGATGACTTGAAAGAATTGTTATGGTCCCTACATTTCCCTCCCTGTAGATAAAGCATGAAATCCTAATATCTAAAGAGCAGACTAGCATGGCCAGTGTTGCTCATTGGTTGAGCATTGACCTATGAATGAGGAGATTATAATTCAATTCCTGGTCAGGACTTATACCTGGGTTGTGGTCTCTATCCCCAGTAGTGGGGAGGGATGCAGGCGGCAGCATATCAATGATTCTCTGTCATCATTAATGTTTATCTCTCTCTCCTCCCTTCATCCCTGAAATCAATAAAAATAGATTTTAAAAATAAAGAGCAGGCTAAAGACTTCTTGGTGGCTATATTGAGTTACATGAAATAGAAGGCTATTCAAATTACTGATTTATTGCCTTTGCTTACCCCCAAAGTGTAGTTTATTCTTTTGTCAGTTTATAAATCAAGATGTTATATTACTTGAATTTTGTTTTACTTGTATAAACAGTTAGGGTCATACTACATCTACAGACACATAGGTGTTTGCCTGTGGTCTATAGAGTAAGTGATACTTACACCTTTAAGTAGGTAGCAGTAGGAACATAATGGCTTGCCCATCCCCTGGACCAGTGGTCGGCAAACTCATTAGTCAACGGAGCAGCAAACCGCGGCTCGTGCCGCGGTTTGCTGACCACTGCCCTGGACAATCTTAATTGTCTGATAGGATGGAAATTTGCCATCCCTGGCCAACATACAGTACAAGGAGGAGGTGGTGAGACCAGGGAAAGGGGGAATGTGTATGATGAGAACTTGTAAAAACCACCAAAGATTACAATGCTTATTTGGAGAACATTAGAATACTTATCTGGACTAGAAAATTGAGGCCTTAAAGTTAGTTTCAGCTTATTCAATTTCTCCTGCGCTGTGGCAGCAATTTTGAAAATATGATCTATTGACATATAGTTCCAATTAGAAAATAATCATTCTTTGAATATCACTCATACTTAGATCTGTTGTTGGGAAAGTAGGTTCTAGGGTGTTGTTTGTATTATGTTGTCATTGGGTGGCTAATTTTTCTATTTTAATGGTCTTGAATTGTTTGTGTCTGACCCTCAGTCAATATATTAGTGGTCTTTGATAGAAAAACGAGATTTCTGTACCCTATCTTAAAGCATGTTATAATTTTTGGTAAGGTATTTTCTTAAACTAATTGCTATTTTAAAAGTTGACCCTGCCCTTGCCAGTGTGGCTCAGTTGGTTGGGTGTTGTCCTGTGAACCAAAAGGCTGACAGTTCAATTCTGGTTGGGGCACATACTGGTTGGGTTCAATCCCCAGCAGGAGGTATGCAGGAGGCAAGTGATCATTCGATCGATGTTTCACTCTCATATCGATGTTTCTCTCTCCCTCTCTCTTATTTCTAAAAATCAGTTTTAAAACTCTTTAAAATAAGCATACACTGAAAAAAATAAAATAAGCCTGGCTGGTGTTGCACAGTGGTTAGGCATTGACCCATGAAACAAGAGGTCACCTGCGTGATTCCTGGTCAGGGCACATGCCCGAGTTGCAGGCTTGATCCCCAGTAGGGGATGTTCAGGAGGCAGCTGAATGATGTTTCTATCTCTCTATCCTTCTCCTTCCTCTCTCCCTAAAATAAATAAAAACATTTTTTAAAAATAAACTATATACTGTATATAAAAGCCTAAGCGACCGGTCAACTGGTCGCTGTGACGCGCACTGACCACCAAGGGACAGACGCTCAACACAGGAGCTGCCTCCTGGTGGTCAGTGCGCTCCCACAACCAACCTCCTACAGCCGGCCAACTTCCCGTGACCCTGATCGGCCCTGATTGCAGGCCAGGCCTAGGAACCCCACCCGTGCACAAATTTGTACACCAGGCCTCTAGTCCTATCTAATAAACGAGTAATATGCAAATTAACCATCACTCCACTACACCCACAAGTCACGCCCATCAGCCAATCAGGAGCGAGTATGCAAATTAACCCAACCAAGATGGCTGTAGCCATGGAGCCAGCAGGAGGCTTGGATTTCCCCGACAATGGAGGAAGCCAAGCTTTCTGCACACCCTGGCGGGCCCAGGCCTCCATTCAAGGCTACAAAGTTTCAATTATAGAAGATAAATAAATCCCAACAAATTGGCAGCAGCCACAGAGCTGGAGAGAGCAGGAGGCTTGACTTGCCCCCGGCGATGGAGGAAGCCAAGCTTCTGCAGCCCTGCCTGCCTTGGTCTCTGCTCAAGGCTACAAAGTTTGAATTATAGAAGATAAATAAATCCTAACAAAAATGGCTACGGCTTGGGAACAAGCAGGAGGCTTGGCTCCACTCAAGGCTACAAAGTTTCAATTATAGAAGATAAATAAAACCCAGATACCAGGGCCTCCACTTGGGTTGCCGGGTGATGTGGCCGGCCTGCAAACAACCACAGGACCCTCGCCCAGGCCGCCCCACGCCCCAAGGGAACCCCGACCCTAATCCGGGACACCCTTCAGGGCAAACCAGCTGGCCCCCACCTATGCACCAGACCTCTATCCTATCTAATCCTATCTAATAAAAGAGTAATATGCAAATTGACCATCACTCCAACACCTGTGCACGAATTTCATGCACTGAAATGGCTGCCCCCATGTGGTCAAAGATGGCTGCCCCGATGTGGACACAAGATGGCCAGCAGAGGAGGGCAGTTGGGAGGGACAGGCCTGCAAGGGAGGGCAATTGTGGGCGTTTAGGCCAGAAAGGGAAGGTAGTTGGGAGGAACCACACCTGCAAGGGAGGGCAGTTAATTTGCAATCAAGCCTGCAGGGGAGGGCAGTTAGGGGTGACCAGGCCTGCAGGGGAGAGCAGTTGGGGGAACCAGGCCTGCAGGGAAGGGCAGTTAGGGGTGACCAGGCCTGCAGGGGAGGGCAGTTAGGGGTGACCAGGCCTGCAGGGGAGGGCAGGGGTGACCAGGCCTGCAGGGGAGGGCAGTTAGGGGCAAACAGGCTGGCAGGGGAGCAGTTAGGCATCAATCAGGCTGGCAGGGGAGTGGTTAGGGGGTGATCAGGCTGGCAGGCAGAAGCGGTTAGGGGCAATCAGGCAGGCAGGCAGGTGAGTGGTTGGGAGCCAGCAGTCCTGGATTGTGAGAGGGATGTCCGACTGCCCGTTTAGGCCCGATCCTACCGGGATCAGGCCTAAACGGGCAGTCGGACATCCCTCAAGGGGTCCCAGATTGGAGAGGGTGCAGGCTGGGCTGAGGGACACACACCCCCATGCACGAATTTTGTGCACTGGGCCTCTAGTATAATATAAAATCAAATAAAAGTTGACCCTGTTTATAAATGTAATTTTTTATGTAGGAGAAAAATCATTAAACCTCAAGGTTATCCCAGAACATGGGATTTAGTTATAACTCTGAGAATATCTTATGTGATTATTGTAAGATTTAATTCACTTTTAAGTGGTGAATTAAATCTTACGAATATCACATAAGGCTCAATATGCTGCCTTTTCTTAATATGTTAAACTAGAGGCCTGTTGCACAATTCGTGCAAGAATAGGCCTTCCTTCCCCTGGCTTCACTCCCAGCCGCCCGGGATCCAGCAAGTCCCCGCTCCCCACCCCAGCTGCCCGGGAGCCGTCAAGTCCCCTCTCCCTGGCCGCCCAGGAGCCGGCACATCCCCACTCCCCAGCTGCCTGGGAGCTGGCACATCCCCGCTCGTGGGCTGCCCGGAGCCAGGAAGTCCTCGCTTCTGTCTGGAGCACCACTCCAGTAGCTCCCTCCACCGCCCCCCTTCCCCTCATAGCAGGCTTCACACCGCTCCATGCCTGCATATGCAAATTAAACTCCATCTTTGTTGGGTTAATTTGCATACGCACTCTGATTGGCTGTGGGCGTAGCGGAGTGATGGTTAATTTGAATGTTTCTCTTTTATTAGGTAAGATAACTACAGGCCCAGTGCATGAAATTCGTGCACAGGAGGTTCCCTCAGCCCAGCCTGCACCCTCTCCAATCGGACATCCCTCGTGCAATCTGGGACCGCTGGCTCCTAAACACTCACCTGCCTGCCTGCCTGATCGCCCCTAACCACTCTGCCTGCCTGCCTGATTTCCCCCTAACCACTCTGCCTGCCTGCCTGATCGCCCCTAACCTCTCTGCCTGCCTGCCTGCCTGATTGCCCCCTAACCACTCTGCCTGCCTGCCTGATCGCCCCTAACCTCTCTGCCTGCCTGCCTGATCACCCCTAACTGCCTCTGCCTGATTGCCCCTAATCACCTCTGCCTGCCTGCATGATCACCCCTAACTGCTCCCCTGCCAGCCTGATTGCCCCCAACTACTCTTCCCTGCTGGCCTGATTGCCTCCAACTGCTCTCCCCTGCCAGCCTGGTCGCCCCTAACTGCCCCTCCCGCCTCTGCCCGCCTGGTCACCCCCAACGGCCCTCCCCTGCTGGCCTGGTTGGCCCCAACGGCCCTTTGCTGCCAGCCTGGTCGCTCCCAACGGCCCTCCCCTGCAGGCCTGATCTTTCCCCCAACTGCCCTCCTCTGCCAGCCTGATCTCGCCCCCACCACCATGGTTTTGTCCAGAAGGAAGTTGGACGTCTGGAAGATGGCCAGTTGACCCATCTAATTAGCATATTACCCTTTTAGTAGTATAGATAGATTATATAGGATAGGATTGTTTAAATGGGGGGGGAAAGCCTTTTTCAGCAGGAGGAGATGCTCTTGGCAGACAAAAACACATAATCCCTATATCTGGATAGCCAGCCATATTCACTATACTACCAAACCGGTTATGCAAAAATTGAACCGCTTCCTTACACCTTACCTCAAACAGCTGTTGCCCTTAAAACCCCTCTTCAGCCCCCACCTTAGGTTCTGCCTTCGCAGTTCACCCAGAGTAGGTTCTGATTGGTCAGTTTCTGTGCCAGTCAGTGTCCAAAGCTCTGCCTCCTAGGCAACCATTAGCTTCTTGCACTTCACCCAGATTATCTTCTGATTGGTCGGTTTCTATGCCAGTCAGCATCCGAAGCTCTGCCTCTTAGGCAGCCATTGGCTTCTCGCAGTTCACCCTGATTTGGTTCTTATTGGTCGGTTTCTATGCCAGTCAGCATCAAAAGCTCCCCTTGCCCTGACCGGTTTGGCTCAGTGGATAGAGCGTCAGCCTGCGGACTCAAGGGTCCCAGGTTCGATTCCAGTCAAGGGCATGTACCTTGGTTGTGGGCGCATCCCCAGTGGGGGGCGTGCAAGAGGCAGCTGATTGATGTTTCTCTCTCATCGATGTTTCTGACTCTCTATCCCTCTCCCTTCCTCTCTGTAAAAAAATCAATAAAATCTATTAAAAAAAAAAAAAAGCTCCCCTTCCTAGGCAGCCATTGGTTCTTCTGGGAAATCCAGAAGGCCCTGCTGACAGCTGTTTCTCTCTCCGGGCCTATCTCTGGTCCTGATCCACAGCCTCTGCAGCAGCTGCTGATCAGGCACTGCCTCTCTCTCTGGGCCTGATCTGCAGCCACCGTGGCAGCAGCAAGGTCATTAGACCTCCAGCCTGGCCCTGGGCCAGAGGCTAACAACCTCGCTGCCTCCCCTTTCCTCACCCTCCCCCCTGCCTCCCCGCCCACCCCCCCTGCCACCAGCCTTGCTGTGATAGGAGCCTGTGGGCTTTGGGGGAGGGACCGAGAGGTGCTCCATGCACTTCCTGGTGACTGGTCATCCGTCTGGTCGTTTAGATCGTGACGGCCCTAAGTTATTTTTAGTATAGATCAGCCGTGGGCAAACTACGGCCCGTGGGCCCGATCCGGCTGTTCTATCCGGTTCTCTTGCTCTCCCCTCCGCTCCTTTACTTTGAATTTATATTAGTTCACACAAACACTCCATCCATGCTTTTGTTCTGGCCCTCCGGTCCAGTTTAAGAACACATTGTGGCCCTCGAGTCAAAAAGTTTGCCCACCCCTGGTATAGATAGTATAGATGGGACTGTACTAAATTGGTAGGGTTCCCCTTACCATTTTATGATTGTCATGCTCAAGGAAGTAACTAAAGGCAGTTATATTAACCAAATTCCTTTCCACGCCCAATTTTCTTAAGTATAGTATGACACTGAATGAGGCACCTAAAATCTATTAGGGCCCAAGAGCCTCATTTCCATCAGTGCTGTAAAACTTGGGTTGGAGACCTGTGATGGATGACTTACCAAACTTAATTTGACAATCTTTGACTCTCTATCTTACTATTCATATTACCATATATAACCAACTAGAGGCTTGATGCATGAAATTCAAGCAAGGGGCTCGGCCCTCACAGCCCCGGCTTCGTCCAGAAAGTCGTCTGGACGGTTGTTCTACTGTTTCAGTCTAATTAGCATATTACCTCTTTATTATATAGAATAATTAAAATAACAACAAATAAGAGTTATATAAAGCTAATTATGTGCCAGATACTTTTCTAAGCATTTTATATATATTAACTTATTTAAATCCTCACAATAACCCTGACATGGGTATAATTATATTTCACATTTTAAAGACAAGAATCAGGGACTAAAGTAATTTGTCTAAGATCACCAATTAGAAAGTGGCTATCCCTTACTTACCATCTCTAGATTACTTTCTCTTTCTCACCTGCAGAACAGTTATAGTTTTCTGCAATTTATTGGAATTTGAAAAATTCAGGTAAAATTTGTGTTTCTATTGTGAAATTTTGATGAAGTTCGGAAAACGAATTATTTTTATTTTATTTTAGAGTACAATAAGCCCCCCTATTTTAACAACAAGGAGACCAAATGTTTTTTATTTTAAAGAATTCTCAAATAAGTATAGCTACTATAGAAAAACACTTGTCGCCCTAGCTGGTTTAGCTCAGTTGATGGAGTATTGGACCACGGACTGAGGGGTCCCAGGTTAAATACCGGACAAGGGCACATGTCCGGGTTGCAGGCTCATTCCCCAGTTGGGGGCATGAAGGAGGCAGCTGATCCATGAATTCTCTCTCATCATTGATGTTTCTGTCTCACTCCCTCTCCCTTCCTCTCTGAAATAAATGGAAATATATTTTTAAAAATACTTGAAAAGAAAAACTCTTGTCAATTTTAATTGCCTTAGTATCCTCCTATATAATAAAGAGGTAATGTGCAAATTGATCGTCACGCCAACACACAAGATGGCCATGCCCATGTGGTCAAAGATGGCTGCCCCCATGTAGACACAAGATGGCCACCACAAGATGGCTGGCAGGGGAGGGCAGTTGTGGGGGATCAGGCCTGCAGGGGAGGGCAGGTAGGGGTGACCAGGCCGGCAGGGGAGGGCAGTTAGGGGCAATCGGGCTGGCAGGGGAGCAGTTAGGTGTCAATCAGGCTGGCAGGGGACATCCCTTGAGGGGTCCCAGATTGGAGAGGGTGCAGGCTTGGCTGAGGGACACACACACACACACACACACACCCCATGCATGAATTTCGTTCACCGGGCCTCTAGTTGTTTCATAACAAAGAGGTTTGCTTAAATGGATTTGGTTTTACCGCAGGCCAAGTTATAGATATATTCGACCTTAGAAAAATATAGACAGCATGGCTAATGTCTAAGGTGTCAGTTCTCATCCCTAAGCTGCATTTTAAAAAGTGTTTATGGAATGCAGACTGGTGCAGCCACTGTGGAAGACAGTATGGACTTTCCTCAAAAAGTTAAAAATGGAACTCCCATTTGACCCAGTAATCCCACTTCTAGGACTATATCCCAAGAAACCAGAAACACCAATCAGAAAGGATATATACACCCCTATGTTCATAGCAGCACAACAATAGCTAAGATCTGGAAACAACCTAAGTGCCCATCAGTAGATGAGTAGATTAAAAAACGGTGATACATCTACACAATGAAATACTATGCCGCTATAAAAAAGAAGGAATTCTTACCATTTGCAGCAGCATGGATGGACCTGGAGAGCATTATGCTAAGAAAAATAAGCCAATCGGAGAAAGATAAATATCACATGATCTCACTCATATGGGATATAATGATCAACATAATTTGATGAACAAAAATAGACCCAGAGACAAATGGTAGGGGAGATGGGGGGTTAGAGAGCAACCAAAGGACTTGTATGCATGCATATTAGCATAACCAATGGACACAGACACTGAGGTGGTGGGGGCTTACCCGGGGTGGGAATGGTTGGGAGGGGCGGTCAATCAGGAAAAAAGGACACATATGTAAAACGAGACAATTTAAAAATTTTTAATTTAATTTTTAAAAAGTGTTTATAATGGCTTATCATTCTCCTATTTCTTACATTAAAATTAAATATTCATAAATGTCAACAACTCCCTTGATAAAAATCTTTAACAAACATGTCAGTTTGAATGATAGTAAATGTAGAGCCAGCTTCACCTCCTTAAGCAATCATCCTTCCAATGATTAAAGGAATTAAAACAACATAAATTACTCTTAAAAACTCAAGATCTAAATATTTTCAGTTTAGTAACCAATTCAGATCATAATATGGTCAGTGCATTGAAAGTATTGTGATCCAATGAGAAAGCTAAAGAATTAATATTGCTTTGTAAATATTTTCTTGTTACATTTTTTTCTGTTCTCATATAATTTAATGTCTTGTGTTTTTTTTTTTCCTAGTTTATGTTATGATAGCAATTTTCTGCATAGCATCAGCAATGAGTCTATACAACTGTCTTGCTGCTCTAATTCGTAAGATTCCATATGGACAATGCACGTATGTATTTCTTATAAGGCATCCTGTAATGTTGGTTTCTGTAATATAAAACAACACAAGAAAAAGTTAGGAGTCTTATTTTAAATCCGTGCAGTTTAGTATACATGTGGCTGTTTAAATTTAAATTAATTAAAATTAAATAAAATTTAAAATTTAGTTCCTCAGTTTCATTAGCCACATTTCAAGTGCTAAATTGCCACATGGCCAGGCCATTGTGGCTCAGTGGTTAAGTGTCAGCCTATGAACCAAGAGGTCACAGTTTGATTCCCGGTTAGAGCACATGCCCAGGTTGTGGGCTTGATCCCCAGTGGATAGCATCCAGGAGGCAGCTGGTCATTGATTCTCTCTCATCATTAATGTTTCTATATCTCTCTCCCTCTCCCTTCCTCTCTCTGAAATCAATAAAAATATATTTTTAAAGAAATAAAATAAAAGAAATTGCCACATGGAGCCCCAATATGGAATATTTCTATCATCACAGAAGGTTCTATTGAACTGATGCACATTTTATTATGTTTTATTTAAAATCAAGACTTTTAAATTGGTATTGCAATAGCTTTCTTGTGACTGTGGTTAATGTTTGTCATTTCTCACAGTAAATAAACATTTTATTTCATCTGCAAGGTAAACTAACCTATTCCCATCTGTTTCTTTTGTTGTTGTCGTTTTAGGATTGTGTGTCGTGGCAAAAGCATTGAAGTGAGACTTATTTTTCTCTCTGGACTGTGCATAGCAGTAGCTGCTGTTTGGGCCGTGTTTAGAAATGAAGATAGGTATAAGTACTAAGTTTATTTGCTTTTAGATTATGGATGGATTATTTTATGTCTTGTCCTGATAATTACAGGCAGTCCTCAGGTTACGTCAGACTTGATGTATGTCGTTTCGTGGTTACATCGCCATCTCCCATTTATTTATTTAAAAAAAAAAAAAAAAAAAGCTGTCATTTCGACGTATGTTCATATATGCTTTATGTTTTTTATTATTTATTTACCACAAGTAAAGGTCAGGAATTGTTAACTCTCTTTTAAATTTTTTTACTGTTTCACTTCATTACTGCTGTGTATGTGCTCCATGTGAGTGACGTAGGTGCTTATGTAGGTGGGTTCTGACTTACAGCAAAAATCACGTTACGTTGTGCCATAGGAACGGATCTCGAGCGTAACCCGAGGACCTACTGTGTTCATTATGATTATTATGGAAGTTTTTGCTTTTATCCCAGAACACCATAGTCTTGAAAAAGTTACTTGTTAAATAAGCAGATTTTGTGTTAATGGATTTGAGGTCATATAGAGAAGGAAATATGAATCATAATTTAAACATCTAAGCTAAAATAGACTTAATTACATATATGCTTACTTATGATGTAGCCATAATTAAGTACACAGTGGAGTACAGTGCAGCTATAAAGAATGAAGATCTCTGTGAATTGATATGCAGTCATTTCCAGAATATGTTTTTAAGTGGAAAAAGTGCAAAAGAATATAAATATACTAGAGTAGGCTACCTCTTATTTAATAAAGAAGGAGATATAAGAAAAATATACAGGTATTCATCCATTTACAGGAAGGATAACCAGAAAAAATTTATATTTAAGTTTATTTAATGTTTTATTAATGAAATTAGTAAAGTCCAAAGGATTTAATACCCTAAAATTTGGGAGCAAAGTTCATACATTTTAGGCAGCTTCAGGTAAGATAAATCAATTGGGAATTATGCATATCAATTTCTGATAGAGTATGTTGCATAGCTCTTGTTTCCTTTATGTTCTAGCTACCTATCCTTTGTTATACGTGACCTTTTTAGAAAGAGACATGTATAAATTCAAAGATTAAAGATAAATATGCATTTATGTCTGATATACATTCTTCTGAGGTAGTCTTTCAACTTTTTCTGAGTATAGTAGTATTAATTATTCTATTAAGGCAGTAAATTACCAAATATGGAAAATAGGAGAGGTTTTTTATTTTATTTTTATAATTGCTGCTTGATTATTGAATAATCAAATAATAGCAATTGAACAATTTTACTTTAGTGATCTATTCTTTTGAAAAGTTCTATCTAAGGAATAGACTGACATATCTCAGAGGGGAGGGCGGTGGGGGGATGGGAAAAGATTAACCAAAGAACTTAATGCATATTTGCACAGCCCATGGACACAGATAATAGTGGGGTGAAGGCTTGGGGTGGGGCGGGGGCTGGGTGGAGAGGGAAGTGGGGGGAAAATACTGTCAACAACAAAAAATAAACTTAAACAATAGTTCCATCAGAAAATAACTGGATAAAATAATAGAGTAACTTCTTTTGATTTTAGGTGGGCTTGGATTTTACAGGATATCTTGGGGATTGCTTTCTGCCTGAATTTAATTAAAACACTGAAGTTACCCAACTTCAAGGTAAGGTATACTACTCTGACAGCTAAAATAATTGTTTCTTTTTATGTTTTTTAAATTATTATTGATTTTGGAGAGAGAGAGAGAGAGAAACATTGATGTGAGAGAAACATCAATCAGTTGCCTCCCATATGTGCCCTGACTAGGGATCAAACCTGCAACCTAGGTATGTGCCCTGACCAGGAATTGAACCTGCAGCCTTTTGGTGTGTGGACAATGCTCCAACCAACTGAGCCACTTGGCCAGGGCAATAATATTTTCTTTATAATATTTTCTTTTTAAAACAACTTTACTGAGGTATAATTTACATATAATAAAATGCACCCTTCTTAACTGTGAAGTTTATTGAAATTTTACAAATGTATAACTTTGTAACCACCGTCACAATCAAATTAAACAACATTTCTCATCTCTTCAAAAGCTCTATCATGCCCTTTTGCAATCAATCCTAAACCGCAGTCCCAGGTAACCACTGATTTGCTAGCTAAAATATTTTAAATCATTTACATAATATGCCTAATTTAGAAAATTCTTGCAGGATTAAATATCAGGGAAGAACATTTCTTTGATTCAGTGATTCTTTTTTTTATATAAAAAGACTAGGATAAAGGACATAGAAGTTTTAATGGGGTTTGTAGACTAAAACTACAAATAGTAATAACCATTAATGCTTTTAAAAATAGTGTTCAAATGTATGTTCATATGTTTATTTATAACTTGAAAAATAATCTCTTAATTTAGATATGGGAAGTTTGACCTTTAAATTTGTTTCTTTCAACAGTCATGTGTGATACTTCTAGGCCTTCTCCTCCTCTATGATGTGTTTTTTGTTTTCATAACACCATTCATCACAAAGGTATGATATTTTGAAACCCATGAGAAACATGCTAAAAGATGAGAATCTTAAACCTGCTCTTAGATTATTGGTTTTGCAGATGTTTACCCGGAGTGAATTCTAATTCTCTTAAGAAAATTGTCATTGAAATTAGCCTTTTAATGGAGGAATTTTTTTCAAGCCTTTAAGCCATTCTGCTAAATAAAAAATGTCTCCTGACTGATGTGAATGTGAGAATATCTATAAATTTGCTTCCTACCCTTTTTAAAGTATCTTTTCTTATTATTGTGAAACAGTAAATGTTTGCTGTAGATAAAATAGACAACAATAATGATGAAAATGTGGCATTGCTACTCCCATTTCTGTAGCTGTCATTGAGAGCACCACATTGGAAATCTGAAGACCTAATGTGTGCCCTCGTAACCCAGGATAAGTCAGATAGCTCTTTGTGCTTCAGGTTTCTAATCCATTGTGTGAAGGCATGTTACTAGCATTTCATCTTCCCTCTTCCATCAGTAAAATTCTTTTGGTTGCAACTAACAGAACCCAACCTAACCTTTCTGTACCTAAAAGGTCCCATCTATCCAAGCTGTGTGTAGAGGCCAGCATGGGGCTGGCCTCAGCAGAAACTAGACGCAGGGCTACATCTGCTCCCTTTCTGCTTCTGTCCATGTGTTCATGGTCTCAGACTGGCTTTTTCCATGATGTTAGAATCATAACAACTGGCGTCTCCTAGGTCATCTGTTTGCAGCTCTGCCACTAACTCCTCAATAAGATGAAGGTGCTGTTCTCGGAATAAGGGAGAGGTGTTGGGTGAATGTGGTAGTCTTTCATTATTTGCCCAATTTTTCTACTTTGTCCCCATTCCTATCTCATGAATATATTTTAAATTATTAATTCTCCCACTTCCCCTATTTTATTTTGCATCTCGCTTTGTAACTTTCTATCATCTCTTTATCCTTTGTCACTTTCACATATTTAATATTTGATATTATAATCACTACTTTTTTCTTCATTAGTTCTTTATCCATTCTTTAGCCCCTGCCATCTGTAAAATCACTGTAAAACTCTGCACTTCCAGTAGGTACTTGCTATAATGGCGTAAGCCAAGCATGTGCCCCATTGGGGAGCTAAAATTGCCCCAAGTCACAGCTGCCCCAAGTCACAGCTGCCCCAACCGTCTTACTAGCACCTTTCTGTGCCTTGATGATGAGCCATCTGACTACTTGACTTTATTTGCAATAGTACCCTACAAAAGCATAGAACTAGTATTACGGATTATAACAAAAATTGTTAACTTACTAAAGCATTTTTTAAAAGTTCTATCTAAAGTTGTCCTAGCTTGTATCAATGTATTTGCTTTAATAAAATGTTTCTGTAAGGCACTCCATCAGAGATCTTATAATGAAAGTAAACCATTCTCTCTAGAAAGCCATTGTCATAGGTCAACAGATTGTCATAGCATATGACACATAAATTTTACAGTGGCTATAGCTATATAAATTCTTGTTTTAAAAATAATTTTTCCTTTCTGTTTTAACACTATTATCACTTTTTAAATGTCAAATGTGTCTGCCAGCAAACTATTTCCAATCTCTATACATAAAAAGTTTTTGAATTTTAAAAGTAGGGTAATAATAGAGATGTCTTTGAGCCCTCTTTCTTCCTTCTGTGCTTAGGGAATTCTTTATCTCCTTTTTTTCCATCTTAGTTCCCACCAACTAGGAATTCCTAGTAGTCTGATCAGGTGGAAAGATTGAAGTGCTCTTTGCTCTGTTCACTGTTACGGATTTACTTTAACACAGTCTTCTCAGTCTGGTTTGTTTTTATTGAAGTTATAGACCTTTTAGTAGGTAACTCAAAATGAAAATCAGATATGCAATTTCTTATTTTTGTTGTTCTCACTGAAAATTTCAAGGATTAAATATTGGACAGTCTAAATATGGTCTCAACCCTGGTATTAGTAAACTTTTAATGAGTTAGCAGGGCCGGTGTCTATTAGTACTGACAATAGGAGCCTGTCTTCATTTTTGCTGTTAATCCTCTCCCGAGGATACTTTGCCATTGATTTTTAGAGAGAGTGGAAGGGAGGGGAAGAGACAGAGAGAGAGAAATATCGGTGTGAGAGAGACACATCAATTGGTTGCTTCCCCACACGCAACCTGACGAGGGCTGGGGATTGAGCCTGCAACCAGGTACGTGCCCTTGACCAGAATCGAACCTGGGGCCCTCAGTCTGCAGGCTGATGCTCTATCCACTGAGCCAAACCAGCTAGGGCATCATTTTTTATTTCATACACCATGGTTTTTGTTATAGTATTTTGCAGATAGTAGTTACTCAAATATCTTGGACTGTTTGAGAGGATATCAATGATGTTCTTCAGTTAAATGTTTTAAATAACAATTAGAAAACAAGCCAAATTCTTTTAACTGAAAATTGAATCACATGATGGGAGATTGCTGTAAGGAACTGGATTCAATATTAGTTTATTTTTCTAAACTCTGTAACTTAACCCTCCAGTAACCCGAAGCTTAACATGAGGAAAAGATTTCTATAGCTCGGGACTTTATCCTTCTTTCTAGTTAGCTCAGGTATCAGCAAAGTACTCCTAAAAACACTCCAGTGATGTCTCCTTTGCACCCACCCACATGTAAAATATTATTGTTAGTAAATCAGTTTTCCTAAACTTCAGCATTAATTTACCTTCCCACTATCTGTTTTGGTGACATATTTATCCTAATATGAAGCTCGCTGCCTTAGAATGTTTCTGCTCTCCACAGCAAACTTGACTGGCAGGAAATAACTTTTTAATGAGCTCGTCACAGAGCCCACATAAGAAGCCTGAGCCAGACACAAGGGAGAGAACTCAGCTAAGGTTAATGTTTGGATTGGGACATAAAAGCAGGCAGGGCTGACATTGGACAGGAGTTAGGCTAGAGAAGCATCTCAAGTTCTTTAGGGATGGGTCTCTTCAAGTTTGGCTTCATTGTTTTGTTACTGTGGGGAGTAGCCAGAGATCAAATGTATATTTATTCAAATACAGTTAGCAATATTGAATACAAATCTAAATATTAAAAAATTAGTATTTCTTGTGTCCCCATTAATTGTTATCACTAAAAATGACTAAGGACACACAATATATATGACATAATATAACTAAAAGCAGAAACATTTATAGCCCATTAGAAATTCTAGATATGAGTTGTCAATACAGACCAGTGCTCAAAGCTTCACTTGAATAAGCTGTATTTGGTTTATCTGTCAGTTTCTGAAAATTGTTGAGTTCTGATAAAGTGGAACAGTGTTGCTAGGTGGATTTTGTTTCAGATTACTCCAATTTTTGCTATCTGCAGAGACTGTTTTAGGGGGGAAAAAGTATATTTTATTTTATTTAGTTAGTTTTAAAGTATTTTTTAATTGATTTCAGAGAGGAAGGAAGAGAGAGAGAGAGATAGAAACATCCGATGATGAGAGAGAATCATTGATTGGCTGCCTCCTGCACACACCCTACTGGGGATCGAGCCGGCAACCTGGGCATGTGTCCTGACCTGGAATAGAACTGTGACCTCCTGGTTCATACATTGGCAATAACCATTGTACCACAGCAGCTGGGCTTTTGGTGCATTTAAAAAATTAATTTATGATAAGCTATAATCCACAGGCCCAAATCATTCTTGAATACTGTCAGATTGTTCTCTTTAAATGATTGGACAATTTCTTTCATCTCAATTTTAGAACGGCGAGAGTATCATGGTTGAACTTGCAGCTGGACCTTTTGGAAATAATGAAAAGGTAGCGATGGCAGTTAAACAGAACTGGCTGCCAGTGTATGTATGTGTGTCCAGTTAATAATTTGCCTTCCTGTGTAATTAATTGGTCATATAGTGCATGTTAAGGTATTGTAAAACTTTATTTCTCACAAAATATAGCCCTTTTCTTAGTTATTCTAAATTATTAAATACCTATTGACTTGGGTTTCATCCTAGAATGATGGAAACTTGGTGGAAGCCACTGCTCAACCCTCAGCTCCCCATGAGAAAGTAAGGATTGTATTTCAGATATGTTCATTGGACTTTAAATTATAGCCTCTGAGACAAGACTCTTCTTTGGGGGAAGAAAATCCAGATTGCCAAAAAAAAAAAAAAAAAAATCTGTTTCAAGGCCTGAGTCATATTTTTGCTAAAAATGAAAAAGAGGTTAGATGTGGGGATACCAGAATTAATACTGTTAACCCTACACGTGTTTCATTTTTCCAAAACTACATGTCTCTTTCAAGCTTCCTACACATTCAGAATATATGTGTCTAGTTTATGTTTTCTAATTTCAAGTTCTTCTAAATGTCAGTTTTAAAATGTTAAAACAATCATTCTAATATTAATTCTTCCTTTTATAAAAGGTATGGGTAAAGATTCCCAAGAGGGTTTATTGGTGACCCTTTTTTTTTCTTTTTTTTAATAATTACAGTTACCAGTAGTCATCAAAGTACCAAAGCTGGCATATTTCTCAGTAATGAGTGTATGCCCCATGCCAGTTTCCATATTGGGTTTTGGAGACATTATTGTACCAGGTAAGCAATTGTTTGTAACAATTTCAGTAAAAAATACAGATTATTTCAATTTGTTAAATGTATAGTATTTGTTAAAAGTTACCTATCTGTATTAAGTATTTCTTGGCTATCACTAGAGCTGGGATCAATGATAAAGAAAGAAAAAAGCATTTTGAGTGGTAGAAGACAAGCTCAATTGGTAACAACCAAAGTATATCTTCCATGGCTCAAAAAGTCTCTTAGAGGAAGCAACTAGGATCAGTTTGACCTTCTTCCTTAAGGAAATATAATATATTCAAAACTCTTTTTAAAAGTTTAATTCAATAATACCAAATATATTGTAATTTCTGTTACTTCTGTTTTAAAATAATGGTTATGTTTTAGGAAAAGTGATTTAGTTATGATTTAGGAAAAGTGATTTAGAAACATAGTAAACATTGCCCTATAGGGTACTGTAATACAAAACAATATAGCATATGGAGTTGACTAGCTTTTTTTTTTTTTAAATATATTTCTTTATTGATTTCAGAGAGGAAGGGAGAGGGATAGAGAGATAGAAACATCAATGATGAGAGAGAATCATTGATCGGCTGCCTCCTGCACGCCCCGTACTGGGGATCGAGCTCACAACCCGGGCATGTGCCCTTGGCCGGAATCGAACCTGGGACCCCTCAGTCCACAGGCTGATGCTCTATCCACTGAGCAAAACCGGCCAGGGCGAAGTTGACCAGCTTTTAACATGTCTTCTCTGACAGTTATTGCAGCTCTGCATTATTTTCTTCACTGGGCTACCTATAGAATAAACTTCACCCTAGCCTACTAAAAATATAGTTTAGAAGTAATTAATATTTCTTTGTCCTTCCTCACCTTTCTTACCATTTCCCTGAGTCCTAAGTGCCTGTGGATGGGTAAAAAGTACTAGCTTTTACGAAAAATACATACACACCAAAAAAACGTTTTATTTACATAGTAAAGCCAAGTAGAGAGAAAATATTGTGTTGAGAAAACAGTGTTGTGCTATGAGTTGTGGTGGTTTTAAGAAAATAACGTGGAGTGTTTTTTCTTTTAAGGCCTGTTGATTGCATACTGTAGAAGATTTGATGAGCAGACTGGTTCTTCTTCTTCTATATACTATGTCTCCTCCACAATTGGTAACTTTTTTTTATTATTATTACTAGAGGCCCGGTGCACGAAATTCGTGCACAGGCGGGGGGGATGCCCCTCTGCCCAGCCTGCATCCCCTCCAATCTGGGACCCCTAATAGGATCGAGCCTAAACGGGCAGTTGGACATCCCTCTCACAATCCAGGACTGCTGGCTCCCAACTGCTCACCTGCCTGCCTTCCTGATTGCCCCTAACTGCTTCTGTCTGCCAGCCTGATTACCCCCTAACCACTTCCCTGCCAGCCTGATTGATGCCTAACTGCTCACCTGCCAGCCTGATTGCTCCTAACTGCCTTTCCTGCAGGCCTGGTCACCCCTAACTGCCCTCCCCTCCCCCCCAACTGCCCTTCCCTATAGGCATGGTCATCCCTAACTGTCCTCTCCTCCAGGCCTGGTCCCCCCCAGCTGCTCTCCCCTGCAGGCCTGGTCCCCCCCAACTGCCCTTCCCTGCAGGCCCGGTTGCCCCCAACTTCCCTCCTCTGCTGGCCTGATCACCCCTAACTGCCCTCCCCTGCAGGCTTGATCGCCCCCAATTGCCCTCCCTTGCAGGCCTGGTCCCCCCCCAGCTGCTCTCCCCTCCTGGCCTGATCGCCCACAACTGCCCTCCCTTGCAGGCCTGGTCCCTCCCAACTGCCCTCCCCTGCTGGCCTGATCGCCCACAACTGCCCTCCCCTGCTGGCCATCTTGTGGCAGCCATCTTGTGTCCACATGGGGGCAGGATCTTTGACCACATGGGGGCAGCCATCTTGTGTGTTGGAATAATGGTCAATTTGCATATTACTCTTTTATTAGATAGGATGTTGAATTGTGTTATATGTAGGAAAAGATAGAAGTCTAAAAATAAGGAGCTCTAAATTCTGATTTGTCATGACTAATAAATAAGACATCTTTTTTCCCGTCAAAAAGGAATAATTATACTTCACTACCTACTTCACAAAGTTTTTGAGGCTTAACAAGGAAATTATATGTGAAAGAAAAACATTACATTTTATATGTAAGATGCTTATTAGAGCACCTGGCACACAAGTAGTCAAATTATATAATACTAGATTTTAAAAAAATACTGTACGGATAACTACATATTTATATAAATGAATTTATGGCACAATAACATCTCACCTAGAACAGCAAATAGTTGTTACTTATCTCTCTGTTTCTATTGTTGAGAACAAGCAGGGGCAGGAAGGAAGCCAAAAATACTACTTCTGGACATATCAAATAGATATATCAAAGTCCATACACTAGAGTTCTTTTAGGTAAATGGCCTGCCATTTACTAGTAGGTACTGTTCTAGCAAGGTTTTCAATTCCACAGTCGAATTAAATCTAGACAATTAAAAGTGTAGGTTAGCAGTAGAGAAGGGTGTTGCTAGAAATAGGTACCCTGATAACTAGAAACAATAAGTGAATGAAGAGATAAAAAATGAAAAATAAGAGCAATCTGGGGCCATTAAGTGTGTACTCTCTAAGGGCATTAACAAATTAAGAGTCTAGCACAGTTACTGTGATACAATAAAAGAACACTCGGTGAAAAGGTGAATAATAGGGACTGTGTCAGTTCTGCTGTGTCACTTTAGCCAGCTCACTTCACTTCCCTGGTCCTCCATTGCCTCATCTGTAAAATGAGGAGGTAGACTCAGTTGCTAGAAATAGGCCCTTCCAGCTCTAATATTCTCAGATTCCATGTTCAAAATGAGACCCTGAGTCATTAAGAATAGATGAAATGATATTTGGTATTCTCTTGTTGCACAAGACCAGGAAATATATAATCAATGTGAGGAAGATTTTTTTCAAAGCAACCGTTAGTACCTATAGGTCTAAATTTTAGTTACCTAAAATGTGAGACAACTCAAAATCCTTAATGGTGACAGATACATGAGACTTTCTTGAATTATTATATTTATCTATGATTGATGGTTAGTATTTATACTAACCAGTTTCCAGATTGTTCAAAAGCCCTATAGTGTCTCTCCTAATTATTGTCTAGGAAAATAATGAAATTATGAAAATAAGTCATAGGGTAAAATCGTCTTCAAATACTTGAAAACCAGTACTTCCAACTAGGGATTTAAAAAATCCACCTTTGGCCCGGCTGGCATGGCTCAGTGGTTGAGCGTTGACCTATGAACCAGGAGGTCACAGTTCGGTTCCTGGTCAGGTCACATGCCTGGGTTGCAGGCTCGATCCCCAGTAGGTGGTGTGCAGGAGGCAGCTGATCCATGATTCTCTCTCATCATTGATGTTTGTCTCTCTCTCTCTCTCCCTCTTACTTCCTCTCTGAAATCAATAAAAATATTTTTTAAAAAAAGTCCTAGCTGATTTGGCTCAATGGACAGAGGGTCACCCTGCAGACAGTAGGGTTCTAGGTTCGTTTCCAGTTAAAGGCACATGCTTGGGTTGTGGGCTCGATCCTCAGTAGGGGGTGTACAGGAGGCAGCCGATCATTGATTCTCTCTCATCATTGATGTTTCTGTCTCTCTCTTCTCCCTTCCTCTCTCTGAAATCAATAGAAATATATTTTTTTAATCTTTTAAAATCCACCTTTGGAAGCATTCAGAAATGACTGATATTTGGTATTCTTTTTGCAGCCTATGCTATTGGCATGATAATTACCTTTGTTGTTCTGGTGCTGATGAAAAAGGGGCAACCTGCTCTCCTCTATTTAGTACCGTGCACACTTATTACTGCCTCAGTTGTTGCTTGGAGACGTAAAGAAATGAAAAAGTTCTGGAAAGGTAGCAGCTATCAGGTATGTGCTTATATTTTAGATGCCAAGTTATCTTATGAAATAATTCAGTGACTAACTTTGGCTGGAACTGCCTATATATATCTAAGCTTTTATGTGCCAAATATTTATCTTGGATCTCTCAGGATGTCCTTTAAGTTTTTTCCACTACTGCCCCTTCCTGTCCACCTGCTGCATCATCAGTTTTCATCACCACTGCAATCTGATGCCAAAATCCTGGTGACTCAGGAAGGAGTGGGAGGGCATCAGGAAAAAGCAAAACAGATTTCGACATGTTTTCAGAATGCACACAAAAGTAGACTTCATGGAATATAAAACTATGTTTATCTACTGAATTTTGAGACTGACATTAGCTATTTATAGTGAGGGTCCTAAGGTTTTGCAGATAAAAAGTATACCCTTGCCCTGGCCAGTGTGGCTCAGTTGGTTGGAGCATCATCCCATATAACAAAAGGTTGCAAGTTTGATCCCAGGTTTGTCATGTACAGAAAGCAACTGATTGATGTTTCTCTATTTCCTTCCCTTTCCCTTTCCCTCTCTCTCTAAAATCATTAAAAAAAAAACATATCCTCAGGTGAGGATTAAAAAAAAAAGTATACCCTCTTCAACATCTAAATGGGCCTAAATAAATTAAATAGGGCACTCATTTCAGATTGACCTTTTTATAAAATTCCAGGACACACAAAATCTTAATGCCAGACTACTGTGTTTGAGTTGTGTCTTCATTGAAGTTAAACTCCTTTCTTCTTTTTCTGAATGTCTTGATATTCCACTAAAGTCTATTTGCATTGAAATGAAAGAGGGTTGGGAAACCCTAGCCATTGAGGTCAGGGTCATGGCATTGATCCCTTCACGAGGCACTTAGTGCTGCTTTGCCCTATTACAACAAACTGCACTCCTCCATCCACCCCCATGCATGTGTGTCAGTGGTCACATGAACAAAACGGAGGTACTTTGGGTGGATGACACAATTCTATTAGTAGATAAGCAGTCCAAAGTTCATATTCATCTTGTAGTTGGTCTGTAATATCATCTTTATTTAACAAGAGGTGATTAACACGTTAAGTTAGACCAGTTGGAAAAGCACTGGTCTGGAATTCTTTTTGGATAAATTTTGTAATTTCTCTGAGATTTAGATAAAAAGTAACAACACCTGCCTTACCTATCTCACAATGCCATTGTCTCAAAATGTAGTATTTATATACGTAGAATTATTTTATCGTCACAAGGTCTGTGACTAAACTAGTAAGATAGCTTGCAACTTTTCCATTAAGAGGACACATAGAATTTTTACTTTTACAGATTTAAAAAAATAAAGTATGTCCTACGACACATATTCTACTATACAAGCCTTTGAAAGCCACAACCCAATAAGTGCTCTTCATCATTTTTTAAAAAGACATTTTTATTGATTTCAGAGAAGAAGGGAGAGGGAGAGAGAGAGAGAGAAATATTAAAGATGAGTGAGAATCATTGATTGGTTGCCTCCTGCACGTCCCTTACTGGGGATCGAGCCTGCAACCCAGGGGTGTGCCTTAACTGGGAATCGAACTGTGACCTCATGGTGCATAGGTCAACGCTCAACCACTGAGTCACAACAGCCAGGCTCTTCATCATCATTTTTTTTAAATAATTTTATATTATTTCATTTAACAAATATTTATTGAGCAGTTCTGTGACCCAGGTACTATTTTAGCTGGTGATAAAATATGAACAAGTTAGAAACAGGTCTAGTCTCATGGCCTCTTAGAAGTGAGAGTGCCGTGGGGGATACAGATGGAGTCACTAATGATACAGTGTGATAAATGTACTAGTATGGTAGGTGCCATGAAAGCTAGCAGGGGCCACCCAGTGCTTGTAGGTTCATGACCGAGTCAAAGGTGATTTGGGGAAGGCTTTAAAGAATGTTAAATTTGCCCAGGCAGTGTTGCTTAGTGGTTGGGTGTTGACCTATGAACCAGGAGTTCACGGTTTGATTCCCAGTCAGGGCACATGCCCGGGTTGTGGGCTGGATCCTCAGGAGGGGGCATGCAGGAGGCATATGATCAATGATTCTCTCTCATCATTGATATTTCTGATTCTCTCTCCCTCTCCCTTCCTCTTCCTGAAATCAATAAAAATATATTTTAAAATTTTTTTAATTTTTAACTTTATGTTGAGACTTGAACTGAGCCAGGTGTTCCACGTTGAGGGAACCATGTCTTCAAAGGCTCGAGGGAAGCGAGCATGGAACATTCTAGGAACCAAATGTGGTTTAGGATGACTGTAATGTTAAGTAAGCATAGGGAAGGAAACAAGGGTAGGAACCTGCAGGATCTTATAAGCCATGTTAAAGCGTTTGAATACTATGCTAAGAACATTGGGAACCATTTAAAGGTTTTAAGAAATTTAGAGTGTTGCTCAGTAGTTAGAGTGTCAGCCTGCGTACCAGCGCTCGGGTTCAATTCCTGGTGCCAGCTATTACAATGAGAAGCAATAGTAGCCGGAATTAGGAAGGCAGTGTGATTGAGAGAGGTGAACAAAGTCAAGAGAAATTAAGAGGCATGATTAAAGGGATATAATACAATTGATAGAAGTGAGCAAAGTCAAGAGAAATAAAGTCATAATTAATGAGGTGTGGTAATAGATTCAATGGACGGGGAGGAGAAGGACGTGGAGTCCAAGGTTACTGGCTTGGGTAAGTGAGTGGGTGGATGGTGATACCATTCACTAAGATAAAGAACAGCAGCAAATTTGAGGGGAAAGATGATAAATTCAGTGTTGGACAAGTTAAATGTTGAATATGAATTCAATTTTGAACATTTCAAAATATCTATAGGACCACCAGGAAGAAATACTAGGCAGTTGAATAAATGTCCCCTGATGTGCAGAAGACAGACCAAAGTAGAGATAGAAATTTGGGAGTGTCATCAACATACTTAAAGAGTGAGTGAGAGCATAGAGGGAGAGAAAAGACTCAGGAAGAATTGTGAGCAAGAGGTTTCTAACTCTTAGGGCACGTATCTGATTAACTGATTGTGATGTAGGACAACATGGGGAATTGTGTTTAGGGTTAGCATTAAAACTTAGGTTAGACATTAAATTTGGGATTGTTAGTGAGAGCATATATGATATCTTACAGAAGTAAATGTATTTCTTGTTATTTGCATTTTATTCTTATTTCTAAAATTGTCCCTTCTCTTTAATACAGATGGGGCAAAAATAGGTTTATAGTTGTTAATATATGAAGCAGTTTATTCTTGTTTTATTAATAATTACTAGTATTGTATTATATTATTTTCTATATGAACAACTGTAAACCTAATTTTGCCCCACCCTGTACAGATTTTGAAGTAGTTTATTATAAAAATAGTGCTTATTACAGAAAAGTTTGAAAATGTAGGCAAAGACAAGAAAATTAAGTCCACCAATAATCCCACCACCTAGAGACAGCCACTCCTAAGATGTAGGTGAGTTTTTTTATGCCTTCCTAGATAAATGGATAGGTGAATGGATGATCCCATATTCTAAATAGTTTTCTATTTTATTTCTCCACTGCATGTTGGTTATTTCATTTTAAATTTCTTGCAAAAATCATTTTAATGGCTTTGTAGTATTATCTCATATGCATGTACCATACATTATTTTACCATTTCCTTTGACCCAGTAATTTCTCTTCAGCAGATTGTCAAGAAAATAAAAACTTGGTTAAAATTGATGTGAAAAGATCTTCATTAGAGTACTCCTGGTCTTCTTTGTTCTATTATAATAAAGTCTAGATTAATGTTATTGGCAGTTAATGAACTAATATTTTTATATAGACTCTAGCCCTGTTTTTACTTTTGATTATTTTTTGTGTGTTTTAATTACAAAGTAATGCATGTTTGCATTTTTAAATTCCACATTATTTATTTATTTTTAAATGTTTTTGTTTTTACTGATTTTAGAGAGAGGAAGGGATGGGGAGAGAGAGAGAAACATCAGTGTGAAAGAGACACATCAAACACGGCAGGTTTCCTCCTGTATCCTGTATGCACACACCCTGACAGGGGACTTAACCTGCAACCTGGGCATGTACCAGGAATCGAACTGGCGGCATTTTGGTACACAGGACGACGCTCCACCAACAGCCACACCAGCCAGGGCCATGTTTGCATTTTTTAAAAGCAATACAATCGTGTCTGAAGTAAACATAGAAGGCCCTTTTCTAGCTCTTTTACCCCCAAATCCACCCTCAAGGGGCATCTACTTTGAACGGATTATGTGGAGCTTCCAGATCTTTTTATGCCAACACATAGTATAAAGAGTTGAATGTTTAGAGATGTTATATACATAGATATAATAACATTGTGTCCCTTTGGAAATATTCTACAACTTACTTTTTCTCAGGTTTATTGTAGTACCTCTCCTCCTTTCTCCATGATGTTTATTGAAGGGAAAGGGGATGATGGTAGGTAAGGAAGGAATTCAACCAACGGATGCATTTATATTCCCCTTGAACAGATGCTCTGCCATGGACCATCTGAGTTTCACTCTTAAAAATTATGATCTTGAAAAAAATTATGATTCTGCTTCACAGCAGCTACATATAAAGGGAAAGAAAGATCATTGCAGCTGGACACAAAGCAATAGTAAACGGTCAGACTCCAGGGCTTTGACCATATGACATAGTAGCTAAATAAGACAATTAGTTGTAGGAAAATCCATCTAAAAGTTTCTGAAAAGATAGAACAACTTTGGTTATTCACTTACACTGCATTTTCAGTTAGTGTTATTGAAATTCTTCATGCAAAAGAGCTGTAATGATCAGTCTTTAATCCAATGACCTTTACTCATTTCTGTGTGTGTGTACAAGCTTCCTGATTGTATTTTAGTAGACCTCATAAAATTACCAAAATTGTTATGAGGTATTATAATAGTGAAGCACTTTTAAAACATTAAACTAGACTTACATGTCTACAATCTTTATTTATAATCATTTTTTTGCCAGTGTCAGAAGTTTATTTTTATTTTTATTGATTTATTGGGGTGAACAGGTTAACAAAATTATACAGGTTTCAGGTACACAATTCTATAACGCATCATCTGTACACTGTATTGTGTGTTCACCAGCCTAAGTTAAGTCTCATCCATCAACATTTATGTCCCCTATCTTCTCTTCCAATACACTCCGCAAGTGCCAAAAGTTTTTGCTACTGTTTTGAAATAATCAAATATAACACATGTAATATAAAGTCAGAATCAAAAGTGATGGCATGTTTGTTTATGCTGTTAATCATTTGGTTCATTCTAATGCCTGATATTAGAGTGGAGTACAAGTGGTGGAAAGCAGGACTTTCCACTGGAGACTTCCAATGTCATGGGTATCCCTGATAGCCTTTTTATGTTGTTTTCAAAAGGCAAAGTATACCTCATTGTTGCTGAAACTTAAGAGACTTCATTGAAATACTTTAGTATTTTACTTGGAGTCTCTCAGCCCTTTCCATGAGTTTCTCTGATCAAAAGAAGTAACACTTCTGCCCTGGATGGTGTAACTCAATTGATTTGGTACATCATCCTGTGCACCAAAGGGTCACCAGTTCAATTCCCCGTCAGGGCACATGTCCAGGTTGTAGACTTGATGCTGGGTCGGGGTATATGCAGGAGTCAACCAATTGATGAGATGTTTCTCACATCAATGCTTCTCTCTCTCTCTCTCTTTCTCTCTCTCTTTCCCTCCCTCCTTGTCCCTTCCTCTCTCTCTAAGATCAATTAAAAAAGTAACATTTCTATAGGATATCACTAAAATAATACTAATTTGGAAATATTAATTGTATTCTCTATAGCTCAAAGCTATTTATCACTATTTTCTATGAACTTTTTTTCTAGAATGCTTCAAGAGTACAGTATTTGGTTTCATATATTTAGTTTTACTCAAAGTCTAAGATCTAACTAGTGTAAATAAAGGTTCATTTCTCTAGAGAGAGAAATCAGCAGTGGCATTCTTTGGCACATAAAGCAATTAAGAGAAATCATTTTAGGGGATTTTTGTTTGTTTATTTCTATTGTTAAATCATTGCAGTTAGATTTTTTTCGTTTTTGTGTTAATCCTCACCTTAGGATATGTTTTCTATTGATTTTTAGAGAGAGTGGGAAGGAGGGAGGGTGAGGGAGGGAAACATCAATATGAAAGAGACACTTCGATTGGTTGCCTCCCACATGAGCCATGACCGCCAGGGATGGAAACTGCAACCCAGGTACATGCCCTTGACTATGAAAATCGACCCTGAGACCCTTCGGTGCATGGGCCAACACTCTTAACTGCTGACCACACAGGGCAGGGCTGGAGTTAGAATTCTGCAGCCACCTCCAATGGGCAATTTTACTCTGGGTGGGAAATAAGTTTTCAGTGTGCCTGTAATCAGTAAACAATGGGATTGTCTCTGTTAAATATCACTAGTGCTTCTAATTATTTTTAGAAGCCACAAGCTGTGCCTGACAAGTGAGAGTAGAGATACTTAGAACAACTTCGCTTTAGTGTCAACAACTCTCCAGTTACCCCACTTTGATGAGTGTTTTATTAGACTGTTTCTGGAGCCTGGATCAACTAACTATAAATAAGCTGAGCTAGCCCGGCCAGCGTGGCTCAGTGGTTGAGCATCGCGACTTATGAATCAAAACGTGACAGTTCAATTGGTTCGATTCCCAGTCGGCACATGCCCGAGTTGCGGGCTCTATCCCCAGTAGGGGTGGGCGTGCAGGAGGCAGCTGATCGATGATTCTCTCTCACCATTGATGTTTCTATTTCTCTCTCCCTCCTCTCTGAAATTAATAAAAATATATTTTTTTAATAAATAAGCAGAGCTATCAATAAGTGATGTTTCTATATTGTTTTTGTTTTATATATACATATATAGGTGTTTTTTTAATTTATCTTTACTGTTGAACGTATTACAGGTGTCTCCCTTTTTTTCCCCATTGACCCCCTCCACCTGGCACCCACCCCTCCCAGGCCTTCACTACACTATTGTCTGTGTCCATGCATTTAAGTTTCCCAGTTAATCTCTCCCCACTCTCCTACTCCCACCCTCTGCCTTCCCTCTGAGATTCATCAATCTGTTCCATGCTTCTGTGTCTCTGGATCTGTTTTGTCCATCAGTTTATTTTTTTCATTAGATTCCACATATGAATGAGATCATGTGATACTTATCTTTCTCTGATTGGTTTATTTAGCTTAGCATAATGTTTTCTTATTGAGAAGTCAGTAAAGAAAAGTAAATACAGAATAGAGATATTTATTTCTGAATAAGTTGATTTTTGAAAGTGTTTTTTAAAAAGTAATATATTTCTCTATTTAGAGATTAAAGTGCCAATTAGGAAAAAAAGAAGCATGTTATAACTTAGGGTATGTAGGCTATTATTTCATTAGGTTACAGTTGCCAGAGTAAACAGGTCTTGGGGTTTCTGCCCATCCTACTGAGGCTGCTTCCGTTCTCTTTCCCCCCACAGCTCCAACGTCTTACACCCAGAGCTTCTACATTTTTAGAAAGAAGAGGGGCTAAATATATCTTACATGCTTCTCCTTTCCCTCCTTCATTTAAATTATTATGACTAAAATCAACTCTTCTACAACTTCATCTTATGTTTCATGCAGTGAAATGCTTTTAATAAATATGCTACCTGTTTTGATTTGGCTTTTTTTTTCCCCCTCGAAGGGCTGCAAACATGTAACTACCTTCATCTGGGGGTTGGTTATGCTTGGCAAATAGAGGACCTCAAAACTGATAGTTTGGGGACTTGAGAAGGCTCCGAGAGTATCAGCAGGTGTGGGCTGTATAAGCTGTCTCCATTACTTGAGATAGTTGTCAGCTAAATGCCTTAGTTCTGGCTTATTCTTGCCTGGCAAGTCCTGAGACCCCATTTGGGAATTATTCCTCTCTTTACCTCCTCTTCCAAAAAACACTAAAGCTTTTGGAATCAGTTTACAAAAACAGGAACACTATCTTGCTGGTATTTTCTTCTATTTCTTGATAAAAGATAAAGCAAAAAAGTATATCCCAATACTGAAATGTAATCATTTACCCCAAAATCTTTGACAGTATTCACAAAGACATTATTTTTTTCCATATTAAAGTAATTTTATCTGAAGAACAGAGTAAAAACACACAAAAAAATATTTAAACACTTTCTTCATTCCCAAATATAGAAAGATTTTCATGGGAATATAGGCAGAGCTGAAGTGATCATTTGAGAAAAGTTTAACTGGTAATTCCTCTAAAATTAGTCTATAGCAAATGTATTCTTGATTTTGTTTTCTAGTATCATTTGACATTTAAGTACCTTCAAGTTATTTATTAGTAGAAATTTTTGTCATACAGTGTTTCCAAAATTTCACATATCATTTTTAAAAATACTTTATTGGTTTTTTTATATATTTGTTTTTAGAGAGAAAGAGAGATAAACATTGTTGTGAGAGTGGAACTTTGATCATTGATCGATTGCCTCCTGCACAGCCCCACTGGGGATCGAGCCCACAACCTGGGCATGTGCCCAGACCGGGTATCATATTGGCAACCTTTTGGTGCACGGGACAATGTCCAACCAACTGAGCCACACTGGCCAGGGCTCACATATCATTTTTAAATTATCTTAAGGTCAGTTCAAGGTGTCATCCAGGTTACATTGTCCCCAAACCAGCAGGTAGTCTCACAGTGAGCTGTGGGGCCACTTGTGGTTTTGCCAGTTCTGGGAGTGGGCACTGCCTGCAGTAGTGTCCTGGAATATCTTCCTTTTGTGGTGGCGCTCCTGCTGCCATGTAGAGCAGTATCCACACAGGGAAATGGAAATAGTGGAAGATCCAGAGAAAGCATTTATCACATTGGCCCTGAGTCCAATGATTAGGCTTTTGGAAGGAGGGTTCATTGTCACTTTGACCATATCTTAGGAGCGTTGATGTTGGACCAGTACATTGCTCCAAGAGGAGTACTCAGTTCCATAGAGCATTCTGAGTCATTTTCAAAATTGGGAATCGGCCCTGCCGGCGTGGCTCAGTTGGTTGGAGTGTCATCCTGTACACCAGAAGGTGTCAGTTTCAATACCCAGTCAGGACACATACCCAGGTTTCGGGTTCAGTGGCAACCGAACGATATTTCTCTCTCTCTCTCGCTCTATCTCTAGCTCTCCTTCTCCTAAAAGAAATCAGTTAAAAATAAAGAGAAAAATATTTCTTTTTAAAAAAATTGGGAATCCTTTTGCCAAATTGGTCAATATTGAGTGCAAGTTGAAAATTTGTATTTTCTCACATCTTTATGCCTAGATGATGGACCAGCCGGACTATGCAACAAGTGAAGAAACCCCTGTGGCTACTGGTGAACAGATTATCCAACAGTAATATTATGTGGACCTGCCATAATGTTTCAATTGATTTTCTGCAAAAGAGTTTTGCTTTTAGAATTGACAATCTGAAAGAATCTTCAATGATATGCTTGCAAATATACATT
Organism: Plecotus auritus; assembly: GCF_963455305.1. Classification (NCBI taxonomy): domain Eukaryota; kingdom Metazoa; phylum Chordata; class Mammalia; order Chiroptera; family Vespertilionidae; genus Plecotus; species Plecotus auritus. The sequence continues at coordinate 63,529,368 of NC_137770.1, forward strand.
TTTAAGAGCTGGTACTGTCAACTATGTCATACGTAATTAAAATACATTTGATTTTAACTATGTTAAAGTTGTGCCTTCACATTAAATAAAAGGATATGGTCTGTATAACTTTCAAAATGTATTATATACAGTATATTTTTCTAAAAAAAAGGTCTTTATCCATCCCTGTATTTTTCTTACTGAAATCTATCTCTGAACTCTAATGATAGGTAAAAGTATTTCTGCCCAAGTGAGTTTCTGAACAGATTTTACTGAAAAGAATTATGAAAATTTTGTGCTCTCTAGAAATTTGATTAAGATCATGCAAGAAGGAAGTTCCATAATGAAATTCCAGAAACTGCAGAAGTTAAAAAAATATAATCTGGGAATATGTTTATAGCATAAGTTTTTTAAAAAATCCATTCCTTTTTTAAACTTGAGAACCTGAATTGCTTCAAATTGCTATGTTTTATATTACAGTATTTTTCCCAGTATAGGGAAACATAATATATAGAACTAGTCATTAAAAGGATACAAAAACTGGCATCCACAGTTTTCAGTGGTCTGCTATTTCCTTGAAGGTATAGCTTAAATTTCTATAGTAACACTCCGTTTCACTGTGGTATATCTGATCTCTGAAGTTTGGGCCTGTTGATGTTCAGGCTTAGTATTTTGTATAAAATTATGTATTAATACATATGGCTCACCATTTGAGTGTAATATCCCTAAAAATCCCCTTCCCTCCCCCCCCCCAACTATCTTAATTCCTACTCCTTTCTCCAAAGGAAACCACAGCTAACCTTTTATATTTTGGTGGAGGATGGTATACTAATATACCAGGTGTGCTTCAGAAGAAAGAGAGACAAAAGAGAGGAGACTGGGTGTTAGGGTCAATTTAATTACATGACAGAAGTGTGAGTAAATTGTCTTGGTGCCAGACATTGATGTCTCAGTTTTCTCATCTGCAAAATGAGTAGGTTAAACCAGCGATTTTCAACCTTTTTCATCTCATGGCACACATAAACTAATAACTAAAATTCTGCAGCACACCAAAAAATATATATTTGCCATTCTGACAAAAAAATAGGTATAATTTTGATTCTTCCATACTGGACAGCTATTGTGTCGGCTGTTGTCATTTATTTATTTGACAATCTAAGGGGAAAGAGGTCAGTGCCCCTGACTAAATAGTCAATATTACATGTTTTAAAGATTCTTGGAGCACACCAGGTGCAGCACACTGGTTGAAAATTGCTGGGTTAGACCAATTAACCACTCTAGTACCTTACAACTTGAAAAAAAAACCCTCTCATTCTTTGCTTTGCTTGTGACCTTGAACATTCTCCTGGAAGTCAGAGGTCAAATTGTCTTTCCTTTTTTTTTTTTCTCTAAGAAATTTCCAAATGACAAGTAATTCCAAAGGCAGTGGAATTTTGCATTCTCTAGAAGTAATATATGAGATATGTGAGCCACTCTATGCTCTTTCATTCTAAAGCCAGTTCAGCTGGTTAAAATATAAATCTAATGCCTTTTAAAATGGATGAGAGCTTTGGTATTTGAACTAAATTTAGCATTTGAGGGAATTAGATGCCTTTGTTTGTTAACTTTTGCTGAGTAAGTAGCAGATAGAGAAGCTCCCTTGACAGCCCTCTGTCCACTTAATACACTTTCGGATCCTTCGGTAAATGACAAGTAAGTATCTGACCAGTAAGGGTTATTCTTCATTCTGTCTCCATAATATCAAGTTTGAATTTTTTCCAAAGAATCTAATTTATTTGGCAGATGCTGATAGAACAGGTGAAATGTCATTTTAAAGATCCAGCTATATTTTCATTTTTAATATCAATAAAATGTTTGCCAAAATACATCTCTTTTAGTAAAATTATCTGCATTCTCATCCCAACTTTTTGATATGCAAAAGTCTCAACCTCAACCACATTTTATGAAGAATGTTTAAGAAAATTTAAATCTATAAATATGAAATTTTAGTTCTTTGATACACATTCTACTGTATCCAACCATTAACTATCAAGGAGGTAAAATTTCGTTCTAGTTTGCTATTAAAATCTGACTGATTAAATAGAAGAAAGAAACAGGGAAATTCCTTAAGTTTCTCCATCCTCAGTGTCAACTTTACATTATACTTAAATAGTTCTTCTACCAACCCTGCTGAAAATATTTAGAGAAATTACAATAAAGTACAAAAATATTTTAGGAATCAAAGTAAACAAAGAGTAGGGGAGATGAGAATTCATCTTTAAAAGGCTCTATTATTTCTTCCTCTCTTGCCTTCCCATCACCAGTAACTTTAAGGAGAAGATAAGTTGTTTTTTTTCCTAAATATGTCTTAAAAACAATATATACTGTATTACTTATTGAAAAAATTGTTACTTCTTAGATATTCTCTATGAACATTTTTGCAGCTTATCAAACATAAATCACTATCTCAAATTGTAATGAGTTTTTACTTCCGTTTACTTCAGCAAAGATAATTCGGTTTGTGAGGAAAACCTTGCTATTCTAATACATTATATTCCAGCTTGTATTTTCTGTTTAGATTAGCAATACCTTATTAGTAAAATCCACAATTTATTTCTTTTTAGAAAGAAGAAAATATTAACCCATCTGCAGTTGGCATTCATAGATTTTAGTTAAATGTCCATAGAGATTTTGTTAAAATGATACATTTATATTAAATACAAATGAGCTTTCTAGTTTTCTTTTGCTCTTTCAATTTTTTCCTTAGATATAAGCAAACATTTTTACATTTGACTAAAAAAGTATTTAAACTAATTTATTTAAGCTTGATCTCTAAAATTTTAGCCTGATCTCAACCAATGAGATTTCAAAAACATAGGAATTGCATTTCAAACTGGTGCAATGTACTAGTTTGAAAGGCTTTATATTTTTCTATTAACAAGGAAAAGAGTTGAATTTACTCAAGATGATGTCAAATAATAAATTCTACAGTTTAAAATTTTTATTTTCAGTGATCGTTTTACCTCAGAGGCTAATTCTAAACAGATTGGGGTAAGAAATGTAAATAAAGTCAAAATACTGAATATAAATGACTTTATGCTTCCTGAAAAAAAGATATTCTGTAAATTCAAAAGATCTGAATCAAATTACTCAACTTTTTGGAATTTGAAAGAAATTGTGTAATACTCATGATTTGGATTACTGAATTTTCAGAGTAAACAAAATGAGATTGATAGAATAATATACAGGCCATATTATAGTGAAGGCCATACATGTGAACTTACGTGTTTAATGTTTCTATACTTCAGAACAGCCTTTATGTCTATGAAAATGATCATGGGGGAAAATGATTTCTTAAAACTAAAATTTTAGAATAGTCCTGTAATGGCAATTAAGTGGCAATTGAAAGAAAAAAATGTAGGATACTTAATGTCATCATGTGTTTCTTTAACTGGGCATAAAGTGTTGTAAACATTCTTTTGGAATATGGATTTTTAAAAAATATCCAAAGTTTATCTGGTTAGTTTGCAGGACTTCCCAGTAGAACAAGTCAGTGTAAATTTTGTAGTTGTTGCCTATTTTATACCTTCTGTTGTATTTTGTTTAAATGAGAACCTTTTAAAAAATACATGATTGAATTTTTACTTCTTAGATTATTGGTTTTAGTGTGGAATCCTTTTTTAAAACACTTTGATATGTAAGTTAGTGTAAATTAATACTTTATAACACTATTAGGCTTTATTTTTTTATTGAACATGATTTAAAATTTTTGAAGTGTTAATTTAGCAGTGCTTTAAAACTCTTCATTATGTGCCAATACTGACAAGAAAACGTTTTTTTAATGTATTGAATTCACTATGCCATGCAATAAATTCTATTTTAAAATAAAATTTGAATTTGTTTATTTTGAATGTGAAAAATAATTGAAAAATGAACTAGATCACGTTCACATAATTGACAAATGGTAATAATCACGTATAAAATTGTGTGGTTATTTAAGTCTGACAAATTATACATAAAACCTTGTTTTCATAAGTGTCATACTGGCAATTTATATTGATACATAATAGCCATTAATAAATATTTACTGAATTAATTATAGACTATTTTTTAACTGAGGAATGATCATACTTGTGATAAATATTCATGGCATTTTTAGCTTTGCTAAAATTGTTGCCACAAATTACTAAGATCCTATTGCCATCCTACTTTTTTGACTCAGATATGGTTAGCCCAGATGTTTCTGTAAAGTGTTTGTGTTTGGCTTGACCACATATTGTGGAAGCCCTGCCCTTGTTTCATCCCACAGTCCCACATATCTGGAAAGATGCATAAGAAACTGGGAAGAGTGGCTGTGTCTAGGAAGAGAGGGTGCACAATGGCCAGGGCACAGGGATAAGAGGGAAACATTTTTTTTTATTATATACTCGTACTTTTTACACTTTCTATAATATGCTTCAATTAAGATTCAAAATTTAAATTATAAAAATCTATTGAATTATTTACCTTGATACAGGTATCCATACTAACAGATAGTTAAATATTAAGTTATTTGTATCATTTTCTCTTCCAGTCTCCTGGAGTCATGTGGTTGGGGAAAGTGTGGAGAGTCTCGGCATTCTATATGCATTCACTCAAAACATCATTTTCACTGCATAACCCATGCATGCCCTCAATTGTAACTGGTGTCCTCCAGGCCACTATTTTACTCTCTCCAGAGAGCAAACCTCGTTTTCTGGCACAGTCAGGGAGGGACATTTGCCCAGCTACATAAAGCACAGGGGGAGATCTGTGGCTCTTCATGAATGACAGAATTAGAAATTAACCATTTTATAATCCCAAATGGAATAATTGGTTTAGGCAATGATCATCCTATATAATAAAAGAGTAATATGCAAATTAATCATCACTCCACTACGCCCACCAGCCACGTCCACCACCCAATCAGGAGCGAATATGCAAATAAACCCAACCAAGGTGGCTATGGCCACAGAGAGCAGGAGGGAGGCTTGGGTTTCCCCAGCTATGGAGGAAGCCAAGCTTTCCGCCTGCCCTTGCCGGCCTAGGCCTCCACTCAAGGCTACAAAGTTTCAATGATAGAAGATACATAAACCCAAACAGAAATGGTGGCAGCCACGGAGCTGGAAAGAGCAGGAGGCTAGGGTTGCCCCCGGTGATGGAGGAAGCCAGGCTTTCCACACACCCTGGCCGGCCCAGGCCTCCGCTTAAGGCTACAAAGTTTCAATTATAGAAGATACATAAATCCCAACAGAAATGGCTGCTGCCACGGAGCAAGCCGAAGGCTTGGCTCCGCTCCAGGCTACAAAGTTTCAATTGTAGAAGATAAATAAACCCCAGATACCAGAGCCTCCGCTTTGGTCGCCAGGGGGCGTGGCCGGCCTGCAAACCACCACAGGCCCCTCGCCCAGGCCACCCCACACCCCAAGGGAACCCCCACCCTGATCCGAGACACCCTTCAGGGCAAACCAGCTGGCCCCCACCCGTGAACCAGGCCTCTATCCTATCTAATAAAAGAGTAATATGCAGATTGACCATCACTCCAACACACAAGATGGCTGGCCCCAGGTGGTCAAAGATCCTGCCTCCATGTGGACACAAGATGGCTGCCACAAGATGGCCAGCAGGGGAGGGCAGTTGGGAGGGACCAGGCCTGCAAGGGAGGGCAGTTGTGGGCGATCAGGCCAGCAGGGGAGGGCAGTTGGGAGGGACCAGGCCTGCAAGGGAGAGCAGTTGGGGGCAATCAAGCCTGCAGGGGAGGGCAGTTAGGGGTGACCAAGACAACAGAGGAGGGAAGTTGGGGGTGACCAGGCCTGCAGGGAAAGGCAGTTGGGAGGGACCCAGGCTTGCAGGGGAGAGCAGTTAGGGGTGACCAGGCCTGCAAGGGAGGGCAGCTAGGGGAGACCCAGGCCTGCAGGGGAGAGCAGTTGGGGGGGACCAGGCCTGAAGGGGAGGGCAGTTAGGGGTGACCAGGCATGCAGGGGAGGGCAGTTAGGGGAGATCCAGGCCTGCAGGGGAGAGCAGTTGGGGGGGACCAGGCCTGAAGGGGAGGGCAGTTAGGGGTGACCAGGCCTGCAGGGGAGGGCAGTTAGGGGCAAACAGGCTGGCAGGGGAGCAGTTAGGCATCAATCAGGCTGGCAAGGGAGTGGTTAGGGGGTGATCAAGCTGGCAGGAAGAAGCAGGGGCAATCAGGAAGGTAGGCAGGTGAGCAGTTGGGAGCCAGCAGTCCTGGATTGTGAGAGGGATGTCCGACTGCCCGTTTAGGCCAGTGGGATCGGGCCTAAATGGGCAGTCGGACATCCCTCGAAGGGTCCCAGATTGGAGAGGGTGCAGGCTGGGCTGAGGGACACCCCCCTATCCCGTGCACGAATTTCGTGCACCTGGCCTCTAGTCAGTATATGAAACCATTAGATGAAAGGAGGGCTTAAACTGTCAGTGCCTGAAATCATTGATAAATCTTAGCGTTACTAAAACTGAGACAACCAAACATTGTAGGCCTTTCAACATGATGCAGTATGAAGCACAAAGCACCATGAAGTGTTTTTGCAAAGCAACAACAACAAAAATCCCTGAATCTAATCAAATCAGAACACAAACTTCTAGCTATGAGAAATATGGAAGATGAAAGAACAAGTTAAATGACACTCAAAAAAGAAAACTTAACAATACAGAATATGCGACATTCTGAAACTGAATTGGTTCTTATAATAAATCAATAGCATGGGGGGAAGTGAGGAAGGAGGGCTGCTCTCTAAATCAAACTTCTGTGACATGACATCCAAATCTCTGGTGTGGACATTGTTTGGATCCCAGTTCAACAAACCAACTGAACAAGACATTTTTTTTTAATATATTTTATTGATATTTCACAGAGAGGAAGGGAGAGGGATAGAGAGCTAGAAACAACGATGAGAGAGAAACATCGATCAGCTGCCTCCTGCACACCTCCCACTGAGGATGTGCCCGCAACCAAGGTACATGCCCTTGACCGGAATCGAACCCGGGACCCCTCAGTCCGCAGGCCGACGCTCTATCCACTGAGCCAAACCGGTTTCGGCTGAACAAGACATTTGTGAGCCAACTGTTGAAAATTTTGGTTATGAACCATATATAATACCAAATAATAATTGTTTGGGGTTTTTTAAATGTGATAATGGCATCATGTCCATTTTTTTTTAAATGGATGTACACTCATGCACAGCTTACCAATAAGATATATTCTGATAAGTTTGTTGTTAAGTCATTTTGTAGAAATGTGAATATAGAGTGCACTTACACAAACCTAGATGGTACAGCATACTACACACCTAGGCTATCTGTTATACCCTATTGCTCTAGACCAGTGGTCAGCAAACTCATTAGTCAACAGAGCCAAATATCAACAGTACAACGATCTTTTGAGAGCCAAATTTTTTAAACTTAAACTTCTTCTAACGCCACTTCTTCAAAATAGACTCACCCAGGCCGTGGTATTTTGTGGAAGAGCCACACTCAAGGGGCAAAAGAGCTGCATGTGGCTCACGAGCCGCAGTTTGCCAACCACTGCTCTAGACTACAAGTCTGCACAGCATGTCACTGTATAAAACAACATAAGGTTAAATCAAACACATGAGAAAATGATGCAATCAAGAGACACAGTAAACATGAGAAGTATGACACTAATGCCAGCCTAGCACAGCATGCTGTTTTACAGTAAACTTTTTTTTAGAAGTAGAAAGAGTACAGTCTAAATGATAAAAAGTAGTATAGTATAGTATAGCATAGCATAGTAAGTACATAAATTAGCAACATAGTAGTTTATTATCAGGTATTACGTGCTGTACATAATTGTGTGTGCTATACTTTTATAGGACAGTAGGTGTAGGTTTGTTTACATCAGCATGACCACAAACACATGAGTAATGAATGTCTTGCCCTACCACACTCTTCTGAAGGCTACAATGTAATAAACTGATGGGAAATTTTCAGCTCCATTATATATATATACTAGAGGCCCAGTGCACGAATTCGTGCACCAGTGGGGTCCCTTGGCCTGGCCTGCAGGATTGGGCCGAAACTGGCTCTCTGACATCCCCTGAGGGGTCCTGGATTGCAAGAGGGTGCAGTCCAGGCCGAGGGATCCCACTGGTGCACAGTTGGGGCTAGGAAGTGACACAGGAGGTTGGCCAACGGGGGAGGGACTGCGGGAGCACTCCAGGGCATGTCCGGCCCATCTCTCTCAGTCCTGATTGGCTGGACCCCAGCAGCAAGCTAACCTACTGGTCGGAACGTCTGCTCCCAGTGGTCAGTGCACATCATAGCGAGCGGTTGAGCAGCCTTAGCATATCATTAGCATATTACACTTTGATTGGTTGAACGGCCGACGAGACAACCGGACACTTAGCATATTAGGCTTTTATTATATAGGACTAGAGGCCTGGTGCACAAAATTAGTGCACTCGGGGAGGAGTCCCTCAGCCCGGACTGCACCCTCTCGCAGTCTGGGAGCCCTCAAGGGATGTCCGTAGGGGAGCGGGCCTAAGCCATCAGTCAGACATCCTTAGTGCTGCCACGGAGGCGGGAGAGGCTCCCACCACCGCTATTGTGCTAGCCAGCTATGAGCCTGGCTTTTGGCTGAGTGGAGCTCCCCCTGTGGGAGCACACTGACCACCAGGGGACAGCTCCCGCATTGAGCATCTGCCCCCTGGTGGTCAGTGCATGTCACAGCGACCAGTCGTTCTGCTGTTCGGTCAATTTGCATATTAGCCTTTTATTATATAGGACAATGTCTTATTATGGGTAAGGCCTCTAATTCAATTTTTTTTAGGTAGTTAAAGGGAGGGGCAGAATTTTCACTTGAGCCTGAAGCTAAAATTGCCCTTAGCTCAAAAATCTGCAGACCACTGAGACACATCTTGGTGAGGCTCATTCTGAACCCTCATGCTGTTCTATTATGTGTATAAGTATTGGGAACCATCTTACTAACTTTATCTCATGAGTTGTGTTTTGACTTCAAGCCTGTATCTAGTATTCATGCAGCAACTTCAGCTCTTCTTTTCAATATTTACCTGGCAGATGTTTTATTTTCTTTTCTCTAAATCTTTCTAGATTTTTATGTATTAGATAGGAATAGCCCATGGACACAGACAATAGTCTGGCGAAGGCCTGGAAGGGGCAGGTGCAGGGTGGAGGAAATCAATGGGGGAATAAAAAAAACTAAAACAAAGGAACATCTGTAATACTTTCAACAATATACATTTTAAATAAAGGAAAATATCTTAGTTGAAAAGAGTTTTATGTGAAATACTATAAGTAATTGCTCTACACTGTACTTTATATTCTCAACTGCTCTCAAAGAGATATTAATTGACCCTATGTTCACTTAATATTAATTGACCCTATGTTCACTGACTGCAGGACTGACTTCCACCATGCTGACCCAGCACTGACTGCCACAGGGGCTGCGATCAGACCCTGCTTTCTCTCCCAGCCTCTGTCTGGACCTGATCCCAGACCCCTCAGCAGTCAGTGCTGGTTTGCTGAGGCGCCCACTGCGCAGCAGTCAGTGCTGTGTTGCCAGGACTGACTTCCATCATGCCGACCCAGCACTGACTGCCATGGGGGCTGTGATCAGACCCTGCTTTTCTCTCCATGCCGACCCAGCACTGACTGCAGGACTGACTTCTGGTGTTCGGTCGAGCCTTCCGTTGTTTTGGACATTACGGACCCTGGCTCTTTATATTGATAGACTAGAGGCCCAGTGCATGAAATTCTTGCACTGGGGGGAGGGTCCCTCAGCCCAGCCTGCACCCTCTCGCAGTCCAGGAGCCATCAGTTGGACATCCTTAGCACTGCTGCGAAGGAAGGCAGGAGAGGCTCCTGCCACTGCCAGTGCACTCGCCAGCCATGAGCCTGGCTTCTGGCGCACTGACCACCAGGGGGCAGCTCCTGCATTGAGCATCTACCCCCTGGTGGTCAGTGCACATCATAGCAACCGGTCATTCTGTCCTTCGGTAGATTTGCTTATTAGCCTTTTATTATATAGGATGCTGAAATATAAGAGCAAAATAACATGGTGTCTATGATTTACTTTAAAATAAATCAACTTCAGCTAAGAAAATAAAAAAGGAAAGAACAGATGAAGTAAATGCAGTAAAATATTGATAATCATTAAATACAGGTGACAGGTTTACACCTATGGATGAGGACAGTGGGGGAGGGGGTAAGGGCAGAGGGTAGGGTGTGAACCGGGTGGAGGGGAGCTATGGGGGAAAAAAGAGGAACAACTGTAATAATCTGAACAATAAAGATTTATTAAATTTAAAAAAAAATAAAAATAAAAATAAATACAGGTGACAGGTATTTGTTTCTACTCTTGTATATGTATGAAATACCTTTTTTTAAAAAAATATATTTTATTGATATTTTACAGAGAGGAAAGGAGAAGGATAGAGAGCTAGAAACATCGATCAGCTGCCTCCTGCACACCTCCCACTGGGGATGTGCCAGCAACCAAGGTACATGCCCTTGACCGGAATCGAACCCGGAACCCTTCAGTCCGCAGGCCGACACTCTATCCACTGAGCCAAACCGGTTTCGGCTGTATGAAATACCTTTAAAAACTGTTGTTTCATGGTATTTCACAAGGGCGCAAAATTAAGTGTGTTCAACTCATCACCTTTCATCTGCATCTCTCCTTATGTTTTTAGTCTTATCTTCAACTATGCATTTGTAATCGTTTAGTATTAAGCACCTATATTGTATTTAAATGTTATTCAAAGCACAGAGCCAATTAATAGCTGGTTGCTTGGTTATTTTATGTTTACATGTTTCATTTTACTTAAAGTGTTAACAATTTACACTTAATTGGCTCTTATGATCTTGAAGTTTATTAGGTTAAGATTAGCTACCTGAATGTTATCCCTTTGAGATCCTCATGAAACAAGATGAAAATCTCTTAAGAATAGTGAGGCAAGTCTACACATACTCATATATATAAACACATACATATAGTAACTTGATTTTAATACCATGTAACTTATACTTTAGGACCTTCATTATATAACCTTAAAATGTCAAAATCTTAGTAAATTGCTATTAAGTTAGGAAATATATGTTAGTCATGTTGCTATATAGTAGAAATAATAATTTCCAGTATTAGAAGATAATATTTTTTGAGATTCCTGGTTCTCAATTATTTACCTATTTAAAGAACATTTTTTTTTTTAGGAATCTAGAATAATTATCAAAGCAAACACTTGTATCAGACTAGATAATCAAGTTTAAACAGTCTTACTTTTTTACATATCTTACTCCTTGGGTTTGCTCAAACACATTGATGTGTCAGTGCAAGTGAATAACAATTCACAACTAGAATCACCAATTAATAATTTAAAAATTTTAAAAATTAAAATCTATATCAGTTTCATGATCCCTAAATACAAATTCACTTATGTGTACAATCTGATCATTCATTCCTCAATTTTATGTGATTAAAGCTCTGCCTCAATGGAAATGTAGGAATTGGTTTTTTACATAAGCTGCATCATTTTCCCCTCCATCACCCACCCCCCTCCACTTTCTCAAGAAGTAGTTGAGTCAAATGATTTAAGAATAGCTACACCATCAAAATTCTTTTTAGGAAATGATCATTGTTTATCATAGTCTTATGCATTTAGTCCTACACCTTTCTAAATTCTCTGTCCAGCCAAAGTAATCCATTCATTATACATGCACATATGCCTCAGAGAAGTTCCGGTAGTCCCAGCAATAATATTCTTCTTCAACACCAGGGCTTTGTTACATTCAAAGGGGAATTTCTCTCTATGGTTACTACTAATTTGTTCTAGCTTTTGCCTAAATCTAGTCACTTGAGGCAGAGTTTGAAAAGTTGAAAAAGATATTTTTCCTTTAAAAGTAAACTAAGGCCAAAGAGATAGGTTAAAAAAATGTTTATTACTTGTATATTGTGTAACTAATTAGCATATTCACATATAATAAAAGAAGGCTGATTTTTGTCCTCTCAACTATTCAAGTACTATTTTTTGAATACTATTGATATGCCAGGAAGTGTATTAAGCTACTAGGGTTAAAGATTAACATTTGAAACATTCCATGTATTTTGGGTTGCCATTTTATAAGCTTTCTTCTTGCAAACCAGGTTAATTCTTTTGAAAGAATGCCTAAGAAAGAAAATCCATTAATCCTCTATCCAAAGTACAGCAAAATTTGTTGGAACTGGTTTAATCACTACCTGCTTATATAAACAAAGGATTTACTGAATATTTATAAGTGTCTAATTTTAAGTGGCAGAGAAAATTATATTAAAAAATTTCATATATTGGCTCTATTTTATTATTTTGATGCTTTAATTTATTTAAATTGTTTTAATATCCCCAGCATTCTTTTTAAAAATATTTATTTTTGAGAGTATTACAGATGTCCCCATTTCCCCCCTTATTTCCTCCCTCCACCCAGTTCCCACCATGCCCAGGTCTTCACGATACTACTGTCTATGTCCATAGGTAAGATCTTTGGTTAATCTCTTCCCATTCCCCACACCCCCATCTGCTTCCCTCTGGGATTTGTCAATCTGTTCCATGTTTCCATGCCTCTGATTCTATTTTATTCACCAGTTTACTTTGTTCATTAGATTTCTTGTTTGTTTAATTCTTAGATTCAATTATTGTTAAATATGTAAGGTTGCCTTTATATTGTTCATATTTTTTTTATCTCTCCTCTGCCTCTTCTTAAAGAATATCCTTCAACATTTCATGTAATACTGGTTTGGTGGTGATGAACTCCTTTAGCTTTTTCTTGTTTGTGAAACTCTTAGCTGACCCTCAATTCTAAATGATAGCTTTGCTGAGCAGAGTAATCTTGGTTGTAGGTCCTTGCTATTGATCACTTTGAATATTTCTTGCCACTCCCTTCTGGCCTGCAAAGTTTCTGTTGAGAAATCAGCTGACAGTCATATGGGGACTCCCTTGTAGGTAACTAACTGCTTTTCTTTTGCTGCTTTTAAGATTCTGTCTTTTTCTTTAACCCTTGGTGTTTTAATTATGATGTGTCTTGGTGTGGTCCTCTTTGGGCTCCTCTTGTTTGGGACTCTGCCCTTCCTGAACTTATAAGTCTATTTCTTTCACCAGGTGGGAGAAGTTTTCTGTCATCATTTCTTCAAATAGGTTTTCAATATCTTGCTCTCTCTCTTCTCCTTCTGAGACGCCGATAATGCGAATGTTCATATGCTTGAAGTTGTCCCAGAGGCTCCTTACACTTCATATTTTTGGACTTCTTTTTCTTTTTGTCCCTCTGCTTGGGTGTTTTTTGCTTCCTCGTATTCCAAATTGTTGATTTGATTCTCGGAATCTTCTACTCTACTATTGAATCACTGTATATTATTCTTTATTTCACTTAATGTATGCTTAATTTCTGACTGGTCCTTTTTCATGTCTTTGACATTCTCACTAAGATCCTTGAAATCTCATGAAGATTCTTGAGTAACCTTATAACCATGGTTTTGAACTCTGTATCCCGTAGTTTTCTTTCTTCCATTTTTTCATTTGTGACATGTTTCTTTGTCTCCACATTTTGGCTGCTTCCTGTGTTTGTTTCTATGTATTAGTTAGAGCTGCTATGTCTTCTAGAATTGGCAGAGTGGCCTTGTGTAGCAGGTGTCTTATAGGTCCCAGTTGCTCAGTCTCCCTAGTCACCTGAGTTGGGCACTCTAAGTCTGTCACTGTGTGGGCTGTGTGCACTGTCTTTGTTTTGTTAATCCTCACTTGAGGATATTTTTCCATTGATTTTTAGGAAGAATGGAAGAGAGATGGGAAGACAGAGAGAAACATTGATGTGAGCACATTGATTGGTTGCCTCCTGCATGAGCCCTGGGCCGGGGAGGAGCCTGCAACCAAAGTACATGCTCTTGACCGGAATTGAACCCAGGACCCTTTGGTCTGCAGGCCGATGCTCTATCCACTGAGCCAAACTGTCTAGGACTGCACTGTCTTCTTGTAGTTGAGACTTTCTTGCTGTTGGCATCACTGGGAGGAATTGACCTCCAGGCCAAATGGCTATAAGGACCAGCTGCAACCATGGTGGAAGAGCTGCTGTGCAGGAGAACTCCTATGGAGCAGGACTTGCTTCAGTGGGACTTTGGAGTTCACCAAGTCTGCTCCTTGAGTGTGTCACTTGTGGATGTGTAGAGTTGTAATCTGGCATTCATCTTGATACAGAATTCAAAACCATGTTTATAAGGTCTGAGGCTGTCCTACAGGTGCTCTGCGGTCTCCCAGGAGGTGTAAAGTCAGCCACTGCTTGTTCCCTGCCTGGGGCCGACCAGCACAAGTTCAGAGTGATCTGCAGATAGCTGCCACTTGTGTTGGGCTTGGAGGTGCCCAGGAGAGGCCAAACTGTGAACCAAGGCAGGCTGCTGCTAGTGCTGGGCCTGGGGCTGCTTATCAAGAGGTATAGGGCACACTGACTCCAGCTGCTACTTGTTTGAGAGATTTTAGGAAAGTCTGAAGCCTGAGCCAGGATAGGCTATTCATATGGAAAAGCTGCTGCAAACAGCTTAGGTGGGGCTGCAAATTGGGTGGAGCAGGATCTCAGGGAATCACCAGGGCAGAGTGAGCCAGGTTGATGGAGACTCAGATATAGCACCTGCCTGTCAGCTCTGCGGCTGGGGAGGTTTCAGCATAGGAACAATGACCTCTGGGAGCACTTTTGTCTGGGAGATAACTACCTGCAAGTTCTTGCCCTGATGCCAGACAATTTAATTCCTCCCTGTAAGTCCCTTGATTCTTTCAAGCTGCTGCCCCAGTGCTGGAGCTCAGAGGGCGTGAGCCTGAGTAAGCCCAGTCTGCTCCTCCACTCCTCCCACCAGTCTCACAGTCTCAGTGTGCTTTCTTCTTTGATTCTCTAGTTGTAGTACTTCCATTCAGCCAGATTTCAGGCAGTTCTGACTGGTGGTTTTTCTATATTTTAGTTGTAATTTTGATGTGGTTATGGGAGGATGCAAGTACCACATTTACCTACATCACCATCTTCACATTTCTACTTTCTTATAGGACATCTCGTAGTTTTTCCTACATATCACATGCAGCAGGGAATCAGACACTTAAAAGCTTAAGCCAATGTAGTTGATCAGCTTTAGAACAAAATGTTTCAGGAAAGAGGCACAAATAGTAGCACAAGGCCTGAACCATGCAAGGGAGTGACCTAGAAGCACACTGTGTGATCAACAGTAGATGTTCAGCAAGTATGAATAAAGGATGGCTGATTGATTAAGCAATATACTATGGGAACACAGACTTCCACATTCTCCTATGCTTCCTGCAACTCTCCGCTAAGTATGAATAGCATCTTACCTTAATCTGACATGAAACTCTGCATGCCAGAATAAGAGGACAAAGTTATATCTTCAGATTCTGGCCTATCATAGGGTTTATTTTTTTCTTTGACAAATATTATTGAATGATTCATACATATATGTTATCAAGGTAGGACACACTGGTGAATAAGATTGATAAGATTATGACATTCAGTGGTAAGAGGTGAGGGGATTGGCAAATAAATTGGTAATTAGCATGCAGTAGGTAAGTGCTATAAAAGGGAATGTACAGTGTGCAAAGGGAACATATAGGAGGCGTACCTGGGGGTAGAGTAAAACAAAATAATTTTTTTGTGGAAGAAAACATTTTCTTTTTAGTGTTGGTGTAAAATATATTAGTTTCAGATATATAATATAGTGAGTCATATTTATATACCTTACAATGTGACCAACTCACTAAGTCTAGTACTCATCTGCCACCATGCAAGTTTTTCACATTACTGACTATATTCTCCTTTACCTTTTTTAGCCATCCTAGCTTCCCTCCCTCCCCTCTGGCAACCATCAGTTTGATCTCCGTTTCTGTGAGTGAATTCGTGCACTGGTGGGGTCCAGCCGGCCTGCCCCCAATGGGGCCCTTCGGAGGTGGGCCGGCCAGAGCAAGGGGCCGCAGGCGTTCCGCTGTTCGTTCAATTTGCATACAGTATTACCCTTTTATTATATAGGATATCTCACATCTTTTTTTATCCATTCATCTATCTATGGGCACCTAGGTTTCTTCCATATCTTGGCTACCTATAATAATAAAAGAATAATATGCTAATTAGACTGCACATCCTTCTGGACGACCTTCTGGACAAAGCCAGGGCTGCGAGGGAAGCCCGGGTTCCTGGTGCCAGAGGGAAGCCGGTGCTGGCAGCCGGGGGAAGGAGGACATACTCTGCACGAATTTCGTGCACCAGGCCTCTAGTTATAAATAATGCTGTGACAAAAAATTTACTGAATGAAGTTACCTATGAATTAAGATAGATATTTGAAGGGGGTAGAAAGGAGACTAGGAGAAGTGACTAGAGATAAGACTGAAAAAATAAAATGGGGTCAGATACTACGCTATTTGGATTTGTCTTAAGAACAAGAGATGCTGAAGGGTTTTAAGTAGAGAAAAACCCTAAGGATCATTCTCAAATTATGCCTTGGGAGGAGGCTGTTTGGGTTTATTACTGGAGACCAAGTAATACACTTAGAAAGGTTGATATGATGGGGTTATGCCTCCCCGCCTTTGTTTAAGCATTCTCCTTATCCGGAACATCCTTCTTCTCTACATACCTTTCCAATTCTTCCCCAAGGCTTAGTTCATATTTTATGGCTTCTAAGCTTTCTAAATATCCCCAATAAAGTTAAGAGTCAGGTTGCAGAGGAACTTTTTAAAAAAAATTCATTGATTTTTAGAGAGAGAGAGGGAGAGGGAGAGAAAAACATTGATGGGAGAGCAAAACCTTTGGCTGCCTATGCCCCCTGGGCGGGGGGGGGGGGGGGGGGGGAGGGGGTGGGGGTGGAGAATCCATTCCCCAACCCAGGCATGTGCCCTGACTGGGAATCCAAACAGTAACCTTTCAGTGCACAGGGCGAGCTCAACCAACTGAGTCACAGGGGGTGAGGGCAGAGGAACTGGAAGTTTTTGGGGAGCAGGAATGTGATGTGTGAAAAGCAACATTTAGTGAAGTATCACCAATAGTCAAACCTGGACTGTGATAACAAAGGGAAAGACAGAGAGGCATGTATTGGACCCGGGAACAACCCGCAGTCTCAGGTTAAGGTGTGTGGGGCATGGGTGTCCGTGGGCGGTATCTTTGGAGGGAAAGGATGGTGCCCAACGTTAGAGAGAATAATTTTTGTCAGAAACTAGAGGAAGAACAAGTCTGGGGGTAAGGTGATTGTGCATTTTGGACGAGAAGAGTACTATTTAAGGCCTCTGTCCTCGCTGAGGCACAAAGGGCTGGGAGAAGCCGCGTGAGCGCTTAGCCAGAGGCCAGGCCCAGTTAAATGCAGATGAGAGCACGCGGCAACTCCAGACTGGATCCCGGAGGCCTGGAACCTTAACCTCCAACTATTGCTTCCTCCGGGGTCATTCCCGGAGCAGAGACAGAAGTTCGTGCAAGTCCTGCCTCGGTATCCAAAAGAGATCTGGGGAGAACACCCTACCCATCTCGGGACTCCCGGGTGGCGGGGGTTGTGACACCCGTGCCCAGCGCGTGCGCGCGCGGCGCGCAGGGAGGCCACCTGGAAGAAGGGAGCGCGCGCCCTTCACGTGACCCGGGCGGCGGGCGGCGACGCACACGACGCGCCTCTCACGTGGTACGTCTCCAGCCCCGTCGCCTGCGGAGGCGGGCGCGGGCGCGTCCCTGTGGCGGGTCACCCGGCGGAGTTGGTCGCACAATTATGAAAGACTCGGCTTCTGCTGCTAGCGCCCGAGCTGAGTTAGTGCTGAGATTTCCCTGGGCTGTCCCTGTCCGGCGGCCTCAGCTGCCGACTCCGGAGACGCTTCCCGATAGATGGCTACAGGCCGCGGAGGAGGAGGAGGAGGAGTTGCTGCCCTTCCGGAGTCCGCCCCGTGAGGAGAATGGTACTGCTCCCACGCAGTCCCCCGCGGGGGAAATGGCCTTGGGGGTTGTGGGCAGGGAGGGGGTAGGATTTAACAGACCAGGGTGTGCGCAGAGCCGCGCTGGCTGGGGTGAAGGACCCCCCGAATTGCCTTGAGACTTCCGGACTTGCACTGGCCGCACGGGAGTGCGGTTCATTCCGGGGTGAGGGGCAGGACGCCGGTAGCAAATCTGGTGCAATAGCTCGTCGCGGGAATGCTGAGCCGGATCCCCAGCGAGGGCCCCGCGCCGCGGGGAGGCGCGAGCTGGGGAGTACCTGGCTGAGCCGCGCGGCTGCTGCGCGCCAGGCGCCGCGCTCAGCCTCCGAGCTCTGCATCTCCCGGGAGCCCGATCCTCCTGGCGCCAGGAGTTGGCAGATAAGGGAGCCAAGTGCTCTGCTCAAGTTCTGCCTGGGGAGGGAGGACTGCGAGGGAACACAAAAGGGAGAGAGGACACGAGGTTGGAGCTGTGCCTTGTTTGCTGCGCAGCGGACACTCCACAGGTACATTTCCCTTTTGGAGCCAAAAGGGAGGGATTTGACGATATTGATGGTAGCTCTGGCTTGGAATTTTCTTTAGCAAGAACTAAGGACTTTTTTGGGGCACTCCTGTAGGTACCGAGGCGATGTGTTGTCTAGATTTATGTCGAACTACCGC
This sequence comes from Plecotus auritus, assembly GCF_963455305.1. NCBI lineage: Eukaryota > Metazoa > Chordata > Mammalia > Chiroptera > Vespertilionidae > Plecotus > Plecotus auritus. The sequence continues at coordinate 63,547,949 of NC_137770.1, forward strand.
ATCCGGTGCCCTAGAGAATGTTTGGTCGTGTTTTAAACCGAAGGTGCAGAATGGAGAGAGGGATGCGGTGCATTGCAGGTCTTGATAGAGCTTTTTTTTTGTTAAGGTCAGGAATCAAATTCCTTTACAGAAAGTCATTTGGATCAGGGATTTCAAGAGTGAGGTATGGATTTCTGGTCAGCACTTGAACTTGATAGGTTTCAGGCAAACAACTCTCTGCTGGAGTCCGGCAGGTTTACTTTAGAAGCCAATTCAAGTGCCATACTTAGAGTAACAAGCGCACCTTCCACTATTTTCCATCTTCTTTGGAAACGTAATCAATAAAAACGCCATTTTACCTTTTTCCTAATTTTTAAAAGAAGGGTATTTTCAGTTCCTTGACCGTCGCTAAATTTTTTACTTAAATGGATTTTAAGGGAACCTATTTTGGGGGGAAAAGTTGAATCAAAGTGCCTTTTGTTTAAGGGGAAAAAAGCAAACCATTAATATGGACTCTTAAGTGATGTGTTTAGATTTCTCTTTTTAGATGGTAAATAGCACATACTTGAACATACCCATTCAGTATTTTGAAAATTTTTTTTAGATTCGTTAGAAAATGGAAATAAGATGATTCATCATCTTCAAAGTCATTGCTTCCTAATGTGTTTTTTTAAAGCAACCACACCACTTTGTTTCTAGTGACTTTCTACTGCAAGTCTATAATTCGTTAGTCTTAGCTCAGGTGTTCTTAAATGCAGCCAGCCTCTTAATGTCATGCTATCTACATACTTGGAAACCTAGCCTTCAAACATCAAACATTAAGGTGTGGTCTGAGTTTCTTCTGTTTCTATTTACTTATGTCCAATGTTCTTAAAAATAGTAGATGTGATCCCCAAACATACATTGAGCACTGTACGTGGCACATACTAAGAACTCAGTATTTTTAGTTGTACATGGTATTAGCAATCCTGTTGATTCTACAGGGAGAAATTCTTACTTTAAAATTTGAAATTGAGTCTGATTTTGTTCTTTACATTGTTTGAGTCCTGACTGCTATTGAGTTGTGATTTTCTTTATTCCAATTAAATTATAGTGAAACCTAAAACTGAGGAGGATCTCCAATAATGATAAAATGTTGAGTCACCTCAACTTTTAGGTCCGCACTGTGTAATTCGTATTGTAAACGCTTATGTAAGGCATTTGCTTCTGGTAATTAGTTTCTTTTTGGACACTAAAAGAAAGCATACAAAAATACTCTATTTTTAAAAAGCTGTAAAACGAATCAGTCAACTGGCTAAAAAACAATACAAAACAGCCCGACTGGTGTGGTTCAGTGGTTGAGAGTCCACCTATGCATGAATTAGGAGATCACGATTCCATTCCCCGTCAGGGCATATGCCCAGGTTTTGGGCTTGATCCCGGGTAAGGAGGGTGCATGAGGCAACTGATTGATGCTTCTCTCTCATCATTGATGTTTCTTTCTCTCTTTCTCTCCCTTCCTCTCTGAAATTGATAAAAATACATTAAAAAAACAATGGAAAACAAATTACCAATAAATACAAGTTTAAAACTAAAGGAGGATCAAATTTTAAATTTTGTACCAAATTATCTACTATGTGCTGGAAATATTTGTGTTATTCATCTGGCAATCACTTATTTAGTTTTTAATATATTCCAAGCACTGTGATAGGTCCTGGCATGGCAAAGATGTTTTAGACAAGTTTCTCACTTTCAAACAGCTTACATTCTAGTTATTTATAAAAGATCTACTTGTCATCAATGGAAGATGCATATATTACTTCATAAAACAAACATTTAGTGTCTACTATGTTGCAGGCACTGTGATACTTAATAGTCGTATACATACGCAAAAAAAAAACAACAAGAATACTATTGCATAGATTCTGTGAAAGTATAGGGTAATTAGGGAGGGAAAAAGAGATGTCAGTAGGTTTGCAAAGATGCTGATAGTAGAGATGAGTCTTTTAGCGTTAGTAGGAGTTGAAATTAACCTAGAGTTAGAAGGGGCATTAAATTGGTGACTTTACTCTAAGGCAGTAGTCGGCAAACTCATTAGTCAACAGAGCCAAATATCAACAGTACAACGATTGAAATTTCTTTTGAGAGCCAAATTTTTTAAACTTCTTCTAACGCCACTTCTTCAAAATAGACTCACCCAGGCCGTGGTATTTTGTGGAAGAGCTACACTCAAGGGGCCAAAGAGCCGCATGTGGCTCGCGAGCCGCAGTTTGCCGACCACGGCTCTAAGGGAACTGAGCTTTAGAAGAGAAGAGCATCCTTAGTTTATTCTGGAAACTACTATATAGGTACTGTACAGGCATACCTTGGAGATATTTTGGGTTTTGTTCCAGACCACCGTAATAAAGTGAGTATTGCAATACAGCAAGTCACACAAATATTTTGGTTTCCCAGTGCATATAGAAGTTATGTTTACACTATACTGTAGTCTATTGAGTGTGTGATAGCATTACATCTAAAAAAATGTACATACTTTAATTTAAAAATACTTGATTGCTAAAAAATGCTTGCCATCATCTTATAGTCTTGCTAGTGAAGGGTCTTACTTTCAATTTGTAAAAACAAACAAGGCAGTATTTGCGAAGTGCAGTAAGGCAAGTACAATGAAATTAGCTATGCCTGTACATATTTTAGAATGAGTAGAGTATGGGATGATATGGAATACTGATGAGAGTGCTATTAAAATAGGCAAGGACCAGATAGATTTTGGAGGGCAGTGTATGTCATGCAAAGGAGTTTGGATTTTATTCTGGAGATACTGGGGGTCCACTTAAGGAAACAATATATAGGATGAATTGGCATGCTAAAACTGAAAAGAGAGACCCATAAATAGGCTATAGCAAAACTGACCAAAATATTGAGAGCTTGAAATGAAGAAAAGAAGAAACAGGTTGAGATGTCTAGGAGTTAGAATATTCAGAATTCGGTTACTTTTGTGTAGTAATGTGTGTGCCTGTGTTTGTTGGCAAATGTCAATAATAAGAACCAGACAGAAAATGAAAACATGTAATAGTTGAAGTCATAATTTAATATGTGCAAAGGTAATACTAAGGCAATACTTAAAATGTGCATTTTATTATTATATTTATTTATTTTTAAAAATATATTCTTATTGATTTCAGAGAGGAAGGGAGAGGGAAAGAGAGATAGAAACATCAATGATGAAAGAGAATCATTGATTGGCTGCTTTCTGTTACGCCCCTTACTGGAGAATTGAGCCTGCAACCTGGGTATGTGCCCTTGACCAGAATCGAACCTGGAACCCCTCAGTCCGCAGACTGATGGCTCTATCCACTGAGCCAGACCAGCTAGGGCTAAAATGTGCATTTTAGCTTTTGATTTTTAAGTAAAGATCTATTGAATCAAGCACCTGCAAAATTTGTGTGAGAACTCTACTAATGATAGATATTTTTGATCTAGTGCTATGATATTCTCTCTCTGTAACATTCTAATATGGGAGATTTCAAATATACAAAGATAAAATAGTAAAGTTAATCACCATATACCCATGATCAGTTTCAACAGTTGGAAACATGAATTTTGTTTTTTCTATTATCCTTCCCACTTCCCCTTAACTGGATATAGTAATCCCCTCTTATCCTCCAGGGATATGTTTAAGACCCCCACTAGATGCCTGATACTGTGAATAGTACTGAACACTATGCTATGTTTTTTCCTATGATAAAGTTTAATTTATAAATTAGGCACAGTAAGAGATTAACAATAATAACTAATACAATAGAACATTATAACAGTATAGTTATAAAAATTATGTACTGAGTAACGAGCAGGTGGCATATATAGTATAGATATGATGGACAAAGGGATGATTCACATCCCGGGAAGGATGGAGCAGGACATTGAGAAATTTCAGCATGCTACTCAGAATGGCATGCAATTTAAAACATACGAATTACTTTTTGACTTCTCTAATATTTTCTGATCATGATTGACCTTGGATATCTGAAATGAAAGCAAAACTGCAGATAAGGGGTTCAACTGTAATTCAAAAGCAAATCCTAGACATATTTCATCTATAAATAGTTCATTGCATGTATCACTAAAAAGATAAGGACTCTTAACACATCTGAAATATTAACACACCTAAAAAATTAGTAATTCTTTAATATAGTTAAATATTCAGCATATTTCTCTGATTGTCTCATGTTTTTTTCAGTAAGCTTGTTGAATCAGGATCCAAAGAATTCCACACAACATTTGTTGATAAATACATCTTTTTTTGTCTTGTCATTTACCATTTATTTAATGAACAAAATCTAGATCATTTGCCCTGTAGAAATTCCCACAGTTTGAATTTTGTTGACTGCATCCATGTAGTGTCATGTAACATGTTCTTTTCTCCTCTGTATTTCCTATTACCTAGTGGTTATTCTAAAGACTCAGTCAGATTCTACTTTGATATTTTGGCAAGAATACTTCACAGGTAGTGCTCTGTACTTTGTATTGCATCCGTTAGAGGCACATGTCTGGTTATTTTCCTTTTTTTTAAATCCCCACCCGAGGGTATTTTTCCATTGATTTATAGAGAGAGTGGAAGAGAGAGGGCAAGATAGAACATGTAAGAGAAACACATCGATTGGTTGCCTTCTGCACAAGCCCCGACCAGGGCCTGGGCCAGGGAGGAGTTTGTAACTGAGGTATGTGCTCTTGACTAGACTGGAACCCGGGACCCTTTGGTTTGCAGGCTGATGCTCTATCCACTGAGCCAAACCGGCTAGGGCTGTTTTCCTTTTTTTGATGTAAGGTTGACCAGTAGGTTCATGTTGTTAGCCACCTGATCTTTCAGTTGTGAAGTTCACTGTCATACATTCACATAATAGTTTTAGTAGTAGCCATTGATGACTATTGATATATTTGATACAATTTTTAAAAATTGATTTTTGAGAGGAGAAGGGAGAGAGAAAGAGAAATATCGATGTCAGAGAGAAGAGAAACATAATCCGTTGCCACCCACATGTGCCCTGACCAGGGTTCAAACCTGCAACCTCGGTATGTGCCTTGTCTAGGAATCAAACCTGCCATTTTTTTGGTGTATGGGATGACGCTCCAACTGAGCCACACTGGCCAGGGCCGTTACAATTTTTTTATTTTAAGTGACTGCTCCTTAAATGCCTGTTTTAAGTTTGGCAACTGGAGGCAAAATTCAGAGACGTTAAGATTAGTTTAGGATATGGGCATCTTATGGCTGTCTATGGGGATTTGAACTGAGTCATTTATGTGAATTTATATAAAAGAACTTACGTGTGTCACTGTAATTATTAGATTAGTTGAATATGAGTGAAATGTTTGACTTGGAGAATTAGACAATTCTAGTTTATAAAAAATGACTGGTTCTAACTTGAATTAAGTTAGTACTTTTTAAAAAAATATATTTTAGCCAAAACCGGTTTGGCTCGGTGGATGGAGCGTCAGCCTGCGGACTGAAGGGTCCCAGGTTCGATTCTGGTCAAGGGCACGTAACTTGGTTGCGGGCACATCCCCAATAGGAGGTGTGCAAGAGGCACCTGATCGATGTTTCTCTCTCATCGATGTTTCTAACTCTCTCTATCCCTATTCCTTCCTCTCTGTAAAAAATCAATAAAATATATTTAAAAATATATATATTTTTTAGCGCTTTTTTACAGAGAGGAAGTGAGAGGGAGGGATAGTGTTAGAAACATTGATGAGAGAAACATCGATCAGCTGCCTCCTGCACACCTCCTACTGGGGATGTGCCTGCAACCAAGGTACATGTCCTTGACTGGAATCGAACCTGGGACCCTTCAGTCCGCAGGCTGATGCTCTATCCACTGAGCCAAACCAGCTAGGGCTAAGTTAGTACTTTTAATATTTTGTTGACCCTTGGGTCAGTTCATCTTGGATATAGAGAATTGGTCTGATCTTTTTGGGGAATGTGTGATTAGCTTCCTGACCATTGAAATGTTTTAGAACCTTGTTGAAGAAATTTATGTATATGGAGGTAAATAATTCTTTGAAGTTGGTAGAATTGGCTCTTCACCTAAGCATCTTTTCCAAGTCACACTCCTTTGTGAGCATCACTTTTAAACTCTGACTGTAGAAGGCTGCTGATAATTTTTCCTCTGCTTAACCTGAGGAGCAATACTAGGATTAAAGTCTGTGAAACACAATTTGTCCAGCCTTGCATCATGAAAACGTGTTAATAGCGTAATACCTCAACTATCCAGCTGCCAGACTTCAGGAAACTTCAACCTTTGGAAACCCAGCTTCTTGTGGAAAGAAGAAAAGCTTTTGAGCTAAGCCGTTATCAGGAGTAGAACAACCTTGAGCCCAGACGTACAAAGTGAAATTTAGTAGGCTTGCTTACCTACTTTCCTCTGACAATTGGGAATAGGAATGATAGAAGGAAAGTTATCTTGAGAAATAGACTGTTGCTATGAGGAGACTGGAGAAGCATTAACTAGTCTAGAAATATAGGGCTATAAATTACCCTTTAGTATGTGAATCAATGGTCTTCCTTGTCTTGAGTATAATTTACCTTACCCAATACCCAGAAGGTACTTTTGACTAAGAAGAGTCTAATAGGCTTTAGACAAATTGTCATAATATTAGGTAACATTAGCATTTAGTTGTGGCCATTGCTCTAAATTCTTTACATATGACAATTGCATATAGTACTCTCAAGAAATCTCTATGAGCTACTTTACTGTTTCCCCCTTATCCTCCTATATAATAAAGAAGTAATATGCAAATTGACTATCACGCCCTCACAAAGATGGCTGCCTATGACCAGGCTGGCAGGAGGGTTAGTGAGGGACGACCAAACAACTGAACAGCAGGCTGCGTGGGGCAACCAGGCCAGCAGGGGGGGTTAGTGAGGGATGACCAAACGACTGAACAGCAGGCTGCGTGGGACGACCAGGCCCAATCCCCGGGATCGGGCCTAAACCGGCAGTTGGACATCCCCCAAGGTGTCCCGGATTGGAGAGGGTGCAGGCTGGCCTGGGGGTCTCCCCCCACCCCCGTACGAATTTTGTGCACCAGGCCGCTAGTTATTTATATAAGGAACAGAGAACCAAAGTCATTCACCAAAGGTCATAAGGCTAATAAGTGGTAGAGTAGGTGTTGACTTGCCAAATTATAAAACTGGGAGAAGAGTCTTTGGTATTCTGGGGCATGTATATGTATATTTGTAAGATCTCAGATGATAGGTGTTAAGGTCACTGGAAAATGTGTTACCTTTAAAAAATTATATCATACCTTCTTCAAATGCTGTAAAACCTAGAAGAATTTTATTTATTGCCAAATGTGTATGTAATAACATTAGGATAGGTTATTCACAAATCAATTGTATACATTGTATTTTGACAAAGTGCAGAGACATTAGTCTGAATAGATCTTTAGTAGATTGGAAAAGTCACTAATGAAACTAAATAGATTTTTGTGATGGGTACTCCTTTTTTTTTTTTTTAATCCTTACCCGAGGATACTTTTCCATTGATTTTTAGAGAGAGTGGAAGGGATGTGGGGAGAGAAACATTGATGTGAGAGAGACACATTGATTGATTGTCTTCTGCATGTGCCCTGCCTTGGGGCCAGAGATCAATCCTGCAACCAAGGTACATGCCCTTGACCAGAATCCAACCCAGGACCCTTCAGTCTACCTGCTGATGCTCTATCCATAAACCGGCTAGGGCTTTGATGGGTACTTTTCAATAAAAACCATAGAAACCTATGATGAATGTATCAATGAGATTGATATGTTTTACTCACAATATTAATGCTCAAGTTTTGTAATAGAGAATGTCCTAATAATATTTTCTTTAGATTTCTTTTTCAGATTAATTTTTTTGTGGCATCATCTGAAAACATCAACAGTTGTATTAGGTTTTAATTGATTCAAAACAACAGTTGTATTAGCTATGTGTGATAGATTCAATTAATTCAACAGATTCTGTTGCTTTGGAGAAAATATTTTAACAAAGATGGGGATAAAAGTGAAGAATTTAAATTGTACTATTTGACTGCAAGTACATAACATTTTGAAATAAATGTATATAATTGGAGTTCTTTGGTAATTGTATTTTTTGTTATGGATTTCAGATATATAAAAGTTGATAAATCATAATATAGTAGACATACATGTACCCACTACCCAGTAGGGGGTGTGCAGGAGGCAGCCGATCAGTGGTTCTCTCTCATCATTGATGTATCTGTCTCTCTCGCTTCTTCTCTGAAATCAGTCTATATATATAAAAGGTAAGCGACTGGAACGATGGGACAACTGGTTGCTATGACACGCACTGTGGCGGCCAAACAGCCCGATCAGGCCCCCACAACCTCCCGCAGCCTCTCCCCCCGGCTGGCTCGGCCTCCTATCGGTCCCCCCATACCTATTGGGGTTGGGCTGGCCGACCTCCCGCGGGCCCCCCCCCCCCCCCCGGCCGGCCCAGTCCCGGTTGGGGGCGGGGCCAGTGACCAAGCTCCTGTTGTCCCTCCCCCCCACCAGCCTGGTCCAATTGGCCCCATCGGGATGGGCTGGCTGGACCCCACCCATGCACGAATTCGTGCACCAGACCTCTAAAAAAAATTAGTCTAGCTAAGAGTTTCTCTAGGATACCTGAGGGAAAAAACCTACTGTTTGAGCTAAATTGAGCTTGGCCATTTTTTAGACTGTGTCTAGTCTTCAGTTATTTAATATCTTGGACTCCATGGTATGCTATGATAGCAGTTGCTTACACGTCTATTTTCTATCCCACAAATCTGAGGCCATATTGGGCTGTTAAACAATCAGGGTAACAATTACTGTGTGGTAAGCAGGAAAGTAGAACCAACAGAAAATAAGATTGGATATAGTGGGACTCTCTTTACAAACATAGTTAAGGCTCTGAATTTAATTTAGTTTAATTTTTTAAATATACAAAACTTTACCAACTCTTTGTCATTCCACAGAGGCTTTTCAACAGTGTCTTTAAAACCCTATCAGAGGATTCACGTTTGAATTATTGATAATTTCATGTTAGTAGTTAAGTAGTTGGCAGCCAAGTAAGAGTAAGCGCAGAACTTCAGAATAAGGGCTTGTAAGAGTGCCAGATAGTCAGATAAGTTGGACTCTGGAAGAGGAAGTTAGTGTCTCCATATTTCAACATTTTACTTTGGGCTAGCCTTAATTTTTCTTTGTCATTGTCTGTGCCATTGTTGGCAGGCATTTTGACCTATGTACAGATTTATCACATAACTTGAAGTTTCTAGGTCTGTAGTGTTTAATTTTTTAAGCATATGCATTTTATTAGTAGCCAAACTCCTTTTTAATTTGATTGCCCTCTCTTTTGAGTATGGGTCACATTTTCCTGTTTTTTTCTTATGTCTAGTAATTTTAGATTGTACAATGGACGTTGTGAATGTAACCTTGAGTCTGTGGGTTCTGTTAAAGTAGTTGCTATGAACTGAATGTTTGTGTCATCTCTCCAAATTAAGTATTGTCCCCCCCAGAATTAACCCCCAATGTGATGTTATTTGGAGATGGGGCCTTTGGGAAGGTAATTATGATTTGATGAGGTCATGAAGGTATGGCCCTTATAAGACACCAGAGAACTTGCTCTCTCTGTCCACCATGTGAGGACACAAGTGAAAGGACAGCTGTCTGCAACCCAGGTAGAGCGCACTCACCAGACACTAACCCTACTGGCACCTTGATCTTGGATTCCAGTCTCTAGATCTGTGAAAAAATGAAATTTGGTTGTTTATGTCACCTACTCATATGGTATTTGTTATGGCAGTCCGAATAGAATAAGACAGTTGATTATGTAACTTGACTGTACTCAAATTCTAAACTCTGTCTTCTTCAGAGGGCAGCAAAAATACCTGCTCAGTTGTCTTATTCTTTAAAAAAAAATATTTTTTATTGACTTTAGAGAAGGAGAGAGAGAGAGATAGACACATCAATGATGAGAATCATTGATCGGCTTCCTCCTGCACACCCCCTACTGGGGATTGAGTCTGTAACCAGGGCATGTGCCTTGACCAGGAATCAAACCGTGACCTTCTGGTTCATAGGTCGACGCTCAACCACTGAGCCACATCAGCTGTGCAGTTATTTTATTCTTTTATTTTTTTATTGTTTAAAGTATTACAAATAGTAGTACATATGTCTCCTTCCCCCCCCCCCCCCCATTGACCTTCCCCTGGCCTCCCCTACCCCCTGGCACATCCCCCCCACCCCCAGTGTCTTGGTGTCCATTAGTTATGCTTATATGTATGCATACAAGTCCTTTGGTTGATCTCTTAACTCCCCCCCGCCCCCCCCCCCCCCCCCCCCGCCCAGCCTTCCCGCTGTAATTGACAGTCTGTTTGATGCTTCTCTGCCTCTGTATCTATCTTTTTGTTCATCAGGTTATAATATTCTTTATTATCCATAAATGAGTGAGATCATGTGGTACTTTTCTTTCACTGACTGGCTTATTTCACTTAGCATAATGCTCTCCAGTTCCATCCATGCTGCTGCAAATGGTAAGAATTCCTTCTTTTTTTATAGCAGCGTAGTATTCCATTGTGTAGATGTGCCATAGTTTTCTAATCCACTCATCTGCTGATAGGCACTTAGGCTGTTTCCAAATCTTAGCTATTGTAAATTGTGCTGCTATGAACATAGGGGTGCATATATTCTTTCTGATTGGTGTTTCTGTTTTCTTAGGATATATTCCTAGAAGTGGTATTACTTAGTCAAATGGCAGTTCCATTTTTAAATTTTTGAGGAAACACCATACTGTTTTCTACAATGGCTGCTCCATTCTGCATTCCCAACAAGAGTGAAGGAGGGTTCCTTTTTCTCCGCATCCTCTTCAGCACTTGTCGTTTGTTGATTTGTTAATGATAGCCATTCTGACAGGTGTGGGGTGGTACCTCATGGTAGTTTTGATTTGCATCTCTCAGATGATTAGTGACTTTGAGCATGTTTTCATATATCTCTTGGCTTTCTGAATGTCCTCTTTTGAAAAGTGTTTATTTAGATCTTTTGCCCATTTTTTTTATTGGATTGTTTTATCTTCCTTTTGTTAAGTTGTATGAGTTCCCTGTAAATGTTGGAGATTAAACCCTTATCGGAGATAACATTGGCAAATATGTTCTCCCATGCAGTGGGCTTTCTTGTTGTTTTGTTGATGGTTTCTTTTGTTGTGCAGAAGCTTTTTATTTTGAGGTAGTCCCATTTGTTTATTTTCTTTTTAGTCTCTCTTGCCCTAGGATCTGTGTCTGTAAAGATACTGCTACGGCCCTAACTGGTTTGGCTTAGTGGATAGAGCGTAGGCCTGCGGACTGAAAGGTCCCAGGTTTGATTCCGGTCAAGGGCATGTACCTTGGTTGTGGGCACATGCCCAGTAAGAGGCGTGCAAGAGGCAGCTGATTGATGTTTCTCTCTCATTGATGTTTCTAGCTCTCTATCCCTCTCCCTTCCTCTCTGTAAAATATCAATAAAATATATTTTAAAAAAAGATATTGCTACGACATATGCCTGCAATTTTGCTGCCTTTGGAGTCTTGTAGGATTTTAATGGTTTCCACTCTTACATTCAAGTCCTTTAGCCATTTTGAGTTTGTTTTTGTGTATGGTGTAAGTTGGTGATCTAGTTTCATTTTTTTGCATGTATCTGACCAAATTTCCCCAGCCCATTTATTAAAGAGACTGTTTTGACTCCATTGTATGCTCTTGCCTCCTTTGTCAAATATTAATTGAGTATAATGGCTTGGGTCAATGTCTGGGTTCTCTATTCTGTTTCATTGGTCTATATGTCTGTTCTTGTGCCAGTACCAGGCAGTTTTGAGAACCATGGCTTGGTAATATAGCTTGATGTCTGTCTGGTATTGTGATCCCTCCAACTTCGTTCTTCTTTCTCAGGATAGCTGTGGCTATTCGGGGTATTTTTTTATTCCAGATGAATTTTTGTAGAGTTAGAGCCAGAGTAAGTGTGCGAACTCGCAACTTTTTTGCCCTGGCACTGCGCGTGACTCTGCTCACATCTCTGTGCACGTCTTATTCCCCTGGCACAGCGCAGCCGGTTTACTGGTAAAGCTTCAGGCTGCCTTTTTGTGCCCAGCCAAGCTATGAGTTGATTTCTAGAGTTCCCTTCTGTCAGCAGCCCTGTGGACCCCCTTCCACATTTGCAGACTATGCTGGCCCCAATGTCTGTGGATTTTGTGGGGCGCATACTTCCTCTGAACCTTTAGATCCCGCTACGCGCGTTTTCTCCCTTCAGCCTGGATCGCAGACCTCACCTTTCTCTGGGTGAAATCTGACCTTTCCATGAGAAGGTACATAGCTCATCCAAGTCCACGTATTTGTGCTGCTTGAGACCCTGTGTTTATGGGTTCGCAGCTGGTCCCTGGGTGTTGTGGTTGTAGGGTCCCAGCAGGTATCTGATCCTTCCCACTTGAAGGTAAGGCTAGGCTTCTGATCACAGCCACTCTCCCCTTCAAGATGTTACGGTCTCTGCGGCAGAACTGGCCACTCTGGGAGAGATTTCAGCAGCAGTAGAGGCTGCCCGGTCAGGGGATCCCGGTCCGACAGTCTCCAACAGTCCCTTGGAATATAGCTGTCCCTCACTCACAAATAGACACTCCCCGTACGTCCACACACTCTCCTTTCGTTGTCTCACTCACACACTATCTTGCACCCTGCCTTCCCATCGGCAGCCATCTTTGATCTCCCTGTTTTCTTCTTAATTGGATTGCTTGGAGTCTGCCCCATATATATGTACTTCATGCGTCAGCCAGAGATTTGAGCAGTTAATATGAAGCATTTAGGGTTCCCTTTCAGTGACTCTCTATTTTGCAGGATTATTTTTCCCACCACATTTCAGCTGCTGTTGTCATCTTGAGTTTAGTATTCTGGTTCTTCAAGCCAGTAAAACTGAGATTTCTATTGGAGTGTTAGCTGCTCAGTAGATGTGAGTGGGTCCTGTCTTCATGCAGAAAAACTTAAAAAAAATGGGAGACTTACTTTGTGCTGTTCCTTTTTTTCACATATGGACCCCATCCAATTACTGCCGCCTTCTGGTTGCTTTCAGTGCCGCTCAGTAGTCATTTTAAAATTTTTTTTTTTTTTTTTCATTTTAAAAATTTTATGTTGTCCAGAATTTATGGTTGTCAGTGGGAAGGTTAGTAGTCCCATAGAGCCTTCATATGTGGGTGCACCTTTCTAATGTTAATAGAGTCATAGAGTGTATTTAGTTGTAAAAAATATTTATTTCCACATGTTACTTTGAACTAGAATTTTAATCCCCCTCTCCCAGTTTTTCCCATCAGCATTTAAGCATGAAGGGTGTGCTGGTATTGATTTGTTTAGAGAGTAGGATGTGGTTAGAGGGTTATTTATAATGTATGTGTGCCTATTCCTAGTAGACAGGAAGAATTTATAATTTATGAAATTTTGAAGCATTGTTGGGAATTTAACTGTGTGCTGCCAGGTGTTGTGCTAAAACACCTTGCATGGATTATTTTGTTTAATCTTCAGAGCAATATTTGTAGATAGGTACTATTCTAGTTTTCAGATAAACACATTTCAGAAATTTGCTTAAGGTTGCATAGATACTGAACAACAGAGCTGGAATTCTAACTTGGGTTAATCCGAAACCAGCATCTCTTTAACCACTGAAGTTGACTAAGTTTTCTCTCTTGTGCTAACATTTTGTGATTATAATTAGTTTTTACTTTACTAGAACATTTAAGTTTAGAAATTTTCAGATTTGTGTTTGTAGTGTGCCATCTGTTGGTAAAATTCAGTAATGCAGCCTGGCCAAAGGAGGAGTATAAATTTAGGAATTTATTATGTATGTGTACTAGTATTTATAATCCAGGGCACATTTAATTGGGTAATGATAGTAGAGCACAAACTCAGAAAATCAAAAATCATAGAAACCTATCATTGAGAAGGATTTATAACTCTCAGCTGGGGTATGTGCCCTTGACCGGAATCCAACCCAGGATCCCTTGATCCGCAGGCAATGCTCTGTCCACTGAGCCAAACCAGCTAGGGCTCAGCTATGTTTCTTGATCTTCACCTGAGAATATGTTTATATTGATTTTAGAGAGAAAGGAAGGGCGAGGAGAGGGGGAGATGGGGGGAGAGAGAGAGATCGCTGTGAGGGAGAAATACTGATCAGTTGCCTCCAGTATATGCTCCGGTTGGGGATCGAACCCACAATCTTTTGGTGTATGGGATGGTGATGCTCCAACCAGCTGAACCACCTGGCAGGACTCAACTATGTTTTTAGGCAACATTTTTATGATGTGGATAAATTATATGTGGGTTGTGAAACTAAATATCCAGTAATAGGGAAGTCATAGCTTTGAGTTTTCCTGTGTATGTGACTACTGTAATTGGGCATATCCCTTCTGGGGGCCTTGGAAGCTATGTCCATGAGGTTGTATTGAGGAATATTGGCTTTTGAGGGGCATGAGATCAGGCAGATTCTGTATCTTCTCAATGTGTATCTTGTCACCTTGTACTTGAGCTCTCAGCTGCATGGTTGATCCCAGGACTCCTTTGTTAGCAACCTGTGACCCCGATCTGTTTTTCTAAGATGCTGGTGCAAGTGTGGCCTATGGTGTTATGGGATTCTTTTATTTTTTATTTATTTTATTGATTTCAGAGAGGGAGAGAAAGAGAGAGAGAAGTGTCAGTGATGAGAGAGAATCATCCATCAGCTGCCTCCTACACCCTCTACTGGGGATTGAGCCTGCAACCTGGGCATGTGCCCTGACCAGGAATCAAACCATGACCTCCTGATTCATGGGTCAATGCTCAACAAGTGTGCCACACTGGCTAGGTGGTATGATGGGATTCTTTATCTCTAGTTCAGCCAAAGAAGGACCCCTTCGTGAGTTTTGTACTCCTTTGTCCTTCAATTGTTGTACAAAGCAATTTATAAACATCCACTATCTTTAGGAAATTTACATTTGAAAATACATGCCTCAAGGTATTAGTATAAACGTACAATATAATAGAAGACCATTTCTGAAATTTTCTACGTCAGATCTAGCCTAATTAACTATATTAAGTTTTCTTGTCTTCATATTGTGAAATTTTACTAATACATACTTAGATTATGTAGATGTGGATTTTTCTTTTTGGTAATTGGGTTTTCAGGATCTTTAGATTAGAATTTTTCATCAGTTCTTTGAAGTTCTCATTATCTATTTAAACATTTCCTCTGCCCATTATTTTTACTTCCTCATTTTGGAACTCCATACATTTGAGCCCTGGCCGGTGTTTCCCAGTGGTTAGAGCATCACCTTGTGTACCGAAGGGTCTCAGGTCAATCCCCAGCCCCATTGGGGCGAGTGTGGGAGGCAACCAGTGTGTCTCTCTCACATCGATGTTTCTCTCTCTCTCTCTCTCTCTCTCTCCCCCCCCCCCTTCCTCTCTCCCCTTTCCCTCCCTTTTCTCCACACCCTCTCTTCCATTCTCTGGAAAAAATGTCCTAGGGTGAAGATTAACAAAAAATAAAAACCCATATATTTGATCTCATTCTGTTTTACATGCCTGGCAATCCTCCCCTGCCTTTTAAACAGATTTATTGTGGAATCATGCATATACTGTAAAATTTGCCTTTTGTAAGTGTACAAATTTGATGGTTTTTATAAATTTATTTAGTTTTATAATGACGAGTCCAGTTCTCTTTATTTTTAAAAATATAATTATTGATTTTTAGAGAACAATGAAGGAAGAGGGAGAGAGAAACAACTATGTGAGAGGGAAACATTGATTGACTGCCTTCCTGCACATCCCCTACTGGGAATGGAGCCCACAACCTGGGCATGTGCCCTGACCAGGAATGGAACCAGCTACTTCTCCAATTAAGGGATGATGCCCAACCAACTGAGCTACTCTGGCCAGAGCACCAAGTTAGACAAGAGATGATGATGGCTTGGATCAGAATGGTAGCAGTGGAGGTTGAAAAAGTGTTGATTTCAAGTATGGTTTGAAGCTGATAGGTTTTGCTCATGGGATTATATATATAAGAAGAAAATATCAAGGATGTCACTAAGATTTTTGTCTTAAAAAATGGAACTGTCCATTCATTGAGGTGTGGAAGACTGAATGAGAAATGAGGGTGAAAGAGGAGTTCAGTTTTGGCCATGTTCAGTTTGAGATGCCTATTGGACATCAAAATGAAGCTGTTGACAGTGGATATATGAGTATGGAGTTGAGGAAAAGATCTGGCATGGAAGTATAAATTGTAAGTCAACCAATATATTGATGGTAATCTAGATGTGAGTACTAAAAGAGTGAATATAATTGGAAAAAAGAAATCCAAATATTGGGGAGAAGAGGAATAAGCAAGGAGATACAAAGGAATGGCCAGTGAAGAGAATAAAATGAAACTAACTGATGAAAATGTCTCAGAAAGATGAGAATGATCAACTTCTGTTAAATGCTGCTGATATATCAATAAAGATGAGTCCTGAAAGTGGGCTCCTGGGTTTAGAGGAAATCATTGGCTTGAAAACTTGACTGAAATGGGTTTTAGAAAATGTGGGAGAAGAAAAGAGGTAAAACCTTTTCCTAATGAAATTTGCTGTAGATGGAGGCAGAAACATGGAGTATTAGTTTGAGAGGGAAGTGTAGTCAAACAAAAGTTTGTTTTGTTTTTCAAAATGTGGAGAATAGTGTATTTCATGTTGATGGGAATTCTAATAAAATAGTAATATGCAAATTAACCACCACCCAACTATACCCACAAGCCACACCCATCAGCCAATCAGAAGTGAATATGCAAATTAACCCAACCAAGATGGCTGCGGCCTGGGAACGAGCAGGAGGCTTGGGTTTCCCAGGCAATGGAGGAAGCCAAGCTTGCCACACACCCTGGTCGGCCCAGGCCTCCACTCAAGGCTACAAAGTTTCAATTATAGAAGATAAATAAATCCCAGATCCCAGGGCCTCTGCTTGGGTCGCCAGGGGGCATGGCCGGCCTGCAAACCACCACAGGCTCCTCACCCAGGCCACCCCACGCCCAAGGGAACCCCCACCCTGATCTGGGACACCCTTCAGGGCAAATCAGCTGGCCCCCCCACCTGTGCACCAGGCCTCTATCCTATCTAATAAAAGAGTAATATGCAAATTGACCATCACTCCAACACAAGATGGCTGCCCCCATGTGGACACAAGATGGCTTCCATAAGATGGCCAGCAGGAGAGGGCAGTTGGGAGGGACCAGGCCTGCAAGGGAGGGCAGTTGGGGGCGATCAGGTCAGCAGGGAAGGGCAGTTGGGAGGGACCAGGCCTGCAGGGGAGGGCAGTTGGGGGTGATCAAGCCTCTAGGGGAGGACAGTTAGGGGTGACCAGGCCGGCAGAGGAGGGAAGTTGGGGGCGACCGGGCCTGCAGGGAAGGGCAGTTGGGAGGGACCCAGGCCTGCAGGGGAGAGCAGTTGGTGGGGGGGACCAGGCCTGCAAGGGAGGGCAGTTAGGGGTGACCAGGCCTGCAGGGGAGGGCAGTTAGGGGCAAACAGGCTGGCAGGGAAGCAGTTAGGCATCAATCAGGCTGGCAGGGGAGTGGTTAGGGGGTGATCAGGCAGGCAGGTAGGCGAGTGGTTGGGAGCCAGCAGTCCTGGATTGTGAGAGTGATCTCAGATTGGAGTGGGTACAGACTGGGTTGAGGGACACCCCACCCCCCCCCCCGTGCACGAATTTCGTGCACTGGGCTTCTAGTGAATTAATAAAGAAGGAAAAAATTAAGGGAGAATTGGCAGAGCATGTCCTTTAGTTAGTAAGGGGTAGGGGATCTAGAGCACAAATGGATCAATTGGCGTTAAATAGGAGCACAGTTATAGGAAAAAAGACAGAGTATGGGGTATAGATACTCATTGATGGGTAGATGTGATAGAAGTTTGTAGACATTTTTTTCTTGTTGCTTCAATTTTTCTCAGTAAATGTGAAGTGATTCTATTTAAAGGGGAACCATTGACTTAGGAAATGGACATTTTTGAATGACAGGTGGAAGTTTGGAGCTAGAATTGGAGAATTTGGGAGATAAACCAATGTTTATCATTACATTACCTGAATGATTTTAGAGGAGCTCACAAAACTTCACCCATCATAATTTTGTCCAGAATATCTCTTCTAGAGGTTTCCTTTTGGAATAAAGGCTCTTTTTGTACTGTCCTGGTGAGATATAATACTGTATATATCTACATGTGAATGTATATACGATGGAACCTAAGATCTTTACTGTATCCTAATTTATGGAGTTTCGCCTATCTCAGTACATGTCTCATTCCTTTTTAATCCCTTACCCATAGCAGGATACAGAGTGTAAGGATCCAGGCAGAAGCCTAAGTAGTGGTATAAAAAATTAAATTTTAATTGTCTTTCAAATATGAAACAATTTTATATTTACAACTAGAGGCCTGGTGCACGAAATTTGTGCAGTGTGTGTGTGTGTGTGTGTGTGTGTGTGTGTCCCTCAGCCCAGCCTGCACCCTCTCCAATCTGAGAGATCCCTCTCACAATCCAGGACTGCTGGCTCCCAACGACTCTCCTGCCTGATTGCCCTTAATCGCTTCTGCCTGCCAGCCTGATCACCCCCTAACCACTCCCCTGCCAGCCTGATTGACGCCTAACTGCTCCCCTGCCAGCCTGGTTGCCCCCAACTGCCTTCCCTTGCAGGCCGGGTTGCCCTTAACTGTCCTCCTCTGCTGGCCTGGTCACCCATAACTGTCTTCCCCTGCAGGCCAGGTCCCCCCAGCTGTCCTTCCTTGGAGGCCTGGACACCTCCAACTGCTCTCCCCTGAAGGCCTGGTTCCCCCCAACTGCCCTCCCCCTGCAGGCCTGGTTGCCCCCAACTGCCCTCCCCCTGCAGGCCTGGTCCCCCCCAACTGCCCTCCCCTGCCGGCCTGGTCCCCCCCAACTGTTCTCCCCTGCAGGCCTGGTCCCCCCTAACTGCCCTGCTCTGCAGGCCTAGTCCCTCCCTACTGCCCTCCCATGCTGGCCTGATCGCCCACAACTGCCCTCCCCTGCTGGCCATCTTGTGTCCACATGGGGGTGGCCATCTTTGACCACATGGGGGCAGCCATATTGTGTGTTGGAGTGACAGTCAATTTGCATATTACTCTTTTATTAGATAGGATTTTTTATTTGGGGTATGTTTATTAAAGCTGGGACAGTGAAACAAAGGGAGAGCTTAGGGTAGAAGAAGCAACAGGAGAGAACCTAGGCATTGCTCTGCTTTGGCTCCCTAGAACTGTTAAAGAAGTAAGTCATGGTGGGGCTTCTGTTAGCACACTGAAAACTCAGAGCGAATGGAACCTTGGGGACAGGTTTTAGGGTAAGTCCAGGATGAGTTACCACTGCGCAATGCTCCCCTAGTTGCAAGCCTTCTGAGGACTCTTAGAATTTAGGAGAAAAAAGTAAAGATGCACGACTAAGAGGAAAGAAAGGGTGGGCATCCTCCAAAAGAGCCACCGAAAGGTTTTATTTTTTTAGTTAAATCTGACAGTCACTTTTACATCAGCCCCTCTTGAAGTTTTTGGCCCATAGTAGGAATCTAAAACTTAATTTCCCTCCTTTTTGTTTATTTGAAGCAACAGTATCTGCATACACTGTAGCTATAATAATGTAAATCACACTGGACTTAAATGGGATGATTCTAATATTTTAGGTGTGCTGTCATCAGGAAGCATGTAGTTTGTAATAAATATTTAGCAAACTGAAAAACAGTTAAATAGTATAGAACTATTTTCATGTATTCGTAATTAAATTATTTCCTTATAATAATAGTGGGTTAATGTATAAACCATATTTTAAAACTTTTTGTTTTAGTCCCAGAAATCCTGGATAGAAAGCACTTTGACCAAGAGGGAATGTGTATATATTATACCAAGTTCCAAAGACCCTCACAGGTAAGAACACCTTTGTTTCTTCTGGACTCTTCTAGGAATGTAGATGTAAATTGTATTGCTAATTTACATATTAAAAGCCATAACAATTCATACAGATGGGGTTTAGAATTAAGATATCCATAGTTCAGTATGCCAGTTCTAAAATAAAACACTATTGTTCTTTCATTGAGAGAAAGTTATATTGCTTTATTTAAAAAATAGATTGTATTATCCTTAATGAATTTATTTCCTATAATATTATTAATTTCATTTTGCAATCAAAATAATAAAAGTACTCATTAGATGTTAAAGGAATCTCAAGCTGTGCCAAAACCGGTTTGGCTCAGTGGATAGAGCGTCGGCCTTGCGGACTGAAAGGTCCCAGGTTCGATTCCGGTCAAGGGCATGCATGTACCTTGGTTGTGAGCACATCCCCAGTAGGGGGTGTGCAGGGGGCAGCTGATTGATGTTTCTTTCTCATCGATATTTCTAACTCTCTATCCCTCTCCCTTCCTCTCTCTCTAAAAAAATCAAAATATATTTTTTAAAAAAATAAAGGAATCTCAAGCTATTATTAAGTAAGTATCCTAGGCTGTAGCTGTTCACAAGAGACATAATTTATAAACACAGCTGGTCATTTCTTTTTATACTAATTGATTTTAAAATTAAATTTTTTAATATATATTTTTGTTGATTTCAGACAGGAAGGGAGAGGGAGAGAGAGAAACATCAGTGATGAGAGAGAATCATTGATCGGCTGCCTCCTGTAAGCCCCACAATGGGGATGGAGCCCACAACCTGGGCATGTGCCCTGACCGGGAATTGAACTGTGACCTTCTGGTTCATAGGTCGACGCTCAACCACTGAGCCATGCTAGTCGGGCTTAAAATTAATTTTATATGAATAGGTTAACAAATGGATTTACAAAGTACCAAAAGTTATTAGTGAAAGCCTCCTTTTTAAGTTCCCCTTCCTTAAGGAAAGCATTATTGCCTATTTCTTGGAATACATTCCAGAAATAGATACAGTATTTGCATGTCCATGTAGATGTCTCTCTACTCTTCCCTTTCTACTCCTCCCTCTGTACTTTAAATACATACTGTTTAGTTCATTGTTTTTATCTAGATGATAACCACTTTGTTCTTAATTGTTCCATCCTTTTAAATTATATGTCTGTATCATAATTTGTTTTAGTAGTCCTGAATTGATGGACATTTTAGCTGCTCTATTTTTCTTTTTGCTGTGAGGCGAAAAAAGCTGTGCTGAATAAACCTTGTCCATTAATCATTTTATATGTGTTACAGATATTTTTTAGCCTATACTTTTTTTTTTATTATTTTATTGATATTTTACAGAGAGGAAGGGAGAGGGATAGAGAGCTAGAAACATCGATGAGAGAGAAACATCGATCAGCTGCCTCCTGCACACCTCCCACTGGGGATGTGCCCGCAACCAAGGTACATGCCCTTGACCGGAATCGAACCCAGGACTCTTCAGTCCGCAGGCCGACGCTCTATCCACTGAGGCAAACCTGTTTCGGCTTTTAGCCTATACTTTTAGTACTGGAATTAGATTTTGAGAATGAGTCTACATTTTTTATTTTGATGAGTACTGCCAACTTGCCCTTCATAGAGATTATATCAATTTATACCCCCCCCCCAAGAGATATGACTACTATATTCTATATTCTCATGAAAATATTATCTTAAAGGTTTTTAAAAATACTTTTTCTAATCAAATGTCTTTTCATATGTATGTTTTTAATGAATTATATGTTCATATATGTTCCTTTTTAAAATGATTTGATGAAGCTCTATGTATTAGGGAAACTAACCTTTTGGTCTGCAAATAAATATATATATATATATATATATATATATATATATATATATATATATATTTTAAATATATTTTATTGATTCTCCACAGAGAGGAAGTAAGAGGGACAGATAGTCAGAAACATCGATGAGAGAGAAACATCGATCAGCTGCCTCTTGCACACCTCCCACTGGGGATGTGCCCACAACCAAGTTACATGCCCTTGACCAGAATCGAACCTGGGACCTCTCAGTCCACAGGCTGACGCTCTATCCACTGAGCCAAACCGGTTTTGGCTGCAAATATTTTTCTCAATTTGTTTTCAGACTATTAGTGGCACATTTTTGTCATGTAGAAATGTTGTATTTTTACATAATTAAATCTATCAGTTTTTTCTCCTATAGTTCCTGGATTTTATGTTATACCTACTTGTATTTAAAAATATAAACACCATGTGAGTTTAAAAAAGTAGTTACAAACTATATAATTTTTCTTTGTTTTATTCTTTCATATAGATTTTATATAAGTTAGTTTAAATTATAAAAAACTTTTCCCCTTTAAGTAATAAATTTACCTTGTTTATAGATGCCTTCCAGGATGTCAAATTTGTCAGCAACTTGTCAGGTAAGTTTCATAACATAACTCTTGCACACATTTAAAAAAATAAAACTAATATATTAGAAACATCAGAATACAGTGGGATAAAACTTATAGGCTATATATTTGAGAGTTACTTTACTCAGACCTGGGAGGTGAAGGACCAGGTAAAGTTGCTTGAAACTCAAGTGAAGCTACCTGAGCAGAGTTCTGAAGTTAAATGTGAATTAGTTGTGTAAAGGTGGATGGAAAGTGATTTTAGGCAGAGAGAATAGGATGTGGGAAAACTTGACAGTGGAAGTGATTATGGTTCTGTCACCAAACTTGAGAATGTAAGATGGATGTTGGAGAGATGTGAGTATGGGAAAATGAGTAGGGGCCAAATCATTTAAGATCTTTGTGTATATGCCACATGATTTTGATTTCATGTTAAAAAGATATTGTATAGGGAAGTAACAGGCTTCTTTTTCTTTTTTTGTTTCAATGCAATGGAGATTGAATTGGGAGAAAAAAATAGTTTGGAAAGCTTTGGAGTAATTCTGGCAACTCCGAAATAAAGGCTGAATTAAGATAGTAGCTATGATGATGAAGAGAAATAGACATATTTGAAAGGATAAATGAGACAAACTCAATATGATTTAGTGCAGTGGTCAGCAAACTCATTAGACAACAGAGCCAAATATTAACAGTACAACAATTGCAATTTCTTTTGAGAGCCGAAAACCGACTTCTGCGCATGGGCCACGAAGTTTCAATCGCACTGTATGTGCGCGCCTGCACGTGGTATTTTGTGGAAGAGCCACACTCAAGGGGCCAGAGAGCCGCATGTGGCTCGTGAGGCACGGTTTGCCCATCACTGATTTAGTGGATGTATGGAGAAAGGAGGATTCGAGATGGTTCCTAAATTTCTTACTTTGGCAACTAAGTAAATAGTATGCTCATTAAGATCTGATGAAAGAATATAAGAGGAAGACAAATAGGTCTCTGGTTGGTAGGTTAGGAACAAATGTGCATAGAATGAATTCATTTTAGATATACTGAGATTTACCATCTCTGGTCTTAATATTCATTTGTTCCTCTAGATTGGAAATTCCATCTGATGTTTTTCCATTCAAGCTAAAGAACTTCCTTTAGCCTTTGGTATAATGCAGATATACTGGAGATGAATTTTCTCAGCTTGGTTTATCAGAAAATGTTAATTTTACTCTCAGACTTAAAGGATATTTTCACTAGATATTGAATTCTGAGTTGACACTTCTCTTATTCTGGCACTTTAAAGGTATTATACTGTATTCTGGCTCTTGTTAGTGGTGAAAAGTTAGCTATCATTAATATAGCTGTTCTCCTGTATGTAATGGGTCTTTTTTTTTCCTTCAGCTACTTTAAAGTGTTGTGTGGTTTTTTTCTTCTGTATTTTTGGTTTTCAGAGTCAGGTCTGTAATGTGCCTGAGAGTGGTTCTTTGTACTTACTTTGCTTGTGTCAATATTTGCAAGTTCATATTTTCCACCAAATTGACAAGTTTTCAGCTGTTGTTTCTTAAATTATTTTCCTGCCTCATTCTGTTTTCTCTTTTCCTTATGGGACTATAGTTATACTTATGTTAGATTGCTTGATGTTTTCCACAGGTCACTGGTGCCTTTTTTTTAAATCAAAACTTTTTTACATTTATTAAATTTACACTGAGTGGCCAGATTATTATGATCTCTGAACGCATAATAATCTGGCCACTCAGTGTATATCCTATATAATAAAAGGCTAATATGCAAATTATTCCCTTGACCAGGAGTTCAACCAGCAGGCAGGCCGGCCAACTGCCCATGTCCCCTCCCCCTGGCCAGGCTGGCCAGACCCCACCCATGCATGAATTCATGCACTGGGCCTCTAATACATACATACATACATATATATATACACACACACACACACACACACACACACACAGACACACACGCACATTCTTTCACACACACACACACACACACACACACACACACACACACACTGAGTGGCCAGATTATTATGCGTTCAGAGATCATAATAATCTGGCCACTCAGTGTATACTGATCTGTATTTAGGTTCACTAAATCTCATATCTGTAATTTTCAAAATGTTTTGCCCATCCAGTGAATTTTTTATTTCATGGATTATTTAAAAAAAAAATTTTTCATGCATTATATTTTTTAATTCTAGAATTTCCACTTGATTCTTTGCATGTATCTTTCCAATTTTCCTAACACCACTTATTTATTTTTTTAGGTAATAGTAGTTTGATAATATCACAATATTACTTAATAAGCCATTATTGCATTAAGCCACTTGTAAAGGGTAATTTTTATATTTCTCTGTTACATTCTGATCTTTATTTATTTGCTATAACATAACTACTTGTGTAAATAATTGAATATCAAATGCATAGTAAATACCTTTCATTGTGTGCACACAATAATCAATATGAGAAAACTAACAATATTAAATTTTTTGAGAAAAAATATATACAGATATTTCCTTTGAAAATGTTAACCTGGGAATTTTTGTATATTTTATCATAGATATAAAGATACAGAGTTATATAGATGGTGGCATGTTGTTTTTAGTGTTTAATACTAATAACTAATTTATTTTTTCTGCTAATTTGATGTTGATTATATAATTTCAGAATTTCAAGCAAAAAGTTCCACCTACCACAAATACCCATTTCTTAGAAGGATGGCATTTAAACTACCTAGCCAACACCATTTATTGCATGGACTGTCTTTACCCCATTGTATGTTCTTTCCTTCTTTGTCAAATACTAATTGACCAAATAGGTATGGGTTTATTTCTGGGCTTCCTATGCTGTCCCATTAATCTATGTCTTTTTATGCCAGTATCATGCTGTTTTGAATACTATAGCCTTATAGTATAGTTTGATATCAGGTGGCCTGAGAATTCCAACTTTGTTTTTTCCCTCAAGATTGCTTTGGCTATTCAGGGTCTTTTATGGTTCCTTATAAATTTTTGGATTATTCTACTTCTGTGAAACATGTTATTGGTATTTTCATAGAAATTGCATTGAAACTATAGATTGCTTTGGTTTGTGAGGACATTCTAATGATATTAGTTCTTCTTATCTGTGATTATGGTATATTCTTCTATTTAGTAGTACCTTCTTTGATTTCTTTCCTCAGTGTCTTATTTTCTGAGTACAGGTCTTTTATCTCCTTGGTTAAATTTATTCCTAGGATTCTAATTTGATAGTTTTTTTCCTTTTAGTATTTTAAAGATGTAACAGTAAGTTTTTGGCTTGCATGTTTTGTAATAAGATACCTACTGTCATTCTTTGTTTTTCTGTACCTAATATGACACTTGTAGTCTGGCTGCTTTTAAGATTTTATTACTGGCTTTCAGTGGTGTCGTATTGTGATTTCCTCAAGCTCATTTTGCTTATTCCCTATTGAACTGCTCAGATATGTCAGTCAAATAGTTTTCAAGCCGAAACCGGTTTGGCTCAGTGGATGGAGCGTCGGCCTGCGGACTGAAGGGTCCCGGGTTCGATTCCGGTCAAGGGCATGTACCTTGGTTGCGGGCACATCCCCAGTGGGAGGTGTGCAGGAGGCAGCTGATCGATGTTTCTCTCTCATCGATGTTTCTGGCTCTCTATCCCTCTCCCTTCCTCTCTGTAAAATATCAATAAAATATATATTTAAAAAAAATAGTTTTCAAATCTTTATTTCTATTCCCTCCATTCTGGTGATTTATGTGTATGTTCAGCTACTTGAAATTATTCCACAAGTCACTAATGTTCTTACTTCTTTTGTTCCCCCAGTATTTTCTCTCAGTGTTTCATTTTGGGTAGATTTGATTGCTGTCTTCAAGTTTACTGTTGTTGTTTTTTGTAGTGTCTAATATTTTATAAATCTAACCCTAGGACATTTTCATTTCAGATATTTCTTTAGCTATCCTAGTTGGGGTAGCCTATATAATAAAAGCCTAATAATGCTAAGTACCCGGTTATCTGGTTGTTCGTTCAACCAGTCAAAGCATAATATGCTAATGATATGCTAAGGCTGCTCAACCGCTCCCTATGACGTGCACTGACCACCAGGGGACAGTCGACCAGTTGCTATGATGTGCACTGACCACCAGGGGGCAGACACTTCGACCGATAGGTTAGCTTGCTGCTGGGGTCCAGCTGATCGGGACTGAGCGAGATGGGCCAGACACGCCCTGGAGGCCTCCCGCAGTCTCTCCCTGGCTGGCCAACCTCCCGAGTCCTTCCCTGACCCTGATCATGCACAGGTGGGGTCCCTTAGCCTAGCCTGCACCCCTTCACAATCCAGGGCCCCTTGGAGGATGTTGGAGAGCTGGTTTCTACCCAGTCCCTCAGGCCAGGCCAAGGAACCCCACTGGTGCATGAATTCGTGCACTGGACCTCTAGTTTTAAAAATAAAACCTTTCCAATTCCTCCCTCATCCTGTTAATGTTTTCCTCTAATTTTTCCAAACATATTCTTAATAGTTTGAACTTATTTATAATGGCTGTTTAGTGTCCTTTTCTGCTAATTTCACTACCTCTGTATAATTTCTGGGTCTTCATTACTGATATTTTTTCACTTATATTTTCCTGCTTTTTTGATTGCCTTGTAATTTCTGATGGTTGCTGCACACTGTGAATTTGATGTTTTGGATGCTGGGTTTTGTTGTATTCCACTAGCTTTGGACTTATTTTAGCATGCAGTTAAGTAACTTTGGGTTAGTTTGGTCCTTTCAAGTCTTGCTCTTAAACTCTGTCACGGCATATGCAGTCTTGGTCTTATTTAGCCTTTCTAATAGGCATTACTCTCCTGAGGACCCTATTACATTATAGACCTCCTGTATTATGAGATCTCTTGATTCTTTCTGACAGAAACACTAAACTATTGCCTGTCTTTTGTGAACTTTAGAAATTATATAGCCTACTGCTGTCTAGCAGTTCTTAACATATCCTTGAGTATAGAAATTAATTTGTATTTTCTTGAATTCTGTATACATGGTATCATATAAATATGCACTCTTTGGTGGCATCCAGCTTTTTTCATTCAGCATGATGATTTTGAGATACGTCATATTATTGTGTCTATTAGTGGTTCATTTCTTTCTCTGTTTGAATACTATTCCTATTATATAACTACTAGAAGCCCAGTGCGCAAAATCGCGTGGCTCACCATGCTTGCAGCCCCGCCCATCCACACCAGTTTTTGGTCATTACGGTGTTAGGGCCACAGGCTTTTTATGTATATAGATACTATATTTTGTAGAAGCTCACACTAAATTAAGATGAATATATCATTATATACTAATGTATTTGTACTATTTCAGTGCTGTAGTGAAGATAATATTTTAGCTGTATTAAAATCAAAAGCCCAAGTTATTTTTCTATTCTTTGATTCATTCATTTTAATTCAATTTTTCATTGACTAATTTTTTAAAGTCTTTTTAATTTTATTGTTTTTCTTTAGGTGTTTTTGTGGTCGCTTGGTCAAGCAACATGCTTGTTTTACTGCAAGTCTTGCCATGAAATATTCAGATGTGAAATTGGGTGACCATTTTAATCAGGCATTAGAAGAATGGTCTGTGGAAAAGCATACAGAACAGAGCCCAACAGATGCTTATGGAGTCATAAATTTTCAAGGGGGTTCTCATTCCTACAGAGCTAAAGTATGTCACATATTTGATTTCCGTACTTCATTTATGTTATTATTTAAATAATATATACTTGTTATCTGAAGTTTATGTAATGCTATGTCAGGAAACCAGTCCCAGTAATTCTTTTATATATTTTTAAGTTCTTTGTAGAAGTGCATAAAATATATAATTGTTATACCTTGGTGACTTGAACCTTTTATCATTATAAAATGTCTTATTTTTTTGTCAGTTTTGTTGACTAAGCCTGCTTTTTCAGTAATCAGTATAGCTAATTTTTTCTTTTCTTTTACTGTTAACCTTTCCTTACGTTTAAGGATTTCTTTTAAAAAATTTAAAAAAGTGTCTGTTGTCTCACTTTTTCTTTGTTCCCTTTTCTTGTGCCTTTGAATTAAATATTTTTTATTATTTTCCTCCTTATTAGCATGTTATTTACACATTTTTTATTTTTATATTCTCTTTTAAAAATATATTTTTTAATTGATTTCAGAAAGGAAGGGAGAGGGGGAGAGATATAGAAACATCAATGATGAGAAATAATCAATGATCAGCTTGCTTCATGCACGTCCCCACTGGGGATGGAGTCCGCAACCTGGGCATGTGCCCCAACCGGGGAATCAAACCATGACCTCCTGTTTAATAGGTTTACATTTAACCACTGAGCCACGCCAGCCTGCCTTACAGTATTCTTACAAACAGTATGAATACATTTTTAACTTGTTACTATTATAAATTAGTACTTTTACTACTTTCGGACAATGCAATATCCTTTAGAACATTTGTAAGTGCATTTACTTTACTTATGGCTTACGTGCTATTTGTTGGCATGAATTTTATTTGTGTATTTTAAACCCCAAAACATAATTGTTTTTCATTTAGATTTACCAACATTTTACTCTTTACATTGTTCTGCCTGCCTCCTTTACTTGTCGGGAAAAGAGTGCCAATTGGTGATCCCATCTCTAAAAGTTTTCCTATTCTCATGGATCCTTAATCCACAAGTTCTGATTGCCTTGGTAGCCCTCTGATGCCTCAAAATAGATGTTACTTACCTACTTTTAGTTTTTCTAGTTTCCAGAGGCAGAGATGGTCCAAAGCAATCTAGTTCATTGCCAGAAGTAGAATTCTTCATTTATTTTTAACATAATCTTTTAAAAAAATAATTTAGCTTTAGACCAGTGGTTCTCAACCTTTCTAATGCCGCGACCCTTTAATACAGTTCCTCATGTTGTGGTGACCCCCAACCATAAAATTATTTTCGTTGCTACTTCATAACTGTAATTTTGCTGTTAATGAATCATAATGTAAATATCTGTGTTTTCCGATGGTCTTAGGCTCTACAGCAGCAGTTATGAGAACCCCACAGGTTGAGAACCGCTAGCAGGGTCGCCTAAGATCATTGGAAAACACAGATATTTACATTACAATTCATTAACAGTAGCAAAATTACAGTTATGAAGTAGCAACGAAAATAATTTTATGGTTGGGGGTCACCACAACATGAGGAACTGTATTAAAGGGTCGCGGCATTAGAAAGGTTGAGAACCACTGCTTTAGACTGTTTTCCAAACACTACTGTATATACTGTATTAATTATAATTAGTTAAACTAAGCTAATGCAGAAATACTTAGTATAGAACAAATCTTTTTCAAAGCATTCACAAGGGACTCTGGAATCTTAATCAGTTTTGAAGAATTCTGATATTTTGGGTTATTTTTTCATTGGTGTTTGATGTTTGTAATGTAATGGGCAATATATTGTTTTGCAAAGAACCTTTCTTAAAGATGTTTAAAAGTGTTTTTTCTTCCAACATTTGAATATTTCAGATTTCTTATGAACTGAATCATAGGTGCATTAGACAAAGATAATGAAGTAGAGTGGTCATAGCAAGTAAATTTTGTGATGTCACTTAAGAGAAATATAATTTTTAAAATCTAAATCAGAGGATATGGTGGTTTATTTTTTTTCCAGTAATTTATGGATTAAATCTACAATTACTTCCAACAAGGGAAACAATATTTTATATTAAAAATATTTTTGGCCCTAACTGGTTTGGCTCAGTGAATAGAGCGTCGGCCTGTGGACTGAAGGGTCCCAGGTTCGATTCCAGTCAAGGGCATGTACCTTAGTTGCGGGCACATCCCCAGTAGGGAGTGTGCAGGAGGCAGCTGATCGATGTTTCTAACTCTGTATCCCTTTCCTTTCTTCTCTGTAAAAAATCAATAAAATGTATTTTTTTTTTAAAGAGTGGAAAAAATATTTTTGTTACTTTACTGCATGGTCACAGTTCTACTATAAATGGATTCTATCACTGACAAAAACTTCCAAATAGATAATTTAGTATTTGCTTTTAATAGCAAGAGTTGTAGAAGTCTCCATTTTTCATCATTTTTCTTTTTTCCCGTCATTGTAGTTAGCCTTAATATCTCTCATTCACTGCATCCTCATAAACAAGCTAATAAATACTGTGGATAAATTTGTAAATTGGATAACAGTAATTGAATTTATATAAGCAGGAAGTGTAACATACTTAAATTGTAAAAATTAGAATGCCACTACTTCTATAGCTTGTACAAAATGGCTTTCCAATTTTAAAATCATTTGCTCTTGCTTATTCAAAGTGTAACTATATTAAAAGCAGCCTTTGAAATCTACTTTATAGTAATCTGATTAAAATAAAAGTTTTCTAAAGTTGTGTAACGTTGTATTATGAAACCTATGAACATAGTCAATTATTTTGTCTTTTTAAAAATGTTTTTTAGTATGTCAGACTATCATATGACACCAAAACTGAAGTCATTCTGCAACTTCTGCTTAAAGAATGGCAAATAGAATTACCCAAACT
Source organism: Plecotus auritus (assembly GCF_963455305.1). NCBI lineage: Eukaryota > Metazoa > Chordata > Mammalia > Chiroptera > Vespertilionidae > Plecotus > Plecotus auritus. Next base: position 63,578,742 of record NC_137770.1, read on the forward strand.
TGTTATCTCTGTACATGGGGGCATGCAGAAATTTGAGCTTCACCCACGAATCAAGCAGTTGCTTGGAAAAGGTCTTATTAAAGCTGCAGTTACAACTGGAGCCTGGATTTTAACTGGAGGAGTAAACACAGGTACTGCGATGATTATACTAATTTTATTTAGTGTGTTTGTAATTTTTTCAGAATATCAATTAGATATTTGAAACAGTCAACATTGAATATAAATATATTCAGTTTTTCTGTTACATTATCTACAGTTTCTAGATATAAATGGTAACTGTAAAAATATTTGGTTTTCATTTAGTTTTTTTAAAAAAATAATACATTTTAGAACAGGGGTTGGCAAACTATGGCCTATCTACCAAATCCATTTCACTCCTTGTTTTTGTAAATAAAGGTTTATTGGAACATAGCTGCACTCATTTGGTTTTGTGTTATTTATGCCTACTTTCGTGCTAGTTTAGCTGTGACAGAGACTGTATATTTTGCAAAGCCTAAAACATTTATTATTTGGCCCTTTACAAAAAAAGGTTACTAACCCCTACTATAGAGCAAAGTATTATTATTCCTGTCACTTTCTGGCTATTGGTAAATTGGTATAAGAATGGAATCCAGCCCTAACTGGTTTGGCTCAGTGGATAGAGTGTCCGCCTGTGGACTGAAGGGTCCCAGGTTCCATTCCTGTACCTTGGTTGCAGGCATATCCCCAGTAGGGGGTGTGCAGGAGGCAGGTGATGGATGTTTCTCTCTCATCGATGTTTCTAACTCTCTCTCCCTCTCCCTTCCTCTTTGTAAAAAATCAATAATAATAATAAAAGAACGGAATCCATTGCCGAGCCAGTAGTAAGAAGTAGCTTTCAAAATTAATTTTTAATATACTATAATCTTTCATTCTAAGTCTTCCCTATCACATCTAAGGGTTAGATATAAGAAAGACCAATTTATTTTAATGTCCAAAGTAAAACAATTATTAACTTAAATTAGCTTGGTAATATCTAATTCATTACCAACAACTGTTTTTAAAGCCTTATTGTATATTAAGTATTCTTCTGACTGCTGAAAATATAGCACTCCACAAAACAAATAAAATATTTACCTTCATGCAGATTACATTCTGGTGGGGAGATGCAGATAACAAACAGATAACTAAATGTATAATATTTTAGTTTCTCTGAGTATTATTTTTTTCTCAGGCAAGGGAAACAAAAAATAAATAAATGGGATTACATCAAACTAAAAGGTTTTTGCTTGGCAAAGGAACCCATCAACAAAATAAAAAGACAAACCATTGAATAGGAAAAGCTACTCACCACTGATACATCCGATAAGAGGTTAATATCCAAAATTTATTTATTTGTTTATTTAAAAAATATATTTTTCTTGATTTCAAAGATGAAGGGAGAAGTTGAGAGAGAGAAACATCAATAATTAGAGAGAATCATTGATTGGTTTTCCTCCTGCACGTCCCCCACTGTGAATGGAGCCTGCAATCCAGGTCCGGAATCGAACCATGACCTCCTGGTTCATAGGTCAGTGCTCAACTACTGATCTATGCTGGTTGGGCAATATTCAAAATTTATAAAGAACTCAGAACAACTCAACACTAAAAGAACAAATAATTCATTTAAAAATAGGCAAAGGACCTGAATAGGCATTTTTCCAAAGAGGACATATAGATGGCTAATAGACATATGAAAAGATGGTTATTAATCATCAGAAAAATGCAAATTAAAACCACAATGAGATATCACCTCACAGCCGTCAGAATGGCTATCATCAATACTTCAACAAATAAGTGTTGGTGAGGATGTGGCAGAAGGAACCATTATGCATTGTTGGTGGGAATGCAGATTAATACAGCCACAATGAAAACAGTATGGAGTTGCCTCAAAAAATTAAAAATGGAACTGCCTTATGATCCAGAAATTCCATTTCTAGGTTTATATCCGAAGAAACCCAAAACACTTATTCGAAAGAATACGTTCATTCCTATGTTCATTGCAGTGATATTTTCAATAGCCAAGATATGGAAGCAACCGAAGTGCCTATCAGTAGATTAGTGGATAAAATAGATGTGGTACATATATACAGTGGAATATTACTCGGCCATAAAAAATGAAATGTTACCATTTGCAACAGCATGTTTGGATCCTAGAGGGTAAAGTAAAATAGATCAGTCAGAGAAAGATAATACCATATGATTTCACTTATATGTGGGAATCTAAAGAACAATATAAATGAAGAAACGAAACAGAAACAGAGTCATAGATACAGGGAATAGACTGATGGTTGCCAGAGGGGAGGTGGGTTTATGGGACTGGGTGAAAAAGGTGAAGTGAGTAGTACAGTTTGGTAGTTATAAAATAGTCACGGGGATGTCAGGTACAGCATAGGAAATACAGTCACTAATATTGTAACTATGTATGGTGCCAGGTAGGTACTGGAAATATCAGGTGGAACACTTTGTAAAGTATATGATTAATCATTGTGCTGTACACTTGAAACTAATACAACATAATATGATGTAAACTGTTATTGGGAAAAAAAAGAATAAAACCTATGTTGAACTGATACAAATGTATAATAAGTTAGATTGTAAGTGCTATGCAGACACATGAAATATAATGTAGAGATGATGGGGATGGTGGAGAGGGCTTCACTAATAAAGTGACATTTGAGTAGAGATGGAAGAAAATGAAGGAGTGAGATAAAAGTAATGTGGAGCCCAGCATTTAAAGAATAAACAGCTAGTGTGTTGGGAGAATAGTAATAAGGGGTCATTCAGTATAGTGGAAAGAGCAAGAAGAACTCAGTGATAAGATCAAAAGGTTTTTGGTGTGTGATGGTGGTGAGGATTGGGTAGCATGGTGAATACCAGGGACAATAGGAAGATGTTTATAGAAGGCCTTGTAGTAGTCCATTTTAATCACTTGTGACTCTGAATGAGAAGGGTTGGTTTTTTTTAAAAAATATATTTTACAGAGAGGAAGGGAGAGGGATAGAGTGCTAGAAACATCGATGAGAGAGAAACATCGATCAGCTGCCTCCTGCACACCTCCCACTGGGGATGTGCCCGCAACCAAGGTACATGCCCTTGACCGGAATCGAACCCGGGACCCTTCAGTCCGCAGGCCGACGCTCTATCCACTGAGCCAAACCGGTTTCGGCGAGAAGGGTTGGTTTTAAGCAGAGTTGATAAGAGCAAAGATCACTTGTATGATGTTTTGAAAGTAAATACCAAAATGCCAAATGCCATAAAATACCACAAGATTAGGGTAGCTTGAACAAAAGAAATTTATTTTCTCATATTTCTCTAGGTCCAAGATCAAGATGTTAGCAGGTTTTGTTCCTTCCGAGGCCTTTCTTCTTGGCATTCAGATGGTGACCTTTTCATTGTGTCCTGTCGTAGCCTTTCCTCTGTGCATGTGCGTCCATGGTGCCTCCTTTTGTGTCTCTTTTTTCCTGTAAGGACACCTGTCAGGTTGGATTTGGATCCACCCTAACTACCTCATTTTGATGTAATAACCTCTCTAAGGGACCTATTTCCAAATACAGTCATATTTTTGGTACTGGGATTAGGATTTCAACATAGGAATTTTGGGGAGGATGCAATTAAGCTCATAACAAATCATAATGAGGACTTATGTGTTCTTTTGAATTGTCTTTTCTACTATTCTCCCAGGTTTTGATTCATTAGGACGCTTTTGTAATTATTTGGGGTGTGTGTTGGTGTATGTGTGTTGCTTATAGTCCTAAGCCATACTTTTTGTTTTTTGAGATGGTGTGTAGAGCAGTAACAAAAAAATAATAGTTACTTACGTTGAGGAATCTAAGAGAGAACTAAGCATAAGAACATGGTAAAAGTTTTATATGTGTTTTAGGCAGTTGTAGTGATCTGAAATTGTAGTTTTTTTTTTCTCTTTGGTCCTTGAGTTTTCTTTGTAAGTTTGTTTTTTTGACCTTGTTGCCTTTTGTCTTGTATATGTTAAGAAAAATATCACAAATTGTAATGTTACAGATGGAGCACACGATTGTTCTGAACCAACGAAGACTTTCAGATAAAGTGAATTCTATTTTGTATGAACAGGTGTGGCCAAACATGTTGGTGATGCCCTCAAAGAACATGCTTCCAGATCATCTCGGAAGATTTGCACTATTGGAATAGCTCCATGGGGAGTGATTGAAAACAGAAATGATCTTGTTGGGAGAGATGTAAGAATGATTTTTAAATTTCTTGTATTCAAACTTACTTATAAGCAAAATTAAAATAAGGATCTTTTAGTCAACTTAAAATATTCTTGAACATGCAATACTTTTTAAATTACCTTTTTAAAAGTATTTCTCTAAGATTTCCTTCTGATCATTTTGAATATACAGTCATAGATACAAGTACTAGTAATTGTCATTATAGTGTTAGTAGATTTTGGTTTCTGCCTTTTTAAATAATTATTTCACACTTTTTCCATTTCATGCCAGTCTTTGTAATAAAATGTTTAATGCTTGCATAATATTAAGAATTAATTTTATTTTACTGAGTAATAATCAAATGCTTTGAATAAGTTAAAGATGTGAATTGGCTATGTTTATGAAGAGACTATTAAAAAGGAAGGACTAATTTATAATGATCACTCTTAAATGTTATTAAATTTCTAATATCAATTTTAAAGATCCTATTTATGGCTAGAAAAATAGCAATATGACTTTTGATTGCTTTTATTTAGTGTGCTTTATATAAACTAATTGTGTTTTTTTCACATTATTTACTTTTACTTATATGCTGCTGCTTCCTTTGCATGTGACAATGAAATGTATTCTGCAGTAAGAGTAAAAATTTAATTGTATCATTCAGCCAATTACTGATTAATATTTGGCTGCTTAAAAGCTAGTGCTTTTTGATGTATTCTTTGACACTTTCTATTTGTTGCCATAGGTAAATGGAATTTTACCTTCCCTTTATAGATTATTTCAGTTTATTTTTACTTTATATTATGTTATATTTAATCTTTCCCACTAACACTTATATTTGATATTGTTTAGGTGGTTGCTCCTTATCAAACCTTATTGAACCCTCTGAGCAAATTGAATGTTCTGAATAATCTACATTCCCATTTCATATTGGTGGATGATGGTACTGTTGGAAAGTATGGGGCAGAAGTCAGGCTGAGAAGAGAACTTGAAAAAACTGTTAATCAGCAAAGAATTCATGCTAGTAAGGGAATTTATAAATTCGTTATTGAAATTATAAATTTGTTGTTGACATTATTCTGGGCTATATTAATTGCCAGCAACATTCTTAAAAGATAGAATGTTCTTTGAAGTGCTGATTTTATTATATAGCAAGATAGCATGTGAAACAACCAAGAATGACTGACCTTAGATAAATAAGGTGACCTAGGAAAAGAAGCCTGAGGCCAATATCTGAGGGTACTCAGATATTGAGGTCAAAGCCACAAAGGTCCATTGGAAGTTCTGTTGCCATTGTAATCCTATTGCAGCCCAAAGAATTCAGAAATAATCTTAATGTGTGATATAGTCTAATGCATGACTTTGAAATTCAAGATGAAGAGTAAAAGAGGAAAAAATGCTTTATTGCAAAGTAAGAATAACCTTGCTTAAAGTTTTTAACATGAGTAGGTATCACTTTTTGGTAGGCGTTTCTTAGAAGTTGGTATTCTTAATACTGATCTTTTTAAACCATGATCAAACTTTTTGGTTCCCCCAACATCCAGATTTTTGTTTCAAAAAGGAGAAATTGTGTAATCTTAGGAAACCAAGAAGGTGAGCTCTATGACAAAGGGAAATTCAAAATTATAGAACATTGTATTCAAATTATGATGGAGTCTTAGCATTTCTTTTAAAAATTACAAATGTTTTAATCCTGTAATTACGTATATTGTGAATTCTCTTGCTGTATTGCAGGTTATTAACAAAAATTGATATTCTTTTTTTCTTTTAAATATATTTCACTGATTCTTTACAGAGAGGAAGGGAGAGGGATAGAGAGTTAGAAACATTGATGAGAGAGAAACATCTATCAGCTGCCTCCTACACACCCCCTACTGGGGATGTGCCCACAACCAAGGTACATGCCCTTGACCGGAATCGAACCTGGGACCCTTTAGTCCACAGGCCAACGCTCTATCCACTGAGCCAAACCGGTCAGGGCAAAAATTGATATTCTCATTTGTTACTCTTGTAGAGGTCTTGTATTTTATTAATCAGTTCCCTTTATGTAACCCTAATTCTGTCGTTAATGTCTGAATTATTTGGAATCAGAAATATACATTTTAATAATAAATAAAAACAGACATATATTAGAAATTCAACTAGAAGCAAACTCTAAAACAAATTAATGTTACACATTTCTTACCAAGAGTTAGTGAAATATACAAAATATTTTTACTTTTCAGAAAATACATAAATTCTAGTGTATGTCTAATTGTACATTGGATTTTCTAATTTTGTCTTTTAAGTCAGTGAAAAAGTAACGTATTCAGTATTTAATTTATGCTGGACTGGTATCTTGTTGAATGCTTAAAATGAAGTCAACACTGTATTGAAAGAAATTATATTGGCCTTTTATTTTTATTTTGTTTTTGATTGAATAAAAAATAAGATTAAATTACTAATTTTGCCTAATATCTTAACGAATCTTTTCCTTTTCTTAGGAATTGGTCAAGGTGTCCCTGTGGTGGCACTTATATTTGAAGGTGGGCCAAATGTTATCCTCACAGTTTTAGAATACCTTCAGGAAAGTCCTCCTGTTCCAGTTGTCATATGTGAGGGAACAGGCAGAGCTGCAGATCTACTAGCATATATTCATAAACAAACAGAAGAAGGAGGGTAAGTGTATGATTACAACAAGTTTTTAATCCTATCTAATAAAAGAATAATATGCAAATTGACCATACTTCTGCTACACCCACAAGCCATGCCCACCAGCCAATCCGGAGCGAGTATGCAAATTAACCCAACCAAGATGGCTGCAGCTACGGAGCTGCAGTAAGCAGGAGGCTTGGGTTTCCTCGGAAATGGAGGAAGCCAAGCTTCCCTGTCGCCCTGGCCAGCCCAGGCCTACACTCAAGGCTACAACGTTTCAATTATAGAAGATAAATAAATCGCAACAAAAATGGCTGAGGCCACTGAGTGAGCAGGAGGCTTTGCTCCACTCAAGGCTATAAAGTTTCAATTTTAGAAGATAAATAAATCCCAGATACCAGGGCCTCCGCTTGGATCACCGGGGGGCGTGGCCGGCCTGCAAACCACCACAGGCCCCTTACCCAGCCCGCCCCACACCCCAAGGGAGCCCCCACCCTGATCTGGGACACCCTTCAGGGCAAACCAGCTGGCCCCCACCCATGCACCAGGCCTCTATCCTATCTAATAAAAGAGTAATATGCAGATTGACCATCACTCCAACACACAAGATGGCTGCCCCCATGTGGTCAAAGATGGCTCTCCCCATGTGGACACAAGATGGCCGCTACAAGATGGCCAGCAGGGGAGGGCATTTGGGAGGGACCAGGCCTGCAAGGGAGGGTAGTTGGGGGCGATCAAGCCTGCACGGGAGGGCAGTTAGGCGTGACCAGGCCGGCAGAGGAGGGAAGTTGGGGGCGACCGGGCCTGCAGGGGAGAGTAGTTGGCGGGGGGACCAGGCCTTCAGGGGAGGGCAGTTAGGGGCAATCAGGCTGGCAGGGGAGCAGTTAGGCATCAATCAGGCTGGCGGGAGTGGTTAGGGGGTGATCAGGCTGGCAAGCAGAAGCAGTTAGGGGCAATCAGGAAGGTAGGCAGGCGAGCAGTTGGGAGCCAGCAGTCCTGGATTGTGAGAGGGATGTCCGACTGCCCGTTTAGGCCCTATCCTACCTGGATCGGGCCTAAACGGACAGTTGGACATCCCTTGAGGGGTACCAGATTGGAGAGGGTGCAGGCTGGGCTGAGGGACACACCCCCCGTGCACGAATTTTGTGCACCGGGCCTCTAGTAACTATATAAAGAGGCTTGTTGTGTTTTAGAATATTAGATTCATTTCAGTATGTTATGAACATGAAAATTTGAAGTTTAATATAATACCTTGTTAAGGCTTGAGGGAATAGTTTGACACATTATGAATGAGTTAAAATATATGAATCTTTATAAGGGACAGTTTTGTATGATCTGTCAGATATACAGAGGCACATACCTTTTGATCCAGTAGTTCCATTTCTGGTAATTATTTCTGCAGATGTACTTGTACATATATGAATAACATATGTATAGTTACTTGTTACGGCATTGTTTGTAATAGTAAAAGATAGCAACAAAATAGAACATATATCAAAGGGACTAGGTAAATAAATTGTGGTTTGTCTGCACAATGGAATAGTTTGTAATTGAGTAAGGTTGGCAATGGTGTACTAGATTTGGGAAGATTATTAAAATACATATGCAGAATAAGGAAAATGCAGAGTAGCATGTATATTGTGCTACACCTTTTATGTAGGAAGGAAAGAAAACATAATTATTTGTATATATAGAAAGAGATCCTGGAAAGTTATACACACTAATAGTGTTCCTTTTCAGCAGTTGAGGTGAAACTGGGCAAATGGAAGACAGTGGGAAGGAGAACTTTCATTATAAATTTTCACATATTTATATTTAGAGTGTTTTATATTATAGTAGAGGCCTGGTGCACGAATTGCTGTACAGGTGGGATCCCTAGGCCTGGCCAGCGATCAGGCCTGATCGGGGCTGTCTCTCCCAGTCCTGATCGAGGTCTGCCCACCCAGGGTAGGGACCATGAGAGTTGGCCTGCCGGCTCGGGGGAGAGACTGCGGGAGGTACGCTGGCTGCTGGGAGGGACCCGGGGTGGTTGGCTGTGGGAGCGCACTGACCACCAGGGGACAGCTCCTGCATTGAGCGTCTTCCCCCTGGAGGTCAGTATGCGTCATAGTGACTGGTCGATCGGTCGTTCTGGTTGTTCGGTTGTAAGGGTTACTTAGGCTTTTATACATATACTAGAGGCCCGGTGCATGAAATTTGTGCACGGGGGTGTGTGTCCCTCAGCCCAGCCTGCACCCTCTCCAATCTGGGACCCCTAAAGGGATGTCTGACTACCGGGATCGGGCCTAAATAGGCAGTCGGACATCCCTCTCACAATCCAGGACTGCTGGCTCCCAACTGCTCACCTGCCTGCCAGCCTGATTGCCCCTAGCCACTTCTGCCTGCCAGCCTGATCAACCCCTAACCCAGGCGTCCTCAAAATACGGCCCGCGGGCCACATGCGGCCCGCCGAGGACATTTATCCGGCCCGCCGGGTGCCGCTGCCTGTCCTGCTTAGCAGCTGACTTGTCCTGGGCCTGCAGTACGCATAGGAATTTGTTCATAGTTTTTTTTTTAAACTATAGTCTGGCCCTCCAATGGTCTGAGGGACAGTGAACTGGCCCCCTGTTTAAAACGTTTGAGGACCCCTGCCCTAACCAGTCCCCTGCCAGCCTGATCGATGCCTAACTGCTCCCTGCCAGCCTGATTGCCCCTAACTGCCCTCCCCTGAAGGCCTGGTCCCCCCCAACTGCTCTCCCCTGCAGGCCCAGTCACCCCCAACTTCCCACCTCTGCCGGCCTGGTCATCCCTAACTGCCCTCCCCTGCTGGCCTGATCGCCCACACTGCCCTCCCTTGCAGGCCTGGTCCCTCCCAATTGCCCTTTCCTGCTGGCCGTCTTGTAGCAGCCATCTTGTGTCCACATGGGGGCAGCCATCTTTGACCACATGGGGGCAGCCATCTTGTGTGTTGGAGTGATGGTCAATCTGCATATTACTCTTTTATTAGATAGGATATATATATATATATATATATATATATATATAAATATATATATATATTTATATATTTTAATTTCTTCATTAAGGTTTTACAAATGTGTCTTTATTCCCCATTACCCTCCCTATCCCCCCACTCATGCTTAAAATATATTTTATTGATTTTTTACAGAGAGAAAGGGAGAGGGAGAGAGAGTTAGAAACATTGATGAGAGAGAAACATCGATCAGCTGCCCTCCTGAACACCCCCCACTGGGGATGTGCCCGCAAGCAAGGTACATGCCCTTGACCGGAATCGAAGCTGGGACCCTTGAGTCTGCAGGCCGAAGTGCTATCCACTGAGCCAAACTGGTTAGGGCTAGACTTTTATATATATAGATTTTTGAGACATGTAAATATAATACCAATTGAGAAAAAGAAATAAAAATGTGCATGAGTTTGTGTTTAAGACATTTTGGTGAAATACTGCTTTACATACCACATTATCTTAAAACTATCTTTATGTAATATCTTATAGAATATGAGTACTAATATTGAAACACATACCTTGTAGAAAACTTTGAAATATTTCAAAGAGAAAAATCATTCCATTCCATTTCCCCCTTTATGACTTATAGTGGGAGTCTCATGAAGGAGAAAATTTCACTGAAGGTCAAGTACTTAATATTACTACAGTAGCTTTAAAAGTCTTGCATGGATCCACCTGTATTTCATATTAGATTCTAGAAATAATGAAAATGTAAATCATTGAATTAAGTTATGCTTCCTCTTACTCTAGGAATCTTCCTGATGCAGCAGAACCTGATATTATTTCAACCATCAAAAAAACATTTAACTTTGGCCAGAGTGAAGCAGTTCATTTATTTCAGACATTGATGGAGTGCATGAAAAGAAAGGAGCTTGTAAGTAGATTTTAGCCTTTTAATTCAAAGAACATTGCAAATTGGTGAGAAGCTGGTTTTTCATTTAGATTTTAAATCTTTTTTAACCATGTAAAGGTATCATTTTTTGTTGTTTAAGCTGAAAGATACAGAAGAACTATTACACCTTTTATATAGTGTTGAGGCATATATTTGCACTTTTATTTTAGGAAAAATTTCATAACTAGGCCTCAACAGATTTTTATCTGGATAAGGAAGCATACTAAAGAATTGTTAATGGCATATCTAAAATATATTTAGAAACAAAAAAACTTGAACTGTTTTACTCTGAGTGCTCAAATTAAAGATTAGTGCTGCTTACTTTTAGTAATCTAAACATGGGCTTCAGTTTATAGAGAAAAATTTTTATTAACTCTGAGTAGTAGATGATTTGCTGTTTTCTTCCATGTATTTTTTTCTCTATACTTGGAAATGAAGTTAGTTGAAAATTTTGTACAATAGTCTTTTTCTTTATGAAAAATGGTATTACATAAAAATCTCTCAAATGGTGTTACATTGCAATTTATTTTAAGAAACTTCTAGTTAAAAAACATTTCTCATCAAAGACACATAATTGTTTGGATTAAGTAACTGTTCACTCTGTAGAAGGAACAGCAGGATTTTGCCATGTAAGTTTGTTGCTTGCTTTAGTAAAGGACATAAGATAGGTGAAAAACTGAATGTAATATGAAATCAAACATTTTTAATGTACCTGCCATTTTACTTGATAAATGATACAAAGTCTTAATTTCATGTTTTTGGGTTCCTTATTTTCAACCAAAAAATAACACACATCCCAAAACTATCTCATGTGTAGTTTGAAATTACTTTTTTATGTCTTATGCCTTAGTTTTTAAAACGTAAAGTCATAATATTATTAATTAATCCTTATATAGATCACTGTTTTTCACATTGGATCAGATGAACATCAAGATATAGATGTAGCAATACTTACTGCACTGCTTAAAGGTAAGATTTAAATATTTTTATTTATTTATAAGATCTTTCATAATATATCCCATTTCTATGAAAGAAACATTTTTTAATTTAGCAAAGTGTTTGGGCACTGAATTTTTTCAGTAATTTTTCTTTGTAAAAGACAGGTTAGCTTTCTTTGACAATAAGTTAGTGTTTATTTTGTAGAATTATTTTAAGGTTCTAGCAGGATTTATGCCACCAGACCCATTTAATTAACCTGTTAAGAATGTGTCACATTTTTAATTGGCTAAAAAATCAAGGTAATAAGGTATTAGTTGATAGAATTTAAGATAGTGTTCTTAAACATGCTTTTTTTCATTCTGAAGATAAATTTGAAAAGAAAACTAAGGGTACTTCTGTGATTAAGAAGTGAATGCATATACAAATTGAACTGTTTTCCAATCATTATCTGGCCAAAGATATCCAACTGATATAGCAAATGGTATTACAATGAAAAATCTTTAAAAAAACTAGAAACTAAAATGATATCCCATCTGGGTGCCTAAAAATTCAAGTATGTAAGTAAGTGAGTTGGCAGGAGCAGAGTAAGAAAGCACTGTTGTCTTATTGTCATTCACAAGAATTTCCCAAATACTAGACGACAATAAATTGCCAATAGATGAAACGTTTAAAAAATACTATAATAAAATATAAGTTAACATATATATCACTTTGGGAAGAAGAGACCATAGTAATAGGAAACCCAGAAACCATTAAAAGAGAGATCAATAAATGGGATTGTGTAAATATAAAAATATATTTGCCATATACTCCTGTGTGCTAGCCACTGTTCTTTAGTGTTTGAGAGTATTTATCTCATTTTCTCTTTACAATAACCTAAAGGGAAAGATTTTCTATTACTTTCCTCATTTTATAGATGAGGAAATTAATGAATAGGAATGTGGAGAGATAACAATGAGCTGGTGTAAATTAATAATAAAAAGATGATTACCTCATGGGATAACGAGCCAGAATTTATATTCTGTTAATCGTATTAACAGAAAAATACAAATGCTTGAGGAAAATGTGGAAAGATGGTCAGTGTTAATAATTTTTTACAAAGTGAATTTTTGTCCTAGCTGGTTTAGCTCAATGGATAGAGAGTTGGCCTGCGGACAAAAAGGTCACGGGTTTGATTCCAGTTAAGGGCACATGCCCAGGTTGCAGGCTTGATTAGAGGTTGTGCAGGAGGCAGCCAATCAATGATTCTCTCTCATCATTGATGTTTCTATCTCTCTCTCTCCCTCTCCTTTCCTCTCTGAAATCAGTAAAAATATATATTTTTAAATTTTAAAAATATATTTTTATACCTCTAATAGATCTTATAACCTTTCTGGAATATATTTTGGCAGTAAAAAGCTTTAAAATATCATTCCAAATTGGCTTCTACAAAATCATACTATGTAAATATAGTCTGCAAAAAAATCAAATATACTACAAAAAATATATATATATAACCTGAATATCCACTAGTCATAGAAAATTAAGGTATGGTAATAAGACACACAAAGCACGCTGCTGAATACATTATACAGTGCGATCCACTTTTTGTGTAAATAATAGAAAGTGTACATATGTATTTATATATGCACAGAAAAGCACATGTAAGGATGTTTTTCATAATCTTAACAGTCAGTACTGTCTCTGATAGAAATGTATCATCTTTATATTCTTTTTGTTCTACATTCTGAATTGTTTGTAGTGAATAAGGCTGTATCTTTTCTATAGTTGGAAAATAAAAAGTCCAACCCTATGGTTAATCTTACCTCTCTGAGGCAGGCTACCTCTGAACAGTGACTGATACCAGCTGTGTAAGTTAGTTAAAAGGGAGTAGGAAGAATTCATGTGTTTACATTTTAATGGAGATAAATTAATTGAACCTGTCAACTTTTCTTTATTCGATTAGGCACTAATGCATCTGCATTTGACCAGCTCATCCTTACATTGGCATGGGATAGAGTTGACATTGCCAAAAATCATGTATTTGTTTATGGACAACAGTGGCTGGTATGTAAAAAATCCTATGTGTATAATGTAATTAAATTAAACTAAGTAAAAACAAAATGTTTGTTGGAACTGTGACCTAACTTGATGTTTTACTTGTCAAGTGAAAAATATACTAAAGTGCAAAATTAGTTTACCTAGACATCTCTCTAACATTTAAATCTACTTAGGATTTAATAAGTTCTGCTTACTTCTTTGGTAAAACCTTGTTTTTTTATAGCGTAGAGACCTCTAAAAATCCTAGAAGTAAAAAAAGTCATAAAAGTAGTGTTGTATGCATCCATGTTCATCAGGCCTATCAACTTGTAATTTTCTTTTTCTGTGGCCTTCTTGTCTGGTTTTGATATCATAGAATTAGTTTGGAAGAGTTTCCTCCTCTTCTATATTTTGAAAGAGTTTTAGAAGGATTGGTATTAATTCTTTGAATATTTGATAGAATGCATCAGTGAATCCATCTGTTCCTAGACTTTTGTTTATTGGGAGGTTTTTGACTGATTACTATCCTAATATATAAAAACCCTGGTTCCGTCACATCCACAACGACCAGAGGCTTGACCAACCGGAAGTCAGTCCTGCAGTCAGCACTGGGTTGCCGTGGCGACCCAGCACTGACTGCTGCGGCTGCAGGCGTGGTGACCCAGCACTGATTGCTGAGGGAGCTGTGAATCAGGCCCAGAGAGAGGCCTGAAGAGAGAAGCAGGGTCTGATCTGTAGCCTCTGTGGCAGCTGTTGATCAGCACTTGCCTCTCTCTATCCTGGCCTGGCCAGCAGCCGCGTCTCCATTTCTCTCCAGGCCTCTGCCGGGGCTGCTGATCAGCCCCGCCTTTCTAATTAGGCCCCGTTGATAGGCCCAGAGAGGCTGACTGGCATAGAAACCGACCAATCAGAACCAAATCTGGGTTAAGTGCCAAGAGCCAATGGCTGCCTAAGAGGCGGAGCTTTTGTTGCTGACTGGCATAGAAACTGACCAGTCAGAACCAAATCTGGGTGAAGTGTGAGGAGCCAATGGCTGCCTAGGAGGTGGAGCTTTTGACGCTGACTGGCATAGAAACCGACCAATCAGAACCAAATTGGCCGGCAGAGGAGTGCAGTTGGGGGCAAGATCAGGCCTTCAGGGGAGGGCAGTTGGGGGCAACATCAGGCTGGCAGGGGAGGGCAGTTAGGGGCAATCAGGCCGGCAGGGAAGGATAGTGGGATCGGGCCTAAACCGGCAGTCAGACAACCCCCGAAGAGTCCCAGATTGGAGAGGGTGCAGGCTGGGCTGAGGGACACTCTTCCCCCCCCCCATCCCCCCCCCCCCCCCCCCCGTGCAGGAATTTCATGGCCTCTAATTAATAGTAAGTCTTTTCACATTTTCTATTCATCATGATTCAGTCATGGTAAGTTGTATGTTTCTAGGAATTTATCTATTTCTTTAGGTTGTCTGCTCTGTTGGCATATAATTGTTCATTGTAGTCTCATATGATCCTTTGTATTTCTGTGTGTCAGTTGTACTATTTCCCCTTTCATTTTCTTTATTCGAGTACTGTCTCTTTTTTTGGTGAGTTTTTTTTTCTTTGTCAACTTTGTTTATCTTTTTAGAGAACCAGTTCTTATTTCATTGATCTTCTCTATTGTCGTTTTGGTCTTAGTTTTATTTATTCTGCTCTAATATTTGTTCCCTTTTTTATACTCACTTTGGGCTTTTTTTTGTCTTTATCTAATTCCTTGAGGTGGAAAGTTAGGTTAAGACTTCACATGTTTCTTGAGGTAGGCATTTATTGCATTGACCTTCTCTCTTAAAACTGCTTTTGCTACAGCCTACAAATTTTATGTTGTATTTCCATTAGTTTTCATATTTTCTGGCTTTATTTTATTTCTCTTTGACCTATTGGTTATTCAGTAGCATGTTATTTAATCTCCACATATTTGCGAAGTTTCTATTTTTCTCTGTGTAATTTCTAATTTCATATTGTGGTTGGAAAAGATGATTGATATTATTTCAGTCCTCTTAAATTTATTAAAACTTGTGTAGTGGCCTGAAAATGTCTCATGTGCACTTGAGAAGAATGTGTATTCTGTTGCTTTTGGATGGAATGTTTTGTCTATATCTGTTAAGGCCAGCCGGTCTAATATGTCACTTAAGGCCTATATTTCCTTATTGATTTTTTTGTCGCGAGGACCTCCCCATTGACGTAAGTGGATTGAGTGCTATCCCATGCACCAAGAGGTCACTTACTCGATTCCTGGTCAGGGCACATGCTTGGGTGCATGGGTGCACACCCCCAGTCAATGTTATGTTATCATTATAAAGTTCCCTATTATTGCTGTATTGTTGATTTTCCCTTTGGGCCTATTAATATTTGCTTTATATATTTAGTTGCTTCTACTAGTATGTAGGGTGCATCAATTTACAGATGTGATATACTCTAGTTGGAGGGACTGATTTAAAATCATGGAATGCCTTTCTTTGTCTCTTATTACATTACAGTCTTGTTTTAAAATCTATTTTGTTTGCTAGAAATGTAGGTACTCCAGCTTTTTTTGGGGGGGGGCGGCGGTCTCTATTTGCATGGAGTATCTTTTTCCATCCCTTCACTTTTAGTCTGAGTCTGTCTTTACATCTAAAGTAGGTCTCCTGTATGCAGCATATACAACGGGTTGTTTTTTATACATTCAGCCACTCTTTGTCTTTTGATTAGAGCATTTAGTCCATTTACATTTAAAATAATTATTGATAGATATGTACATATTATTATTTTGCTAGTTGTTTTCTAGATGGTTTTATAATTCCTGTTTCTTCTTTCCTTTGTGCTTTGCTGACTTGCTTTAATGATAAATTCCTTTCTCTTTTGTCTATTTACTTTTTTGTCTATTTACAAAAGAGGGGTTTTTTTTCTTTATAGTTACCACAAGGCTTACATATAACAGCTTATATCTCTAATGGTCTATTTTAAGTTGATAACAACTTAAGTTTGATCCCATTCTAAAGTTCAACATTTTTACTCCCCCTATGATGTTATTTTTTTTAGATATTTTTATCTTATGTATCTCTTAACTAATTAGTATAATCATAATTCTTTTTACTACTTTGGTCTTTTAACCTTCATACTAGCTTTATAGGTGATAAATCCACTATCTTTACTATATGTTTACTTTTCCAATGAGACGTGTTTTTTCATATATTTTCTCTTTTTTTTTAAATACCTTTTTATTAATTTCATAGAGGAAGGGAGAGGGAGAGATAGAAACATCACTATTGAGAGAGAATCATTGATTGGCAGCCTCCTGCATGACCCCCACTGGAGATCAAGCCTGCAACCCTGGCATGTGCCCTGACCGGGAATTGAACCATGACCTCCTGGTTCATAGGTCAGTGTGCAACCACTGAGCCAGGCTGGATAGGCCTTTTATATATTTTCTTGTTACTGCTTAGCACCCTTTCTTTTCAGCTTAAAGAAGTCCCTTTCACATTTCTTGGAAGGTGGTTTAGTGATAATGATCTCCTTTAGTGCTTGTTTATCTGGAAAACCCTTAATTTCTTCTTTAATTCTAACGATAACTTTTCAAGGTAGAGTATTCTTGGTTGGAAGTTTTCTTCTTTTAGTACTTTGAATATATCATTTGCTCCCTTTTGCTTACAAAGTATCTTTTTTTATAAAATATATTTTTATTTTGGAGAGGGAGAGCTAGAATGATGATAGAGAATCATTGATTGGCTGCCTCCTGCACATCCCCTACTGGGGATCGAGTCTGCAATTTGGGCATGTGCCCTGACTGGGAATTGAACAGTTATCTCCTGGTTCATAGGTCGATGCTCAGCCACTGAGCCAGGCTGGATAGGCAAAGTTTCTACTGAAAAAATCTACTCATAGCCTTATGGGAGTTCCCATGTATGTAACAAGTTGTTTTTCTCTTACTGCTTTTAATAGTCTCTCATTATCTTTAACTTTTGATATTTTAGTTATGTGTCTTGGTATGACTTTGCAGGGGGTAGGGGAAGTGGTAGGTTCACCTTATTTGGAACTTTTTTAACTTCCTGGATCTGATGTGTTTCTTTCCCCAGGTTAGGGAAGTTTTCTGCTATTATTCTCTCATGTAAGATTTTTGCCCCTTTGTCCTCTTTCTGGAAGCCCTATAATAGAATGCTATTCCATTTAATGTTGTCCCATAAATCCATTAAGTTATCTTCACTCTTTTTTTTTTTTTTTTGCTGCTGTGATTGGGTTAGCTCCACAGTTAACTGATCCTTTGTTGATGTATCTAATCTGCTATTGAAGCCTTCTAGTGTATTTCTCAGTTCAGTTAGTGTGTTCTTTAGGTCTGTGACTTCTATTTTGTACATTCTTATATTTTCCATCTCTTTTTTGAAGTTCTCACTATGTTTATCCATTCTTCTCCCCAGTTCACTGAGCAACTTTATAATTATTATTTTTTTTGTTTTTTCATTTTGCTTGACTTTCTTTTATTGGTTTCTATACAGTACATGAAACAACCACCTCTTTCAGTCTTGATATAATGGCCTTGTGTAGGAGAAGAACCCTGTCATTTAACCTTGCCTTAGCTCATTGTTGTCATTGAAACCATTGTGCTTGTCCAAGCAGACTATTATGTTTTTAATAACAACCAGTAGCTGCCAGTGCCCCTAAGGGGAGGATCTCAGCACCTACAGGCTGATTGGAAGCCAGACTCTTAGGCAGCAGCTTTTTAAAAATCCTCAACCAAATATTAAGAAACTAAATTGAAACACTACATTGAAAGGATCATTACCACAGTTAAGTAAGATTTATTTCAGGGATGAAAAGATGGTTTAACATCCACAAGTCAGTCAGTGTGATACACTGCATTAACAAAATGAAGGATAAAAATACGATCATCTCATTGCATAAGGAAAAGCATTTGATAGAATTCAATACCCATTTATGAAAAAACTTAACAAAATGGTTATAGAGGGAACATACTTCAACATAATAAACACCATATATGATAGGCCCACAGGTAACATCATACTAAGTGGTGAAAAGCTAAAATCTTTCCATCTCAGATAAGGAACAAGGATGCCCACTCCCACTATTTTTATTCAGTATAGTATGGGAAGTCCTAGTGAGAACATTAAGCAAGAAAAATTTTAAAAAGTAAATTTTAGAAATAAATTGCACATATATAATATCATGTCATGTGCAAAGCTATTCAAATTGCAATGGGAGTAATTAAGTTGTCAGAATTGTCACTATTTGCACATGACATGATATTATATATGAAAAAACCTTAAAGACTCCATCAAAAAATGTTAGAAATAATAAACAAATTTAGTAAAGTTGTAAATACAAAATCAATACACAGAAGTCTGTTGTGTTTCTATACACTAATAATGAGATACCAGAAAGAGAAATGAAGAAAATCCCATTTACAATGTCATCAAAAATATAAAATACCTAGGAATAAATTTACCACGGAGGTATAACCCCTGTGTGTTGACAGCTAACAAGCATTAATGAATAAAATTGAAGAAAATACAAATAAAAGGAAAGATATTCTGTGCTCATGGATTGGAAGAATCAATATTGTTAAAATATTCATATTACCCGAAGTAATCTAAAGATTCAGTGTAATCCCTATCAAATTTCCAATGGCATTTTTCACAGATACATAATAAATAACCACAAGAGACTCCAATAGCCAAAGCCATGTTGAGAAATAACAGAGCTGGAGACATCATGCTCCCTGATTTCTAACTATATTACAAATCTGTGGTTATTAAAACATTCTGGTATTGGCGTAAAACAGACACATAGATAAATTGAACAGAATAGAGAGCCCAGAAATAAACCTATCCATATATGACCAGCTAATTTACGACAGTGAGCCAATAACATGTAATGGAGTAAGAGCAGTCTTGTCAGTAAATGGTGTTGGGAAACTGACAGCGACCTACAAAAGAATGGAACTTGACCACCATCTTATACTACACACAAAAATTTAACTGAAAATCGATAAAAGACTTCAAGGTAAGTCCTAAAACCATAAAACTCCTAGAAGAAAACATAGGGAGTAAACTCCTTGCCATAATTTTTGGTGATTATATTTTTAATCTAACAACAGTGTAAAAGCAACAAAAACATACATAAAAAAGGATGCCATCAAATTAAAAAGCTTCTGCACCACAATAGAAACAATTAGCAAATGAAAAAAAAGAAACCTGCTGAATAGGAGAAAATATTTGCAAATCATGTATTTTTAAGGGGTTAAAATTTTTAAAAAGAACTCATACAACTCAATAGCAAAAAAAAAGAAGATATAATGATGGCTAACAGACACATGAAAAGGTGTTCAATATCATTAATCATTAAAGAAATGCAAATCAAAACCAACCACAATGAGATCATTTTAAACCTGTTAGATAGAATGGCTGTTATAAGAAAGTCAAGAAGTAAGAAGGTTTTGTGAGGATGTGGAGAAGAAAAGAGGGGAACTCTTGTGCACTGTTGATGGGAATGTAAATTGGTACAGCCCCTATGGAAAACATTATGTTCGTTTCTCAAAAATTTAAAAGTAGAACTACCATATGATCTAGCAGTTCCAATTCTGGATATTTATCTGAAGAAAATGAAAATAGTAACTCAAAAATACATGCACCTGCATGTTTATTGCACTGTTATTTACAGTAGCCAAGATATGGAAGTAACTTATGTGTCATCGATGTTCTCATGGATGTTTATGCCAGTTCCTTCTGCAGTCTTCCCCATCTTACTGAATGGCACAAAACAGTTTCTTAGACAAAGAAATTGTAATGTCATCTTTTGTTTTTCTTATATATTGCAGTCCAATTTCATTTGTAAATCTTTTCAAATCTACTTTCAAAATACCAGTTTTATTCTGGTCCAGTCTATTATCATCCTTCTGTATTGTTTTAATAGCATCATGCATAGTTTCCTTACTCTCATTTTTCCTCTCCTTTTACGGACAGAAGATGGATCACATCACATTTACACAGCACAGTCCAGAGCCCTTATAATGAATGGCCAATAAGACTTTACATTTGTTCCATTACTACCTCTCTTACCTTATATGTTACCACTGTCCTCTTTGCTCTCTTTTATGTAGCCAGGTTGGCCTTCTTGTTGTTCTTAGAACATATTAAGAATGTTTCTAGGCTTTATACTTGCTGTTTTTTCTGTCTTTCACTTCCTAGATAACTTCCTGGACTTGATTCCTCTTTTCTCTCTGACTTCTAACCAAATGTTTTCTACCCAGACTGACTCTTCATTCACCCAATTTTAATAGCAGCCCTCTGTGACAGCATTTTCTGTGTTTTTAAAATTTATTTAGCATTTATCACTCTCTGATAAACCATATATTTTAGCTATTTACCTCTACTCACAGAAAATAAATTTTATGAAAGCCAAGAATATATTTTAGTTTTACTTACTGCTTTATTCACAGTTTGGCACATAGTGAGTGCTTGCCAAATTTTATTTCATATCAATCAGTAGGAGGATGGGTAGCTTAAATGTTTATCTGTACGTTGAAATATTAGCCTGCCTTTAAAGAGGATGAGGTAGGTCTTTTCTATCTACGTAATGTAAACAGCAAATTGCAGAAAAGTATGTTTAGCATGATCTTAATTTTGGCAAGTTCTGTTTATGAGTGCATATTCATATACACTGTGTGGTCATAGAACCTTTCTGGAGACTGTAAATATGGCCTATAATCTTCAACATGAGGGCCTAAGAAAAGGAAGGTTTTTTAAATACCATTTGGTGATATTTGATTTTTTTTAAACCATGGTAATGTATTTTCCTATATACTACTACTACTAAATTATTTGGTCACTTCCCTTCTCACAGTACTAGAGAGGAAGAAATTGATGTTAATCAACTGTCTCTTCAGATAAAGGCTTTGAACAGAGTCTTTATCTTCTATGTATATGTGGTTTATCTCATGGATTTCTACACAATGTCGTCTATTTGATTTTGGGCTTTTATGCTTAATGTACACTTTGTAGGACAAATGTTTTACCTTTTTTCTTTTATTTGGTCACTTCCCTTCTCACAGTACTAGAGAGGAAGAAATTGATGTTAATCAACTGTCTCTTCAGATAAAGGCTTTGAACAGAGTCTTTATCTTCTATGTATATGTGGTTTATCTCATGGATTTCTACACAATGTCGTCTATTTGATTTTGGGCTTTTATGCTTAATGTACACTTTGTAGGACAAATGTTTTACCTTTTTTCTTTTGATTGTTAGTAAAGTATGCATTGAGTATATCAAGAAATGTTGCTTATAAAGCAGATACTGTTTGGGGTTTTTTTACTTTGTGTTTTTTTAAAAATAAATGTTAATTGTTCGGATTATTACAATTGTTCCTCTTTTTCCCCCCAGACCTCCCCTCCACCCGGTTCCCACCCCACCCTCTGCCCTTACCCCCCTGCCCCCACTGTCCTCATCCATAGGTGTATGATTTTTGTCCAGTCTCTTCCTGCACCCCCCACACCCCTTTCCCCCTGAGAACTGTCAGTCCACTCCCTTTCTATGCCCCTGATTTTATTATATTCACCAGTTTATTCTGTTCATTAGATTTTTTATTCACTTGATTTTTAGATTCACTTGTTGAGAGATATATATTTGTTGTTCATAATTTTTATCTTTACCTTTTTCTTCTTCTTCCTCTTCTTAAAGAATACCTTTCAGCATTTCATATAATACTGGTTTGGCAGTGATGAACTCCTTTAGTTTTTTCTTATCTGTGAAGCTCTTTATCTGACCTTTAATTCTGAATGATAGCTTTGCTGGGTAATCTTGGTTGTAGGTTCTTGCTATTCATCACTTTGAATATTTCTTGCCAGTCCCTTCTGACCTGCATAGTTTCTGTTGAGAAATCAGCTGACAGTCGTATGGGTGCTCCCGTGTAGGTAACTAACTGCGTACTCAGTTGCCAGCCCTCTCCGCGCATGCGCCTCGGTACCTCTGCCTTCTGCAGCTCCTCTGAGTCTCAGTGTGCTTTTCTCTTTCCTTCTAGTTGTAGAATTTCCACTCAGCCAGCCTTCCTGTGGTTCTGGATGATGTCCGTTTTGTCTTTTAATGGTAGTTTTTAAATTGTTGTGCGAGGCAGCAGTTTAGGTGTTTACCTATGCTGCCATCTTGGTTTCTCCAGATATTGTTTTTAAACTAAATTGTTTTCTCTCAGATATGAACATTTTGTTAGGCTTTGTTGTTGTTCTAGGGTAGTGGTTATAAACCCAGTAAGATCAAACACTGCTTTTTTTAAGCAAAAAATATTATTATACCCCTTTTTATTACTTTATTTTATTAAAACTTAAATTTTACAAATACACAATTAGAAAAAACACAATATAATGTCCTAATTGTAATAAAGACAGAGAAATAAAAGTGATGTATAATAAAAATAGTATTTCAAATGCAGATGCTCAAGAATGACAACCTATAAAAGATATACTAAGTAGTCAGATGCTTGCACCTATTGATAGAATCAGTGAACGTCTGCAGTTGTGAGTGCAGACTAATACAGAAATGTTGTTAACTTAAATTCCATGGGCAGCAGAACAATATTCCTTACAAGTACAGGACAAGAAAAGATTAGCGAGAGGACCAAGTGGGCAATAGAATAAAAGTTGTTAATGTTAGTTAGAATAAGTAATAAGAAATAGAATTTGTTATGTGACAGGAGAAATAAGGAAATAATATTAACTAAAATAGGAATAACATGCCATGATAAATTTCAGGCTGTTGATATGAGAAAAGGAATAAGTTACATTTTTTTTTTTTTATTGTTTGAAGTATTACAAATAGTAGTACATATGTCTCCTTTTTTTTCCCCATTGACCTCCCCCCGGCCTCCCCTACCCCCAAGTTACATTCTTATATATTATTTGCATTTTATTTTTAAGTGCAATGTCAACACGTTTTCCTTGTTATAACATGAACTGAGTGGTGAAAAGTAACACAGAAAACATCTTCCATCTTTAAATACTATCATGTATAAGGCATGCATTTAGTCTGTATATTACAAAGGTCTTGGAGACCATATCCTTTGCTAAGTGATTGTAAATAGAGAATAGACTTGAAAAATAAATGGTAATAGAGGTTGTTGTAGATAAATTGTATAGTTACTTATATGGTAAACTTCTGAAGAAAAAATCAGAATAAGCTTGAAAAACAGCAGGTATAAAAAAAACACACGTTGTTTTTGGTATTGATTTTTAACCACAGAGTTTTTAAATCATGTCGTACCAGATATGCAAAATGGCCCTTCTGGTGTGACTCAGTGGATTGCGTGCCATCCCATGCACCAAGAGGTCATTGATTTGCTTCCCAGTCAGGGCATGTGCCCATGTTGCAGGCTGGATCCCCAATAGGGACTGTGCAGGAGGCAGCTGATCGATGTGTCTCTGTCATCGATGTTTCTATCTCTTCCTCTCTCTAAAAATTAATAATAACATTTTATAAAATATTCAAGCCGAAACCGGTTTGGCTCAGTGGATAGAGCGTCGGCCTGCGGACTCAAGGGTCCCAGGTTCGATTCCGGTCAAGGGCATGTACCTGGGTTGCGGGCACATCCCCAGTAGGGGGCGTGCAGGAGGCAGCTGATCGATGTCTCTCTCTCATCGATGTTTCTAACTCTCTATCCCTCTCTCTTTCTCTCTGTAAAATATCAATAAAATATATTTAAAAAAAAAATAAATAAAATATTCAAAATACACAGAAGCAATAATATGAGCTATTAAAGTAATATATTAACATGTTAATAGTATTTTATTATTAACATAACCTTTATTAATGATACTCAGTGAATCCCTATAGTTGTGTCTCCACTAATTATTTTTTTTTTTAGCTTATATTTTTATTGATTTTTTAGAGAGGAAGGGAGAGGGAGAGAGAGATGGAAACATCAGTGATGAGAGAGAATCATTGATCGATTGCCTCCTGCACACCCCATACTGGGGATCAAGCTCACAGAGCCCACAACCTGGACATATGTCCTGACCAGGAATTGAACCATGACCTCCTGGTTCATAGGTCGACACTCAACCACTGAGCCACACCAGCTGGGCTCCACTAATTTAATAGTATTTGAATTTGTCGAAGTCTATAAAAGAGTCTCTAAAAACTTATAAGAGACAGCTATAAATGCTGACTGATAAACATGTATTATATTCAACTCATAAATCACAGGTTGTATTGCTGTTAAGGGATTTTTCTCTAATGGTGAATAATTTCTGTTAAAGTTCTAAAGAAAACTAAGTACAATCTTGTCTAACTTATATGGTAGTTGTATTTTTAGAAAGTTCATTGTAGAATAAACCATGAAGGTGCTTTTTGTTTATATGTAAAGCAATATTACTGGGTTTTCACTCAGGAGCATCTAGCAGGATAATAGAAAGTTGTATGGAATGTGGGACAATTCATTTGTGAGTGAGATTGGCTGGCATATTGTGTGGTTTGTGGTCCTTTGATACTACCCATTAAATGTTAGTAATGGCCCTCAATTATTGAAATGATCTCTCTAAAAAATTTTTCTAAATATTGAGAATCATTGCTCTATTTTTTCTCAATTTTAGTTAATGATGGATTCTTTTCTCCCTCTACCCCCCACATGTCACAATTGCTCTCCTACAAAGTAATTTTTATGGACTATTCTTTCAGGAATGCTACTCTAGAGATGTCTTTCATCTATTTTCTTTATACCCTAAGTCTTAGCCTTTTACTGTTTTCCATTTTTAAAATTTTATTCTAAAACTGCTCAGAACCAAAGAGGTATAAATCCGAAAGACTTGCATTTAGAACTCTATAATTAGAATGTGTGAAACATATTTATTAATTTTGATACTCTTAGGTTGGATCCCTGGAACAAGCTATGCTTGATGCTCTTGTAATGGATAGAGTTGCATTTGTAAAACTTCTTATTGAGAATGGAGTAAGCATGCATAAATTCCTTACCATTCCTAGACTGGAAGAACTTTACAACACTGTAAGTATATGTTAAAATTGTTGGTTAGCTAAGTTTTATCATCTTTGGGAAATGTTGTTTTACCTGAACATATTCGATCCTTTTGGTAAAATCTTTAATGTCTTGCTAGACTACATGGAAAAATTACAGGTAGTCAGTGTGGGGCAAACTTGGTTATATGAAAGTGGCAAACTTTCCTTGTTTCTGGGGACCTTTCTTTTTTTCCTGGTGGTCATTTGTTGCAGCAGATTTCTTTAGACTCCTTTGCCTAATGGAGAAGTTACACACTGTTCTTTCTTTTCTCCTTTGTGTTTACATTTATGATTTGACCTTACGGTGTTGCCCTTTTAGCTTACGTACTATTTTTTAATATTCTGCAAGCTCCTGAAAAGTAATTATTTTCTTCACAAAGCCTTTCTCATTTCATTTCAGATTTCATGTTACTAGCATTGGAGAAGGAAAATACTGCCCTTCTTATTGGTTGCCATTTGTTACCAATATGAATTTAATTGAGTTGTACTTTGAGAACTATAACCAAATCTTAGCTTACTAACTTTGACTTCTCTGCAAAGCTATTTGTTTATTCATCAATTTCTGTTTATCACCTCCCTTTCATTCCTAATGTCTTTTGGAATTTACAGTCTATACTATTCTTGTGTTCTAATGTCCTTTTCTAGTCTTTGTTTACATCAATATTTTAAACTAATTATTCTTATAAGCACATATTTTTACCATATCTTTTTCCAGTTTAAAAACCTTTGATGCTCGTCTATCCATCTATAATAATAAAAGCATAATATGCTAATTAGACCAGATGTCCTTCCAGACGACCTTCTGGACTAAGCCATGGTGGCAAGGGCCAAGGCAGAGGCGGCTGCTGCGGTGGCGGGGGCCAAGCCCCTGGCACGAATTTCATGCATCGGGCCTCTAGTCTATATAATAAAAGCCTAAGTGACCGTTAAGGTAGAATGACAAGTCGCTATGATGCGCACTGACCACCAGGAGGCAGACACTCAATGTAGAAGCTGCCCCCTGGTGGTCAGTGCGCTCCCATGGGGAGCCCTGCTTAGCCAGAAGCCAGGCTCACGACTGGTGAGCGCAGCAGCAGTGGCAAGAGCCTCTCCTGCCTCTGCGGCAGTGCTAAGGAGCAGCGAGCTGAGCGGTAAGGAGCCAGCAGGTGGGTGGTAAGGAGTGAGGGGTCCTGGACTGTGAGAGGGATGTCCACCTGCTGGCTTAGGCCCATTCCCTATGGTGGATATCTCCCGTGGGGTCCCGGACTGTGAGAGGGCGCAGGCCGGGCTAAAGGGGACCCGGCCCTCCCACCCCCCCCAGTGCACGTATTTCAGGCCTCTAGTATATATATAAAAGCCTGAGCGACCATTATGACTGGTCAAACAAACAACCGGTCACTATGATGTGCACTGACCTCCAAGGGGCAGATGCTCAATGCAGGAGCTGCCCCCTTATGGTCAGTGCACTCCCACAATCAACCTTCCGCAGTCCCTCCCCCTGGCTGGGAAATGGCCCCTATTGGCCCTGATTGCCGGCCAGGCTGAGGAACTAATTCGTGCACTGGGCCTCTAGTATATAGAATAATACCCAAACCCTTAGCTTGATTTTCAGAGCTCTCCAGTTTTTGAACATTTGCCCTAGGTATCTCCCATTTGGCCTTTATATTCTAACCCCATCCCCTTATATTGGGTATTTCACTACATTGTTCACTTGCAATTCCCCCACAACCCCCAATATAATAAAAAAAATTTTTTTTGCTCTTTACACAGTGCTGGTCTGTGTTTTTCTTTCAACTATTCCTCACCTGCTGGAATTTTATTTATTGTTTAAAACGTGGTGTAAATGCCATTCCATTGCCCTCATGAAGCCCCATAGCATAGTCAGTTAAATATAATTATATCTTCCCCTATGGATTGTAAATTGCCTTTGGATAGGGATTATATCTTTATTTTCCCTCATTTTTTACCTTTAATAGTGTCTAGCACAGTTACATTGAACTTTGTTGGCGCTCTACTGTGTCTCTAGTGAACAGACGTAAAAATTAAAAGGATTATTCATTGTGCTGAATGAAATAAGGTTTATCCCCGAAATATAAAGCAAATATAAAACAATAAAAATAAAAATTGGTCCCATTAGTAAGGCAAGTAATTTTTTTAATTGTATAACTCAGTTATTAAGATAATAGTTACTTTCAGCATCAATTATGAAATTTTTAAAGTTTAAGGGATTAATTATAACTTGACAAAACAGTGGTTTTCAGACTTCTTGGTATCAGGGTCCTATAGCATAAAAATTATTGAGTAACTCAAAGAGCTGTTTTTAAATAGGTTTTATTCATATGTGTTGATATTGACCACATTAGAATATAAAACCAAGAAATGTTTATTACATTGTATTTAGTAATAATAATAAATCCATTACACGTTAACATTAAAGCATATTTTTCAAGAAAACAAAAAATAAATGAAGAGAGTAGAGTACTTCTATGGTTTCACAAATCTCTTTAATGTCTGGCTTCATGGATGGCAGCTGGATTCTCATATTTGCTTTTGAGTTTAATTTTATGATATCACCCATCAAGAGGCTTCTGGAAAATTTTATTGAACACTGAGAGGAAGAGAATGAGAAATGCATATGATACCTTAACATGATTCTGAAAATACTTTTGATTTCATGGACCTTCTAAAAGGGTCTTGTGGGGCATTCAGGGGTTCCTGGACCACACTCAGAACTGCTGTGTTAAAGTATATTTATTTTTTACTAAGCATTTATATTTAATGAATAAACAATAATGGGTTAAGATAGATAGAATTCCAAAAATTGCATTTTTGTGTGATTATAAACTGTTTGGGAAAATACAGTGAAATTTTCTAATACCTAAAAAATATAAAATACCTCATATTAACTTAGAAGACATTTATTTTTTTTAAAGTTAACACATAGGGGAGAATGGGCAGGGAAGACTCAGCTCTTGAGTGGATAGACTAAATATTGTAATAAGACAACAGAGGTAAAATATAGTTTATATTCAATATATGCTATAGTCATCTTTAGATATATAGAATTTGAAAGTCAAGAATAGCAAAGAAAATATTGTTTTAAAAAAAAAATAAGTTTATCCAGAAATGTATTACCAAGTATATTTGATCAAAATGGAAAAGTAGGTTGCATTAATTGCTATGATAACCTCATAAAAATTAATAACACAATAATGGGAGAAAATCCCATTTGCTATTTCTTTTAAACAATAGATTTACAGTATTGAAAATATGTATCTTTGCTTGTGCTGTATAGAATTAAATGCAATAAATTTCAGATGGGTCATAGCCCTGTTTAAAAAGTTTAGAAGAATACATTTTTGGCCCATTTTCCTTTCAGTCTTGATGGAGGAGATAAACTCCTGGGTATTTTTTCAAAATAAGATACCATCAAAATAAGATTACTGTAAAAATAAAAAGGTTTTAGTCTACTAGTATACATCAATGGAATTAAGATAATAGGGAAAAAATGACATATTTAAATGTTAAAAGTTTATTACCCAAAATACTTGAAGTATTGATTCAACTTGATGGTTAATGGCAGAAATAAGTACAGAAATTTTAACAATAAAGAGAATGTACACCTCCATTATCAATTAAAGAAATGTAACGATATAATTGTGAAGCTTGCAATGCTTACATGACTTCTAGAAAATAAAAAAAAATTACATATTGTTACATAAGTAAAAACATAAGAAAATAAATTATATATTTTGTTTAAGGCAAATATGGTAATGTAAAATGGGTATATCCTTTTTTAAAAAATATATTTTATAGATTTTTTACAAAGAGGAAGGGAGAGGGAGAGAGAGAAACATCAATGAGAGAGAAACATGGATCAGCTGCCTCCTGCACACCTCCTAATGGGGATGTGCCTACAACCAAGGTACATACCCTTAACTGGAATTGAACCTGGGACCCTTGAGTCCGCAGACCGACGCTCTATCCACTGAGCCAAACCAGTTAGAGCGGGTATATCCTTTTTTGCTCCATTTTATGAACAGAACTTAACTTAAAAGTATATATATAATTTGTGCAAGTGGGTTCATAAAAGTTCTATATGTAATAAAAAGGGAAGTTGTTTACATTATTTTAGAAGAAAAATAATAGTTTAATTTTTTCTCCTTCAAGAAACAAGGTCCAACTAATCCAATGCTATTTCATCTTGTTCGAGATGTCAAGCAGGTAAGAGACTTTTTTTCCAAAGAAAATGTTATTAAAAAAGTTATACTTAATCTGTTTCCAAAAATCATTTAAATACACCTTAAAAGTAGCAATAAAATGACATTTTTAGAACAAAATAAAATAAGTACTAAATATGTAATGACAGAAGTAAAGATTTTGCATGATACATCAGAAATCAAGAAAAAGAAAGTTTATGAAATTATGACCAAGTTTCCTGAGCTTCTAATCATCCTAAAGTGTGGTGAACTTCATAATGCTCATTGGTTCGTAAAGGAAGATAATTGATAGGATGAATGTATCTTTTTCTCCGTGTTCAGAAGAAATTCGTTCCCAGGGCATGTAAAGGACATTGAACAAGGACATTGAGGGAATCACTGGGTTATGATCATTAATGGCAGATTTTTGTCAATAAAAATGCTGAAAAGCATGCTCCTGTGCAAGTACACTCACTCCCTCTCTTTCACATACACCAAAAGGTGATGGGTTCAATTCATGGTCAGGGCACATACCTACGTTGTAGGTTTGATCTCTGGTCAGAGCTCGTACAGGAGGCAACTGACAAATGTTCCCCTCCCCTCCCCTCCCCTCCAAAGAAAAAAATATTCTTGGTGAGGATTTTAAAAAAGAATAATAAAAGTTTTGAATATTGAAAAATAAAATCTGTTTAAATTATTGGTATCCAATAGTTTTTAATTTTTCTTGGTGAAAAAGTATTCATTTAATTAATTGAAATATTTTTAAGTTTCTGAACTAAAACACTTGTTTCTAGAATTCTTCATTCAAACATTTACTTGCTGTTAAGTGTGAATATACTATTAAAAAGCTGAAAAATTAAGAGATGTAATTTCCTGTTTTATAACTTATTTAATACTCAACTAGGCCTATCCCATATGAAGAACCTAGACTTTATTATACTTAAAGTAACATTTCATTTTTGTGTGTGCTTTTCTTTATAGCTTGATTGAAAAGTATTTCATTGCCATAATAGTCACCCATTTAAAGTGTATATAGTTCAGTGGCTTTTATTATATTCTCACCATTGTGACACCATCACCACAGTCTAATTTAAAAGTATTTAAAATACCCCCAAGAATTCTGCTCCTGTTTAAGGCAACTGTTAATCTACTTCCTTGCTCTATGGATTTGCTTCTTCTGGACATTTCACATTAATTTTTTGTTGTTTGAATACTTAAAACTTTTTTTTTCTTTTCCCAGAAAGCTTGAGTCATGGGAGAGACCTTTAGTCCAGGGGTGGTTTTAGAACACATCTGCATTCTGATTGACTTACATGGGCTAGAAGAAAGAACTGCAGTTGTTAATTCTTTTTTTTTTATATCAGTGGCCCAATTTTTTTTTTAAATCCTAACGTAAAGGCAGAAATTGAGTATTTTCTGACTCAAATTATAAGTTGAGTTTTGTACAAGTTATTTATATAGTTTCACATTACTTAATTTAAATATTTCCCATTCAAGTGGACTCATACCATAATGGTATTTGTTATATTTTTAAAAACTAAACATCATACATAATATTCTTAATCATAAAGCATATTTTGAGGTTTTAGATATAAAAATAACCTCATATTTAAAATGAACATTTTTAAAATAATTTTTAAATAGTAGGTTTTAAAAATATAGATATCTAGAATTAAAAACTTCACAGATAAAACCAAGATGTAAAAAAGTATAAGAATTTTTAAAAGTACTAAATTCATGAAATTATAATTAGGGAAATGGAAAGAATAATGATGGTAAGAGGGTAGAATTGGTTAATATATGTAAGTCATCTGATGATTAAACACTTTTAAGATTATTTAATGGAATTAATCAAATGATTGATTCTGAAACAATCTTTCCAAACTCACAAGTGAATTATGTTCCAAAAGTTCATTTGTAAATTGATGCCCTGGGAAAATGAAGTTTCAGCTCTAAACAGGATTATAAGTAGTAGCTAAATTCTAGACAAGGCTATAAAATCTTGTGTAATCTGTAAAATAGCCATAAGATTTTGTTTAAACAGTACTTACAAGTAAGTATGGACTCACTAAGAAACATAGCATTATTTTTACAGGAAAATGATATTTATGATATGTGTTGTTACAGTGAAAATGGAATAGTTGGTTCTTAGAAGTTCCTTTGCCCCCACCTGTGAATTATTAGGGTGGTGGAGACCAAACTATCTCCTGTAAACCATACTTCTGTCCTGAACCACACCTTTTGAGACTTCAAACTTTATAATCCTCTTTCCTCTTATAAAAGGAAGAAGAGAAACAAGCTACTTCCTTCTCTTGTAAAGATAGTTGCTGGAAATCCCAGCTTTCTGTAACAAATAAATATTTGTCATTTTAGAGCATCACATGGAATTATTGAGAAATACTATCCTGTCTTTTTAAAACTAATGTTTTGTTTCCAGGGAAATCTTCCTCCAGGATATAAGATCACCCTAATTGATATAGGACTTGTTATTGAATATCTTATGGGAGGAACCTATAGATGCACCTATACTCGGAAACGTTTTCGATTAATATATAATAGTCTTGGTGGAAATAATCGGGTATGTAATATTTGGGGGGAAGTCTATATATTTGCTTTAAAATTAAATCATACACTTTAAAAGTTAAAAATTACTTACATTAGAATGGTTAAAGTAGCATTGTCTTAAAAATATGAGATTGTGCCCAGTGGTTGAGCTTTGACCTATCTGACCCAGGAGGTCATAGTTTGATTCCCAGAGCACATGCCCAGATTGCAGGCTCGATCCCTAGTAGGAGGCATGCAGGAGGTAGCCAATTGGTGATTCTCTTTCATTGTTGATGTTTCTGTCTCCCTCTCCCTTCCTCTCATTGAAATCAATAAAAACATATTTTTTTAAAAATGAGATTTTTCAGCTAGGTATTTTGAAACTTTTTATAATTGATATCCTAACCAAATCATATTTTTCATGTGTGTGTATGAATACATTTATACATAATATAAACTGATTCTTGAATTTTTAAAAGCATATCAGCATATTTAAATCTATAAAAACTAATAAGCTTTCATTTTCAGAGGTCTGGCCGAAATACCTCAAGTGGCACTC
This sequence comes from Plecotus auritus, assembly GCF_963455305.1. Classification (NCBI taxonomy): domain Eukaryota; kingdom Metazoa; phylum Chordata; class Mammalia; order Chiroptera; family Vespertilionidae; genus Plecotus; species Plecotus auritus. The sequence continues at coordinate 63,611,699 of NC_137770.1, forward strand.
CTCAGTTGCGAAAGAGTCATGAATCTTTCGGCAATAGGGCAGACAAAAAGGAAAAAACAAGACATAATCATTTCATTAAAACAGCGCAGCCCTACCGACCAAAGGTATTTTTATTTAAATATTACACTTCTAAATTACTGAGTATTAGGAAATAAAAAACTACTTGTTTTAGTAAGAGTTGTCTTTTGTTTTTAGATATATCTTTGATTCTTCATTTTCCCATATAAAAAAAGATACCCATTGTGAATTGATTATATAACAACCCAATTTTTTTAAACAATGTTTTGATAAGCACTTAACTGCCTCCTTTTATTCCATTTTTACCTAACAACATGTAAGACAAAGGTGTTGCTGAAACTTCTTTTAAAAAAAAATTTATTGATTGATTTGTGAGAGAGAAGAAAGGAGAGAGAGAGGAGAAATATGCATTCATTATTGGTTCTTGTATTTGCCCTTACCAGGGATCCAACTTGCAACCTTGGCATATTGGGACCATGATCTAACCAGCTATGCTAACCAGCCAGGATTGAAACTTCTTTTTCATTAAAATTGTGTTTTATGGACCTGGCCAGTGGCTCAGTTGGTTGGAGCATCATCCTGTACAGCAAAAGGTTGCAGGTTTGATTCCCTGTTGGGGCAAGTACGGGAGGAAACTGATTGATATTTCTTTATCTTTCTCTCAAATCAATAAAACCATATCCTCAGGTGAGGATTAAAGAAAACATATTCCAAAATAAAATAAAATTGTCTTTTATCAAGTATTAGTTGACATATATAGTCCCTTTAATTTCGAGAAACTTTGTTATAAAAGCATTTTTTTGGAAATGCCATTTTTATAAAATGAATTTTGAGCTGTAATAAAAATCAAGTATATAAAATTGATACAGTTTAATTTGTACAGTTATATGAAGTTCAAGAATACCATAAAAGAGATTTTATAAAAATTTCCACATGAATGTCATGGCCTTTTTATAATGAGCTTTATAACATTTTTTCCTTGAAGATTGATACAGCTTTGGAAGAAGGAAAGAAGAAAAGAACCAAAGATGAAATTGTAGATATTGATGATCCAGAAACCAAGCGCTTTCCTTATCCACTTAATGAACTGTTAATTTGGGCTTGCCTTATGAAGAGGCAGGTCATGGCCCGATTTTTGTGGCAGCATGGTGAAGAATCAATGGCTAAAGCATTAGTTGCCTGTAAAATCTATCGTTCAATGGCCTATGAAGCAAAGCAGAGTGACCTGGTTGATGATACTTCAGAAGAATTGAAACAGTATTCCAAGTAAGTTATATTTTATGACTTGGAACATTTAAAAAATACAAAATAGACCATGTTTAGGTGAAGATTATAATATCATGGACTAAATGGGGGTATTTGTATTTTTAAAAATTTAGAAAGAAACTTTGCTACCTATGCATATGCTAAAGAAGTTACTACTTTGTTTGCATTTCAAGTTAAATAATTCAAGAAAGAAGAAATGCCAGAAGTTAGTTTAATAATTGGACATACTAATAATTAGGTTAGGAAAAGTTCCACTTGGAATGGTGAGAAAAGGAAGGAAGAAAGCAAGGTTTAAGCTGTGTACTAAGGAGATGAGTTCAACTGGAAAGGCATTCTAGATGGTGGAACTACATTTATAGGAGAATGCAACATTTCACAGAAGTTTACATTTACTTAGGGCACTAATGGAATAGTAGGCTGGAAAGGTAGTTTCTAGGAAGCTTTATTATAGAGAATAGGACCTCTCTCTCCCAAAATAGGTTGACTTTAGAAAAGGGTTAACAGTTACTACTGAAAGTAACTCAAGCAGGGATCTGATGATTACTTATTGGAGATTTAAGTTTTAGGTGTTTTTCATGATTAGGTTAGTCTGTATTCACATTGCTTTCTACTAGGTACTAACCCTTTTCTAGGTTTGAAATAACTATATAGAAAAATTTTAACTGAACATTGTTAGTTTGGGTTTCCTATAGGACCAGGGGAAAGTGCTCTGGAGTCACTTTTTTTTTAATCCTCACCTGAGAATATGTTTTTCATTAATTTTAGAGAGAAAGGAAGGGAGAGGGAGAGAAACATTGATTAGTTGCCTCCTAAATGCACTCCAAACAGGCATGGAATCCATGGTATGTGCCCTGATCAGGAATCAAACCCACAACTCTTTGGTGCATAGGACATATTCCAACCAACTGAGCCACACCAGCCAGGGTTGGAGTCACCTTTTCAGTCTTTTTTTTATATATTTTTATTGATTTCAGAGAGGAAGGGAGAGGGAGAGAGATAGAAACACCAATGATGAGAGAGAATCATTGATTGGCTGCCTTCTGTATGCCCCACACTAGGGATTGAGCCCGCAACCCAATCATGTGCCCTTGATTGGAATCGAACCTGGGACCCTTCAGTCCGCAGACTGACGCTCTATACACCGAGCCAAACCAGCTAGGGCTTCAGTCTTATTTTTAATGTGACATATTTTAAATACTTCGTGATTTCCACATAGTAGTAGGTATCAGAAAATATAGAGCTACCATCATTCTATTGCCTTACAATTCCCTATTTTTTTTTATTGTTTGTGTTGTATGTGTGTGAAAATATTAAAAACTAGAACATGTTATGAATTAATGTAAGAATAGTGGTTTAAAACTATAATTTGGTAAACTGAGTATGTTTTGCTCTGATCTTTTGATAGTGATTTTGGTCAACTAGCAGTTGAATTACTAGAACAATCCTTCAGACAAGATGAAACCATGGCTATGAAATTGCTCACTTATGAACTGAAAAACTGGAGTAATTCCACCTGCCTTAAATTAGCAGTTTCTTCAAGACTAAGGCCTTTTGTAGCCCACACCTGTACACAAATGTTGTTATCTGATATGTGGATGGGAAGGCTGAATATGAGGAAAAATTCCTGGTACAAGGTATGCCTTAGAAAAAAATTGATATAAAGGGTGTGATTAGATTAAAAGAGCAGGGGGTGGAGTGGGATTCGCCCAGATGTATAGTAAAAATGCTTTTATTTATTAGGGTGATGGGGGTGGTGGTGTTGGCATTGTATACAGAGTGACATGTAGTGTCCTTTTTCCTCCTATTGTTCATTCTAAATCCTTTTCAGGTGTGGTGTTGAGTGATTGTTGCCTCCATCTGAGCCAGAAGTATGAGGCCAACAAATGAAAGTATGGCATTTATAGCCATGAGCAGCCATGAACAATGATTCCTAAATTCTAAAATTCAGGACCTATCTACTAACTTAATAATGTGTTACTTTCAATTTATTTGAAGTATATTGGATATGCCTGGTTTTTATGGTCAAAAATGTGGGCTGGTACTGTCAGTTTTATCATAATGAGAGATATTACTTTAAACTCCCTTTTTGTTATATCTTAAATAAGGTACAGAAATCTAGAAGGCAGAAATCAGGCAAGTAGTTTAATCATTAACTATTATAAGTAGATAACAAATACTAATCATCTGCTAAAAATAATGGTGAAAGATTAACCAGTAGAAACCCTGATACACAATTCTAATTTCTTTGTGCTTCATAACATAAAATTTTATAAATTATGCTTTTTTTTTTATGGAGGCACAAGCTGAGTAATCATGTGACATGGAACACTTGCAAAGAGATTTAGGATAAAATTAAGCACATAGTAACTTCATAAGACTTGAATTTTGTTTAAACAAATGTATTTTCTGAATAGATTGTAATTTGATTTTTTTAAAGGACAAGTCTTTAGTTATTAAATATTTTCTATACCCTCATATCATAATACTTAAATATTTTGTTACTCCTTAAACCATTCAACCTGGGCCTCTTTAAAAATAGTTGTAAGTAGAAATGAAGATAAGGTTTATTCTCTATATTACCAAGGGCAAAATGGCTGACTAATAGTAAGGATATTTAATATTTTTTTATTGCTTATATTATATTCTTGAAATATTATATTAATGTTAAAATATGAATTTATGTTTTTGAAATTTTTAGGTTATATTAAGCATCTTAGTTCCACCTACTATATTAATGCTCGAATATAAAACTAAGGCTGAAATGTCTCATATTCCACAATCTCAAGATGCCCATCAAATGACAATGGAAGATAGTGAAAACAACTTTCAAAACATCACAGAAGAGATTCCTATGGTAAGGGGGAAAAATTTTTTTAAGTGACTATAAATTTGTGAATAAATGTGTATATTTATGAGTGTCATTTTATTTTAGGAAGTATTTAAAGAAATAAGAATATTGGACAGCAATGAAGGAAAGAATGAAATGGAGATACAAATAAAATCAAAAAAGCTTCCAATCACACGAAAGTTTTATGCCTTTTATCATGCACCAATTGTGAAATTCTGGTTTAACACGGTATGTTTTTAAATTGTATGAACATAATGATTTTAAAAGATAGGCTTAGTGGTCTAGAGTCCATACTGATCTTGATGTAAATTAATAACTGAAAAGCCATTTTCTATTTAAAAGAGCAATAAGTTCAAATTAGTTTTATCCAAACAGCTGTCATATAGAATGATAAAAAAATTAACACATCTTTGTTCTAATTGGAACTAGTTCTGACTGGAACCAGAAACTTACTAAACAAATATGTGGTAACTATATGCCTTTGTAAGTGGGTAACAGATACTAATCATCTACCAAAAAAATTGGTCAAGATTAATCAAAAGAAACTCTAATACACAATTATAACTGCTTTGTGTTTTAGGATTTTTGCAGATAATGTTAAAATTTTGGAAATAAGCCTTTCTTGCAGTATTAATTGATGTTGAAAAGTAATCTAGATAATTCATATAGTTTTATTCATAATCAGCTTTTCTCTTGATTTATGGAGGAATGGATTTTACTGATGAACATGTATGTCCATAGAGGGATAGTCTCATCTGAAGAAACACATGAGACTAACCAGGGATGAGCAAAGGAGTTTTTACTTTCCTACCCAGAAAAACTCAAGCTTTTTTTGCTTTGCTTTGTTTTTAAATTAAATATTTTTTCCATTGACCTTTTTTTTTTTTTAGGGAGAGAGAGAGAAAAAAAAACATTGATGTGAGAGTGGAACATTGATCAGCTGCCTCTCCTGCATACCCTCTAACTGGGATCAAGCCCGAAATCTGGGCATGTGCCCTGACCGGAAATCGAACCAGCAACCTTTTGGTGTAGGGGACGACCACCAAATAGCTGAGCCACACTGGCTATGGCTTAAGTTGTTTTTATTTTATTGTTATTTTTGTTGTTCTTCACTTTTATTATCAGACTTTAAGAATTGCGAAAGTATACAAATAGCTTTGTGCTAAGATGAACATTTGAGAATTTATTCCTTCAAGCATTGCTTTCCCAACGACACACATGCCTATTAACGTAAGACTAATTGATCACGTTTCCATTTCAATATGGAAATTTTCTTGCTTCATCTTGTTCAGGTGTTCAAATTGCACATTTGAATTACCTAACACAGTGGTCGGCAAACTGTGGCTCGTGAGCCACATGCGGCTCTTTGGCCCCTTGAGTGTGGCTCTTCCACAAAATACCACGTGCGGGTGCACACGTACAGTGCAATTGAAACTTCGTGGCCCATGCGCAGAAGTCGGTTTTTGGTTCTCAAAAGAAATTTCAATCGTTGTACTATTGATATTTGGCTCTGTTGTCTAATGAGTTTGCCGACCACTGAGCTAACATAATCCCCAAATTCTGTCCCCACTAATGGAAATAATGTAGGTATCTTAGTTTGCATTCATGTGAAGGACTGTTTAAAATGAACAACCCAGGTGGCTGCAGGAATTTTTCTTTTCTTTATTGCAGTTTACTTCCCTACCCTGCCCGTAGCTTAAAATCATGATGTGGCTTATTTTAAGACTGGTAGAGATGATTCTTAGCCACAGTTGTTCAAGGGTCGATGAATCTGGGTTTTCCTCTGAAATGAAATGATTATTTAGATGTATTATACATAGACTGTATCACCTCCCTATAATTTTTTTTTTTAAGAATATCAAAAGTGGAATTTTTCCTTTCCTAGAGCAAATACTTCTCATATTGGTTTCCATTTCTTGGGATTTCAACCTCGGTGACTAGGAGCTAGTTGTCTTTCCTAGGACTACTATGTTGTTCGCAGAGGGAAGAAACAGGCAGTGTGTGTTTCTTGATGATGACAGTGAAGTTCTTTAGTAAACTTAATATATTATGATGCTTTAGGTATATTATAAGTTAAATAGAATTATGTAGGCTAAGCTGAGAACATAAACCTTGGTATTATAAAATTCTTCCTATGGGAAGTACTAAAAAGCCAACAAAGTTTTAGAACAACACATTTATACTCTGGAGATCATTTATATTTTGATTAATAAATGCAATGTCTGAACTGAAGAAGAATTACTTCTAAAACTATTTTAATGATTAAAGCTGGGTGGTAGTTCATAAGCATTCCTTTAGTTTCTTTTTTTGTGTATGCTTGAAAATTTTCAGAGTAAAATATTTTGTAATTAATTTTATTCATATCTTGTGTTTTTTTATTAGTTGGCTTACTTAGGATTTCTGATGCTTTATACATTTGTGGTTCTTGTACAAATGGAACAATTACCTTCAGTTCAAGAATGGATTGTTATTGCTTATATTTTTACCTATGCTATTGAGAAAGTCCGTGCGGTATGTCTTTAGTTTTTCCTACCAGTAACTTACTGTATATATGGAGAATGTTTTGTTTTGGGAATGTATATGGGTACGTGTATGATAATTTAAGTGATGACTTTATAGGAGAGTGACTTTATAGTGGACCATGTTTATTTTTGCTGTTATAAAAATCATGGCAAAAGAATAGAGATCCTGCCCTGGCCAGGTCGCTCAGTTGGTTAGAACATTGTCCCCATACACCAAGGTTGTGGGTTCAATCTCCCATCAAGGCAAGAATCAGCCAATGAATGCATAACTAGGTGGAAGAACAAATTCATGTTTCTCTCTCAAAATCAATAAATTTAAGAAATCTATATATATAAAAGGCTAAGTGACAGTCCAACCAGCCGGGAGGTATGACGCACACTGACCACCAGGGGGCAGACACTCTGCCCAAGCTGCCGAGCTGTGGTAACTTGACAGCAGCGGTTCTCAGGTGACGCACCACAGAACCAGAGAGGAGGGAGCCCGATTCTGGTGGTGCTTCACCTGAGAACCGCCCTCGCAATGTGCAACCCCTCGGGATATTGGAGAGCTGGTTTTGGCCCGATCCCTGTAGGCCAAGCCGAGGGACCCCACCTGCTGGAGGGACCCTCGCTTACTCCACAGACACCCTTCGAGCTACGGCGCTGCCTTAGGTGCAGCCGGTTGGGGAGGGACCATGGGAGGTTGGCTCCAGGGCATGTCTGGCCCATCTCGCCCAGTCCCACCCAACCGGCCACCCTCTAATTTAATTTCCTTTCAATGTGCATGAATTGATGCACCGGGGCACTAGTTACTTATAAAAGAATAGAGATCAGTGTGTTGTTTGTCACAAATTCCAGACAATGATTTGTCTCAGGAACATAACCTAGATCTGTTTTTGCTTATATATTTTCTGAACATATATATTTACTCTCTCTGCCACTCTTTAAAAAGTATTAATTATACATATAGCCAGTCAGTTATATATAGGTTATATATAGGTATGTAAGTTAGATATAGGTTCTTATCTTGCACTGCCCTCTTAAGTGTACTCTATTGCCCATTGAATTGTCATACAGATTTAGATCCTATGTCTATAAGAGTTTTAAATTTAAATTGTAAATTTTTAATATCTTGATATGGAGGGGAAATGCCTTTATACTTTCAATTCAAACTAGTAACTACGTAAGTTGTTTTGTAACACATTTACGTAATAATTTCTGAATTATTTTATGTCTCTGCTTACATTTAGAGAATACATGAAATTGCAAAAATAAATAAAAGGCATTGTACTGCCCTACCACTTGAGTACCATAGGAATTTATCTTATTAAATAACTTACTATGCATTTTAAATTTCTCTTAAGTACTATGATTTATATGTTTATGAAATCTGTTGTTTTACCAACTTGTTTGAAGAAATTAGGTTGTTAAATGATAAAAACAAGTTCCAAAGAATTCTTCTAAACATCCTATATAATAAAAGCCTAATATGCTAAGTGTCCTGTCAGCCAGTTGGCCGTTCAACCAATCAAAGCGTTAATATGCTAATGATACGCTAAGGCCACTCAGCTACTCGCTATGATATGCACTGACCATGAGGGTGCACAGTTGACCAGTCACTATGATGTGCACTGACCAACAGGGGGCAGACACTCCAACCAGTAGGTTAGCTTGCTGCTGGGGTCCGGCCAATTGGGACTGAGCGAGACAGGCCGGACACACCCTGGAGCCCTCCCACAATCCCTCCCCAGCTGTCCAACCTCGCGCGTCCCTCCCCAGCTCCGATTGTGCACTGACTGGTGGGGTCCCTCGGCCTGGCCTGTGCCCTCTTGCAATCTGGGACCCTTCAGGGGATGTCGGAAGAGCCGGTTTCTGCCCAATCCCGCAGGCTCGGCCGAGGGACCCCTCTGGTACACAAATTCGTGCACCGGGCCTCTAGTATATTCATAAAACATTTCTACAAGAATTCATTAGATAGTACATGCATACCTTGGAGATATGATTCCAGCCCACTCTAATAAAGCAAGTCTGTCACTAAAACAAGTCATAATCTTTTTGCTGGTGAGGGGTCTTGCCCTCAATTTGTGAAACAGGCAACACCTCTAAAGCCAGTAAAGCAAAGTACAGTGAAATGAGCTATGCCTGTAATAAAAGTAGTTGTCTCTAATGGAGAAAGAACTTAATTGGCTAAGGCAGAAAAGTGGAAGGGAGACTTTTCAGTATTTACTTTATGATACATTATGATTTTGAAGATGTAAATTTGTTACCATTTCACACAAATTTTTTTTTAATTTTCATATTCAGGAAAGAAATAAGTACAGCTACTTAAACCATAGAGTTGTTTACTTTCTGCAAATAAAGTGCCTTTGGAACATCTTACCAGGATATCCTAGTGTTATTTCATTGAAGAAAAAAATAACTTCAAAGGCATCTCACATTCCAATTTAGAGAACTGTGGTCTAGTCCAAGATTTCAGCATCTTATTTAATCGAGCAAGTCATTTGTAGTGGTTGTTTTATGTGGGTTTTTTCCTATATACAAAATGAGGATAAGAAGTATCTGTCTCTGATATCTTACTGAATTGTTTTGGTGATCAAATGCATCATCAAATGCCAAGAAAATAAAAAATATTTTGAAATACCAAAAGATATGTAAAAATCTACTGTAATGTTATAAATGAATGTTGTTATATGTTTTAATAGGAAGAAACTGATTAAACTTTTTTTTTCACCTTTAGATCTTTATGTCTGAAGCTGGAAAAATAAGCCAGAAGATTAAAGTGTGGTTTAGTGATTACTTCAATATCAGTGATACAATTGCCATAATTTCTTTCTTCATTGGATTTGGACTAAGATATGGAGCAAAGGGGAACTTTGAGAATGCATATGATAATCATGTTTTTGTGGCTGGAAGATTAATTTACTGTCTTAACATAATATTTTGGTATGTGCGTTTGCTAGATTTTCTAGCTGTAAATCAACAGGCAGGACCTTATGTAATGATGATTGGAAAAATGGTAAGTTGAGAGGTATCTGATCATATCAGTTTATCAATGTTGTTTCTTAAAATCATGAAAACGTTAACAGCTTTACTTGAACCAGAGAATGTTGTTTCATGTGTATTTGCTTTGTACTCCAAATCAACCATTCCTAAGGGTATTAACTTTTGAAGATAATATTTTTATGTATATTGTTGAGGGTATGGGAACACATTTTATTTATTTTGAAATGCTTTAATTTTTAAATGCTACTTGCTATGGAATATTTGAAATTAGAATGAAAGACAAGAATTTGTTATTTCCGATCTGAATTTCTTTTTATCCTTATTGTTGTTACCCTAAACCAGGGGTGGGGAACCTTTTTTCTGGATATTTATGACATCATTCAAGGCCCATACAAAATTATCAACTTAAAAATTAGCCTGCTTAAAAATATGGTGAGATGTTTAATTAACTCACCCCTAATTTCTTGACAGGACCAGACCAAATGATTTTGCTGGCCTTGTGTGGTCCACGGGCCAGATGTTCTCCACTCCTGCCCTAAACCAATCTATCTTCTTCTTGTACCTCTAGCAGTGTAGTAATCTGTTTACTCACAACCACTCTGGTTTATCTTCAATCTACATTATAGCTGGAGTAATTGTTTCAAAATATAAATCTGAATATGTCACTTCCCTTTCTTAAAAAATCTTTTAATGGTTTAGCATTGCTCTTAGAGATCAATATGCTTAGTGAAACTCATAAGCCCTACCCAGTTTGCTTTTCTTTCTATCTCTGCTCTATTCAGACAGGTCTTCCTATATGTTCTTTAATATAGCCCCTATCAGAGTACCATAGCTCATATTCTTTCTTCCTGGAGTGATCACCCTCATCTACACGCATACCCTTATACTTTTTGACTAATTAACTTAGGTTTATACTTTAGTTCTCAGCTGCAAACTTGATTTTTTTTTTTCCAGGGGAGCCTTTTTGATTTCTTCCAGCTGGATCATGTTTATTTACTGTATAGTTTTATGGGACCCTTGTTTCTTTCCTTCAGAACATTAATGTCTAACTGTATTTTAAATCCTAATCTTATTGGATTATTTATATTTTCCTCTAGTCTATAAACTCTTTGGAGTAGGAACTTTGATTTGGGTCACCTTTATATCTCTAGAACTTACCACAGTGCCTGTCACATAGTAGGTTCTCCATAATAAGTAGTTGTTGGTTGGGTGGATAAAGCCATTACAAATAGAAAAAACACAAAACATAACAATGCTTAACATTCATTTTAATAGGTTGATTCTTAAAATTTTTTCTTATATGAAATTATAAATTTAATTATTACCAAGTAGTTTTTAATGTTTCTTATATTCTCACTGATATGTAAGAAATGCAATAAGTATTAGGATATTGCCTCTGAACTTTGTGAAACCATGTCTCTTTTTTGACTTTACGAGTACTATAGTTGTTTTTAATAATTGTGTAATCTAGCTTGAGGAGCCTGTCCTACTTAAAGTATTTAGAAAATCATGAAATGTTAGTAAGCTATCAGTGAGGCCTATTGATTAAAATAATGGGTAGGGAATATAGGGATTCATGGAAAGAGATTAATCTGTGAAGGCATTTAACAAACCAAGGGATGTGAGCTATTCTTTGAAAGCTTAAGAGAAGATATGAGTAAAAAAGAATATCCTGACTGGAGCTTCTTTTATGACTAGAGGTCAGTGCATGAAATTCACGCACTGGTAGGGTCCCTAGTGCTGCCCGGGCCTCCCTCCGTTCCCCCGGCCGGTCCCGCCCCTGGCAGAACTCCTGGATGAACTCTTGGTCCAGGGGACAATTTGCATACTATGCTTTTATATAGGATAAGGAGTAGTTAGCAGTCAAATTGAATAGACAGGGTATAGCCTAAATTATATAGAAGACTAAAAATTGGGACTTTCGAGGAGGAAATATTGGGGAAATCATTGAAGAGTCCTATCCTTTGCCCCCACTTGACTTCTTTTCCATAAAAGGAAAAAGTTTACATTTCTTTGTCTTTCCTTATCATTTTGGAGTAACTTTTCAATGTATCGATGTTGAAAGCAACTAGTCAGATTGTTCATTATGATGATTTTCAACAAGTGAGTCAGTCCAAAAAAGTCTCACAAGTGTTTCTCATTCTCAGCTCCAAGCTACCACATAATCCCATTATTAATGTACTTTGCAAGATAATGCCAGCTAAACAAATACTATTATAGTTTATGTCTTTAGTTACTTCTTTCCTCCTGTCTTTATGGATCCAGGCTAGTTTTAAGAGTTACGTCTAGATCAGTGGTCGGCAAACTCATTAGTCAACAGGGCCAAACATCAACTGTACAACGATTGCAATTTCTTTTGAGAGCCAAATTTTTTTCTAACTTCTAACGCCACTTCTTCAAAATAGACTCGCCCAGGCCGTGGTATTTTGTGGAAGAGCCACACTCAAGGGGCCAAAGAGCTGCATGTGGCTCGCGAGCCGCAGTTTGCCGACCACGGGTCTAGATCATCTATTCTTTTCCTGATGTAGTATGCCCAATTTTTTGCTCTTTCCCATAGGGTTAACCATCTGGCAGTTTTTGTTTTTTTTTAAACGTAGATGTTAGGTTTAATGTGCAATTCTTTTTTGTTTGTTTGTTTTTTTGTTATCCTTACCAGAGTATGTTTTTATTGATTTTTAGAGAGAGAGCGAAGGAACGGGGGAGGGAGTGAGGAGGGGGAGAGAGAGAAAGAAAGAAACATTGATTGATTGCCTCCCGTACACATTGCCCTGACCTAGGTTCAAGCCCACAACCATTTTTGTGTATAGGACAATGTTCCAAATAACCGAATCACCTGGCCAGGGCTAATGTGCAGTTCTTTATGCACTGAACTGAACAATCTAAAATGTATTGGCCTATTATCATAAATATTTTCAGTGGTAAAAAACGCAGACTCTATTCCACTATTAACAGTTTGATATATGTATACCTTTTCACCCTTCGTGACATGTATTTGAATACATGTGTTTATTTATGTCAGACTTCACACATATAAATGTATATATTAGTTTTATCAAAATGGGCCTATAAAATGTATGCTATTTCTCAATTCTTTTAAAATATCTGCCCCCTTTTATCCTATATAATAAAAGCCTAATACGCAAATTGACCGAACGGCGTAACGACCACTCGCTATGATGTGCACTGACCACCAGGGGGCAGGTGCTCAACACAGGAGCTGCTCCCAGCCTGCAGTCCCCAGGCCAGCCAAGGCAGGTGCCAGCGGGGACACCCCCCCCCCCCCCGATTGTCCTGCTGATGACTCCACAGATTGGGCCTAATTGCCAGTCAGGCCTAGGGACCCTACCCATACATGAATTTCGTGCACTGGATCTCTAATCCTATATAAGAAAAGGCTAAAATGTAAATCGACCAAACGGCAGAATGACTGGTCACTCTGATATGTACTGACCACCAGGGGGCAGATGCTCAACACAGGAGCTGCCCCCTGGTGGTCAGTGCACTCCCACAGGGGGAGCACCGCTCAGCCAGAAGCTGGGCTCATGGCTGGCGAGCACAGTGGCGGTGGCAGGAGCCTCTCCCACCTCTGCGGCAGCACTAAGGATGTCCAGCTGATGGCTTGGGCCTGCAGAGCGGGTCCAAACCATCAGTTGGACATCCCCAAGGGCTCCCGGACTGCGAGAGGGCACAGCCAGGCTGAGGGACACCCCCACACACACACCCTGAGTGCATGAATTTCATGCACCGGGCCTCTAGTTAAATATAAAAATCTATTTCTAGAGTTTCTGAAACCCTTTTTCTTAATCTTGTTTCTAAATTAATCTTCCAAGTAACTAGACTAGGTTACAGGATTATCAGCGTTACTTTACATAATGAAAACAAGATTTTTAAGTTTTCTAAATATAAAGTTATATTATATTTGCTTTTTCATACTACATTTTCCTCAAGGATAACGTCCTATTCTCCCCAGTTAAGAATTACTGGTTTATGCCCAGCCGGTGTTGCTCAGTGGTTGAGCGTCAACCCAGGAACCAGGAGGTAGCTGGTTCAATTCCTGATCAGGGCACGTGCCTGGGTTATGGGCACGATCCCCAGTGGCAGGGGGGCACGTAGGAGGCAGCTGATCCATATTCTCATCAATGTTTCCCTCTTCCTTCTCCTCTCTAAAAATCAATAAAAACATTTTTTAAAAAAGAATTGCTGGTTTATGCTCTGGCTGATATTGGTCAGTGGTTAGAGCATTGGCCCACATACCCAAGGGTTTCGGGTTCAATTCCCAGTCAAGGGCATGTACCTGGGTTGTGGGTTGAATCCTAGCCCTTGTTGGGCAAGTGAAGAAGGCAACCTCTCTTTCGCTCTCTCCCCTCCTTCCCGTTCTTCCTACCCTTCCTCCTTCTCCCTCCCTTCATCCCTCCCTTCCACTCTCTCTAGGAATCAATGAAAAAAAAATCCTCAGGTGAGGATTAACAACAACAAAAAATCAGAATTACTGGTTTACTATTTATCACATCAAAGAAGTACTTATTATTCATTCATTTGCTGTTCATAAAGTATTTCCAGGAAATGTTGGGGAATTAAGGCTTTAGGGAAAGAATTGGTTTTAGCCTAATATTTAATATGTAAGGGTCTCCAGTTCTCATTGCCAGATTATTTAGTGACTTAATGCTATTGGGATAGGTCAGTGGTAAAGTACAGTAAATGGGAGGTGTAGGAAGCACAGAAGTGGACAGCCATAATAAAAGATGGCGTTGGGAAAAGTAGAGGAAGCTAAAAGTTAAGTGGAACTATCTGGATTTCTTTCCAAATCTTGCCTCTAATGTACTCCAAATGCTCCTGCCAATTTTTTCATCTCAGCTTTCTTTATCCATGATCTTTAGATCCACCTTCCATCAGGATTATGTCTTCTATTCAGCTAGTACAGAAAAATACGGTAACCTGTAGTGTGAACACTGTAGAGCTAGTAGCAAATTCTGTCATGAAGGTTTTCAAAAGACTGATACTTGAAAATAGTTTAGAAAACAGGTAGGAATTTTTCCTGATCAGGGAATTTGTTATCGGAGAAAATAGTGATGAAAAACTTGAAGATATAAGAGATTAAAATGGAAAAAAAATCTTGCCATAATAGACATTTTTAGTAGAGCTCATACTAATGAAAATTATATGATAAACAGTAAATGTCTCCTGTTCACTCCAACTAGAAATTATCAATTTAGAATAGGATATTCAAATATTTTAGTTAATTAAATTTAGATCAAGTATATTGAAGATTGTCAGATAGGCTTTATGTAAAAAGTTATGGTGGGGACTCTTGCCCCCTCCCCACATGGGAGTCTGTGCTTGTTTCAATAAATTTCCATCTTTTGCTAATAAAAAAAGGTTATGGCCCTCTAACCATGTGAGGACACAGCATGAAGTCTGTAACCCAGAAGAGTGCCCTTACCCAATCATGCTGGCACACTGATCTTGGACTTCCAGTCTCCAAAACAGAGAGATTCCAAAATGGCAGTGGAGTAAGTGGAAATTATACTGACACACTCCTTGGACCAAACTGGAATTACAAGTAAAATACAAAAATACCACCCTGAAAAGTCATCTGGAGCGAACCTTGATAATCAAAGATGGGAAGTGGAGACCACAAACGGGATTGCTGGTAGGAAGTGGAGGGGGAAAAGGGCTGGCTGGCTCCCACAGATAGCAGCTGAAGTTCAGGAGGGATATCTCAGCTGTGGGGGGTTCCCACTGAGAACTCTAAGGTCTAAACCCCAAACTGGGCTCCCCAACCCAGAATACCAGAACTGAGAAAGGTACCCACATAACATTTGGCTATGAAAGGCAGCAGGGTTGCTATCTTTAAGGGAGAGACAGCTGGAAATGCAGACACCCTCTTGAAGGGCCAACCCACAAAATTTCATGTGCAGCCACTCACCTGTGCTCCAGCAGAGGGTGGGCAGAGTGGACTGGAGCTGTGTGAGCAGAAGCCAGGGTTGGGGGCTCTGGAGTTAGAGCTCAGAAGGCAGACACCTCAGTTTCTCACACTGCCGAGAACATCTTTCTGCAGAAGACCTTTGTTATTCAGGTGGTCTTAGCCTGGGGAGAAGGAAGTTGCTCACCCTTTGGAGTTTCTGAGGCCCATAAGAGACTTAGAATGACAATAAGCCTGCAGGCAGAAGCCATTGCCCCACCCTATGGAAAAACCCTTGTCCCACCCTGTGGTTAATAACCTGAGGCAAATCAAGACATTATAATCAGACTGCAGGCAGAGGTGAGTCTCTGGAGGCTTTGAGTCTTTGCCCGATTTAATTCTGGGCCCAGGGCTAGGAAAAGCAGATCTTGGTGCATATCTTGGTCCTTTTCAAAGACACCAAGCTCCAGCCAAGGGAGCCACAAGCTGTGGATTGCTGATAGCTCCAAACAGGGTACTCAGGGCCAATCAGAAACAGCATCTGATACTGTGTGGCACTAGAGATAGGGAGGCTTAGCAGACACCTAACCCAAACAGGCAGCCAAAATGGGGAGACAAAAGCCCTAAAGGAAAACGAGAATTCTCCAGAAGAACTAAATTAAACGAAGGTAAGAAATTTATCAGACATACAGTTCAGAATAATGATGGCAAAGATACTCAACAGCATGAAAAAAATTAACAGTAACTATGAAGAATGACATAGCACTAATCAAGAATAATTTACAGGGATCCAGTAATATACAGGATTCCAAGAATCAAAACAATTTGGAATATGAGGAAGCAAAAAACACCCAAGCCGAAGAGCAAAAAGAGAAAGATAGTGTAAGGAGCCTCTGGGAAAACTTCAAGAATACCATATTCACATTATGGAAGTGCCAGAAAAAGCAAGCGAGCATTGATAACCTAGATATTGAAAACCTATTTGAAGAAATAATGACAGAAAACTTACCCAACTGGTGCAAGAAATAGACTTAGAAGTCTAGGAAGGGCAGAGTCCTAAACAAGAGGAACCCAAAGAGGCCCACACCAAGACACATCATAATTAAAATACCAAGTTTGAAAGACAACCTTAAAAACAGCAAAAGAAAAGCAGTTACCTACAAGAGAGCACCCATAAGACTGTCAGCTGATTTCTCAACAGAAACTTGGCAGGCCAGAAGGGAGTGGCAAGAAATATTCAAAGTGATGAATAGCAAGGACCTACAACCAAGATTACCCAGCAAAGCTATAATTTAGAATTGAAGGCCTTTATTTATTTTTTATAATTTCTTTATTGATTAAGGTATTGCATATGTGTCCTTCTTCCCCCATTACCCCCCACCTCCCATTCATGCCCCAACCCCCTGTGGTCTGTGTCTATTGATTAGGCTTATATGCATGCAAATAAGTGCTTTGGTTGATCTTTCCCCCTTACCCCCACTGTCCCCTACCTTCCCTGAGGTTTGACGTTGTGATAGATGTTTCTCTGTCTCTGGATCTATTTTTGTTCATCAGTTTATGTTGTTCATTATATTCCACAAATGAGTGAGATCATGTGATACTTATCTTTCTCTGAATGGCTTATTTCACTTAGCATAATGCTCTCCAGGTCCATTCATGCTGTTGCAAATGGTAAGCACTCCTTTTTTACCACAGCGTAGTATTCCATTGTGTACCACAGTTTTTTAATCCACTCATCTGCTGATGGGCACTTAGGCTGTTTCCAAATCTTAGCTATGGTGAATTGTGCTGCTATGAACATAGGGGTGCATATATCCTTTCTGATTGGTGTTTCTAGTTTCTTGGGATATATTCCTAGAAGTGGGATCACTGGATCAAATGGGAGTTCCATTTTTAGTTTTTTGAGGAAACTATACTGTTCTCCACAGTGGCTGCACCAGTCTTCATTCCCACCAGCAGTGCACAAGGGTTCCTTTTTCTCCGCATCCTCACCAGCACTTGTCATTTGTTGACTTGTTGATAATAGCAATTTTGACAGGTGTGAGATGGTACCGCATTGTTGTTTTGATTTGCATCTCTGATGATTAGTGACTTTGAGTAGGTTTTCATAAGTCTCTTGGCCTTCCTTCTGTCTTCTTTCGAAAAGTGTCTATTTAGATCAGTTGCCCATTTTTTGATTGGGTTGTTTATCTTCTTTTTGTTAAGCTGCATGAGTTCCCTGTAAATGTTGGAGATTAAACCCTTATCATTGATACCATAGAATTGAAGGTCTTTAGATGAAGTTTCACAGTCAAGAAAATGCTAAAGGGAGTTCATCACCAGCAAACCAGTATTAGATGAAATGTTGAAGGGTATTTAAGAAAGAAGAAGAAACAGATAAAAAATATGAGAAATAAAATGGTAATAAATATGTATCAACAATTGAATCTAAAAATCAAATGAACAAGAAATCTAATGAACAAAGTAAACTGATGAGTAAAATAGAACCAGAGGCATGGAAACATGGAACAGATTTTTGAATAGCAGAGGGCAGGGTGGAGGGCTGTTGGAAGAGATTAACCAAAGATCTATATGAACAGACACAGACACTAGGGTGGTGAAGGCCTGGGGCGGGGTGGGAACCAGGTGGAGGAAGCAGTTGGTGGGGGGGACAGGTAAGAGGGCCATCTGTAATACAAAAAGATTTTTTTTTAAATAAAAGTTATGAAATGCAGAGATCTCTGAAAGATCAGCTGTAGACCTTGAATTTATGGTAGTCAAGTACAGATTTGGGTGTTTTGACTTGGACTTTCAAAAAAATTACAGATGAATGTTTGGATCTCAAAGTATATCAAATGCCATGAATAATGTTTTGATGAATTATTTGCCTTTTAAAATCTTCTATCACAATATTTTGTTGATTGAGAACATGCATTCTCTCAGTTATCCTCTTACTGTTTTACAAATAAGAAAACGGAATCTTGGAGGGTATTAGGACTCTTTGATTGCAAGTCACAGACTATTAAAAAGAATTCTTATTGACAGATCTAACAGAATTTTAAAGATGAAGGATCGAGTCTAAATGATTATATATAAGTAAATATTTTACAATTACTCCTAGTCTAGACTCATTGTCCTCTTTATCTTTCCTGTTTTTTTGGTTCCATTTTTACTCTTACGATATATTTTTTTAAATATAGGAAAATGTTACAATAATTTTTAGGTTGATTTGCAATAATTGTTGCTTCACAGTAGATTAAAGTATAGATTTATTGTAAATATAGTCTCTTGATCTGTGTGGTGCTTCCCTCAGTAGATGATTATTTGTGGTAAATATTACGTATTGCTAGAATCAGACAACATTTACCTCTTTAGATGTAAATACTAAGCACTGTGCACCTCAATATGTAGATAGAAATTGAAGTTTTATTATAGAATTTAATTCTTTGAATCCTTAGTAATGATGCCAAAATTCACATTGTGATTTAATAAAAATTATTTTTCAGTGACTTATTAGGTGATATAGTTCAATTTGTCTCTTTTTTAATTTGTTGAAATTGCGAACTACCTAACTTGCAAGCGGAATTGTTAGCCAAATACTGGCCTCATTTATTTTTTCAACATCCATATTAATAATGTAGTTTGTAGTTTTGTTTTAGTTCCTACGAGGTTTTTATAGCCCAGGACCAGGCATCATGCTAGAGTTCAGTATGAATGAAAATGCTTGCTTTTCTTTTTTTTTTTCTTTTGGTGAAGTGGGCAAAGGACAGTTAGCAGAAGGAGTAGAAAAGAGTCTGCACCTTCAGTATAGAAACAGAGCAGTTTTCGGAAAGAGCACTTATGGAAATTGATTCCCTGAAATCTGTCCATGTGTCTAGACCAGTGGTCAGCAAACTCATTAGTCAACAGAGCCAAATATCAACATTACAACGATTGAAATTTCTTTTGAGAGCCGAAAACCGACTTCTGCGCATGGGCCACGAAGTTTCAATCGCACTGTACGTGCACACCCGCACATGGTATTTTGTGGAAGAGCCACACTCAAGGGGCCAAAGAGCTGCATGTGGCTTGCAAGCCACAGTTTGCCAACCACTGGTCTAGACCTTTACTCCAGATAGACTCCAATTAGAATCAGAAATCCGATACAGTTCATTATATAAAACTAGTAGCCCTGTGCACAAATCCGTGCGCCAGTAGCTCTCTGTGGGGCCTGGCCGCTCCGTACCTGCTGCCCAGAGGCTCTCCGCAGCCCAGAGGCCCATTTGCGCCCCGGCCTGGCCAGAGGCCCATCTGCGGCCGGGTGCGGAATGCTTGCCTTGTCGCTGGGATGACGACACCAGTGTTCTGCACCCTGGCCTGGCTGGAGGTCCATCTGCGCCACGGCCTGGCCAGAGGCCCTCTGTGGCCGGGGTAGAACGCTTGCCTTGTTGCCGCAGCAGGACTGAGAGGACTGGGCCCCGCCATCTTGTGGCTATGGGCACCGCCATCTTTGTGATGGAGTGTTGGTTAATTTGCATATTACCCTTTTATTAGATAGGATATCCATGACTTGCCTAGCTTCACAGATCAATTTTTACGTAATCTCCTTGCTTAAGGTTTATATAGTTAATGAGATTTTTTTTAATGCTAATATTAGGAATAAAAAGAAACTCAGATATTTTAATTATCTATTAGAACACTAGAAACTTTAAGATGAATATTGTCATTGTGTTTAATTCCATGTATTTAACAGTGTTCATTTTTCAACAGGTGGCCAATATGTTCTACATTGTAGTGATTATGGCTCTTGTATTACTTAGTTTTGGTGTTCCCAGAAAAGCAATACTTTATCCTCGTGAAGCACCATCTTGGACTCTTGCTAAAGATATAGTTTTTCATCCATACTGGATGATTTTTGGTGAAGTTTACGCATATGAAATTGATGGTAAGGATTTATGTTTACAAATTCATCTTTTGTTTATTTTATGTTTAAAGTAGGAAACTGCATTATGGTAATAGTAGAGGCCCAGTGCAAGCAATTTTTGTACAGGTAGTGTACCTAGTGGCTGCCGGCTGCTGGCTGCCAGCCAGAGTCTCCCTTCCCTGGCTGCCAGCCAGGACCTTCATTCAGTGCTGCCCCCTGGTGGTCAGTGCATGTCATAGCAAACAATCAAACTCCCGGTTGGTAGAACTCCTGAGGGGACACTTTGCGTATTAGGCTTTTATGCTTGTAGATTACATATTTTCAAACTGTTACCAGCCTAGCTCTTTGCACAATACATTAGTTAATCCCAGAAGAAACAAAACAAAAATTAATTGAAAAAAAGCATTTTAGAGGTGTTTGTTTAGTTATAAGTTGTGAAAGTGTGGCCTAAACTGGCTTATACATATTAAGGACATTTACTAGTTCACATAACAAAGGTCAGAGGTAGAGTGGTCTTAAGGGGTTGTTAATTCATAGCTAAGGACATCTGTTCTCTTTCCTCCCATGGCTCTGTAATCATAGTGTCTGATTCATACAAGTTTCCCTTATGATTATGAGACTATGTAACAAGCAACAGGAAGAGATACTGTTTTCCATTGTACTCTTTAGGGGGAAAATCTCTTTTCCAGAACCCCCTATTGTACCTTTACTTTTATCTCACTAGCTCAAATGTCCTTCAATTTCAGTTGCTCTGAAACAGGGCAATGGTGATGGGGTTGTATTGATTAGTTTAGACCAATCATGGTGGATTTAGGTGATAAATGGTGTGTTTTTTTGGATTGTTTTAATTGGGCTAAATAACTTGCTAACATTGGTGATATAGCCAACTTTCAGAGATATTCTTATATATGTGTGTGTGTGTGTGTGTGTGTGTGTGTGTGTGTGTATTATTTCAGAGAGGAAGGGAGAGGGATAGAGAGATAGAAACATCAATGATGAGAGAGAATCATTGATTGGCTGCCTCCTGCATGCCCCCCACTGGGGATCAAGCCCACAATCCAGGCATGTGCCCTTGACCGGAATCAAACCTGGGACCCTTGAGTCCACAGGCTGATGCTCTACCCACTGAGCCAAACCAGCCAGGGACAGAGATGTTCTTCTACTGACCTCCACATCTGGGTTATGGAATCTTTATCTTGTTAGCTCCCTCTTGATCTCTCTGGCTCTCTCACCCCATACCTGTGTTGCTCCCTACCCACCTATTTATAGGTCATTAGGTCAGGGGATGGCCAGATCGTGGTCATCAGTTGTTATCAGATGTTGAAACAATGAGGTTTTGCCAGCTTGGTCAAATTTTGTGTTTAATCGCTTCTTGTTCAGTTTCTTCCCAGGTTTTCATTGACTACACTCTTTCTGATGTGGCTCTAGTTTTAGTTGTTATAAAGCATTGTATATAGTTTTTTAGTCTCCTGCATTCTCTTTCTTGGGTAAAATGGAAATAGATTTGTAAACTTTTTTAAGAGTGATACAAAATTTGTCACTAATTAATGGTTATTTACTTCTAATCCTTGCCTTCTTAAATTGTTTTTACTTTACTCAAATAACTTCGTGCCTGGTATTAAAGCTCTTCACATTTTTGTATTCAGCTATATTCTGACTTCAGAAACATTTCTGGTGGGGATAATGAAAGCTAAGAATTCAAACCTAATCATTATATATTTGAGAGGCATTTGAACCACTCTTTAAACCCTCTTTTGTGACATAATAATATAAACTCAGTAATCTTTATGTTTGTAATCTTTATGACTGAGTTTACTGTACTCTTTTATGGTTCCATTACTTTTCTTATAGAAATGTTATAGTGTGGCTGAATCTCGGAATTATGTTCTCCTTAATGCTTCTCAGGCTAACCCCTACCTTGAAGGTTAGACATAATGTAAAAATATATTTCCTTGTCTGTAATAGAGTGGTAGAACAGATATCCATATCCCTCACAAAATTCTTCTGTGTTGGAATATTTCTAAGTTGGTGTTCCTGTGGCTGCCTGCCCAGAACTTTTGCTAGAATCTATAAAACAGATTTATATATAATCAAAACTTCCTTTACCCAAACAAACATTAATATTTGTTAGAAGCAATTACTGGTGAATTACTAAATATATATGTTTTTTTCTTTCTAAAGTGTGTGCAAATGATTCAGTTATCCCTGCAATCTGTGGTCCTGGGACGTGGTTGACTCCATTTCTTCAAGCAGTCTACCTCTTTGTACAGTATATCATTATGGTCAATCTTCTTATTGCATTTTTCAAGTAAGAATTTTATTCAGTTGCTTATTGTAATGAGATCATTTAGCATACATTTCTACTCAATTTGAAGGAAATAAAATTTTAATTCCAAAAATTTTATTGAGGCCTAAACTAAAATTATCTTTGAAATTTGCAAATAAGAACGTATTCATTTTCATATTAAATGAGTTCTGAATTTGAGACTTTATTAAATATCTTTCAACATGCAGTTCTTTTGTAAATGTAAACCTTTATTTGGGATTTTTAATAAGTTGTCAAATACCCATTCAGTATACAAACAGAAAAGCAAATAAAAAATTAATCAGTAATTCCATTCTCAATATTTTGGTGTACATCTTTTTATCATTTTTTGTGAATACATAGGAACTATTTTTTCTTTTCAAAAATAATATTCATATAGCCCTACACAGTTTTGCTCAGCATCCAATCTGTATGTCTCTCTCACATTGATGTTTCTCTCTTTATGTCTCTCCCCTTCCCTTCCATTCTCGCTAAAAAATCAATGGGAAAAATATCCTCGGGTGAAGATTAACAACAACAAAATAATAATGTTCATAAATATATATGTGTATATATATACATATATTAATTGATATTCGAAAGAGGAAGGGAGAGACAGAAACATCGATGTGAGAAACATCAATTGATTGCTTCCCATATGCACCCAATGAGGGATTGAACCCACAACCTGGGTATATGCTCTGACCGGGAATTGAACTGGTGACTCTTTGGTGCATGGGGCAATACTAACCAACTGAGCCACACCAGCCAGGGACCTCTCATTTATTTTTAATAGCTATCTGGTATTCCATGATGTAGTCATAATTGTTCAAGATAGTGTGTTATATTGTTCAATTCAATTGATTATAACTTTTTGTTCCCAAAATGACATAGTGGTTAAATTTCTTACCAGTCCTTAAGTATTTCCTTAGAATATTTTTCTAAAAGTAGAAGTGTTCAATATATCTATTTTTAGGGCTTTTTTCACTTAAGTTAAAATAGGCCCATGTCCTCAAATCTGCCAAGACTAGGTATTATCTTTTTAATGATTATTAATTTGATAGTACATAAAAGGATCTTATTTTTATTTGCACTTACTTTGTTGCTACTAGGATAGAATATTTACTTAGGTTTTTGTCAGTTATATATAATCTTAACATCTTAATGATTTTTTGCCCATTTTGGGGGGAGTTTGTAATTAAGATTCTCAACAATATCAAACCTTGTGCCTTATACTTCTTGCATGTATTTTTTCCGATTTCTCATTTGACTTTTTTGTCTTATTTATGGTAAGATACTCTTTTGAATCCTTGTTTAGAACAGAATTACAATTAAGTCTTTAGCATTTAAAATGTGATTAGCTGTTTGTTCTATTTTCATTCTTTTTTATCTAAGCAATGTGTATTTACAAGTGAAGGCAATTTCCAATATTGTATGGAAGTACCAACGTTATCATTTCATAATGGCTTATCATGAGAAACCAGTTCTGCCTCCTCCACTTATCATTCTCAGCCATATAGCTTCTCTCTTTTGCTGCATATGTAAAAGAAGAAAAAAAGATAAGACTTCAGATGGACCAAGTAAGTAAAATATATTAAAACAATGTTTTTGTTTATTTGCTTTTTATTCCAGTGTTTACATTTTATCAGTTATCAGTATTACACTAAAAGCTAAGTATTAGTTTTTTTTCTTTAATCCTCACTAGAGGATATATTTATTTGATTTTTAGAGAGAGAGAGAAAGAAACATCCATCTGAAAGAGAAACATCGATGGGTTGCCTCCTATAAGCACCTTGACGGGGGATCAAACCTGCAACAAGGGTTATGTGCCCTGACTGGAGATCAAACCCACAATCTTTTGGTATGCAGGACGATGCTCTAACCAACTGAGCCACCCATCCAGGGCCTAAAGGCTAAGTATTAATTTTATTCAGAAGACTTAATTGGTTAATGTTACTGTAAAAACTTTTGTTGAATTTTCCAAAACAGAATTTTAAGCAAAATATGACATCTGTAAAATTAATTTAGTATTAAACTTCTTTTTGAAAATGGCATCTGTTTTTTGTTTTTTTTTTTTATGATAATCTTACCTAATAATAGACAAACATGTAAATTAACCATACCTCTGCTACGCCACCAGCCAATTAGGAGTGATATGCAAATTAACCCCACAAAGATGGTGGTTAATTTGCATACACAGATGCCGAGTGACGGGGCCATGGCGACAGCGCAGGCATTCTGTCCCACCCCTGGTCTCTCAGGGCCTCTGGGCAGCGTGGGAAGGCAGGGCTGGAGCAGAAAGAGGCGGCTCTGGGGCCTGAGCAGAAAGGGGGCTGGGCTAGAGTGGAAAGACGGTGCTGGCAGCTAGGGAAAGGAAAGCCTTTCTAGCATGAATCTTCGTGCATCGGGCTTCTAGTGTATATAATAACACTTTCTGTTCTACAAACCATTTTTGCTGCTTTGGAAACAATACTTTTAGTACATTTTGTACACTGCACGAGACTAATTACCATATCAAACTGTTTAAAATTTTATAATCTCTTTCTGTTCTACCAATTCATTTCTTAAATTCCTCTACCTGGATATGTGAGGGAGAGTTCTGAGAAAGATAGTTGGGGAAGAGTGTTTTATGGGAAAAGATCATTAGGACAGAAATACTTGAAACTGTTCTGCTGAGATCACACTATGAATAAAGAAAGAAACGAAATACTTGTTAGTGCTTTAGACATACAGCTGTAAAAAAAAAATGCAGATTATGCTTATAGGCTTATGAACCCTGAGTAATTCATAACTCATGAGTTAAAGTTGGATATCTTGATAGCCTTCATTGATTTATTTTTTTCTTTTCCCTCCATAGAACTTTTTTTAACAGAAGAAGATCAAAAGAAACTTCATGATTTTGAAGAGCAGTGTGTTGAGATGTATTTTAATGAAAAAGATGACAAATTCAATTCTGGGAGTGAAGAGAGAATTCGTGTAACTTTTGAAAGGTTCAGAAGCTCTTTAATTATAATTGATTATATATCAGAATAGATCCTTATAGTTATGTCTCTTATACAATGACTGCCTCCACAGTCATTGTTCAATTTATGTTTGTCAAACAAGTAAGTTTAGTAATAGTTTTACATTATATTTTGGGAGACAGTTCAGTTCTAGTATTTCATGTATGTCAGTAAATCAGTCCTATGTTATTTTTTATCCTTGTTAATGAGGGCAGAGAAGAATTAATGGTTTTTGTTTTTACTAGTGGGAGAAAATTAAAACTATTATTATATTAAGTGATTTGTTTCTATCAGCTATGCTATATTAGGAAAGCATATGATGTTGGTGTAGATATAATGGTAATGGAAGTTTTGTATTTAATTATGATGGGATTGGCATGGGAGCTTTCTTAAATATAAAGTGTACTTTCTATAAATAATCATACCTTATTTTATAACTTACCTTGTTTGAGTGCATGTGAAATTTTTTTACCATTATAATTTATTGAAGTTACAAAAAATTTCTAAAACATTGATTTTCAACATTTGTAAAATGCCTGTTTCTCCCCTATAGAGTGGAGCAAATGTGCATTCAGATGAAAGAAGTTGGAGATCGAGTCAACTATATAAAAAGATCATTACAGTCATTAGATTCTCAAATTGGCCATTTGCAAGATCTTTCGGCCCTGACTGTGGATACATTAAAAACACTCACTGCTCAGAAAGCTTCGGAAGCTAGTAAAGTTCACAATGAAATTACACGAGAATTGAGCATTTCCAAACATTTGGCTCAAAACCTTATTGATGATGGTCCTGTAAGACCTTCTGTATGGAAAAAGCAGGGTGTTGTAAATACCCTTAGCTCCTCCCTTCCTCAGAGTAGTCTTGAAAGTAATAACCCTTTTCTTTGTAATATTTTTATGAAAGATGAAAAAGATCCCCAATGTAACATATTGGGTCAGGATTTACCTCTAATTCCCCAGAGAAAAGAATTCCATTTTCCAGAGGCTGGTTCCTCTTGTGGTGCCTTATTCCAAAGTGCTGTTTCTCCTCCAGAACTGCGACAGAGACTACAGGGGGTAGAAACCTTAAAAATATTTAGTAAAAATAAGTTGGGCAGGTCACCTAATAGTATACCACATCTATCATCCCCACCAACCAAACTTTTTGTTAGTACACCATCCCAGCCAAGTTGCAAAAGCCACTTGGAAACTGTAACCAAAGATCAAGGAACTGTTTGTTCTAAAGCTGCAGAAGGCGATAATATAGAATTTGGAGCGTTTGTGGGTAAGTTTGGCAAAGTGATATTTGTATATCAATATTATTTACTTTGTAATTATAATTATTACCTTAGAAATAAAAATTAGCAATAGCTAATTGAAACTATGTACCCATGTGACGAGTGGAGTATATATAGATCTAATAATAGAGTGTGGTTCCAAAATTTTTGTAGGGAAGCAGAAATGGGAGAAATATTTATACCTAAGGTGCAGTTTCCTACAATAACAATTGTTTGGAAAACTTTTTTGAAACTTGTCTTTTGAATTTGAGGATCTTCTATTGAATTTGATCAACCTGTATTGAAAGAACCTACATGTTAGTTACTTGGGGAATAATAGGAACATACAGGGAAGACTGAAATAACTGGAAAAGAGAACTGACTTATAAGTAGAGTGGCCATATAATTTTTTATCTAAACCAGTACACTTATAAGAGTGAAAGGGTGCACTGCTAATAATTACATCAGGACAGTAGTGAACGCCAGAACTCTACTTATAGTCAACCCATTTATATGTACCCAGAGAAGAGAGCATTTCAAAAAAAATAATTTGTCCGTTTATTTATTTAAATTTTTAATTTTGAAATAAATTTAGACTAATAGTAGCAAGTTTGCAGAAATATTATAAGGTGATCATTCTTTTTTTTAATGGAATTCATTGGAGTGACATTTGTTAACAATGTTATATAGGTACTAGGCCTGGCCAGCGATCAGGGCCAATCGGGGCCTTCCTTCCCCTGGCTGCCGGCTGCCAGCCAGGGCCTTCATTCCATGCCACCCCCTGGTGGTCAGCGTATGTCACAGCGCGCGGTTGAACTCCCGAGGGGACAATTTGCATATTAGTCTTTTATTTTATAGGATAAGGTATACAGTTCTATAATACATCATCTGTATATTATACCAGTATGTTCACCATCCCAAGTAGCGTCTCCTTCCATCACCCTTTATCTGCCCTTTATTCTCTTCTACTTCCCCCCACCAGGAATGATTCATTCTTTTCTTTTTTAATATGTTTTTATTGATTTCAGAGAGGAAGGGAAAAGGAGAGATAGAAACATCAATGTTTAGAGAGGATCATCGATCGGCGGCCTCCTGCACCCCCCCTACTGGGGATTGAGTCCTGGATCTGGGCATGTGCCCTGACCAGAAATCAAACCATGATCTTCTGGTTCATAGGTCAATGTTCAACCACTGAGCAACACTGGCCGGGACCCCTTTTTTTTTAATCCTCACTGAAGGATAATTTGATGTTGTTTTTAATTGGTTTTAGCGGGGAGGGAGAGAGGCATTGATCATGATCTTGGTGAAAACTGTTTCAATGGAGGAATTGGTGGAGGGAGAAACAGATTAGTATAGTGAACCAAAGTATGAATAGGAGGATGGAATGTAAAGAGAGTGCACACTGACCAACGAGGGCAGCTCCTGTGTTGAGCGTCTGCCCCCCTTGGTGTTCAGTGTGCATCATAGCAGTCGTTTGGTTGATTGGCATATTAGCCTTTTATTATATAGGACTAGTGGCCCGGTGCACAAAATTCGTGCACATAAGGGTGTGTCCCTCAGCCCGGCCTGCACCCTCTCCAATCTGGGACCCCTCAGAGGATGCCTGACAGTCGAACATCCCTCTCGCAATCTGGGACCACTGGCTCCTAACTGCTCACCTGCCTGCCTGCCTAAGCGCCCCTCACCACTCTGGCCTGCGGGCCTGATCGCCTCCAACTGCGCCCATCTTGTGGCCTGATCACCCCTAAATGCTCCCCCTGCTGGCCTGATTGCCCCCAACTGCCCCCACCGCCAGCCTGCTCGCCCCCAACTGCACCCCCTGCCGGTCTGCTCGCTTCCAACTGCCCCCCGTCGGCCTGCTCGTCCGCAACTGACTTTGCCGGCTTTATGGCCCCCACTGACCCCCCTGCCGGCCTGCTCGCTCCCAACTGCCCCTCCCTCTGGCCTGCTCACCCCCAACTGCCCTCCTCCACCAGCCTGATCAACCCCAACTGCCCTCCCCTGCCAGCCTGATTGCTCCTACCTGCCCCCCCTTTGCCGGCCTTCTTGCCCCCAACTGTTCCCAATTGCTGGCCTTATCACCCCCAACTGCCCACCCCCACCAGCCTGCTTGCCCCTAACTCCCCCCGCTGCTGGCCTGTTCACCCCCAACTGAACCCCTTGCCGGCCTGCTTGCCCCCAACTGTCCCCACCCCCACTGGCGAGATCACCTCCAACTGACCTCCCCTCCTTGACTAATCACCCCTAATTGCCTCTGCCTTGGCCCCGCCACCATGGCTTCGTCCGGAAGGACGTCTGGAGGTCTCCCAGTCTAATTAGCATATTACCCTTTTTAGTATAGACTAGAGGCCCAGTGCATGAAATTCTTGCACAGGGGAGGGTGTCCCTCAGCCCAGCCTGCACCCTCTCCAACCTGGGACCCCTCAAGGGATGTCCGAGGCCCGAGGTCGGGCCTAAATGGGCAGTCGGACATCCTTCTCACAATCCAGGATTGCTGGCTCCCAACTGCTCGCCTGCCTGCCGCCCTAACCACTTCTACCTGCCATCCTGATCACCCCCTAACCACTCCCCTGCCAGCATGATTGACGCATAACTGCTCCCCTGCTGGCCCGATTGCCCCTAACTGCCCTCCCCTGCCAACCTGGTTGCCCCCAACTGTCCTCCCCTGCAGGCCTGGTCCCCCCCAACTGCCCTCCCCTGTAGGCATGGTCCCCCTCAACTTATCTCCCCTGCATTCCAGGTCGCCCCCAATGCCCTCCCCTGTAGGCCTGGTCCCCCCCCAACTGCCCTCCCCTGCAGGCCTGGTAGCCCCTAACTGCTCCCCCCTGCTGGCCTGGTTGCCCCCAATGCCCTCCCCTGTAGGCCTCGTCCCCCCCCCCAGTTGCCCTCCCCTGCAGGCGTGGGTCCCTCCCAACTGCCCTCCCTGCCGGCCACCTTGTGGCGGCCATCTTGTGTCCACACGGGGGAGCAATCTTTGACTACGTGGGGGCGGCCATCTTGTGTGTTGGAGTGATGGTCAATATGCATATTACTCTTTTATTAGATAGGATGGTTTTAATGATGATGGAGACTTAAAGCATATTTAAGTGTTGACAGTCTAACATAGGGAGGTGAAAGGTGAGGAGGGCATGCATTATAGAGCTGGTTAGGTCCATAATGTTAGAGAGGAAGGGAGAGAGAGAGAGAGATGGAAACGTCAATGATAGACTCATTGATTGGCTGCCTCCTGCACACCCCCTACTGGGGATCGAACCCACAACCCGGTCATGTGCCCTTGGCCAGAATCGAACCTAGGACCCTTCGGTCTGCAGGCTGACGCTCTATCCACTGAGCCAAACCAGCTAGGGCAAGGCCAACTCTTAAGTTATCTAGGTACTGAGCATACTAGTCTCTACTGCTAGGCTACATGGAGTTCTCAGTGGATGTTCAGAAACATACATAAAATCCAAATAAAATTTATCTCAATTCATTTTTTAAAAACACATTTTAGTCTTTTTTGTTAATACTATATTGCTGCTAGGATGGAGATTTATATACCTATGTATACGATATGTATTTATAATATGTATATGTAATATATAATGCTTTTACATTTTATTAATAGTAAAAATGATCAAAAATATTTTTCTCCTTTTTCCTTTTATATTTCAAGCAGTTCACTTCCTGTCACATGCTAAATTTTTTTGTAGGAGACCTTTGGCTTTTGCTATTGAGCTACTTACCTTTTCTAGCTTCTTGACAGATATTTTTAGTATTTATCAAAAGAGCTACAGCAAACTGCAAAGCCATCAAAACTACTTAAAAACAACACAAATCACTTGTTAATATAGACTTAAGTCGATAACATCATTTGGATAGATAAGAAAAAAACAAATTTTTGTTGTAATCTTTTTTCTCTCTTTAAGGACACAGAGAGAGCATGGATTTACACAGGCTTAAAGAAACCTCAAATAAGGAAGAAATATTCGTAAGTAAATCCTTGTAACAGCATAGCTCAATTTTATTTTGCTATTTTGGGGTTTTGTTCAAAATAGAATTAGACTTTTTTTTAGTAAAAATATAGATTTAGCAGAGACCATCATCAACATGATTCCAAATATTTGAAGCTAAACATAATTTGAAAAAAGAAACAATTAACAAATATGCAAAAATGTATAAACAGCTTGCATTTTAAAACTAACGTAAAATAAATCACATATTTAGAATATTTTAAAAATGATTCTCCTATATGTTTCCATTGACTAAATATTTATCAAGTTCAACTCTTTCTCACACTCAGAAGTTTATGAGAACATAAATCTGGCTCTCAAGGAACCTGTAGTCTAGCAATAAGCTAGATATGCCAGTAACTACAATATAATGTGCAAGTGCATATTCAATAAGGTTTCTTAAGTAAATTTTAAAATATAGAGAAAACTGGCAAAAAAAAGTTTTGTTTCCTGGCAGAAAATTAGTTTTTGTTCTTAACGGTTGCTTTCATAAATTAACCATAACTATTTAGAGCCTTAGAGGTTATGACGTAGATACAGAAAGGAAATTAAGAAGACTAGAGGTCCAGCTGGTGTAGCTCAGTGGTTGAGCGTCGAGCCATGAATCACATTGAGATTCAATACCTGGTCAGGGCACATGCTTGGGTTGGGGGCTCAATCCCCAGTAGGGGGTGTATAGGAGGCAACCAATCAATACTATTTCTCTATTTCTATCTCTCTATCCCTCTCTAAAGTTAGTTTTTTTTAAAAAAGACAAATTTTAACCATTTGTACACCATAAGCGTCTATAGACGCAAGTGGCGGACCTTTTTTAATTATCGTGGCAGTTAACTGGTTAAAAAAAAAGACTAGAGAAATATTAAGCTTCTCCTTTCTTTAAAGAACTGAAGTGAAAATAATCAGGTGACAAATATAATGAAAAACAAAGCTATAGCCAGTTTCTAGGAGTGATTATTCCTCAGATGTCCATAGTTAATTGTGCAATTACTGTCAGAACATGTCATTTATTGTCCTGCATATAAAAGAAAGATTCAAATGCATTTTAATGATACAAATACTAACATTTGTATATTTAACAACATATTCTGATTGAAGTATTGTACTAAAATAAATAGCTTAATGACTGTTAACTAGATTTTGTTAACTTGAGATTTAATTGGTGATTATATGCAAATTGAGATGGAATAATTACATGGGGTGCTTTTTGTTTTCATATTGGCCTTTAAATTTGTATTTCTTATCTCAAATAGGACCAGCAGAATGATATAAGAAATACGATTCTGGAGTATTCAGAGTTGTCTAAATATCAGGTAAATTCTCTTTAGTACATGTGGGCTTCAAAGTCAATTAAAAATATACCTATGCCTTTAGATGGAAGAAGTAGGTTTAAGTTCGGTGGACTTACCATAAAACTATAATTTACATGTTGTTTTCTAACCATTTTAACTCTGTGGCATACTTCTAAAGATCTGAATTTTTTTCATTATATATAATGACCAAAAGAAGAGAGAACTACATAAATGGGTTGAGTGCATTTAGGTAGCCTTAGCTGACATATGATGATGAAAATGAAAAGAAGGGAAGAAGAAAGGAATGAGAAAAAATAATAAGTAAAAAGAAGAACAGATAAATCTCTACCAAAGTTGGTTTTAATAATTCTTAAAATGTAGACATGATATATATATATTCCATGTAAGGTTTTTCTTGAACATGTTTTAACTGTAGTGGATTTTTTAAGTAAATAAAGTGTTTATGGACCTTTATAAATTTTAGTAAAGCTGTTTATAATTGGAATTATTTAAACTTAATAAAATTTCTTTATTTAAATTACTTAAACTTAATAAAATGTTTTTCTATATGCATATATCCTTTTATTAAAAATCCATACTCACTATATTATTTTGCTCAGGTATTCAGTTTATTTGTGCTAGTGTAAGAGAGCTCATTATCTCTTATTTTACTTCTTCCGTACAGTATATTTAGCTGTACAAGTGTGACATACATTATAATTTGGGTGGTATATTTGTTCACTTTTTAGTGAAGGTAATTTTTTAAATGTTTTAATTTTTGTTGGATACTTTGAGTACTAGAATTTAGGAGGTATTTGATACCTTTTAGCATTATTGATAAAACTTAAATAGATATCAGTCAGTGCCTGAAATTGCCTTTGACCCCAGACCTATGCACTTAAATGACTATACCCCAAGACTATAAATCTTGTACTTACATATACTTATTTAGTGGAGGTAAATATTTCAAGATGAAGACATCAGAGAAGACTTCATAAAGGAGGCAGAATTTTGAAAAGCCATGGAAAGATATGTAGGCAGTTCTTGAGATAAAAAGGTGTTTCAGGTAGAAGCAGCATGAACAGTAGTGAGGCAGAGACAGAAGATATTAGAACATGTTAAAGCAAATGTTAGTTTTGCTAGTGAATAGGTTCATCTGAGGAAGTTCTAGGAGATAGGGCGGTGCAGTGGTCCAGTCTGAGGGTAGTTTAGAAGTATATTTCTTGCTCAGTGGGATGGCGCTTCTTCATCCAGTCATTCAGGAATGCAGGCTAACACTAGCCTTTTCATTTTATGGCTGTGCTATCCACTAAGGTCATATAATAGAGCACAGAAAAGCACAGGAGAGGTTTTTATGAGCCAGGCGTAGAAGTAGCATACATCATTTGCTCTGAAATTCAAAGGGAGAGAACTTAATTATGTGATTACACCTAACTGCAAAGGAGGCTTGGAAATGTATTTAGCTGCTTGAATAAAGTAGAGGAGATTGAATTTTGCTAGACCATTTGCAGTCTGTGCCACAGGGCCAGATATATAACTGCTTAAATATCAAGTGAAATATTTTGAAAAATTTGTTAGAATCAAGGTAAGAAGCCATTGAAGATTTTTGGTTATCCTTGTAGGAACCACTTATCCAGCAGCAGTGTACAGGATGTATGGGAACAACCATAGACACAGGAGACTTACTAGGAAATTTAATCCATAATTCAGGAGAGGTAATAATATCTTGATATTGACACATGGAAATGGAAAGGAGTTTCTAAGCTCAAATAATAGTGACTATTGTAGAACCATGTGTAGAAAAGCAAATTGAAAAGAGTATGAATTAGTATGGGAGTAATTACATTGTTTAAAATAATTAAATGAGAGAGAACAGCAAGCCAATCAGGAGTTTCTGAATGGTAGGAAAAAATACAAGACTTACAGGAAACGAAGGTCAATGATATATATTGATATAGGATGTCATCAAAAGGGAGAAGCTAAAGGTGAGGAGTAAACTGAGATTCAAATGTTCCCTCTTCTTAGGAATTAAGAGGAGAAAAAGGTACAATGAAGTAATATTCACAGAGATGACAATTATTATGATGTTGAAGCAGCCATCACAGAATCAATGCAGGAGGATTTCAAGAAAGGAGAATGTATAATAGTTGCTGGTACTTGATAAGAAATCTAGAAGAATAAGATCTTAGACCACTGAATTAGGTGGCCTACAATAATGCAATTACAGTATATTGGAGGCTTCAAAATAAAAATTGTGAAGATTGTAAGGGAATAAAGGAATTAATATCACTATATTCAACAGTAACGGTGGTTCAAGAGCTTGAATGAGTAGCAGAATTATTAAAGGCTTTTCTTCTTAATTTGCTTAGAAAATAGATTTATGAATGTTTTAATATGAAAGGAGAAAATTAAAGTTTTAAAATAATTGTATCTCTTGATTAATCTTTGAGTTTCTTATAATGAGGGAGAACTGATTGGAATTATTTCAAAAACAAGAAGACTCGGATAGGGTGAAATTGAGCACTTAAAATGATAATCTTGGGCAGAAAAGTATAACTTCTTTTGAGACAGGAGGACTGATAGAGAGTTGTCCAATATTTTGAGTTGGAAAAAAAATATTGCTAAATCTCTTCTCTAACTTATCACTTAAGATATGTGTGTTTTAGTGTATATAAATTATACATGATTTTTTTTAATTAAAAGGAATAAAATAATCTTGGGAGTTTATTGATTATTTGAACCAGCCGGTGTGGCTCAAAGTTGATATAAGTGTCAACCTATGAACCAGGAGGTCATGTTCAATTCCTTGTCAGGACACATGCCTGGGTTACAGGCTCGATCCCCAGGGGGGGCCATGCAGGAGACAACTGATCAGTGATTCTCTCTCATCATTGATGTTTAAATCTCTCTCCCTTCTCTGAAATCAATTTTAAAAAATAGTTTATTTGAGTCAAAATGATGATACATGCCAGGGATCAAGATTTCAAATGCTCCTGGTTAATACTTTTAAGGCACTTGTTTTTCCAGTAAGGCTGATGAGTGGAGTACATGAGATAGAGAAGGTTTAGTGTAGCCACTGTGTGAAGTTGTTAAGGAGTCAACAGAAAACCAGGAATATGATTTGTCAGCTACAGAGTTGAAAATAGCATGAATTTTTACTAGTCATATCAGCACTTGGATTTTAGCTTGGAAAACTCTGAAGGCTGTCTAGATATGGGGAAAGTAAATCTTTAGAGTGATTCTGACTAGAGAATTAGCATGACGCTACAGTAAAAGGTTAGAACTGCTAACTAGCTAGAACTCTTAATAGTTGTCAGATCACATCAGTACCTCAAATTCAACATCATCTCCCTGCTCAGCAGACACATTTCTCCTCCTGTATTTTCCAGCTCTGTTAATAGCATCAGCATTTCTAGTTCACGGGAGCAGAACTGCACTCCTGTTTCTCCCTTACTACCACAGCTAAATCAACTGGTTTTGCTTCCAAAATATTTTTTTAGTACCTCTGCTTCTTTCAGTTACCCGAAGGTTTCCTTCTCTAATTTTTATTCCACTGAAATTTTAAAATATCTCTAACAAGGTGTCACAACAGGATCATCACCCAGAGATGCCATCATTTATTTTTTTTATCCTCATCCAAGGATAGAATTATTGATTTGGGAGGGACAGACAGACAGACATCAGTCTGCTGCCTCCTATATGAGCTCCGACAGGGGATCAAACCCACAACCTAGGTAAGTGTCCTGACCAGGAATTGAACCCGCAACCGTTTTTTTTTTTTTATATTTTATTGATTCTTTACAGAGAGGAAGGGAGAGGGATAGAGAGTTAGAAACATCGATGGGAGAGAAACATCGATCAGCTGCCTCTTGCACACCTCCCACTGGGGATGTGCCCGCAACCCAGGTACATGCCCTTGACTAGAATCGAACCTGGGACCCTTCAGTCCGCAGGCTGACGCTCTATCCACTGAGCCAAACCGGTCAGGGTGAACCTGCAACCTTTTCTTGCACCAGATGACACTTTAATCAGTGGAGCCACCCAGCCAGAGCTAGGTGGCATTATTTTGCTGTTGTGAAACACTTGTTATATACAGGAAATCCTTTAGGATAAATGGACATTTCTTTCTTTTTTTAAATTTTATTGATTTCAGAGAGGGAGGGAGAGATAGAAACATCGATGATGAGAGAGAATAATTGATCAGCTGCCTCCTGCACGCCCCCTACTGGGGATCGAGCCTGCAACCCAAGCATGTGCCCTTGACCGGAATCGAACCTGGGACATTCCAGTTCACAGTCCAATGCTCTATCCACTGAGCCAAACCAGCCAGGGCTAAATGGACATTTATTTTTCTTCTTTATTGATTAAGGTATTACATATGTGTCCTTATCCCCCCATTGCCCCCCACCCCCCTCACTCATGTCCTCACCCCCCTGGTGTCTGTGTCCATTGGTTAGGTTTATATGCATGCGTACAAGTCCTTTGGTTGATCTCTTCCCCTTACCCCCACCTTCTCCTACCTTCCCTCTGAGGTTTGAGCATCTGATCGATGCTTCTCTGTCTCTGGATCTGTTCTGGTTCATCAGTGTTTTTTGTTTGTTTAATTTCTTTATTGATTAAGGTATTACATATGTGTCCTTATCCCTCCATTACCCGCCCCCAGTACCCTGCCCCACTTATGCCCTCACCCCCCCTGTTGTCTGTGTCCATTGGTTAGGCTTATATGCATGCATACAAGTTTTTTGGTTGATCTCTCCCCCTTACCCCCACCCCTTCCCCTACCTTCCCTCTGAGGTTTGAGCATCTGATTGATGTTTCTCTGTCTCTGGATATGTTCTGGTTCATCATTTTATGTTGTTCATTATAATCCACAAATGAGTGAGATCATATGATATTTATCTTTCTCTGACTGACTTATTTCACTTACCATAATGCTCTCCAGCTCCACCCATGCTATTGCAAATGGTAGGAGTTCCTTCCTTTTTACAGCAGCATAGTATTCCATTGTGTAGATGTACCACAGTTTTTTAATCCACTCATCTACTGATGGACACTTAGGCTGTTTCCAAATCAAAGCTATTAAATGGACATTTCCTAATGGGAAAGGGTAAGCGTCAGGGTTTCCCACACAGATTTCACCTTTTAACAGTGAACTTATTACTAAATGGACTTAATGCAGAAGTATGCTGAAAATTTTTAAATGAGCAGATAACTTGTTGGTAAAAACAAAAAGGAATTACAAGTTTCCATGAGTTGGCAGAAAAGTGGGAGCTGTGTTTTGAATTAAATAATTTGGAGTAATTTAATTAGAGGAAAAGAACGCAAACTATAATATTAGAATATTAAGCTCTAGCTCATGGTGGTAAGAAACTGAGTTCTTGAACATTTGTGGGTTATATACCCCTCTGAAAACTATAGATCCTCTTCACAGAAAAATGAATATATACAAAAATTTTTCTATTAAGGTATAGATTTTTACAAATACCTTGAAACACACTCATCAATCCCACATTAGAGTTTCTAACTAATGTGTCATTGCAGCATAGCTTATATATTAAAAAAAGTACTTTTAAAGTTTCATCATAGTGTGACCTGTTTATAGATGAAAAGAGGAAACAACCGAAGGTATCAGATCTTCTCCATATTACTTTAATGCAATTCATTACTTTATCTGGAAAAATAAATCGGTAAAAGAAGAAAGAATTAGTTATTGAATACTAAAATATGCAGGTAGAACAGTTGAAACATGAATATTTAGCAAAACATTTTTGTGACTCCAAAATAATCCTTCTACAAATAAGAATTTAATAAGGAGGGTTGGGTTAGAAACTGATGAGAAAGGGAATGTATTGTCAATGAATACAAATTGGACAATTGGGTAGAAATGTGTAAAAGTCTGTTTATCTTCTCATATAACTTCATAAGCTCAGATGAATTCCAAATTTAAGTGTAAAAATTCAAATTATAAAAAACTTAATTTTATAAAAAATCATATAAAACTTAAGAAAATAGAAATACTAAGTTAGTAAAACCAGGGCTGTTTCCTAAGCATATAAAGAATAGAAAATATTAAGGGAAGGATGTAAAGAGATTTAAGTACTTAAAAAGGTAAAGCATAGATAAGTCAAAGTAATTTAGAAAAAAAATAGAAATTTGACAAGTAATGGTCAGATAGATCTTTGTTATATAAATAGCTCATAGAAACTAATAATGCTACCAAAACACCCCAAAAGAAATTGCCCTTCCCCCGCCTTTACCCTCTAAATCACTATTATCACTATAAGTGTTAGTATAAAATAGGAGCAACAATAGCAGGTGGGATATTTTGATGCAGTTTTTTTATATTAACATTGAAGAAAATAATTGTAATTTGTAATATAACCTTTGGTATCCAGGTAGAATAATAAAGCACATTAAACTAAATAGATCTACTTAGTACAATGATTTGAAATTAATTTTAATTGTTTTTAAATTGTATGTATGTACAATATACAGAATGATATTCCTTCTGAAAACACTTTGAAACACCTGAGTTCTCATGCTGGATTTACTGAGTGTCACCAAACTTCTGTTCCTCTTCGTTCAGAACAAGGTGAGTGTTTTGACTCTGAATTATGTTACCAAGCATACACATTTAAGCTTTAAATGTATTTTATGTATATCACACATATGAGTAATGAATGTTTCATGAGTCAAAAAGTGAAGATTCTGGCACATCAGTGTTGCTGTAACCTTGAATAAAACACATAATTCTAACATTCTAATACTTTTTTAAATGTTTTATTGATTTTAGAGGGAAGGAGAGGGATAGAAATACAGAAACATTGATGAGAGAGAAACTTTTATCTGTATAGTAATTTAGTCAACCTGTTTTTCTAACTTAACTTTTAAAAATAGCTAATATGTCCCTGGCCAGTGTGGCTCAGTTAGTTGGGCTTCATTGCCTTCAGGGCACATGCCCGGGTTGCTGGCTCGTTTCCCAATAGGAGGTGTGCAGGA
Organism: Plecotus auritus; assembly: GCF_963455305.1. Lineage (NCBI taxonomy): Eukaryota > Metazoa > Chordata > Mammalia > Chiroptera > Vespertilionidae > Plecotus > Plecotus auritus. The sequence goes on from NC_137770.1 coordinate 63,650,961, forward strand.
GATGGTCATTCGATGTTTTCCTCTCACATTGACGTTTTCTCTCTGTTCCTCTCCTTCCCTTTCTGTCTAAAAAATAAATAAAAATATTTTTAAAGAATAAATTATAAATGAATAATAATAAATAAAGCAAAAACAGCTAATACATTTACTTAGTTCAAAATAAAATACAAGCACTTTGAAAATTAATCTCTCTCATTCCGACACTACATATGACCAGTGTTGTTTTTTTTATCTTTTAGAATTTCATGCTTATTCAATCATGCATGACAATATAGTCTTTTCTACCTCTCTCATCTTTTCTACAAAAGGTAGCATACCATACATTGTTGCTTTGCACTTTGATTTAAAAATTAAATGACGTAGTGTTGTTTGCATATCTTTTTTATGAGTCAGTTATAGATGCACATAAATTTATTATTCAGCTTCTCAGTTATGTACATAAAACTTTTATTAGGTTGCTTAAGAAAAATAGCACTACCTTGTCCCTCTCACCATCATTTACCCTTTCATTCTCTTTTGGTAAACAACACTATCAAGTAAGGTTTATTCCAGAAATACAAGTTGGTTTAACATTCAAAAATATAATTAATGCATGATAATAAATTAAAGGAGGAAAATCAGTTTTTTTTATTCCATAATGGCGGCGGAATAGACAGACGTGTTCCGAGCCTTGTCCCGGAGCAGAAAGAAAGAACAGCTGAGGGTCGCGCAAGGAGTGTTTGTTGGCTGGTTGGGAGACAGCTGAATTCCAGAAGGAGGTGGGGGACTGCTGAACGGGGTTCCCCTGACCTGGCAGCACGAACTGCGGCTGGGTCCCCTCCCGGAGCTGCGGGCTTGGACGCGGAGTCTGCGCCATCTTGATCCGGAAAGTGGAGCTTATCTGAAGCCTGAGAATCCACAACGGCGGCACCCCAGGAACAGCTGCGAGCCCCAGAACAACGCTCCCCAACTGGCGCAAGCACACGGGTTCAGAGAAGCTCTACACTCCACCACGGAAAGGTCAGATTTCGCCTGGGATAAGGAGAGAGAGAACTACATAACCAGACACCCAGAGAAGAGAGACCATGGGGAGACAAAGAAGCAGCCCGCATATGAAAGAAAAGCAGGCATCACCAGAAAAGGAAGTAAACGAAATGGAGGCAAGCAACCTTCCAGAAAAAGAATTCAGAGAAATGGTCATAAGGTGGCTGAAAAGAATGGAAGACAAATTCGACAATATGACCAAGAACCAAGAGGAAATGAAGAAGAACCAAGAAGAAATGAAAAATGACATCGCTGCTGTAAAGAACTCAATAGAAAGCATCAAGAGTAGACTAGAAGAAGCAGAGGACCGCATCAGTGAGCTAGAAGACAAGATGGAAAAAAATACCCAAGAAAAGCAACTTCTAGAAAAAAAAATTAAAAGGCAGGAGGAGAGTCTAAGGGAACTTTGGGACAACACGAAACAAAACAACATCCGCATAATAGGGGTTCCAGAAGGAAAGGAAGCTGAGCAAGGAATAGAAAACCTCTTTGAAGAAATAATGACAGAAAATTTCCCAGATATAGGGAAGAAAAAACCCACACAAATCCAAGAAGCTCACAGAGTCCCAAGCAAAATGAACCCCAAAAGACCGACGCCAAGGCACATTATAATTAAATTGGCAAACACCAACGACAAAGTAAGAATCTTAAAAGCAGCAAGAGAGAGACAGAAAGTTACATACAAAGGAACCCCCATCAGACTAGCAACTGATTTCTCAACAGAAACTCATCAGGCCAGAAGGGAATGGAATGAAATATACAAAGTCATGCAAAGGAAGGGGCTGAATCCAAGAATACTGTACCCAGCAAGGCTGTCAATCAAAATTGAAGGTGAAATCAGGAGCTTCACAGACAAAAAAGGCCTAAGGGAATTTATTACCACCAAACCAGCAATGCAAGAAATGCTAAAGGGTCTACTGTAAAAAAAAAAAAAAAGAAAGAAAGAAAGAAAGAAACAGGAAGCGAAGAAGTAACACAGGGGTAAAGAATAGGAATGGCGACAAATAAGTACCTATCAATAATAACTTTAAATGTAAATGGATTAAATGCCCCAATCAAAAGACATAGGGTAACAGATTGGATAAGAAAACACGACCCATATATCTGCTGTCTACAAGAAACCCACCTCAGAAAAAAAGACGCACACAGACTGAGGGTGAAGGGATGGAAAAAGGTTTTCCAGGCAAATGGAACTGAAAAAAAAGCTGGGGTAGCAATACTTATTTCTGACAAATTAGATCTCAAACTGAAGGACATAACAAGAGATAAGGAAGGCCATTTCATAATACTAAAGGGAGCAATCCAACAAGAAGAAATAACTCTGGTAAACATATATGCACCCAATACAGGAGCACCCAAATACATAAAAAAACTCCTGGAAGATATCAAGGGAGACATTGACAGCAATACAATCATAGTAGGAGACTTTAATACCCCACTATCACCATTGGACAAATCCTCTAAACAAAACATCAGCAAAGAAACATCAATCCTAAATGACTCACTAGACCAGATGGAATTAATTGACATCTTCAGAACATTTCACCCCAAAGCCACAGAATATACATTCTTCTCAAGCGCACATGGGTCATTTTCAAAGATAGACCATATGTTGGGACATAGGCAAAGTCTCTTCAAATTCAAGAAGATAGAAATCATATCAAGCATCTTCTCAGACCACAGTGGCATAAAACTGGAAATCAACTACAATAAAAACAACCCAAAGAAATCAAACACATGGAGACTAAACAGCATGCTATTAAACCATGACTGGGTTACCAGAGAGATCAAAGAAGAAATAAAAAACATCATGACAACAAATGACAATGAAAACACTACAATCCAAAATCTATGGGACACAGCGAAAGCAGTCTTGAGAGGGAAGTTCATAGCTCTACAAGCCTACTGCAAAAAACAAGAAACAGGGGTAATAAATTACCTAACCCAACAACTCAAAGAGTTAGAAAAAGAGCAACAAGAAAAGCCCAGTGTAAGCAGAAGGAAGGAAATAATAAAGATCAGAGCACAGATAAACGACATAGAGACCAAAGAAACAATACAAAAGATCAACAAAACCAAGAGCTGGTTCTTTGAAAGGATAAACAAGATTGATGAACCTCTAGCCAGGCTCACCAAGAAGCAAAGGGAGAGGACCCAAATAAACAAGATCAGAAATGAAAGAGGTGAAATAACAACAGATCCCGCCGAAATACAAAGGATTGTTAAAAAATACTACGAACAACTCTATTCCAACAAACTGGACAACCTGGAGGAAATGGACATATTCCTAGAAAAAGATAACCTTCCAAAACTCAATCAGGAAGAATCTAAACAGCTCAACATGCCAGTAACTATGGAAGAAATTGAAGCAGTCATCAAAGAGCTTCCGGCAAACAAAAGCCCGGGGCCAGACGGCTTCACAGGAGAGTTCTACCAAACATTCAAGGAAGAACTAAAACCTATCCTCCTCAGACTATTCCAAAAAATTCAAGAGGAAGGAACACTTCCAAGCTCCTTCTATGAAGCCAGCATCACCCTAATACCAAAACCAGATAAAGACAACACAATGAAAGAGAATTACAGGCCAATATCCCTCATGAATGTAGATGCCAAAATCCTCAACAAAATTCTAGCAAATAGGATCCAGCAGTACATCAGAAAGATCATACACCATGACCAAGTAGGGTTTATCCCAGGAATGCAAGGATGGTTCAATATCCGCAAATCAATAAATGTGATACATCACATAAACAAATTGAGAGATAAAAATCACATAGTCATATCAATTGATGCAGAAAAAGCATTTGACAAAATCCAACACCCTTTCTTGATAAAAACTCTCAACAAGGTGGGAATAGAAGGATCATACCTCAACATCATAAAAGCTATATATGATAAACCCACAGCTAACATCATACTCAATGGGCAAAAACTAAAACCATTTCCCCTAAGAACAGGAACAAGACAGGGATGCCCACTCTCACCACTCCTGTTTGACATAGTACTGGAAGTATTAGCCACTGCAATTAGACAAGAAGAAGAAATAAAAGGCATCCAAATTGGAAAAGAAGAAGTAAAGCTGTCCTTATTTGCAGATGACATGATATTGTACATAAAAAACCCGAAAGACTCCATCAAAAAACTAACAGACTTAATAAATGAATTCGGCAATGTAGCAGGATACAAAATTAACACCAAGAAATCTATGGCATTTCTATACACCAACAATGAACTTACAGAAAGAGAGACCAAAAAAGCAATCCCATTTTCCATCGCACCAAAAAAATTAAGATACTTAGGATTAAACCTAACCAAGGAGGTAAAAGACCTATATGCGGAAAACTACAGGACACTGAAAAAAGAGATAGAGGAAGATGTAAACAGATGGAAGAACATACCATGTTCATGGATTGGTAGAATCAACATCATTAAAATGTCCATACTACCCAAAGCAATCTATAGATTCAATGCACTCCCCATTAAAATACCAACGGCGTATTTCACAGACCTAGAAAGAACTCTCCAAAAATTCATCTGGAATAAAAAAAGACCCCGAATAGCCACAGCAATCCTGAGAAAGAAGAATAAAGTAGGAGGGATCTCAATACCAGATTTCAAGCTGTATTACAAAGCCACTGTCCTCAAAACAGCCTGGTACTGGCACAAGAACAGACATATAGATCAATGGAACAGAATAGAGAATCCAGATATCGACCCAAACCAATATGCGCATTTAATATTTGACAAAGGAGGCATGAGCATACAATGGAGTCAAGACAGTCTCTTTAATAAATGGTGTTGGGAAAATTGGACAGATACATGCAAAAAAATGAAACTAGATCACCAACTTACACCATACACAAAAATAAACTCAAAATGGGTACAGGACTTAAATATAAGACGGGAAACCATAAAAATACTAGAGGAATCCACAGGCAGCAAAATCTCAGACATATGCCAAAAGAACTTTTTCAGTGAGACTGCCCCTAGGGCAATGGAAGCCAAACAGAAAATAAACAAATGGGACTACATCAAAATAAAAAGCTTTTGCACAGCAAAAGAAACCATCAACAAAACAACAAGAAACCCCACTGTATGGGAGAACATATTTGCAAATGGTATCACTGATAAAGGTTTAATTTCCAACATCTACAGGCAGCTTATACAACTTAATAAAAGGAAGATAAATGATCCAATAAAAAAATGGGCAACGGACCTAAATAGAAGCTTTTCGAAAGAAGACAGAAGGAAGGCCAAGAGACACATGAAAACATGCTCAAAGTCACTAATTATCCGAGAGATGCAAATCAAAACGACAATGCGATACCATCTCACACCTGTCAGAATGGCTATCATCAACAAATCAACAAACAACAAGTGTTGGCGAGGATGCGGAGAAAAAGGAACCCTCGTGCACTGCTGGTGGGAATGCAGACTGGTGCAGCCACTGTGGAGAACAGTATGGAGTTTCCTCAAAAAACTGAAAATGGAACTCCCATTTGACCCAGTAATCCCACTCCTAGGAATATATCCTAAGAAACCAGAAACACCAATCAGAAAGGATATATGCACCCCTATGTTCATAGCAGCACAATTTACAATAGCTAAGATTTGGAAACAGCCTAGGTGCCCGTCAGCAGATGACTGGATCAGAAAACTATGGTACATCTACACAATGGAATACTATGCTGCCGTAAAAAAGAAGGAATTACTACCATTTGTAGGCACTTGGATGGAATTAGAGAACATTATGCTAAGTGAAATAAGCCAGTCAATGAAAGAAAAATACCACATGATCCCACTCATTTGGGGATAATGAAAAACATTATAAACTGATGAACAAAAAGATAGTTACAGAGGCAGTAAAGCATCAAACAGACTGTCAAATTACAGTGGTAAGGTTAGGGAGAGGTGGGGGAAATAAGAGATCAACTGAAGGACTTATATGCATGTATATAAGAGTAACCAACGGATGCAAAACATTGGGGGGTGAGGGCATGTATGGGAGTGGGGTGGGGGTGGGGGGCAATGGTAAGATATGTACACATATAATACCTTAATAAAAATTTGAAAAAAAAAAAAAATAAAGGAGGAAAATCATGTGATTATCTCAATAGCTACAGAAAAGGCATTTGATGAAAATCAACATTCATTCATGATTAAAACTCTTAGAAAAGTGAAAATTACGAGTTTCCTTAATCTGAATAAAGTATATCTCCAAAAAGTTATCACGAATATTACACTTCATAATGAAATATTAAAAGTCCTAAGTGGGTCACAAGACAAGAATTCTGGCTGATACTGTTTCTATTTAACATTCTAGCCAGAGCAATCAGGGAAGGAAAATAAATGGTAGATGGATTAGGAGGGAAGAAATAAAACTCATTATTTTCAGATAACATGGATATTATTTCTAAAGTTAACGTGCTTATAATTTTTATACCCTCATATTTCAGTTTTAGGCAATACTTGTTAACCTTTGCTTGGAAAAGGCAATGCTTGAACTCCCCCCCCCCCCCCCCCCGCCCAACGTACACACACCTCTCTGTTCCCCAGACAAACACCTTTGCCCTTTTCCAACAGTATAGTTATATCATAATTTTGATTAGATGAACACGAGATTCTCTGCTACTTGGCTAAATTTCTTCAAGGTATTCTGTCAATTTCATCATCTTGAAAAAGTTTGCCCGTATTCTTCTAATATATTTCAGTCTGGTCTTTTTGCCCTTGGAATACAAATTTGGTTAGAAGATTTCCATTCACCATATATTCAGAGGTTTTCGTTTATTGTATCATTATTGGTAAATTCTCTCTAAGTTAATTTATAACTTAACATCCTGACTTTTTTTTTAAAAATAGGCTTATTTCTAGTTTGTTTAGAATCAACAAAATAGGTATGACAAATGTGGCATCTTAAATCAGGAGGAAAAATGAAATGTTCTGTTTTTGCCGTTACAATGAAATGATACATCAACAAGATTACTAATTACAACATTGTTTGTTATAGGCAAGATAATGAAATCAGACCAAATGTTCATCTTAGGTGTTTGGTTAAATAAATTACTATGTATCCATAGTATGAAGTTCAATATAGCATTAAAATAAAATAGAACTGCCCTAACCGGTTTGGCTCAGTGGATAGAGCGTCGGCCTGCGGACTCAAGGGTCCCGGGTTCGATTCCGGACAAGGGCATGTACCTTGGTTGCGGACACATACCCAGTAGGGAGTGTGCAGGAGGCAGCTGATCGATGTTTCTCTCTCATCGATGTTTCTAGCTCTCTATCCCTCTCTCTTCCTCTCTGTAAAAAATCAATAAAATATATTAAAATAAATAAATAAATAAAATAGAACTCTGTGTACTGATATACATAGATCTCCATGGTTAAGCTTTAAAATCCAACAACCAATATTCCTTAAGATATCCTATCTAATAAAGAGGGAATATGCTAATTGACCCTCATGCCATTGCAAAGATGGCCACTCCCACAGCCAATAAGAAGGGCCACAACCAATAAGGAGGGAATATGCAAATTGACTGTCACACCCTCAAAGATGGCAGCGCCCACAGCCGCAAGATGGCGGCACCCAGTCCCCTCAACCCTGCTGGAGTCCCCCAGTCCCCTCAGCCCCCCAGCCGCCCAGGGCCGGCCCGAGGCACAGGCAAGCCTCAGGTGGCAGCTGCCCGGGGCCACCCGAGGCTCAGGTAACGAGGGCCGGCCGAGGCTTGCGCTGCCTACAGTGGTAGCAGCAGAGGTGTGATGGGGGTGCCGCCTTCCCCTGATCACCGGGTCGCCTCCCGCCCCTGAGGGATCCCGGACTGTGAGAGGGGGCAGGCCATGCTGACGGAGCCCCCCTCCAGTGCATGAATTTTCATGCACTGGGCCTCTAGTATAATGTATATTATGATACCATTTATGTAAAAAATGAAGGGAAGGTGGGGGTACATATACATAGACGCAAACACCCAAAATATTCCTGAAAGGATACACAAGAAATGTGGGAACAGAGGAAGAAGAGCAAGACTTTTTTCTTCATACTCTTGTTTCCTGTTGCCTTTTCTCAAAAATAAATTGAGTAATTTTTTTTTAAAAATATATTTTATTGATTTTTTACAGAGAGGAAGGGAGAGGGATAGAGAGTTAGAAACATCGATGAGAGAGAGACATCGATCAGCTGCCTCCTGCACACCCCCTACTGGGGATGTGCCTGCAACCAAGGTACATGCCCTTGACCGGAATCGAACCCGGGACCCTTCAGTCCGCAGGCCGACGCTCTATCCACTGAGCCAAACCGGTTTCGGCTAAATTGAGTAATTTTGATGTCCTGCCAAGAAACCCATGGGCCTCATGTAATTCTGATGTTCAGCAGAGCTTAGGGAAGGATAAATTGTCTTATGAATGTTATACTATGCCTAGAAACACTTTGTGTTCAGTTAGTTGGTTTTTGTAAAAATATTTAGTTGTATAACTTTTGTTTTCCAATTTTCTTTAAGTGAAAAGTAGCAGTAGAAGGCCATCTCCAGAAGAAACTCATGAAGTAGACTCCAAAGCAGCTTTACTACCGGTTTGTACATTTCAATTAAACAGTGCATCTTTTTAAATGCACATTTGTTAGAGAAGAGCTAAAAGATGGTGATATTTTAGATTATATCTGGCTTTCAAAAGAATTTTTACCTGAGAAAACTGACATCTCTATGGTAGTTTTAGAAAAGAGTTTCTTCCTGTAGTGCATAGCCAGGAATTCTTAAAAAAAAAAATTTTTTTTTTTTTTTTCAAAAAAAGAAAGGTAGGAACCTCTGTTTGAATTGAAACTTATTATATGAAGTAATTCCCAGCCAAATGAGGTAATATTTGCTTTTATAAACCCTTTTTAAAAGCAGAAAAATTGTTTCTTTATAGTTAAGTACAGAAATCAGTGCTCTCAATTACGATCCTGGATTGTCAAGAACATTATTAACTTTCAGCTATACGGAGATAGATTATATTATTAAAATTCATGTTATTTGAAAAAGTTATTTGAATGGGGAAAGGGGGTTCGTGAACAGTTTCACAGTCACAATTACTTTTTCTGGAAGGATCCATCTTGAACTTAAACTGCACAGTATTGCCCCAAATACAATTCCATTGAAAATGACCTCACAGTGCCAAATTACAAAGCTCATGGGAGTCAGCCCTGGCCGGTAACTCAGTTGATTAGAGCACTGTCCTGATATGTCAAGGTTGCAGGTTAGACCTCCAGTCAGAGCATGTACAAGAAGCAACCAATGAATGCAATAAATAAGTGGAACAACAAAGCTCTTGGGAGTCAACTTATACAGATAGTATTAGAACTCTAACAACTAAAGATAGCAGAATTATTGGTTACAGATTGTAAAGTATGATTAAAGTAATTAAAGCCATAAAAGAAAGTATTACAAATAATGAAAAAATACTATTCAAAAAGACTGGCAAATTTGAAATAAATAACTCATTGGAGGTGAAAATAATAGATTAGGCACAGCAGAACAGAGAATTGCTCAATTGGACCAGAATGTAATGATACTTAGACGGAAAATATACTAAACAAAGAAATATGGAAAATACCTCTAAATTGGCCTTGAAAGGATAGAATTTGAATAGATTATAAATGGCTTAGAATTTTGCAAAATGCTGAAATATATGTATATTTGAATTCAGGAAGTGTAGCCCAAACTGGGGAAGTAAAAATAAATCCACAGCTATAAATATCATTATAAAACTACTGAATGAAAACGATATGCACACATACACACAGATAAAGACTTCAATGAAAAGTGCCTAAATGTTACTAGTGATTTCTTTGTTCACAATTTGCAGTATTTTAATTTCTCTCTTTTTTTTTAACTTTAAAATATATATATATATATATATATATATATATATATATATATATATATATATATTTTATTGATTTCAGAGAGAGGGAGAGGGAGATAGAAACATCAATGATAAGAATCATTGATCAGCTGCCTCCTGCATGTCCCCAGGGGGGATCTAGCCCTGCAACCTGGACATGTACTCTGATTGGGAATTGAATGTGACCTCCTGGTTCATAGGTTGACGCTCAACCACTGAGCCACCAGTCAGGCTAATTTTTCTCTTAACACTTTGATGTGTTTTTCTTTTGGCAAGGGGCACATCTTATCTTTGAAGTCATAGAAACAGATGCATATTTAAAGAAAATAAAATAGCTACCAAAAGCTAGGCTATATGTTAAAGGATATAACACTCATGAAATTCTTTATTCCACCTTGTGGAATGGCATTATTTATTATTATTTTTAGCCCTTCATTCTTAAAACAGTGCTAAACATTTCTGATTAATCTAGAGATATTTTTATTTAACTTTTTGTTTGTGTTTGTTTTTGACTAAAGGATTGGTTACAAGATAGACCATCAGACAGAGAAATGTAAGTAAGCCTTTTCTTATCATTATCCTGTCAAGTATCATAGTCTTTTTTTTTTTTTCTCTTTGCATCATCCCTGTAACACTCCTTTATCAACGGGTAATGATTATTTTAGCATCTCCTTAACATCGAAGAGGTTGGGGAAACTTGTTCATTATGAGTTAATTATTAATTTAAATATATAATTTTATCTAGTTATACTATAATTATAGTCAGATTATAATTACAACTAAATAAAATCGTCTTTATAATGATACAATTATGATTTTATTATTTAGTTTTGTTTTCAACGTTATCTTAAATTTGTTCAAAGACCTAGTTTGACACTTTAGTTCTGCATTTGCACAATTACTTTGCCCATCATTCTAAGCAACAAACCTTGCACTGGTTTTGTTTGGAAAGCACTTTGGTAATTAGAGCAATAATACACAGAGAGCCTCCCTACAGGGGGACCCACTAGAAAGCTGGAAACAAAAGGCAATCTGATGGTAATCATCCCCAGAAAGTAAAAATTTTTAGTATAGGTTAAAGATAAGAATAAAAGACAATTTCTGTGTTTCCAGCTTGTGAATTAGTATGCTAGGATTCCAAAGAACATTTTTAAAAAGCCTTTGATATCCATTTGATACTAGAAGTATGGTAGAGTTACACTCTGATATGGACTACTTGAGAAGGAAAGCCAGTTTGATGGAGATTATTCCACAGTCTTTCCCCCATTTCTTTCTGTGCATCAGAAATAGATGTGAATATATTCAGAAGGAAATAAATCAAATGCCCCATGGATACGCATTTGTTGAAATTCTTTGGGTACCCTGGCCCTGAATGACATTTGGAAAACCTGTCTATATCAGACTTTTTCAGAGAATACTGTCTTTTATGGCCAAAACCATAGAAAGTAAAATACAGAATAGGTACTTAAATAGTTGATTTATTTTTAATCCTCACCTGAGGATATACTTATTGATTTTAGAAAAAGGGGGAGAGAGAGAGAGAGAGAGAGAGAGAGAGAGAGAGAGAGAAACATTGATGTGAGAGAGAACATTGATTGGTTGCCTTCCATTTGTGCCCTGACTGGAAATTGAATCCACAACTGTTCAATAAATGGGACGACGCTCCCACCAACTGAGCCACACTGGCTAGGACAAAATTGATTTAATTTAGCTAACAGAACATTGTCTTAAAGATGTTGATCCTCTGGGGGAGGTCAATGGGGAACAAAAAGGAGACATATGTACTACTATTTGTAATACTTCAAACAATTTTTAAAAAATGGTATTTTGTGCAAAAAGGTTTTGAATAAATGAAGGTTAAATTTGAAAAAAAAAAAAAAGATATTGATCCTTAGAAGTACTCAGAAAGGTGGAGCTGATCAGCATTCTTTGGGTGCTGAGAAAAGTGTGGCTTAGCAGCAAAGAATGATGCTAGGGTCAAAATACTTCTTATAAAAATTTTTATGTTATTACAAATTAACAGGAAACATCAGGATCAGATAGAATGTAACAACTAGAAAGAGACTGCAAAGGTCCTGTACTCCAAGAGGTACTTTGTGGTCTAGTTCTTTCAGTCCTTAGCAAGGCACAGAGCTGTATAATGGGAGAGCTAAGCCTCTAATCCATTTTTCATTTTCCATTTCACTCTCCTTTACACCTATTTCTCTAATTTGCACTGAAATCATGGAATTAATAGAACCTCCACACTCAGTACTTCTATACATTGATATGAATAATAAATTCAGTATTGAAAAAATTTTGTTCAACATTGCAAAATGACATCTATTTACTTTTCTCTCAGTTCTTTGCCCATCAGTTCTATTGAACTATTTTTTAAATCCTACAGTCATTTTAAGGCATTGTTATATTGAGTCTTCATAAATAGAAATGTCATGGAATATTGTATCATTAGTATTGAACTATCAGTTTGACACCAGACTACTACTAATATTTATATAAGCATAAATTGGAGGTGCAGGTTGTTGATAAAGTATATGCATATGGATATCTACATATTCATGTATGCATTTAGCATTAGCTTAAGGGAAAGGGCAGATAGTTAAACAAAAGTGAATCTGGCCCAGCCAGTGTGGCTCAGTGGTTGAGCATCAACCCAAGAACCAAGAGGTCATAGGTTTGGTTCCTAGTTGGAGCACATGCCCAGGTTTCGGGCTTGATCCTTAGTTGGGAGCATGCAGGAGGCAGCCCGATAGATGATTCTCTCTCATCGATGTTTTTATATCTCTATCGCTCTCCCTACCTCTCTCTAAAAATCAATAAAAACATATTAAAATTTTAAAAAGTGAATCTGAACCTCAGAATTCCTTAGTAACGTATTAAATCATAATTTCATGAAGTAAAAAATTATGGGTAGCTAAAACTAAAGTTGTGACATAACTTACAATATATTTTTTGGTATTTCTTTAGACCCTCTGAAGAAGGAACATTAAATGGTGAGTCCATGTGATAGATTTATTGTGAAAAAAGTGAGGATCATATATGATTTATTATAGCAAGTACTACATTATCCTAACATTTTAGACTTTGTGTTTTAAAAAGCCAATGCAATACAAAGTTCTTCCCTCAACTAGCTTTTCTTCAATATAGATATTTCACAAACACATGAAGTCACTGTGTGAATGATGGCCTCTTTACTACCACCCACCCCCTTCATCCCTACAGCTCAGCCTGTTCCTTTCCTTATATTCCATGTTAGTGAATGATGCTGTTTCAGCTAGGTAGTTAAAACATGAGTGGGAGTTATTCTTGGCCCCCTTGACCTTGTACTCACAAAGTCCTGTTGCAGTTACCTCCTAAATATGTCTAGAATTTATCTTCCACTATACATCCTCCTTTCAGTTTAGAACTTCATCATTTTTACCAGTAAACCTTTTATTGAAGTGTACTAGTGGTCCGGTGCACAAAATTCGTGCATGGGGGGGCGGGGGTGTCCCTCAGCCCAGCCTGCACCATCTCCAATCTGGGACCCCTTGAGGGATGTCTGACTGCCCGTTTAGGCCCGATCCCCGTAGGATCGGGCCTAAACGGGCAGTCGGACATCCCTCTCACAATCCAGGACTGCTGGCTCCCAACTGCTAGCCTTCCTGATTGCCCCTAACTGCTTCTGCCTGCCAGCCTGATCACCCCCTAACCACTCCCCTGCCAGCCTGATTGATGCCTAACTGCTCCCCTGCCAGCCTATTTGCCCCTAACTGCCCTCCCCTGCAGGCCTGGTCACCCCTAACTGCCCTCCCCTGCAGGCCTGGTCCCCCCCAACTGCTCTTCCCTGCAGGCCTGGGTCCTCCCCAACTGCTCTTCCCTGCAGGCCTGGGTCCTCCCCAACTGCCCTTCCCTGCAGGCCCAGTCGCCCCCAACTTCTCTCCTCTGCCGGCCTGGTCACCCCTAACTGCCCTCCTCTGCAGGCTTGATCGCCCCCAATTGCCCTCCCTTGCAGGCCTGGTCCCTCCCAACTGCCCTCCCCTGCTGGCCTGATCGCACACAACTGCCCTCCCTTGCAGGCCTGGTCCCTCCCAACTGCCCTCCCCTGCTGGCCATCTTGTGGTGGCCATCTTGTGTCCACATGGGGGCAGTCATCTTTGACCACATGGGAGCAGCCATCTTGTGCGTTGGAGTGATGGTCAATTTGCATATTATTCTTTGATTAGATAGGATAGAGGCCTGGTGCACAGGTGGGCCAGCTGGTTTGCCCTGAAGGGTATCCTGGATCAGGGTGGGGGTTCCCTTGGGGCATGGGGTGGCCTGGGCGAGGAGCCTGTGGTGGTTTGCAGGCCGGCCACGCCCCCCCAGTGACCCAAGCGGAGGACCTGGGATCTGGGATTTATTTATCTTCCACAATTGAAACTTTGTAGCCTGGAATGGAGCCAAGCCTTCTGCTCGCTCTGTGGCGGCAACCATTTCTGTTGGGATTTATTTATCTTCTATAATTGAAACTTTGTAGCCTTAAGTGGAGGCCAAGGCAGGCCAGGGCTGCAGAAGCTTGGCTTCCTCCATTGCCAGGGGCAACCCTAGCCTCCTGTTTTCTCCAGCTCTGTGGCTGCCGCCATTTTTGTTGGGATTTATTTATTTTCTATCATTGTAGTTACCTCCTAAATACGTTTGTAGCATTGAGTGGAGGCCTGGGCCGGCAAGAGCAGGTGGAAAGCTTGGCTTCCTCCATTGCCAGGGAAACCCAAGCCTCCCTACTGCTCTCTCTGTGGCCGCAGCATCTTGGTTAGGTTTATTAGCATATTCGCTCCTGATTGGCTTGTGGGTGTGGCTTATGGGTGTAGTGGAGGTACAGTCAATTTGCATATTACTCTTTTATTAGATAGGACTAGAGGCCCGGTGCATGAAATTCGTGCACGGCGGGGGAGTGTCCCTCAGCCCAGCCTACACCCTCTCCAATCTGGGACCCCTCAAGGGATGTCCGACTGCCCGTTTAGGCCCGATACCAGTGGGATTGGGCCTAAACAGGCAGTCAGACATCTCTCTCACAATCCAAGACTGTTGGATCCCAACTGCTTGCCTGCCTGCCTGCCTGATTGCCCCTAATCGCTTCTGCCTGCCAGCCTGATCACTCTCTAACCACTCCCCTGCTGGCCTGATCGATGCTTAAATGCTCCCCTGCTGGCCCGATTGCCTCTAACTGCCCTTCCCTGGTGGCCTGGTCACCCCTAACTGCCCTCCCCTGCCGACCCGATTGTACCTAACTGCCCTCCCCTGCAGGTCTGGTCGCTCCCAACTGCCCTCCCCTGCAGGCCTGGTCCCCGCCTACTGTCCTCCCAGTGGCCTGGGTCCCCCCCCAACTGCCCTCCTCTGCAGGTCTGCTCGCCCCCAACTGCCCTCCTCTGCCAGCCCGGTCACCCCTAACTGCCCTCCACTGCTGGCCTGATCGCCCACAACTGTCCTCCCCTGCAGGCCATCTTGTGGCTACCATCTTGTGTCCACATGGGGGCGGCCATCTTGTGTGTTGGAGTGACAATCAATTTGCATATTACTCTTTTATTAGATAGGATAATATGTATATAGAAGAGTGCAGATAAGCCTCCATGTCAGTGAATTCTCACTAAGTGAGCATACCCATGTAATCAGCCCCCAGATCCCGAAACAGAATATTGCCAATATTCCAGCTCCTTATGTCCTCTTGTTAGAACCCCCTGTCTCCAAATAACATAGTAGATTGGTTTGTATGAGTCTGAGAAAGAGAGAGAGGGAGAGAGTGTGTGTGTGTGCGCGCATGTGTGTGTGTGTAGTATATAAATTGAATCATACAATATGTACTGTTGTGTCTAGCTTCCTCCTCACATATGTTTTATGAAATTCATCAATATTGCTGTGTGTAGTGGTATTTATGCATTCTCACTACTATACACAATTTCCTAGTGTGAAAATACTTAATTTACTTATCCATACTATTATTTGATGGGCATTTCAGTAGCTTACAGTGTGTGGCTATTGTGAATAGTGTTGTTAGGAGCATTCTTGTTTATGTTGTTTGGGAAATATACCTAGGAATGGAATTGCTAGGTAATAGAGTATGCATATGTTCACATTTAGTAGTTACTGCAAATAGGTTTCCAAAGTGGTTGTGCCAGTTTGTCCTCCCTTCTGGTCTACCTTCTATTCTGTCACCAAAATGATTCTTCTGAAAGATCTGATCTTGTCACTCCTCTGCTTTACATTTTCCTCACTGTCATTGCACAAAGCCCAGTGTCCTTTCTTAGTACAGTATATTTGGCTCTTAACAATTTGGTATTCCTTGCTTTTGTAGCTTTACCTCCTATAGCTATGCCTATCATCTTGCTCATTAATTTGCAATCTTGGTTACATATCCGAATACTTGTAGAGAATCATTTGTATGATGATATATACCTACAGAATTAGAATAATTTGGAGTGAGCTCTGGCTAGGTGTACGTTGAAAAAACCCCACAGATGATTTTTATATCAGCCTTCAAACTCTCTTAAACTAGGAGGCGTTTGTTACCTCCCTGCTCTATAGTACTATTTTGTGAGTATGTACTTATGTATATACCAGAGGCCCAGTGCATGAATTCGTGCATGGGTGGGGTCCAGAGTGTTGGGGGCCCATCGGGGCCTGGATCAGGCTGGTTGGCTACCGCAGTGCGCATTATAGCCACCAGTCTTTCTGGTCGTTCTGCCGTTCCGGTTGCTGGGCTTTTACATATATAGATACTATATGCTTATCACTCAACATTAAAACTTTTGACTAACCTCCTTCTGCAAGACAATAGGTTATTTTTTCATATATATTTTAGAAGCTTAACACATAGCATATTCCACTTATTTTCCATCTTTCTCACTACAGTTAAAAAGTAAAGTCCTCAATTAAATTTAGAGATGGAGGGGCTTTTTTTCATGTTTCACATTACAGAAATTCATCTTTTCGTGGTCATCATACTAAAATAGTTACATGGCCACAGGCCCCAGCCCCAAAGGTCCAAAACTGAAAGATATTTCTCTTTTTGAGCATGGGGTATAGAAGCATGCATTTAGGACAGGAGAGTGAAGCATGTGCTTTTTCTCTCCAGGTGTCTGAGTGCACACTTACCACTAATCTGATATAGTGAAATGGGGTAATATGGCACATGATGGACATGTTTCGTTGTTTTTTATGTTTTTGTGAAGAGAGAGATTACCTGAAGGAAACTTAGGATGTTTATATGAGAATATCTGAGCAAAAATTTATGCTGCATTAGTACCTTTAAAAGGGTCTCATTTGTTTGTTATTTTAGGTCTTGCTTCTCCATTTAAGGCAGTTATGGATACAAATTACTATTACTCAGGTCAGTAACATTAAAAACAAAATTTAATAATATTTTAAGCTTTTAGGGATTTCATTTTTTCTCTCTCATTTTTATGCAGCTGTGGAAAGAAATAACTTGATGAGATTATCCCAGAGCATTCCATTTACACCTGTGCCTCCAAGAGGTAAATCCAAAAAGTTAAAGAAATAAAGGGGAAAAATCAATCCTCTATTAATATATGATTCTTAGTTATAACATAGAACATGGGTGTTAATAGACGAATCACACTAAGAAGTGTTGATTTCATATAAATTTAATTAGCCTGACTACTACAAGAGTCAGGTATGTATCAAAAGTATTGAATTTCTGTTTTTTGTATATCCAGCAGTGGTGTACTCTAATTCAGATAATTCATTGTCGAGTAATGAAAGCATAGATAAATTGACATCACTGGATTTGTGGAACAGAGACTTTTAACCTCTTGTCTAAAAGGTTAACTTAGAAGTGTATACTAGTCTGGTTGCTTTCTAAAAGTTTGTTGCCCTTTATAAAACTACAACTTAGCTCAATTCTTTTATTTCTTACTTTATCTTAACCAGATACCTTTCAGTTTTTATCCTACGTTGTCATTTTTAAAGTGTCATAATTTGACCTCAAAATGTATTCATTCATGTTGCAGGTGAGCCCGTCACAGTGTATCGCTTGGAAGAGAGTTCGCCCAGCATATTGAATAACAGCATGTCTTCTTGGTCACAGTTAGGCCTCTGTGCCAAAATAGAGTTTTTAAGTAAAGAAGAGATGGGAGGAGGTTTACGGAGAGCTGTCAAAGTACAGTGTACCTGGTCAGAGCATGATATCCTCAAATCAGGGCATCTTTATATTATCAAATCTTTTCTTCCTGAGGTGGTTAACACATGGTCAAGTATTTACAAAGAAGATACGGTTCTGCATCTCTGTCTTAGAGTAAGTGCTGGTGAATGCATAACGGTGGAACATTATGTTTTCACTTCTAAAGTATAATAAACCAGATAAAATTGTAGTGGTAATATTGAACAAGGGTTTGTTTTTTCTGTTCTGTAGGAAATTCAGCAACAGAGAGCAGCACAAAAGCTCACATTTGCCTTCAACCAAATGAAACCCAAATCCATACCATATTCTCCGAGGTAAGTTTCTAAATTTTTCTGGGATATATAAATGTTATGTGGACAGCATTCTCTTTTGACCTTATTATTGATGTTTAATATGTAATTATTTGCTTTATTTTAAAGATCAATTAGAACTTTTTTAACAAAACTACTACTAATATCTGTAACTATTTTTCTTAAGGTTCCTTGAAGTTTTCCTGCTGTATTGCCATTCAGCAGGGCAGTGGTTTGCTGTGGAAGAATGTATGACTGGAGAATTTAGAAAATACAATAATAATAACGGTGATGAGATTATTCCAACTAATACACTGGAAGAGATCATGTTAGCATTTAGCCACTGGACTTACGAATATACAAGAGGGGAATTGCTGGTACTTGATTTACAAGGTAAATCGATTGAAATATCGCTGAAGTGAAATTGTGCAGTAGGTTCTCAACTATTCATGTGTTATGAATAATGTACAGAAATCTGCTAATTTATAGGTAGATAAAATCTTAGGTCAGTAGAAATTGTTTTAAAAGCAAGTCAATAACAGCCATAGCATATAGCCATCAGAGCCCTGAATTGTGGTATATGCCTATCTTAATTGTTATTTAGGTAATACAGATATTTTGAGAAGCAAAAATAACCTATTCTGCTCTTATATGTGTAGCCTTACTCTTTTAAAAGTATGAAGACTGTTTCTTTAAAACACAAGTATATCTATTGTTCCTGGTGTTATGTTTTATCTCTCACTGTGAACTAAACTACCTAAATATTTAGTGGCTTAAAACAAAATATTTAGTGGCTTAAGACAATCATTTTATTTGCTTGTAATTCTTTGGTTGGGGAATTTGGATGGGGCATAGTGGGGATTGCTTATCTCTGTTGCTCCCTCAGAGGGTTTGAATGACTGGATACTAGCTTGCCTAGCTTGACTGGAGTCAAATGCCTGAGGTCTCTGTTTAGTGACAGCTGAATTTGTCAGTTCTCCACCAAGTGATTAGCTCATTTTGCTTTCTCATAGCATCAGAGTTTCAGGTAGCTAGACTTCTTTCATGGTAGCTGGTTTCTTCCAGAGAGAAAGCAGAAACTCTTAGAGCCAGGCCAGAACTGGCCCAGATCCCTCCTACCACATTTTACTGCTCAGGGCAAGTAATGAGAACAGCCCAGATTTAAACCAGCACTTGATCAGTGGAGCAGCATGTTAAAAAACAAACAAAAAAATGTGGCTTGGAGAAGGCAGGTTTTCTCAATGTAATGTCAGTGCAACTTCATGGTAGGGCCAGAAGTAAGTAAAACTGAGCGAGTTTCCAGCTTTTCCTGGATGATAGTTTTACATTATAGCTTTTTTTTTAATATATTGATTTCAGAGAGGAAGGGAAAGTGAAAGAGAGATAGAAACATCAATGATGGGAGAGAAACTTTGATTAGCTGCCTCCTGCATGCCCCCTACTGGGATCCCACCCACAACCCAGGCATGTGCCCTGACTGGGAATGGAACTGTAATCTCCTGGTTGACCATCGCTCAACCACTGAGCCACCCCAGCTGGGTCAGAGTCTTATTCTTTATGTTATCTGAATCTTTTTTAGGAAGATATATTCATACAGGGTGGGCAAAAGTAGGTTTACTGTTTTTTTAAGTGGCCTATAGATTATGCCTCTATGACCCTAGTTTTTCTTTGCTAAATGAAGTACAACAATGGCAGATCGTGTAGACCTTTTGTATAAGCAGATATTTGTTTGCATCCTTGGCCATGTTGCATCAAAAGCTGGTGCCATCAGGAGACCTACCAACTCTGACACTTAACTCTGAGTCACAATTGCAGGACCTCTGTTCTGGGTGCAATGTTGAAGTCATAAGACAAGCTATGAAATATCAAGAGAGAAAAACTACACTCTTTTGACTAATTTAACATGTAAATGCTGCTATAAAATCTCATGATTATTTTTATTATGCAAATGTCAATATTTCATCAATCATAATATAAATTAACTTTTTTATATATACGTATAAAGGCGTGGGTGAAAATTTGACGGACCCATCTGTGATAAAAGCGGAAGAAAAGAGGTAATAAATTTTAATAAGTTTATTAAGACAATTTCATAATTTCAAGTTCTACATTTCTACTTGTATAAACTAACCTTTTTTAATTTAAACTACCAATGCCATAGATCCTGTGATATGGTTTTTGGCCCAGCAAATCTAGGAGAAGATGCAATAAAAAACTTTAGAGCCAAACATCACTGTAATTCTTGCTGTAGAAAGCTTAAACTTCCAGGTAAACATTTTCTTAATCAGTATAATGTATAAATTGTTAGTAAAATTTGTTACTGTAATACTTTGTAAGGCCAGAGGCACAAATATATGTTGTTGGCTATAAATTAATCTATGCTTTTTTTCTTTATAAAAACACAAAGTTTATTCATTTAATATATATTTATTATGTGTGTGCTAGAGCCAGGAATTGTGCTAGATGTTGATAATACTACAATAGGGAACTAGACAGGCATGGTCCCTGCCCTCATTGGAGTTTAGTCAGATCTTGAAAACTGACAAGATTAACAGAGTTACAGGACTATCATAAATGCCAAGCAGAAAAAAGAGAACAGGTAAGCAGATAACCTAATACAAACCTAGAGGTCAGGGAATGCTACCAAGGGAACTGACAGTTTTGTCTAAAACTGAAGGAGGAATACACTTTCAAGTTAGCCTGTCAAAGAGTTGGGAAAAGAGTATTCCATGATGCAGGAATAGGAACTACAGATATAGTCTGTTGGGATAGTAACTTTAGCTTTGTATTTGAAGAATTACAAGCTATTATTGAATTATAAGTTACAGTGTAAACCAGTGGTTCTAACCTTTTGGTGTGCATCAGAACTTCTTGTGGAACTTTTTAAAAATTACAGATTCCTGGGATTTGCCCTTATGCTACATTTTTAAAAGTCCCTCTCATTATAAGCAATGATGTAGTCATTGAAAGCTGGGACTTAGGAGCCAGCCTGCATGGTTCAAGAAAATACAT
Organism: Plecotus auritus; assembly: GCF_963455305.1. Lineage (NCBI taxonomy): Eukaryota > Metazoa > Chordata > Mammalia > Chiroptera > Vespertilionidae > Plecotus > Plecotus auritus. Next base: position 63,672,315 of record NC_137770.1, read on the forward strand.
ATATTATAATATCTTTTTTGTTTATTTCAGAGAGGAAGGGAGAGAAAGACAGAAACATTAATGATGAGAGGAATCATTGATCGGCTGCCTCCTGCACACCCCCTACTGGGTATCAGCAGAGCACACAACCGGGGCATGTGCCTTTGACCGGAATCAAACCTGGGCCTTTTTAGTCCACAGGCCGATGCTCTATCCACTGAGCCAAACCAGCTAGGGCAGAAAATACCTATATTATAGAGGCTTTTTTTTTTTTTCGTATACCTTATATCCTGCAATCCTATAACCTTGCTAAACTCACTTAGTTCCAAATTTTTAGGAGGATTTTGTTTGTTTATAAACTTGTTAGAATTTTCTGTGTAGACAGTAAATAGTTTTTTGGGGGGAAGGGGGTTTAATGTTTTGATTTTTTTTTTTTTTTTTTTTTTTTTTTAAGAGAGAGGGGAAGGGAGATGGATGGAGAGATAGAAACATGGATGGATTAGCTGCCTCTGGCACACCCCCTACTGGGGATTGAGCCCCCAACTAGGGCATGTGCCCTGGCCCAGAATCGAACCAATGAACTCTGCTTCATGGGTTGATGCTCAACCACCACACCATACCAGCTGGGCAGTAGATACAGTTTTATTACCTCCTTTCCAACCAGTATGCCTTTTACTTTATTTAAATAAGAATAACGTAGACACCTTGCTTTTCTTCATAATCTTAATGGGAAAGCATTCAGTCTTTTACCATTATGATGATGTTAACTGTAAGGATTTTGTAGATGCACTTTATTGGATTGAGGACATATTCTACTACTACTTGTTTCTTGAAAATGCTTATCCTGAATGGATATTGAATTTTGTTAGATGTTTTTTCTGCATCTATTTATGTGACCATTTGGTTTTTCTTATTTAATTGGTAAATAATACATGGATTGATTTTTGAAATGTTGAACCAGTCTCACATTCCCAGGGCACACTCCACTTTATCATGATATATTATCTTTTTTATGTATTTCTGGATTCGGTTTGCTAATATTTTCTTGAGAATTTTTGTCTCTGTTCATGAAGAATATTGATCTATGGCTTTTTTTTTTTTTTTTTCTTGTCTGTCTGGTTTTGGAATCAAGATAATACTAACCTTAAAAATAAGTAGGAAGTGTTCACACCTTTTCTGTTTTGGGGGGACAGATTATATGGAATTGATATCATCCTTACTTTAAATGTTTGGTAGAATTATCTAGTGAAATCATCTAAGTCTGAAGTTTTCTTTGTCAGATGGTTTTTAACTAAGATTTTTTTTTTAAATAAATGTATGACTGTTGAGGCTATCAGTTTCTTTTTGAGTGAACTTTAGTAGTTTGTCTTTCAAGGAATTGGTTAATTTAATTTAAGTTATGGCCAGAGTTGTTTATATTACCTTATTTTTTTAACTAGAGACTCGGGGCCTGGGAGGGACTGCAGGAGGGCTCTAGGCTGTGTCTGGCCCATCTTGCTCAGTCCCAATGGGCCAGACCCCAGCAGCAAGTTAACCTACTGGTCAGAGCGTCTGCCCCCTGGTGGTCAGTGCATGTCATAGCAAGCGGTTGAGTGGCCTTAGCATATCATTAGCATATTACACTTTGATTAGTTGAACAGACGACTGGACACTTATCATATTAGGCTTTTATTATATAGGATGTCTGTGGTGAATTACTTCTTTCATTATGGTAATGCTTTTTGTTTCTTGGTTAGTCTGCCTAAGGTGTGTCAATTTTATTATTTCAAAGCACCAGCTTTTGTTTTCATTGTTTTACTCTATTTTCTGTTTTCTGTTTCATTGATTTATTCTCTTTGTTATTTCCATCTTTCTGTTTTCTCTGTGTTTACTTTGTTTTTCTCTAGTTTTTTAAGGTTTATTATTGATTTAGATTGGAATTGGCTTGGATTATTGGCTTGAGACCTTTTTCTTTTTTTATATATATACTAGAGGCCCAGTGCACGAAATCCGTGCACGGGGGTGTGTGTCCCTCAGCCCAACCTGCACCCTCTCCAATCTGGGACCCCTCGGGGGATGTCTGACTGCCAGGCCTAAACAGGCAGTCGGACATCCCTTTCACAATCCGGGACTGCTGGCTCCCAACTGCTCACCTGCCTGCCTGATTGCCCCTAATCGCTTCTGCCTGCCAGCATGATCACCCCCTAACCACTCCCCTGCCAGCCTGATCGATGCCTAACTGCTCCCCTGCCGGCCTGATCGTCCCCAGCTGCCCTCCCCTGACAGCCCAGTCACCCCCAAATGCCCTCCCCTGCATATTCCCTTTTTATTAGATAGGGTTTTTTCTTTAACATATTGGACAGCCCTAACTGGTTTGACTCAGTGGATGGAGTGACGGCCTGCAGACTCAAGGGTCCCAGGATCGATTCCGGTCAAGGCCATGTACCTTGGTTGGGGGCACATACCCAGTGGGGAGTGTGCAGAAGGCAGCTGATTGATATTTCTCTCTCATAGATGTTTCTAGCTCTCTATCCCTTTCCCTTCTTCTCTGTAAAACATCAATCATATATATAAAAAAAGAAACATTTAAGATTCCTCCTTATCTGCCTGGCTGGTGTGACTCAGTGGCTGAGACCCCAGGCTGGGGCTGGGATGGGATCGCTCTCTGGGGCTGCAGGCCCCTCCCAGGCTGAGACCCCAGGCTGGGGCTGGGATGGGATCACTCCATGGGGAGTGAATTTGTTTTTGTTTTTTATAAAGGGTCAGGAGGGCCTATGGGCAGCATTCTGCCAGGCCGCTTACTCTGCCGGGACTCTGGCGGGGCTTAGAGGACTGGGCGCCGCCATCTTGTGGCTATGGGGGCCGCCATTTTGTCACGGAGTGATGGTTAATTTGCATATTGCTCTTTTATTAGATAGGATTTTTTTTTATTTCAAAAAAGAAGTGAGAGCGAGAGGGTGATGGAAACATCAATGATGAGAGAGAATCATTGATCAGCTGTCTCCTTCACACCCCCAGCTGGGGATTGAGCCCACAACCCAGGCATGTGCCCTGACTGGGAATCGAACCAGTGACTTCCTGGTTTGTAGGTTGATGCTCAACCACTGAGCCACCAGGCGAGACCTTCCTTTCTAACAAAACAGTGCTACAAATTTCCCTCTAAGCATTGTGTTAGCTGCATCCCATGAATTTTGGTAGGTTTTATTTTCTTTAAAATGTTTTTTATTTCTCCTGAGACTTCCTCTTTGACCTATGAATACTTAAAGTGGTGTGTGTGGTTTTTTTTAGATCTCAAATATTTGTAAATTTTCTGGTATCTTTCTGTTGATTTCTTGTTTAATTTCATTATGATAAGATAACATACTTTACATGATTTCAATTAAATAAAAACAACCTTTACCATATATAGCCTCTCTGGTGAACATTGCATATCCACTTGAAGAGAATATTCTATTGTTGGGTGGTGTATCTATAAATGTTAATTAAAGAGCCCTGATTGGGTAGCTTAGTTGTTTAGAGTATCATCCCCATATGCCAGAGATATCTGGTCAGGACACATACAAGAATCAACCAATGAATGTATAAATAAGCGGAGCAATAAATCTCTCTCTTTCTCTCTCTTTCTCTCTCACACACATATCAGTAAATTTAAATTTTTTTAATGTTTATTGAGGAAAGTTTTTTGATAGTGTTCAGGTTTTTTATATTCTTATTGATTCTTCTGTCCAGTTCTGATTACTTAGAGACCTCATTTCTAAGTATAAATTTGGATTAATCTGTTTTGCCATTCACTTCTACTAGTTTGTCCTTCATATGTTTTGAAGCTTTGTTCTTAGGTGCATACACATTTATAGTTCTTAGTCTTCTTGGTGAATTGATTATTTTTATTATTATGTAATGTCATGGTAATTTTTTTTTGTTCTTAAGTTTACTGTGTCTGATATAAACATAATATTCTAGCTATCTTTTTTGTTATTGTTAATCCTTACCCGAGGATATTTTCCCTATTCATTTTTTAGTGAGAGTTGAAGGGAGGAGGAAGGAGGGAGGGAGAGAAGTAGAGAGAGAAGGAGAGGTGTGAGAGAGATACATCTATTGGTTGCCTCTCACACACACCCCAACTGGAGCCTGGGATTGAACCTGCAACCGAGGCATGTGCCCCTGACTGGGAATCGAATGCTCAACCTTTCCGTGCATGGGCCAATGCTCTAACCACTGAGCATACTGTCCAGGGCTCTAGCTATCTTGGTTAATGGTTTCATCAGATGTCTTTTTTCCAATTTTTTACCTATATATATTGATTACATTTAAAGTGAGTTTCTTGTAAATAGCATATAGTTGGATCCTGTGTTTAATGTGTCATTTGAACTCTGATAATTTCCATCTTTTCACTGATGTTTTAGAACCTTTATATTTAATGTAATTGTTGATGTGGTTAGTTTTAGACCTTCTGGTGTGTGTGTGTGTGTGTGTGTGTGTGTGTGTGTGTGTGTGTGTGTGTGTTTCTGATTGATATCTGGTTTGTGTTTTTGGGTGGTGAGGTCTGCCTCTGTTTTAGTATTCTATATTTTATCTTTACATTTAGTTTTTTGCTGATCGCTTTTATTTTCTTTAGGAATGTGTGTATTTTTGCCTTCATTCCTGTAGGATATTTTCACTGGATCTAGAATTTTAGGTTGACACTGCTTTCTTTTTAAGCACTTAAAAAATATTCTGGCCCTGACCGGTTTGGCTCAGTGGATAGAGCGTCGGCCTGCGGACTCAGGGGACCCAGGTTCGATTCTGGTCAAGGGCATGTACCTTGGTTGCGGGCACATCCCCAGTAGGGAATGTGCAGGGGGCAGCTGATAGATGTTTTTCTCTCATCGATGTTTCTAACTCTCCCTTCCTCTCTGTGGAGAATCAATAAAAGATATTTTAAAAACAATATATTCTGCTGCCTTCTGGCCTCTATTACATCTGATGAAAACTTCACAGTCATTTGAATTGTTCTTTCCTTATAGCTCCTTTCAAGATTATTTCTTTATTTTTCAGCAGTTTGATTCTGATTCATCTAGTTGTAGCTTTCTATGAGCTTATTCTGCTTTAGGTTTATTTAGCTTCTTGAATTTGCATATTTATGATCTTTATTGAATTGGAGTTTTTAGCTGTGTTCTTCATCAGTCTTTATTTATTTATTTATTTTTTAAATATATTTTTATTAATTTTTTACATAGAGGAAGGGAGAGGGATAGAGAGCTAGAAACATCGATCAGTTGCCTCCTGCACACTCCCCACTGGGGATGTCCCCACAACCAAGGCACATGCCCTTGACCGGAACCGAACCCGAGACCCTTGAGTCCGCAGGCCGACGCTCTATCCACTGAGCCAAACCGATCAGGGCTATTTTTTTTTTAAAGTTCTAATATCCCATGATAAGAATATTAGAACTTTTGATATTGTCCCCCAGGAACTTGAGACACTGATTTTCCTCTGGTTACATGATTAGTCAACAGCATTATTAGGGCTTGAATTATAATTGTGTTTTTCTCCATTGTTCTTTGTATACAGTACAGCTACAAATATATTAGCATTCCCTAAGTTCATCCTGGTATAGGTTTGATTGCAAAATTTATCAAAAATTATTCATGCAGTAGCAAATATATACTTGGGATAATTGAATGTAAGCTGTTACTCAAATTAAAAATAAACAGTTCGTATTCTAAAGGTCAGTTCTATTTCACATGGAGATATAATAAGGGTATATACATGACTGTGGTTAGTTTCAATTATAAATTTGATAATACTACATTCAGTTTTCCAGTTCTGCAACTATTGTAGTAACCTATATAATAAAAGGGTAATATGCAAATCGATCGAACAGCAGAACAACTGGTCGCTATGATACGCACTGACCACCAGGGGGCAGGCGCTCAACACAGGAGCTGTTCCCTAGTGGTTAGTGTGCTCCCACAGGGGGAGCACCACTCAGCCATGAGCTGGGCTGACAACTGGCAAGCGCAATGGCCCGCCTCCGTGGCAGTGCTAAGGATGTCCAAAAGTGGCATCTTAGCCACAGGGAGCAGGCCTAAGCCATCAGTCAGACATCCCTCAAGGGCTCACAGACTGCGGGCTGAGGGACCCTCACCCCACCCCCCTGAGTGCACAAATGTCATGCACCAGGCCTCTAGTATGTCTATAACTTTCTAAGTGATTTCATTCTATCCCATAGCTGTAAATACCATCTACATACTGATAGACCAAATTTAACTGAAGCTTTAACTTCTCTCTTGAGCTCCTAATTCTATATTGTTTCCTACATTTCTACTTGGATACCCTAAAGCATTTTTATAAGTAACATGTTCATTCTAGAACTTTCAACTTTTATTTCCCACCCTTGCTCACAAAACTCTGCTTCTCCATTTAACTAATGGTTACCCCAGTTGCTCAGAACCTAAAAGCTAGCCAATTCCTTTTATCTCTCACCTTTCATAGCCAATCTGACAGACTGTCTACTGTAATTCTGAAATCTCCGTTGAAATTACCAATTTCTCTTCATCTTCAGTTGCCACCATTTGTTTCCTGGATTCTTGCCAATTGCCCCTAACAGGACTTCATGGGACAGAATAGTCATTTAAAATAAATCTGATTATGTTTCTCCCTTAACACTGCTTAATAGCTTCCAGTGCATCTTCATTGTAATCTGTACTTCCTACCATAGCTTGCATCCCATAAGTCTTGGGTCAGGAAACTTTTCTGTAAAAGGCAAGGTAGCAAATATTTTAGGCTTTGTGAGCCATATGGCCCAGGTCACAGCTACCTAGCTCTACCATTGTAGTGCAGAAATAGCCATGGACACTCTAAACAAATTATCCTGGCTTCATTATTCGGTAAATAAAACTATTTACCAGAAATAGCCACATTTGGTCCACAGACTATATATATATAAAAGCCTAAGCGACCATCGCAACTGAACAGACGACTGAACAGGCTGCGTGGGCGACTAGGCTGGCAGGGGGGTTAGTGAGGGGCGACCAAACGACCGAGCAGCGGGCTGCATGGGGAAACCAGGCTGGTGGGCAGTTAGGGCCAACGAGTCCGGCAGGGCGAGCAGTTAGGGGTGACCAGGCTGGCGGGGGGGAGGGCAGTTAGGGGTGATCAGGCCAGCAGGGGTGGGGGGTTAGGGGCGATCAGGCCGGCAGGGGGGGGGCAGTGAGGGGTGATCAGGCCAGCAGGCAGAGGCGGTTAGGGGTGATCAGGCTGGCAGGCAGGTCAGTGGTTAGGAGCCAGCAGTCCAGGGATTGTGAGAGGGATGTCTGACTGCTGGTTTAGGCCCGATCCCTGGGATTGGGCCTAAACTGGCAGTTGGACATCCCCCAAGGGGTCCTGGATTGGAGAGGATGCAGGATGGACTGAGGGGACTCTGTCCCCACCCCCATGCACAAATTTCGTGCACTGGGCCTCTAGTCTATAATAATAAAAGTGTAATAGGCTAATTAGATTGGACAGCCGAATGACCTTCTGGATGAAGCTGGGGCTGCGAGGGCTGAGCCCCTTGCACGAATTTCATGCATCGGGCCTCTAGTAGTTTTATAACCTTTGTCCATTAACTGCTGCTTGACCTCATTTTGCACTAGTTTTCCCCTCATTCACTACATGCAAACCAGCCATGCTGTTTTCTTGCCATTCTTAGAACACACCAAGTTCCTTTCCTTCTTACCGTCTGCAGTTAGCCTCCCTCTGCCTAGAACACTCCTCCTGAAGCTTTGATAGGCATTTCTCAGTATTCAGGCCTTTACTCAGATGTTGCCTCCTATGGCTTTTCTGACCCGCCCTAAAGGAATCACCTTATACTATCTCTAATGTGGCTTTCATCACACTGTTTTCTTTAAGCACTTGTTACTACTTACCATTCTGTCATTTTTCTATGTGTTTTTCTTTACCCACTAGAAAATAAACTCCACGAGAACAGGGACCTGGTCTGCCTTGTTCATTGCTATGTTTCCACACTCAGACGAGTTACTGACTCATGGTCAGAGCATAATAATTATTTAATGAATGAATGATTTCACTTTTATGTTTATATATTTTGTGACTTTTGAATTTATAACAATCTGGTAGAAAACAAATCTGGCATATTTAGATGAAAATTGATATAGAAATGTTCTTAATTTTCCATTTCTAAGAAATACTGACTTTTTTCTCTTTTTTTTGTTGGGTTGGTGAATATAGACCTGAAGAGGAATGACTATACACCTGATAAAGTTATATTTCCTCAGGATGAGCCTTCAGATTTGACTCTTCAGCCTGGAAATTCCACCAAAGAATCAGAATCAACTCATTCTGTTCGTCTGATGTTATAACTGAATCATTGGTTTTGCTTACACCTCACAACAATGTTACTGTGTCACTTTTCATTCAGGAGGAAATTTTTTGGTAATACAGAAAAGTGTGTGCAAATTGAATACTATACTAGTTCTGGAACAGTTAAAAGGTCAAATCTTTTTTGTTTTTGTTTTTGTTTTTTGTTTTTTCACCAATTAAACTAGTCAGTCAGAAACTCCCTATAGGATACAGCTAGCTAACAGCTGTTAAAATTTAAAGGTAAAAAAAAAATTAGTATTTGTAACTTCTTAAAAGCAGAGGACTTTATTTGACTTTGTTCTGATGAGGGTGATCTCTCTCATGTGGTGCAATACCATTAACCAAAGTTAGGTGTCAGTGCAGATGTTACTTGCTGCTGCTTGACTGCCATTCAGCTAGCGAAATGAAGCAATCACCAGCCTTTGGGTTAAATGGCACTCAGACATCTTCCTCAGTGTGTTTTAGGGTGTTCAGTGATGGTTCACTAGTTTGGCTAGTGCTTTTTGGCCACAGGAAAGGTGATGACTTGTTATAATTCTAGATCCACAGGGATGTATATGAAGCCTCAGTTAAAAAAATAAAAATAAACCCAAGCATTTTCTAAGAGAGACTTCATGAATCAGGGTTAGGTTCCATTATTAAAGATAGAGCCAATTTTTTGTCAAATAGAGCCGAAATTGTGCAGAAGTATAAGTGGGGTTTTTTAAGCATTGTTTTATGAAGTTATTGTAAGTAGAAGAAAGCCACATAGACTTCTTTAACCTAAATATATCAAAGGAGAAACTTTAACTCATTGTTCAAGAGAAGTTACCTTGTGAGAAAAGTTAAAGTACTTTTTTCCTATTTATAGTTCTAGTGGCAACCTGGAAGTTATATATTTCTCCAAAGATTATGTTGACCAGTATATAAATCAGAATATAAACATGAACTCTTTGCATATATTTAAAATTGTGTAGAAATATCCAAACATGAATTTTTTTGTGGTACTTATTTAAGAAATTGAGTTAGATTATCATGTCGGGAGATTGCAATGCAACTTTATGCTAATAAAATGTAATTTAACTGCCCCAGATATTGTTGAATACTCAACAAGAAAAGCTTTTCATCTGACTAAAGTTTTATGCTTTGATATTTTTTTTTCATTTTTTTTTGTTTTCCTAGGTACTAATTTTAATTTTTATTGGGAGAGAGCAGTGTAAATCTTACTTGTATTCAGTAGTGTATCTCATAGATACAGACAAGGCAAGAAGAGAGATAAACTGTTTAAATAAGTGTTTAATATTGATGGGGGGAGAAAAATGTATTAAAGATATTATACTATATACATTTTGTATATCATTAAATCTTTAAAAGAAATTAAATAAATTTATTCTTGTTTACAGATGTTTAGTGAGTTTAATCATTCTGAAAAAGTATCTATTTTCAGTATTTGTTTTCAGAGTATCAGTTTTTTTAAATGAACCATTTGCACACCTATGCTTTTTGATCCCCTGTCCTATACAATGTTTAAAGTGATCTTGGTTTCCTGCTGTGTTGTTTTTCATCTGTTCGTGTTTTGTCAGAAAACGGGATATGGGTTATCTGCTGATTAACTTTATGTTGATTATTTTTATAAGGTACCTCCTTTTCCACCTTACGGTGAACTGTGTTGCTTCCATGGGTACCATCTGATGTCTTACCACACTAGATTTTACACTTTGCAGAGGAAAGGACCCTTAGCATCAAACAGCTTGCAGAGCACATGGTTTATGATAAAGCATACCATTAAAAGAGTTACATACCGCTCTGACCAGTTTGGCACAGTGGATAGAGCGTCAGCTTGCGGACTCAGGGGTCCCGGGTTCGATTCCAGTCAGGGGCATGTACCTTGGTTGCGGGCACATACCCAGTGGAGAGTGTGCAGGAGGCAGCTGATCGATGTTTCTCTCTCATCGATGTTTCTAGCTCTCTATCCCTCTCTCTTCCTCTCTGTAAAAAATCAATAAAATATATTTAAAAATATTAAAAAAAAAAAAGTTGCATACCACAATACCAAACTTTCTTGAGGAAGGTAGATCACAATGATGTAGTCTGTGTGTTTAAGTCGACAGTCAAGGCAAGAGTACCCAATAAGTAACTTTTCATCACTTCTAAGAGAGAAGAAGTCTTTATTTTCAGAAAAGGATGCATCTGTGGACAGGGATTTTTGTGATCTTCCTTATATACCAGTAGAGGCCCGATGCACAAAATTCGTGCAAGGGGCTCAGCCCTCGCAGCCCTGGCTTTGTCCAGAAGGTCGTCTGGCTGTCCGGTCCAGTTAGCGTATTAAGCTTTTATTATAGATATCTGTTCTGAGGAACCAGATCCTAGACCGGTCACAACTAGCACTTGGTTAAGTGCTCAGTAATGATATATTTGGGTGAAACCTCTCAACCACCAATGTCTGTCTCAAAACTAGATGGTCTGTTACCAACTAAGAGCTGTCTTATTTACTTTAGTATTTCATTTAGTGCCTTGCTGGAGTTTGTAGCATAGAAAATAGGTGCTCAATAAAAATATAAAAGTGCCACAGAATATTTCCAATATTAGATGATCTGTGAGCTTTTTCTTAGAAAAATCCCAAGCTCAGGTTCTGATCCTGTCAGGAATCTGTTTTCCTTTTAGGCATTTCGGGAATTTCTCAAAGCAGAGTATCTTCCTGTGGTTCATGATTTCACCTTGGTGAGCATGGGTGGGCATAACCCCACCTACTCTGGCTCACAGTAAGTAGCACCAAACAGGTTTTCTTTTTTTTTTTTCATGCCCTGCCCCAGCCAGCATTTAGCTCTCTCCTTTGCTGTCATGTGCTGCATAACAATGTTGCGGTTGATGACCTACTGCATATACCAGGATGGTCCCATAGATGAAAATGGAGCCAAAAATTCCTATCGCCATTTTAATAGCAAAATGCATTACTCACATGTTTGTGGTGATTCTGGTATAACAAACCTGTACTGCTAATCATGTAAAAGTGTAGCACGAACAGTTATGTACAATACACAATATTTGATGATCTATATATAAGCCTAAGCAACTGGCCGACCAGCCAACTGGCTAGTAGCTATGATGCGCACTGACCAACAGGGGACAGACGTTCAACGTAGGAGCTGCCAAGGTGCAGTTACTTGGCAGCGGCAGTTCTCAGGTGACACATCCGGAACCAGAAAGGAGGGAGCCAGCCCCATTCTGGGGTGCATCACCTAAGAACTGCCCTCTCGCAATCTGGGACCCCTCAAGGGATGTCGGAGAGCTGGTTTCAGCCCAATCCCTACAGGCCAGGCCGAGGGATCCCACTGGTGTACGAATTCGTGCACCGGGCCTCTAGTGATGATAATAAACAGCTATCTTGCTGCTTTATGCACTTACCATACTAGACCTTTATCATTTTAGAGTATACTCTTTCTGCTTAAAAAAAAAGTTTGCTATAAAACTGTGCCATGCTACACTGACTGGCAGCAGCCTCATACATCTTGTGTTCACCGCATCACTTTATTGCATCGTGTTCTCTTGTGCTTGATTTAATCTCATGCTGTTTTGTGCAGTGACTTGCAATACAGGCTTGTAGCCTAGGAGCAGTAGGCTATGCCGTATCGTCTAGATGTGTAGGAGGCTGTACCACCTAGGTTTGTGTGAGTGCACTCTGATCTTCCTACGATGATGAAATTGCCTAATGATGCATATCCCCATTGTTATGGGGCATGCTTTCTTTCCTTTGGAATTTCTATGCAGTCCTGCATTATGGAACTTTACTTTCATCCTATCTAATGAAAGAGTGATATGCAAATTGACCATCACTCCAAGACACACGATGGCTGTGCCCAGTGGTCAAAGATGGCTGCCCCTGTGTGGACACAAGATGGCCTGCAGAGGAGGGCAGTTGGGGGAGACCAGGCCAGCAAGGGAGGGCAGTTGGGGGGGACCAGGACTGCAGGGGAGAGCAGTTGGGGGGGGGGCAGGCCTGCAGTGGAGGAAAGTTGGGGTGGGACCAGGCCTGCAGGGGAGGGCAGTTGTGGGCAATCGGACCAGCAGGGAGGGCAGTTAGGGGTGACCAGGCCAGCAGAGGAGGACAGTTGGAGGAGATCAGGTCTGCAGGGGAGGGCAGTTAGGGGTGACTAGGCCAGCAGGGGAGGGCAGTTAGGGGCAATCGGGCCGGCAGGAGAGTGGTTAGGGGGTGTTCAGGCTGGCAGGCAGAAGTGGTTAGGGGCAATCAGGCAAAGGCAGGCAAGCGGTAGGGAGCCAGCAGTCCTGGATTGTGAGAGGGATGTCTGACTGCCCATTTAGGCCCGATCCCACTGCAGGTGGTCGGACATCCCTCAAGGGATCCCAGATTGGAGAGGGTGTAGGCTGGGCTGAGGGACACCGCCCCCCCATGCATGAATTTTGTGCACCAGGCCTCTAGTTTTAATTATAAATGTCTTGGTATATGTTTCTAAAACATAAAAACTGCAATATCGTTACACCTAAAAAATATTAAGTTTCTTAATGTCATCAAATAATGTAATCATTCTCAAACAAAAAAAATTTTTTGCAGTTTGCTTGAGTCAGGACCTAGATAAATTTCATACATTGCAGTTGCTTGATTTGTCTTTAAAATCTCTTCTAATATGTAGGTTTCTCCTCCCATCTTTTCCCCCAATTTATTTTTTGAAGAACCAACTTATTAAAAACTTTCCCACATCCAGAGTTTTGCTGATTATTTCCCTGAGGTGTTGTTTTACGTTTCTGTTTCCTGTCTATGCCATAAGCTAGTTAATAAGTGTACAGGCTTAGTCAGATTCAAGATTATATTCTGACAAGAATGCTTCACTGGTGGTGGTGTATACTTCCACTAAGAAAGGTCTGCTTGTCTTTTTGATGGTCATTGCCTAGATTTATTCATTAATCACTGGCTGGCGCTCCCTCTGTCTCTCACTCTCTCTCCGTCCCTCTCTCCCACTCTCTAAAAATCAATGGAAAAATATCTGCTGTTGAGGATTAACTAACTAAATAAGTAAGTTAAATAAATAAATAAATAAATAAATAAATAAATAAATAAATAAATAAATAAAAAATGATGCATGAGTGAAAGGCCTATCAGAGAGCTGAGTAGGGTAAGTATAGGTTTTCAGATTCTACACTGCAGTTGATCTTTAGAAAACTATTACTGTTTTGGTGTTTTCACAAATAATATCTACAGTTATCTGAAAAGGCTATTAAAATACAAAGTGACTGTAATGAAGTGTGTTAAAGCATATAGATCAAGAAGATAGAATTAAGAGTCCTGAATTTATGGTTAATTGATTTTTGACAAAGGTGCCAAAACAACTCAATGGGAAAACAAGTAATCTTTTCAATAAATTGTGCTTTTTACATATCCACATGCAAAAAGTGAAGTTGAATGCCCGCTTCATACCATATACAAAAATTAACTCAAAATGGATCAAAAATTTGAGTGTAAGAGCCAAAACTATAAAACTTTTAGAAAAATATGGGGGTATATCTTTGTGGTTTCTTAGATACGGCATCAACAAAAGCAACCCAAGGAAAAACTGAACATCAAAATAATAAAATGTTGTGCTTCACATTATACCAACAATGAAAAGACACCTTTCGGAATGAGAGGAAATTTTTGCAAGTAATATATCTGATAAAAGACTTGTATAAAGAACTTACAACTTATCAATAAAAAGATAACCCAATTTAAAGCTGAGCAGAGTATCTGAACAGACATTTCTCCAAAGAAGACATACAAAAACTGCATCATTAGCACTGAGGGAAATGCAAATCAAAACTACTACAATGTAATACCACTTCACACCCACTAGAATAACTAGAATCAAAACATTAAGTGTTGGCAAGGATGTGGAGAAATTGGAACTGTCATACATTGTTGGAGGGTGTAGCCAACTACAGTCTGGCAGTTCCTTGAACGATTAGACAGTTACCAGACACAGCAATTTTACTCCTGGTTATATACCCTAGAGCAGTGGTCGGCAAACTGCTGCTCGCGAGCCAGTTTGCCACTCTGTTGACTAATGAGTTTGCCGACCACTGCCCTAGAGCATCAGTCACCAACCTTCTGGACCTCACAGACCACCAGTGGTCCACGGACCACCGGTTGGCAACCGCTGCCCTGGAGTTGAAAGTACAGGAGTAATGCCCTGACCAATGTGTCCTGGTTAGAGTATCGTTGCATACACCAAAAAGTTGTGGGTTTAATTTCCAGTCAGGGCACATATGGGAGGTAACCAATGGGTTCAGTGTTCCTCACATCGATGTTTATTGCTCTCTCATCCTCTATCTAAAAAAAAAAAAAAAAAAAAAGCCGAAACCTGTTTGGCTCAGTGGATAGAGCGTCGGCCTGCGGACTGAAGGGTCCCGGGTTCGATTCTGGTCGGGGGCGTGTGCCTTGGTTGCGGGCACATCCCCGGTGGGAGGTGTGCAGGAGGCAGCTGATCGATGTTTCTCTCTCATCGATGTTTCTGGCTCTCTATCCCTCTCCCTTCCTCTCTGTAAAATATCAATAAAATATATTAAAAAAAAAAAAAAAAGAAAATACTTGGGTGAGCAAAAGTAGTTTTATAGTTGTAATATAAATGCAATAGTGAACAATAATGAACTATTTTGTATACTCACAACTGTCAATCTACTTTTTGCCCAGCCCTGAATGTCTACACCAAATCTTGTACATGAATGCCCATAGCAGCATTATTGATAATAGCCAAAAAGAGGAAACAAGTGTCCAACAGATTAATGGGTAAATGAAATATGGTGTATTCACACAATAGAATGTTATCTGGCAATAAAAAGCAAGTGCTGATGCTATCTATATTCCACAATATCTTACGTGCCTTTCAATTCTGTCGTTATTGCAAATACACTGCCCTGCAAAATGGAGCTGGGCAGAGTGGGGCTCTCTTGCTCTGCCACTTATTCCATGAGTGACCAGCTAATTGAGCAAGTCGCTCTGACAATACTTTATATTGTTGTGACGGTGCAGTGCCTTAAGTATTAAGCACATAAAGGTACTCAAATCACAGGTCTCCGTGCTACCTTCTTTCCTGGGAAGTTCCAATAAGCTAGTTAGTAGGTGTACAGGCTTAGAGCTATGAACCAGGGGGTCATAGAGAACACTCTCAATGATTTTTCCCTTTGCAAAGGAATTTATGATTGTGTAACTTCTTCCAATTTAATATAGTTAAAATATGAGCACAAGCTTAAGAGATAGGTAGTTAAGTACAATGTGTGTCAAATTGTGTAAGTCTGCTCCATATTTATCTCAACATTTGAAGGCACTTTTAAGAGTGAAATTCAGGTGGGGGGAGTGTAAGAAGTAGTCATAAGCATAAATATGAGACTAAAATATCAAGAGGATTCAAGTAAAGTCACCATACAAGGGCTCAATCATACAAGTGCATGTATAAGAAAGTCAAAATAATGGGAAATATGTGGGAAGAATTGGAAGGACAATAAATCCAAGTAATTGATAGGGTGTAAGCTATATAAAGACTTTTAAGTTATTGTTTTTATTTTAAAATATATGTTTGTTTATTTCAGAGAGGGAGAGAGAAACATCAATGATGAACCCAGCCAATGTTGAGCTATGACCCAGGAGGTCACGGTTCAATTCCTCCTCAGGGCACATGCCTGGGTTGCAGGTTCCACCCCACTAGGGGGGCGTGCAGGAGGTAGCTGATCAATAATTCTCTCATCATTGATGTTTGTATCATTCTCCCTTCCTCTCTGAAATCAATAAAAAAAAAAAGAGAGAGAGAAACATCAATGATGAGAGAGAGTCATTTTTTTAAATATATTTCTTAATTTTTTACAGAGAGGAAGAGAGAGGAGAGGGATAGAGAGCTAGAACATCAATGAGAGAGAAACATCGATCAGCTGCCTCCTGCACACCCCCCCACTGGGGATGTGCCCACAACCAAGGTACGTGCCCTTGACCGGAATCGAACCTGGGACCTTTCAGTCCGCAGGCTGACGCTCTATCCACTGAGCCAAGCCAGTTTCGGTGAGAGAGAATCATTGATTGACTGCCTCCTGCACACCCCACACTGGGAATTGAGTCCGCAACCAAGGCATGTGCCCTGACAGGGATCATAAGTCAGTGCTCAACCACAGCCACACCGGCAGGGCTTTTTTTCCTTTATTTTATTTTATTTTGTTATTTTGCATCAGTATTTATCCCCTCATACCCTCTTACATCTCCACCTCCCCCACATGCAATCACCACACTGTTGTCTGTGTCCCTGAATTTTTTTTTCTTCTCAATCTGTTATGGGAAACCCCCGATTGGGCTCGGGCAGCCTGTCGTGTCCAATAATGAAGGCAGGGTTGAATCATATAAGGCGTTTATTGAGAAGGCCAGCCAACCAAGAAGACAGGGCACTTACAAGCTTTCAAATCCTTTCTTCCCAGTAAGGTGTAGGGGACATAATTATAAAGGGAAGCAGCGTGGGCAAACTACGGCCCACGGGCCGGATCCGGCTGTTCTATCCGGTTCTCTTGCTCTCCCCTCCGCTCCTTTACTTTGAATTTATATTAGTTCACACAAACACTCCATCCATGCTTTTGTTCCGGCCCTCTGGTCCAGTTTAAGAACCCATTGTGGCCCTTGAGTCAAAAAGTTTGCCCACCCCTGGGCTAGGGTGAAGCAGCCTGGAGGTCCGCAGATGTCAGCTATTGTCATTAGTCATCAGGTGATGAGATGATATTTTGACTCCTGGTGGGTCGATCTGACCCTGCTTATTCTGCTTGCTGGATTCACAGCTGGCTCACCTCCTTAATCGCTTCACACAGGCCTTGAAAAGGAAACTTAAGAAAAACTTAACCCCCTGTTCACATATATAAGAAACTTAGCCTCCTAGTCACATAAGTATATGTGTTCTAAGATTTAAAATATGATTATTTTTCAGATTAATTCAGGTGTTCTATCAGATTATAGCCCCCCCCGCCCCCGCTATCAAATCCCTCCACCCCTCTCCCTTTTTCACCTCCTCCACCCCCAATCAGAGCTGTCTGCCTGTTCTATAGTGTGTTTTTATAGTTTGTTCTTTCTCTGGTGTATTTCACTTAGCATAATGTTCAAATACTGTAAAGTTATTTGTGACGATACCTTAAGGAGACCCAAGCGAGACTGCACTTAAAATTTGTAAGCATGAACTTGAGTGCCTTGGTCTACCGCTCCTCCGTGTTCAGGCGGGTTCTGATGGAGTAGAATTCACCGGCTTGGAGAGGATCCAAGATGGCGGCGTAGGTAAACACCTAAACTGCTGCCTCGCACAACAATTTCAAAACTACAACTAAAAGACAAAACGTCTATCACCCAGAAACACGGGAAAGCTGGCTGAGTGGAAGTTCTACAACTAGAAGGAAAGAGAAAAGAGCAGTGAGACCTGCACAAGCGTGGAAAAGCTGAGGTACGGAGGTGCGCGAATCGGGCTGGCGGCGGGCAACTGGGAGCGCTGCTTTTTTTCAACCCGAAGGGAGATAAGCTCCTGATTACTCCGAACTCCAGTTTCTGGGGAGACGCGGGGGACCCAAACTCCTACGGGGAGAAGCTGGACTGTCTGCCAACGGGTCGGAAAGTGAGAGTGGCTTACTTGCAGGGCTGCGCGCAGGAATAATTGTTTACTGCACTGGGGCACGAGATGCGGGGACGCGGTTGGAGACACAGAGCCGGCTAACTGGCAGCCATCGCTGTTTGCCACGCCCTAGCCTAGTGACGCCCTGAGACCCCGCCCTGCACAATCTACAAACCCACCTAAGCTCCAAGCAGCGGCTTTAGCATATGAATGGCCTGCCCTATCGCAGCTTAACCTAGCAAACTTGCAGCCCGGGTCAGACAGCTCCAAAACCTCCAAACCCCAAGCAAAGAGGAGAAAACTGTAGTTCTCGCTGGAGCTCCTGCTGGGTGGCCTCAGACAGTAGCTGACCTGCACCCCATTGGAGATCCAGAAGCCAGTGTACCCAGTGGTCAGTGTGAGACACCAGATTTCAACTCCTCACCTCCATAAATGACACATTCAAGAGGCAGACTCAGTGAGCACCAAAGCCCCACTGAAACAAGTCCTGCACCATAAGCATGTCTCCAGCGCAGCAGTTCTTCCATTATAGACACAGCGGGTCCTCAAAGCCAATTGGCCTGGAGGTCAATTCCTCCCAGTGTACCAACAGCAATCCAGGCTTAACTACACCAAGACTTTGCACTCAGCCCACAAGTGGGTGTACCAAGAGCATCCTCCTCAAGTGATTGGGGAGGCTGAGCTACTGGCCCCTATAGGTCACCTACCACACAAAGCCACTCCATCAACACAAGGAAGCAGCAAAATGCGGAGACAAAGAAACATGTCACGAATGAAAGAAATGGAGGAAAGCAAACTACTGGATGACATAGAGTTCAGAACCACATTTATAAGGTTACTCAAGAATCTTCTAATAACCACTGAGGAACTTAGTGAAACCTTTAAGGATCTCAATGAGAATGCCAAAAAAATGGAAAAGGACCAGTCAGAAATTAAGCATACACTGTCTGAAATAAAGAATATACAGAAACTCAACTGTAGATCAAAGGACCCCAAAATCAAACCAAAGATCTGAAATATGAGGAAACAAAAAACACCCAACCAGAAAAACAAAAAGAAAAAATCCAAAAATATGAAGATAGTGTAAGGAGCCTCTGGGACAACTTTAAGCGTACCAACATCCGAATTTTTGGGGTGCCAGAAGACGAGAGAGAGCAAAATATTGAAAACCTATTAGAAAAAATAATGACAGAAAACTTTCCCTACCTGGTGAAAGAAATAGACTTACAAGTCCAGGAAGTGCAAAGAACCCCAAACAAAAGAAATCCAAAGAGGACCACACCAAGACACATCATAATTAAAATGCCAAGGGCAAAAGACAAAGAGAGAATCTTGAAAGCAGCAAGAGAAAAACAGTTAGTTACCTACAAGGGAGTACCCATATGACTGTCAGCTGATTTCTTAACAGAAACTATGCAGGCCAGAAGGGAGTGGCAAGAAATATTCAAAGTGATGAACAGCAAGAACCTACAACCAAGATTACTCTACCCAGCAAAGCTATCATTTAGAGTTGAAGGTCAGATAAAGAGCTTCACAGACAAGAAAAAGCTAAAGGAGTTCATCACCACCAAACCAGGATTACATGAAATGCTGAAGGGTATTCTTTAAGAAGAGGAAGAAGAAGAAAAAGGTAAAGATAAAAATTATGAACAACAAAATGACATCAAATACCTACCAACAAGTGAATCTAAAAATCAAGTGAATGAAAAATCTGAAGAACAGAATGGACTGGTGAATATAATAGAATCAGGGGCATAGAAAGGGAGTGGACTGACAATTCTCATGGGGAAGTGGGTGTGAGGGGTGCGGGAAGAGATTGGATAAAAATCTTACACCTATGGATGAGGACAGTGGCCGGGGGTAAGGGCATGGGGTGGGGTGGGGTGGGGAATCAGGTGGAGGGGAGCTATGAGGGAAAAAAAAAGAGGAATACCTGTAATAATCTGAACAATAAAGATTTATTAAAAAAAAAAAAAAGAACTCACCGGCTTCCGGGTCTCCCATCAGGCCGTCCCCCACCTGACTGTAGGGCATGCAGAGGGCCAGCTCTCCCTTCTCCGCTGCCTCCTTGAGCGGCTGTACGCAGTCCATGAAGGCCACCATCGCCTCATCAAACTTGTTACCCAGCAGAGCGCTCTGCCCCCAGGTGCAGAACAAGGGTAGCTCCACGGGGTCATTTGTTAATGACTTCAGGTAGGAGTGGTCCCCACAGGGGCTGAGGCAGGTACCTCTGAAACTGCAGACCGACTGTGTTAGCCAGGGCCAGGAGCAGCAAGGCCGTGTGCCCCCAGGCTGCGTTGATCTCACTCCAGCTCACGGGGACCGTGGTCATGCAGCCCAACCTGAAGCTATTGATGATGGCCAGGGGGCCGTCACAACAGATCTCAAACACGGCCTTGAAGGCGTTGGTTCTCTTTAGCCAGGCCAGCTGGGTCTGGGCGTACCGCAGCTGGGCCTCCACGCTGCACAGCTCAGGTCCAGTTGTTGCCACTGCAGCTCACAGGTCCCTGTGGTACTGCCCTTCTTGGGCACACACACCCCTGGTTGCCCCATGCAGCCTGCTTGTTCACTCGATTGGTCATCTCTCACTAACGCTCCTGCCAGCCTGGTCATAGGCAGCCATCTTGTGAGGGCGTGATGGTCAATTTGCATATTACCTCTTTATTATATAGGATAGCCTAAGTATCCTTCAATAGGCGAATGAAATATTACTCAGCCATAAAAAAGTGAAATCTTGCCATTTGTGACAACATAGACCAGAGGGTATTATGTTAAGTGAAATAATCATACAGAGAAACACAAATACCATATGGTATTACTTACATGTGGAATCTAAAAAACAAACTGAGAGAAACCAAGATGGCGGCATAGGTAAACACCTAAACTGCTGCCTGGCACAACAATTTCAAAACTACAACTAAAAGACAGAACGGACACCATCCAGAACCACAGGAAATCTGGCTGAGTGAAAATTCTACAACTAGAAGGAACGAGAAAAGCTCACAGAGAATTGGAGGTACAGCAAAGGGTCTTTGTGTGCGCAGAGAGGAAGGGCGGCTGAGAGCCTGGCTGACTTTCTCTGGCGGAAGGGGGAAGGAAGCCCCCGAATGCACTGAACCCCAGTTCTGACTGCACTGAACCCCAGTTCCGGGCGAGCCCCTGGGGACCCACGCTCTTACAGGGGGAGTCTGGACTCTCGGGCGGAGACTCAGGAGCCGGGGAAGGCGGAGGACTGAAAGTGCACGCACGCCAGTGCGCACAAAGGCTGCGGAGGTTGCCACAGGCTTTCCCTAGTGGAAGGGAGTCAGAGGCTCCTGAATGCACTGAGCCCCAGTTCTGACTGCAGTGAACTCCAGTTCCAGGCGAGCCCCTGGGGACCCACGCTCTTGTGGGGGGAGTCTGGACTCTCGGGCAGAGACTCGGGAGCCGGGAAGGCAGAGGTCTGAAGGCACGCACGTGCGCGCAAGGGCAAGGCTGACAGGAAGCCAAGACTGAGGCTCCACCCCATCCAAGCTGAGCACAGAGGCTATTGCAATTTGGCAAGTCTAATACTATAAGGCTGTCTCCAGCACCGAACTTCTCCCAGCATAGACACAGCTGATCCTTACAGCCAACTGGCCTGGAGGTCAATTCTTCCCAGTGATACCAACAACAATCAAGACTTAATTACAACAAGGCTGTACACACAGTCCACAAAGGGGTGCACCAAGAGTGTCCACCTCAGGTTAACTGGGGAGGCCGACCCACTGGGCCATATTGGAAACCTAGCACACAAATCTACCTTACCAACTCAGGGAAGCAGTGAAAATGCGGCGTCAAAGAATCAGATCACAAACGAAAGAAATGGAGGAGCCTCTCGGCGTCCGACCTAGTTCGCGGCGAAATGGCTAAACGCACCAAGAAGGTCGGAATTGTCGGTAAATACGGGACCCGTTATGGCGCCTCCCTCAGGAAAATGGTGAAGAAAATTGAAATCAGCCAGCACGCCAAGTACACTTGCTCCTTCTGTGGCAAAACTAAGATGAAGAGGCGAGCTGTGGGGATCTGGCACTGTGGTTCCTGCATGAAAACAGTCGCTGGTGGTGCCTGGACCTACAACACCACTTCTGCCGTCACAGTAAAGTCAGCCATCAGAAGACTGAAGGAATTGAAAGACCAGTAGAAGCTCCACAGTTTGAAACATTGTGAGCCTATAATAAATGGGTTAATTTATGTAACAAAAAAAAAAAAAAAAAAAAAAAAAAAGAAATGGAGGAAAACAAACGACTGGATATAGAATTCAAAACCACGGTTATAAGGCTTTTTAAGAATATCCTAGAAAAGGCCGATAAATATAACGAGACCCTCGAAGATATGAAAAAGGACCAACTAGAAATTAAACATACACTGACTGAAATAAAAAATATTATACAGAGACCCAAAAACAGACAAGAGGAACACAAAAATCAAGTCAAAGAATTGAATTACAAAGAAGCAAAAAACACTCAACCGAAAAAGCAAAAAGCAAAAAAAAAAAATCCAAAAAGTTGAAGATAATGTAAGAAGACTCTGGGACAACTTCAAGCGTACCAACAGCAGAATTATGGGGGTGCCAGAAGAAGAGAGAGAACAAGAGACTGAAAACCTATTTGAAGAAATAATGACAGAAAACTTCCCACACCTGGTGAAAGAAATAGACTTACAAGTCCAGGAAGCCCACAGAACCCCAAACAAAAGGAATCCAAAGAGGACCACACCAAGACACATCATAATTAAAATGCCAAGAGCAAAAGACAAAGAGAGAATATTAAAAGCAGCAAGAGAAAAACAGTTAGTTACCTACAAGGGAGCACCCATACGACTGTCAGCTGACTTTTCAACAGAAACTATGCAGGCCAGATGGGAGTGGCAAGAAATTTTCAATGTGATGAATAGCAAGAACCTACAACCAAGATTACTCTACCCAGCAAAGCTATCATTCAGAATTGAAGGGCAGATAAAGAGTTTCACAGACAAGAAAAAGCGAAAGCAGTTCATCACCACCAAACCAGTATTATATGAAATGCTGAAAGGTATTCTTAAAGAAGAGGAAGAAGAAAAAAGTAAAGATAAAAATTATGAACAACAAATACATATCTATCAACAAGTGAACCTAAAAATCAAGTGAATTAAAAACCTGAGGGACAGAATAATCTGGTGAATATAATAGAATCAGGGGCATAGAAAGGGAGTGGACTGATAATTCTCAGGGGGAAAGGGGTATGGGGGGTTCATGAAGAGACTGGACAAAAATCATACACCTATGGATGAGGACAGTGGGGGGGAGGTAAGGGCAGAAGGTGGGGTGGGAAATGGGTGGAGGGGAGATATGGGGAGAAAAAGGAGAAATAATTGTAATCTGAATAAAGATTTATTTTAAAAAAAATAAAAAACAAACTGATACAGAGAAGAACTTGATGGTTGCCAGATGAGAGAGGGGTTGGGAGTGTGTGTGAAAAGGCTAAGGGATTAAAATGTACAAATTGACAGTTATAAAAAAAAAATCATGGGGATGTAAAGTATAGCATAGGGAATATAGTCAATAAGTATGGTGCCAGATGGCTATTAAACTTACTGGAGGATCACTTTTTAAGATAAATGTCTAACCACTATGCTGTACACCTAATATAATTCTATATAATAAAAGGCTAATATGCAAATCAACCAAATGGCTGAACGAGCAGCCAAATGACCAGTCGCTATGACGTGCACTGACCACCAGGGGGCAAATGCTCAACACAGGAGCTGCCCCCAGCCCACAGGCCCCAACTGGTGGGGGGGGCGTGGCTGGTGAGTGGGTGGAGCCAAGCCAGCCAAGGCGGTGCAAGCGGGGGCCTCCGATTGCCCTGCTGGTCACTCTGCAGAGGGAGGCGACCAGTGGCGGCAGCGGGGGGGGGGGGGGTGCGGGTCCGGTGAGTGGGCAGCACCAGGCCAAGGCAGGTGTGAACGGGGGCCCCGATCACCCCACCGGTTGCCCCACAGATTGGTCCTGATCGCTGACCAGGCCTAGGGACCCTACCCATGCACGAATTTTGTGCACTGGGCCTCTAGTCTATATATATAAAAGGCTAAATGTCCATCCGTCTGACCAGTCACTATGATGTGCACTGACTACCAGGGAGTAGACACTCAACACAAGAGCTGCCATGACGCGCACTGGCCATTTAAAAATAAACAGCACCACGGACCTGGAGCCAACAAACCAACACTCGGCTTCCCCCAAGGGACACAGGCTCTGCCACCACCCCAGAGCAACATCCCACCAAATTGCAGCCAATACTGCCAAGATCCCCTGGTGCAAAATGCAGCCCGCAGCCCAGCCCAGCCCAGAAATGGTGGCTGTGGGCGTCAGGTAATGACGTCATGAAGCAACTCCCAGCTTCCTCTCCCTAGGGACTAGCCTCCTTGGAGCTTCTTCAGCCCAGGAATACGACTTACTTTATAGCCAGGTGCAAACATTTTACAAATTACAACATTAACCAAATGTTTGTGAAGCATTTTCCCATGCCTCATCTCATTTGATCCTCACAGAAGTCCTGGAGTAGGTACATAGGAGACTCGGTAGAATCCTATTTTCATTAGCAAGTCACAAATAGAGGTATTAAAATATTTCTTCTAATTAATTTCCTTTCAATGTGCACAAATCCATGCACCAGGCCACTAGTAACAGAATAAAGAGGGAAAAAAAATCTCATGATTATCTCAAAAGTCAGAAAAACCTGACCACACTCAATATCCATTCATGATTACAACTCTAAAAACAAACAAACCTATGTCTTTAGCAAACATCATACTTAGCGGAGAATTATTCAAAGCTTTTTCTCTTAGTCCAGGAATGAGTTAGGGATACCTACCACCCCCATTTCTATTTCCTGGAGGTGCCAGCTAGTTCAAAAGGGAAGAAATAAAAATCACAGGGATTGGAGAGGAAAAAACAAGACTGATATTTCTATAGACGAGTTAAATGTGTGTTTGTAGAGAAATTTAAAAACGATAAAAATTAGACTTAAGGTTCGAAAAGTTTCTAGATACCTTTTTTTTTTTTAACTTGTCAGTGTCAAACATAAAAGGAACTTTCAACAAGAGTCCACTGATCAGGAGAAACAACGGCCTTGGGAGAACTTCACAGCAAAGGGAGCAGGCTGCCAGGACTCAGGTCCCGTAGAACCACCTCTGAGGTGACTTCAAGAAACAGCTCTGTGAATAGACCACAAATACCAAATATAGTTGCCAGGATCCCTTATCCAGGTGTCAGAGAAAGAATTCTTAATGTCTTTGTGTAGCCCGATCATACCTGTATGTTTTTAAAACCATTTGGACATCATTGGGGTGCATACTATAGGCAAACTCTCCGGCATCTTGCCTTTTGGACTTACTAGTGATATAATTGGAGAGAAATCCATATTAACAAATATATCAACTTCATTCATTTTTTCAAACTTTTTAGTTTGATATAATTTCAGCCTTACAGAATAGCACAAAGAACTCCAGGATACCTTCACTCAGGCTCACCAATTGCTGACATTTGGCTGCATTTGCCTCATACTTGCTAATCACTCCCCCAACCCCTCACACGTGTCTGTGTCAGTGGGTGTCCTGAACCATTGGAGAGCAGGTTGCATATATCATGACCTTACATCCATCAGGGTGTATTTCTTAACAATAAAGACATTCTCTTTCATAAACAGTACACTTCTATAAGATTCAATATTGGTACAAACTATCCATATATAACCCACATGCAGATTTTATCAGTTGTACCAAAAATGTCCTCTTAGAGCAATTTTATTTTCCTGATCCAGGATCCCATCCAGGATTGGGTATAATATTTGTCTTGTTTTTATTTAATCTGGTGTAGTTATCAGCCTTCTTTATCTTTCCTGACACTGATATGTTTGAAGAGGTGTTTTTACTACCTCCTTCATTTTACTCGATGAAGAGTTGGTAAAAGACAAATGGGGTTTGCCCTGAAGGCTGTTTCTTTACCTACTCCCTATATCAGCAATTTTCAACTGGGGTGCCACAAGAATGTGTAAAAACATGCAATACCTGACTATTTAGTCAGGGGCACTCACCTCTTTCCTCCGCCTGTCAAGTTTAAAAATGACAACAGCCAACACAATAGCCATCTGGTGTGAATGAATCAAAATTATACCTATTTTTGTCAGATGGGCAAAAAATATATTTTTGGTGTGCTGCCGAATTTTAGTAATTTAGTTTATGTGAGCTATGAGATGAAAAGGTGGAAAATCACCGCCCTCCAGATTCTGAGTTAGCACAAAGGAAGAACCGGGTGGTACCAGGTAGGGGGCTCTGGAGGCTCCCCATCCTAACAAGACCACTTCCCGGCCAGGTTGCTTTCATCCTCCAAGGCTGCATATATTCTCTGACCCCTTTTCATCTAGAGGGAGCATTGGATGGGGGAGGAGGGGAAGGTGGAATCCCTCTTTACTGAAGAACTTTCTTTTTTTAAAATATGTATTTTTATTGATTTCAGAAAGAGGAAGGGAGAGGGAGAGAGATAGAAATATCAATGATGAGAGAGAATCATCGATTGCACGCCCCCTACTGGGAATCCAGCCCGCAACCCGGCATGTGCCCTTATGAGGAATCCAACTGTGACCTTCTGGTTCATGGGCGGACGCTCAACCTCAGCCACACCAGCCGGCTGAATAGCTTTCTTAAGCACAGAGGCTCAGGAGATCTTCTAAAATAATTTCTATTATAAATTATTTTATAATAAACCCTTTATATTTGCCCTTTTTGGCACTAGTGGGATTATGTGTGTGTGTGTGTGTGTGTGTGTGGTGTGCACACGCATGTGTGTGCACCCCTTTTGCACTGTAATTAATGATCCAGTCTACCTCAGTGCTATGCGTTTTTGGAAGCGGCAAAATCCAACTGCCTCCCTCCCCAGGGTAAGAAACCGGCCGCCCGGTCCTGGAATGTGAGTCACTGGGAGGGAGGATGAGTGCGTCGCCATGGTGTCCACTGACTCCGGGAGGGTAAATTTTCGTGTGTGTGTGTGTGTGTGTGTGTGTGTGCAAGCGAGCGCGCACTTGCTTAATAAACCTACACAAGAGAACCTGAGTGATGGAGGAATAGATGTTATATATTTAGTTCATTCTTTGAAACTGAATCTGCTACAAAGTTTTTAAGCAACCAAGTAACAGTAGCTCATGGCAACATGTTAGAATATTGAAGATGAACGAAAAGGATTATGATGCATAGAAAATCCAAGTTGGAATGTAGCTGAAGTGCAGATAAAAACCACTTTGCAGCTACTGAAAGGTGGGGGGAGGGACATATAGTTTATTACAAACAAAAAGAGCCAAGATAACAGGCTGGGAGAAATGAAGTTAAAAGGACTAGAAGTAGCGCCTGAATAGCAGTGAAAAGTCCAGCGTGTTTCACTAACATGACTTCGCAGCGGCCTTCCCCCGCGGATGACTTCGGCATCTACTATGTCCTGTGAGCCTCTGGCCACTGCGGCTTTCTCACTTAGCCCAGCTTGGGGCGGGGTGGGGAGCCCACGCTAACGCAGTCGGGGAACATGCCGCCTTTGGAAGGGTTCCCCCAGACCTTACCCACTGGAGGTCCCCCGGAAGGAAGGGAAGATGCTATTTAATATGTAGGCAGTTTACTATTCTATTAAATATGCTGTTTAATATTCCCGAAGGGTGACATCGGTAAATAGAAGTGAAACGACCTTCCATGTAACAGTGAGCCTTTCAGACCCGCAGGGTGGTGCGGGGATGGGGGGGGGGGGGCGATGGTCATCTCATGGAGACCCCATTTAATACCGTAGATGGAAAGACATCTCATAAAGGACAAAGATGCCGGGCTGCCTGGCGCAATAGCCAACTTACAAAAGGAAACTGTGGAGGGAGGAGGACTCCCCAGGAGCCCAGAGAGTTCCCGCCCCCGTGCAGGTCTGGCTGACTCACCTGAACGCTTTAGTTCTAGAGCTTACTGTTAGGGACGTCCTAGATCAGTCACTTCTTTAAGAAGATCTTAGGTACCTCCTATTCGCCATGCAATCTGTGCCACATGCCTGCATCATTTAATCTAATCCTCACTACGAACCTCTAAGGCGGGTAGCAGTGCTCCTGTCTCATAGATGAGAAACCGGCATGAGTCCCAGATCTTGTAACTGGTAAGCGGCAGGTCAGGGTGTAAACCAAGCTATTTTTCTCACAAAGTCTATACTCGTACTCTCTTTCCCTCTATGTATGTGTGTGTTTTTCTATGTCTATATATACATCTATTCTATACTAATAAAAGCCTAGGTGGTCCTCACGCCCTCGTGGGACGCACTCATGTCATCACAAGATGGCGCCACAAGATGGCCAGCAGGGGAGGGCAGTTGGGGGTGATCAGGCCAGCAGGGGAGCAGTTAGGCATCAATCAGGCCTACAGGGGAGCGGTTAAGAGGCGATCAGGCTGGCAGGCAGGTGAGCAGTTAGGAGCCATCAGTCCCGGATTGTGAGAGGGATGTCCCGTGGGATCGGGCCTAAACCAGCAGTCAGACATTCTCTGAGGGGTCCCAGATTGGAGAGGGTGCAGGCTGGGCTGAGAGACACCCCACTCCATGCACAAATTTCATGCACCAGTCCTCTAGTATATAATATGCACGTAGTGTATATACGTGCTTTTAGTATATGTACATAATATGCTCTCAATATGTATATATGTATTTGTGTACACACACCCAGCTATTAATATCCTATATAATAAAAGGCTAATATGCAAATTGTCCTCTCCACTGGGAGTTCCACCCAGAGTTTGACTAGGGGGTGGAGTCAGCTGGCCAACTGTCCCCAGCCCCTCCCCCTGGCCAGCCTGGCCCCATGGGCCCCAATCAGGGTCAGCCAGCCAGACCCCACTCATGCACGAATTCATGCACCAGGCCTCTAGTATAATATATAACTCAAAATAACTCTTGACAGATGGTAGGTAGGTAGGTAGGTAGATAAACATTCCTTCTCTCAACATACCACTGCACATCCCTTAATATATTGCCATAGGCAAATGACTAAACCACTGAAACATAGTACCTCATCTATAACACAGGATTTAAAAATAATTGTACATACTCCATAGAACTGTTGCTAGAATTAAGTGGGAAAATACATGTTAAGTACTTAATATAGCTCTAGGCTTAATTCATGATGGCTATTGCTATTATTAACTATTACCTATTATTATTACTACTAATAATAGTTAAATTTCTTGCCCAACAAGAAGGGAAGTGCTTTGGTATTTAGAGGGAAAGTCTGCGTTTTTAGCCAAGCAATTCTAGGACTCTGAAAGGCCACTATGTTCTGGCCCCTTTGGTTTTAGGAAGAAACTTTATCTCTGCTTATTTGTCTGCAGGCACTGTTCAGAGAGTTCTGGACTAAGTAATGCAATTTTAGACTCCAGTCTCGAATACTTCTGTCCTGGTGGGGGATGTACTTGATGGAAGCCTTATTAAGAACACTTCTGGTCCTGGCCAGTGGCTCAGTTAATTGGAGCATCGTCCTGTACAACAAAGCGTTGCATCCCCCGGTGGGGCATACAGGAGGCAACCGATGAATGTTTCTCTCTCTCATCGATGTTTGTTCTCTCTGCCGTCCTCTCTCTCTAAAATCAATAAACATATCCCCGTGTGAGGATAAAAATAAAAAAGAACGCTGTGTCATGAAGTTGAAAGAGACTTACTGTCACTTGTACATATTTTTAAATTATTTTTTAAAATCTTTATTGTTGAAAGTATTACATAGGTCCCCCTCTTTCCCCCATCGACCCCCTCCAGCCACCCCCACCCCCATGCCTGCGTTCATGGGTCATGCATAGATGCATACAAGGTCTTTGGTTGAGTATTCTCTTCCCTCAAAACGCTTCTTTCTTTCCTCGTGGCGCCCCAGCGCCGAGTGTGCAGATCACTGCCACGCCTCCCCGGTGCACAAGGCTGGCGGGAACCAGCCGCACTGCCAGGGCGTGACCGGCCTGCGGAACCTGGGCAACACGTGCTACATGAACGCCATCCTGCAGTGTCTCTGCAGCATCTCGCCGCTGGTGGAGTACTTTCTCTCGGGAAAGTACATCACGGCTCTGCAAAAGTAAGACCTCTTGTGTTCCCTGCAGCCCGGCCCCTGCCCCTGCTCCCCCGAGGCGAGGCGAGGCTGGGCAAGGAACCTCTGGAATCCCGGCTCAAGTCGGTAGAGGCTTCAGCGCCCAGATACCGGTCTAGGGTGAGTGAAGTGGGAGGGTCCACCGGGAAGTGGGTGAAGCTTCGTTTTGGGTCCGAGGGCCGCAGGCTGAGTGTTCGGTGCCCCCTCTCTTGAGAGCAGCCAGAAACGCCCCTCCCTCTCCCCAGGGATTGCAGCAAAGTCGCCACCGCTTTTGCCTACGTGATGACAGACATGTGGCTGGGAGACTCAGACTGTGTCTCACCAGAAATATTTCGGTCAGCTCTTGGCAACCTCTACCCAGCGTTTATGAAAAAGACGCAGCAAGACGCTCAGGAATTCTTGATTTACGTCCTGAATGAGCTTCATGAGTCTCTGAAAAAGGTAAGTAAAATGAGTGGCCTTGACATAGGATAGACCTTCAGCTCCATCCGCAACTTTCATTTTTCTTTTTTTTTTTTTTTTTAAATATATTTTATTGATTTTTTACAGAGAGGAAGGGAGAGGGACAGAGAGCCAGAAACATCGATGGGAGAGAAACATCGACCAGCTGCCTCCTGCACACCTCCCAATGGGGATGTGCCCGCAACCAAGGTACACGCCCCTGACCGGAATCGAACCCGGGACCCCTCAGTCCGCAAGCCGACGCTCTATCCACTGAGCCAAACTGGTTTCGGCAATCATTTTTCATTCCTTCGTCTGTTCAGTCCGTATTGCTGCTCTGTGCCAAGCACAGGTGCTGGGAGGACTTCAGGTTAGCGTTTGAATGCGTCTGTGCTTCCCTAGCTTAGCCGGTCATCAGAGTCACCGGGAAGAGGTCAGGACCCAGCTTCGAGGCCTCGCTCCAGTGCTGTGGGCGCAGGACATCTGCCTGGTGCTCTGGGAACGCTCACCTGGTATTTCCAGGGATCAAACGGTGTGGGAACCCCTAATTCCATTCCCTTTGCCAATTACCTCCGCTTGGACTACTTCTTTTTTTTTTTTTTTAATATATTTTATTGATTTTTTTACAGAGAGGAAGGGAGAGGGATAGAGAGAAACATTGATGAGAGAGAAACATCGATCCGCCGCCTCCTGCACACCCCCTACTGGGGATGTGCCCGCAACCAAGGTACATGCCCTTGACCGGAATCAAACCTGGGACCCTTCAGTCCACAGGCTGACGCTCTATCCATTGAGCCAAACCGGTTTCGGCTTGGACTACTTCTTAAAAGTGAAAATCACATTTTTAAATAAAAAATATGATTCCTCCTGAGTTATAACATACAGAACTTTACAACTTAAAATAAGTGTTCTTGGTAACAACAAACCCAAGAAACTATTAAGTTTGGCCTTAGATTACAGACAGATCTGTGTACCGTAACGTTTCACCTTCATGCCAAACACGCCCAACACGAATCCCTCGTTCAGTTAGGACATTTAATAAACCATGAAATTGCCACTTACTACGGGTTTTGCTTTTATTGACACGACTCACTGCCTTCAGCTTTGACTGGAGACCCACAGTCCCAAAGATGTGTCCTTGAGGTTAGGCGGTGTCCTTGTGCTGTCAGCTTACCTCAACGCTGGCTCCAGGAAATACTCAGCGTAAAGGATCACAACATAGCCATGAGTCCTTCTCATCTGCAGCTCTCAGTTCCATTGTTCCTTTTAACTCCTTATAAAATATTCATGGCTGCCTTTTTCCAGCCAGAGGGAGGGTGGTGGTCAGTGAAAGCACCTGGGTTCTCACCGCCAGCCAGTCGGAAATAAACAACACTCTGGTTCCCAAGACCAAACTTGGAATTAGAGGCACTAATTGCATCCCTGTCGGGGGAGCAGGCCTGGGCAGCAGGTGTGATCCCAGGAGGAAGCCCAAGTGGAGCGGTGGGCAGCTCCAGGGCAGAGCTGACTGGAGCGAATGCGCCTTCCAAGTGTGTTGGGTCCCTGACGAGGGGTGTGCTCCCGGCCGTGCTGCTCCTGAGAGGGGGCTAGGGTCAAGCCAGGCTCCAGGCCAGTTAGTCCGGCTGTCTTAGAGATTTAAGATCTGCTCTTTTAGAAAGTTTTCTCAGAACAGACATTTCTCCAAAGAGGACATACAGATGGCCAATAGACACGTGAAAAGATGCTCAGAGTCACTAGTTATCACAGAAATGCAAATTAAAACCACAGTGAGATATCATCTCACACCTGTCAGAATGGCTGTCATCAATAAATCAACAAACTGAGAAGTATGGGTGAGGATGCAGAGAAAGGGAACCTTTGTGCGCAGTTGGTGGGAATGTGGATTGGTGCAGCCACTGTGGGAAACAGTATGGCGTGACCTCAAAAAATTAAGATTGGCCAAAACCGGTTTGGCTCAGTGGATGGAGCGTCGGCCTGCGGACTGAAGGGTCCCGGGTTTGATTCCGGTCAGGGGCATGTACCTTGGTTGCGGGCACATCCCCAGTGGGGGGTGTGCAGGAGGCAGCTGGTCGATGTTTCTCTCTCATCGATGTTTCTAACTCTCTATCCCTCTCCCTTCCTCTCTGTGAAAGTCAATAAAAATATATTTAAAAAAAAATTAAGATTGGAACTGCTTATGATCCAGAAATTCCACTTCTAGATTTATATCTGAAGAAACCCTAAACACTAATTTGAAAGAATATATACACCTTTATGTTCACTGTAGTGTTATTTTCAATAGCCAAGCTATGGAAACAACCCAAGGGCCCATCAATAGATGAGTGGATAAAAAAGCTGTGGTACATATATACAGTGGAATATTACTCAGCTATAAAAAGTAATGAAATCTTACCACTTGTGACAGCATGGATGGACCTAGAGAGTATTATGCTAAGTGAAATAAGTTACTCAGAGAAAGACAAATACCATGTGACTTCATTTACATGTGGGATCTAAAGAACAATATAAGTGAAGAAACAAAACAGAAAGAGACTCCTAAATACAGAGAACAGACTGATGGTTGCCAGAGCGGTGGGGGTTGGGGGACAGAATGAAAAGTCTGAAGGGATTGAGAAGTACAGATTTGTACTTAGAAGATAGTCATGGGATGTAAAGTACAGCATAGGAAATATAGTCACTAATCTATAATAATAAAAGCATAGTATGCTAATTAGACCTCACATCCTTCCGGATGACCTTCCTGATGAAGCCAGGGCTGCGAGGGAAGCCTGGGTCCCAGGTGCCTGCAGGCGGCCTGAGGGAAGCCAATGCCAGCAGCCGGGGGAAGGAAGCCCTACTCTTGCACAAATTTCATGCATCAGGCCTCTAGTATTGTAATAACTATGTGTGGTGCCAGGTGGGTATGGGAAATATCAGGTGGATCACTCTGTAAAGCATATGATTGATCATTATACTGTACCCCTGACACTAATACAACATAATAGTGACTGTAAACTGTAATTGAAAAAAAGTTTTAATTAAGAAATAAAAATAATTTTAAAAATAAAAAGTGTTTTCTAACAAAAGGAGAAGTGGCTAAGGAACATAACCTGAAGGGACTGGTGGAGACATCAAATTCCTTGATTTCACCTCTAGATCAGCTGCCATGACTGAAAGCTAGTTTGAAACTTACCTAGAAACTCTTCCCGGGAAAAACTGCCTCCCGGGCTGGGTCCTCTGTCACTTTATCACGAGGCTGTGAGCTTCTGGAGCCACGGTCATACGTGTTACCAGGTTAGGGTATCATTCCTCAGCTTCACTAAGGAGGGGATTAGCTGGATTATCGGAAGTCACACATACTACATGCTCTTAAGAAGTTCTCACTCTACGTATTGTCTGAATCCACAACATGGTTTCTGGCAGCAATGTATCGTTCTGATAGAAAAAGTCAAGTCATTCTATTAAAACCTTTTTGATAACCCGTCATTGGTTTTCATTCCTTGATTAGTACCACCGAAGAAGATCCTGCCAGACAGGGTCTATTCCGCGATGCTGCAGGAAGGCGATTGCCAGCGAGACCTCCATCGTCACCCGGCTGTTTGAAGGGCAGCTCAACTACAGCATCACGTGCCTGAAGTGTGAGAACTGCACCTACAGGAACGAAGTCTTCACGGTCCTCCCCCTCCCCATCCCATCCGAATACAAGTGCTCTCTCCAGGTAGGGCTCTCACTCCTGCTTACTTTCTTATCTGGTTCTATCCAGCCCTGGATTCTCTTAGGCCCGTTTCCTGTATTTTCTAGTATGAAAGGGGCTGCTTTATAACTTAAAAAAAAAAAATTGGAAGCCATGATGATAACATTTTATAGAAAAGCGACAGACAAAAGTGCAAAAAATGTATGGCCTTTTCTTATCTCAAAGTTCTGTAGGTCCATTTTGGGAACTAGATATAAAAGATTCTGACTCAGTCTTGAGCTCTTATATTTTATTTATTTATTTTTAAAATACATTTTTTATTGATTTTAGAGAAGAAGGGAGAGGGAGAGAGAGAGATAGAAACATCAACGATGAGAGAGAATCATTGATCGGCTGCCTCCTGCAAGCCCCCCACTGGGGATCAAGCCTGCAACCCCGGCATGTGCCCTTGACCGGAATCGAACCTGGAGCCCTTCAGTCCGCAGGCTGATGCTCTATCCACTGAACCAAACCAGTTAGGGTGAGCTGTTATATTTTTAGACAAAAGCTGTGAAGTGTGTTGGGAAAATAGAATGGAATCTAGTGCCTAGTTTACTTCTTGAATTTTCTTCACCATAATACCAAAAGCTAATGTAGCAGAGGGTGTGGTGGTAGAAGGCAGGGAACAGTTTGGAGGTGGGAGCAATGCGTCTCCTCGCAGGATGATACACATTTACCAGAATTGGAGAATAGAATCCTACTACTTATTCAGAATGGGACTTGTTCGCAGATCAAATGGCTAAAGATGGCTGGAAACGAATCCCAAAGACTCTAAATGAGGTGCTGGTGTGTCTACTGAAAGCAGAATCTGCCCTCCTCCTCCTTAGGTTAATGGTTTGTAGAGTTGAGGGTACCTGGCCACACTGAGGACATCTCCCAGGCAGGGATCTCATTCTCTCTGTTCTGCTGGCTTTTATTAGGGGCTCCTCAAAACCCCGAGACATGATCATGGTCCAATCACCAGGTCAAAACACTGAGATGTGGTCCAATCACCAGCTCACTTTTGTGATGAGATGAATAATGTAAAACAGCTGCCTGACTGCTTAGTGGAAACTTCACGTCAATATTATTCTGAAGTAAACATGCTGATTCAGAGATTAGATCCAAATGGACACGTGGACCCATTTCCGTGACGGAAGTGAGCAGGAAGCACCTCCTTTGCAGGGAGACGTGACCCCCCCCACCCGCCCCAGGTGCAGCTTGTGACGCTGGCATGTACTGGACCTGCTGGCACTGAGGAAGGCAGCACGGGTTCTATTCACAGAGCTCTTCCGAGGCTGCAGTATGAACAGAGTCTGGGTTGCTGTTGATCCAGCGTTTTTACCTCAACAGGACTGTCTCCAGTGCTTTTTCCAACAAGACACGCTGACCTGGAACAACCAGATTCACTGCTCCTTTTGTGAAACTAAGCAAGAAGCAGCTGTGAGGGCCAGCATTTCCAAAGCACCGAAAATAATGATCTTTCACTTGAAAAGGTATGGATTTTGACATTTTGTGAGCATATTTTTTAAAATATATTTTTATTAATTTCAGAGAGGATGGGAGAGGGAGAGAGAGATAGAAACATCAATGATGAGGGAGAATCATTGATTGGCTGCCTCCTGCATGCCCCCCTACTGGGGATTGAGCCCGCAACCTGGGCAATGTGCCTGGGACACTTCAGTCCGCAGGCCAACGCTCTATCCATTGAGCCAAACCAGCTAGGGCGAGCATATTTTTTGAACAGCTTTATCAAAATAGAATTCAATACCATGCAATACACCCACTTAAAGCTACAATTCAATGGTATCCAATATATTACACTGATTTTTAAAATTTTGTGGTAAAACATATATAACATAAAATTTGCCATTTTAGATTGTTTTAAGTGTATATTTCATTGGCATTAATTACATCTATGTTGTGCAACAATCACCACTATTTCCAAAACATTTTCATCACTCCAAACAGAGACTCTGTACTCATTAAGCAGTAACTCCCCATTCCTCATCCCCCTGACCCCAGGTAACCTATCATCTACTTTCTGGGTCTATAATTCTGCCTATTTTAGGTGCTTCATGTAAGTGGAATCATACAACATTCATCCTTTCTGCTGGCCTATTCACTTAGCATCATGTTTTCAAGGTTCATCTATGTGTACCAGAAGTTCGTTCCTTTTTATGGCTGAATAATATTCCACTGTATGTATGCCAGATTTTGTTTATCTGTTCATCTGTTGACGGACATTTGGCATTCACTTTGAGTGCTTTTAAAAAATAAATTCCCATTACAAATTCTGATTCCACAGGTCTGAGGCAGAGTCTAAGCATCCCTATTTTAATTTTTAGATCCCCCCCACCAAATTTTATTTTAAAACTTTCGAATCTACAAAGAAGTTGAAACTATATCATGAATACTCATATACCCTAAAATGTTCATTAGTTGGTGACACTTTGCCACATTTCCTTTCTCTTTTCTGTCTCTCTCTCCTCTTTCCCTTCTCCCCCGCTTCCATTTTATTAGCGGAATCATGTGAAGTAAGATGCAACACCATGGCATTTCATGCTTCCATACTCCACCACGTATCAGCTGAGAATAGGACATTCTCCTGCATAATCACCATTATCACGCCTAAGAGATGTGACAATAATTTTATATCACCTAAGATACAATCCATACGTAACTTTCCCCATCCCCAAAATGTCTTTTATAACTTTTTTGAAATCTAGGATCAAATCAAGGGTCCTACATTTCATTTGGCTGTCTCTTTCCATCTAGAACAATCTTTCCCCCTTTGTATATATCTAAACTTTTTTTTTCTTATATTGAGCCTTTGAAGAGCCCATTGTTTACCAGGGGTGGGCAAACTTTTTGACTCGAGGGCCACAATGGGTTCTTAAACTGGACCGGAGAGGGCCGGAACAAAAGCATGGATGGAGTGTTTGTGTGAACTAATATAAATTCAAAGTAAAGGAGCGGAGGGGAGAGCAAGAGAACCCTCCGCTCTTTCGGCTCCACGGGCCGGATGGAACAGCCGAACGGGCCAGATCCAGCCCGCGGGCCGTAGTTTGCCCACGGCTGGTTTAGACTGTGTCTTGTTCTGGATTTAGTTAATTGTTTCCTCATGCTTAGATTCAGGCTAAATTTTAAAAAAATATATTTATATTGATTTCAGAGAGGAAGGGAGAGGGATAGAGAGATAGAAACATCAATGATGAGAGAGAATCATTGGTCAGTTGCCTCCCATAGCCCCACTGGGGATTGAGCCCGAAACCTGGGCATGTGCCCTGACTGGGAATCGAACCGTGACTT
Organism: Plecotus auritus; assembly: GCF_963455305.1. Classification (NCBI taxonomy): domain Eukaryota; kingdom Metazoa; phylum Chordata; class Mammalia; order Chiroptera; family Vespertilionidae; genus Plecotus; species Plecotus auritus. The sequence goes on from NC_137770.1 coordinate 63,709,784, forward strand.
CCTGGTTCCTAGGTGGACACTCAACCACTGAGCACTGAGCCACACCAGCTGGGCCAGGCTAAAATTTTATTTTATTGTATTTTTTTTTTTTAGCAAGAATCTGGCATAGATGATGATGTGTGCTTATCACTTTGCATCAGGAGGCACATCATGAAAGTTTCTCTCACTATTAATACTGTTAGGTTCGATCCCCTAGGTAAGGTGGTGACTGCAAGATCTCCCATTTAAAGCTGTAGTTTCCCCTCTGTAATTGGTATCACCCTGGACCTATAGACACTTAAACCTAATGTGTTTTGTATCCATTACTATCATCATTCATATATATATATATATTTCTATTGATTTCAGAGAGGAAGGGAGAGGGAGAGAAATAGAAACATCAATGATGAGAGAGAATCATTGATCGGCTGCCTCCTGCACGCCCCCACAGGGAATTGAGCCCGCAACCCAGGCATGTGCCCTTGACCGGAATCGAACCTGCGACTCATCAGTCTGCAGATCGACATTCTATCCACTGACCCAAACCGGCCAAGGCTATCATCATTCTTCTTGATGTTCAAATTGTTTAAAATGGGCCAGTGAGAGCCGCTTCAGGCTTTTGTTACCTCATTATTAGCTCATTTAGTTTTAATAGAATTACAGGCACAAAATTCATCCTTGTTAGATGCACAGTTCTATGAATTTTTTAAAATGCACACAGTCATGTAACCATCAGCCAACATATAGACTATCTTTATCACCCCCCAAAATTTTCTCATGCTCCTTTATAATCAATCCCTTCTCTATTCTCAGCCCCTGGAAATTTCTGATCTGATTTGTATCCTTATGGTTTTGCTTTTTCCAGAATGCCCTATGTTACACCATATGCAGCCTTTTGAGTTTGGCTTCTTTCACTTAGCACAATGTTTCTGAGATTAATTCATGGTGTGGTGTGGTGTAGTGCAGTATTTTTATTGCTGTGTAGTAGCCACTTTTATGAATGTACCACGTTCACCAGTTGATGAACATTTGGGTTGTGTCCAATTTGAGGCAGATGTGGAGACAGCTGCTAGTAAACATTAGGATATGGAATTTCATGTGGATAGAAGTTTTCATTTCTTTTCAGGTGATACCTAGGCATAGGATTGCTGGGTCATATGGTCCCTTCGTTTTTGCAAACAAGGTTCCTTGCTTTCAGGCATAAGCCTACCTCAGGCTCATCCAGGAATTGCCCTGCCCCAGATCTAAATCAGCCATTTTCCCAAAATGAACCTAACTTACTTTTTAAGGAGCTCCAGGGTGATTCTGCGATGGACTCAGCTTTGGGAACTCTGATCCATATAGCAAAGAGAGAATGTGGCAAGCGTTTCACAGAATTTTATCTTATTAAAGAGATGTTAAAACCTCAGAGCTGGAAAGCAGGACACTGCCGAGACCATGTGTGCTGATATCCAGAAGAGGGAAACTGAGGCAGCTTGGCTAGCGTGAATGCACCAGCCGCTCCGCAGTGAAGTCTCCAGGCGCTGCCAGCGTGGTTCCTTCTCCCCGCTGCCCTCTGGATTGACTCCACACTGTCTCAGGTTCTGACTCGAGCTCTTGGCCCTCCCCAGTCTCGGTGTTGACAAGGCCTGTGGATGTAGAGCTCCTAAATACATGTAGATAAGAAAAACTTGTGTGTACACATCTGCACCAAATAATCCTTTTACGAAATTACTTTGAACTGTACTTAGAATTGGTCAAGCTACGGGGACTTCATTCATGAGTGCTTCACAAACTCACTTTTCACTGCACACATTTATTATCGCTCCAGGTTTGACATTCTGGGTACAATGAAAAGGAAACTGAGAACCGATATTCATTACCCACTCACTAACTTGGACCTTACTCCTTACATTTGTCCAGTTTTCCGGAAACATCCTAAATATAACCTCTGTGCAGTGGTGGTGAGTAAAATACAACTATTTAGAACAATACAAATTTAAAGAAAACTGTAGAATTATCTGCTTAAATGCCTACGCCTTCTATCGTTCCCTGACTTCTCCTGTATGTTGCTTTTTAAAACAAAATGTAGAGCCTGGAAACTCCCTGCTTTGACCCTGAGCAGTAGAGCAGTGAAAGAATAAAATGCCCTCTCGCTGCCCCCTCACTTCCCCCCACTCAGTGGCTATTTCAGATCTAGAGGTGTTTGCAGATTGTGCTCTGGGGGCAGTAGAAGAATAACTGTGAGCCACTCTATGGCCAAAGCCCCCAAACACTAGGTACATAATAGTTGCAGCCTCATGGCCTGTATACATCCAGTCCTATGTCTACAACCCCCAGAAGCCCCCCTTGGGCTCTGTGTCAACTCTCAACATTGCAGATTCCCAGAAGGAAAGAAAGCATGGGGTATATTCAGACCAAATCATCTACTATATAGCTGTAGATAGTAGTTAATAACAGCAGTAGCCATCATGTATTGAGCCTGGCATTATGTTAAGTACTTAACACTTATTTTCCCATGTAATTATTTCAACAATTCTATGGAGTACGTACAATTATTTTTAAAGCCTGTGTTACAGTGGGGTACCATGTGGTTTAGTCATTAGCCATGGCAATATATTAAGGGATGTGCAGTGGTAAGTAGAGAGAAGGAATGTTTATCTACCTACCTACCGTCTGTCAAGAATTATTTGGATTTACATATCATATATTAAGAGTGGGTGTGTTGGCCATGGCCGAGTAGATCAGTTGGTTAGAGCATTGTCTTGATACACCAAGGTTGCAGGTTTGATCCCCGGTAAGGGTACATACAGGAGTCAACCAATGAATGCATAAATAAGTGGAACAACAAATCGATGTTTCTCTTTCTCTCTCAAATCAATAAATTAAAAAAAAAGTAGATGTGTATATACACATACATATATATGGCATATATATACATTGAGATCATAATATATATACATATTGTATACATATATTAAGAGCACATATGCACCTGCATATAATATATGTATATCTATATATATAAAAGCCTAAGCAACCTTTTCAACGGGACGACTAGAACAACCGGTCGCTGTGACACACACTGAGCAGGCAGGTGAGTAGTTAGGAGGGCATGGTCCTGGATTGCAAGAGGGATGTCTGACTGTTGGGTGTCCGACTGCAGGGATTAGGCCTAAACTAGAAGCTGGATATCCCCCGAGAGGTCCTGGATTGCGAGAGGGTGCAGGCCAGGCTGAGGGATCCCCGCCCCCCCCCCCCCCCCGTGCACGAATTTCATGCACCAGGACTCCAGTATACATATAAAAACATACACATATACATAGAGGAAAAGGAAAAAAGGAGAACACATAGACTGTAAAATATACACTGAGTGGCCAGATTATTATGATCTCTGAACGCATAATAATCTGGCCACTCAGTGTGTGTGTGTGTGTGTGTGTGTGTGTGTGTGTGTGTGTGTGTGTGTATTAGAGGCCCGGTGCATGAATTCGTGCAGGGGTGGGAGTCCGGCCAGCCTGGCCAGGGGGAGGGGACATGGGTGGTTGGCCGGCCTGCCTGCTCATTGAACTCCTGGTCGAGGGGACAATTTGCATATTAGCCTTTTATTATATAGGATATACACTGAGTGGCCAGATTATTATGCGTTCAGAGATCATAATAATCTGGCCACTCAGTGTAGATCTTGGTTTAAATCCCAACACTGCCACTTACTAGTACAGGATCTGGGACTCTTGTGCCAGTCTCTCATCTGTAAAATAGGAGCATTGCTACTCGCTTATAGGCTTGCTGTGACGAATAGATTAAATGATGAAGGCACATGACACAAGTTACCCTCCCCAAAGATCCTGAAGACATTCAACTATATTATCATATAAAAAGTTTGGTTTTACCTTAACACAGTTTTTAAAATTATTCTTAAAAGTGTCCATGTTTACATTTTCAATTTTTTTTGGCAAATGTCAGTTTTTTCTTTCCAACTATTACATCTCTTGTTTCTTTTTCTTGTTCTACTTCTCTGGCTAGGACACCCAGTATGTGTCAAATATTGTTTCTGATGAAAAATCTATTGATAGTCTTAGGCAGGGGGGAGGGGGGGGAGGAGCTGGGGAGGGGGAGGCCTTATAGTGACAAGTTGTTTTCCTCTTCCTGCTTTTAAGATCCTCTCATTGTCTTTAATTTTTGACTTTTGAAATATAATGTGTCTCAGCGTAGGTCTCTGGGTTCATCTTATTTGGAACTTTCTGGGCTTCCTGTATCTTTTTAAATATAATTTTTATATTTTAATGTCTATTTCCTTTCTCAAGTTAGGGAAGTTTTTAGCCATTATTTCTTCAAATAAGTTTTCTGCCCCTTTCTTTCCCTTTTGGGACCCCTATAATACAAATGTTAGCCCTCTTGATATTGTCCCATAAGTCCCTTAAGCTATTGTCATTCTTTTAAATTTATTTTTTTCTTTTTGCTACTCTGATGGGGAGAGTTCCATTGTCATCCTTGAGTTCACTGATCCTTTCTTCCATTTCTAATCTGCTGAAGCCTTCTAGTGTATTTTTCAGTTGAGTTTTGAACTTTTGCTCCATGACTTCTCTTTGGTACTATCTTATTTTTCCCCTCGTTGTTGAAGTGGTTCTCACTGTGTTCATCTGTTCTTTTCCCGAGTTTGGGGACCATTACTTTGAACTTACCTTATCAGGTAAATTACTTATCTCCATTTCATTAAGGTTTTTTCCTGAGTTTTTATCTTGTTCTTTCATTTGAAACATATTCCTTTGTTTCTTCATTTTACTTGACTCTCTGTGATGGTTTCTATACATTAGATAAAACAGCCACCTCTTAGCCCTGGCTGGGTGGCTCAGTTGTCTACGTCAGTGGTCGGCAAACTCATTAGTCAACAGAGCCAAATACCAACAGTACAACGATTGAAATTTCTTTGGAGAGCCAAATTTTTTAAACTTAAACTTCTTCTAATGCCACTTCTTCAAAATAGACTCGCCCAGGCCGTGGTATTTTGTAGAAGATCCACACTCAAGGGGCCAAAGAGCCACATGTGGCTCGCGAGCCGCAGTTTGCCGACCACGGGGCTAGAGTGTTGACCAAAAAACCCAAGCTCCCCTTGGCCACTAGAGCCAGGCAAGGTAGAGGGGTTCCCTGGCAGCAGCTGCAAAAATTATAAGCTCCTTTCTGGGAGATACCGGCCGCTGGAGAACGGCCCAGCGAGAGCATAACGATGGTTTCCACCTGCACATGTTCCCTGAAAGCACCTCCACAGGCCCCTCGTTGTGTGCCAAACAAGAGCCTGCCCTCAGGCTTAATTCAGCTCCTGGAATCAAACTGGCCTCCCTCCTGGAAAGACTAATTTATAACAAAGGAGTCAAGCAAAAGGAAGAGGAACCTACTGGATAGAAAAGGATAGTTGCAAATCACACATCTGATAGGGGTGAATATACAAAGGAGAAAGGAAAGTCTCTTCAATAAATGGTGCTGGAAAAAAATGGACAGCCACATGCAAAAGAATGAAATACACGTCTATGTTACACTATACACAAAATTAACTCAAAATGGATTAAAGACTTGAACATAAGACCTGAAACCATAAAATACACAGAAGAGCTCTAACCGGTTTGGCTCAGTGGATAGAGCGTTGGCCTTTGGACTGAAGGGTCCCAGGTTCGATTCTGGTCAAGGGCATGTACCTTGGTTGCAGTCACATCCCCAGTAGGGGGTGTGCAGGAGGCAGCTGATCGATGTTTCTCTCTCATCGATGTTTCTAACTCTCTATCCCTCTCCCTTCCTCTCTGTAAAAAAATCAATAAAATATATTAAAAATAAAATACATAGAAGAAAACATAGGCAGTAAGCTGCTAGACATCAGTTTTACTAGTAGTGATGTTTTTGTGGATCAGACTATATCAGCAAGGGAAACAAACAAACAAAAAGTGGTACCACATCGAACTGAAAAACTTCTGCACAGCCCTAGCTGGTTTGTCTCAGTGGATAGAGCATCAGCCTGCGGACTGAAGGGTCCCAGGTTCAATTCTTGTCAAGGGCACATGCCCGGGTTGTGGGCTCGATCCCCAGAAGGGGGCATGCAGGAGACAGGTGATCAATGATTCTCTCTCATCATTGATATTTCTATCTCTCTCCCTCTCCCTTCTCTGAAATCAATAAAAATATATATTTTTTAAAAATTGACTAGCAACCTCTTCTTTAAAAAATAAGTAAAGCTCTAGCCGGTTTTGCTCAGTGGATAGAGCATTGGCCTGTGGACTGAAGGGTCCCAGGTTCAATTCTGGTCAAGGGCACATGCCTGGGTTGCGGGCTCAATCCCCAGTAGGGAGCATGCAGGAAGCAGCCAATCAATGATTTTCTCTCATCATTGATGTTTCTATCTCTCTCTCCCTCTCCCTTTCTCTCTGAAATCAATAATAATATATTAAATAAATAAATAAATAAATAAATAAATAAATAATAAGTAAATAAATAAAAAGCTTCTGCACAGCAAGGGAAACCATCAGCAAAAGGAAAAGGCAACCCACTGGATGGGAAAAGATAGTTGCAAATCAGACATCTAATAGGGGTTAATATACAAAATATACTAGTATACAGAAGTCATATAACTCAACAACAACAACAAAAAAGCCAACCTGATTTTAAAGTGGGCAAAGGAGCCCTGGCTGGGGGCTCAGTGGATAGAGCATTGGCCCATGGACTGACAGTCTCAGGTTTGATTCTAGTCAAGGATACATACCTCGGTGGCAGGCTCAATCCCTGGTCCTGGTCAGGGAACATGCAGGAGGCAACCAATTGATTTGTCTCTCTCATATCGATGTTTATCTCTCTCTCTCTCTGTTTCTCCCCCTCTCTTCCACTCTCTCTAAAAATCAATGGGGAAAAATCCTTGGGTGAGGATTAACAACAACAACAAAAATGGGCAGGGGATCTGAATGGATATTTTCCCAAAGGAAATGTACATATGGCCAACTGGCACACACAAAGATCTTCAACATCAGGGAAATGCAAATTAAAATCACATTGAGATATCACCTCACATCTATTAAAATGGCTATCATCAGCCCTAGCTGGTCGGCTCAGTGGATAGAGCACTGGACTGTGGACTGGAAGGTCCTGGGCTCGATTCTGATCTAGAGCACATGCTCGGGTTTTGGGCTCAATCCCCAGTGGGGGGCGTGTAGGAGGCAGCAGATCAATGATTCTCTCTCATCATTGATGTTTCTATCTCTCTCTCTCCTTCTCCCTTCCTCTCTGAAACCAATAAAAATGTATTTTTTTAAAAAACGGCTATCAGGGGGAATAGGGGGGTAATGGGGGGAAAAAGGACACATGTAACACCTTAATCAATAAAGAAATTAAAAAAAAACACCCGGCTATCATAAAAAAAGACAAGAACTAACAAGCAATGAATAGGATGCAGAGAAAAAGGAGCCCTTTGTGCACTATTGGTGGGAATGTAAATTACAGCTACTGCGAAGCAGTGTGGATATTCCCTTAAAAATAAAGAATAAAACTACCATATGATTGAGTTATTCCACTTCCGGGTGTTTATCCGAAGAATACGAAACACTAATTCAAAAACACATCCCCATCCCTGTGTCCACTGAAGCATTATTTGCAATAGCCAAGATATGAAAACAACCTGAGAGTCCACTGATGGGCGAATGGATAAAAAAAGATGTGAACAACAACAACAAAAAAGATGTGAACACACACCCCCCCTACACAATGGAATACTGCTCAGCCATAAAAAAGATGAAATCTTGCTATCTGTGACAACATGGATGGATCTTGAGTGTATAACGCTAAGTAAAATAAGTAGGACAGAAAAAAACAAGTACCATGTGATCTTGGTTATGTGTAGAAAACAAAACAAAAACAAAACCTGAGTCAAGCTGAAATAGAATCCTGGGGGAAGACAACAGATTGGTGGCTACTAGAGGGGAAACGCTGGTGGAGGGGAGGCAGCAGTGAGCAAAGGGGGTCAATTGCATGGTGACAGATGGAAGCTAGACTTTTGGTAGCAGGATGTAATGTATACACGTGTCAAATGATGTTGAAAAAATAAAAAAATAAAAATAAAGCCCTAGCCGGTTTTGCTCAGTGGATAGAGCACCAGCCTGCGGACCAAAGGGTCCTGGGTTCCATTCTGGTCAAGAGCACGTACCTTGGTTTGTAGGCTCCTCCCCATCCTGGGCCCTGGTCGGGGCTCATGCAGGAGGCAACCAATCGATGTGTTTCTCTCACATCAATGTTTCTCTCTGTCTTTCCCTCTCTTCCACTCTCCCTAAAAATCAATGAAAAAATAACCTCAGGTGAGGATTAACAAAAAGTTAAAAAAATAAAATAGATAATGTTGCACACCTGAAACTTATATGATACTAGAGGCCCGGTGCACAAAATTCGTGCACAGAGGGGTGTGTGTGTCCCTCAGCCCAGCCTATACCCTCTCCAATCTGGGACCCCTCGAGGGATGTCCGACTGCCCATTTAGGCCCGATCCCAGTGGGATTGCGCCTAAATGGACAGTCGGATATCCCTCTCACAATCCAGGACTGCTGGCTCCCAACTGCTCGCCTGCTTGCCTTCCTGATTGCCCCTAACCTCTTCTGCCTGCCAGCCTGATCACCCCCTAACCACTCCCCTGCCAGCCTGATTGATGCCTAACTGCTCCCCTGCCAGCCTGATTGCCCCTAACTGCCTTCCCCTGCAGGCCTGCTCACCCCTAACTGCCCTCCCCTTCAGGCCTGCTCACCCCTAACTGCCCTCCCCTTCAGGCCTGGTACCCCCCAACTGCTCTCCCCTGCAGGCCTGGATCCCCCCTAGCTGCCCTTCCCTGCAGACCCAGTCACCCCCAACTTCCCTCCTCTGCCAGCCGGGTCACCCCTAACTGCCCGCCCCAGCAGGCTTGATCATCCCCAACTGTCCTCCCTTGCAGGCCTGGTTCCTCCCAACTGCCCTTCCCTGCTGGCCATCTTGTGGTGGCCATCTTGTGTCCATGGCTGCCGCCATTTCTGTTGGGCTTTATTTATCTTCTATCATTGAAACTTTGTAGCATTGAGTGGAGGCCTGGGCCGGCAAGGGCGGGCAGAAAGCTTGGCTTCCTCCATTGCCAGGGAAACCCAAGCCTCCCTCCTGCTCTCTGTGGCTGCAGCCATCTTGGTTGGGTTTATTTGCATATTCCCTCCTGATTGGCTGGTGGGTGTGGCTGGTGGGCATGGCTTGTGGGTGTAGTGGAGTGATGGTTAATTTGAATATTACTCTTTTATTTTTTATTTTTTATTTTTTTTTAAAAATATATTTTATTGATTTTTTACAGAGAGGAAGAGAGAGGGATAGAGAGTTAGAAACATCGATGAGAGAGAGACATCGATCAGCTGCCTCCTGCACGCCCCCTACTGGGGATGTGCTCGCAACCCAGGTACATGCCTTTGACCGGAATCGAACCTGGGACCCTTCAGTCTGCAGGCCGACGCTCTATCCACTGAGCCAAACCGGTTATGGCGAATATTACTCTTTTATTAGATAGGATTATAAACCAATGTTGCCTCAATAAAAACAACAACTCCCACCTTCCGGTCTGGGAGATGCCAGCGCTCTGGGGCATGGCAGAAGGAGGGCCTGGAATGAAGCACAGGGGAGCAGGGAGCTGCCCCCCCCTAGCTTGAGGCCCAGGGAAAGCATGAAGGTGGTGCTGCCTGCGGGCCCTTCAGACACGACTGTGCTAAATTAGATGCTTGCCCCTCAGGCCAATGCTTTAAAAGTAGCAAGTGAACCTCCTTCACATAAGGTCAGCTGCCTGCATGCCGAGCAGTGGGCAGGTGAGTCGGGGCAGGTGAGTCCGAGTGCTCTCAACCTTCTGCAGTCGCTTCTCAGAGCCTTGCAGCCCTGTGGATCTCAGGAATGTAAACTCGAGCCCTGTTGGTTTTTCCGTGTCTCCTGGGAGGAGGTGAGTTCAGAATTCTCTAAGTCACCATATAGAGTACCCTTTTTTCTTGATTTTAAGTGGAATAATTAAGAGTGATGCTTGCCGTAGCTTCCAGTAGCTACACTTTATCAGGTTATACATACTTCCTTCTATTTTGGTTTTGCTAACCGTTTTTGTGTGTTTTATAAAGGTATTAACTTCTATTAAATCCTTTTCCCACAATAATATAGATTCTACAGCTCTCTTGAATCCTTTTTAATCTGTTAACACGGTCAATTACATTGATAGATTTTTAAAATTTTTATTACTCTTGCATTGCTGGGATAAATACAATCTGGTCATTGTTATCTTCAATATATTTTGCTGGATTTGGTTGACTGTATTTTAATATTTTTGCATCTGCCTTCTTGAATGAGAGTGATCTTTGTTTTCTTTCTTGAATTGTCTTTGTCTGGTTTGGGGTTATACTGACCTCAAGAGATAAAGGAGCTTTTCCCCCCTCTTCTACACAAACCTGTGTAGTTCACTAATGAAAAGTTTTTTGAAGGATTAACAGAACTCACCTGTAAACCCACCTGGGCCTGCTGTTCCCTCTGAGGGAAGATTTGAACTGCAGGCTGACCTTGTTTCACTGCCCTTCGCTTTATTGTGCTTCACAGGTGTGTGTTTTTTACAAATTGAAGGCAAGACCCTCCTCCACCAGCAGAAAAAGATTATGGCTTGCTTTATTGCGAGACTTGCTTTGCTGGGAGACTTGCTTTATTGTGGTGGTCTGAAACCAAACCCACAAGATCTCTGAGGTATGGCTGTACCGATGCAATTACTTTAATATTTGTAAGTCTAGGCTTTTTATTTCCTCCTTCCATCAGTTTTGGTAAGTTATAATTTTCTGGATATTTCTCGGTTTATCAAAGTTTTCAGTTTGCTGGCAAAACTTTTTCAGGTATTAAAAATGTTTTTAATTTTCTGCTGGATCTTAAATCTTTTTCCCCACAATAATAAAGATTTTTTTTATTGTAGGTAAAACACCTTGTCATTTCTAATTTTATTTACTTAACCATTCATTCATTGCCTTCTCTCTTTTTTATAATCAATTATTATAGTTAAGTCTTTTCAAAGGACTAATTTGTCTTTTTTTAAAAATATATATATTTTATTGTTTTTTACAGAGAGGAAGGGAGAGGGATAGAGAGTTAGAAACATCGATGAGAGAGAAACATCGATCAGCTGCCTCCTACATACCTACTGGGGATGTGCCCACAAGCAAGGTACATGCCCTTGACCAGAATCTAACCTGGGACCCCCTAGTCCACAGGCTGACGCTCTATCTACTGAGCCAAACTGGTCAGGGCTAATTTGTCTTTTTGATCTTCCTTATTACCTCGTTGTTTTCTGCTTAATTAGCCCTTATTATCTCTTTCCCTCTACTTTCTTTAGGTTTATTTCCTTATATTTTAAATTGGATGCTTAGTTCATTAACGTTCAGCCTGTGTTTTAGATATAAGCATTAAAAACGATAAATGTGTGCTCTAGGGACCACTTTCAATGCCTACCACCTTTTAAATTATAAAACATTTCAAGCATACATAAAATAGGGCAAACAGTATCCATCAACCAGCTTTATAGATGAGCTGTCAACTCAGCTATAATACTCACCCTCCCTGCACCCTATTATTTTAAAGACAATCACTGTATCCCATGTTTTGATATAGTATTTGCTATAAAAAGTTACCTAGGGGTATTTCTTCTTAATTTCTAAAAGTATAGGAATGTGGAGGGGGGATAACTTTTTGTATTGACTGCTAGTTTTATTGTATTGTGTTCTAAGATTATGATCCATTTGAATTCTTTTACATTTGTTGAGATTTGTGTATGTATTAGAAGCCAGATTGAAGGTAAGCTTCTGTTAAAAACCATCTCTATACTATTTTTCCCCATCTGTCTGACTAATTTATAGTTGAAAGAAATGTGTTGAAATATTTTTCCTGATTTTAAAGGCAATAATCAAGAATGATGTTTGCTGTAAATTTTTAGTAGCTACACTTTATCAGGTTATGGATACTTCTAGTTTGCTAACAATTTTTGTGCATGTTTGTAAAGGTGTTTAATTTTATTAAAAATTTTTTTTCGAGATGCTATGACTCTCCTGAATCTTTTGTTAGTGTGGTCAATTACATTTATAGATTTTCTAATTTTACTATTGCCTTACTGGGATGAATACAATTTGGTCATTATTTATTATCTTTATATATAAAATATATATTACAGCATAGAAAAAGTGTATACCACTATGATGGCAGACTTGTCAAAATTTCCCTAAAGTTGTCAGTATTTTACAATAAATTTTTAAACTAACCTATATATTTAAACTGCATAGCAGTTTAAAATTATAAACTTTTTGGTGTATTAAACCTTTTTTATTATAAAGTGGCTATCATTTATAATGCATTTTGTCTTTAAGTTCATGTTAATTGATGTTTATATAGCTTCTCTAGTTTTCTTTTAGTAGTATCTACCTACGGTATCCTTTCTATCCCTTTAAATTCAACCTTTTTGAGTTCTGAATGATAGTGTAGAACTGGATTTAAGAAATTCTGTCAATCTCTGTCTAGTATGTTTAGTACATTTCCATATATTTCAACTTGTAATAAATTTGGATTTGTTTCTGTTGTTATCATCTTGTGTGCTTTAATTTAATCTGATTATTTATTTCCTCCTTTTTTTCTTGCCTCCTACTAAATCAATAGTTTTAAGTTTATTTTCCTTTTACAGCTTTTGAGGATACACATTTTATTTAGATTCTTTTGCAATTACACCACTTTCATATTTGACCTAAAGCCTTAAGTTAAGATCAGATACTCTCCTCTCACACAAATGGAAGGATCTTAGAGCACTGTAATTCTGATGACCTAACTACTACTATTGCCTTTTTTCTCCATGTAATTTATATTTTTTAATTAATTAAATTTATTGGGTTGACATTGGTTAATAAGATTATATAATGATTTCAAGTGTACAATTCTATGATACATAATTTGTATATGGCATTGTGTGCCCACCACCCAAAGTCAAGTCATCTTCCATCACCATGTATCTGACCCCCTTTACCTTTTACCACCCACCCCACTTCCCTCTGGTAACCACCATACTGCTGTCTATATCTATGTGTTTTTGTCTGTTTTTCTTCTTTATTTGTTGCTTTCAGTTTTATATCCCACATATGAGTGAAATCATATGGTTCTTAACTTTTTCTGTCTGACTCATTTCTCTAAACATAATATTCTCAAGGTTCATGTTGTTGCAAATGGCAGTATTTCATCTTTTCTTATTTCTGAGTAGTATTCCATTGTATATACACAGGTGGGCAAAAGTAGGTTTACAGTTCTGAGTACACAAAACAGAACTTATTCTTGTATTATTATTTATTAATTACTCTATTATTTACTTGTGTTATCGGTCTTATTGTTGTTGTTATTTTGTATCCTTACTTATGATTTACCCTTTAGGGAATGATAGCTGGTAATTCAATCTACTTTTGCCCACCCCTGTGTATGCCACATCTTCTTTATCCAATCATCTGTCAAAGGACCCTCAGTTGTTTCCATTTCTTGGCCGTTGTGAATAATGCTGCAGTGAACATAGGAGTGCATATATCTTTGAGAATAAGTGTTTTCAAAATTTCCCAGTAGATACCCAAAAGAGGGATTGCTGGGTCATGTGCTAACTCTATTATTAACTTTTTGAGCAGCCTCCATACTGATTTCCATAGTGCTGTACCAGTTTACATTCCCACCAGCAGTGAATGAGGGTTCCTTTTTCTCTCCAACCTCTCCAACACTTACTACTTTCTTGTTGATAATAGTAATTCTAACAGGTTGAGATGGTATCTCATTGTAACTTCAATTTGCATTGATTTGCATTTCCTTAATAGTGATGTGGAGCATCTTTTCATGTATCTCTTGGCCATTTGTATGTCTTCTTGGGGGAAGTGTCTGTCTAGGTCCGTCTTCTGCCTATTTTTTGTTTGGATTGTTTGTCTGGTGTTGGATTGTTTGAGTTCTTTATATATTTTGAACATTAACTCCTTGTTGGAGCTGTTGTTTGCAAGTATCTTCTCCCATTCAGTGGGTTGCCTTTTTGTTTTGTTGTCAGTTTCTTTTGCTGTGCAGAAGCTTTTTGGTTTGATATAGTCCCCTTAGGATCAAATTCACAAAATGTTCTCTACAAACACAGTCCATAAGTTTAGTAACTATACTTTCTCCTATGTAATTTATGGTTTCAGATCTTATATTTAGGTCTTTGATCCATGTTGAAGTTTGTTCAATAAGATTAACTATAGTCTAGTTTCACTCTTTTGCATGTGGCTTTCCAATTTTCCCAGCACCATTTTTTGAAGAGACTTTCTATTCTGTTGGATGTTTTTCAGCTCCTTGTCAAAAATTAGTTGTGGGTTTATTTCTGGGCTCTCAGTTCTGTTCCATTGGTTTGTGTGCCTATTTTTCTGCCAATGACATGCTGTTTTGATTATTGTAGCTTTGTAGTAAAATTTGAAGTCAGGGAGAGGGATATTTCCAGCTTTGTTCTTTTTTTGTCAGGATTTCCTTGGCTCTTTGGGGTCTTTTGTGATTACATACAAATCTGATGATTTTTTGTTCTGTATAAAAAATGTCATTGGGATTTTAATGGGGATTGCATTAAACCTACATATTGCTTTGGGTAGTATGACATTTTAAGTGTGTTGATTCTTTCAATCCATGAAATATCTTCCCATTTCATTGTGTCTTTTCAAATCTCCTTTAATAATGCTTTGTGGTTTTTAGTGTATAGGTCCTTCACATCTTTTAAGTTTATTCCTAAGTATTCTTTTTGTTGCAATTGCAAAAGGAATTTTTTTTCATTTCTTTTAATGAAATTTTATTGTTAGTACATAGGAATACAATGTATTTTTGTATTGTACTTGTCTATTGTTTCTAATAGTGTTTTTTTTTTTGGTGGAGTCTTTAGAGTTTTCTATATATAAAGAATAATGTCATCTGCAAAGAGCAACTATTTTACTTCCTCATTCCCAATTTTATTTCTTTCTCTTGCTTGATTGCTGTGGCTAGGACTTCCAATACTATGTTGAATAAGAGTGGTGAGAGTGGATATCTTTGTCTTGTTCCTGATCTAAAAGGAAACATTTTCAGTTTTTCATCATTTGAGTATATTAGCTGAGGGTTTGTCATATATGGCCTTTATTATGTTGAGGTTCTTTTCTTCTATACCCATTTTATTGAGTGTTTTATTCATAAATAGATGTATCTTATCAAATGCTTTTTTTGCATCTATTGATATGATCATATGATTTTATCCTTTATTTTGTTATTGTTATTTTTACATTGACCAATTTGCATATATTGAACCATCCTTGGGCCCCTGGATCAACCCCATTTCATTGTGATGTATTACTTTTTAAAATATATTTTATATTCAGTTTGCTAGTGTTTTGTTTAGGATTTTTGCATTTATATTCATCAGAGATATTGGTCTATAGTTTTCTTTTTTTGTGTTATACTTGCCAGGTTTTTTTTTTTTTTTGTATCAAGGTTAGGTTGGCCTCATAAAATGTGTTAGAAGTATTGCCTCCACTTCTTTTAGGAAGAATTTAAGAAAGATATCAAATCATCTTTTAATGTTTGGTAGAATTCACTAGTGAAACTATCTGATCTTGGACTTTAACGTTTGAGGAGGTTTTTGATGGTTGTTTCAATTTCCTCATTGTTTATCGGTCTATTTAGATTTTCCAGTTCTTCATGATTCAGTGTATGAAGGTTGTATATTTCTAGGAACTTATCCATTTCTTCTAGGTTATTGAATTTGGTGGAATGTAGTTTTTCATACTATTCTTGTATAATCCTTTGTATTTCTGTGATGTCTGTGGTTACTTCTCCTCTTTCATTTCAGAATTTTTTCTTTAAATATATTTTATTGATTTTTTACAGAGAGGAAGGGAGAGGGATAGAGAGTTAGAAACATCGATGAGAGAGAAACATCGATCAGCTGCCTCCTGCACACCTCCCACTGGGGATGTGCCCGCAACCAAGGTACATGCCCTTGACCGGAATCGAACCTGGGACCCTTCAGTCCACAGGCCAATGCTCTATCCACTGAGCCAAACCGGTTTCGGCTCATTTCAGAATTTTTAAAATTTCATTTCAGTTTGAGTCTTTTCTCTATTTTTCTTAGCTTACCCAGAGGTTTGTCGTGTTTTTTATTTATTCTTTTCAAAAAAGCAGCTCTTTGTTGCATTAATTTTCATTTAATTCTGCCCTAATTTTTATTATTTCCTTTCTTCTGCTGGCTTTGGGCTGCTTTTGTTCTTCTTTTTCTAGTTCTTTAAGATGTGATGTTATATTCTTATTACTGCTTTAGTTACATCCCAAAAGTTTTGGTATGTCGTATTGTCATTCTCATTTGTCTCTGTATAACTTTTGATCTCACTTTTTTTTCCTCCTTGATCCAGTCAATTGTTAGTAGCATGTTGTTTAATTTCTACATATTTGTGGGTATTTTTGCTTACTCTTTGCAGTTGATTTCTAATTTCAAAGCATTGTGGTTGAATAATATGCTCAGTATGATTTCAGTATTCTTAACTTTGTTGAGGCTAGTTTTGTGTCCCAACATATGATCTATTTAGTGTTCCAAGTGCACTAGATAAGAATGTACATTCTGATGTTCTGGGATAAAAGGCTCTGTAAATGTCAATTATGTCCATTCATTCTAATGTGTCATTTAAGTCTGATATTTCTTTAATGATTTTCTGTTTGGGTGATCTATCTATAGCTGTCAATTTAGGTCCCCTACAATGATTGTGTTTTTGACAGTTTTTCCCTTTAGTTCTGTTAGTAGTTGCTTTATATATTTCAGTGCTCCCTGATTGGGTGCATATATATTGAGAGATGTTATGTTTTCTTGGTGTAGTGTCCCCTAATTCATTATAAAATGTCTATCTTTATGCCTTTGTTATTTTGAAATCTATTTTGTCAGTATGGCTACACCTGTTTTTCTGTAGATGCCATTTGCTTGGACAGTCATTTTCCACCTTTCACTTTGAGTCTATATTTGTCTTTGAAGCTTAGATGTGTCCCCAGAAGGCAGCATATGGTTGGGTTTTGTTTTTTATCCAGTCTGCTACTCTGTGCCTTTTTATGGGTGAATTCAGGCCATTTACATTTAGGGTAATTATTGATACATGAGGATTTCCTATAATCATTTTATCTTTTGTTTTCTGGCAGCCCTGTGCCTCCATTGGTTCTTTTCCTGTGTATTTCTGACTGTTGTTTTTGTTTGGTGGTATTCTATACTTTTCCCCTCTGTTTTCTTAAGTTATGTGTGTCGGTTTTGTTTTGTGCGTGCATGTGTGTGTGTACGTGTGTGTGTGTGTGTGTGCGGTTTCCATTTAGGTTTATGTAAAAGAAAGTTTGTGCTTTTTCTTCTGAATGTATCTAATCTTCATTCTCCTTTGCAAATTCAGAACTTTACCCCTTTTTCTTTTATGTTTTGTTGTCAGAAATTATCCCAATTTCTCTGCGGGTTCATTTCCGAATTGCAGTTGCCATTGCCTTTTTCCTCTTTTAAAAAAAAATGTTTATTGATTTTTTTTTTTTTTTTTTTTTGAGAGCAAGAGGAAGGGAGATGGAGAAAGAGATAGAAACACTGATGAGAGAGAAACATTGATTGGCTGCCTACTGCATGCCCCCTACTGGGGATCAACCTTGCAACCTGTCATGTGCCCTGACCAGTGTCCAATCTGCTACCTCTTGGTGCATGGGTCAACACTCAAACTACTGAGCCATACCAACTTGACTTTTTCTCTCTCTTTTTTTAAAAATATATTTTATTGATTTTTTACAGAGAGGAAGGGAGAGGAATAGAGAGTTAGAAACATCGATAAGAGAGAACATCGATCAGCTGCCTCCTGCACACTCCCCACTGGGTATGTGCCTGCAACCAAGGTACATGCCCTTGACCAGAATCGAACCTGGGACCCTTGCGTCTACAGGCTGACGCTCTATCCACTGAGCCAAACCAGTCAGGGCCTCTTTTTTAATATTATTACAACCTTTAACCTTTATGTGCTATTTCAGTGTACCTGTATACTGCCTTATTCTAAAAAAGGGTTGTAATATGCTGCTTCTGTCTTGTAGTTTTGTGACCTTTTATTCATTGTTTCAGGTAGACTAATCCCCTTGAGTAGACCCTGCAATGGAGGTCTTCTGGTGGTAAATTCCCTCAGCTTCTGTATGTCTGGAAAATTTTATATTTTTCCTTTAGATCTAAAGGATAACTTTGCTGGATATATTATTCTTGGCATATAACTTCCCTCTTTCAGTAGTTTGAATATTTGATTCCACTCTCTCCTAGCTCGTAGAGTTTCTGCTGAGAAATCCAATCATAAATGGGCTTTCCTTTATAGGTTACTGTCTTCTTTTCCCTGACTGCCTTGAGAATTATTTCCTTGTTATTTTTTATAGTTTTAATACAATGTGCCTTAGAAGAGACCTATTTAGATTGAGGTGTTTTGTTTGTTTCTTAGATTCAAGGATCTTGTTCTTTCCATAGATTTAGGAAGTTCTCATTACCTATTTGTTTGAATAGAATCTCTGTTCCTTTCTCCCTCCCTCTACTTCTAATATGCCTATTATTATTTATTTTTATTTTTTAAAAATCTTTATTGTTCAGATTATTACAGTTGTCCCTCTTTCCCCCCCCCAATAGCTCCCTCCATCTGGTTCCCACCCCACCCTATGCCCTTACCCCCCCCACTGTCATGATCCATAGGTGTATGATTTTTGTCCAGTCTCTTCCCGCACCCCCATACTGCTTTCCCCCTGAGGATTGTCAGTCCACTCCCTTCTATGCCCCTGATTCTATTATATTCACCAGTTTATTCTGTTCCTCAGATTTTTTATTCACTTGATTTTTAGATTCACTTGTTGATAGATATGTATTTGTTGTTCATAATTTTTATCTTTACCTTTTTCTTCTTCTTCCTCTTCTTAAAGAATACCTTTCAGCATTTCATATAATACTGGTTTGGTGGTGATGAACTCCTTTAGCTTTTTCTTATCTGTGAAGCTCTTTATCTGACCTTCAATTCTGAATGATAGCTTTGCTGGATAGAGTAATCTTGGTTGTAGGTTCTTGCTATTCATCACTTTGAATATTTCTTGCCACTCCCGTCTGGCCTGCATAGGTTCTGTTGAGAAATCAGCTGACAATTGTATGGGTACTCCCTTGTAGGTAACTAACTGTTTTTCTCTTGCTGCTTTTAATATTCCCTCTTTGTCTTTTGCTCTTGGCATTTTAATTAGGATGTGTCTTGGTGTGGTCCTCTTTGGATTCCTTTTGTTTGGGCTTCTGTGCGCTTCCTGGACTTGTAAATCTATTTCTTTCACCAGGTGGGGAAAGTTTTCTGTCATTATTTCTTCAAATAGGTTTTCAGTATCTTGCTCTCTCTCTTGTTCTGGCACCCCCATAATTCAGATGTTGGTACGCTTGAAGTTGTCCCAGAGGCTCCTTACACTATCTTCATATTTTTGGATTCTTTTTCTTTTTGCTTTTCCGGTTGGGTGTTTTTTGCTTCTTCATATTTCAGATCTTTGACTTGATTCTTGCGATCCTCTAGACTGCTGTTGGATCTCTGTATATTCTTTTTTATTTCAGCCAGTGTATGCTTAATTTCTAGTTGGTCCTTTTTCATATCCTCGAGGGTCTCACTACATTTATCGGCCTTTTCTAGGAAATTCTTGAAAAACCTTATAACCATGGTTTGGAACTCTATATCCAGTCGTTTGCTTTCATCCATTTCTTTCATTTGTGACCTGTTTCTTTGTCTCTGCATTTTGGCTGCTTCCCTGTGTTGATAGAGTGGCTTTGTGTGCTAGGTGTCCTATAGGGCCCAGTGGCTCAGCCTCCCCAGTTACCTGAGGTGGACACTCTTGGTGCACCCCTTTGTGGGCTGTGTGCACAGTCTTGTTGTAGTTAAGCCTTGATTGTTGTTGGTATCACTGGGAGGAATTGACCTCTAGGCCAATTGGCTGTGAGGATCAGCTGTGTCTATGCTGGGAGAACTTCTGTGCTGGAGACACCCTTATGAGGCAAGACTTGCTTCAGTGGGGCTTTAGTGCTCACTGAGTCTGCCCCCTGAGTGTGCCCCTTATGGATCTGAGGAGTTGTAATCTGGATGGTCCTACTCTGACCCTGGGTACACTGGCTCTTGGATCTCCAAGGAGGTGCTAATTTAGCCTCTGCCTGAGGCCACCCAGCAGGAGCTACAGAGAGATCAGCAGATTCCTCTTCTTTGTTTGGGTTTTGGAGGTACCCAGAAGAGGCCCAGCTGTGAAGTAATGCAAACTGCTGTGGGGCCTTGGGCCTTCTTTTGGATGTTCTGGGTCTCTCTGACTCAACTGCAGTTTGTGAGGTAAGTTTAGATTTCAAAGGACCAGGCCATTCTTATGCAACAGCCTCTGCGCACAGCTTGGATGGGGTGGGGTCTCAGGGTGGAGCAAACACAATGGCTTCCCGTCAGCCCTGCCCTAAGAGGCCCCCGGGTCTCAGTGTCCTGTGGTAATCACTGCAAGCACCTCTGAGAGAAAGCTGCCCTTGAGTTCCTCCTGTTGCCAGACAGTCCAGTTTCTCCCCAAATGAGTCTGGGTTCCCAGAGTCTCACCCGGAACTGGAGTTCAGAGCAGTCGGGAGCTTGTGTCTCCCTGCAGATTGAAAAAGACAGCCTCGTATTCAGTTGCCAGCCCTCTCTACGCACGTGTGCCTCTGTACCTCTGCCTTTCGCAACTCCTCTGAGTCTCAGTGTGCTTTTCTCTTCCCTTCTAGTTGTAGAATTTCCACTCAGCCAGCCTTCCTGTGGTTCTGGATGATGCCTGTCTTGTCTTTTAGTTGTAGTTTTGAAGTGGTTGTACGAGGCAGCAATTTCAGGTGTTTACCTATGCCACCATCTTGGTTTTACCCTATTATTATTTTTTTAATAAACACAAAGTCCCACTTTATTAAGCAATAGAGTTTTGACATTGTAATGCCCATGAAAATGTGGGGATCCCTTTATCAAAAAGTATTAAGGTGGGGAAAAGGGGGGCATCTGTAATACTTTCAACAATAAGTATTTTTTTAATTTAAAAAATATTTTTATTGACTTCAGAGAGGAAGGAAGAGGGAGAGAGCAAAACATCAATGATGAGAGAGAATCATTGATCGGCTGCCTCCTGCCTCCTGCCTCGGGATTGAGCCCAAAATAGGTATGCCTATTATTCTTATACTAGTGGCTTGGTGCATGAATTTGTGCACATTGAAACGAAATTAATTAGAAGAAATATTTTAATATCGCTATTCGCCCTTTCTCTATAATAGAAGTGTCAACAAAATTCATGATCAACAATGACAGATGGAAACACACCTGTGCGATTGGTGCCAGTGAGAGCTTTATATGTAACACGCATGCATGAACCTCCTGCATGCCCCACACTGGGGATCAAACCCACAACCCGGGAATGTGCCCTGGCTGGGAATCAAACTGTGACCTCCTGGTTCATAGGTCGATGCTCAACCACTGAGCCACACCATCTGTGTATAAACTGTTCTCACTTTATAAAATTCTTTGCATTTTGCTCTTCCGGTTGGGTGTTTTCTGCTTTGTCTGCCAGATGAGTGATTCAGTCCTCTGCTTTATCTGCTGTTGATTCCCTCTAATGTATTCTTCATTGCAGTTATTGTATTTATTTCTGACTGGTTCTCTTTCATAGCTCCTGTCTCTAAGTTCTCAGTGAGTTCATCTATTTTTTCCCCGAGTTCATTGAGCATCCATCTAACCAGTGTTTTGAACTCTGTAACTGGTAGATAGCTTGTCTCCATTTTGTTCTTTTTCTGGAGTTTTTTTCCTGTTATTTTATTTGGTACGTTTGTCTCATTTTAGCTGCCTCTCTGTATTTGTTTTTATGTATTAGGTAGAGCTGTTATGTCTCCCAGTCTTGGCAGAGTGGCCTTAGGTATTTGGTGTCCTGTGAGGCCCAGTGGCTCAGTCCCCCAGTTCACCCGAGCTGGGTGCTCCAGGGGTATCCCTTGTGTGAGTTGTCTGTGTCCTGTTGTAGTTGAGCTCTTATTGCTGTTGGCACATCAGGCTGACTGGCTGTGAGGGCTGGCCATGAGGTGAACAGACAAGCTGTTGTGTGGGGGATGACTCCATGGAGAAGTTGCTTTAGTGGGGCTGTGGTGCCAGCCAAATCCACCCTTCAGGTGTGTCATTTATGGAGCTGGTTAGTTGGTACTCTGGTGTGGTTTGAAGCCTCTTTGGAGGGCCTCCAGTGCAGGCCATTTTCAGCCACCATTTGTGCCTAGCTTGGGGCTGCTTGGTGAGAGCTACAGTTGGTTGTCTCTTGTCCTGGACTCGGAGTGCTTAGGAGAGGCTACACTGCAAAGCAAGGCCTGCTGCCACCAGTGCGGGCTTGGGACACTGGTGGGCACCACAATGGGAGCTGAGGCTAGCTGTCACATGTGCCGAACTTGTGGGCACTTAGTCGAAGCTACATTTCAAGTCAGTACTGGCCACATCTTATGCCAGGCTGGGGGCCATCCAATGTGAATTATAATGGAAGTTGAGACTGGTCATTGCTTGTGCTGGGATTTAGCCACTTAGCAAGAGGTACATCGAGGCCATCCACTGCTTGCTTAGGAGTTATGGACCTTTGAGAGAGTTTAGGACAGGCTGCTTGTGTGGAGAAGCTGCTTGAAACAGCCCAGGCTGGCACACAATTTGGATGCGGTTGGATCTCAGGAAATCACCAGGGTGGGGCAAACAGTATTAGCCAGGTGAGTGGAGATCAAAGATTTCACACTTGCCTGTGAAATTTGGGTGGGGATCAACAAAGGAGAAATGGCACCTGCCAGCTCCTCTGTCTCTAGAGAAAGCTGTCCTGACCCTTGCCCCTCCAGCCCTGGCTCTGAAGCTAGTCAGTTCATTTCCTCCATGTATGTCCATGGCACTTTTCGAGTTGCCTCTCCACACTGGAGCAAAGAGCTGGTGAGTCTCTAAGGTAGCAAGTCCATGCATGGCTCTTCAAGAGGAATGCTGGGACTCCAGATGCCCTTCCTCTCACTCAGATGCATTCCCCACTGGTCTGCAGTCAGATGTTATGGGGACTCCTCGTCCTGGCATGATGCTGTGGGTTTGGGAGCCTGGTGTGGGCTGGGACCCCTCCTCAGGGGGGACTTTTACAGATTGGTAGGAGGGGTGACGACACACCCTGGGTGTGGGACCTGCCCATTCTGTGTCATCACCCCTCCTACCAGTCTTGATGTAGCTTCTTTATGTCCTTTGTAGCAAGAATACTGTTCATCTAGTCTTCAGGGTTTACATATTCCACCATCTTGAATGGAACTCCAACCTATGTCTTCTGATTGGAGCACTTACTAGTCCAGTCACTTTTCTTGATAGGTGTGTACTTATTGCCACTTCATTATCTTTTTCATGGTTGTTTTTGCTGTTCTCTGTCACTTTCTCCTCCTCTTGATCTTTTTCCTTTTGATTTGCTGGTTTTAACATTTTGTTTGGGTTCCTTTTTCTTTATTTTCTTGTGTATTTTTTGCAGGATTTTGGTTGTGGTAACAATGAAGTTCACATATACAGTATATCCATATATATCTATAGCAGTCTACTGTTAGTTGATAGCATTTAAGTTCAAATGCATTCTTAAAGCAGTACATACATCTTTACTTCCCCTTCACGCTTTATTTTATTGACATGAAGTTTTATATCATTTTGTTTTGTATATCCCCTACTTATTAATTTTGATACTCTTGTTTAACTTTCATAATAGTCTTTTAAGTGGTTGATTCACTGTTATATATTTGCCTTAACAGTGAGATTTTTTTCTTTCCTGTATTTTCTTTTTATCATTATTTTTTATTTTTTCCATTACAGTTGACACACAATATTATATTAGTTTCAGGTATACACCCTAGTGATTAGTTATTATAAATCTTATTAAGTGATCATCCCAAAAAATCTTATACCCACTGACACCATACATAGTTATTAGGATATTAGTGACTATATTCCCTATACTGTACTTTATACCCCCAGAGAGAGAGACTACACTATAACTACTAATTTGTACTTCTAAATCTCCCCACCTCCCTCCCTTCTGGCAACTGTAAAATGTTCTCTGTATCTATGAGTCTGCTTCTGTTCAGCTTGTCCATTTATTTTGATTTTTAGATTCAATTGTTGATATGTATTTATTGTCATTTTATAGTTCTTATTTTTTATCTTTTCTTCTTCTTCTCCTTCCTCTTCTCCTTCCTCTTCTCCTTCCTCTTCTCCATCCTCTTCTCCTTCCTCTTCTCCTTCCTCTTCTCCTTCCTCTTCTCCTTCCTCCTCCTCTTCTTCTCCTTCCTCCTCCTCTTCTTCTCCTTCTTCTCCTTCTTCTCCTTCTTCTTCTCCTTCTCCTTCTTCTTCTTCTCCTTCTCCTTCTCCTTCTTCTCCTTCTCCTTCTTCTCCTTCTCCTTCTTCTCCTTCTCCTTCTCCTCCTTCTCCTTCTCCTTCTCCTCCTTCCTCTTCTCCTCCTTCCTCTTCTCCTCCTTCCTCTTCTCCTCCTTCCTCTTCTCCTCCTTCCTCTTCTCCTCCTTCCTCTTCTCCTCCTCCTCCTCCTCCTCCTCCTCCTCCTCCTCCTCCTCCTCCTCCTCCTCCTCCTCCTCCTTCTTCTTCTTCTTCTTCTTCTTCTTCTTCTTCTTCTTCTTCTTTTTCTTTCTTCTTTCTTCTTCTTCTTCTTCTTCTTAAAAAAAGACCCTTTAGCCCCAGCTGGCTTGGCTCAGTTGATAGAGCGTCAGCCTGCAGACTGAAAGGTCCCAGGTTCAATTCCCGGTCAACGGCACATACCTGGGTTGCAGGCTTGATCTCCAGTGTGGGGCGTGCAGGAGGCAGCCAATCAATGATCCTCTCTCATCATTGATGTTTCCATCTCTCTCTCCCTCTCCCTTCCTCTTTGAAATCAATAAAAAAAATTTTTTTTAAAAAGGACCTTTATTTTATGTAATATGGTTTGGTGGTGATAAACTCCTTTAGCTTTTCCTTGTCTGGGGAGCTCTTTATCTGACCTTCAATTCTAAACGATAGCTTTGCTGGGTATAGTAATCTTAGTTGTAAGTCCACAGCATGAGGCTTTTCCAATGGAAAAGCCACTGGAAATGGCTTGGATGAACCTGCAAGCAGGGAGGGGTGGGATCTCAGGGAATCTTCAGGGCAGGGCAAAAGGTGTGAGCCAGGTTGATGGAGATTTAGATATGGCACAGCCTGTCGGTTCTGTGGCAGGGAGGGCTCAGCACACGAACACTGGCCTCTGCCAACACTTCTGTCAGGGAAAAAGCTCCCACTCCAGCTCTCACCCTGATTCCAGACAAGTTAGTTCCTCCCTGAATGTCCAGGTTCCTTTCAAGCTGCTGCCTCAGTGCTGGAGCTCAGAGGGAGTGAGTCTTAAGTAAGTCCATGCACGGGTCCTCTCAGAGGAACTGCCTGAGACTCCTGCAGCCTCCGTGTCACTCACCCACTATCCCCACTGGTTTTTAAGCCAGAAGTGGGGGGCAAGGGAGGGACACTTCTCTTCCTGGCAGTGGAACCCTGGGCTGTGGCGCCTGGACCCCTTACTCCTCAGGGAAACCTCCACATCTAAAATATCCCTCCTGATTTTAAACTGCCATATATGGATGTGGGACCAGCCAATTCTGTGATTCTGCCATATTTCCACCCCTCCTACTAGTCTCGATGTGCTTTTTAATTCCCATTATAGGACTTCCATTCAGCTAGATTTCAGGTGGTTCTGAATGATGGTTTTTCTGTATTTTAGTTGTAAATTTTGACATCACTGTGAGAGGTGATGAGTATGGCATTTACCTACACCACCATCTTGACCACAAGCCTTTCCTGTATTTTCTCATTTATGGCCTTTTTTTTTTTTTTTTTTTTTTTTTTTTTTTTTTGCATAAAGAAAACATTTTAACATTTCTTGTAAAGCTAATTTAGTTGTGGTGAACTCCTTTAGTTTTTGCTTGTCTGGGAAACTGATCTCTCCTTCAATTCTGAATAACTTTGCTGAGCATAGGTTGCACATTCCTCTTTCAGCACTTTAAATATTTCTGCCACTCCTTTCTGGCTTGTAAAGTTGCTAGTGAGAAGTCAGCTGATAGCCTTATGGTGTTGCCCTTGTATGTGACTTATTTTCATTTTGTTGCCTTCAAGATGTGTCTTTATCCTTAATCTTTGCTATTTTAATTACAGTATATCTTGCTGTGGGCCTTTTTGGGTTCATCTTGTTTGGAACTCTCTAAACCAGCCATGGCAAACTACGGCCCGCGGGCCAGATTCGGCCCGTTCGGCTGTTCTATCCGGCCCGCGGAGCTGAAAGAACGGAGGGTTCTCTTGCTCTCCCCTCCGCTCCTTTACTTTGAATTTATATTAGTTCACACAAACACTCCATCCATGCTTTTGTTCCAGCCCTCGGGTCCAGTTTAAGAACCCATTGTGGCCCTTGAGTCAAAAAGTTTGCCCACCCCTGCTCTAAACCCTGGACTTGGATGTGTTTCCCTCCCCAGATTAGGAATTAGCCATTATTTCTTCAAATATACTTTCTGCCCCTTTCTTCTCTTTCTGAAGTCCCTATAATGCAAATGTTATAGTGTTTGATATTATTCCAGAGGTCCCTTGTGCTATTTTCAAATTATTTTTTCATTTTGCTGTCCTGATTTTCACATTTTCTTCTAGATCACTAAGCAGTCCTTTATTAACTAATCTGCTGTTGGTTCCTTCTATTTTTAAATTTTTTATTTATTGATGAGAAAAAAACATCAATTGGTTGTTCCACTTACTTATGCAGTCATTAGTTGATTCTTATATGTGCCCTAACTGGGGATCGAATGCACAACCTTGGCGTATTGAAACGATACTCTTACAAACTGAGCTTCCAAGCCAGGGCCCTTCTAATGTAGTTTTCATTTTGATTATTGTGTTCATCTCTGATTGGTTCTTTATTGCATTTTCTCTTTGTTAAAGTTCTGAGTACCTCTATTCTACTCTCAAGTTTTTTGAGCATCCTTATGACCACTTCTTTGAAATCTTTCTCAAGTACATTATTTAACTCCATTTCACTAAGTTTTTTTCTTGTTTCTTCATTTGGGGTATATTCTGTCCACTAATTTTGTTTGACTTTCTGTGTTTCTTCCTGAGTTAGATGAAGTAGCTGTGTTTCCAGCCTCCAACAGTGGCTTCTGTGTTGACTGTATGCTGGATGACCCTGGCAGGCCAGTTGTGATCAGGGTGGGCATGTGCAGTGCCTGGTACGCCTCCTAACCAGAAGGAACAGTTCCAGGCATGGCAGTCTGGTGTACACATGCGGGTGGTAGCTCCTTATTGTTTTGGGTGTCCACAGCCAGAATGGAGTCCAGGCAGGGCACACTTATGTATGCACCTTTCCTTGTCCTTCTGATCTGGGTGGGGCTGTCTGCTGTTCAGAGCCTGCCCTGTTGCCCAAGCCATGTGTGACCATGGCTTCTCTGAGTGAGACGTGGCAGCACCCTACTACTTCCACTTTCTCTGAACAGAGCAGGTCTGTGTACACATACTGCACTTTGCTACTTTTGCACTTTCTCTGGGCATGTAAATCCTGCATGTGCTCACAGCAGCACCCCCTAGCTCCACACTGTCTCTGGATGGGGCATCCCTATGTGGTCATGCAGCAGTGCCACCCTGTCTCTGCAGTTTCTCTGGAGGGGACAGCTCTGCACGCAGGTCCTGCAGCACTTTGCTACTTCTGCACTCTTTCTGGTGGAGTCCTGTGCATGCACTATGGCACCTTGCTTTTGCTGCTAGAGTGGCTGGGGAGGCATTACAGCAGCATTGCACGTCAAACAGTGCACCCGGCTGGAACTCCCATCCTCTATCCAAGCATTGGGGAAGCGTAAACAATGGCACTCACTGGTTTCTCTGATTCCGTAGAGCTCTTGCAGTTCCCTTACCTTCTGTGTTCTCTTTTTAAAATTGACTTTCAGAGAGAGTGGAAAGGAGTGGGGAGGGGAGAGAGATACATCAATTGGTTGTCTCCCGCATGCCCCCTGCAACTCTTCAGTGCACGGCTGACGCTCTAACCACTGAGCCACGTGGGCTGGGGCTCTGTGTTTTCTTTCTGCGTGGCCCCCCAAAAATACTTCTTACATTAGATTCACAGGATTCTGTGGTAATAAATTCCTAGCAATGACTCTTTTCTCTGCCCCCATGCCCTAAGCCAGTGGTCGGCAAACTCATTAGTCAACAGAGCCAAATATCGACAGTACAACAATTGAAATTTCTTTTGAGAGCCAAATTTTTTAAACTTAAACTTCTTCTAACATCACTTCTTCAAAATAGACTCGCCCAGGCCGTGGTATTTTGTGGAAGAGCCACACTCAAGGGGCCAAAGAGCCGCATGTGATTCACAAGCCGCAGTTTGCCAACCACTGTCCTAAGCTAAGACAAGCTTTAAAGGATGGGATTTTTATTGAGGGTGAATCTCTTTAAGAGTCCTTGCTAGGTGTGTGGACCTCAATCCAATTCCTCACCTTGCTAGGACCTAAGAGTTTACCGCCTGTCCTTGTGTGACCTTTAAAACTGAAGTACTTTGGTTACAGAGACCAGGAATTATCTTGAGTCTGAGGTAGTCAGAGCATCAACCACACATCATGCTACTCTTTTATTTCCTCTGGTTCTGGCCCCTGAGGTTTACTCTTATTGAACAATCTTTAAAATCAGCCATATAGTTCAAAGGATGTTTATCATGTTTTATCCAGCATTCCTTACAATTTTATAACTAAGGCTCTCAGGCTATCTATGTCCTATATTTGCCGGAAATGGAAGTCTAGAAAAATACTTGTCTTCTGTCATTTTTCTTTTTTACATTAAGTCACAAAAACTGAACATACTAGTTCTGTTCTAATCATTTCAGAACATTACTTCAATATTTGGGCACTACTTATCCACCAGATGTTTTGTTTTTCTCAAATTACATCACACTATTTTGGGCACCATTTTATAAATAAGCATGTCAGTTTAAGGTCACATGGCAAAGATCAAGACTAGATTTTTTAATTGTCAGCTTTGGAGTATTTCTCTAATATGTCAAGGGAGAGAAGATAAAGGTCTATGGGAACATTTAATAAGTATGTCCTATGTGCTACCTCTATAATATGAGATACCTGACAATAGCTATATAAGACAAGACAGGTCTTATTACCCCATTTTAATAGATGGGGGAATATAGCTCAGAAAGGTTAAGTAACTTCTTTAAGGTCCTTTCTTAGTGTTAGAGCTAAATTCAGTCAGAATTGACTATAAAAAACCATTTTCTTCCTTCAACACCAGGGATCAGCAACTGTAAAAGACCAGTAAATATTTTAGACTTTGCAGGCCATATGGTCTCTCCTGCAACTATTTTACTGTTGTAGTGTAAAAGCAACCAGTGAAAAACATAAAAGTATGAGCATGGCTCTGTTCCCATAAAACTTTATTTAAGGACACTGAAATCTGAATTTCATATAATATTCACATCACAAAATATTATGCTTTTGATTTTTTTAACCATATCTATATATATAAAGAGGTAATATGCAAATTAGCCAGGACGCCTTAAAGTGTCACGACTGGCTGAGGAGGAGCTGCGCACGCAGATGGGCAGGAGGGGACTGTGTGCTGCCCCCAGAACAGAGACACAACACACGGGTGCCTGCTCCGAGCCTCTGTGGTGCGGCTGGGAGCAGGCCCTCAGCGGACACACACCAGGGGTGAGGGCATGCTCCGAGTGCCAGGTGGCCTCTGCATGTGAGCTGCAGAGGAAACACCTTTTCTGACCACTCATTGGCTCAGCTCCCTGTATGCCACCACTCGCAGTGTTCTTGGTAACTTGAGTAATAAGAATCCAAGAAGGTGATCTAGGGTTTTTCCACCTCACTCTTGGAGGAAAAAACGAAGGTCTGCTGCTGGAGGGGCTAAGAAATGTCATATCCTGCCCTGGCCGGTTTGGCTCAGTGGATAGAGCCTCAGCCTGCTGACCACAGGGTCCAGATTCAATTCTGATCAAGGGCATGTACCTAGGTTACAGGCTCCTCCCTGGCTGGGGCCCAGGTCAGGGCTCATGCAGGAGGCAACCAATTGAAGTGTCCCTCTCACATTGGTGTTTCTCTCTTTCCCTCTCTCTAAAAATCAATGGAAACATATCCTCAGGTGAGGATAAAAAAAAAAAAAAAAAGAAATGTCCTATAGGATAAAGAAAGTTGTCATTTTTTCGTGGTGAAAGGACTGAAGTCCATGTTGATGAAAACACCTTGGCGGCTGTGGCGGCTGGCAGTGGCAGCAGCAGTGGGGTGATGGGGGTGGCGCCTTCCCCTGATCAGCCCGGTCACCTCCCACAGAGGAAGGCCAGACTGCGGCTTAAGCCCGCTCCCCATGGCTGTCAGTAGGACATCTCCTGAGGGCTCCTAGACTGTGAGAGGGGGCAGGCTGGGCTGAGGGACCCCCCCATCCCAGTGCACAAATTTCGTGCATCAGGCCTCTAGTACAAATATAAGATGCATTCTTCACAGGCCATACAAAAAACAGGCAGCAGGCTGGATTTGGCCCATGGCAAATGGTTTGTCAACCCTAGCTCCACGCTGTACCACCTTCTGAGAAATGAGATTCTCTAATGTCTTTATTTCAAATATTCCTTTACTGGGTTAGCAGAGACAAGGGGAAAAAAGAATGAAACAGGTTCTTTTTGGGCCCGCAGTGATTGTTGTTGCAAAACCCCCTCACACTGTACAGTAGCAATATGCAGTATGGAAATGTCTTGGTCCAATGTTAAATGTCTTTTTTCATGTATATTCAAAATTAAACTAAGCTCATTTAGGAAAGATGACTACCTTCTTACTTATTTTTAAAATTCCTTTAATGTTTAATAGTCTATTGTACAGTTAAGTGCCCAGTAAGTATTAACTGATATTAGTCAAGTATTATCCTATTTCATTCACAGATTCTGTTAAGTAGTCAATGGGTACCATATATAGTTGTTTAATTAAATGAAAAACATTATAAACCCTGGCTGGATAGCTGAGTTGGTTAGAGTGTGGTCCCAATACACCTAGGTTGCAAGTTCAATCCCTGGTCAGAGCACATACAAGAATCAATCAATGAATGCCAAAATAAGTGGAACAACACATTGATGTCTCTCTCCCTCCCTCTCTCTCAAAACAAATAAAAAATTATTAAAAAAAGAAAAAGAAAAAGAAAAATATAAAAGTCAGATTATATGTTTGGTTCAACTGAACACAACATCATTTTCTTTTAATTTAGTATAAGGGACAATTATGAAAAAGATTTCTTGGCCCTACATTTTTTGTCCCAATAGTTGGAGTATTTGCATGTAAATACTAAGTCTGACATTCCTTCCTCTCCTAGAACCACTTTGGTGATCTGGATGGTGGCCATTACACTGCTTTCTGCAAGAACTCAGTGACCCAGGCATGGTTTAGCTTTGACGACACACGAGTCAGTGAGATTCCAGATACTTCAGTTCAAACTGCTACAGCATATCTCCTGTTCTACAGCTGCCAGCCATTTTCTATACCTATAGAAAAATGCTAGGAAAATGGTGTTTCCTGAAAGTTGCAAAACAAGCAATCAGAAACTGGTACTTAAGTTTTTCCTTCTTATTAAATTCTTGCAACTTACTTGCATCACTGACATTTTTCTTTCTGGTGTATTATTATACAAACTTTTATAAGATACTAGAGGCCTGGTGCACAAAAATTCATGCCTGGGGCAGCCCGGCCTCCCCCGTCTCACAGTTCAGGAGCCTCAGGGGATGTCTTACTGATGGCTTAGGCCTGCTCTCCACGGGAGGCGACTGGGCTGATCAGGAGTAGGCACTGCCCCCATCACCCCATCGCTGCTGCCGCTGTCGGCCACCATGGCTGCCTGAAATTGGCCCTCAGCCTTCTCGGCTTTGTCTGGAAGGACGTTTGGCTGTCCGGACTAATTAGCATATTATGCTATTATTATTATAGATGTTATAGCCAAGAAAATGGGTCTTGACATATTGAAAATAATGCAATGCTAATGGATTGGGGACCTTCTAAGCAGTGCAGATTATGCAGTGAGTTCAGGCTTCAAAACTCAATGTTTATTAGGGTGGATTTTTATCATAAAACATCGATAATTTGATGTATATTTCCAACAAATTATTTTCCAAAAATACTTAATAGAACTTTTGTTCTAGTGGCTCTGTGTGCTTAAGAATGTGATTGGAAAATATTTTATTGATCAGATAATTTAGCAAAAAACTGTGTCTCTTAGACTTAATGAATCCCTGAGGTAAATGATAAATTCTGAGCTCCTCTATTCCTTTTAATACATCAATCTGTAAAGATGTGGGGTTTATAATGCAGTTCACTTTGCAGTAATACATGACTCCTTTTATCTCAATCCTAAGAATTCTACTACTCTTGATAGAATGAGTCTCAGTATATCTTATTATGACTCCCAAATCTGAGAACCCTAAGTGCTAGATGCAGTTCTCGGTCAAGTTGAAAAAAGAGTGGAATTGAATCCTGATGCTAACAAGGTAAGTGAACTAAATTTTAACAGTGTAGTGGGACAAAGAGTGTGTGTATATAAAATCTATAGTTCTATTGTCCTACATTTGATAATATAAAATTAAAGACAGAACACTTACAAGATTTTTAATTATTTTTCTCATTAAGATTTTAATATAGGTGTAAATGAAAATTCTCATTTTAAAAAATTAGAGAAAAGTTTCCATTTATTTCTTTAGAATAAAGATTTAGTGCACAAATACAGCCCAACGCCAAAAGAAAAATAGCTTTGCCCTGTCATTTCCCTAAGAAAGCACTGCAGTTACTCAGAATAGGCCAAAAGAAAAAAAGCAATCCCTGGAGTTCTAGATTTCATGGAAGGACCACATATGATACTATGTACATCGATTTGATGTGCAAGTGTGCAATAAATATATACACATACATTCCTATCTGCTTCATATCATTCTAGAATATTCATAGATCAAGCTGAGGTTTAGAAATGTGAAAAGGCCATAACAGTGAAAACGAAAACAATGGATACACAGTTTTTAGACCAGTAGAATAATAATGCATAGCTACTTTTTTAACTTTGGAACAAATTAAAAAAGTTATTATGATGTCAATGATACCTCTAAGGAATGCTTACTGCAATACTTGTTAAATGTTATTGGTCGGTTTTTTAATAATAGCACTGACCTGGAATATATGGTATTAGTAACACAGCTCTCATAGTCTTACAATTCCTCTAAATGGCCAGGTAGAGCTGTCCAGGATCTTTATAAGCATTTCCAGAGTTGTGTTGCTCAGCCTTCTAAAAGATAACTAGCTTACAATGTACTCTTATGTGGCTATATCGGTTGCTCGTGGTCCCAAGGAAGTATAAAAGAGGATATAAGCTGCTGAAGATTTCACAGAAGAAACGGAGATATCAGAAACTTCATGATCATCAAATTTAAACCACCGCTGTCTTGCTGCATTTTTGCAATAGGCAGTGTAGTGGCCTCCATCCAGCCCACCGTAGTGATTCTGTGCCAAATGAAAGAGAAAATATATTCAAATGGAGTTATTTAAAATATGTCAATAATTTCAAAGCTTTATGTTGTTACTTTCCTATGAGATAAGAAACCATTGGAAACATTATTTTTGTTTGCTCTGAAAGAAAAAGTATTTAGTTCAATGATATACTTACTGAAACAGAAAACAAGTTATATTTCTTCAAATTGTTCTTTGGACCAATAACATACTGTGACAAGTCAAGATTTTCTAACGGAAAGTCCACAGATGTCTGTAATTTTTGCTTCCACCTGCC
Organism: Plecotus auritus; assembly: GCF_963455305.1. Classification (NCBI taxonomy): domain Eukaryota; kingdom Metazoa; phylum Chordata; class Mammalia; order Chiroptera; family Vespertilionidae; genus Plecotus; species Plecotus auritus. The sequence goes on from NC_137770.1 coordinate 63,743,631, forward strand.
ATCATAGGAAAAACTGCAAAGCCAAACATTACAGCAATTATATGACAGGAAAGACACAAGAATGAACCTTAATTCATTTTAACAATCTAGATATTTAACCAGGACCACAAAATCCATTTCAATCACACAGAATTTTAGTAGTGGAGGGACCCATTGAAGACATTTGGTTTCACTGCTATTTTACAAGTGAGGAAACCTAGGCACATAGATATCAAATGGCTTGCCCAAGGTCAAACAGCTAGAGTGGCAGAGGTAGGGCCACACCTTGGTCCCTTCATCCTTAGGCTAGCTAGGATGGTTAGATGCATCCTCTGTAGAGGTAACAGTTCTGAAAAACCCCACTTGTAATGCTAATCTCTACCAAAGTACTGAGGAAAGACTGCAGAGAGCTACTCTCAATTGAAGCTTGCACTTTTGGAGAAACTAGAGCTGGAAACTGCAAGCATGTAGACTAATGATTGAAATAATGCCATTGCATTATCCTGGCATACTCTGCTCCTTTAAATACCAAAATACGGGTATTTTGGTTGGTGTAATATGATTACTTCAGAATAATTAAAAAAAAAAACACCTGAATTCTGAACCATTTAGATTCTTAGATATTCTCCAAGAGTAATACAAAGCATTAAAAATTTTAACAGAACAAGTGTGTGATTATTTTTGTAGTGTTTATCTTCAGTCCTCAAGAATTAGAAAAGGATAACTGATCTAACCAATTTTGTTAGGAAATATACACAAGATGAATTTGAATATGTCAATGTTAAAATTAATATAAGAATCTCCAATAATACAAAATGTAAAATAAAAATTATAGCCCAGTCGGGTGTGGCTCTATGATTGACCAATGACTTATGAACCTGGAGGTTGTGGGCTCGATCCCCAGTAGGGGGTGTGCAAGAGGCAGCTGATCAATGATTCTCTCTCGTCACGATGTTTCTCTCTCTACCTTCCTCTCTGAAATGAATAAAAAAAATATATTTTAAGAAGTAGGCAATAGATCCTTTCTCTGAAATGAAAACATAAAAAAATAGTTCTCAATAAAAAGATGAAATTTCCTTTTAAAAAGTTTTTCAAAAAAATGACTCAAAGTTACCACTCAACAGATGGAACACATAAAGATAAAAGAATTGGAGCAGAAGACTGGAGACATATTTTACAGCTCTTTCCCATTATTCCTTCTACTATTACAGGCCAGATCTTTTTCACTGGCTGGAAAAATCTGGACAAAACTATGTCTGCACTCAACAATGTCACCCTTAAAATAACACTTCAAAAATATTGATTTCATTTTCAGCACAAGATTAAATCTCTTTATGTTTAGTTTATTGTTTGAATAAATTTTATCTGCTAAAATGTTATACTAAATAACATATTAATACATTTTCACTTATGTTTTGTAATGATTTAAAATTTTTATATTTGAAATGCAATAATTTAGTTTCACTGATGTTTTAAAGACAGAATTACATAAAAGAGTGAGTGGTGGTATCATTTTGCTCTGTTACTGCAAATACTAAGGTGAACTAGAATATCATTTCTGCCTTATTCCCCTGGAGATACCCTAACCAGAGAAAACTTCACCTTGATGATGCATCTTTAGCAGGCAATACCACAAAGTGACTAAGAATAAAGGATTTAGAATTCCTTCATCTAAACTGTACTAAACAGGTAGAAAGTATTGTGCCCTTTACCGTTTCAGATGTACTAAAAGCACAGGTGGTAACTTCCAGATTTCTATCTTTTTTAGAGAATCCCTTCGAGCTCTGCAATGACTGCAGTAAAACCTGTTATTATCTGTGAGTTTTTCTTCTTTGGAAAATAACCTAAGGCAATCCTGGAGGGCAAAAAGAAGTAGTAGATACTCATTAATTCATTTCTTTAACACAATGTCATTGAGCATCTATTCAGTAATTTACTCTGCCTAGATGAAGGGTACAATAGTAAACTAGAACAAAACAGTTTCTGCCCTCACAAAGTTTATGATCTGGTGAGGAGTGCAGACCAGAAAGCCTTCACTGACACCACAGTGTGGCGAGTGCTGCCTGTGGTGACCAGAAGAGGTACTGCATCTCTAATTCTACTGGGGGCTCAGGGAAGTCTTAGTGGAAGAAATGACATCCTCCAAGAAGTTAACACTAGAGATCAACAAGTGACCTAAATCACATTGCTGTTGTATGGAAAACAGGATGTTCATTTGATATCCCCATGTAAAGCAAATTCTTACAAAAAGAAGACCTAAACTAAAATCAACACAATTTTCCAAATTAACTTTAAAAACTTCAAAATACAAACTTAAAAAAACAACACACCTATTATTTATCAGCTCTGAAAGAATATTTAATAAGAAAATAGATCTGAAAAAATTCTTTCTTGGGGAAATTTTTTTCTAATCCACATAAGCCTAATTAAAACAACTTATGTGTTAGTTTTACCTATGTTTATAGGGGTAAAAAACAGACATAAATGGCTGAATAAAGTATATCTTTATATGCATACAAACAGCATTTTTATTCAGTAAATCCTTTTCTCTCAATCATAAACTTACCTGTAATGTACATTTACTAGTGGATGCTAGGGGTAGAGACAAGTACATGAAGGCCTCAAATGTCCTAGACTTTCTGTGACAGGTGAGGCACTGTACTGTGGATTTGAACTGACCCTGGAAAAGTGCTACAATAATGGATTCATTGAGCTGCTTGTGTTTCTGCCAAGCATGTTCTGCTGCTTTAAAGTCATCAAGATGATCATTATTTTCTTCTTTATGTCGCTTCCGATTATCAGCCTGGAAATAAGATTATTTAAACTCTATATTAATATCTTAAAGTCAGCAATGAAATATAAAATGGACAGAAATGTATTAAAGACAAACACTTGGCGGATTTTGAAATACTTCTGATTCTTTTCATAAAGGAGTTCTAATCTCATTAAGCACTACAAAAAGATTCTTGCCAAAAAACCAACTTTATCAAAAGAGTGTGCCTCGTTGGACTTACTTAATGAATTTTTATTTAAAAAGCTGAAAAGTCGGGTTTTAGAAACAGAAAACATGCTACATGTAGCTGGGAGTTTGGGCTACAACTAGATGGATGTTATTTTGTTGTCCTAGTCTCAGGGATGTGCGTGCACGTGCACACACACACTACACACACACTCTTTAGAGGCCCAGTGCACGAAATTCTTGCACTGGTAGGGTCCCTAGCAGCTGCCGGCCAAGAACTCCCTCCCTTTCCCCAGCCGGCCCGCCCCCTGGTCAAATTCCCGGAAGAACTCTGGTCGAGGGGATAATTTGTCTACTACGCTTTTATTATATAGGATATTCATATCCTCTCACACATATACACAAGGTACATACACACAGACTATATCACACTATACGTTTCTATATGTAAAAGTGTGTATAGGAATGTACAGAGGACACCTTGGTACTGAAAGGAAACCATAGTGTTTAAACAGATTGGTCATTTATGGAGAGATATGCCACAATAATCACCTTTGACATGAATCATTTGTAGTTACATGGAATAATTCTTATTTTAGAAAAACGTAGGAGAAACTAAGATGGCGGCATAGGTAAACACCTAAACTGCTGCCTCACACAACAATTTCAAAACTACAACTAAAAGACAAAATGGACATCATCCAGAACCATAGGAAGGCTGGCTGAGTGGAAATTCTACAACTAGAAGGAAAGAGAAAAGCACACTGAGACTTACAGGAGCTGCGGAAGGCAGAGGTACAGAGGCGCGCGCAAGGAGAGGGCTGGCAACTGAGTACCCGGCTGGATTTCTCAATCCACAAGGAGACAAAAGCTCCCAACTGCTCTGAACTCCAATTCCGGGTGAGACTCTGGGGACCCAGACTCATATGGGGAGAAAATAGACTGTCTGGCAGCGGGCAAAACTCGAGGGCGGCTCTCTCTCAGAGGTGCTTGCAGCGATTACTGCAGGACACTGAGAACCAGGGGCCTCTTAGGGTAGGGCTGACGGGAAGCCATTGTTGTTTGCTCCGCCCTGAGATCCCACCCCAGGAAGCCATTGCTGATTGCTCCCCCCTGAGACTAAGCCCCATCCAAGCTGAGCACAGAGGCTTTTGCATATGAATGGCCTGGTCCTTTGAATTTTAAACTTACCTAACAAAATACACTGAGTCAGTGAGACCCAGAACACCCAAAAGAAGGCCCAAGGCTCCGCAGCAGCTTGCACTGCTTCACAGCTGGGCCTCATCTGGGCACCTCCAAAACCCAAACAAAGAAGAGGAATCTGCAGATCTCTCCATAGATCCTGCTGGGTGGCCCCAGGCAGAGGCTAAATTAGCACCTCCTTGGAGATCCAAGAGCCCATGTATCCCAGGGGTCAGAGTGGGACCATCGAGATTACAACTCCTCAGATCCAAAAGGGACACACTCAGGGGGCAGACTCAGTGAGCACTAAAGCCCCACTGAAGCAAGTCTTGCCTCATAAGGGTGTCTCTAGCACAGAAGTTCTCCCAGCGTAGACACAGCTGATCCTCACAGCCAGTTGGCCTGGAGGTCAATTCCTCCCAGTGATATCAACAACAATCAAGGCTTAACTACAACAAGGCTGTGCACACAGCCCACAAAGGGGTGCACCAAGAGTGTCCACCTCAGGTAACTGGGGAGGCTGAACCACTGGGCCCTATAGGACACCTAGCACACAAAGCCACTCTTATCAACTCAGGGAAGCAGCCAAAATGTGGAGACAAACAGATCACAAATGAAAGAAATGGAGGAAAGCAAACAACTGGATATAGAGTTCAAAACCATGGTTATAGGTTTTTCAAGAATTTCCTAGGAAAGGCTGATAAATATAACGAGACCCTTGAGGATATGAAAAAGGACCAAGCAGAAATTAAGCATACACTGACTGAAATAAAAAAGAATATACAGAGATCTAACAGCAGACTAGAGGATCGCAAGAATCAAGTCAAAGATCTGAAATACGAAGAGGCAAAAAACACCCAACCGGAAAAGCAAAAAGAAAAAGAATCCAAAAATATGAAGATAGTGTAAGGAGCCTCTGGGACAACTTCAAGCGTACCAACATCCAAATTATGGGGGTGCCAGAACAAGAGAGAGAGCAAGATACTAAAAACCTATTTGAAGAAATAATGACAGAAAATTTTCCCCATCTGGTGAAAGAAATAGACTTACAAGTCCAGGAAGCGCACAGAAGACCAAACAAAAGAAATCCAAAAAGGACCACACCAAGACACATCATAATTAAAATGCCAAGAGCAAAAGACAAAGAGGGAATATTAAAAGCAGCAAGAGAAAAACAGTTAGTTACCTACAAGGGAGTACCCATACGACTGTCAGCTGATTTCTCAACAGAACCTATGCAGGCCAGACGTGAGTGGCAAGAAATATTCCAAGTGATGAATACTAAGAACCTACAACCAAGATTACTCTATCCAAAAATTCTGACATTCAGAATTGAAGATCAGATAAAGAGCTTCACAGACAAGAAAAAGCTAAAGGAGTTCATCACCACCAAACCAGTATTATATGAAATGCTGAAAGGTATTCTTTAAGAAGAGGAAGAAGAAGAAAAAGGTCAAGTTAAAAATTATGAACAACAAACAGGTATCTATCAACAAGTGAATCTAAAAATCAAGTGAATAAAAAATCTGATGAACAGAATAAACTGATGAATATAATAGAATCAGGGGCAAAGAAAGGGAGTGGACTGACAATTCTCAGGGGAAAGGGGTGTGGGGGGTGCGGGAAGAGACTGGACAAAAATCATACACCTATGGATGAGGACAATGGGGGAGGGGTAAGGGCAGAGGGTGGGGTGGGAACCAGGTGGAGGGGAGCTTTGGGGGGGAAAAAAAAGAGGAACAATTGTAATAATCTGAATTATAAAGATTTATAGAAAAAGAAAAAAGTATAATCTCTATATATAAAAGCCTAAGCACTTGGCCAATGGCCGACCGTCCAGTAGCTATGACGTGCACTGACCACCAGGGGGCAGATGCTCAATGCAGGAGCAGAAGCCACAGGCATGGAAACACAGAACAGACTGATGAATCTCAGAGGGAAGGGGGAGGGGGAGGGCGGGAAGAGATTAATCAAAAATCTTATATGCATACTAGAGTCCTGGTGCATGGATTCGTGCACTGGTGGTGTCCCTCGGCCTGGCCTGCGACCTCTTGCAATCCGGGATCCCTTGGGGAATGTCAGAGAGCAGGTTTCGGACTGATCCCTGCAGGATATCTCTAACAACTATTTTAACATTTATAAATTTCTCACAATACAACCTGCTAACATATTAGTGAGTAAATACAAATTGTATTTCTCACAATACAACCTGCTAACATTTTAGTGAGTAAATACAAATTGTATATACTTCTTCAAATACTAGACCTATCAGATATATGTGTTTTATAGTTTCACGCATTAGTACAAAGTCACTAGACATGATAAACTAGCACTGAACAATCACCAGCTATAATTTTAAATTGCTATAAAAATTACATGTTGAACAAACCTAAAGAACAATCAAAATTCTTACTTTATTTAGATCTTCATGGAGACCATCCATTAGGAACAGAAGCAGTTCTTGTGAATCTTGCTGGCTGTATCCTGCAAACTGGTCATTGATCTTCCCGATGGTGATTTTAAAGTCTTTTGGACTGATGTACCTGTACTGTCCTGTCCATAGTGCTTTCATGATTATGCCAAATTCCTCTGCCACTTCACCTTTATGACCCAACAAATTTGACCTTGGCAAATAAAATTACAAAAAAGCAATAAAGGAAGTTGTAAGCAGTCAAGGTGCAGTGGGATCTTGATGTCAACATTAAACTATTAACGTAGTAAGACCTTACATTAAAATACTTATTCACAGGTGGATTACCAAATACCCATCTGAATCTGACTTTGATGACACGCCTGACTAGCTTCTTTATGGCTGCCAGCCCTGCACTATCTCTTCTTCCTTGTCGACAGGTTCCAGTTTATGGCCGTGAGGATCTAGCCCAGCCGTGGGCAAACTACGGCCCACGGGCCAGATCCGGCCCGTTCGGCTGTTCTATCTGGCCCGCGGAGCCGAAAGAGCAGAGGGTTCTCTTGCTCTCCCCTCCGCTCCTTTACTTTGAATTTATATTAGTTCACACAAACACTCCATCCATGCTTTTGTTCCGGCCCTCCGGTCCAGTTTAAGAACACATTGTGGCCCTCAAGTCAAAAAGTTTGCCCACCCCTGGACTCTAGCCTCTTGCACTGCTCCTTTCCTGTCTGTCCTTTACCTATTAGAAGAGGCTTTTCTCTATATTTTTCTAAAGAAAAGTTATTTTCCCCTTTCCTACTCTGACTTCACTGGAAGGAGCTGGGTGATTACATGCCTCTTTAAAAAAAAATTTTTTTTTTAATTGATTTCAGGGAGAGAAAGGGAGAGAGAGAGGGAGAATTAACCATTTGTACACCTTAAATGTCTATAGACACAAGCAGCAGACCTTTTTAAATTAAAGATATCGTTGCAGTTAACTGGTTAATCATTGACCGGCTGCCTCCTGCACCCACCCTACTGGGGATGGAGCCTGCAACCTGGGCATGTGCCCTGACCAGGAATCAAATCGTGACCTCCTGATTCATAGGTCAATGCTTAACCACTGAGCGACACCAACTGGGCTATATCAGTCTTTTAACATTATATTGCAAAAAGTAATTCTTTACCTGTTAATATCATCCTGGTAACAGTTTCGGTTGAAATAATCAGCCAAATGTGTAGCATTACATAGGCACTGCAGTATTGAGTTCATGTAACAAGTATTTCCTAAATTACGAAGTCCAGTGAGAGCTGGTCCAGATCCTCCAAACACAGGATTGAGGTTCCGAATCTGAGAAGCAGAAAGCCTTGTGATCTCAGTTTTAGGATAGCATGCTGGCCTGAGAAAGAAAAAGCGTACAAGATGTCTTAGAATGCACGGCACGTGAAAATAAGGTTTAAATGACAAATGGCAGCAAACTCCAGGATGTGTACTATAGTACACAGTAATCTTGTAAAGTGTTAATAACTTACCTCATAAGGTACTAGGTCTTAATGAACATTTACCACCTAGGTGACACATATTCTGTGACCCTCCCATGAAACAAATACTTTTAACCTCTTTTGTGGGTGGGTCCATGGGTCTTACAGACATTCTGAGATAGATCTCTGCTTCTCATGAATAGGTAGAGTCTTCTAGTAAAGAAGGCTCTTTCAAACTCCGTTAAATGATTCTGGGAAGTTTAGTATTACCAAATGTTGAATTCAACAGAATGCAAAAAAAGGAATACAACACACACCCGTATGGGCTAAAGTAGTTTATATAAAAAGTAATACATTAATAAATAATAAGAATAAGCTCTGTTTCATATACTCACAGTTGTAAACCTGTACATTACTGTGGAGTATATCAAAGGAGGAAGAGGTTATTTGGGTACTATTGCCTAAAGTTGAGAGCTGTGCTGACAAATATGGTAGCCATTAGCTACAGATGGATGGCTATTTAAATTAAAAATATTAATAAAAAAATTTCAGCTCCTCAGTTACACTAGTCACAATCCAAAGTAACCACTACCACATTGGACAGTACAGATCCAAAACATCTCTATCATCAAACATAGAGAATATTTCTATCAACATGTCTACTGGACAGCATTAGACTAGCAAATGCCTCTAAGACTTTGTCATTTAGGATGTCTGAACTACTGTAGCATTAAGAAAAATCTTAACTGGTAGGTCTTTCTGTTATTATTGATCCTAATCATTAATAGTTCCACCCTGAAGGAATATATATATACATATTTAGATATATTTTTATTGATTTCAGAGAGAGAGGGAGTGGGAGAGAGAGAGAATCACTGATCAGCTGCCTCCCGCACACCCCCTACTGGGGATCAAGCCCACAACCCGGGAATGTGCCCTTGACCAGAATCAAACCTAGGATCCTTCAGTCCTCAGGCCGAAGCTCTATCCACTGAGCAAAACGAGCTAGGGCCACCCTGAAGGAATATTGAGAACACACTGAACTATATTTCAATTGCTTTTCTTTACATGTGCTCAGGTGTTTGCACTCATTTACTCTTTCTCTGTTCAATATACATAAAAATACATGAAGTGCATATGTAATAGTCTTTAAAACTGTGAAATTAACAAGCTTTATTAAGAATGATGATGCAAGAGGAATTAAATCTCACCAGTTTTAATAGTGAGCCCTAAAATCTGTAACTAGATTTAGAGATTTTAAAAAGGTAAACTCAACAAGCTTATAAATTATGCTCCTTAAAGAGATTTAAGAACTATGAAAACTTCTAGGTAGTCTATAGCACAGTGTCTTAAAATGTAATAATGTATATATATACCTTTGTATCTACTTTAATGCTTATGATAGTCTTCTCTGACATATTTAAATTAGCACTTGAGAGAAAAACCAAGGACATTTTAATCCAGTAATTTCTTTTTCCCTCTATGGTAAATAACAATTGCTGATGAAGCCATACACAGAAATTTCTGACTCCCTGACATAAATAAGTTATGTTTAGAGCAGTTTACAAATGTAGCAGATTATTCTAGTTTCAGAAGTTAGGATAAACTTACTTGTTTTCCCGATTGACTGTTGGAGTGACTGTTGGCTTCCTCTTCTCTTCCTCTTGGATGGCCTGGGTTATATCTGGGGAGGAGTAGGAGCGCTTCAGCTTGGACGGTTCCCTGTCCCGCTCAGCAGGGATCTGTGGCTTGGCTTTATGAGTTGGAGGGGTGGAAGGAAGTGCAGATGAAGGAGCCATTTCCGGTGGATACATATGAACTGAGTTGGTGGGTGAATGATAATAACGAAAAGTTCCAGTGATTGGGTCAAGAAACTTAGTTGGAAAAGGAAAAAAGAAAAGAAACAGGTCAAAAAACAATGACCATTACGTGAACAACAACAAAAAAAATCACTCAAAAGTATTCCACTGCTAAATTTGCTTTTGGATTAAAATATTCTGGATAAAATGGTGATAATCACTTCTATAATTAAACTTCCAAAAAACTTTAGGTTTTAAATTACAAATGCCAGTAATGCTCATATATTATACCCAGCATGTCAGATTGGATACGCAAAAATCTAACCCTGCTATAATTAGGAAAATGAGCTAAATCTTCTATAATGAAACAAAACTGAGTGCATTAAAAATGTAGAACAAAAAAAAACACCTTCCCCCGTTCCCCCCCCCACCCCCGCAAGAATACAATGACCATGTTATTTATTTCTGTGTTAATTTTGAGTTTTACCTTGACCCAGCCTAAAGGCAGTCCTGGTACAATCCTTCCCATTTCTTCACTTCGTGCTCTTGTCAAAGGCTCCCGGGCCTAGTTTATTTATAAAAGAAAAAAAAAATCTGATTTACAAACTTAAGCTACTTGTACCAGAGAACCAAAAGCCTTGTGTTGGTTACCCTTTATATATTATCTATACTAATAATAGAGGAATATGCAAATTGTCCGGGATGCCATCACAGTAACAGTAATGACCAAACAGCAGGCTGCATGGGGCAACCAGGCCAGCGGGGGAAGGAGGGGCAGTTGGGGGCAACCAGGCCGGCAGAGGAGGCAGTTGGGGGTGACCAGGCCAGCAGGCAGAGGCAGTTAGGAGTGATCAGGCTGGCAGAGGGGGCAATTAGGGGCTATCGGGCAGGCAGGTAGGTCCCGGATTGTGAGAGGGATGTCCGACTGCCGGTTTAGGCCCAATCCCAGGCAGTTGCACATCCCCCGAGGGGTCCCGGATTGGAGAAGGTGCAGGCTGGGCTGAGGGGACCCCTTGCCCCGTGCACGAATTTCGTGCACCGGGCCTCTAGTTCTTAAATAAAGCTCTTAAAAACAAAAGCAAAGATGTCTCATAAAAGATCTATTTCAAAAGTTGTGATGAAATATACATAAAATTTACCATCTTAACCTTTTTCTTTCCATCTTAACCATTTTTAAGTGGCAAAAGTATATTCACATTGTTGCACAATCCACCTTCAGAACTCTCTTCATCTTACAAAACTGAAACTCTGTACCCATTTAAACAACTGCCTACTCACCCCATCCCCAGACTCCTGGCAATCACCACTCTATTTCCTATCTCCATGAATCTGACTGCTTTAGGTACCCCATACAAATGGAATCACAGTTTGTCCTTTATTGACTGGTTTATTTCAGTTAGTATGACATCCTCAAGATTTATCCATGGTGTAGCATGTGTCAGAATTTCCTTCCTTTTTAAGGCTGAGTGATATTCCATTGTTTGTACACACCACATTTGTTTATACATTCATCTGTTGATGGTTCCTTGGGTTGCTTCCATCTTTTAACTACTGTGAATAATACTGCTCTGAAAATGGATGTATAAATATCTATTTGAGGTCCCGCTTTCAATTATTTTGGATATATATCCAGAAGTAGAATTCCTGATCATATAGTAAGGCCTAAGTATTTTTTAATTTCGTAAAATAAATAGAATATACTATTGTACTTTAAATAGGAAGACAAAAAGCATATAATCATGTAAAAACAAACACAAATCAGCTACCAGAGGTAGCAAAGATTCCCTCAGAGAGATTTAAAGATGGAGAATGAATGCTAGGGTAACAATTAACATATGGTATGTTATAATCCATGTTTTTCTCCACCCAAGGAACGACTACTTACTTTATTTCTTTCAGTGTCTTCCGTATTCTCTCTAAAAGTTCCGGTCTTTAGAATTCCACTTTCTGGCTGTCCTTTAATCTTAACAGGCTGTAAAATTATTAAAATTTCAGAAATGAAAAAACAGTTGAATTTCCCCCCCAATATACACCTACCTAACATAAGCTAATATAAGCAAATTTACCAAACTGAAAATATAAAAGAAGAAAAAATTGAGGCCTCTGAAAAGTTTATGCAATTTTATTGTCAAAGGAAAGGTGGCAGAGCCCATGTGAGATTTCCTAATACTAAAGATAAAGAACTAAAAATTTCTGATGAGTCAGTAGGGTAAAAACACTGACACAAGTCACCGTGCTCGTCAAGCACTGATTCATAATACATGGCGAAGTACAAGATATTAGTTATTAGCATAATTCACCAAGGCCTCTTTTGAACAATAAATAAATATGCTTTTATTTAAACCTCATTATGATTTTGGTTACCTTGAAGGTGGCATGTCCCCCCCGCAAAAAAATGTATTAAAGGGAATGAAGAGATTGTAAAATTTTATACAGAGTGATATTCAAAAGTGTAAAATCCCATTTTACCTCCTCTTAAAACCTAGCATAATTTCTTTTACAAATTCACTTTAGCCTGGCTGGTGTGGCTCAAATGTATTGTCCCATCATCAAGATGCATCAAAGGTAACCAGTTTGATTTCCGGTCAGGGCACATGCCACCGTTACAGGCTCAATCCCCAGTAGGGGCTTTGTAGGAGACAGCCGATGGATGTTTCTCTCTCATCAATGTTTCTCTCTCTTCTTCTCTTTCTAAAAAAATCAATAAAAACATATTTTTAAAAATTCACTTTAATTTTATAGTTCATTAAAAAATAACCACAGTAAAGTAAAAAGTTAAAAATGTGCAATAATTTTTTTAGAGATAATTATTCATTTTTTAAAAATAAATTTTTATTGATTTCAGAGAGGAAGGGAGAGGGAGAGATTGAAACATCAATGATGAGAGAGAATCATTGATTGGCTGCCTCCTGCACACCTCCTACTGGGGATTGAGCCTGCAACCCGGGCATGTGCCCTTGACTGGAATCCAACCTGGGACCCTTCAGCAAGCAGGCCGATGCTCTATCCACTGAGCCAAAACGGCCGGCATGTGTAATAATTTTAATAAAATTTATTCTAGAATAAATTACATATTTTGCTCACTTTTAAAAGAAGCATACAATGAAAAAAAATAGCATACAATGAAGGCAATCTTAACTTTTTTTCAATCCTATATAATAAAAGGCTAATAAGCAAATTGTCCTCTTGGGAGTTTGACCGCTTGTTACGACGTGCGTTGACCACCAGGGGGCGGTGAAGAACAAAGGCAGGCCCCAGCCGGCAGCTGGGGGAAGGAAGGCCCTGACTGGCCCTGATCACGGCCGGGCCTAGGGACCCTACCTATGCACGAATTTTATGCAGCGGGCCTCTAGTGTGTTATAAGAAACATCAAACACTATATGTGGTAATCTCAGGGATATTTAGATCTGTAGGAATATTTGGCACCTATACTAAATGATCCCAGAAATATGAATGCTTTACATTCTTTATGTTCTTATGACTGCCTATCACTAAGTATAGCAAGATGGAAAGGAAGTCACTTTGGAATCTCACTGCATATGTGATCTTAAGCAAATTAACCTCTAAACTTCAATTTCATTTGTAAATAGAATACCTCATGGAGTTATCATTAGGAGGAATAAGATAATGTAGGGAAAAACATTGGTCTATAGTAGCTACTCAATGAATAATATTTAAATGATAAGAGCTCTTAAGTTCTGATTCTCCTATGAATAAAGTATTAGTACATGGGCTTCATTTCTCTAACTTTGGGTGTTTAGAAAGGTTACTGTATGGCAGCTATATTTTTGATAGCTAAGGTTACCAGATCAGAGTTGCCTGGAGAAGTGAGGCATTAATAATTGTTAACTTTGATATATGCCTGAACTGCTGCTTGAGAAGTATAGAAATGAACAATCTTTAAATATGGTATTTCACCTTCCATCAAAAGTCATTTTAACACTACCAAAATTTTATTTCCATTTAAATGTAGGTAAAAAAGGCTGTAACTATTCCTGCTATTATAGAAACTTATTTAGTGTTCAAAAGGAAAAGGCATTGTTAATTGCATAACAGAGAGAAAAAAATTGACAAAAAAATGTCCCCAATAGTTAAAGAAACCAATTTTGGGGGATAGCCCTGGGGCAGAGAAAGGCAACATGAATGGGGTTATTGCCAGTATTCTTGATTACATGAAGCAACAAACAAAATGGCAGACCTGACCAAGAAAAGTTTAAAAAAATCATTGTATACAAAAATAAATGTTAGTCCATTTAGATATCACTGATTTAGAACATACTCTAAACAGATACAAAATCTATTATATCAATACTAGAGGCTCGGTGCACAAAATTCGTGCACGGGATGGGGGGGGGTCCCTTAGCCTGGCCTGCACCCTCTCCAATCTGAGACCCCTCGAGGGATGTCCGACTGCTGGTTTAGGCCCAATCCCACTGGGACCAATGGCTCCTAACCGCTCGCCTGCTTGCCTGCCTCATCGCCCCTAACCACCTCTGCCTGCCTGCCTGATCGCCCCTAACAACCTCTGCCTTGGACCTGCCCTCGAGACCCAGGATTCCCTCCGTCTGGCTGGCTGCAGGCAACCAGGACCCGGGCCAGCCACAGCCGCAGGAGACCATGGGCAGGCAGCTTTACCCAGGCCGCAGCTGCAGGTGTCCATCTTTTCTCCCTCTCCCAGGCCATAGCCGCAGGCATTGGTGCCCGGGACCACGGGGCAGGCAGCTTCTCCTGGGCCTGGCTTTGTCAGAAAGGACATCCGGATGGACGTCCAGTCTAATTAGCATATTACCCTTTTATTAGTATAGATATAGATTGGGCACCTAATTCCTCCATATAGAAAGGAAGAGTGTATTTCATTCTAGTCTTTTGATGATCACACATCAAAATAAGAAGAATGTTGCTATTCATTTCAATTATTAAAAATACGTTGTATTTCACAGACACAAAGAGCAATTCCATTCTCAACCAATCAAAGGAGAGTAGGTGAGCAAATGTAGATGGAGCAGTACAAATCCCCCTCTACCAAACTACTTAGAATGCCTGCCCTGTTTATGGAATGCTCCTGGTGTCATCTTTTTATGTCCATTTTATTTCACTTAGCTGACAATTTATACTATTTGTGTCCGCTTACCTTGCCTGAACTTGCATCTCCTGCCACAGAGGAATGGGGCACATCTCCCACTGACTTTTTCTGTATCTCGGGGGTGGGACACTTTCCCCCCCTCTCTTCCACAGATTTCTTGGCATCGGTAGTTTCATGTTCACTTTTACTTTGTCTTTTTACTCCTGTTATTTCTCTGCCCCTCTTTGCTGAGGTTTCTTTATCTTCTTTCTTGGCCTGTTCACTCTCTCTCTTTTCCACTTCTTCTTTTGCCTTTTGTTGCTTCTCTGTGATTTCATTTTCTTCAGCTTCTTCTTTCTTTCTGGCTTTTTGTTCCTGTTCTTCTCTCCTCAGTTTCTCTTGCTGTTCCTCTTGCTGTCTTCTCCGAATTTCTTTTTCTTGTTTGTTTTTCTCCATTAAAAGAGCTGTTTCTGCATGAATACGAGCTTTTTCTTCATCTGTTAACATGGCAGTTGGAGGGGGAAGTACTGGCTTTGTGGAACGATCAGGAACAACTTTTCCATTCTGAGGAAACTGTTGCTCATGATCTATACTTTCAGATTTTATTCTATGATCTTCAGGCAATCTGACTGCTGGTTTTTTAGTACGATCAATCTATAGCAACAAAAACAGAACAAAACATAATTTTGTCAAAATCCAGGAACTCATGTCTTGAAATCAAGTTGTGATTAAAAAAACCATCACTTTATGGAGACATCTGCCAGAAAAACTACCCTCATGAAGCACTTGGCACTCTCGATTCCACACATTCAGTATATCCTGGTGTGTTCTGTATATGGAAGAGTTCATTCTAAAACGTAAAACCTAGACCTGGGCATACCTAGACTTAAGCTCCGTTACTACATATTCAGTTGCCTACTCAATAACCTCATGTGAGTATCTCATATATAACACAAACCTAATATGCCCAAAATTGAATTCCATGATTTCCCCCAACAAAAATGGTTATCTTGTGGATATAAACACTATCAAAACAGCAGCTCAAACTACAAAACTGAATCTCATATGTTCTCCCCTGCCCTTCTGCGGTCTGACGATTTTCCTCTATCTCTCCCTCCTTCTCCATTAGCAACAGCCAAGTCCATGCCAACACTCTCTTACATAGCTTCCAACTAGTTGCCTCACTCCTTCTCTTGCCTCCCTTCTATTTCTCTACATTGTGGCCAGAGTAACAATTTAAAAACAAATCTATGTTCTCCACCTGCGTAAAACCCTATTTTAAACAGCAACTCACTGTACCCAGATTACATCTAAAATCCTTACCATGGTGGTCTCACCTCTGCCTATCTCTCCAATCTTATTTCATACCATCCTATACACCAGCCATACTTTCCTTTTCACACACACCCCATTCTTATTGAATATGTTGGGGTGACACTGGTTAATAAAATTATAGATTTCAGGTGTACAATTCTACAATACATCATCTATATATTGTGTTGTATATTCATCTGTATATTCACCACCCCAAGTCAAGTCTCCTTCCAATACCATTTATCCCCCTCAACTCCCTTTACCATCCCCCAACCCCTTCCTCTCTGGTAATCACCATACTATTGTGTCTATAAGGGGTTTTTTTCTTTGCTTATTCCCTCCACCATTTTCACCCAGCCCACCCACCCCCATCTTCTTACAGCTATCAGTCTGTTCTCTGTAGCTATGAGTGTTTCTATTTTATTTGTTAGTTTATTCTGTTCATTAGATTCTACATAGAAGTTAGTTCCTATGGTACTTGTCTTTCACTGACTGGCTTATTTCACTTAGTATAATGCTCTCCAGGTCCATCTATACTTTCCTCTTTTATTTTTATTTTATTATTTATTCATTTTTTAAAAATTGAATTTATTGGGGTGACACTGGTTCACAAAACTATACCAGTTTTAAGTGTACAACTCAATAAAACACCATCTTCACACTGCATCATGCGCCCATCTCTCATTGGGTGCATGATGCAGTGTGCAGATGGTGTTTTATTAATCCCCTTCCCCTCTATCACCACTCTGTATCTTTGTGTTATATCTATGTATATAAAAGCCTAAGCGACCAAAAGACTGGTCGCTATGACATGCACTGACCACCAGGGGGCAAATGCTCAATGCAGGAGCTGCACCCCTGGTGGTCAATGTGCTCCCATGGCAGGAGTGCCGCTCAGCTGACTGATGGGTGCCAGACACCAGACCCACAGCTGGCGAGCACATCTGAGGTGGCACGAGCCTCTCCCACCTCTGCGGCAGCACTACCAAGTGGCAGCAGGCAAGGCGGGGCCAGGATGAGCAGAAGTGGCGTGGCGCCTGGCCTGGGCTCAGGCTCTTCCCTGGCTGCCTGCTGCTTCGTGCACTACTACATCCTTTGAGGAATGTCCGACTGCCAGTTTTGCCCCGATCTGCATAGGCCAGGTTGGCATCCCCCGAGGGGTTCCGAATCACGAGAGGGCGCAGGCCAGGCTGAGGGACCCCACCAGTGCATGAATCTGTGTACCCGGCCTCTGTTTTTTTTGCTTAATCCCTCACTTTCTTTCATGCAGTCCTCCAACCCCTCTGACAACTGTCAGTCAGTTCTGTGTCTATGCCTGTTTGTATTTTGCTCATTAGTTTATTTTGTTCATTAGATTCTACCGATGAGTGAGAACATGTGATACTTGTTTTTCTCTGACTGGCTTATTTCATTTAGCATAATACTCTCCAGGTCCCTCCAATACTATCTCAAAGGGTAAGAGATCCTTCTTTTATACAGCTGGATAGTATTCCGTTGTATAAATGTAGCACAGCTTTTTTATCCACTCATGTACTAATAGGCACTTGGGCTATTTCCAGATCTTGGCATTGCAATGAACATAGGCGTGCATATATTTTTTTGAACTAGTGTTTCAGGTTTTTTAGGATATATCCCATAAGTGGGATCGCTGGGTCAAGAGGCAGTTCCATTTTTACTTTTTTGAGGAAACTCCATACTGTTTTCACTAGTCTGCATTCCCATCAATAGTGCACAAGGGTTCCCTTTTCTTCAAGTTCTCATAGCACTTGTTTGTTGATTTATTGATGATAGCCATTCTGACAGATGTGAGATGGTATCTTGTGGTTTTCATTTACATCTCTCTGATGATCAGTGACGATAAGCATTTTTTCATCTGTCTATTGGCCATATGTATATACTCTTTGGAGAAGTATCTATTCAGATCCTTTGCCCATTTTTTAATTGGGTTGTTTGTCTTCCTGGTGTTGAGTTGTAGAAGTTCTGTATATATTTTAGAAATTAACCCCTTATCAAATGTATCACTGATGAATATGTTCTCCCATGCCGTAAGTTGCCTTCCATTTTGTTGATGGCTTCTTTTGCTGTGCAAAAGCTTTTTAGTTTGATGCAGTCCCATTTATTTTTTTCTTTGTTTCCCTTGCCTGAGGAGATGTACTGGCAAAAAAAAATTTGCTACAAGAGATGACTGAGATTTTACTGCCAATGTTTTCTTCTAGGATTTTTATGGTTTTGTGTTTTAAGTCTTTTTCCATTTTGAGTTGATTCTTGTTAATGGTGTATGTACCTGTCCAATTTTCCTAACACCATTTATTGAAGTCTTTACTCCTTTGTATGCTCTTTCCTCCTTTGTCAATATTAATTGACCATAAGGCGTGGGTTTTTTCTAGGCTGTCTACTCTGTTCTACTGATCTATACGCTTGTTCCTCAAAGATGCTATGCTCCTTCCCAATGCAAGCTTTCATATTAGCTATTCATCTAGATAATTCCCACCACAGCATTACATCTTGGTGTACATATCTTTCCTTTAGAAAAGACCAAGTACCCTGATATATATATACCCTCCTAATACCCTATTCTTTTCCTTAATAGTACTTACTAGAATTCTGATTAAATAACTATAATTATTTGTTTAAAACCTTCTTCCCTCCTAGAATATAAGTTTCAGGAGGGTAGAGACTGTGCTGAATGTGTAATAAACACATATATTGTTGTGAGAATGAATAAAATATTCCTAAGAGATAAGATCCTAAATACAAGTTAACTAGTAAGCCACCTAAATTCCTGATTTAATGAGGTAAATGTTTATTATTTCAATTTAACTGCATACTAACCCTACAAAATCTTTAGAAGTGATGCTGGCATAATTTTTTGTGAGGATAGTTTACTAAAACAAAAATGAGAACTTACAAGAATATCTTCTAGTAACAACCTGCATAGTGGTCCTATAAAATGGATTGTATGTTTTTCCACTAAAAAATGATACCATAGGAAGAAGTTTGTGAAAGAAAAAAAAAAAAAAGCCATTCCTTTGTTCTTCACTTCTCTTTTTGCCCCGTCACTTAAAAAAAAAATCTGCCCTAGCTGGTTTGGCTCAGTGGATAGAGTGTCAGCTTGCGGACTGAAAGGTCCCCAGTTTGAATCTGGTCAAGGGCACCAGCCCACAACTATGGGCTCGATTCCCAGTAGAGGTCATGCAGGAGGCAACCAATCAAAGATTCTCTCTCATCATTGGTTTCTATCTCTCTCCCTTCCTCTCTGAAATCAATAAAAAAAAATTATTTTTTAAAAATCTATTCTCCCCTCTTGCTTTCTACATTTGAGAATGAAGTGGGAAGAACCACTATGAAGATGAGGTAAACTATAAAAGGTTGAATAGAAACCAGAATAAATGTTTCCATACACATTTTGGTAAATTAATCCATTTTTCCTTAATCTTAAAAGCATATCTATGATCATGTCACTTTCAAGTTTAAAATTCTTTAAATGGTTTCCTTGTGCCTACAAGATAAAATTCCAATCTCATTCAAGTCTCTCTTGATGACTCTTGCCCATCTTTCCATTCTTACCTACTATTGGTCACCTTACTCAACAGTCAGCTGCGTCCAAGCATGTCAAAACTACTCACGAGCCCCAAAGCATGCTCTGAGCCTTTAGTCATACAATTTTCTACTGTCTTTTCCATCCTCAAATCTTACTAAACTCTTAGAGCCCAGATAAAAACTCTGTAAGACATCCCTGATACCCTCAGTCAGAATTTCTTTCCAGTGACTACTAGAAAAGTTATGATATTCTGCCTTATGCTATGGCTGATTTGGTATAAGACTCTCCTAAACATCAGAGAGAATTCATGGCTTAATCCTATGTATAAACCTTCATGTTTCATATAGAAAATCTTCAAAATAAGTTTGATAAATTGCACATATCTCAAAAGTCACAAAGGAATAAGGGTTCAATAACATTGATTAAATTGAAAAAAATGCAATAACATAAGTTTTAAAAATTCTAAAAATTTTTATATTATTATTGTTAATACATGCCTGTTAATTATGTGCCAAATTTTAAGGAAACAAAGCATTGTTTCAAAACCAAATACTAACATTACATATTTATCATCTGTAAGACAAGCTATTTGGGAAAATACTGTGGGTTAAATAATAATACACACACAAAAAAAACCCCAAAAACAAAAAATCAGAAAACTTGAAAAGAGTTGTTCAAGTTCACCGTGGTAATAATAAAATCTTTTATTGGTATTGCCTGCAGTAAATAGACCGCCAGCTGGGTTTAAAAATCCTTCCAGTTATCTATTTTAATACTGCTGTATTAAACAGAACTGAATTATAATGAAAATATTTTATAGCAATAAAGGTACCAGAGCATAGAGATTCTTTTCATTGATATTTTTCTTTTTAAAATATTAAAGGTTATATATAAACCTTCACTTCTATCCTATATATTTAAAGAAAAGAGACAGCCCTGGCCAGTGTGGCTTAGCTGGTTGAGCACTGTTCCATGCATCAAGAAGTCACTGGTTTGATTCCCCAGTCAGGGCACATGTCTGGGTTGCGGGCTCAATCCCCAGTAAGGGGTGTGTAGGAGGCAGCCAATTGGATGTTACCCTCTCACATTGATGTTTCTCTCTCTCCCTTCCTCTCTCTCTAAAATCAATAATAAAAACATTTAAAAAAAGAAGAAGAAATGAATTGGGAAGAAAACAGAATGAAGATGAAGTTAACTATCAAAGAAAATTCATACCTGTGGAAAATTCTTTATAATAGGCACTGGCTGAATTATGGGTGAAACATCAGACTTAGAAGTAACAATTGGTTCAACTGAAGTTGATAAGGTCAATTGTCTCAGTCTCTCATCTTGATTGTTTATGAATTCTATATTTTCACCCAGAGGAAGAGGTGGCATCTGTGCAGTAGGTTTAGAAGGAACTGGTTCTTCCAGTGACGGATAAGTAAAATCCACTAAAATCCCCAAAAGAATAATAAGAAATTAAAAGAACAGCAAACCCCATAAACAGTACTGACATAACTCATGCATGCTGTATGTGATAGTTAAATGTAAACTAAATGAGGTAATAATAGTATTAAAAAATTAAAAATTAGGGGACTATTTCCCTCTCCCCACGTGGGAATCTGTGCTGTGAGATTCTTTCCCCTTCCCCATGTGGGAGTCTGTACTTGCTCTTCAATAAATTTCCACCTTTGCTAAAAAAAATAAATAATAAAATTTAAAAATTAGCCCTGGCTGATTAGGTGTTGTCTGGTGCACCAAGAGGCTGCCAGTTTGATTCCCCATCAAGGGCACACGCCCAGGTCCTGGGCTTGATCTCTGGGAGGGGTCGTGCATGAGGCAGCCTATCGATGTTACCCTCTCCCATCCATGTTTCTCTCTCTCTCCCTCTCCCTTCCTCTTTTTCTCCAAAAATCAATAAATTATTCTTAAAAAAATAAAAAAAGAATTAAACATTAACTTCCAGGCTCTGAACATCTTGTATTTTTTATGCCTGAAAACAAGTTACTAGCTAATAGGACAAATGCACATATAAACAATAACATTACCTTAAGAACATAAATAATTTAAAGTTTATTTTACGGAAGCAATTGTAATAAAAAATTTTCACATACATACATGAGATAGACACCTCTTCATTCTTGCCTCGTGGGGGTGGAGTGACTTTAGCATTTGTTGTGTACTGAGGATAACAAAGAAGCCAGTTTTCATAGCCTCCTTCTAAAACCAAAGGCTCATTGCGCAGGACAGTTTTAGTTTCCCACTATAAAATAAGGAAATAGTGTTTTTAATATGGCAGCTAAGAACACAACAAACCTGAATTTAAAAATTGCTCTCTTGAAGATTTATCTTCTAAATGATAAAAAAAAAAAAAAAAAAAAAAAAGAGCCGAAACCGGTTTGGCTCAGTGGATAGAGCGTCGGCCTGCGGACTGAAGGGTCCCGGGTTCGATTCCGGTCAAGGGCATGTACATTGGTTGCGAGCACATCCCCAGTGGGAGGTGTGCAGGAGGCAGCTGATCGATGTTTCTCTCTCATCAATGTTTCTGGCTCTCTGTCCCTCTCCCTTCCTCTCTGTAAAATATCAATAAAATATATTTAAAAAAAAAAAAAAATGAGCAGGCCTTAGCTGGTTTGGCTCAGTGGATAGAGCATCAGCGTGCAGACTGAAGGGTCCCAGGTTCAATTCTGGTCAAGGGCACATGCCTAGGTTGCAGGCTTGATCCCCAGTAGGGGACTTGCAGGAGGCAGCCAGTCAATGATTCTCTCTCATCATTGATGTTTCTATTTCTCTTTCCCTCTCCCTTCCTCTCTGAAATCAATAAAGATATATTAAAAAAAAAGAGCAGAATTAAAAATTCAACATTAAATGAAACAAATGGGCAGATCAGATTTTTAAAGCCAGACAAGTAATCAATGATCTTAGAAGAAAAATAAAATAAGTCTATATGCAATAAACCCATCCATAACCTCAGTATCCAGAGATATCACTTTAATATTGCAGTTTATTCTTACTTTTCTATAAAGATACACACATTTTTAACATCATTTTTACAAAACAATGAAACTTTTATGATGATGCTTTTATCTTATGTCTTTTATTAATAAAGAGCTGTATGTCATTTATAATGACCAGCTAATATTCTATTTTATACACACATGTAAACACACATACATATACACCAAAACTGAAATCATCATTTGAACACTTGTTATTTTCCCCAGTTAATTATAAACATTGAAGATCCTTCCTTATAAATGTATACACCCAATCAATTCCATTAGGGAATATCCCCAGAAGTGTAGGTGCCGAGCCAATGCACATGAACATCTTTATATTGCTGACCTTTTTTATTTTTTAATATATTTTATTGATTTTTAACAGAGAGGAAGGGAGAGGGATAGAGTCAGAAACATCGATGAGAGAGAAACATCAATCAGCTGCCTCCTGCACACTCCCTACTGGGTATACGCCCGCAACCAAGGTACATGCCCTTGGCGGGAATTGAACCCGGGACCCTTGAGTCCGCAGGCCGACGCTCTACCCACTGAGCCAAACCGGTGAGGGCTATATTGCTAATCTTTTAAAGGATCCTCAAAAAGTATTTATTTTTGTAGAATAATATCCCAGGAGTAGAACTATTGGTTTAAAGTTTGTTAGATGCTGCCAAATTGCCCTTCAAAAGGACAATACCAATTTTTATACTTACTAACAGTGTATGAAAATGCCCATTATAAATCTTCACAATTTTTCCAAACTGGTGGGCATAAATGCTATTTTTATTAGTGAAACTGAACATCTTTTAATATGTTTATTAGTAATTTATATTATACTAGAGGCCCAGCACATGAAATCATGCGGGGAGGGTCCCTAGGGCCTAGCCTCCTGTGATCAGGGCCATCTTTTGCCGGTTCACCAGTGCCCAGGCTGAACGCTGCCTCCACTGCCGGGCTGTCAGGCCATTGGGACCACCAGCTCATCCCCAGCTGCTCAGGGCGTCAGGCCTGCAGGAAAGCAGGCGCTGGCAACTTCACCTCCATGTGTGTGCCGGCCACTGATGGAATGCGCTGCCCGCTCGAGGTCGCTCACACCGCCACTGCTGCCGCTGCCACTGCTGCTGGGGCTTGAGGTGCTGACGGAAGGTGCGGGGCGTGCCCGCGACCTACGCGCCCCCGCGTGAGCAGCCGCGAGCGGGCAGTGCTTTCCATCAGCGGCCAGCCTGGAGCACACCCATGAAGGTGAATTCACCGGCACCTGCTTTCCCGCAGGCCTGAGCCCCCGAGTAGCTGGGTATGAGCTGGTGATCCCAACGGCCTAACAGCCAGCCCGGTCCTCCTGCCGCCCACCCCGATTCCCCCGTTCACTATGGCTGATCCATCGGAGCCTGAGTGGGTCGGGGGCAGGGACCAAGAGGTCAGCAGTTCAGCCAGCTCGACAGTCCCCAGTCCCGCCCTGCCCCGCTCGCAGGCTGGGGGTGGGGGCAGGGACCGAGAGGTACTCAATGCATCTGATGGTGACTGGCCATTTGGTCATCACAGAGACTGGCTTTTTATATATAGAGAGAAGACGACACTGGCTTTTTATATATATAAAAGATGATTTAATCTCATCTTTTGCCCATTTTTCTACAGCGTTTGCTATTCTCTTAGTACCAGTAAATGTACTCTGAATATTTAAGAAAATAGGTCTTTGTCATGTTACAAAATCTGTCCTGATTTTTACCTTATTTATGAAGCTTTTAACACAGATATATTGACTTTCCTTAATGTGTTTTGCTTTAGGATCAAGATCATGAAAACACCTTTTCCCCCCAGATAATATAAATCCTTTTTCCTAGTAGTTCATTGTTTCAATCAACATATTTATTATCTTTGACTCATTTGGAGTCTAGTGTAGTCTAAGAAATTAAGGTACAGACCCTTTTCTTTTACTTACTGGCTAGCCTGCTGCTGTCCCTAAACCATTCATTTAAATCCATCTTTTCCTCACTAATTTGTTACCTTTATCATACACTAAATTCTCAAATATCTTAGGTTGAACTTTATGAAATTGCTTCTTTTGTAGGTCAATACTAGTTAAATATGGGCACTTTCATATATCAACCTATCCTTGGGTATATTTCTAGATTCCCTATTTTATATATATTTATATATATTGATTTCAGAGAGGAAGGAAGAGGGAGAGAGAGATAGAAACATCAATGATGAGAGATAATCATTGATCGGCTGCCTCCTGCTTGCCCCTATTGGGGATCGAGCACACAATCCGGGCGTGTGCCCTTGACTGGAATGGAACCTGGGACCCTTCAGTCCACAGGATGACACTCTATCCACTGAGCCAAACCAGCTAGGGCTAGATTCCCTATTTTAAAGCATGAACTGTTTCAAGGCTTTTAAGATTGTCCTCCTGAAAGAAGACTATGTTCCATCAACTGACCCTCCTTCCAGCAGGTAAGTTTTATTCTCACCAGCATTCAGTGCCATCATTGTTTAATAATTTAACAAATTAAACTGAGTATTTTTATCTTGGTTCATCTGATCAGTGAAAATGGTATTCACTGGTTCAATTTGAATTTCTCTGATTTGGCCACTTTTATGTTATTATCACTTACATCTCCTTTTCTGTTTATGTCTGAATCAACTACTTATTTTATCATTTCATCTTAATTTTTTTATTTATTTGTAAAATCTCTTTGGATTTTAGGCAGATATCTTTGTTTGTCTCTGTCTTCTTACAGTGTTTTTTCACATCTAAGTTTTTATTTTATGAAGTCAAATCAATCTCTTTTTTCTTAGTGACACTTTCCTTTGTCCTTGTTTCATAATCTAATTCTTAAAACAAAAATAAATTTTTTTCAGGTAAGTTCTATTTCTGAAAATTCTAATATTCTACTTTAGACTGTAATTTGGTATTTCAAAATGTTATTTGGTATTTCAAAATTAGTCTTTTATATCTAAATATCAAAAAAATCTATAACCAAAGCATAATGGATCTTCTTGTCCTTAAGATAAACTAGTCAACATACCTTTCTAACAACCAGAGAAGGCTTGCAATTATAGTAAACTAATAAGGAAACTTGCTAACCTTGAAAAGTGCATCTTTCAGACTCCGTAGAGTTGTTCCAAGTTGTAAATCTTTTGCAGAACTAAACCAGTCAAGAAGTACCACATAATCCACATTCCCCCTCTTCTTCCATTTGTCTTTAGAGTCATCTGGGAGTTTTGCTTCAATCCAATTAGCAGTGATTCTGAAATGTATTAACATTTATATTGGGGCAAAACTAGATGAGAGGTCCTAATATATTAACATAAGACACAGTTTTGTTCTCCAGTCTGTATCACACCATAGCAAACTTTAAGACAGATTTCTTTCTAAGGTCAGACTGTGTGTTAAGATACTAAATACCCTAAAATGTTTAATAACATCACAACTGCATAATATTGGAATATATTTTAGTATTAGAGACTAAAATTTTGACCCTTTACCAAAAAATGGGGGACCAAACTGAAAACAGGAACCATTATGAGCACCTCTCAGCCACGTATAAACAACTGGAAGATCATCCAGGTAACATTATTTATATTTCAGTTCTGATACCTATAATTAATAGTTAACCAAATACCCAAATATTTATTTAACAAACACATACAGCATTTATTACGTGCCAGGTATTATTCCAAACGCTTTATTCTGAATCTCACAACAATACTATAAAGTAGGCATTGTTATCCTCATTTTATAGATGGGGAAACTGAGGCACAAAACATTAATAACCTGCCCAAGGTTACAGCTGTGAAGTGAAGCCAGAATTCAAACTCAGGCAATCTGGTTCATGTCCAAGCTCTTCACTGCTTTGTTGTGTTGCCGCTTACATCATTAACTGTGAATATTATCAACTCTATGATAAAGCATGCTGTTCATTTCCTCTTTTGCTTACGGAATAGCTGAAGTTCTTCCTTAAGTCCTTACAATGGGCCCGTTACATGGCCCCTCCCCCAAATCCTACTCTCTCAATGTTCTCATCAATAACTATGTACTTGCCCCTTTACTCCACTCCAGGCACTGGATTCCTTATAACTTCTGGTATGCATCAGTCATTCCCCTCATCCCCTCAAAATTTGCTCACTAGTATCTTCTCAGTGAAGCCATGCTGGATTAACATTTTAATATTCACCCCAGCATACAAGCTTGACACACCCATCTCCATAGCACTTATCAACAGCAGACATATATTTAAATTTTATTGACTGTCTCATCTACCTCATCTCCCTGTTAATCCTATATAATAAAAGCGTAATATGCTAATTAGACTGACGTCCTTCTGGATGACCTTCCAGACGAAGCCGGGGCTGTGAGGGCCTAGGCCAGCCGTGGGCAAACTACGGCCCACGGGCCGGATCTGGCCCGTTCGGCTGTTCTATCCGGCCCACGGATCCGAAAGAGCAGAGGGTTCTCTTGCTCTCCCCTCCGCTCCTTTACTTTGAATTTATATTAGTTCACACAAACACTCCATCCATGCTTTTGTTCCGGCCCTCCGGTCCAGTTTAAGAACCCATTGTGGCCCTCGAGTCAAAAAGATTGCCCACCCCTGGCCTAGGCAGAGGCGGCCGCTGCGGTGGTGGGGACCAAGCCCCTTGCACAAATTTCATGCATTGGGCCTCTAGTAAAATATAAGCTCCATGAAGCAAAGATTTGTTTGTTCAACTGACTTAGTCCCAGCACTGAGAACCATAGGAATCCAGCCCATAGCAAGTGCTCAGTAAACATCTGCTGAATAACTGAGTCAGTAAGACAGATTTGCTCCTCCAGGTAAGAAACTCCATATTATTTCTAACAAAGTACCTGGGCATTTATTTAAATGACGATACTGGCGAGCAAGACAGAACTGGTGAAATTTTTATTCATAAGTAAAACTAAATGGTGTTAAGATCATTTTAAAAAAATCCTGTATATAATAATGTTGGTTACTTTACCTATTAGAATATAAATTAAAAAAGAAGAAATACAAAATGCCTCATAATAATTCTCATCTGATATATTGAAATCAGAAGAATGCTTAGTCAACAAAGAATGAGAAAAACTGAAATGTGATATTCTTAAGGACTATTTTTAACTGCAGGAATATACTTGCCTAAATACTTTTTATCTAAAAACTGAAGATTACAATTCTGTGGAAAACAATAGTATCAACCAGTATCATTTTCACACACTGCTACAACTTTGCTTTACCTTGTCTACTATTTAATACTTTAATTATTAATTTAATTGAAAGTGATCCTTTAATTAAATAAACTTAACAGAAAAATGTATATTCCTATATACATGGAAAAATAGAATCATATCCGATAAAGGATAATCCTAAAAATAAATAATCCTAAAATTAAAATAGATCACTAAACTATGCTATATTCACCCAATAGATCACCATTTAGCAATAAGAATAAATAAACTACTATAACACATAATCATATATATGATTCTCATAAACATTAGGTTGAATACAAAAAGCCAGACATAAAAGGCTATTGATTGTAGGATTCCATTTATAAACTATAAAAACATATAAAAAGGAATCTATTCTAAAGTGGTGGTTCCCTGAGCGGGTGGGGGTATGGGTAGCAACTGACAGGTGGATTATGAGGACCTTTTGGAGTGATGAAAATGTTTCTTGGTCCAGATACTAACTTCATTAATTGGTTGCATTCCATTTTTGACAATTCACTGGGTTAAATACTTACATAAGCATTCTTATCGTATGAATACTAACATTAAAAAACAGACAATGGAAAAATAGTTATCACTGTCAGGTAGCTGTAGACACTGCTGCCTACAGAAAACTCTGAGACCTGCACTCTAGTAAGAAAGAGAGATTAGCAAATATTAAAAGGTAATGCTAGCACCCAATTGAGACTTCTTTTAACTAATTCAGGACTGAAACAAATTAAAAGGGAATACTTTTCTTGGTATGCAATTCATTGTTCTTTAATCTTCAACCTAAACTCACCTTGAGTTTCTCAGTAATCCAAATCCCACAGTTTGGGAAACAATTAAACTCAATAAAAACCATAAACTTTTTGTTAGTACAGATTAGACTACCCAAAGAGTAATTATAACTTTCTTTTTCTTTTCAAATCCTGGGAATATATTCACACCTACTTGATTAGACTAAGCACTCGAATCTCATATTTAAATAGTGTAGTTACTAATCTGTTTGGTGGTTCACAGTAGAGGAATGATAGAGGGAAGGGCACAGGCCATCTTGTTTTGTAAAAAAGTAAGTCATCCAGCTACACTAGTTAATTTAAAATTCAGATTAATAAATAGCTAGATAGATTGATACACAGATTAGAAAGATAACATATTTAAAAAGCATACTATTCTTCAGGTCAAACATTTAGCAAACATCTGCAATACACCAAATATCATGCAAATTTTATTAATTACCTAATTTAAAAAATATCTTCTTAATGTTGTTAATCCTAGAATGGACCTACTCCAATCCCATAAACTAAGACCCAGAGAGGTTACATAATTTATATAATACTCAAAATAGTGAAAATAACCTTGGATCTGAAGTTTTAACTCTGTCACTGATGAGATAGTTTCTAATATACAACATATCCATGCATGGTAACTTTATAGGTTAAAAGCTTTTTTATCAAAAAAGAAATAAAATACATTTTTAAGTCCTTACAAATGCCAGGCACTGTGCTAAGCGTGTGTGTATAAAATTTCTCAAACTTCTCAAAACCTCTGAGGTAAATACTATTATTATCTCCTTTTATAGATGGAAACATGGGCTTAAGAGGTTAAGTCACTAGCTAGAAGTAAGGTAGCTAAGAAAAGACATTTATAACCTCACCATAGTCTGTCTTTAAAGTCTTTACTCTCTCTCAATGGCTTAGTTATACACTGTCTTCTTCAAAAAAGTAATTGTGTGCTCTTTTACCACAGATAATAGTACGGGAAATTTCCAATTAAAAACAATTCAATTAGTTCACAATTTTAGTCTATTTGATGCATATGCTTCAAAAGCTCATATATAAAAAACAGTACAAGAAGTTAGTCAACAAACACTTGGGGGGAGAGAGTACATAAGGGCGGCTTCATTTCTAAGACTCCAAATGCCACAGACAGGAGTGAGCACTCAGACTAGGTAAGATGTGCCATTACGAGCAAAAAATGAAAAGGTCAATGGGAAATAAAACACTATTATATCACATTTAGATTGGGTGCTAATAATTAACATTTACTACTCTCCATAGTTTACCATTCTATCTAAACACACAATGACCCACCCTGGATTGATGGCTTCTTCGGGAACACTTAGAGAATCTGAAACATGGGAATCCTGATAATCCTGCATTCTTCGAGCATCCATTATAATCAAGCTGATGTTTTCATCCATCATCATTGTGTATAGTTCCTTTGCTGTGATTGATCCTAGGAATCAATAGAGATAATATTAGTGACAAGTAACACCCAGTTCTGTGTGTTATCTTTCACTAAACACAGGGCAAGCACAGCTTTTTCTAGAAGAGTAAAGTATACTGGGTGTTAAATACTTGCTTTTCCATCACACTATTTATTACCTTTTAAACTAACATTAAATATAACATGCATTTTTGACATTTACCAAGAAACTAACTCAATGCTCTGTTTATAAAGACTTAATAAAATTTGCTGTTGAGTTTACAATTATTTTTGGTGTTGGCTCTGTTACTGGTTTAAAATAAAGGAAATTAATAAGTGTATCTCACAAAAATATTATATATTTTTTAATTAAACCATTTAAAAAATGTCAATCAGAAGAAACTTATATGGCTCAAAAATTCTTGAAAGGGTCTAATTCTTTAATGGGGCTTTATGAGAGCTATTTTAGATTTTCATGTATTCCCTGAGCAACAAGCCAAAAGCCTGTTATTTGTGTTCTATGAGAGGGGTTGTCAAACCATGGCCACCTGTTTTTACTGGAACACAGCTATACTCATTTGTTTACATATTGTCTATGGCTGCTTTCACACTACAATAGCAAAGACGACAGGGCCGCCCCAAGGCTAAAATATTTACTATCCAACCCTTTAATATTTAGCCAAAATAAATATTCCCTATGTTGCTATTTTCCTCTTCCAGCTTCTATCACCTAAAGTGAAAGATCAAAAAGCACTACAAGGGGAGAAAACAAGATGGCAGCACAGGTAAACACCTAAACTGCTGCCTCGCACAACAATTTCAAAACTACAACTAAAAGACAAAATGGACATCATCCAGAACCACAGGAAAGCTGGCTGAGTGGAAATTCTACAACTAGAAGGAAAGAGAAAAGCACACTGAGACTCAGAGGAGCTGCAGGAGGCAGAGGTACTGAAACGCGTGCGCAGAGAGGACTGGCAACTGAGTGCGCGGTTGGCTTTCTCTAGTGGGAGGGAGACAAAAGCTCCCGACTGTGCTGAACTCCAGTTCCGGGCGAGACTCTGGGGACCCAGACTAATTTGGGGAGAAATTGGACTGTCTGGTAGTGGGCGGAACTCGAGGGTGGCTTTCTCTCAGAGGTGCTTGCGGCGATTACCACGGGACACTGAGACACAGGGGCCTATTAGGGCAGGGCTTACGGGAAACCAATGCTGTCTGCTCCACCCTGAGACTCCACCCCATTCAAGCTGAGCACAGAGGTTTTTGCAAGTCTTCTCCCATAAGGGTGTCTCCAGCATAGTTCTCCCAGCGTAGACACAGCTGATCCTCACAGCCAATTGGCCTGGAGGCCAATTCCTCCCAGTGATACCAACAACAATCAAGGCTTAACTACAACAAGACTGTGCACACAGCCCACAAAGGGGTGCACCAAGAGTGTCCACCTCAGGTAACTGGGGAGGCTGAGCCACTGGGCCCTATAGGACACCTAACACACAAAGCCACTCTATCAACTCAGGGAAGCAGCCAAAATACGGAGACAAAGAAACAGGTCACAAATGAAAGAAAAGGAGGAAAGCAAACGACTGGATATAGAGTTCAAAAGCACAGTTATAAGGTTTTTCAAGAATTTCCTAGAAAAGGCTGATAAATTTAGCAAGACCCTCAAGGATATGAAAAAAGACCAAGTAGAAATTAAGCATACACTGACTGAAATAAAAAAGAATATACAGAGATCTAACAGCAGACTAGAGGATCGCAAGAATCAAGTCAAAGATCTGAAATACAAAGAAGCAAAAAACACCCAACCGGAAAAGCAAAAAGCAAAAAGAATCCAAAAATATGAAGGTAGTGTAAGGAGCTTCTGGGACAACTTCAAGCATACCAACATCCGAATTATGGGGGTGCCAGAACAAGAGAGAGAGCAAGATACTGAAAACCTATTTGAAGAAATAATGACCGAAAACTTCCCCCACCTGGTGAAAGAAATAGACTTACAAGTCCAGGAAGCGCACAGAAGCCCAAACAAAAGGAATCCAAAGAGGACCACACCAAGACACATCATAATTAAAATGCCAAGAGCAAAAGACAAAGAGAGAATATTAAAAGCAGCAAGAGAAAAACAGTTAGATACCTACAAGGGAACACCCATACGACTGTCAGCTGAGGAGTGGCAAGAAATATTCCAAGTGATGAATACCGAGAACCTACAACCAAGATTACTCTACCCAGCAATGCTATCATTCAGCATTGAAGGGCAGATAAAGAGCTTCACAGATAAGAAAAAGCTAAAGGAGTTCATCACCACCAAACCAGTATTATGTGAAATGCTGAAAGGTATTCTTTAAGAAGAGGAAGAAGAAGAAAAAGGTAAAGATAAAAATCATGAACAACAAATACATATCTATCAAGAAGTGAATCTAAAAATCAAGTGAATAAAAAATCTGAGGAAAAGAATAAACTGGTGAATATAATAGAATCAGGGGCATAGAAAGGGAGTGGACTGACAATTCTTGGGGGGAAAGGGGTGTGGGGGGTTCGGGAAGAGACTGGACAAAAATCGTACACCTATGGATAAGGACAGTGTGGCGGGGGCGGGGTGTAAGGGCAGAGGATGGGGTGGAAACCGGGTGGAGGGAAGGTATGGGGGAAAAAAGAGGAACAATTGTAATAATCTGAACAATAAAGATTTATTAAATTTTAAAAAAAAGCACTACAAGGAAGCTTAATATGGGAAGAACTATTTCTTTGGTAGTGAGATGTGAGAAGAATGTAGTCACATTATCTCCTAAGCTAAAATATCTAGCTACTGCCCTGGCCGGTGTGGCTCAGTTGGTTGGAGTGTTGTTCCATACACCCAAAGGTGGTGGGTTCGATTGCTGGTCACAGCACATACCCAGGTTGCCAGTTTGATCCCTGGTAGGGGTGCATATGGAGGCAACCAATCAATGTTTCTCAGATGGATGTTTCTCTTTCTCTCTCTCTTCCTCTCTCTAAAACAAACAAAAAAAAAGCATATCCTCAGGTGAGGGGAAAAAAACCCCAGCTGCTAATAACCATCCTACTTTCCTTTCTAACCATCAATATTATTTTGACAACAAAAGAATCTAAACAGGCTGAGACCAAACCACTGAGAAGGATAATATCAAAGCAGGATGAGATATAAAGGAACATATAGACAAAAACAAATCTCAGAATGAACTGGTAACAACTTCTAGGAAGGTACTTTACTAGGTTTAATTTTTATTGTTGTATGGCAATATTTTAAGTAAATAATTTATTTTAGTGTTACACAATTAATATTTAAGTTAAACCTTTTCTGAGACAAAAACTTAGGGCAACTACCTAAGTCTTATTATTTAGGTCATATATTTGTCACTGGAGCAGCCGTCGCCAACCTTTCGGACCCCACAGACCACCGGTTGGCGACTCTGCACTACTGCATCCACACCACCTGTGGATAATACCAAAATTACTGGTTTAGATTTTTTAAGGGAGTAAAGAAGATTTTTAAATAATTAAGTCTTCAACTGAGAGTTATAAGTAGTACTAGCTAACACTTATATAAAGTTTATTATGCATTCTACGAGTTTCACATATATTAACTCATTCAATCCTCATCAATAACCCTATGAAATAGGTACTATTATTACCCCCACTTTAGAAAAGGGAAATTAAGCCTGAGCCGGTTTGGCTAAGTGTATTGAGCATTGTGCCATGGACTGAAGGGTCTTGGATTCGATTCTGGTCAAGGGCATGTATCTCCCTCAGTTGCAGGCTTGATCCCCAGCCCTGGTCGGGCGCATGCAGGAGGCAACCAGTCGATGTGTCTCTCTCACATCGATGTTTCTCTTTCTCTGCCCCTCTCTTCCACTCTCTCTAAAAATCAATGGAAAAATATCCTCAGGAGAGGATTAACAAAAAAATAAAAATAAATAAAAACAATTATTTAAAATGAAAATAAAAAAGGGAAATTAAGTTAAAGAGGTTAAACAACATGCTCAAGATCACATGGAAATTCAGAGGAGCCAATGTTCAAACCCAGGCAGTCTCACTTCTGAGAATCCATGTTCTTAACCACTATGTTAAACTACCTTGAAAAGAAAACAATGACAACTACAAACTGTGGTTTTGATGTTTTCAATTGCATCCTATATAATAAAAGCCTAATATGCTAAGTGTCCGGTCATCCTTTCAACCAATCAAAACGTAATAGGCTAATGATATGCTAACCACTCACTATGACGTGCACTGACCACCAGGGGGCAGACGCTCCAACCAGTAGGTTAGCTTGCTGTTGGGAGTCCGGCCGATTGCAATTGAGTGAGACGGGCCAGACATGCCCTGGAACCCTCACGCGGTCCCTCCCTGGCTGGCCAACCTCCTGTGTCCCTCCCTGGCCCCGAAAGTGCACTGGTGGGGTCCTTCAGCCTGGCCTGTGCCCTCTCACAATCTGGGACTCCTCAGGGGATGTTGGAGAGCTGGTTTCGGCCCGATCCCGCACGCCAGGCCAAGGAACCCCCACTGATGCACGAATTCGTGCACCGGGCCTCTAGTAGTATCATAAATATAACCCACGATATATAAATTCAGAATAGAATACATTTTCAGTATATTTGTACAGGCTAGCTTATATACAGACTAGAGGCCCAGTGCACGAAATTCGTGCATGGGGGGGGGGAATGGTGTCCCTCAGCCCAGCCCGTGCCCTTTCGCAGTCTGGAAGCCCTCGGGGGAATGTCCAACTGCCGCGGAGTGGCTCCCGCCTCCACTGCTGCACTCGCCAGCCGTGAGCCTGGCTTCTGGCTGAGCAGCAATCCCCCTGTGGGAGAGCACTGACCACCAGGGGGCAGCTCCTGCATTGAGCGTCTGCCCCCTGGTGGTCAGTGCACATCATAGCAACTGGTTGTTCTGCCGTTCAGTCGATTTGCATATTAGCCTTTTATTATATAGGATGAGACAATATTAGAATCTCACTGTGTAAAATCTGAAGCTAACACACTTACCTTTCTCTGTGGTCTCATTTTTTCCACCATTTATCTATTTCATAGGAAAAAAAAAGTTTCAAATTTAATAATAGAAACAAAAATGTTCATAGAAACAAAAAAGTTCAACTTTAATATCTCATTGAAACTGAGGAAATGAAGGGCTCAGGGTACTGGCATTTTATAAAAATTCAAATGAACAGTAATGGCATTACCAGGTTACTATGGCGGTAGTTAACAGCTAAAATAACTAGCAGTATATCTGAATCATATGACATTTCTTCAAAATTTTCTTCAGTTGTTGGCTAAATATATTTTAAAAGCACAGAACGTTACAGAAATTTATTATTTAATTTAATGAGAATATTTCTTACAATGAAATAAAAATTGGGCTATTACCTGGCATGGAATATTCAAAATGAAGAAAGGGAAAACCTAGAAATACTCTATCTAGCAAGGTTATATCATTCAGAATTGGAGAGATAGTTTTTGAGACAAGCAAAAACTAAAGGAGCTCAATATCATTAAACCAGCAATACAAGAAATGTTAAAGAGACTTCTTTAAGCAGAAAAGAAATAGCCAATAGTAAAGATTTTAAAATATTGGAAAGAGCCCGAGCCGGTTTGGCTCAGCGGATAGAGTGTCGGCCTGCTGACTGAAAGGTCCTGGGTTCAATTCCGATCAAGGGCACATGCCCAGGATGCGGGCTCTACCCCCAGTAGGGGGTGTGCAGGAGGCATCAGATCAACGATTCTTTCATCATTGATGTTTCTCTCTCTTCCTCTCCTTTCCTTTCCGAAATCAATAAAAATATATTAAAAAATAAAATATTGGGAAAAAAACCACTACTACAGGCAAACATTTAGTAAAAGTAGGGATCAACCATGGATAAAACTAGTACGAAGGTTAAAAGACAAAGTAAGATCATGTGTAACTATAGTAATTAATGGATACACTCACACACAAACTCACACAAAAGGTGTAAAATATGTCAAAAACATAAACATTGGGGACTAGTAAAAATGTAGTGTATGATTCCACTCATATGAGGTAACGAGAGTAGTCAAATGCATAGACAGAAAATAGAGTGGTGGGTGCCAAGAGCTGGGGGGAGGGAAGTTTGGGGAGTTATTGTATAAAGCAGCCGTCGCCAACTGGTGGTCCGTGGACCACTGGTGGTCTGTGAGGTCCAAAGGGTTGATGACCGCTGGTTTAAAGGATACAGAGTTTCTGTTTAGCATGGTAAAAGGAGTTCTGGAGATGAACAGTGGATGGCTACACAGCAATGCGAATGTACTCAATACCACTGACCTGGATAAGGTATTAAATATTATGTTATGTGATTTTACAACAATTAAAAAAATTTTTAGCCGAAACCGGTTTGGCTCAGTGGATAGAGCGTCGGCCTGCGGACTGAAAGGTCCCGGGTTCGATTCCGGTCAAGGGCATGTACCTTGGTTGCGGGCACATCCCCAGTGGGAGGTGTGCAGGAGGCAGCTGATCGATGTTTCTCTCTCATCGATGTTTCTAGCTCTCTATCCCTCTCTCTTCCTCTCTGTGAAATATCAATAAAATATATTTAAAAAAAAAAAATTTTTTTAAATGTAGGGTCCCTATCTCCCAGTCTCTGGGAGGGTAGGAGCCTAACTTCCATAACTGACAATTAGCAAACACAGATGCCCCTCACATTCATTGACCAACCTTCTACACTAACATACTCTAATACTTTTCCATGAGCTAATCAGCATTTAAAAATCCGCCTAGCCCTAGACCCGTGGTCGGCAAACTGCGGCTCGTGAGCCACATGCGGCTCTTTGGACCCTTGAGTGTGGCTCTTCCACAAAATACCACGGCCTGGGCGAGTCTATTTTGAAGAAGTGGCATTAGAAGAAGTTTAAGTTTAAAAAATTTGGCTCTCAAAAGAAATTTCAATTGTTGTACTGTTGATATTTGGCTCTGTTGACTAATAAGTTTGCCGACCACTGCCCTAGAGGGTTTGGCTCAGTTGATAGAGCCTCGGCCTACAGACTGAAGGGTCTCAGGTTCAATTCTGGTCAAGGGTACATGCCCGGGTTGAAGGCTCGAACCCCAGTAGGGGCATGCAGGAGGCAGCCAATCAATGATTCTCTCTCATCATTAATGTTTCTATCTCTCTCTCCTTCTCCCTTCCTCTCTGAAATAAATACGTAAAAATATTTTTTTTTTAAATATGAAAATCTGATCAATATAATTTAAACTAAATAAATAAAATGAATAAATAAAAATCTGCCTACATTTTGTTTAATCATCATTGAGTTCAATCTCCCATATTACAACAGTCTTGAATAGTCATTAACATTTAAAAAAATGTAGCTTTTAAAATGCAATTGTAAGCGATCATCAACTTAAAACAGACTGCAATAAACACAGCTTGTTATATATGAATCTCATAGTAACCACAAACCAAAAACCTGTAAGAAAACCAACTGAAGCTAGAATATTTAATTCAGTTTCTAATAAAAACACATCAAATTTTACCCTGGTTGCCCAAATGAACGTTGTAGTAATATCTCAACTCTTCTTAAACAGATCATCTGAGAAGAGTCTTTTTATCTTACAGAATAAATTTTAAATACCTTTTGGGTTTTGTCTTTGGAATCCAATACATTTTCCAAAGAATTTTTAGCTGATGTGTTACCATCCTCTCTTCCTGCTTCCTGTCTTTTCTGTTTCTGCAGTTGCTCCTCTTCCTGTCTGTCCTTTTCTTCAAGTTTTTTCCGAACTTCGGCTTCTTCATATCTAGTTGAAAAAAGAAGTCAAGATGTCTTGCAATGATCATGAAAAGTAAAGGAGTTCCAGTTACATGATACTAGGACCCTGCTTTGGGTACATATTTTCTCCCTCCAACTGATATTCAATGCTGCCATTGGTCATTATAAGCCACAACTCGCAAATGTGCCCTTTGTAGATTTACATAAATTGCCCAAAAATCTTGAAAAGAAACTCTAAACTCTCAAGTTAAAGTTGTTTAATGCTCTTGTTGCTCTTTCCCTCCCATTAATTTCAACCTTTTAATGACTCAAATCTGCTACAACTTCCTTTTGAAAGGAATTGTAATCCTAAAATTAACTATAAACTTCACTCACTTTAAAGTGATTAAAAATACTAAAAAGTACAGACAACAAATAAGTGAAAGGACCTAACCCACCCCCCAAAAAAGAGGAGATAAACATGATTACTATAATAGTATGATTAGAGAAAAACTAGGCAAACCCAAGGGGAAAAAAATAGTTAATAATGGCTAACCCAAAGATTAGGAGAAATGCTATTCTACTTAATTGATTAACTGACTAAAGAAGAAAGAGAATAGTGATTCTTAATGATATCAACCACCTTAACATATTCCAGACCCAAGATTAGTAATTTCTAGAAAGGATGAAGGGAATATAGCGGTTTAAAAGATAATTTTAAGTCAAGGCTATGATGTATATAACTATAATAGTTAAATGATCCAAGTATGAAAACCATTAAAGAAAAAATATTAAACTAAATAGTTCCCTTTTTATTTTGTTACTTAAGGAATGACTAAAAATTGAAACAAACTATTTTTAATTTCTATTTATAAGTCTGGTAAACCAGTCATGGAAAATATTAGAATTAGATTAAAAAAACAACAGCAGAAACCGGCTTGGCTCAGTGGATAGAGCGTCGGCCTGCGGACTGAAGGGTCCCGGGTTCAATTCCGGTCAGGGGCATGAACCTTGGTCGCGGGCACATCCCCAGTGGGAGATGTGCAGGAGGCAGCTGATCGATGTTTCTCTCTCTCATCGATGTTTCTAGCTCTCTATCCCTCCCCCTTCCTCTCTGTAAAATATCAATAAAATAAATTAAAAAAAAAAACCAACAACAACACATATATAACTTCTGAAACCAGGAAGATCAAACTACAGTAAATACTTCATTCTCATCGGACCAGTGTCTAGTAGCACATCACAAGATGGAGCAGAGGAATGATATTTTTCTGAAGAATCCTGTTAGAAACTTGAGAATAAAATGAGACCTAAGCTCTAAACTACTATACTAATGCTTACCTTAATAAACTATCATTCTAAGCATTTAAAAAACTTCAGTAAAGAATATTAATGGTAACACATGAACATAATGTAAGTGATACAGAAAATAAATTTTAATTTTTGTGTTCTGTTAACACAGGACTTATTTTTAGGAATTAGATTTAAAAATAATAATGTCTATACCTGAGTTTAAGGCTTTCAGAAAGTCTTTCAGCTTCTTCAATAGCTTTTTTGATGTTTGCAGGTCCAAGCATTGAATGAACATAGTCCTAAAATTATAGGAAAACCATCCTATACTGTTAGCATTAGGTAGTATACACAGCTGTAATGCTAAAGACATTAAATCACAGTACTTAAACAGGAAAGTTTAGATGAAAACATTATTATGATTGAAGTATTTTTTAAACTTTTAACCTACATGAATGCACAACTTATTCTTAAAATGTTGCAAAAGCATCTTATCATAGCATTAGTATGATTAAAAAAATTCGAGTAATTAACAGTTTTTACTTATTTGTAAGGCACCTTTTAAGAAGTACTATTCTTTTTTGTTTATAAATAAATAGCAAAAAGAAACAAAACCCACAAAGCTTTCAAGGGCATAATATATCTTGCCATTATAAGGAGGTTTCCTAGTTTCAATTTTCTCTAGTCTCAGATGCAGTAAAACAAACTGTGTGTCAATCTACAGCATGGGATTTGTCCTTTTGTTGTTTTTTTAAAATATATTAATTTTTTTACAGAGAGGAAGGGAAAGGGATAGAGAGTTAGAAACATCGATGAGAGAGAAACATCTATCAGCTGCCTGCTGCACACTCCCCACTGGGTATGTGCCCGCAACCAAGACACATGCCCTTGACCGGAATCGAAACTGGGACCCTTGAGTCCACAGGCCGACGCTCTATCCACTGAGCCAAACCGGTTAGGGCTGTCCTTTTGTTTTAAATTGAGATGTTTTGCTTCCATCTTTCTTCCTTTTTTAAAAAAATACATTTTATTGATTTTTACAGAGAGGAAGGGAGAGGGATAGATAGTTAGAAACATCGATGAGCAAGAAACATCGATCAGCTGCCTCCTGCACACCCCCTACTGGGGATGTGCCTGCAACCAAGGTACATGCCCTTGACCAGAATCGAACCTGGGACCTCCCCAGTCCGCAGGCCAACGCTCTATCCACTGAGCCAAACCAGCCAGGGCACTTCCATCTTTCTTTACTATAGCTACCTGCCTTGCAATACTTTAGACATAAAACAAGTGTTATATTTAAGGAAACATTGAATAACTAAAAGTCAAATGACAGAAAACATGCCATCAATAATACAATCTACCTTTAAAAAAACACAAAATTGCTCTGGCCAGTACTACTCAAAGGTTAAAGGTCGGCCTGCACACCGAGGGGTCTTAGGTTCAAAAACCTAGTCAAGGGCAAGTACCTGGGTGCCCGGTTTGCTCCCTGCCCCCAAGTTGGGGTGCATGTGGGAGGCGACCAATCAATGTATCCCTCTCATATCCATATTTCTCTCTCTCTCTCTCTCTCTCTCTCTCTCTCATACTCCCCCCCACCTTATACTCTCTCTGAAAAGCAATGGAAAAAATATCCTCAGGTGAGGATTAACAAAAAAAACCCAAAAAAACACAAAATAGCCATGGCCTGTGTGCCTCAGTTGGAGCATCAACCCATTCGCCAAAAGGTGGCAGGTTTGACTACTGGTCAGGGCACATAACCAGGTTGTGGGCTCAATCCCAGGCCAGAGGAAATCTATCAGTGTTTCTCTCACACATCAATGTTTCTCTTTCTCTCTCTCTCCTCCTTCCTCCCTCTAACACACACACACACACACACACACACACACACACACACACACACACACACATATTTTGGCACATAATTTACTAAAAGGCATAATGAAGTTGTTTTTAAAAAATCACATCACTAGGAGGTCACTCATTAGGTCCTGCAATCAGAGATATTTTCAAATCAAAGTTAGTTTGACATGACAGTAGTGCAGTTAGAGTAGGCTAATTATTGGATCTTATTTGCCACAACTTGTCAGTATGACTACAAATAGAGCCTACTAGTACAATTCATCACAACGGAGATAGTAATCGTATTTAAAAAAAAGAAAAAAGAAAAAAGAAAGGCCAGAAGGTCAAAAATATCCATCTCTGGCTCATGGAGAGACCCTCACCAAGAGCTTTGGGTGGAATAAGGCTGTTGGTAACAGCTATCATATGTCTATCTAGCCTAAAAGTAGCTCAGGTTTTGGTTGAGTTTATTCTTCTAGATTAAACACGAAATAAATAAAGAGGGCCATTCACTATGTAATTTCAATAAAAGTATAGTTTGGTCAATACTCTATCACTTAAACATTACAGTGGAAACTGTAATTATTTTAGTTATCACAATGTCCTACAGCTGATACAATATTCACCCCCTTCTCCCCTGAAGATGTGTAACTGATTCTAGAGAGAAAGGAACAGAAAGAGAGAGAAACAACTATGTGAGAGAGAAACGCAGATCAGCTGCCTCCCGTACTTGCTCCACCCAGGGATGAACCCACAACCTAGGTATGTGCCCTGACTGGTAATCGAACCCACAACCTTTTGGTGTACGTGACAACACTGCAACCAACTGAGCAACCCAGCCAGGGCTGATACAATGCTTTTAAAACTATATATATATTTTATTGATTTCAGAGAGGAAGGGAGAAGGAGACAGAGATAAAAACATCAATGATGAGAGAGAATCACTGATCAGCTGCCTCCTGCATGCCCCCTACTGGGGATCAAGCACATAACCTGGGCATGTGCCCTTAACCAGAATTAAACTCAGGACCTTTCAGTCCAAAGGCTGACACTCTATCCACCGAGCCAAACCAGGTAGGGCACAATACTTTTCTAACAGAAAATAAAACCTAATCATTACTATAAGATTTCTCCAATAAAAACAAAATACAAAGTAAAACCAAAAAATACTATGACTTGTTTTATTAATTTTTAAAATAGAAACTCATTAAGAAGCCAGTCTGTAAGCTCAACTTAACTCTGTTTAAATGCTGAAAAAATTGTTTGTGTTTGGCTATACCTATTACTCAAAAGACACTCCCTTAATATCGGTGAGGTTTCTTTTCAATAATTCTCTCTGTACTGTTAATGGATCACAGTTAAAATAAGCATAAATATTTTCAAATTTTCAATAGTACTGACAAATGGCAGAATTTTAATAACAACATCCAATTCTTATACAACTAAAAACATTTTCTTTTTAGGTTTACCAAGTAGAACTTCCCTATTCTTGAACATACAGATTCAAGCAACTCTCATGATTTCACAAATAAAAAAGTTTACCAGTAATATTCAGGATTATAAAGAATGCCATGGAGAATTATATAAAAATATAATGCCATGGAGAATTATATAAAAATATAATTCTAATATTATCTAGACAGTTATACTAATGTTTTCAATATATTTGCCTTACTCCCTTTTCAGGTAACCCTCAAAAAATTATTCATATACTGATTTTTTCAACGAGTAAGCAATGTATATATATAAAAGGCTAAGTGTCTGTCCAACTGGTAGCTATGATGCGCACTAACCACTAGGAGGCAAACACTCAATGCAGGAGCTGCTATGACACGCCCAGGCCATTTAAAAGTAAACGGCACCACGGACCTGGCGCCGACAAACCAATACTCGGCTTTCCCCAAGTGGGACACAGGCCCCGCCACCACCCCGGAGCTACACCCCACCAAACCGCAGCCAATGCTGCCAAGACCCCATGGTGCAAAATGCAGCCCACAGCCCAGCACCACCCAGAAACAGTGGCTCTGGGCACCGGGTAATGACGTCACGTAGCAACGCCTGGCTTCCTCTCCCTAGTGACTAGCATCCTTGTAGTTTCTTCAGCCCAGGAACCCGATTTGCTTTATAGCCAGGTGCAAACATTTTACAGTTTAACCAAATGTTTGTGAAACATTTTCCTGTGCCTCATCTCATTTGATTCTCTCAGAAGTAGGTAGATAGGAGACTTGGTAGAATCCTATTTTCTTTTCATTAGCAAGACGTGAATAGTGATATTAAAATATTTCTTCTAATTAATCTTTCAATGTGCACAAATCCATGCACCAGGACACTAGTAAATGCAATGTGTCCTCTACTAGTGAGTTTCCTAAATTATCAAGTTTTTATCTAAAATCTTAACTATTCCCTAGTATAAAATAAGAGTGAAAGACAAAGTTTCTGAAGACTGATGACATTACATTCTGTCCCTACTGGCTTTAAAAGGTAAAAAACAAAATTTAGTTAGTGCCCTGGCCAGTGTGGCTTGGCTGGTTAGAGTGTGGTCCATGCATGGGACCACAAGGTTGTGGGTTCAATTACTGGTCAGGGCACATACTTAGGTATGGGTTGGATCCCAAGTCAGGTCTCTCCCTTCCTCCCTCGCTAAAATCAAATGTTTAAAAAATTTACTTAGTAAATTTAACATTTCACATACTTGAAGTATACTGGAGAGATTGGGCTAAATAAAATAAAACACAAACAGTTCTAAGACAGAAGCAGATGTGGTACCTTGGACAGAGCAAACAAAAATAATCCTTATACTGAAAACCAGAAACTGAACAACTGCAACATATGAAGTAACAGGGAGCTTTCTAACCTGAACAACTCCTGCCACTTTCTTTTTTTTTTTTTTTTTAAATATTTTATTGATTTTTTACAGAGAGGAAGGGAGAGGGATAGAGAGTTAGAAACATCGATGGGAGAGAAACATCGATCAGCTGCCTCCTGCACACCCCCTACTGGGGACGTGCCCGCAATCAAGGTACATGCCCTTGACCGGAATCGAACCTGGGACCTTTCAGTCCGCAGGCTGAC
Organism: Plecotus auritus; assembly: GCF_963455305.1. Lineage (NCBI taxonomy): Eukaryota > Metazoa > Chordata > Mammalia > Chiroptera > Vespertilionidae > Plecotus > Plecotus auritus. The sequence goes on from NC_137770.1 coordinate 63,787,646, forward strand.
GCTCTAGCCACTGAGCCAAACCGGTTTCGGCCTGCCACTTTCAACTATACACTCCCTTTGGAAAAGGAATAAATAGTCTGTGGAAATGGAAAAAAACCTCTTACCGATTATAATTTACTCCCAACCTTCTCAGGTTAAAAAAAAAAAAAAAAAAAGCTACAAAAACACTCCCAATCTTGTCAAAGAAAAAAAGTAGTTACTAATTTAGAAAAATAAAGCAAAAAATTAAAAGTATATTTAAAAATTGGCCCTACAATAATAGACAAAATAGCAAACACCAAAACTATCAGTTACCCAAATCTGCAAATTTTTCAAAAATAATTACTTTAGCAGACACTTTTACACTTCTTTTTAAGCAATTCCATTTTAAGAGATACTGTGATAATCATCGAAGAGCATGCAAACACTTGCTTAAATTTGGGCAGGCCTCTGTCTCCATCTGCAGATAAGTATGCCCAAGAATGTTCCAAGGACAGGACCAATCCCGCCATTTGTGGAGGATGAACCTTAAAATGCAAGGGGCCACCATTCCAAAGCTAGAGCTGAAATCCCATAACTGTTACTAGTATAACCTTACTGGTAAGAAGAAATACGAGCAATGATTTAACACCATTAAATAAAACAATGAGGCTATCCCTTAACCCAGCGGTCGCCAACCTTTCGGACCTCACGGACCACCAGTTGGCGACTGTTGCCTTAACCAACAACCAAAAGAAATCACATGAATTACACTATTGTAATTCATATAAGGCTATTAAAAGAGTTAGAATTTTTTTTAACTTCTATAATTTTAATGAGGCAAAGGAAATTCCACCACCAGTGAACAAAATAAAATCTCAATATTAATTCAAGAATAGCTTCTCTGCCCTGGCCAGTGTTGCTAAATGGTTAGTGTCAACCTGCACACCAAAGGGTCTCAGGGCTCCATTCCCATCAAGGGCCAATACATTGGTTTTGAGTTCACTCCCTGGCCCCAGTTGGGACACACGCTGGAAGCAACCAGTAGATGTATCTCTCATATCCATGTTTCTCTCTCTCTCTCTCCTCCCTCCCTCCCTTTCTACTCTCTCTGAAAAAGCAATGGGAAAAAATATCCTCAGGTGAGGATTAACAAAAAAAAAATTTTTTTTTTTTTTTAAGGAATGGCTTCTCCACCACATAAGATATATAGGCAGTATTTTGCTACTATTTATTGTTTGGTAGCAAGATTGTTCTTAAGTAAAGGCGGAACCACCAACAGAAAATTCTTCCCATTTCTTTAATCTAGTGTTCATGATCTTCTTTAGCCTGTTGCTGGTACAGCTGAAATGCAACCATTTTCCTTAGCAACACTTATCTAGTCATCAGTTCTCTTTTTTCATTTACACTTCCCCTCCTTCCTCTCCCTCCCTCACTGTCCATGGCTTCAGCAAAGTGGAAGAAAGGCACCTGCCCAAAGGATTAAAAGCAAAATAATAAAATACAAAAATGGAAGCAATCAGCATTAATTTTTCAAACTGAGATCTTTAATATGGCGACAATGTGATATATTAAAAACTGTCAGCCGAAACCGGTTTGGCTCAGTGGATTGAGCGTCGGCCTGTGGACTGAAGGGTCCCGGGTTCGATTCCGGTCAAGGGCATGTACCTTGGTTGCGGGGCACATCCCCAGTGGGGGGTGTGCAGGAGGCAGCTGATCGATGTTTCTCTCTCATCGATGTTTCTAGCTCTCTATCCCTCTCCCTTCCTCTCTGTAAAATATCAATAAAATATATTTAAAAAAAAAAAAAACTGTCACATTAAAACAAATGACTAAACCTTGAATCTTGAGAAAGTACAATCTCAAGTCATATTTTTCTTATTTAATGCATGGGTAAACGGAATATTCTATTTGACCTGGCAATGATGTATCATAACAGAAAACTGACTATGTTTCTGTATGTTGCTATAAATTTGTACTAGTCCAAGGCAAATTAAGAGTGCGTATAGAGCCGAAACCGGTTTGGCTCAGTGGATAGAGCGTCGGCCTGCGGACTGAAGGGTCCCGGGTTCGATTCCGGTCAAGGGCATGTACCTTGGTTGCGGGCACATCCCCAGTGGGAGTTGTGCAGGAGGCAGCTGATCGATGTTTCTCTCTCATCAATGTTTCTGGCTTTCTATCCCTCTCCTTTCCTCTCTGTAAAATACCAATAAAATATATTAAAAAAAAAAAAAAAAAAAAAAAAAAAGAGTGCGTATAGAGCCCTGGCTGGTGTGGTTCAGTGGCTGAGCATCAATCCATGAACCAAGAGGTCAGGGCACATGTCCAAGTTGCAGGCTTGATAGCCAGTAGGGGGTGTGCAGGAGGCATTAGATCGATGATGTTTCTCTCTCATTGATGTTTCTATCTATCCCTCTCCCTCTCTAAAAATCAATAAAAACATATTTAAAAAAAAGAATGTGTATATAGTGTGTGTGTATCCACATGTTTGCAAATAAAATTGAATCTTCAGTTTGTTTTTCTATCTTCATAAGAGTTTGAACTTAATGCTACATAATGTTATCTACTTTCCAATATAGTTAAAACTTTTAGGGAAGGTAAGTCCACTGTGCAAAAATAACTTAGCAAATAAAAATGTAGAAACAAAGGTACCTGCTGTTGCTTGAAATCAGGCCTGTTTTTGATAAGATTATAAACAGCCACGAATTTCATGTATAGTACGTAGGCCCTTTCCTCATCACGATCTAACCTGCTTTCTTCTGCTGTCTTGAAGATCTTCTGGGCACTCTGTACATAACTTAAAATTAGAGAAAAAAATAAAACACTTAACACCTGGAGGGGGGGGGAAATCATGGGTAAAGCCCACAGAGAACCTTGATAAAATATATTTCATAATTTATTTCAGAACTGACACAAAGTTAGATGCAAGTTTGGAAGCAATCTGAAAATTTCCCTTATGCTACAAGTAAATACTTCTGTTTCATAAGAATTGTTTATATACCACAAACTCTTCAAAATGCTTTCTGAGTCCAGTTTTAAAAGATTTGCTACGACAGATAATCCTGAGACAAGTGCTCCTCAGGCAGCCACATAATAGCCATACTCTATAATTAAAGAACATACCATTTGTATTGAATTAGGGGAGCTAAAATCTTTATTATTTTGACTAGTGGCCCGGTGCACGAAATTCATGCTCGGGGAGGGGGGTGTCCTTCAGCCCGGCCTGCACCCTCTCCAATCTGGGACATCCCTCTCGCAATCCGGGACTGCTGGCTCCTAACCACTCACCTGACTGCCTGCCTGATTGCCCCTAACCACTCTGCCTGTCGGCCTGCTTGCCCCAAACTGCCCCCCCCCCCCGCCGGCCTGATCACCCCCAACTGCCCCCCCCCCCGCCGGCCTGATCACCCCCAAGCCCCCCCCCGCCCCTGGCCTGATCACCCACAACTGCCGTCCCATCTTGGCCTGATCACCCACAACTGCCCTCCCCTCTTGGCCCCTAACTACCTCTGGGTAAGGGGCTGAGGGCTTTTTTCAGGCTGTCCACACCCCCTTCAGGATGGGGGTCCCCGCTGGGGTGCCTGGCCAGACTAGGGGAGGGGCTGATGGCTGTTTGCAGGCTGGCCATGCCCTCCAGGGGGACCCTCACCCCAATGGTGGTGTGGCCAGCCTGGGTGAGGGGCTGAGGGCCGTTTGCAGGCCCCTCCCTCAGCAGCTGGCCTGGGCGACCCAAGCCTCCTGCTTGCTCCGGCCTGCTCCGTGGCCACCGCCCACAGGACCCTCCTTCGGCGGCCGGCCCAAGCAGGCGGGAAGCTTGGCTTCCTCCATTGCCAGGGGCAACCCAAGCCTCCTGCCCACTCCAGCTGGCTCTGTGGCCACCCACATCTTTGTCCTGCTAATTTGCATATTCCTTCCTGATTGGCTGTGGGTGTTGCGGAGTGATGGTCAATTACCATATTTCTCTCTTATTAGTATAATATTAAAACAAATATTTTCCATTGTACTCACTCCTTTCTAACCATTATGTAAAATTTCCCCCACCTGAAAATCCAAGAAATTAGGGAAAGAAAACAGGACATGAGGCTAATCTTTTTATTTGGTTAAGATTTTCTACAAAATGGCTGAACTACACTCTGATTCATTGGTCCTGGAAGAAAAAGAGACTTAAAGTCCAAAAATACGTCATCTTAAAATTCTACTTCAGTAAAATAATTTGAGGATTCTGTGGCATTAATTCTGAAGACATTTTCCTTGTTTGATGGTTTTCAGAAAGCAAATTAATAAAATAAGCATTTCTGCAAGAGAAATTCATTCACTTAGGACTAAAGTTTTGGCAAACAAGTTATAGTGCCAATGCCTATATACAATATGCTTTACCAATACTTATTTATACAAAGCAGTGAATCTTGTTTTCTGTATTTTTCAAACTGTGTTCCAAAATTGAGACATGGACTAATGAGGAAGTTGGTCAGAACAAGGAACTAGACCACCACACAAGGAAAAGGGACAAAGTGTTATTTAAGACAAAAGATGGTCCTGTACAAGGACCATTTCAGTCAGTGTGTATGCTGTGCCTCACATGGCATCATAGTCCTAAGACAGAGGTAAATCAAACCAAAGATAGTAAGGAGATTCTCTATAAACGTTCAGGAATGAGTACATTCGGGATCATAAAAATCAGTTTTTATAGTCATCCCCCCGCCTCCCCATTTATCTCTAGCCATGGAACACGTATTTTCCTCTAATCTCTAAAATCTGCTTACTCAAGTCTGGTGTATGGCTGGCTAGATGCACCTTTTTTTTTTTTTTAATTGATTTTTTTTGAGAGAGAGAGGAAGAGAGAAAGAGGGAGAGAGAGACATTGATGTGTTATTCCACTTAGGCATTCATTGGCTGATCCTTGTATGTGCCCTGACCAGGAATGGAACCTAAAATCTTGGTATATTGGGACAAGGCTCTAACCAACTGGGCTACCTGGCCAGGGCCTACTTTCTTTCTGAAACTCCTTTTTCCAACTCTATCCTATCCTTTCTAATAAAAGAGAAACATGCAAATTGACCACACCTCCACTATGGCCACAAGCCACACCCACCAGCCAATCAGGAGTGAGTATGCAAATTAACCCAACCAACATAGTGGTTAATTTACATATCCAGGCACAAAGCGAAGACTGAAGACAGCGTAGAAGGAAGCCAAGCGCTGCAGAAGGGAGTGAAGCTGCGAAGAAGCAAGCAAGCAGGGAGGCGGAGAAGGGAGGGAAGCAGGAGGGGCAGCAGAGATAGGAGGGAAGCAGGCAGGGCGGCGGAGACGGGAGGGAAGTGGGCGGGGCAGCGGAGACCGCGGCAGGAAGCCCTATTCTTGCAGGAAGCCCTATTCTTGCAGGAATCTTCCTGCAACGGGCCTCTAGTATTATATGAAATAGATCATTAGATTAAAAGTTCTTGTCAAGCTGAATACTGGATAAAAAATACATCTCTCTCCTCTTTTTAATCAAAGAAAGACTATGCTAAGACCATCTCTTATATGTGAAATACACAAGGATAAAATCTTTAATTAAGCAGTATTTTTATATTATGTTATGAAAAGGTATTAATTGTGGCTGAATGAGTTATGTAGAACCCTTACAGTCTTTACCTCAAATTTATGATTTACTATTGTCTGGAAACAGATAATATGTATATTAGAAGACTATATATGTACTCTGCCAAGATAAAGTTAAGAACTTCTCTAAGGAGGTCTTACTTTATTTCTGAGATGATGCCATTGTTTAAATAAACTTTAAATTTACTCATGTACACTTGTAAGAACATGGAATTGAACTAAAACTTAATATATGACTCAGTCAAACTAACAATGGATACATACTTCTTAGTACTTAATTTCTCTGGTTTAACTTCTGTCTTCTTATTGAGGTCTTTTAGTGAAGAACTGAGGTAGAGTTCTTTAGGATCTGAAGCCACAGAAGGCATGATGAATAATTCTTACTTTTCCACTTTCACAATGGACGGTGTACTTCAGTAAAAGTAGTTCTTTTCTGAAACAAAATGAACACAAATGATTCCATTAGTTTTTCTCATTAACAACAAAACAAATAAGCAGTTTAAAAAATAAAACAGCTAACCTGTATTCTTTGCTAACAGTTCATTTTAAATTAACTTGAATATATATATTTTGGGAGTTCATGATATAAAGGGTATTAATAAACAATTTAATTTATTTTCAAATTTTCATTAAATTAATTATTGTTTGTATCATCTTACCTTAAGTATTAGGAATCTTTCCTGTCTAAGGAACTAACAGAATAATAAGAGCTTTTATATTTTTCTTCTATTAAATCTGCATGAATGTATAGATCATAAATAGGAAGCTTAATTTAGAAATACAGGGTATCCCCAAAAATGTATATACATTTTAACAGCTGATAGCTTAATTTTGAAAATGAAATGTATTTTAATAAACAATGTCTTTATAGTTATTCAAAGTGTGTGAATACATTTTTTGGGACACCCTATATTTATTTCTCTTTCTCATTGATATCTTACCTAATAATAGACAAACATGTAAATTGACCGTACCTCCGCTACACCCATAGCCAATCAGAGTATGCAAATTAACCCAACAAAGATGGTGGTTAATTTGCATATATAGGCACCCAGCGCCTGGGTTCCTGGAACATCCTGGCACCCAGGTCACTCTGAGGTAACCCCTGCATGGGCCCTGAGCAGCCTGGGAAGGGCCTGAGCCAGGGGGCTCCTGGGCAGGGCCAAGCCTGCGATCAGAGCCGAGTGGGCAGGGGCGGAGCCAGCGATCGGAGGGAGCTGGGGGTCCCCTGCCCAGGCCTAAAGCCTCGGCCAGAGGCTTTAGGCCTGGGCAGGGCCCAGCGGCGATTGGTGTGAACTACAGAGGAAACACCTTTTCTGACTGCTCATTGGCTAAGCTTCCTTTATGCCACTGGTAATATTCTTAGTAACTTGGGTAATAAGAATCCAAAAAGGTGATCTAGGGTTTTTCCACCACACTTCTGGAGAAAAAAAACAAAGGTCCACTGCTGGAGGGCTAAGAAATGTCATATCCTGCCATACCCAGTTCGGCTCAGTGGATAATGCCTCGGCCTGCCAACCACAGAGTCTGGGTTCAATTCTGATCAAGGGCATGTACCTAGGTTGCAGGCTCCTCTCTGGCCGGGGCCAGGTCAGGGCTCATGCAGGAGGCAACCAATCAAAGTGTTCCTCTCACTTTGATGTTTCTGTCTTTCCCTTTCTCTTCCACATTCTCTAAAAGTCAATGTAAACATATCCTCAGGTGAGGATAAAAAAAAAGAAAGGTCATATCCTATGAAAGACACATCTTGAAAATGCCTAAAGAAAGTTGTCATTTTTTCATGGTGAAGGGACTGGAGTCCGTGCTGATGAAAACACCTTGGTGGCTGTGGTGACTGGCAGTGGCTGCAGCAGCGGGGTGATGGGGCTGGTGCTTTCCCCTGATCAGCCCGGTCGCCTCCCACAAAGGGAGGCCAGACTGCGGCTTAGCCCCGCTCCCCGTGGAAAGCGGGTCTAAGCCATCAGTAGGACATCCCCTGAGGGCTCCCAGTATGTGAGAGGAGACAGGTTGGGCTGAGGGACCCCCAACCCCAGTGCACGAATTTTGTGCACAGGGCCCTAGTCTATAATAATAAAAGCGTAATATGCTAATTAGATCAGACATCCTTCCAGATGACTTTCTGGACGAAGCTGGGGCTGCAAGGGAAGCCCGGGTCCCGGGTGCCAGAGGGAAGCCAGTGCTGGCAGCCGGGGGAAGGAAGGCCTACTCTTGCACGAATTTCATACATCAGGCCTCTAGTCTATTTAAAAAAGGAAACAAGTGAGGGAGGCAGGGGATAGGCAGGCAAGGCCATTTTATATGGAGCTAAGGACATATGAACGTGTTTCTGGCAGAATATACCCAAGTACTTCAGTTTACTCTGTAAAGGTCATTGATGTTTCATGACATTCTTCATTTCCTCATCTGCTTTGGTAAATTATGACTAGGAAGATGGAAGAGGTTGTAAACAAAATAAAAACAATAGGCTAGGTATATACCAATTAAGTTGTGTGTGTGTGTATATACATGTGCAGGGATACATGTAGATGGGGCAGAACAGGGAAGCACACCAAATGGGAAGTCTTGGCAAGATCGTGTCACCAAATGAAAACTTCAGTAACCCAATTAAATGTATGCAAGAAGAACTAATTACAATTTGAATAAATAACAACTTTAAAACATTTACGTATTTATGTTTTTTGTTTTTTTAAAATATATTTTATTGATTTTTTTACAGAGAGGAAGGGAGAGGGATAGAGAGCTAGAAACATCGATGAGAGAGAAACATCGACCAGCTGCCTCCTGCACACCCCTCACTGGGGATGTGCCCGCAACCAAGGTACATGCCCTTGACCGGAATGGAACCCGGGACCCTTCAGTCCGCAGGCCGACGCTCTATCCACTGAGCCAAACCGGTTTCGGCTACTTATTTATGTTTAAAATATATTTCTTTATTGATTTCAGAGAGGAAGGGAGAGGGAGAGAGAGATAGAAACATCAATGATGAGCCCTAACTGGCGTGGCTCAGTGGATAGAGTGTCGGCCTGTGGACTGAAGGGTCCCGGGTTCGATTCTTGTCAAGGGCATGTACCTTGGTTGCGGGCACATCCCCAGTGGGGGGTGTGCAGGAGGCAGCTGGTCGATGTTTCTCTCTCATCGATGTTTCTAACTCTCTATCCCTCTCCTTTCCTCTCTGTAAAAAATCAATAAAATATATTTAAAAATATATATATTTAAAATAAAAAAAAAGAAACATCAATGATGAGAATCACTGATCAGCTGCGTCCTGCACGCCCCCTACTGGAGATTGAGCCTGCAACCCAGGGATGTACCCTTGGCCAAAATCGAACCAGGGACCCTTCAGTCCACAGGCTGACAGTCTATCCACTGAGCCAAACCAGCTAGGGCAACATTAATACATTTAAAGATTATGACTTTTTTTTTTTTTTCTACCACTTACTTCCACTGTCTTAATGCTGTTCATTCTATCAGTTCACTATTATTAGATGAATGGACATCAATGAACATCTAATTCCAAAAAGCTGAGTAAAGTACAACTGTAGGGGAAAACAGCTTCTGTTCACCTATGTGAAACTCCAAAAGCAGCCCAATCTACTTGATCCTAGTCACATTTACATTAAATAGTAATACTTTCTGATTTCTTGATACTCATCCCTTCTAACCCTGTGCCATTAATCCACTGATTTAGCAAACCTAGCTATATATCTTTCTCTAAAGTCATATTTTTATGATTCTCTATTTTTCCCATTTATATTTGCTCTATGTATCTACAAACACGTTTAACCAAACACTTTAATTAGTAGCATCAGATCTATGAACTTAAAAACAATGAGCTCAGCCCAGCCTATGTGGGTCAGGGGTTGAGCGCTGACCTATGAGCCAGAAGGTCAGAGTTCGATTCCTGGTCTTGGCACATGCCTGGGTTTCAGGCTCAATACCCAGCAGGGGGCATGCAGGAGGCAGCGGATGGATGATTGATATTTATCTCTCTCTCCCTTCCTCTCTCTGAAATCAATAAAAACATATTAAAAAACAACAACAAAAAAAACAAAACCAATGAGCTCACATATAAACATTTTCTACACTTTTCCCTCCATTCTGCGTTCTATGTCTAAATATATAATGACGGGAGAAAGCCTCTGAACCACACCATCACTGCCAAAGAGATTAATTAATGTTAAATATGTCCTAGTTAGGTATCTAATTTATCAATAATTCATCACCAAAACAGCTAAGAGCATTTATTAAGGAAATAGTATGATAGGGATCTGTTGGATTTCCTCATACTTTTATTTATTTATTTAATGTATTTTTATTAATTACAGAGAGGAAGGGAGAGGGAGAGAGCAATAGAAACATCAATAATGAGAGAATCATTGATTGGCTGCCTCCTGCATGCCCTACACTGAGGAGTGAGCCTGCAACCCGGGCATGTGCCCTGACCAGGAATCAAACTGTGACCTCCCGGTTCACAGGTTGATGCTCAACCACTGAGCCATGCTGGCCAGGCTCCTCATACTTTTAGACAAAGCAAATCATTTGAGTATCTTGCCTTGCAAAAAACCCACTATGCTATGTGTTAAAGATACAAAGGGTTTATAATACACTAGAGGCCCAATGCACGAAATGCGTGCATGGGTAGGGTCCCTAGGCCTGGCCGGCAATCAGGGCCGATCTGTGGGGCGATGGGGGAGGGGGATGGGAGGGGGGAGGGAGGGAGGGCAGCGCTGCCCTACTCCCACCCCTACCGCCGGTCACCTTCCTCTGCAGGGCAACCAATGGGGCGATCGGGGGGCCTCCACTGACACCTGCCTTGGCTGGCCTGGGGCCTGAAGACTGGGGGCAGCTCCTGCATTGAGCATCTGCTGCCTGGTGGTCAGTATGCATCACAGTGACTGGTCGTTCCACCAGTTGTTCCGCCATTCAGTTAATTTGCATATTAGGCTTTTATTATATAGGATTATATAGGATGGTCCCTGACCTCCCATGATGAACAGTTTAGCCAGAGAACATACCCTACCGTCCCACACCCACCATCTCCTCACCTCCTGCCTATCCTCCCAATGCTGAATAAACAAAGAATACATGCCAAGCTGGCGGGGCTCAGTGGTTGAGTGTTGACCTATGCACCAGGAGGTCGTGGGTTCAATTCCCGGTCAGGGCACATGTCCAGGTTGTGGACTCGATCCCCACCAGGGGGCATGCAGGAGGCAGCCGATTGATGATGTCTCTCTTTCCCTCTCCTTTCCTCTCTAAAAACGAATAAAAACGTATTTTGAAAAATGAATAGACACATACTTTAAAATAAAAAGGAACACATAATACATGACACCATTTGTATAAAGCATAAAAATGAACTACCTTGAACAGTATATTGCTCATATAAATGAGGTAAGCCTATAAAGAAAAACAGAAAATGATAATCAAATTCTACTTCTGAGGAGGAAGAAGATATAATCAGAGGCATACACAAGAAATGTCAGCAATATCAGGAAGGTTTTATTTCTCAAGTTGGGTGGGTGGTACACTGACAGGTGATCACAGGTGATCATTTTATTATCATGCTTTATAGCAGGGGTCCTCAAACTTTTTAAACAGGGGGCCAGTTCACTGTCCCTCAGACCGTTGGAGGGCCGGACTATAGTTTAAAAAAAAAAACTATGAACAAATTCCTATGCGCACTGCGGGCCTGGGACGAGTTGGCTGCTAAGCAGGACAGGCAGTGGCACCCAGCGGGCCAGATAAATGTCCTCGGCGGGCCGCATGTGGCCCGCAGGCTGTAGTTTGAGGACCCCTGCTTTATAGCATATAAAATAATTATATAATGTGTTTAACATACTTTATAAAAAATTTTAAAGAAAAATTATGAGCATAACAATGCAAGTATGAATAAAAATATGCAATTGTATATAAGCATCGATGTTTCTAAAAATCAATAAAAAATATTTTTTTAAAAAGTTATAGGTGAAACAAGCAAACACAAAGTACGCATTTGTTAAATACTGATTTAAAAAAAAATATTTGGGATACTGGAAGAGCCTGATATCCATATATATAAAAAGCCAGGGGCCGTGACGACCAAAACGACCAAACGACCGGTCGCCATGAGGTGGCACTGACTGGCGAGTGGGCTGAACTGTTGACCTCTCGGTCCCTCCCCCCCAGCTCCCTCGGGCGGTGGCAGCTCCCTCCTGCCTCCCGTGGGTGGCAGTGTCTCACTCCCGCCTCTCGCTCCTGCCTCCCATGGATGCCGGCGGCTCCCACCCACCTCCAGTAAACCGCTACCGCTGCCCACTGTAGCCAGCGAACCAGCCCAATCAGTAGGTGGGGCCGGCCAACCTAATGGCCTCTTCCCCTACTGGCCTGCCCCTGATTGGACTCTCCCATCCTGATCAAGAGCGGGCTGCAGAGAGCCTGGCCCTTCCTAGCAGCCCCAAGTCCCTGGAGTTGAGAATTCTAATGGCCCTGCCCAAAGAGTAGAGGCGCCTGACAGGCAGGGACAGGGACCACAGGCCTCCAGGGAGCACCGCAGAGTTGGCAAGGAGAGGAGAGGGCTTGCGGAGGGGGAGGAGCGAAGCCAGCAGACATCAGCCCAGAATCCAGCCCTTCCCCCGCCGGAGGCAGCAGGCCCTCAACCCAGAATCCCAACCCGAATCAGAAGAGCCCGAGGGAGTCTTCAGGAAGCTCTACGCAGAGCTGCGCATTGAGAGCGAAACTTCGTGTGGCCCTGACCGAGAGGCCCTGACGCTGCTGGCTGGTGCAGCTCAATGTTGAGCTGGAGCACGCACGGAGGGACAGGAGTGCTTTGCAGAGAGGCCGGCCCTCCTGGAGCTGGAGAGATTTGAGTGCAGGACCCTGGAGCACAAGGCCGCTGAGCTGGAAGAGGAGCTGAAGGGCCTGTCCAACCTCTGGGCTGACAACCAGCGCCTTAAGGACAAGAACTCGGCCCTGATCCGCGTCATCAGCAAACTGTCCAAGTGACCCCGGAGGACTTACCCCTGCACCCGCATTTATATACAGTTGCTTCTGCCACACGCACCCCTTCCCCTGTATGAACATGAGTGACAGGGCTTCCAGCAAGTCTCTGAGAAGCCATGATTTCCCCTTGGGACCTCCAGGCTGGGAGGGGATGACAGAGCCCCCAGAAGTCAAAGGGGCTATTTGAGGCCAGGATAGAGAGGGGAGGCTGAGCAAGGCAGGGGGACCAGGGCTGCAGGCAGGACCAGGAAGGAACCGAAGACCAGGAAGTGCCAGGACCAGGAAGTGCCAGGACCAGAGTGGCCACCCGGAGTTCCCCTCTCATGTGTGCTGCCACCAGTCACCCCTCCCGCCCCTGAGCAGGGATCTGAGAATGTGCCAAGCATCCCACCGGCCTGGGCCGGATGGGCCTGTATATAGGGTCCGTGTGCAATAGGGAGGGCGTCTTCTATTTTTTGCTACCCCCTCCCTGACACTGGGGGAGAAGGTATTTTTGAGCGCAGCGGGACGGTGGGCGGGGCTGCGAGCAGCGGAGGGCTACTTCACACGCGATTTCGCGCACTGGGCTCCTAATATATATATATATAACTTTGTGAAATACAGCTTCTGTACAGGAGTGTGAGTGGAAGCAAGAGCACAAACATTGAGGAATGAAGAAATGGAAGTAGATTGTAGATAACTTTTTAAAAATTGGCAATAACAGAGAGAATGATGGGATTGGATGGAATGGTATTCCAGAAACATGATTTCTGAAACACAAGAAGTAGCTTTTGACTAAGAGAAAGTAAGGTCAAGAAACTAGCTTTTCATCTTGGCCGGTTTGGCTCAGTGGATAGAGAGTCAGCCTGAGGACTGAAGGGTCCCATGCTCGATTCTTGTCAAAGGCATGCACCTTGGTTGCAGGCTTCATCCCTGGCCCTGGTCGGGGCACAAGCAAGAGGCAACCAATTGATCTGTCTCTTTCACATTGATGTTTCTCTCTCTCTGTCTCTCCCTCTCCCTTCCACTCTCTCTAAAAATCAATGGAAAAAATACCCGTGGGTGAGGATTAAAAAAGAACTAACTTTTCAGGAAGGTACTTAAGGAAACCTGAGGCCTTAGTGATACCACAACAGACATCACTGTGGCAGAGGGCAGGGGACATTGGAGCTTGGACTATTAATGAGGTCCAGAAGACAGTAAGAAGAGACCAGTAACAAGAGTTATCCCTGACTTTTCTGCTCCCAACTACCTCAGCTTACTCAACCACAGAAGGCAACATTTGCTCCCCTGACACAGGCCAGCTCTTGAAATGTAATTCCCAAAAACAACAATCATTTTTTATTGGTGACATTACAAAGTGTACTAAAATAAAAACTAAAGCCAGAGTTAAGCAGAGTAACCAAGTATCAGTCTGATAGTATCTTTTTTCCAATTCTATTCTCTATCTGGGTCATAGTACTACTGGTCTAAACACAGAATGTACCAGTATGTTCAAAAAGTCATGTAGAGCCCTGGCCAATGTGGCTCTGTTGGTTGGAGCATCATCCCTATACTGAAAGGTTGTGGGTTTGATCCCCAGTCGGGGCACGCAAGGGAGGCAGCCAATTGATGTCTCTCTCTCCCTTCCCCTCTTTCTAAAATCAGTAAGCATATCCTCAGGTGAGGATTTTAAAAAAAAGTCGGATGGCGTCTATTTTGCTGAATCATGACAATTAAGTTTCCTGGCTAGGAAAAGAAAGCTACTGATTTGAACCTTCTAAAATGAAGGTCTAAAATGTGTTCTCAGTTGAATCTGTTTCTCATGATTACCTTTAAAGTTTGGATCTTTAAAAGACAAAGAATATTAAAACTATATATGCTACCTAGACAACTTAAAATCATAAATTAGCTATTTCAAAGTTAAATAAAAAGAATATATATTACATGGCACCATTTGTATAAAGTTTAAAAACAAACTACAATGAACAGTATATTGCTGTATTCTATCGTTCACAGATATTCTGCTGTATGGAAGACACTGTGTTTCTAGGAACTCAAAGATCAGATGTGATCTGCTTCCTCACAAAGTTTAAAAAAATATGTGACAGAAAATTGTAAGCAATGGTAATACAACATAGTATCATGTCAAACTATAAAGAGATACAAATAATGTACAATGGGAAAATTAAGAAGGAAGATTAAGTATGACTAAGTAAGTGGGATGCTGGGAGGCATCATGGGAAGAGATAGCATTTATGTGAGTCTTGGTGGGAGAAGACTTTTGACAGAGATTAAGAACAGTATGAGGAAAAGTCAAAAAAGTAAAGAACATCTTTAGGAACTAGTCAGTACAGAGAATGAACAAGGATCTACTAGACACTAAACTTGAAAAAAATAGTCTAGGAACAGAAAATGAAAGGCCTTGGATGTCACAAAAAGCATTTATTATTTTATTTTCTAAAAGTAACAGAGAGCCATAGCAGGATTCTAACAATGGAGTTACGTGATCCAAACTGACAACAGTACAAAGGCTTTAAAAGACTGGAGAAAAGGAACACTCTTGTTACCTATCAGAATGATCCTAAGGAAAGATGATGAAGGTCAGAACTAGGACAACAGAGATGGAATAAAGGAGGCAGATACAACAGACACTGCAAAGGTAGAATGACAGAAACTGGAAAGGTAGAATGACAGGACTTGGCAAATGACTAGACACATGGAGGCAAAGTACAGGAATAAGATTATGATGACATCTAAGTTTTTAGTGAAGGTTTCTATGAGAAAGACTGTACTTTAAAGTTACCTTTTCTGTCCTTATTTGATTCTTGAGAACAGCTGAAATAAGTAGTCATCAAAGGACTAATTTTTGTTTCCACTTTCATTCACAAAATTATCTCTATATATAAAAGCCAAGTGACTGGAATGCTAGAACGACTGGTTGCTATGATGCCCACTGCAGCCGGCCAACTGCCCATGGTCCCTTCCCCCAGCTGGCCCCACCCCCAACCAGCCCCCCAACCCCAATTGGGGGCGGAGCTGGCTGGCCAACCTCCCTCCTCCCCGCCGGATTGGTCCCCATGGGGGCAAGGCAGTTGGAACCCCACCCGTGCACGAATTTGTGCACCAGGCCTCTAGTCTATATATATAAAAGCCTAAGCCACTGTTCGACCAGTAGCTATGATGTGCACTGACCACCAGGGGGCAGACAGTCAACACACAGGCATGGAAACATGGAACAGACTGATGAATCTCAGAGAAAAGGGGAAAGGGGGGAGGGGAAGAGATTAACCAAGTATCTTATATGCATACTAGAGGCCCAGTGCAGATTCATGCACTGGTGGGATCCCTCAGCTTGGCCTGTGCAGACTGGGCCGAAACCAGCAGTCCGCCATCCCTCGAGGTGTCCCAGATTGCAAGAGGACCTCTAGTATAAGCTATATTGTCAAATAAGATGCCTGGTGTTGCCCCGGCTGGGTGGGTCAGTTAGTTGGAACATTGTCCCATCTACCAAAAAGGCTGCAGGTTCTATTCCCAGTCAGGGCACATATCTAGGTTGTGGGTTTGATCCCTTGATCATGGTACCTATGAGATGCAACCGATCAATGTTTCTCTCTAAAATAAATAAAAACATATCCTCCGGTGAGGATTTTTTTTAAAAAAGATGCTTGGTGTTAAAAATACAGCATAGCCCTGGCCAGTGTGCTCAGCAGTTAGAGCACTGGCCTGTACCCTGAAGGATCCTGGGTTTGATTCTGGTCAAGGGCACATGCCCAGATTGCGGGCTCCATCCCCAGCGTGGAACATGCAGGAGGCAGCCAATCAATGATTCTCTTCCATCATTGATGTTTCTTTCTCCCCCTCTACTTTCCTCTCTGATATCAATAAAAATATACTTTAAAAAAAGATTAAGAACTCTAGCTTTTTTTAAATAGCAATGCTCCAAAAGTATAATCCAGGAAGTGCTGAAAATGAGTTAACAAGTCGGAAGAAAATGGAAGGCACATATATCCACCTCTTTTTGACATCCTTCTGATCCTTCCAAAGAGAAAGAGTAGAGATTAGATGACTTGAACCACAGAGTAAAAGACTACAAAAGTGAAGACTGAGGTTTGTGGTCATTTAAACTGGTCCTGATATCTCCACTAGGGTTTAACGCCAGCCATTGTGGAGATCCCTGGCAACGCTGGAAGGAAAGCAGTTTGTCTTCCTTGCCACCCATCATCTCACCTCACTTTTGCCCGTCAACAGCACGAGTATGCATTATATGTTCTTACTTACTTAAATTTCATATAATCCATTTTATACTCATTCTAGTTAAAATGCCACACATACCATGAATATTGATGAAATAATGTGTTTTTTTAAAGCAATTCTAAAGTATTAAGAAGGCTCAACCTTTTCAAGAAATGTCACTGCTAAAACTTCTGGTATTTTCTGAATATCTACTATGTGTCTAGCACTGTACATTTAGGTCACAACCAGCTTTTAAAAATATAAAACTGAAGAGAAAATGTGAGAGTATGTTACATACTGTAAAGATCTATTTCATGAAATTTTATTTTTGGTTATATTCATGTATGTATGCTCATATAGAGCACTGAGTTGAAATGTAAAATGTATTTCTT
Source organism: Plecotus auritus (assembly GCF_963455305.1). Taxonomy (NCBI): domain Eukaryota; kingdom Metazoa; phylum Chordata; class Mammalia; order Chiroptera; family Vespertilionidae; genus Plecotus; species Plecotus auritus. The sequence continues at coordinate 63,804,769 of NC_137770.1, forward strand.
GGCCCTGGCCAGGCAGTTCAGTTGGTTAGAGCATCGTCCCAGTGCACCAAGGCTGTGGGTTCAATCCCAGGTCAGGACACATACAAGAATCAATCAATGGCCAAGCCAGTGTGGCTCAGTGGTTGAGCATTGACTTATGAAACAGGAGGTCACAGTTCAATTCTCAGTCAGGGCACATGCCCAGGTTGTGGGCTTGATCCCCAGTGTGGGGCATGCAGGAGGCAGCCGATCAATGACTCTATCTCATCATTGATGATTCTCTCTCTCTCTCCCCCCTCTCTCTTCCTCTCTGAAATTAATAAATTTTTTTTAAAAATCAATCAATAAATACATACACAAATGTATTTTTTCTCTCTCAAGTCAATTTTTTCTCTCTCAAAACAAATTGCTATTTTTCTCTCTCAAATCAATAATAATTTTTTTAAAAAGTAAAATGTATTTCTTAATACAATAGGTCACACTGAAAAAGTATAGAAGTTCTGCAAAGCACTGCTACCCTAAGTGTAATCCATAGGCTAGTGCAGGTTAGGAAACTTTTTGTTAAGTCTGTGATAAAATACAAAGCTTATGCCGAAACCGGTTTGGCTCAGTGGATAGAGCGTCAGCCTGCGGACTGAGGGGTCCCAGGTTCGATTCCGGTCAAGGGCACGTACCTTGGTTGCGGGCACCTCCCCAGTAGGAGGTGTGCAGGAGGCAGCTGATCGATGTTTCTCTCTCATCGATGTTTCTAACTCTCTATCCCTCTCCCTTCCTCTCTGTAAAATATCAATAAAATATATTTTAAAAAAAAAATACAAAGCTTATAACAGAATGTAACAATTAAACACACTGAACTTTTCATAGTAGTTACTTCCTCTATGAAGAAAGCAGTGCACTGATTATATTCTAGCTCAAGCTGCAAGCCTGTAACAGAGACTGGCTAGTTTGAGTAACATTGCTCTAGGGCAGTGGTCAGGAAACTGCGGCTCGCGAGCCACGGTTTGCCACTCTGTTGACTAATGAGTTTGCCGACCACTGCTCTAGGGCATAAAGATAGTACCACCATCGGGCTTCTGATCACAAATATCTTACTTAGTCTAGTTACCAAAACCAAACCAATACTCATTAAATAATAAGCCAACAATTGTTACACTATATACTAATATGTGACTCCAGTCCCTGGAGAGTCAAAAGGAAAGGGGAAATTCTAGTTTGGGGGGGGGTGCACTTCTTCCAATCTACAAATTCTTTGACATTCTTTCCGTCAAAAGATAGGGATCAATCATCCAATGGGAGGAGGGCTCTGACTGCTCTGACCAATAGAGAATGTTGGAAGTAATGCTATACCAATTTCTGGGTTCAGGCTTTAAGAGACAGCTTTCACTTCCTGTATCTTCAAACACTTGCTCTTGGAACTCAGCCTCCATAATCGTGAGAAATCTGAGCCACATGAAGAGTCTACATGCAGGCACTTCAGTTAGCATCTCCAGCTAACTCCCAGCCAACATCAACTGCCATTCATGCAAATGAACCATCTTCGATGTCCAGCCCAGTGGAGCTTTCAGATGACTACAACTGCACGAAACCCCAAACAAGAACCAACCAGCTGAGTCCAGTCAGTCTAGAAACAAGGGAAAATAAATTGTAGTCTTAAGCCATTTTGTGTTGAAACAATTTGTTATACAGCAATAACAAATAATGGAACAATAACCAAGATTTTAAAAAATAAGTCTTTCTTATCCCTAATATTAGCAACTCATATTTAATGGACATTATTAGTATTTTCCTTTCATGTCCACAAAAATAAGTGTTTTCATTTATAAAAATTTATAATAAAATATAATGCTAGAACCAGGGGAGCAATGGGAAGTGCAGCTCGTCCCAGGCTAACCCCCTGAACCTGTCTCCAAGGCCCCCTTTTCTCTGACTTCCCAGTGAGCCAAAGCAGCCCAGCTTAGGCTCTTCTGTTGCTTCTTCTATGCCCTTCCTTGTTTCACTGTCCTACGTGTGTTTTGCGGCAGTCAATAAATTCTTGCTTCAATTCACCATAGCTAAGATTTGGAAATAGCCTAAGTGCCCATCAGCAGATGAGTGGATTAGAAAACTGTGGTACATCTACACAATGGAATACTACACTGTGGTAAAAAAGAAGGAATTCTTACCATTTGCAACAGCATGGATGGAACTGGAGAGCATTATGCTAAGTGAAATAAGCCAGGCAGAAAAAGATAAATATCACATGATCTCACTCATTTATGGAATATAATGAACAACATAAGTTGATGAACAAAAACAGATCCAGAGACAGAAGCATCGATCAGACCATCAAACCTCAGAGGAAAGGTAGGGAGGGTGGGGATAAGGGGGAGAGATCAACCGAAGGACTTGTATGCATGCATATAAGCCTAACCAATGGACACAGACAACAGGGGGGTGAAGCATGAGTGGGGGGGGGTAAGGGGGGATAAGGACACATATCAATAAAGAAAAAAAAAATAAATTCTTGCTTGCTTTTCTAACAAAAAAAAAATTTTAATTAAAAGAAATATAGCCCTAGCCGGTTTGGCTCAGTGGATAGAGCATCGGCCTGGGAACTAAAGAGTCCCAGGTTTGATTCCCAGTCAAGGGCACATGCCTGGGTTGCGGGCTCGATCCCCAGTGGGGGGCATGCAGGAGGCAGCCAGTCAATGATTCCCTCTCATCATTGATGTTTCTATCTCTCTCTCCCTCTCCTCTTCCTCTCTGAAATCAATAAAAATATATTTAAAAAAATAAAATACATATATATCTATATCCTATCTAATAAAGAGGTAATATGCAAATTGACCATCACTCCAACACACAGATGGCTGCCCACATGTGAACACAAGATGGCCACCACAAGATGGCTGGCAGGGGAGGGCAGTTGGGGGCGATCAGGCCTGCAAGGGAAGGCAGTTAGGGGTGACCAGGCTGGCAGAGGAGGGCAGTTGCGGGCGACCAGGCCTGCAGGGGAGGACAGTTGGGGGGGACCCAGGCCTGCAGGGGAGGGTTGTTGGGAGGGGACCAGGCCTGCAGTGGAGGACAGTTGGGGGGGACCAGCCCTGCAGGGTAGGACAGTTAGGGCTGACCAGGCTGGCAGGGGAGGGCAGTTAGGGGTGACCAGGCTGGCAGGGGAGGGCAGTTAGGGGCAATGGGCCGGTAGGGGAGCAGTTAGGCATCGATCAGACTGGCAGGGGAGTGGTTAGGGGGTGATCAGGCTGGCAGGCAGAAGCGGTTAGAGGCAATCAGGCAGGCAGGCAGGCGAGCGGTTGGGAGCCAGCAGTCCTGGATTGTGAGAGGGATGTCCGACTGCCCGTTTAGGCCCGATCCCTCTGAACGGGCAGTCGGACATCCCTCAAGGGGTCCGAGATTGGAGAGGGTGCAGGCTGGGCTGAGGGACACACACCCCCGTGCACGAATTTCGTGCACCGGGCCTCTACTATATATATAAAACCCTAGTATGCAAATAGATCGAATGGTGGAACAAACGAACAACTGGTCACTATGATGTGCGCTGACCACCAGGGGGCGCATGCGGAACACGGCAGGCATCAGTCACAGCGGAATGGTGGAGCAGTTGAGCGGGGCGCCAGACCAAGGCGGGGCACCAGTCACTGTCATCAGGGTGAGCCTCTGGTGGTTACTGAAAATTCTTTGCTCCTGTGTGCCGTGGTCCCACCCAGCACCCACACCTGCTGCCAGCACCAGCCCTGCTCGCACCCACATCCGATACTGCTGTTTGCACCCGCTGCCAGCACCTGCTGCCAGCCCCCATCGCTTGCTGGCCCCGATCACCCCTCAGGGCTTCTCCACCTACCCCTGCTCCTGAGGGGCGATCAGGGCTGGCAGCCACTGCTTGCACCCGCTGATGGCGCTGGCCCTGCTTGCATTCGCTGCTGGCGCTAGCCCCAATAGCTCCATGCCGTCAGCAGCTGTGAGCGGGTGCGAAAAGGGCCGTCAGCGCGTGGGAGTGGTGGCAGCAGGAGCAGGGCTGCTGGCAGACAAGGAATGGGGGGGTGGGGGCTGTGGCGGGAGGGGCGGGATGGGGCGGGGACACGGAGGATGGGCCAAGACCCGCCCCTGTGCCCACCACAGCCTCGCGGCCCACAGGTCCTTTCAAGGTGCACGAATTCGTGCACTGCGTCTCGTGTGCGTGTGTGTGTGTGTGTGTGTGTGTGTGTGTGTGTGTGTATAGAGTGTCCCAAAAAAACGTATGCACTTAACAGCTGATAGCTCAATTTTGAAAAATGAAATGCATTTTAATAAACAATGCCTTTATAATTATTCAAAGTGTGTGTATACATTTTTTTGGGACAACCTATATAATGCTGGAAATTTTATAGAAAAAAAATTAGATGTGCTGGATTTTCCAACTGTCGTACTTTACAAATGTCTCTTTTGGGTTCTTTTCCATTATGTTCACATTAATAAACAAATGACCATAATGATAAATAAAGTTCAAGTAAATATATAAAAAATCAGGCTAGAAAGAAAGGTTTAAAATATTTTCTGTCCGTTTTTTTCATGCATTGTTTCTCAAAGAATACAATACATACCTAAGTGCAATTAATGCCTATTTATGTCATTAATGACAGGTTGTTGCTGTTTACAATTATAAAATCCTTACTATCTAATTTTAAAGATGCATCTAATGTGTCAAAAGAAATGCACATCCAAGGCAATCATAGCAATATGATAAAGACAAAGCACAACCTACATCACCTTTCACATAAACTGGTCCAAGTGCTACAGAGTCATAAGAAACTATCTGAATCCATCATGAAAGAAATTCAACGACTCAAAAAAATAAATCTGTTGAAATGCAAAATCTGCTTACACAGCAAAGCCACAGAGCAAACCTAGAACAGGAAAACATCCTTAACAAATACCACTTAACAATTCCAAGTGCTGCAACAGAAAATATACAAACTAAGGATGCTTGCCGATTCAGAAGGAGTAACATCCATTAGTGCGGAATCCCTTTCATCTTAAATTCTCTGAGCTCTTAACAAATATTAAATTTCTTTGGCTCTGCAACACCTGTCTTCAGGTAAACATTTTGTTAAATGATTAAGTGACCTGCCTCAAGGTCACAGAATAAACTGGCGGCACAAAATAAACCCAGAAGCGTGGTCTGCAGTTTTATGCATACATGAACATCACTGCGATTCAGGGTTCTGACAATTCCCAAGGTGGAGTGGAGGTGAAATTCACCTGTCCCACAACTCTAGGAGAGGCCACATTTTAAGACAGAAAAGCTTCTATGTGAGGTAAGTCACAGTTTTAATTCTGATGAGCTTAGAGGTTCTTTAAATTCATACTCGGACTTCGCTAAAAGCAAGTTTGGGACAGGGGAGGGATTGGGAAACACTCTGAGGGGTTATAGTAAGGCCTGGAATTGTAGCTCGTTAGCAAAAATTGAGAAAACGGAAGCAAGAGGTAGTTTATCAATTTCGAGTCTGAGTGTACAAGAAGGGGGAGGAATGGTCAAGGCCACTTTGTGGGACCGGAAAACCTGAATCCATACGAAACTCGCTGGGCAACCATAGGTGGGCAGCGGGGGAAACTCGAGACTGGGCCCTTCCTCCGAAAGCCGATTCTAAGTTCAGGTAGTCCCACCCACTCCGCGGTCAGGGCTCGTCTCCCGGGTGACCAGCAGCCGGAGGAAGAAAAGGGGGTTCACTGCGGACGGCTTGCGGGGAACAAATGCCAGGACCCAGACCCGCACTCACCTTGGCGCCAGGCGCGCTTTCACTAACGCCGGACTCCTCGCCCAAGGCCCATCTCCCACCAACCTCAGGAGCAAACCGCGTTCGCCTTCCCGACGAAGCCAGCCCAGCTCATCCCCCTTTCCCAGTTTGCACTGCGTTGCAACGCGTCTCGCCTCTGACGCTACGGAGGGCGGGGCCGCGCGCGCGCGCACTGCTGACGCCTGGCTCCTCCCCAGGCCTGGCCACGCCCGTGCGGGTGCGCGGGAGGCGGAGGGCGGGGCCGGGCTACGCAGAACTGGGGCGAGCTCTCCTAGCCCTCAGCCTCTGAGCCGGCCTTTATTCCAGCTTAGCTCGGTCACCCTGGTGTTGCTACGTAGCATCCTGGGCCGCCTCGTGGGAGAATCGGGGCTGCTTTTGCGCCTCTTAGCTACGTATCTTCCTCCTCAGCTCGGAGAGTGAGAGCTGACTGGAAAAACTTGAATCCTCCCAAGTTTGGGCGAAAAGTTGAACATTCTCTGAAGCCAAGTCAAAGGAGAAGGGGCATGATCCTAAAACATACTATGTACACACATACTTGGTGCCCGTTTAAGGCTCAAATATACGAAAACAAAACGAGAGGTCTGAACTTTTCTCACTAGGTGACCTTTGTACTCTCGTAAAGGAAGGTGACTGGATGCTCCAATTATAGTATGTAAACATACAGTTGCCTGAATGGAGCTGCTGTCCATGTTCACTAAGTCACCAAGGACAGTCAAGGTGTCTGTCTCAAGGGAGGTAAGGTCTAGTAAATGCCTTAAGTGAAAGTGTGTGCCAAGTAGGTGTTCAATAAATTTGTAATGGATACATGGATAAATGAAAGCAACTGGTCTAACATTTCAAGAAATGTTATTTTCCATCACAATGAAATACCTGCAAAAAATATACAGTAGCTCTTTTTTATATCTAAGCTTACACTGTTTCCCAAAAGAGATAAGACTAATATGAAATACTAGAGGCCCATTGCAGGAATTCGTGCATGGGTGCCAGCCAGCGAGGGGGAGGGACCACAGGAGGTTGGCTAGCCACAGGAGGTTGGCTGTGAGAGCGCACTGACCACCAGGGGGCAGCTCCTGCACTGAGCGTCTGCCCCCTGGTGGTCAGTACACGTCATAGTGACCAGTTGTAATGGTCGCTTAGGCTTTTATATATATATAGACTAGAGGCCCGGTGCACAAAATTCATGCACGGGGGTGTGTGTGTGTGTTGCTCAGTCCAGCCTGAACCCTCTCCAATCTGGAATCCCTCTCACAATCCAGGACTGCTGGCTCCCAACCACTTGCCTGCCTGCCTGCCTGATTACCCTAACTGCTTCTGCCTGCCAGCCTGATCACCCCCTAACCACTCCCCTGCCAGCCTGATCACCCCCAACTGCCCTCCCTTTCAGGCCTAGTCACCCCTAACTGCCCTTCACTGCCAGCCATCTTGTGACAGCAGGGAAGGGCAGTTGCCCCTAACTACCAGGTTGCCCCTAACTCCTCTCACCAGGACGGGAAGTGCACCTTGAGGTCCCCCATCAAGCCCCGTCAAGCGGGGGGTGTGGCCTCAGGTCCCCTGGCCTGGCGCCGGGGCAGGGGGCAAGGCCTGAGGTCCCCCGTCAAGTCCTGCCGGGTGAGGGGCGTGGCTTGAGGTCCCCTGGCCTGGTGCCAAGGCGGGAGGCATGGCCTGAGGTCCCCTGTCAAGCCCAGCCAGGCGGGGGGGGGAGGGTGGTCTGAGGTCCCCTGGCCTGGTGCTGGGGTGGGGGTGTGTGGCCTGAAGTCCCCTGTCAAGCCCCATCTGGTGGGGGGCACAGCCTGAGGTCCCCTAGCCCAGCACCAGGATGGGAAGCGCACCTTGAGGTCCCCTGTCAAATCCCGCCGGGTGGGGGGCATGGCCTCAGGTCCCCTGGCCTGGCACCGGGGCGAGGGGCATGGCCTGAGGTCCCCTATCAAGCCCTGCCGGGTGGGGGATGCAGCCTGAGGTCCCCTGTCAAGCCCCACAGGGGTGGGGGAGGGTGTAGCCTCAGGTCCCTGCTGATTGCTCCTCAAGGCTCCTTATGGGAACTTGGCCTCAGCTGTGGGTGCAGCCATCTTTGTGATGGAGTGATGGTCAATTAGCATATTCCCTCTTTATTGTATAGGATGCTGTACTGCCTGGAACTATAAACTAGGAAGCCTTAGCAAATTTTTCATAACTAAGGGCAAAAATATATCTTTTGAGGGTACATCTTTTTTTTTTCTTTTAATTTAAGTTCTTTATTGTTTAATGTATTACATGCGTCTCCCTTTTCCCCCATTGACCTCTCCCTGGTCGCCCCCAAACCCCAGCACATGCCCTTACCCCCTCCCCCTCTGTGTCCATTGGTTATGCTCATATGCATGCATACCAGTCCTTTGGTTGATCTCTTACCCCTTTACCACCCACCTTCCCTCATAGGTCAGACAGTCTATTTGATGCTTCTATGACTCTGGTTCTGTTTTTGTTCATCAGTTTATGTTGTTCATTATATTCCACAAATGAGTGAGATCATGTGATATTTATCTTTCTCTGACTAGCTTATTTCACATAACATAATGCTCTCCAGTTCCATCCATGCTGTTGCAAATGGTAAGAATTCCTTCTTTTATATAGCAGCATAGTATTCCATTGTGTAGATGTACCACAGTTTTCTAATCCACTCATCTGCTGACGGGCACCTAGGCTGTTTCCAAATCTTAGCTATTGTAAATTGTGCTGCTATGAACATAGGGGTGCATATATCCTTTCTGATTGGTGTTTCTGAGTTCTTGGGATATATTCCTAGAAATGGGATTACTGAGTCAAATGGGAGTTCCATTTTTAATTTTTTGTGGAAACTCCATACTGTTTTCCACAGTGGCTGCACCAGTCTGCATCCTCCCACGAGGAGGCCCAGCAGTGCAAGAGGGTTCCTTTTTCTCTACATCCTCCCCAGCACGTGTTGTTTGTTGATGATAGCCATTCTGACAGGTGTGAGATGGTACCTCATTGTTGTTTTGATTTGCATCTCTCAGATGATTAATGACTTTGAGCATGTTTTCATATGTCTCTTGGCCTTCTGAATGTCCTCTTTCGAAAGGTGTCCATTTAGGTCCTTTGCCCGTTTTTTGATTGGATTGTGCATCTTCCTTTTGTTAAGTTGTATGAGTTCCCTGTAAATTTTGGAGATTAAACCCTTATTGGAGATAACATTGGCAAATATGTTCTCCCATACAGTGGGCTTTCTTGTTGCTTTGTTGATGGTTTCTTTTGCTGTGCAAAAGCTTTTTATTTTGATGTAGTCCCATTTGTTTATTTTCTCCTTAGTCTCTCTTGCCCTAGGATCTGTGTCTGTAAAGATATTGCTCTCTATCCCTCTCCCTTCCTCTCTGTGAAATATCAATAAAATATATTTAAAAAAAAAAAGAAAGAAAAGAAATTATTCCACTTCCCTAAAGCATCGGTCAGGTTTGCTAAAACACAAATCATCAACTCATTTGCTTGAGGGTTTTTTCTTCTTCTTTTCTTTCTTTTCCTTTTACGAAGAATTTCCAAATGTTGGTCAACAGATGTAGAAGAGAGACCAGGCACAAAAATGACAAGATGATACCCAAACTGAACTAATGTGGTGAAAACAGAAAGAAAGAAAGAAAGAAAGAAAGAAAGAAAGAAAGAAAGAAAGAAAGAAAGAAAGAAAGAACACCACACCATTCCTAGGAAATTCAAAGAAATATGGGGACCAGTTTTGAATTTTTCAAATTGAGTGGAATAAGTTTTTAAGGAGCATGGTGGATGAAACTACACTTATAAACCCTAGCTCTTTTTTTTTAAATTATTTATTGATTTTTGTTTTTAAGAGGTGGGGGGAACGAGAGAGAGATTGTTGTTCCACTTATTTATGCATTCATTGTTTGATTCTTGTATGTGCCCTGACGGGGGATCGAACCCACAAGCTTGGTGCATCAGAACAACATTCTAACCAACTGAACTATCTGGCCAGGACAACCCTAGCTCATTTTCAAATGTGTATTGTAATAAACCAGGCAGTAGTATCTATGGTACCTATAACCAAATGGTCACTAGCTGTGTAGCCCTGTACTTATCACAGCTTTAATTTCTGTGCCATTTAATATAAGCAGTAGTCCAAAACTTAGCAAACCTGGTTCATCCTCCATCCATTCCACAAATATTTACTGAATGTGTGCTCTGTGTCAGGCCTTGTTTTAGACTTGAAATAGAAAGTCCCTCCTTAACATAGAATTGGCTTACATTCTAGTGGAGGAGACAAATCATAAGCAAATACATATATATCATGCAGGTGTTGTTTAGTGCTGAGAAGAAAAATAAAACAGGACAAAAGGCCAGCAAAGACAGTGGTAATTTTGATGGGAGAGTTAGGGAAGAGCTTTTTCATCCCTTTATGATTTAACAGGCTATGTCTTCTCTCCTTTCTGCCTTTGTTTTTTAATCTAAACTGAAGAGTTTTAATCTGGTTATTATGTTCTTCAGTGGTTCTCCATTCCAGTTGTTACTTTGTCTTCAGGCTTTTCCTTCTATTAGATTATACTTACAGGTAATACTCAAATAAAACTCAGAATACAATGTAACAAGTGGTGATGATGCACATACTTTTATCTTTTTAAAAATATGTTTTTATTGATTTTAGAAAGAGAGGGAGAAGCATTAATGCAAGAGTGTAGCATTGATCAGTTGCCTCCTGCACTCCCCCTACTGGGGATTGAGCCCGCAACACGGGCATGTGCCCTGACCAGGAATTGAACTGGCAACCGTTTTATGCATGGGATGAAACTCCACCAACTAAGCCACATAGGCTAGGGTGCATATACTCTTATCTTAACAAGAGAAAGTTTTGTTTGTTGACCCTATCACAAAATCTTCACTTACTTAACTGAGGGTTACTGATGAGTAACCCTTTCATCAAAGGGTTATTTAAGACTTTGAAGAATTGTCCCTGCAATTTTGTCATACTAACATTAACTGGCAAAAAAAGATAATCCATTCAATAGCCATAGACTGTTGAGCTATGAGAGTATTAAATTGAGATCATGGACTCAACAGATATGCTTAAACTGTTTCTACATATTTACACACACTCAAAGGAAACTATTAAATTTTAGCTATAGTGATATTTTAAGGAAGCATCTAATTTAAAAAAGAGACTTCAAGCCCTGACCGGTTTGGCTCAGTGGATAGAGCGTCGGCCTACGGACTCAAGGGTCCCAGGTTTGATTCCAGTCAAGGGCATACCTTGGTTGTGGGCACATCCCCAGTAGGGCGTGTGCAGGAGGCAGCTGATTGATGTTTCTCTCTCATCGATGTTTCTAACTCTCTCTCCCTCTCCCTTCTTCTCTGTAAAAAATCAATAAAATATATTTTAAAAAATAAAAATAAAATAGCTGTCTGTGAGAAATCTTGAGGAAGATTTTTGAAAGTTTAACTAGATTCTTCATGCAACTATTGGGGAGTTTATAGTCTTATCTCTGAGGTATTTTAAAATTCAAAGTCCATCAGCATGTCATTCTATAATCTGCCTAGTGCAAAGGTATAATGTCCAAGCCATTGTTAATGGTCCTTTCTGTGGTAGACATGTGTGAGAGTGGGGTGCTGTCCCAATTCATTTTTCTTTGATGGCCAGCTATTCTATTGTAGTTTTATTACAGAGGTGTGAGTATATTACACATACAGATAGGTAGGCAGAGTATGAATGTGCCTCCTCTTAGTGGGTTAGATAAGTCTGTGAAGTGGGTAAGTACCTCAGTGATTACTATTACACAGTGCCTCTAGAGAGAAGAGAGCATATTTCAGAATGTAATAGAATGAGTGTCTCTCTTTGTGTAGTATATTCATGGATAAAAATGGAAAGGATGAACCTATTTATATGCCTGTGTCTAATAGCGTGATCATTTGGGATAAAAAATGCTTAAGTACATTCCCCCCCACCACACTGTTTCATGATTGGACTATATAAAGTAGGTCAAGAGATCTATATTTTTCTTCTATTTAGGATAAATGTGCGTAATATCATTAGTAGATTATGTAGATGATTTTTATTATTCCAATTTGTTTCAATATAAACACAAGACTTTCATATTATCTTGTATATGAAAGAAATCACATTTATGATACAAAGGATTTAACTAACACCTGGCATATATTAGGTGCTCAGTAAATATGGTACCTTGCCGGAAACCGATCATTGTCTCACTAATTAGAAAGGTGTGGACAAGGAACCTTGGAAGGCTGGTCAACCTTGAAGCTCTGAAAGGTCAGAGCCAACCACTCCCTATCTAATTGAGACAATGGTAATTGAGGCAACTTCCCCATCTTGTAATCATGTAAATCCTTATTGATATGATAATCTGCTTATTACCTGCTTAAGGGCTATGGGTGTTTCCCAAAGCTGCTTAAGGGTAATGGGTGTATCCCATAGCCTCAATAAAAGGGATAGCAAGGCCAGAGCCTAGCGGTAGTCCTCCCACTAGAGGTGGGCTCCCGCCTGGCCCCCCAATATTTCCAAATTAACTCTTTTCCAAGTCTCTTTTCATTTGTGTGCGGCCTTCTCCAGAACCCGAATCCTGAACCGGAACCCTGAACCACGCGGGACGTGAAAGGGGTTCCCACAGTACCTGACTGCAAAGGAGGCTGGCATCCAGGAGGGAAAGTTGAGGAGGGTTTAACACCCTTTAATATACTCCATCACACCCTCCCATCCTTTAATGGGGTCAGTTAACAGTTTTATCAAATTTTTTTTTGGTAAAGTGCTATGTAAAAGCAACTTCAAGCCTGCCCTTCCAACCCAATTGGGCTCCAGCACCCTTCCTGTACACAGGCTGTGGATCTGCCGATGGCTCTCTGATTCAACACACACACACAAACTTTTTCCATTCCACATCTCCATTTTACCATCCTCTCTCACCCTTCTTCCATTCACAGCCAAGTTTATTAAAATAATGTCTCATAAACATTCTTCTCACCTCTTTTAAGGGTAACTTTTGTGGCTGAGGGACCTCCTAAATGCAAGATCTAGTGGAGACATTTCAGTCCTTGTCTCTCTTAGCCTTTCTCTGGCATCTGCTGTGACTCTCTTCCTTTGCTTTCTTTGAGTTCACATTCTCTTGCTACCTCTTCCACTTCATGGACAGTTCCTTCTCAGTCTCCTGCAAAGACATCGCTTCCTTCAACCCACCCCCCCCCCCACCGCCCCATCCCTAAGATGCCCACCCTTCCCAGCTACTGTTCACTGCTGCTTAATCCTAGATGACTAATGGGGATTAATTAGGAGTGCAGTGGAGTTTGTGGAGATAGAGCTTTCTAGATTAAAGAAACATCATACTGGAAGTCCCTGAAGTAGGAAGAAGTTGTAGAATATTTAGGGGGAACTGATAGGAGCTGAGGGTAGCTGGAGAGGTGGTTGGGAGCCAGATCATTTGGGACCATGACCATACATAAGATTTAGGGTTTTGTTTTTACCCTAAAAGCCATGAAAAGCCTCTCGAGGATTTTAAGCAAGGGGATGACAGGATTCGATTTGCATTTATACTAGTAAAGATACTCTTCCTGCTGTGGGAGAGAATAGTTTAAAGGTGGGTATGAGAAAATGTGGACAGGTAAAGGGGGACGGGAAAGGCTGCTGCTGGACTCTGACTTGAGCCATTGGGTGGACGCTGGAGTCATTGATTACCATGGGGACACTAGAAGAGAATCAGGCGGGGGGAGGAAAGAAGAGGACTCAGTATTGAACTGAGGATTTCAAGTGGCCAGGAGACCTCCAAATGGAGTTAGATATTTAAAGAAATTAGAAATATGGGTCTAGGGCTCAGAAATGAAATGTGACTTGGTCTCTCAAGGTGAAAAAGGAAATTCTCATTCAAATTAAAGTAGACAACTTATATTAGCGGTAGAACAGTCATCAGCAAATAAGTACAAGCAAGTAAGAGAGACCGAAACACAGGGACAATTAGCTTAGAAAGACTATTTCAAGCAAGTGCTTCAGAGAGTGACAGTTTAATCACAGATAACTGTTAAACAAACAGCTCATCAATTTAAGGAATATTTTTATTTACTTGAAGAAAGGAAAAAGGGAGCAAGCGAAGAGTTTCTGTGTCTAGTTTTGAAACACTTTTCTGCTGCAGGTCAGAACTATCAACCAAGAACTACTAATCTTTTAAAAATTGAAAACTCCCACAGGCTTAGATTTTAAGTTGGGTACTTAGGGTACACAGTGCTTTCTGGAGTAGGAAAGGTCTCTATTAATCTGGCATAAACACTCCACGTTAAATTAGCAGAGGCTTGTATTTGCTACGTAGCTTTAAAGTCAGCCTTCTAGAGACTCTTTGAACCAAGTCTTTTAGAGATTCTGAGCATGAAGCTCCAGTTATGATGGAAGATATGGATTCACATTTTAATAAAGAATAAGCTATATAAAATATTGAGTCCAGGAAGGTGTCACAAAAGATACTTTCTCAAATACCCAAAAACGTTGGGTAGTACAATGAAGACCCATGTACCCATCCCCCAGCTTCAACTACTATTAATTGTCTGATAGAAAAAAGATATATATTAAAAATAATTATTTTTTATTTTACTGTGCAATATTATTTTACAGTCCCCTAATTTATTTAAAAGTACATTGGATATTTACATTTCTGATTTAACAATATTATAAAAAGAACTGAGTATAAAAATACATACTCTACATTTGTAGCATAAATATTACTGCACATCCATGATAAACACTTTAAATTAATTTTCAGAAGTGACACTTCTGGAACAAATGGCATGGGAAATCCCGAGCTTTTTTTATTCCTGTTGCTGAACTGCCTTTTAGTGAGGTTGAACTAGCTAATACTCCCACAAGCTGTGTATGAGATTGGTTGCTCCAAACCCCTGCCAACACATTTTCTGTTTTCATTTTAGCCATTTTGATAGCCAAAATGTCTTGTTGTGTTGTTTTTTTTTAAATATATATATTTAAAAAAATATTTTTATTGATTTCAGAGAGTAAGAGATAGAAACATCAATGATGAGAATCACTGATCAGCTACCTCCTGTATGCACCCCCCACTGGGGATCAAGCCTGCAACCTGGGCACGTGCCCTTGATCAGAATCGAGCCTGGGACCCTTCAGTCCACAGGCCAATGCTCTCCCCACTGAGCCAAACTGGCTAGGACTTGTTGTGGTCTTAATGTACATTTCCTTGATGACTAAAGAAGCTGAACATCCTTTAAAATGTTTATTGGATAATGTCCTTTGGATAGTCTCTTTCTTAAAATGCCTGTTGATTGGGCTTTTTTTTTTTTTAACTAATTTGCAGAAATTTCTTATATATTCTGGGTATGCATCTTTTTTGTTTACATATTGATAATATCTTCTTTCACTCTGTGCCTTATCTTTTCACTGTTTATTGGTGTCTTTTGGTGAACAAAAATTTATAATTGTTTAATAGTCCTAATTGATCACATTTCCCCCCATTCATGGTTAGTGTTTTTTGTATCCTGGTTAAGAAAAATTTTGCCTATTCTGAGGTCAGAAAGGTTTTCTCCTATAGACTTTATTATTTAAAAAAATTTTCCCCATCTGCTTATTTTTCTGAACTAAAGGAGTTCGTTCGCCTGCATGCATCAAAGCCCAATCGAATATGAACAGGAGTTTGCAGCCAAGAAAGTAAAGCTTTTTTTTTTTTAAGGAAATGGAGCCAAACCTGGAGTCACAGGTGAGGCCATGCTCAAAGACCTGGCTTCTCTACTAGAGGCTATATTGTTTCACTCGTGACTTTTAAGATGTCTGAGTTGGGAAAGTTTTGAAAATCAATGTCTATCCAAATTAAAGAGCTACTTTAAAAAGCCAGTCACAGAGTCCTGTGATATCAAATCTGAAGTAGTTGAACAAGCAGCTCTCTGCAAGCAGAACCCTAGGGAAAGCAATTACACAACTCCCACTTTACTTTAGCCAACTGTCTCTTTTACCAAGTAGGCCATATTGCAAGCCAGTGAGAATATGATTTAATTGCAAAGGGACTGAAATAAAAAACTGAAATCATCTGAAGTAGAATCTGAGATTATCTCTTATGTCTGGAAGTTTTCAATTGTATTAGGGAGTATTTTATATCTTTCCCTCCACTAATACTGTGATACCATGACCTTGCTCCATCATTTTTTTCCCCCCTGCAAAAAGCTTTATTGTTCCATTTGGTCTAATGCATGGGAGAGGGCTCCAGGGTGATTAAAAGAATGGCTAGTAGTTTTGGGAAGAGGTTCAGGTAAAAGCCAGAGACACCAGGGGGATGCACAAGCGCCTCTGAAAGGCCTCTGGGCTCCAAAGGCTCCTAGTCGTGCTTGAGGGTGAGCCTTTTGAAGAGATACTCGCCCAGCCCAGCCTGGGAGCTGGCCAGACTGTGGATGTTAGTCAGGTGGTCACCCATCTTCTTGATGAGTTTTACCTCCTCATCCAGTGCAGGAAGCTGCCCATTGTCTTCACTATCAGAGAAGTGTGGACAGGGATCCTGGAAGGCTGGTGACCCTTAAAGCTCTGGCAAAGGTCAGAGCTATGCACCCACTGTTTAGTCGAGACAATGGTAGCTGAAGCAACTTCCACCTTTCAGTCTTAGGTAAATCCTTGCTGATAGGCTATCACCGAGCTATTACTGGAATTGCCTGCCTAAGGTCTATGGGTGTATCCCAAACCTGAATAAAAGGGATGGCAAGGCCAGAGCAAAGGGGAGTCCTTCCCTGGGCTTCCGCCTGGCCCCCAATTTCCAAATTATTATTTCTTGTCTTGTCTCTTTCATTTGTGCGCGGCCTCCTCCAGAGCCCGAACCCGAACCCTGAACCACGCGGGATGTGGGACATTAGCAATCCAGGAAGTGGTTCTCCAGGAAATCACAGAGATGAGGGTCTGTGAATCCAGGGCAAGCAGCTCCCAAAGGGCCTGGTTCAGGCTCTTCTCCAAGGCCAGGGCAGCTTCCATGGCGTCCTGAGTTTTGCTCCACTCATCTTGGGAAGGTTTCAGCACGTCCTGGAAGAGAATGCAACTGCCACGCTTGTTTTGCCACTTTAAGAGATGCTCAGCGCCCTCACGCTTCTTCTCTGCCAGCTTGTGGAAGAAGTGGCCCACACCCTCAAGAGCCACATCATCACGGTGGAAATAGTAGCCCAGAGAGAGGTAGGTGTGGGAGGCCCGCAGATGCAGGTTGGCCAGGTGGTTGACCACAGCCTCCACCTTGGTGGAATAATTCTGACGAGTTTGGGAGCTCATGGTTGTTCAGCAATAGGAGTTAAGGTAGAAAAAAAACCGGTTGGCTGGTCCTGGAGGTGTTTCTTAAGGTGGTGACTGGATAAGACACAAGAGAGTGGTCAGAGGCTGGAAGAAGGGATGTCCTTGTGTCTGTTCCGTCCAAACACTGTTGAAACTGTTTGGTCTGTTCTTCATTTTTCTCTTTCAACTTACAAAGAAGCTCAGTCTCCCCAGTTCATCATACGATAAAAACCCTCAACCTCTTTCCTCACACACATTTCCTTTATCACCAAAGTTCACACAAAAAGTAGTCACATTTGCTGTCTCTACTTTCTCACTTCCCATTTCTCCTTAACCACTTGTCCAATCTTATTGTTTATACAAGCCTGTGGAAATTACTCTCTTGATGAATCTCAAAATTAGTGTATTGAAACTGAATTTTTTCACTTCCCCAAGCCTTATCTTTTATGTCTCTTTCTGTTAAGGGTCACTCTCAAACACACAGGTTGCCAATAACTATACAGCTATGTCTACAAAACTTCTTCCACTTGTCCTCTGCCTTCCATTCCTCCTGCCATTTTCTACGTGATCTCATTACCTCTTACCGAGCTATTTTAATGGTCTTCTAATTGCCCTCCTTGCTCCTTGTGTGCCCTTGTCCAACCTATCCTGTACAAACTAGGTTAATCCTCTTAATTCAAAGTTCTAACCTTATCATGTCCTCCTTTGAAGAAAGTTTCCGCCATTGTCTTTAATACCATCACAAAATGGATCAAATTCACTTATTTTTACTACAGTAAAAACTATTTTACTTCATGCTTTCTTTTAAGTTCTCTACCTTTGTTGATGCTGTTCTAGATTCCCCCCATTTCTGACTGTCTAAATTCTTCCCATTTTTCAAGATAAAAGGTCAACTCCTTAATACCCTTTCCTACCTTCTCTATCTGGTAAACTCTTCTTCCTTCAAGAACCAGTTCAAACATTATTTTTTTCTTTATACTATCTGTAAACTGAGTTAATTACTTTTTTTTTTTGCAGTTTAAAAGGTCTCACACATTTATTACTGAACCAACCTACTACTGCAGAAAAAAAATCAACAGAGCAAAATCATGAGTCCAATAATTTTCCAATTAAAATGCCCAACTGTCCAGACAATAGTGATGTTTTCAATCATTTAAAGGTGCAGGCAACCTGGATACAGCAAAAATATATGCGCCATCTCTCATGTGTGATTCCTCATAGACCCAGTTTGGTTCTCCAATGTCTCCTCTTCAAGTTGTACCTGATTTTATTACCAGTTTTCATCCTAATTCATTGGAGTAATGGGCTAATTCTGCTTTTGTTTCTTGGCCAGGAATCTCTTGATCCTGAAAGTCTTTTGGGAAAACATGGCGAAGGATAATCAAATGCATACACCTCCATGGAGGAGAAAGAGCTAATTACTATTATTTAAAATGCTTTTTCCTATTGATTTGAGAGAGAGAGGCAGCTAGAGGGAGAGAGAGACCAATGTGTGAGAGAAATATCCATCAGTTGCCTCCAGTATGCAACCCCTACCAGGAATTTTACCTGTAACCCGGGCACGTGCCCTGACTGGGAATCGAACTGGTGACCCTTTGGTGCATGGGATGATGCTCAATCAGCTGAACCACACTGGGCAGGGCTGAGCTAATTACTCTTAAAAAAAAATCTTCCTTTTTAAGAGTAATGATTTCGGAGAGGGAGAGGGAGAGAGAAACATCAATGATGAAAGAGAATCATTGATTGGCTGCCTCCTGCACACCCTACACTGGGGATCGAGCCCACAACCTGGGCATGTGCCCTGACTGGGAACAGAACTGTGACCTCCTGGTTCATAGGTTGACACTCAACCATTGAGCCATGCTAGCCAGGCAAAGTTAATTACTCTTGATCTCTGCTTCCAAAGCACTGTGATTACTTTTTTCTGTGACTTTTTAGTTACTATGCTCCTCAAGAGCAAGTACAATTTTAATCTATGCATCCCAGTGTCTAGCCTAATACCTTACACAGACACACCTGTGATTTCTACTGACTGAATGAGTAAGCCCTTTTTTTTTTTTTTTTTGCACCATACATTTTATTCCCTATACGGGACAGATTCCTTCCATCCCCAAAATGAAGCACATACCGCCCTGGAGAGATCTAGATTCTCCCACCATCTCTGGGGAAGGAGTAAGAAAGGCAGGTGCTGGGGACCAGGAACACTGCAGTTCCCCAGACAACTTATCTTCCCTTCTCACTGAAGATAGCTGCTCCCCACTAATTAGTCCTCTCATCTACTCATCCCCCTTTAAAAAAAAAAAAAAGCGCCTTCACTATTGAAAAACAATAAACACAACATCTCAAGTATGAAGGAGGGGTCCTGGGCTGGGACACCAGGCCAAGGACTACCAATGGAAGAGGGAAAGGGGGTGGAGGAGTCATCGTCACTGTTTCTGCTGCAGGGCCTCCTTCCTCGCTGCATCCTGTAGTAGCTGCGTGTCCACCTCATCTGCAGGCAACTGCACATAGCGGACCACTGAGCCCCGGATGAAGCAGTTCTTCACTGATAACATGTGAGGGTATTTCTCAGGGTTTGTGACACTGATGTCAGTTAGTTTGATGTTGAGATACTGATCCACAGAATGGAGGGTCCCACACATGCTCAAGTCATTCTTTTTTTTTTTTTTAAATATATTTTTATTTATTTTTTACAGAGAGGAAGGGAGAGGGATAGAGAGTTAGAAACATCGATGAGAGAGAAACATCGATCAGCTGCCTCCTGCACACCCCCCACTGGGGATGTGCCCGTAACCAAGGTACATGCCCTTGACCGGAATCGAACCTGGGACCCTTCAGTCCGCAGGCCGACGCTCTATCCACTGAGCCAAACCAGTCAGAGCTCAAGTCATTCTTGAGTTCCATGACCACATCCTTGCCCACAAGGGACTTGAAAAAGGAACAGAAGAACATGGTGCTCGTGGACAGGGAAAGCGAGGGCCCTGGTGCCCGGGGCCAGAGGCTGGGCGGGAACCGAGCGCGGGGCGGCCCCTGGGATGGCGCGAGGCGGGGCGGGAGCACCGCGGGGAGCTCGGAGTGCAGAAGCGGGGCACCGGCCAGCACCAGTAAACCCATTTTTGATCTCTAGTTGGAAGTAGGTTTTATTAAATTGCTATAGCATTTTCTCTATATACCTCTTATGTCATATCACTTTCTACCATGTGTAATTGTTATTTATGTAAATACCTTATATTCTCTGATAAATGATTATCACCTAAGGGCCAGAGACCCCACCTTGTCATATCCGAGGACCTCATGGAGTCTAGTAAGAGGGACCTTTACATACCAACATCATTGGCACAATTGACTAGGCCCTTGATCAAAATGTACCATGACACATCTCAAGAGCACAATGTTCCAAAGCTAAAATGCTAGAGACAGGCCAAGGCAAGCGACTAAGAGACCTTGTTTGTCCTTGTCTTCATGAAGTGGTAGTACAGGTTTCCATAAATAAGTATTGCTGCTTGGCAAAGCTGTTCATTTGTTTATTCATTAATTTGTAAACCACTTTGTGGAAAATAAGGGGGATGTGTTTAGAGCAGTTACTATATGCCAGGATTTTCACATGCCTTATCTCTAAATCACCATAACATTATGAGATGAGCATTATTATTCTAAATTGACAAACAAGGAGAACAAGGCTCAGAATGCTTTAGTGACTTATTCAATACCATGGACCTGGTGAGTGTCAGAACCAGGATTTGAAAGCAGGTATGTGAGATTCTTAAGCACCAGCTCTTTTCCACCTCATCATGCAATGTAAATACAACTCAGAAGGTTTTCTGAGAAATGACGGGAGAAGCCCTTGAACCTGGGGGAAGTATAACTGCCAGGATCAGGAGTCAGGCTTGCATCAAACTTTATATTGAGGAAGTCCTTGAGGAACACAAATAAACTTGCCAAGTTTTATCTTGAGCACCAGGAAACACTTACTTCTCAGTAGGTTTAGGGGTTAGGGAATGTTTCCAGAAAGGATAGAGGAAAGAAGATAGTTATGGTTGTGGGAAAAGGGAATGGAGGCTACAGGACTGATAGCTAGGAATCAGAAACATTAAAACAGATTAGAAATCAAGTGAAACTCACTCTAGTGGGAAACACATTGAAGGGGACACATTTGGAACTGAAGTCAGGGGTGCGCATGGCCCCAGACCTGTTAGGTTTAGTTCAACTAACATGTAAAGTGTGCTGAGCACTGTAACAGGTGCTAAGAATACAAGGAAATAAATGGTTCCTGTCTTTCAGAGATGGACAGTCTGGCATGGGGCACAATGTTGATAAAAATAGGAGAGTCTTTTCTAGAAGGCTACTGAAAACCAAGAGTGATAGAAGGGACTCTATGGGCTATTAACACCAGGCAGGCCAAAGGTTCTCTGTTTACCTAACACTGCATTTGATAATCAGTAGTCTTATCTACCTACAACCTATATTTGAGCAACAAGATGCATGTTACCCAATGCCTAGGCCCTACCTCAAGAGGAATAATTAAGAGAGGAAATTTAAATATGGCTTCACATAGGAAGGTGAATGAATTAGAGGCTTTACTGCCTTTATTTCAATGCTTAAAACAAGGATTAAAACTTCTATCTTCACTTCCAGTGTTCTAATCAACAGTTGGGAGACCTATCAGTGTGCCTGGCATTTAGTGAACATTTAATAAATTGTTGAATAAATGAACAAAGCAGTTATGGGCCAAACACTGTGTAAAGTGCTATAGGATATACAGAGTAATAGCCTTAAGAACTAATTAGCAAACAAGGTCAGTGATTTAGTCAAAAGTGAGATCAGCCCTAACTGGTTTGGCTCAGTGGATAGAGTGTCGGCCTTTGGACTGAAAGGTCCCAGGTTCGATTCTGGTCAAGGGCATGTACCTTGGTTGTGGGCACATCCCCAGTAGGAGGTATGCAGGAAGCAGCTGATGTTTCTCTCTCATCGATGTTTCTAACTCTCTATCCCTCTCTGTAAAAAAAATCAATAAAATATATTAAAAAAAAAAAAGTGAGATCAGGATGAACTAGAGTAGGAGCACTTCAAGAGACTGAAGTGGGGAGAGAAACCAAGATGGCGGCATAGGTAAGCACCTAAACTGCTGCCTCGCACAACAATTTCAAAACTACAACTAAAAGACAGAACGGACACCATCCAGAACCACAGGAAAGCTGGCTGAGTGAAAATTCTACAACTAGAAGGAAAAAGAAAAGCTCACAGAGAATTGGAGGTACGGCAAAGGGTCTTTGTGCGCTCAGAGAGGAAGGGCGGCTGAGAGCCTGGCTGACTTTCTCTGGCGGAAGGGGGAAGGAAGCCCCCAACCGCACTGAACCCCAGTTCTGACTGCACTGAACCCCAGTTCCGGGTGAGCCCCTGGGGACCCACGCTCTTACGGGGGGAGTCTGGACTCTCGGGCGGAGACTTGGGAGCTGGGGAAGGCAGAAGTCTGAAGGCGTGCGCGTGCCAGTGCGCACAAAGGCTGCGGAGGTTGCTACAGGCTTTCCCTAGTGGAAGGGAGTCGGAGGCTCCTGACTGCACTGGGCCCCAGTTCTGACTGCACTGAACCCCGGTTCCAGGCGAGCCCTTGGGGACCCGCGCTCTTACGGGGGAATCTGTACTCTCAGGCGGAGACTTGGGAGCCGGGGAAGGCAGAGGTCTGCAGGCGTGCACGTGCGCAAGGGCAAGGCTGACTGGAAGCCAAGACTGTCTGCTCCGCCCTGAGACTCCACCCCATCCAAGCGGAGCACAGAGGCTACTGCAATTTGGCAAGTCTAATCCTATAAGGCTGTCTCCAACACCGAACTTCTCCCAGCGTAGACACAGCTGATCCTTACAGCCAACTGGCCTGGAGGTCAATTCCTCCCAGTGATACCAACAACAATCAAGACTTAACTACAACAAGGCTGTACACACAGTCCACAAAGGGGTGCACCAAGAGTGTCCACCTCAGGTTAACTGGGGAGGCCGACCCACTGGGCCATATAGGAAACCTAGCACACAGATCTACCCTACCAACTCAGGCAAGCAGTGAAAATGCGGCGTCAAAGAAACAGATCACAAACAAAAGAAATGGAGGAAAACAAACGACTGGATATAGAATTCAAAACCACAGTTATAAGGCTTTTCAAGAATATCCTAGAAAAGGCCGATAAATATAATGAGACCCTCGAAGATATGAAAAAGGACCAACTAGAAATTAAACATACACTGACTGAAATAAAAAATATTATACAGAGACCCAACAACAGACTAAAGAAACACAAGAATCAAGTCAAAGAATTGACATACAAAGAAGCAAAAAACACTCAACCGGAAAAGCAAAAAGAAAAAAAAATCCAAAAAGTTGAAGATAGTGTAAGAAGACTCTGGGACAACTTCAAGCGTACCAAATCAGAATTATGGAGGTGCCAGAAGAAGAGAGAGAGCAAGATACTGAAAACCTATTTGAAGAAATAATGACTGAAAACTTCCCCCACCTGGTGAAAGAAATAGACTTACAAGTCCAGGAAGTGCACAGAACCCCAAACAAAAGGAATCCAAAGAGGACCACACCAAGACACATCATAATTAAAATGCCAAGAGCAAAAGACAAAGAGAGAATATTAAAAGCACCAAGAGAAAAACAGTTAATTACCTACAAGGGAGCACCCATACGATTGTCAGCTGATTTCTCAACAGAAACTATGCAGGCCAGACGGGAGTGGCAAGAAATTTTCAAAGTGATGAATAGCAAGAACCTACAACCAAGATTACTCTACCCAGCAAAGCTATCATTCAGAATTGAAGGGCAGGTAAAGAGCTTCACAGATAAGAAAAAGCTAAAGGAGTTCATCACCACCAAACCAGTATTATATGAAATGCTGAAAGGTATTCTTAAAGAAGAGGAAGAAGAAAAAAGTAAAGATAAAAATTATGAACAACAAATACATATCTATCAACAAGTGAACCTAAAAATCAAGTGAATTAAAAACCTGAGGAACAGAATAATCTGGTGAATATAATAGAATCAGGGGTATAGAAAGGGAGTGGACTGATAATTCTCAGGGGGAAAGGGGTATGGGGGGGTTCAGGAAGAGACTGGACAAAAATCATACACCCATGGATGAGGACAGTGGGGGGCAGGTAAGGGCAGAAGGTGGGGTGGGAACCGGGTGGAGGGGAGCTATGGGGGGAAAAAGGAGAAACAATTGTAATAATCTGAATAAAGATTTATTTAAAAAAAATAAATAACAAAGCAATATCAAAAAGTGTGCACTGAAAAGTCCTGTTCCCATCGCTGTCCCTGTGGGCTTAACTTTATGTGTACCCACTTCTTTTAGAATCCGTCAAGGGTTTCCTTATACAAATATAATTGAGTACTAGTACATATATTTCTTCTCCCCTTATCAAAAGATAGCACACTATATGTACTTTCTGCACCTTCCTAATAATGATATAAGTTTATATTAAGCTGATGGTTTCCTCTCAGTAATCACAAATCCCTTTTATCCCCTATATGGTGTGCTATATAGGTGGGTATTTTGTGCTATAAATGTTTGTGTCCTCCCAAAATTTGCATGTTGAAACCTAATTCCCAATATGCTGGTATTTGGAGGTGTTTAGGACATAAAAGGTAGACTAGTGCCCCTACTGAAGGTTTACAATCTGACTCATACATAGCAGATGCTAGTCTCCTCTTATCACTCTTCTTTTGCCAGGACTTTCTGGCCATTTTTGCTTGTTTATTTTCCCCATATGAGTATTAGAATTAGCTTGGCTAGCTCCTCTCTATTATTACCTTTGCTCTCCAAAAAACCTTGTTAGTATTTTTGACATATGTTAAGTAAACAATATTTTTATGATATTGAATTCCTTAGCCAAGAACAAGGTATGGTTTTTAATTTGTTCCTAATTTTGTGACTTTCAGGACTTTTAAAATTTGAAGGTAGAATTTGAATTTGTTCATGTTTGTTAGATTTGGAGAGACAGAAGATTGGAGTGAATACATTTCTTGGAAGGAGAATAATCTATGATGCAGATATAACCAGTGATACTCTTTGGCAATAAAGAAACTAACTTGATAAGAATAGAAAAAAAAGAAGCTATAGTGCCTTTTATGTCAGGAACCATGCTAGGTGTTTTCAAATACTATCATCCTTGACTGCAGGTCAGCCCAAACCCAGGGCTAGATAGGGTCAGGTCAAGGAGAAGCCTAGATGTCTACCTAGATACCTTGTAGGGAATGCTCAGAAGACTCTCAAGATGAAAGCAATACTTGAGGAAGATCACAGTGGTGGTCAAGCAGGATCATCTGGGGGCAGGAAGGAAAGGTTAAAATAAAAAAATGGCAGCAAGAATCAGTAATCTGAAAGGAAAGTGATAAAGGTTCATTAGGGTGGAGTCCTTGTTTGTGGAGATAAAGGTATAAACATAATTTCTTTCCAGGGAGGACAAGCACTTTGGACTAAAGAATGAAGAAAATTTGGTTTTGCAGACTCTGCTGTTGCTACTACCCAGCCAAGGTCAACCCATTCTTGGACACATTACCCTCCGGTAGCAAGCCTTTGGTCACGTCTCCTTCTAGCTGTTAGCAGACAAAGTTCCAAAGACAGCCAGAAAACTTTCATGTTCTGAACACTGGGGAAAAAGAGACTTGGTTATAAACATTCCTACTTTCAGTTCTTCTGGGGGTTTATGTGCCAGGATGGTGACTTCACACAGGGTAATAGCACTGCAGCAAGTCCCTCTGTGGGGAGAAATTGGATGAATTTTATCCTGAAGGTGGGAAAGTACGTGAATATTGTGGAAGCCATGGAGCACGTAGGCCCAGGAATGGCAGGACCACAAAGCTCTCTGTTGCCGACTGTGGACAACTCCAATAAATTTGACTTGTGTTTTATCTTAACCTCCAGACCAGCCCTTCTGCTACTCAGGAGAGCACCCCACCACACTCATCTGCTCACTATATCCTATAATCTTTGTGCTCTCACTTCAGTTCTCCAAGTCTAGCTGGATTGCAAAGTTTATGATTATGAAACAAAAACTAAACAAATGAACAAAGTTTTGAGCCTGGACTATTGGAGAAGGGTGGAATTGGAGGGGGAAAAGCAAAACAAGTTTCATTTGAAGAGTTGAAGGGGGAGAGGGATACCTGTACACACCTGTGTGCAGATGGCAGAAAAATTAGTTTTTAGTACATGTGAGAAACTAAAAATCTAAATTTAAACCAAGATTTTGGGTTTAAAACATTTTACTAAATAATATAGTACTCCCTATTGCTTGCCCGTTGCCAGGGACAGATGGGTTAGCCAGGGGGAAAACTCAGCTCTCAGCTTCCCATCCTACTGAAAGCCTTTTCCAGAGATTGGGCAGGGGCATTTTCGAGTTTATGCCCTAAATAATCTGTAGGTGTTCTCTTATTCGAACTTGAAATTTAATTTCTCACTTCCTAGTTCTCCAATCTCTTTGGGCTCAAGTGTCAAGTCTTTTCTAACATCAAACATGGCATAGCTTGTCCAATGATTCAGTGTTTCTGCATGGTCAAAGGACATCTCTGGATAAAACTGGAGTTTGTGCTCTTATTAACTCTGTCCTGTTAACTTTCTCTGGGCCGGAGATGCAGAAATCCAGGAGCAAAGAAAGTGCACCACAGTTTCAAGTCAATCTCACATGACCTATGCTGTGGGGGTAGTCAGCAAGGGATTGTTTTAACCATAGTTGAGTCTATATTTGCCTGAGTGAGGCGCTTTTTATTTTTATTTTTATTTTTTTGGGGGGGTGGGATGGGTGAGAGAGGGAGGAAAAAAGGAGTATAAGTACTTAGATGTGACATAAGGCCTCAACAGGTGAACCCTTTCTTGGATTCAAGTCTTGCTTTAACCATAAGAGTTTATAAAATCTGGTCTCTTCCCTCCACACACTTCTGGGTAGGGCCTTTGTTAAACTCTGCCACACTATACATAAGTATTCTTTCTTAAAGTTCCATTGTTACAAGTGTCTTTGGAGTAGGGGGTTGTCCCAAGCTCCCTTAAAGTGCAAACTGGACATGTCCTTGGGAAGAGAAAGGAGAAAGCAATGACTGACAGGGCCAACTGGTGTTAGTTGGGGGATGTTTCTATATTGCACTTATTCCATTTCCCGAGGTACTTAGGCAAGGCTTCAATTGAGGGATGTAAGTTGATAGGGTAAAGTGGGGATGCAGAAGGAACAGAAAAGAGGTAATTGTGTTAAAAGCGAGCTTTTTCCCTCAGAGCTTTATTGAGATACTAGAGGCCTGGTGCACAAAATTTGGGGTGGTCCCTCAGCCTGGCCTGCACCCTCTCACAGTCTGGAAGTCCTCAGGGGATGTCCAACATCCTTAGTGCTATCACGGAGGTGGGGGAGGCTCCCGCCACCGCAGCTGTGCTCGCCAGCTGTGAGCCTGGCTTCTGGCTGAGCAGCGCTCCTCCTGTGGGAGTGCACTGATCACCAGGGGGCAGCTCCTGCGTTTAGTGTCTGCCCCCTGGGGGCCAGTGTGTGTTATAGTGACTGGTTGTTCCATCATTCGGTCAATTTGCATATTAGCCTTCTATTATATAGAATAGGATAATTGACATATATCATTGTATAAGTTTAAGGTATATGTGGGGAAGCATGGAACTTGGTTGGAAAGTCTGTAAGGAGGATTCTCTGAAAGGTCAGAGGCCTCTTAGGGGGACCTTGCCGAAAGTGGCAAACCCTGCCTTGACTTTTCCAAACAAGTCTGAGCTCCCAGGTGTTTTACTAGAATCTTTATATTTAGACTTCAAAATGTCCTTGTTTGAAAGACACTACAGATGCAGGTGTTTTCTCAAGGATGTTTACCCTGCTGATTGTATCTAGAGGTTAATTTTAGTTCAAGCTGTTGTTAAAAGCCTAAGGAGGCAGGTGAACAGGGTTTTTTTGGCTCCTTATGCCAACTAGCCCCTAAGCCTCTCTTTCACAGAAATGTGTGTCAGAGTAACCTTCATCTGTCATTCAGGGTCTGCTGGTCAGCCCCGGCAGGTGTACAACATGATTTAATATACATACATTTTGCAAAATGATTACCATAATAAGGTTAGTCAACACATCCATCACTCACATAGTTACCTTTTTTGTGTGGTAAAAACTTTAAAAAAAAAAACTTTTAAAATCTACTCTCTTAGCAAGTTTCAACTATATAATACAGTATTGTTAACTATAGTTACCATGCTGTACATTAGATCACCAGAACTTACTCATCCTTTGTAACTGGAAGTTTGTACCCTTTCTCACCTTTATTCATTCCCCTCATCATCACCACACCCCATCACCCCACCTCTGGCAACTAATCTAATCTGTTTCTATGAGTTTGGTTTTTTAGATTCCATATATAAGTAAGATCATGCAGTATTTGTCTTTCTCTGTCTGACTTATTTCACTTAGCATAATGCCCTCAAGGTTGAGCTCTTTATTTATGTTCTGAAAGTGAGGTGAGAGTATCAGTTCAATATTCCTTTAAAAAAAAATATTTTATATGCTTTTATTGATTTTAGAGAAAGGGAGAGATAGAAACATCAATGGTGAAAATCATTGAACACCCCCTACTGGGGATGGAGCCTGAAACCAGGGCATGTGCATTGACCAGGAATTGAACCATGACCTCCTGGGTTATAAATTGATGCTCAACCACTGAGCCACACTGGCCAGGCTCAGTTCAGTATCTCGAACAGTAAGCCACACAAATATATATAATAACAATCACAGTTGTAGAAGTTGGGAAGTTCAAGGTACTGGCTGATTCAGTTCCTGGTGAGAGCTCTCTTCCTGGCTTGCAGAGGCCTTCTTCACTGTCCTTACAAGGCTTTTCCTCCGTGGCTGAGCTAAGATCTTTCTCTTCTTATAAGATCTCTTCTAATCCCATCATGAGGCCCCCACCCTCATGACCTAATTTAACCCTCATTATCTTCTAAAGGTCCCATCTCTACATACCATCACATTAGGGGCTTTAGGGGGACACAAACATTCAGTCCATAATAAACCTACAAATTTATAAAATGACAAAAGTCTGAAAAGCCAGTAAACTAGCATGTCACAACTAATTCTTTATCTCTTCCTAAATTACTTTGGCTCCAAGTACCTGAGATCATCATTCCTGGAAATCTTTCTTCATACCATATAATCCCAGTGCAGGTAGAACTCATGACTCAATACACCTACTTCCTGTTTCCCTGTGCTTAACACTGAAGCAAAATAACATAAAAATAATTGCCAGCTCCTATCATATTAGGGGAGTTTTTCATAAAATAAACTAATTTCCTCTCTCTTACCAGATTGAGTCTCTGCAATTCACACAAAGGCTGAAGGATCTTTTTAGATCCTGCTAAGCTTGCAAATTTGCCAAAAAATAAAAAAAAGTAGGTGGAGTTGTTTGTAGTCATTCTTGGTCCTTTTCCAGGTTTTCTGGTTGCTTCTACTGCATAAGCAACCATGTTTTACTAGTTGTGGGTGTGTTGCTGCAGGAGCTGCAGCAAAGCATTTCTGTATTCTGAACTAATCCTATAAACAGAACCCTATTTCTCCCAATTTAACCAAATGATTTTGTTACTGGTCCTGAAAATATTAGGCAGGACCTGAAATAATCTGCCCTTCAAAGGCTGGCAGAAAAAAATCCAAAACTTGGGGTAACACTCTAGTCTATCAGCAATGCAATGGAGAAACATTTGGTATATGGAGGGCAATATGGCAGTACTTATCAAAATTAAAAACACCCATGAGACATGCACGCCTAACACAAATCAAAGTCACCTATTTAAGTTTTCTAACAATTACAACAGACTTCCTGGATCTCATCCAATTCATTAATCTCATCAGTCTATTTCAGAAACGTTCTGTTCATTTATTCTAGAAATACTGCGCACCGATTAAAAATGGCAGCAGAGTAAGTGGATGCTGCACGGACATGCTCCCAGGAACAAACTGGAATTACAAATAAAATACAGAAAAACTTCCTGAGTAATCAATGGAAGACTGGCAGGAGAGAACCCTGATACCCGAGGACTGAAAGTGGAGACCACATAGAGACTGGTAGGAGGGGTGGAGGGGTGAAAGGGCTGGCTGGGCGCCCATAGACAGCAACTGAAGTTCTAGAGATATATCTCAGCTGTGGGGGGTACCACTGAGAACTCTGGGATTTAATCCCCAAGCTGGGCCCCCCAGCAGAGAGCACCACAACTGAGAAGGATACCCACATAACACCTGGCTGAGAAAAGCAGCAAGGTTGCTGTCTGACAGAGGGAGAGATGGCTGAAAATTCAGGCACCCTCTTAAAGGGCCAATGCACAAAATTCCCTGTGGAGCCACCCACTTTGTGCTCCAGCAGAGAGAGGGCGGCTTGGATTGGAGCTATGTGAGCAGAAGCCAGGATTGGAGAACTGGGGGGTTAGTGCTCAGAAGGCAGACACCCCCAGTTTCCTGGGCTGAATCATTCCCTCACACTGTGGAGGACATCCTTCCGAAACAGACATTTGCCTTGGTGGTGGTGGTGGGGGCATGTATGTGAAGGGTAGGTATGGACAGTGGACTCACCTCACCCTATTGGAAAACACTTTGCCTTGAGGCCACTTAAGAACTAAAAATAACAATTAGCCTCCAGACAAAAGCAACTGCCCCACCTGTTGAATAAAACACTTGCCAAACATGAGGATGATTGCCTGGGGGGCAATTCAAGTTGGAATCCTATCAGTCTGTAGGAAGAGGCAGATTATAGCAGAAATAAATAACATAGAGACTAAAAAATATCCAAAAAAAAAAAAAAATCAATGAAACCAAGGGCTGGTTCTTTGAAAGGATAAACAAAATTGATAAACCTTTAGTTAGACTCATCGAGAAACATAGAGAGAGGATGCAAATAAATAAAATCAGAAACGAAAGTGGAGAAGTAATCACTGACACCACAGAAAATACAAAGGATTGTAAGAAAATACTATGAAATACTATATGCAAACAAGCTGGACAATGTGTATAAAATGGACATATTCCTAGAAAAATACAATCTCCCAAAACTGAATCAGGAGGAATCAGAAAACGTGAATAGGCCAATAACAACTGATGAAATAGAAGCAGTAATCAAAAAAACTCCTAGCAAACAAAAACCCAAGTCCGGACGGCTTCACAGGGGAGTTTACATCAAACATTCAAAGAAGAACTAACATCT
Source organism: Plecotus auritus (assembly GCF_963455305.1). Classification (NCBI taxonomy): domain Eukaryota; kingdom Metazoa; phylum Chordata; class Mammalia; order Chiroptera; family Vespertilionidae; genus Plecotus; species Plecotus auritus. The sequence goes on from NC_137770.1 coordinate 63,835,964, forward strand.
ACATTCCTCAAACTATTTCGGACAACCCAAGAGGAAGGAACACTTCCAAACTCCAGTATTATCCTAATTCCAAAACCAGTAAAGACACTACAAAGAAAGAGAATTACAGGCCAGTATCCCTGATGAACATGGATGCTAAAAGCCTCAAAAAATATTAGCAAATTGGATCCAGCAATATATTAAAAAGATCATATACCATGATCAAGTGGGATTTATTCCGGGGATACAAGGTTGGTACAATATTCTTAAATCAATAAATGTGATACATTACAAACAAATTGAAAGACAAAAATCACATGATCATATCAATAGAAACAGAAAAAGCATTTGACAAAATCTAACACCCATTTTTGGTAAAAACTCTTGGCAAAGTGGGAATAGAGGGAGCATATCTCAACATGATAAAAGCCATCTATGATAAACCTACAGCAAACATCATACTCAATGGGCAAAAACTAAAAGCATTTCCCCTAAGAACAGGAACAAGACAGGTATGTCCGCTTTCAGCACTCTTATTCAACATAGTACTGGATGTCCTAGCCACAGCGATCACACAAGAAGAAGAAATAAAAGGCATCCAAATTAAAAAGGAGGAAGTAAAATTTTCATTATTTGCGGAGGACGTATTATACATAGAAAACCCTAACGATTCCAACAAAAAAACTACTGGATTTAATAAACGAATTAGGCAATGTAGCAGGATAAAAATCAACATCCAGAAATCTGTTTTTTTTATGCACCAATAATGAATTCTCAGAAAGAGAAATTAAACAATCCCATTTATTATTGCAACAGAAAGATTAAAATACTTAGGAATAAACTTAACCAAGGAGACAAAAGACCTATACTAGGAAAACTACAGGAGGTTGAAAAAAGAGATAAAAGGGTTACGTCGGACTCAGCGTACACCGTTTCGTGGTTGTCACCATCTCCCATCTATTTATATATATATATAAAAAGTTCCATCATTTTGACGTATATACATATGTGCTTTATGTTTTTTATTATTTATTTACCACAAGTAAAGGTCAGGAATTGTTATCTTTCTTTTAAAATTTTTTACTGTTTCACTTCATTACTGCTGTGTATGTGCTCCATATGAGTGACACAGGTGCTTATGTAGGTGGGTTCCGACTTACTGCGAAAATCGCATTACGTTGCACCATAGGAACGGATCTCCAGTGTAACCCGAGGACTTACTGTATACCAGGTTCATTGATTGGTAGAATCAATATCATTAAAATGTCCATACTACCCAAGGCAATCTACAGATTCAATGCAATCCCTATTAGATACCAATGGCATATTTCACAGAGTTAGGACAAATACTCTAAAAATTTATATGGAATTAAAAAAGACCCTGAATAGCTGTAGAAATTTTGAGAAAGAAAAACAAAGTTGGAGGAACCACCATACCAGATTTCATGCTATACTACAAAGCCACTGTAAACAAAACAGCCTGGGACTGGCACAAGAACAGGCATATAGATCAGTGGAACAGAATAGAATCCAGAAATTGACCCAAGTCATTACGCTCAACAAATATTTGACCAAGGAGGCAAGAGCATACAGTGGAGTCAAGACAGTCTCTTCAATAAATGGTGGTGGGAAAATTGGATACATGCAAAAAAATGAAACTAGACCACCAACTTACACCATACACAAGAATAAACTCAAAATGGATAAAAGACTTAAATATAAGTCATGAAACCATAAAAATCCTAGAAGAAACCATAGGCAGCAAAATCTCAGACATCTCTCATAGCAATATGTTTACAGATACATCTCCTAAGGCAAAGGAAACTAAGGAGAAAATAAACAAATAGGATTACATCAAAATAAAAATCTTCTGCACAGCAAAAGAAACAATCAACAAAATGAAAAGGGAGCCCACTGCATGGGAGAACATATTTGCCAATGTTATCTCTGATAAGAGTTTAATGTCCAAAATTTTTAAGGAACTCATACAACTTAACAAAAGGAAGACAAACAATCCAATTAAAAAATGGGCAAATGACCTAAATAGACACTTCTCCAAAGAGGACATTTTAAACTCATTTATTAAACCTAGTAGTTTTTTGGTTAAGTCTTTAGGAGACAAGAGACATATGAAAAAATGCTCAAAGTCACTAATCATTCGAGAGATACAAATCAAAATGACAATGAGGTATCATCTCACACCTGTCAGAATGGCTACCATCAACAAAAAAACAAATAACAAGTGCTGGCAAGGATGTGGAGAAAAGGGAACCTTAGTACACCGCTGGTGGGAATGTAGACTAGTGCAACCATTATGGAAAGCAGTATGGAGTTTCCTCAGAAAATTAAATATGGATCTGCCATTTGACTCAATGATCCCACTTCTAGGAATATATTCTAAGAAACCCAAAACACTAATCAGAAAGAATGTATGCACCCCTATGCTCATTAGCTAAGTTCTGGAAACTTTACATTACATTAGCTAAGTTCTGGAAACAGCCCAAGGGCCCATCAGTAGATGAGTGGATAAAAAAGCTGTGGTACATTTATACCATGGAATACTATGTAGCAGTAAAAAAGAATCTCTTACCCTTTGAGACAACAAGGAGGGACCTGGAGAGTATCATGCTAAGTGAAATAAGTCAGTCAGAGGACAAGTATCACATGATTGCAATCATTATGTGGAATCTAAGTAACAAAATGAACTGATGAACAATGTGGATCCAGAGACATGGAAGCATGGAACAGAGTATAGAATCTCAGAGGGAAGGTGGGTGGGTGGGAGGTAAATCAACCAAAGACCTTGAATGCATATATGCATAACCTATGGACACAGACAATAGGGTGCTTAAGGCCTGGGGCATAGAAGAGGGGGAACAGGGCAGGGTGGAGGGGGTCAATGGAGAAAAAAAGGGAACATATTGTAATTCTTTCAGCAATAAAGATTTATTAAAAACATTTAAAATACGTATATAGCATTTTGCAGAGCAAATCCACTCTGGGAATTGAGAGAAGACATAACTGAAAGAAGATGTGGGTATAAAGATACTCATTTAAACATGAATTGAATATAAAAGACAGCCCAGTCTGCACCCTCTCCAATCTCAGACTCCTCAAGGGATGTTCGACGGCCCACCAGGATCGGGCCTATCTAAACAGGCAGTCGGACATCCCTCTCACAATCCAGGACTGCTGGCTCCCAACCACTCGTCTGCCTGCCTTCCTGATTGCTCCTGCTTCTGCCTGCCAGCCTGATCACCCCCTAACCACTCCCCTGCCAACCTGATCGACACCTAAGTGCTCCCCTGCCGGCCTGATTGCCCCTAACTGCCCTCCTCTGCCGGCCTGGTCACCCCTAACTGCCCTCCCCTACCAACCTGGTCACCTCTAACTGTCCTCCACTGCAGGCCTGGTCTCTCCCAACTGCCCTCCCTTGCTGGTCCGGTCCCTCTTAAACTTCCCTCCCCTACTGGCCTGGATCCCCCCCAACTGCACTCCCCTGCAGGCCTGGGTCTCCTCCAACTGTCCTCTCCTGCAGGCCTGGTCCTCACCAACTGCCCTCCCCTGCTGGCCTGATCGCCCACAACTGCACTCCCCTGCAGGTTATCTTGTGGCAGCCATCTTGTGTCCACATAGAGGTGGCCATCTTGTGTGTTGGAGTGATGGTCAATTTGCATATTACTCTTTTATTAGATAGGATTAGAAACTCAATGTCCCTCAACTGGATAATGACTGGTTAAACCATCTGCAGGAGTGAAAAAAAAAATGATGCCTTTTATGCATTTAATATGAAGAAGTCCAAGATGTCTTAAGTGCAAAGCACACAAGAGTGTATATGGCATCCTCCCTGTTAAATAAAAATAGGGAAAAATAAGAATATTTATTATTACTTACGTGTATAGGCAAGAAAAAAACTGAAAGAATACACAAGAAGATAAGAGTAGAGGTTAGTTACCTTGGGAGTGGGAATTGTATGAATGGAAGACAGCTGATGATGTTTAAAAAGCTTTTTGTGCCTTGGTTGGATGGTTTACTTGATTGGAGCATCATCCTGTAGACCAAAAGGTTGTGGGTTTGATTCTGGGTCAGGGCACATACTTAGGTTTCGGGTTCAATCTCAGTTGGGGCAAATATGGGAGGCAACTGATTGATGTTTCTCTCTTTCTCCCTTTTAAAAAAAGCAATAAAAACATATTCTTGGTGAGAATTAAAAAAAAAAGTTTTTTTACACCAGTGGATAGATTATTCAAATAAATTTAAAAAATCTGGCTGGGAGGAGAAACCAAGATGGCAGCATAGGTAAACACCTGAAATTGCTGCCTCACACAACAACTTCAAAACTACAACTAAAAGACAAAACACACATCATCCAAAACCACAGGAAGGCTGGCTGAGTGGAAATTCTACAACTAGAAGGGAAGAGAAAAGCACACTGAGACTCAGAGGAGCTGCGGAAGTAAAGTCCAGAGGTACGGAGGTGCGTGCGGAGAGGGCTGGCAACTGAGTACGAGGCTGGCTTTTTCAATCCGCAGGGAGACATAAGCTCCCAACTGCTCTGAACTCCAGTTCCGGGCGAGACTCTGGGGACCCAGACTCATTCGGGGAGAAACTGGACTGTCTGGCCTCAGGTGGAAATTGAGCGAGGCTTTCTCTCAGAGGTGCTTGCAGCGATTACCAAGGGACACTGAGACCCGGGGGCCTCTTAGGGAAGGGCTGAAAGGAAGCCATTGCTGTTTGCTCCACCCTGAGACTTCGCCCCATCCAAGCTGTGCACAGAGGCTTTTGCAAATGAATGGCCTGATCCTTTGAAATCTAAACTTACCTAACGAAATCTAAACTTACCTAACAAACTGCAGCTGAGTCAGAGAGACCCAGAATATCCAAAAGAAGGCCCAAGGCCCCACAGCAGCTTGCATTGCTTCACAGCTGGGCCTCATCTGGGCACCTCCAAAACCCAAACAAAGAAGAGGAATCTGCAGATCTTTCCTTAGCTCCTGCTGGGTGGCCTCAGGCAGAGGATAAATTAGCACCTCCTTGGAGATCCAACAGCCAGTGTACCCCAGGGGTCAGAGTAGGACCATCCAGATTACAACTCCTCAGATCCATAAGGGACACACTCAGGGGGCAGACTCAGTGAGCACCAAAGCCCCACTGAAGCAAGTCTTACCCCATAAGGCTCTCTCCAGCACAGAAGTTCTCCCATCGTAGACACAGCTGATCCTCACAGCCAATTGGCCTGGAGGTCAATTCCTCCCAGTGATACCAACAACAATCAAGGCTTAACTACAACAAGACTGTGCACACAGCCCACAAAGGGGTGCACCAAGAGTGTCCACCTCAGGTAACTGGGGAGGCTGAGTCACTGGGCCCTATAGCACACAGAGCCACTCTATCAACTCAGGGAAGCAGCCAAAATGCGGAGACAAAGAAACAGGTCACAAATGATAGAAATGGAGGAAAGCAAATGACTGGATATAGAGTTAAAAACCACGGTTACAAGGCTTTTCAAGAATTTTCTAGAAAAGGCCGATAAATTAGAAATTAAGCATACACTGACTGAAATAAAGAATAATATACAGAGATCCAACAGCAGACTAGACGATCGCAAGAATCAAGTCAAAGATCTGAGATACAAAGAAGCAAAAAACACCCAACTGGAAAAGCAAAAAGAAAAAAATCCAAAAATATGAAGATAGTGTAAGGAGCCTCTGGGACAACTTCAAGCATACCAACATCCGAATTATGGGGGTGCCAGAACAAGAGAGAGAGCAAGATACTAAAAACCTATTTGAAGAAATAATAACAGAAAACTTCCCCCACCTGGTGAAAGAAATAGACTTACAAGTCCAGGAAGCACAAAGAACCGCAAACAAAAGGAATCCAAAGAGGACCACACCAAGACACATCATAATCAAAATGCCAAGAGCAAAAGACAAAGAGAGAATCTTGAAAGCAGCAAGAGAAAAACGGTTAGTTACCTACAAGGGAGTACCCATACGACTGTCAGCTGATTTCTCAACAGAAACTATGCAGGCCAGAAGGGAGTGGCAAGAAATATACAAAGTGATGAATAGCAATAACCTACAACCAAGATTACTCTACCCAGCAAAGCTATCATTCATAATTGAAGGTCAGATAAAGAGCTTCACAGACAAGAAAAAGCTAAAGGAGTTCATCACCACCAAACCAGTATTATATGAAATGCTGAAAGGTATTCTTTAAGAAGAGGAAGAAGAAAAAGGTGAAGATAAAAATTATGAACAAATACGTATCTATCGACATGTGAATCTAAAAATCAAGTGAATAAAAAATCTGATGAACAGAATAATCTGGTGAATAGGATAGAATCAGGGGCATAGAAAGGGAGTGGACTGACAATCCTCCAGGGGAAGGGGTTGTGGGGGATGCAGGAAGAGACTGGACAAAAATCATACACCTATGGACGAGGACAGTGTGTGTGGGGGGGTAAGGGCATGGGGTGGGGTGGGAACCGGGTTAAGGGGAGCTAGGGGGGAAAAAAGAGGAACAACTGTAATAATCTGAACAATAAAGATTTAATAAAAAAAATTAAAACCACTACAAAAAAAAAAAATCTGGCTGGGAGCCATAACCAACCAACAATTACTAAATGCTGACTATCTTAAAATAGACTAAGAAAATAATATGGCCCAAATGCAACCTTAACTGCAGTGTGTAAAATATAAGCTTGAGTAAAGTGGCTGTTCCTAACCAATTCCTGGAAATCAAAGTTCTTAGTCTGGGGAATTCTGAAATCAGTAACTTTGCCAAAGAATTTCACTTACTTACTAAGGTCTTTTCTAGAACTTAGAAAGAGGGTAGACAAAGGTAGAAGACTTCTTGCTCCTGCAATCAATTTAAAATTCTTCAGCAGTGTGTCTGCCAAAAATGCACCCAGTATTCATGTGTCAATCTAAGAACATGCAGGAAGAAACCAGTAATTGTATTGTGGTGGAATATTTTTACTTTACTTTTCTTTAATGCTAAAATGCTATTCTAATAGTAAATAAACAGTTTTAATAAATCTAGTAGGAAAAAATCTTCCTCATTGATTACAGCTTTTACTCTAAATTTTGAGCCTGCTTTCTAAAAGGTATGTGTTCATTTCATTCAAGTTTATATATATATTTAATACTCATCCAAGGATATGTTTTTATTGATTCCAGAGGGAGAGGGAAAGGGAGAGACAGAGAGTAAGGAACATTGATGTGAGAAACATTGATCAGTTGCCTCTTGTGGGTGCCTGGAGTGGAGATCAAACATGCAACTCTTTCCTACACGGGAGGACAATCCATCTGAGCCACCTGGCCAGAGCTATCTTTCATTCAAGTTTCAATGACTGTGGCTGGCAAAGCCATCTTGATGTTTTCACTAAGAATTTTAGGTGATTGAAACTGTACTGTAAATAGTGAACACTATTACATAACACCCTAGTGTTTCCCCATGTAAAGGACCCATACCAGTGGTGATACTCAAGACGGTTCTAGGCAGTACATGAACAAAGCAGCAAACACCAAATCAATGAGTTATTCCTTTCCCTCTTACAAGCCTTCAGATTCAAAGCACTTGGCTGGCAAGAGTATCTAGCTAGGCTTTAACAAATGACTGTTTTCATTATACTAATTTTTACAGTTGCCATTTTCAATGTCTTCTTACTGTCAGAGGTCTAAAACACAAACGTTTGTCTGGACTACCCACACCCATAGAAGCACAACAAACAGGAGTGCAGGCACTGCTACACTTTCCAGGAATCCCTTGGTGACACATCACAAATGTTTTTCTGCTTTAGGGCTTGCCTTTCTTTGACTCAAATTCTCCAAAGGCTTCTGCAAGAGATACTTGTTTCTCAGGGAATGGTGTAGTGTACTGTGCAAATTGAGTCAAGCTGATCTTCAGTGCTGGCTCTTTTTTTCTTGCTGTGAGTCTACAAAGTCAAGTAACCAAGTGAGGCTAAATTAGCTACCTTGAAATCTGAGGGAAATACCTAAGATGACAAATGTAGAGCAGCTGACACGTAGTTTAATAGATGCTCAATGAATGCTGATTTCCTCCCTTCCTTTACTTCTCAGTGCCTCTGTCCTCAGTACTCTTATTTTTCTACTAGAGGTCCAGTGCATGAAATTTGTGCACAGGTGTGGTCCCTAGGCCTGGCCGGTGATTGAAGTGTGAGCATCTGGCGTGGAAGGGCAGGTCCCAGCTGACCTCTGGGCCCTGGGCAGCACCTGGGCCCCGGGCCCTCACGTGCCCCCCTCCGCTTGAATCATGGCACCCAAGTCCCCATGTGGAGATGTGGTAAGCATAGCCAGACACCGTGGGCCAGGGCACAGCGTGGGCCTCTGGGCTGCCCAGCAGCACCGCATGGAAGCTGAGCAGGTAACACGCTCTCTCCCAGCCTGCCTCGGCAGATCGGCTCCTGTATGAACCCACAGTGAGCCCAACCGGCCCCCTGCGGCCCTGCTCACCAGGAAGCCCATTGGGGCTGGCAGCACCTCCACTGCCGCCTGCTGCCAGTGCCTCATTGCCGACGCCTGCCATGTCTCGTGCCGCCCCCTGGTGGTCAGCGCATGTCATAGTGAGTGGTTGAACTCCCGATCGAACTCCTGGTTGAGGGGACAATATGCATATTAGGCTTTTATTATATAGGATATCTTCCATTGATTTCAGAGAGGAAGGGAGAGGGAGAGAGAGATAGAAACATCAATGATGAGAATCGTGGATCGGCTGCCTCCTGCACACCCCACACTGGCGATCAAGACCACAACCTGGGCATGTGCCCTGACAGGGAGTCAAACCTTAACCTCCTGAGTCATAGGTTGACATTCAACCACTTAGCCATGCCCGCCAGGCTCTTGTTCTTATTTTAAAGAATTAACACTCCAGAGGTCGACTTACCAAAACAGCCAAGTTATGCAGTGGCATCAGAGGGAAGGAGGGGGATCGGTTCTAAACATGCACTCATGAGGCCTGTGTTAATGGGTTCATCCAGGGGGACGGGTGGACAGACACTGTCTCTGGCTCTTCAAGTGGCACTTCCTTGAGGCCCTCAGATTCCCTGCATGACCCCCACCCTCCCTACCTGCCATCAGAGCTGAGGAGGGTGGAGGATGGGAAGGGCCATCTATGGTTCAACTGAGAGGGGGCATGGTAGGGGGAAGGAGGGACAGTGCTGGGAGCACCACAGACCCAGGGTGGGAGTTAGAGGCAGTGATCTGGATGCTAATTGCCCTGTCCCAGCATCTCAGGAGCTTTTCTTTCTCTGGAACCACTGCAAGCATTGCCTTAGGCCACGGGTTTTGGGGCTGGTCTGGGCAGTTTTGTTCTGTGGTGTGGGATCCTCTCTGTCCTGGAAACTGGAGTCGGGGATTGGAGTCAGACCACCTGGGCAAGTCCTTTGCATTGGACCCTGAGCCCTTTTGTCACGCATGACCTGGTTCCGGGCACAGCTGATCTGTGTGTCCACAAGGGAGCTTTATTTTCCTAGTTTTCAACGTTTGCTTTCCATAATACTGTACATTCTGTTTTTTGTTTTTTTTTGTACATTTGCCTGTTTCCAATAAGTATTTGTCATCACTGAAGAGAGCGTGGGGGGGGGGGGAGGATGGAGGGATTAGGGCAGCCAGACAGGAATGACCTGCCTCCTGGACGTCAGGGTGGGAGGCTGGTGATGAACATTCCACGTCCCTCATGTGGAGCTCAAACTAAGGTCTGGATTTTACAGTCAGACCCTCAAAAGGGACGGCTCCCTGTCAGCAGCTGCCGGGGACCCTGCCTTCCAGGGGCTGAGCGGAGCATGGGGCCTCCTCCCCACCACATCATTCCTTACACTCTGGCTTCCCTCCAGTACACCCAAAGCCACCACCTCGGCTGCCAGTTTCCACTGTCTCTGCATTGCCCTCGGGGAGGGTGCTGTTGCCTCCTGCTGTCTCCCTGCTTCCTCTTTCCCATCTACTCCTGACACAGAAGCCAGCAGGTCCTCACCTACAGCCCTGGTGCCTCCCCCTGCACTCAGGGGACGCCAGGGCGGCTGGTTCCCTGCTGCTCTGTGAGCACCCAGGTATGCCTAGGACATGGTCGGTGCCCAGTCAGTGATACAGGCTGAGTAAGATGCCCAGGCAGTGGTGTTAGGTGTAAAGGCCATTGGAAGGCAGACTCGGAGACAAGGGCCAGTGAGCTCTTGGTGGGCCGTGAGAGCCATTTGTTCCTTTTCTTGCAAGAAGGAGGGAGGAAGAGAATGAAAAGAGAGCAGTGTGTGTTTTCCCGCAACTACTTAAAAGCTGATGATCTCATTCAATTCTGAAAGCTATGAATAGAAACCCTTAGATCAAGCCTGAGGTGGGTTCTGGGATTATCTGAGATTCCGTGGAGAGTACCTGGCCTTTGCCTGCCACAAGGACGGTGCTTAGTAACCGCCAGCTTTTAGTGCAGTGATTTGTGCATTGGTGGGGATCAGCCTGCTGTGGGAGCATCACTCATCCCGGTCAGCCCAGCTGCTGTGGACCTGCCCTCTGAGCAGCTGCTACCGCTGTGGGAGGGCCACGCACTGATCACCAGGGGGCAGCTCCTGCATTGAGCGTCTGGTCGATCGGTTGTACTGGTCGTTATGCCCTCGGCCTGGGCTTTTATTACATAGGATACTATAGGCCTGGTGCACGAAATTTGTGCACGGGGGGGGGGGGGGGGGAATTGGACCCTTTGAGGGATGTCCAACTGCCTAAACAGGATTGGGCCTAAGCTGGCAGTCGGACATCCCTCTCACAATCCTGGACCGCTGGCTCCTAACCGCTCACCTGCCTGCCGGCTAGATTGCCCCTAACTGTCCCCCTGATCACCCCTCACTGCCCACCCTGCCCGCCTGGTCGCCCCATGCAGCCTGCTGCTTGGTTGTTTGGTCATCCCTCAGTAACCCCCCTGCAGGCCTGGTTGCCCCACACAGCCTGTTCGGTCGTCCGGTTGCGATGGTCGCTTAGGCTTTTATATAATCTCCCACTGATCTCATTTACTCTATGGCTTTAATTTTCACCCTTATTGTGGATAACTTCTAATTATCTGTCACCATTTCTGACATTTTTTCTGAATACCAAACTGTAAGTTCTGTATCTCTTTAACAATTCCACCTTGATGTTCTGTCATGATCTTAAACACATGTATAAAATAGAACGTTATCTTTCTCCAAATCTCCTTTTCTTTCTCCTGGTTTTCTCATTTTGTTCATGCTATCACTATTATCTCCATCAGACTCAAATCTCAACCATCCTTAACTCCTTACCCCTCACACTAAATCAGACATCAAATATGCCCTTTTCTGGAAAAAAAAAACAACTTTATTGATTTCAGAGAGGAAGGATGAGGGAGAGATAGAAACATTGATGAGAGAGAATCATTGATTGGCTGCCTCCTGCACGCCCCCTGCTGGGGATTGAGCCTGCAACCTGGACATGTGCCCTGACAAGGAATCGACGCTCAAACACTGAACCACACTGGATGGGCTAATATGCCCTTTTAATAGCTTACAAAGGATTATAAATGAAAAAAAAAAAAAGGTTAGCTTTATTAAATACCTTTACTACAGATAAGAAAAATGAAATTCAGGCAGGTTTTGAGATATGCCCAGGTCATATAACTACAGAGTAGTTAAAGCCTAGACTTAATGGTCGGTTAAGCCTTGAATTGGAGGCTCCTCACTCCAACTGCCATGCTCTTTCACCTTCACATATTGCCTCAAGTTCTGTAGTAGTTTTTGCATCTTTCTTCTCTTTTACCATTGCCATCCCCAGAAATCAGGCCTACCTTATCTTTCACATTTGTAATAAATATATAGAAAGACTGGCTCAGTTAGCAGGGTAAACAGTTGGTAGTATGTACCCAGCATTTCCCAGGAAAACTTTTTCAAATTTAACTCCAGAAAAATTTTAAACCATTAAATACTAGAGGCCCAGTGCTCGAAATTCATGCATTGGTAGGGTCCCTAGGCTTGACCGGTGATCAGGGCCTTCCGGCTGCCGGCCCAGGTTTCCCTTCCCCGGCTGTCCCCTGGTGGTCAATACATATCATAGCGAGTAATCAAACTCCCAAGGGGACAATTTGCATACCAGGCATACACACACACACACACACACACTAAAAAGCGCCAAAACCGGTTTGGCTCAGTGGATAGAGCGTCGGCCTGTGGACTGAAAGGTCCCAGGTTCGATTCCGGTCAAGGGCACGTAACTTGGTTGCGGGCACATCCCCAGTAGGGGGTGTGCAAGAGGCAGCTGATCGATGTTTCTCTCTCATCGATGTTTCTAACTCTCTATCCCTCTTCCTTCCTCTCTGTAAAAAATCAATAAAATATATTAAAAAAAAAAAAAAAAAAAGCACTCCCACTCCCAAACCTACAACTCAATGAATCAGAAAGAGAATACCCATGTAACCCCATTCATGTCCAGAAAGATCATTGGCACAATTCAAAAACCCTCTTGCACCTTTCTAAGCATTACTCCCTCCAGCCCCCCAAAGCTAATCATTTCTTCTTTTCTTTAATTTGTACAACCTACATATTCCTAAATGAGTTTGGTTTGGCCTGTTTTTTGAACTTGGAATTTTCCAAAGTGGCTATACCAATATGCATTCCCACCAGCAATGTAGTTTTAATTATTCCAACTCTTGGCATTTTCTGTTTTCCATTTTAGCCATTTTTGTGAGCATGCAGCAGTATCTTACTGTAGTTTTAATTTACATTTCCCCATGATTAAAAATGTTGAGCATCTTTACATGTGTATTGGCCACTTAGATTTCGTTTTATGAGTTCTCTTCAAATCTCTTACCCATTTAACACTGAGTTGTCTCTTAAAAAATTGATTTGTGGGTCTATAAATTCTAGGTAGGAGCAGTGCAGATATATTTCTATTGTAGAAATGAACTCATTTGCCTGATGCTGTTAGAATACTGCTACCTCCCCTTATTCTGGTCCCAGATTTACCAATGAATCATCTGGGAGAGATGTACAGACATATCTTGGAGATTCCGTGGGTTTGGTTCCAGACCACTGCAATGAAGCAAGAATTGCAAAAAAGCCAGTTATAATCTTTTTGCTAGTAGAAGGTCTTGCCTTCAATTTGTAAAGCATGCAATGTCCATGAAGTGCAATAAAACAAGGTATGTTTGTAGTCAACTTCATGCTTTATCTCTAAAACAATGTAGAATTGTGCCAGGAATCCTACATAATAAAGAGCTACTATGCAAATGGTCATCACACCCTCATGCCATAATGGCTCAGACACTCAACAATGGGGAGAGAGGAATGGGGATCAGCCAGGCTGCGGGCTGGGAGAGGGACAAGCCACCCACGCTGCAGTCCAGGGCACCAGTGGCTGTGCCTGTGGCCTGGGAAAGGGACAAGCTGCCCGTCCCACAGTCCCGGGTGCCTGTGGCTGCGGCCCGGGTAAAGCTGCCAGCCCATGGTCCCCTGTGGCTGCGGCTGGCCAGAGGGAGGGACGCCCGGGTCTTGGGCGAGGAAGAGGTGGTTAGGGGCGATCAGGCAGAGGGGTTAGGGCTGATCAGGCAGGCAGGCAGAGGTGGTTAGGGGTGATCAGGCAGGCAGGCAGAGGTGGTTAGGGGTGATCAGGCAGGCAGGCAGAGGGGTTAGGGGTGCAGGCAGACAGGCAAGCGGTTAGGAGCCAGCGGTCCCGGATTGCAAGAGGCAGGTGGACATCCCCTGAGGGGTCCCAGATTGGAGAGGGTGCAGGCCGAGATGAGGGACCCCCCCTGCCCCTGTGCACGAATTTCGTGCACTGGGCCCTCTAGTTGGGAATATAATGGCAAAACAAAGTGAATAGGTATAATAATTTTGAAATGAGACCTTTATTGGAATCCTATCTTTAATGTTTACCACTTTGATAACTTTAGGGAAGTCAACTACTTATTTTAGCCTTAGTTTCCTCGTTGGAAAAATGGGGCTATTAATACCTATTTTATAGAGTTGTTGTGAGGACTAAATGAGACAACTTATATAACAGGCTTTGTACAGTGGCTAGCACATAGGAAGCATTTAATAAATGGTAACTATTATCAATTTGGTTATTTCCATGTAGCCTTCCATTTACATATGGAAGGAGAAATGAAATAGCTGTTCATTCCTAGCAGTTATAGTTCTCACTATAATGGAAAAATGGCATTTGGATTTAGATTAATATTCTGGGAACTTGGTCCTTTTTACTCCCTTCAACTTAAAAAAAAAAAAAAATTGCCGAAACCGGTTTGGCTCAGTGGATAGAGCGTCGGCCTGCGGACTGAAGGGTCCCGGGTTCGATTCCGGTCAAGGGCATGTACCTTGGTTGCGGGCACATCCCCAGTGGGGGGTGTGCAGGTGGCAGCTGATTGATGTTTCTCTCTCATCAATGTTTCTAGCTCTCTATTCTTCTCCCTTCCTCTCTGTAAAATATCAATAAAATACATTTAAAAAAAATTATTTTTTTTAGAGAAGGACAGAGAACCATTGATCAGATGCCTCCTGCAAGCCCCCTACCGGGATTGAACCCACAATCCAGGCAAGTGCCCTGACCAGGAATCGAACGGGCAACCTTTGATGCATGGAACGAAAGCCCAACCGAGCAACCACCGGTCCAGTCCTGACTTCCTTCATCTTTTTATATATATACTAGAGGCCTGATACACAAAATTCATGCAAGGGGCTTGGCCCTCAGCCACAGTCGCTTGCCTCAGCCCTCATAGCCCCGGCTTCATCCGGAAGGTCATCTGGCTGTCTGGTCTAATTAGCATATTATGCTTTTATTACTACTATATATATATTTTTATTGATTTCAGAGAGGAAGGGAGAGGGAGAGATAGAAACATCAATGATGAGAATCACTGATCGGCTGCTTCCTGCACGCCTCCTACTGGGGACTGAGCCCATAAGCCAGGCATGTGCCGTTTACCGAAATTGAACCCAGGACCCTTCACCCCGCAGGCCGACCGACGCTCTATCCACTGAGCCAAACCAGCTAGGGTGACTTCCTTCATATCTTGAGTACCTCTAGAGCAGTGCCTCAAAAATCACGTTGTGAAAGATCATAAAAGATAAAAACAAATTACTAGAAAAGGGTACTAAAAAAGAAAATAAAGTTATACACAATGTAAGAGCAATGTTTTTATTAGATCCACAGACAAAATACTTGTGTTAAGTTGCTATAAAAGTTTCTAAATTCTTACTCTCAATTTCTGTAAATGCCTAATCATGGCCCAATAATAAAGGGTTTGCAGGCTGGCATTGTCCTATGGACCACTTTTGGTGGTGCTGCTATAGAGCACTGACAAAAATCAGACTTATGAATCGAAAGGGCTAAGGGCCAGAGCCTGAAATGCAGGACTCAACTGAAGGGTTGCTATTGGTCCTGAGTCACCAGCTGGAAACCCAGTGGCCTTTTCCTAGCCTCAAGGACAACATTGTCACTCCTTAGTTAAAAAACTATCCACTATTCCTTTTCTTTCTGTAGGGTAAAATCCCAACCCTTTAACATGGCATACGAGGCCTTCCCAGGTGGGTTCCACACATTCCCTTAGATTCCATGGTACAGTGCAGTAGCAACTAGCCACATGTAGCTATTGGGCACTTGAAATGTGGCTAATTTAGGATCTGAAATTGTAATCTTAACTTTAATTTAAAATTATATTAAAAAACTGATACGTAATTCAAGTACTGCATAACTTTTAAGCATGTTTGGAATGTCTTGGATATGTGAATGTGCTTTTTAACTGTAAATCTTATAAAATCAAGTATTGAGATATGCTGTCAGGTAAAATACACACCAGATTTCAAACACTTAGCAATGATAAAAAGAATGTAAAACGTTTAAAAACATGTAATACTTAATACTGATCACATATGAAATGATACTCTTGGATAAACTGGGTTAAATAAAAAACTATTTAAATTGCAACTGTTCCTTTTTACTTTTTTAATGTGGCTACTATAAAATTATACATGTGGCTTGTGTAATATTGATATTGGACAGTTCTTGTCTAGACAACCATGCCCCAACCGTTGGAATCATTTAAAAAGTCTATAATAAAAAAAGCGTAATATGCAAATCGACCGAACAGCAGAAAGACCCAGAAGACCATGCTATGATAGGCACTGGCATCAGGCCAGCCAAGGCAGGTGTGATGCAATTGGTCAGGGGGCCCTGCCATTGCCCCATGATCGCCCTGCAGAGGGAGGCCCAGGCCACTGGCCGGTGGGGCCATCAATGGGAGGTGGGGGGGGGTGTCCGTGATCACCCGCAGAGGGAGGCCTAGGCCACCCGGCTGGTGGTGCTACAGTGGGTGTGCGGGACCTCCCTCTGTGAGGTGACTGATCTGGGGAAACCGCAATCCATGGCCCCGCAAGGGAGGCCCAGACCAGCCAAGTGATCGTACCTCACACCTGTCACCCGCAGAGGGAGGCGACCGGTGGCGGGGGAGTGGGGGCAGCAGTGGCAGCTAGGGGAAGGAAAGCCCTGATAGGCCCTGATCGCCGGCCAGGCCTAGGGACCCTATCCAAGGGGTCCCGGATTGTGAGAGGGTGCAGGCTGGGCTGAAGGACAACCCCCCCACGCCGTGCATGAATTTCATGCTCTGGGCCTCTAGTCCTATATAATAAAAGCCTAATATGCAAACCGACTGAACCGTGGAATGACCAGTCGCTGTAATGTGCACTCACCACCAGGGGGCAGACACTCAACACAAAAGCTGCCCCCAGCCCGCAGGCCCCAGGCCAGCCAAGGTGGGTGTGAGCTGCACCCCAGCTCCCGTTGCCCCACAGAGGCGACCGGTGGCAATGGCAGGGCCGGCGAGTGGGCAGCACCAGGCCGGCCAAGGCGGGTGCCAGCAGGGGCCCCCTGATTGCCCCACAGATTGGCCCTGATTGCCGGCCAAGCCTAGGGACTCTACCTGTGCACAAATTTTGTGCATTGGGCCTCTAGTACATATATATTTCGTATTCATTTCAGAGAGGAAGGGAAATAGAAATATCAATGAGAGAGAATCATTGATCGGCTACTTCCTGCACATCCCCTACTGGGGATCAAGGCCGCCCTGACCAGGAATTGAACCATGAACTCCCTATACATAGGTTGAGGCTCAACCATGAGCCACATTAGCCAGGCTGGAATCACTATTCTTCTCCTTCCCTTACTCATGTTTGATTTCTTAGCAACAAACTATATCGCCAACCCATCTATACTTTATCTTTACTGCTATTCTCCATGTTACTATCTAATCCTTAAAACCCGTCAATGGCTTCTAGAGCAGGGTCACCAATCTTTCGGACTTCACGGACCACCGGTTGGCAACCGCTGCTCCAAAGGTTTCCTTAAACCAGCGGTTGCCAACCTTTCGGACCTCACGGACCACCAGTTGGCAACTGCTGTTCTAGAGCACTTAAACTTACCAAGGATGCAGACTTCATCTTCTACCATTCCTTTCTTTGCCCACTAGACTTCAGCCACACCAGCTTCCTTGCTAAACAAAATAAACTCTCACTTCTGGATTTTGCCCTGCTATTCCCTTTGGTCTCAAATATTGCCCTTAACTTATCATTCAAGTCTTAGCAGAGAATACCTTCTCAGAGAGGCCACCTTTGACCAACAACCAAAATTTTGCCCACTCTCTGCCCCAAAACAAGGCTTTTCAATGTTCTTCATGGAACATATTATGGGATATTATTTTCCCTCCTCTTTTGGAAAACTTAGTCTGTTCCCTCCATCAGAAGCAGGAGCCTTTGTTGGTCTTGCTGCTGCTTAATCTATCCCAGTGTGTAGAACAGTGCCAGTTACAGCTCTTGAAACAACATAAATGAATAAACATCTAATTACCTACTAGACATATCTGCTTGTTTGGTTCACAATCACTTCAATTTCCACAAGGTTGTAACAAAACCTTCTTCCTACCCTAACATGTATTTCTTAAAAAACATGTTTTATTGATTTTTTTAGAGAGGGAGAGGGATAGAGAGTTAGAAACAACGATCAGCTGCCTCCTGTACACCCCTTACTGGGGATGTGCCCACAACAAAGGTGCATGCCCTTGACTGGAATCGAACCTGGGACCCTTCAGTCCACAGGCCAATGCTCTACCCACTGAGCCAAACCGGTTAGGGCCCAACATGTATTTCTTTTCCCTGGTTTCTAATCTCAGTGAAGATGGTGTCATCCTCCCAGTTGCTCTCCCAACAAACTTTGGGAGTCATCTTTGACATCTACCTCTCAGTTATTCCCTTACCCAGTAGACCAACTCACCAAGCTCTCAATCCTGGTAGTATTCTTCAGGCCTATTTGCCTCTATATCAATAATCTCTCACCAATTACTGTTTCCATGCCTCTGATTTTTGCACAATCTGTCTAAAATGCAAATCCTTATGACGCTTCTATCTAAAATCTTTCAACTGCTGCTTCTTAGCTCTCAAAAGCTAATTCCTGCACATGGCATTTCTGTCCTTCACGACTAGACTTCTCAGGCACTCCTGATACAGCATTATCTTTTTTCACCCAATAATTTCTTCAGAGTTTGCATCTTAACCTTTGCACTTACTGTTTCCTCTGCCTGGAAGGACCTTCTCCAATTTCCTTATTAAAGCTAATTGCTTCTCCAGTCCCATTCCATTCCTGCCTCCCAAGGTAAGAGATTCAATCCTCTTGTCTGAGATTTCACAGTAGTCAACAGTTTACCCTCATTCTACTGATGATGCCTATTTACTTATCTGCATTCTACAGCATAAGATCAATGAAGGCAAGGATGCTAGAGAAATCAACAGCTGAATGAATTCAAACAACTCAGTTAAAGACGCAGGGGTCCTCAAACTGCGGCCTGCTGCCTGTCCTGCTTAGCAGCCGACTCGTCCCGGGCCCGCAGTGCGCATAGGAATTTGTTCATAGTTTTTTTTTTAAACTATAGTCCAGCCCTCCAACGGTCTGAGGGACAGTGAACTGGCCCCCTGTTAAAAAGTTTGAGGACCCCTGAAGAAGAGCATCAGACCAAAAATTTGACCAATTTTTATCAACTGAAGCAATGAAAATATTAGACCAAAAGGAAACACAGAATATGGCCCCTAGGTCATTCACTCTGCTTCTATTTTAGGCACAATGCTTTAAGAAGTCACACAAAAACTGTACAAATCTTTACTACGTCAATATTACAAAAGGGTAAGCGGAGAAAAAGATTACTTATCCGAGGCCACAAAAATCAGTGGGCAAAATGGATTTTATTAAACCTGTCAGCTCTCTTGATTTGTCTCAGATAGCCTCAATTCCTAGATATAGGATGCCACAAGTTGCACAGTTAGCAGGCTGGGGAAGCTGGGTAGGTAAGTCATTCCCAGGCTCCTCTATTAAAAACACATCAGTGTGGGTGGCCCTGTAGCTCAGTGGTTACAGCGTTGTCCTGATATGCTGTGGGTTTGATCCCCAGCCAGCACACATACAAGAAGCAACCAATGAATGCATAAATAAGTGTAACAACAAACAGATGTTTCTCTCGCTAGAATAAATCAATAATAACCCCCCCCCAACACACAAACAAAGCAGTGTGTTGGGCTTCTTAGCAAATCGGCCCATGTAAATTAAATTCATAAGGCTTTACTTTGCACATCACCATAGCCAAATAAACTTTTGCTCCTCTAAATACAACACAACACAAATCTTGACATTCTGGCCACAAAAAAGCACATCTCTACCTCCAGTGACAGTAATCCAAGGGAGTTCAGAGAGCAGATATTAGGATCTACGAAGTATGAGACAGCATCAGGATTAAAAAAAAAAAAAGCTACAGTAATATATACGTCATAAACCTGATCATCCTCGTTCCTCCCCTTGTACCTCAACAGCGACTCCTGTCCCAGCCTGCCTAGCTGAATCTAAGGCCGCTTTTAAGTTAAATCCCGGCCGCCCTTCCATCTCCGCCAGCACTCCGAGAGGCGCCTCAGCTTAACCTCGGAGCCCGGACGCCCCGTCCCGCAGCGTTCATGCCGGAGAGACACGGAGGTTAGCACACGCACTGCAGTTGCCCAACTCCCAGTCCGCGGAGGAGGCGGGAAAGCTCGGCGGCGGCGGCGGCGGCGGCCCGCTCCCGCGCACATGGCCGCACTCCCACCCGTGCGCGCAGGCGCCGGGAGAGCCGGGACTCGCGGGCGCCGAGAGCGGATCATTCCGCCAATTTCTTTGTGTGGCCCAACTCTAGAAATGGCCCATTTCCTGCTCCTCCGTTAAAAACGAAAATCACACCCTCTCGCCCCCTTCTTCCCTCCGGAATGGGGTCGGGCGGCGGGTGGGAGGGGGATCTGCTGACGCGGCCCGGGCGGAAGGGCTCGGAGCCGCCGGGGGCCGGTCCGGGAGGGATGCTGGGAGGCGGACTCACTCGCACACGATGTGTCCCTCCGCGCGCACACGGGGGACTTTTCGGTGGGGATTTTGGGCGCCGACCAGACGCGGCATTTTCGGAAAATAGCGCCCTGTGCAGCTGAAGCGCTGTGTGTGTAGCGGGGCCGCGTCAGCTCGGCCGGGTACGGAGCGCTTCGGGTCCCGCACCCCTCCCGCCGCTCCCCCGCCGCCGCTCCCAAAGCTTTTCCAGGTCAGTGCGGGTCTGTGTAGGGCCCTGTTACCACCGGATGTGGAAGTTGATCTCTTCGCTGGTAAAAAATAATTCCACTTCCCCCGGAACCCAGATCATCCCCGCGATTTCCTGTTTATTGCATTAAGGCGCCGGGTTTCCGGGGCTCCTGGCCCCGCTTATTCCGCGGGGGTCGGCGGGGTCGGCCTGGGCGCCCGCGCCGCCGCCGCGCATTGTCCGCTGGGCACCCAGCTTCGGGGAGGGGCGGGCAGACATGGTGGTGGCCGCCGCCCCCTCCTCGGCCCCGGCGCCGAGGCCTCCCCGCCGCTCCTCGCCAGTCCGGTCCAGAGCTGCGGCTCCGGCGGGGATGGTGTCGGGCCGGGGCGGCGGGAGCTCTGCGGACGGCGGGCGGGGTAGAGGGGCAGGCGCGGCCCGGCCTCGGCGCCCACCGCCCGGGAGCCGCGGATCTCTTTGTCTGGGCGGCCTGACTGCCCTGCCGGGCTCGCTGGAGCGGGAAAAGGGAGGCTGGGCCCGGGCGCGCTGGTCCGCGGAGCCCTCGGGGCCGGGAGCCGCTGGGGCCGCGGCAGAGCGGACGGTCCAAACAGGGTTAACCCGGGAGCCCTTCCCGTCCCGCATGGGGCTGCCACGGCGACTGCCTCGGCTTCGGGGACTGGAGCCCTGTAGGGACGAAGCCTGCCACTCTGGATGCTGGGACCTGCTTTTGGGACTTGGCCGCCGGGATCTGCGGGTGCATGGCTTCGGGAAAAGTTGAGAGTTTTGCCAGGTCACCTCTGCCTGGGCACTGTTAGTGTGACCTGAAGCGTGCTTCGTTGAAGCTCCCTTACCGGGTTTTTAGCCTCAAGGGTGCAACATGAAAACTGAAACCAAAGGAATGATGCAGGCCCGCTTTGTGTGTGTTTTCCCACTTTAAGCTTGTTTGCAGTACACATAACTTGCTTTAAACCTGATTGGACTGTGGCAAGCAGACATCTGTTCAAAGGAGGGGCAGAGACCACAGTGCTTCTGAAGGGGGCTTGGTAATGTGGAAGTATTTTAAGTGCTCTCTGGACAATGATTTGCTGTCTGGATTCAGGCAAGTTACTTTCTGAAGTACAATTTTTATCTGGAAAATGGTTTGATGTAGTTAGTAAAGGATCCTTGTAATTTGCCATCAGAATTAAAGATGCACTATACAGTAATTTATTAGTAGAAGTTAGCGGTCACATGTCCTTTTTGCAGATAGTTTATTTCACATAGATCCACCCAGTTTGGTTTAAATTTCTTAGTAACATGTAACCATCAGCCTTGACACTTCCACTTTCAGGCTCAGACTTTGAATTTAAGGAAACTAAAGACTGATTTATCTGCGTTTCTTAATTTTCCTCCTTTCAAGTATGTAAAATAAAAATAAACTCATTGCATGTTAACATAAGTGACATATTGGTCAAAGAGTGACATTTCCGCAGGAGTTTAAATGTCTGGTTGAATGAAAGACAGAGTCTTAAATCTACTTCTGCATTCAATCTGTTGTGGTATCACACCATAAAACCTCTGGAACAATCCACTGTATACTTTTTTTTTTTCAACTAAGAAATGTGTCATTTCTAGTTTGTGCTCACCATACAAGTCAAGTCAGGATATTATACCAGAAATTTTATTTTTTTTACCAGACATTTTAAAAGTATGGATAAGATGGCTTATTTCTACACTTTTTCTTAGGCTCTAACTTTTTTCAGTTTGGGAATTAGATGCATAAACAAGCATTACGAATAAAGATTGCATAATCCCTTGTGATTCTGTACACAAATGAAATGTGAGTTCCATATTGGATGTGCTTGTGAAAACTTGTATGTAAATGTAATTTTTGAAGCTAGGACACTTCTCAAAGCACTTTAGGAACTCTAGATTTAAAGGGAATCCTGTAGTGAAACCTTTGGTAAACAATACTTTTGTAATGCATATATTTACCCTTCAAGTAAACTCAGAGTTCTGTAACTTAGAGTTCTCTATCTCTGATTCAATCTGGGTTTTCTATGTTGAGGGGCAATTATACTGTAAATGTGAAAATTTAAGGCCATACGTTGATTTAATGGTTTTGAAATGAAGCTAAATTCATTTCCAGTTGTTTCTGTGAACTCTAGTCAGATTCTGTCTGTAGTTCTACACTGTTCCATCAACAGGAAGCATCTGGTCATTCTTCTTGTAATTGTTAGAAAATGCCAGGTATATTTTTGATGTTTGCTATTCAAATGAAAATAAATGTCAGATTGGATCTTGGTTTGCCCCTGACCCCCTTATCTCTGAGATGTATTTATAATGGGCCACATCTTTCCTAGAATGGAGTTTTTTTGTTTGTTTGTTTTTGCTCTTGAGTACCTCATGAGTTAGAAATAGTAACAGGTAGAACAAACAAGTCATGAGGAATTCAGATTATTACATGAATTTTTGAATCATGACTTCATTTTGAGCATGCATTTTTGGCTGTGTGGTGTCTGTCCCTTTGCAAGTAGCCTGAACATGGATGAACTCACTGATGGATTCCATCGCTTCTTTCTCTGCAAACAAGCCAAACAAATCTTAAGAGTTCAGGGCAGCTTAGTTTTCTAATGAATATCATTTCTTTGGTTCCACAGCTTTCCAACTAGTAATCATGTTTCTATAACACTAATGTCTCTACAGCTATAATTAGTATTATACTTAAATTTTCTGAAGATGCTTGTTTCATCATGCTCTCTAGAAGGCAAATCTCTTAAATCTTAGTATTAGTAGTACTAGGGCTTGTGTTTCCTCACACTGTTGACAACAGTGTTATGCAGAGAGAAGATACTTTGGTGTAATCAGCTGTCAGTTCAGTCTTTGTTAGGCGAGTACACCTTTATTTGGACAAAGTATGTCCATGACGTAAGTGTAGAGGCTTAGCATGAAGTGATTTTTCTACGGAACGTAATAAATCCATATGCAAGGCTCTTGATACATTTAGAAATAGAAATCTAAATCTCTTAGCCCTAGTTCTCTGAAAAAAAATTTTTATTTTATTTTAATTGATTTCAGAGGAAGGGAGAGGGAGAAAGAGAAACATCAACGATGAGAGAATCATTAAGGCTACCTCCTGCACGGCTCCTGCCAGGGATCGAGCTTGAAACCCAGGCATGTGCTCTGACTAGGAATTGAATCGGAACTTTTTGGTGCATGGGTCAGTGTTCAACCATTGAGTCACACGGGCTGGGCTAATTTTATTTTTTGAAGTATATGACATCCTGAAGTTGGTAGAACATCATAGATAAAGAGCATGATGTTAGCCCTACTTTGTACTGGTTGTATTAAAGATGAGACATTATGTCAGCATAAGTGGGACCTTGTATCAGTTTTCAGACTTTATATCATAATCACCTGGCAGGCTAATTAAAAAAAACACCAAAAAAACCCCAAAACCCCTGCCCTAGCCAGTTTGTCTCGTTGTCGGCCTGAGGACTGAAGGGTCGGATTCAATTCTGGTCAAGGGCACATGCCTGGGTTGCGGGCTTGATCCCCAGTGGGGAGTGTGCAGGAGACAGCTGATCAATGATTCTCCCATCATTGATGTTTCTATCTCTCCCTCTCCCTTCCTTTCTGAAATCAATAAAAATATATTAAAACAAACAGATGAACGAAAAAAAAAACCCTGCAGAGGCCCAAGCTTAAGTAGCATAGGATGTGGGCCAGTAGGTGGTAGACACAAGTTTTTTTTCAAGTTCCCTAGGTGGTAGACACAAAAACCAGAGGACCTTGATCATGGGGGAAATGAAAAGGAGGAAAGGCTCAACAAGCTTATCTGAGAAATGATAGTTGTCTATAAATATTTGGAGGCTTGTCACACAGACCAGGTTTGATCTGACCAGAAAGAACTAGGATCAATCTGTAGAAGTTAGAAGGAGGCAGATTTTAATATTCTTCCAAGATATATTGTTTTGGGTGGGTGGTTGTCTGCTGTCACTGACAGTGTTCAAGTTAGGGACTTTAGAGTAGAGGAATGGTCCTGAGTGAGCATTTGGGCTCGGTGTCAAGTTTTCTACAAATTTTGAGATTTTATGAAATATATTTAAGTTTGCAGCTACAAAAGTGGAAGAGCAAAAGCTAATCGAGTGAACCAAGCTGGTTAGGTTAACTGGATCATAGTTTTTATTTTCTTGGATTAAAAAGAACTGAGTGTTAAGTGAGAGAGCTATTTGATGAGGTCTTTAAACCCAGCTTTAATTTGGCAGACTCAAAAGCCTTCTGATTTGGAAATTCCCATTTAAGGGAATTTATCTTGATCTAATAAAGATACTATTAAATTGGTAGCTTATGAACATACCAATTGCAGCATTGTTGATAATAAAAGCTGTGTATTAACATTTATCCCCCTTAATCATATAAAGTAGATAATATCCCATTTTTCAGAAGAGAAAATTGAGCGATAGAGAAATGAGGTAGCTTGCTTAAGGTAGCAGACTTAGTGGTAGAGCCAGAGCTTGAATTCAAGCCATTTGACTCAAGAGCCAGTGACTCTTGATCATTAAGCTGTAAAGTTGTAAACAACCTAAATATTTCACAGTGATTGCTGGGGTATATCCCCACTGTGAGGTACTGCCTTATTGTTAAAATGATGTTAGAAAAATGTAAGACAGGAAAAGATGTCTTGGTAATATGGGAGTGAAAAACCATTTAAAAATTCCATTTTGGATGAGAAACACATATTGACACCTGGAGGATATGTGCCACATTGTTCAGTGGTTATTTCTGAGTGTAAGTTTATAGGTGATTATTTTTTTTTAATCCAAATTTTCTAATTTCTATGAATATATATTGTGTATTACTTGTAATCAAAAAGATATTAAGATGTTATATGTCAATTAAAATTAAAGATATTAACATAAGCTGAGGAGTTTGGATTTTATACTATGCAGTTGATGCAAATTAGGAATTCACATAATTGAGAATTTGTAAGTGCATGAAGTGTTTTGTATTTTTTGTTTTGTTTTATCCCTTAACATTCTAGAAGTAATATATTAATTGAATAGAGAAACATATCACTGACTCCTACCACTCTACCATAATAATCAGTAATCTTTTTTATGTTTTTTTCCCCACTTATGTATAATGTTTTAAATGTTGTATGCATTCTAGCCAAGTCACTCTCTAACTATGTGACTTTAGGTAACTTGTTCACTCTGTGCCTCAGTTCCTCTTTTGTAAAATAGGGATAATTATAATACTTCCTTCATGGTAGTTGGGAGGATTAAATGAGTTACTGCATATAAAGTGATCAGAACAGTGTCTGACATACAGTTGATAACTCAGTAAATATTAGCAATTATTATTATAGGGTCATAGCCCACTAAAATCCTTGGGGTCTAATAGGCTTTGAAATTGTTTCTGGATATAGGGGATGTAATAATGTTAAATAACTTTTCAACAGAAAAGTTCTTCTTAAACACGTTACTATTTCTGTAGGAAAATGTATGAATATTTACACTAAATGGGGTAAATAAAGACTATAAATCGCTTAATGTCAGTTCAGGTTTGGTTTTTACTGCTAAATAAGTTATTTTGGGTTTCAGAGCTGTTTTTGGACTTTGGAATTGCAGTTAAGGAACCTGTGGAATATTTACTCAATTTTGAGTCCTATTTTAATATCAAAATATACAATTTTTATGTTATATAACTTTGTAATCCATAATAATTTAAAAGTTAAAAAATTAAAAAGAAAATATTCACTTGCATTTCCTTTGATTAAAAAATATGCTAAATCCACTATGATTCTGTTGCATAGTGTAGAATCTTTTCTGGAAGAGGCTTGAGAGTTCCTCTAACCCAGTTAGCTTTTTTCTGCCTCATTACGCTGGAGGGATAAGACATTTTTACTATGCTGCTTTACTACACCAGCGATTCTTTAAAGGAGCTGAGTGGAGGCCATCATGGCACCTCACTTTAATATACCCTCCTATTGTGTAAATGTGGAAACTGAGGTGGATATTTATCCTAAGCTGTAATATTATAGAATTGGACATTGGAATTGGGATACTTCATCTCATGATAAAGTTATTGGATGTGCAGCCCTTCTACTCCTGTACTCCTTTGTGTCTAAAGCGCTTACCATATATCCAAACAGGTAAAACTAATTTTAATTTTTTATTAAAGTATAGTTGACATACAATATTATGAGTTTCAGGTGTACAACATAGTTATGCAACATTTATATACCTTATGTGTTCACGATAAATCTAGTCCTCGTACAAAATTATAGTGACACTATTGATTATATTCCATATGCTATATATTACATTCCTGTCACATTTATAACTAAGTTTGTACCTCTTACTTCCCGTCACTTTTTTCACCCATCCCCCAAATCCTCTCCTATGCCAATAATCAGTTTATTCTTTATAGCTATGAGTCTTTTGTGTGTGTGTGTGTGTGTGTGTGTTTTAAGATTCCATATAAATGAGGTCATAGGGTATTTGTCCTTCTCTGTCTGACTTATTTTACTTGGGCAAAGATAAGAGTCAATGCTGAGAACACATCTGCCTTTTTGGTAAGATGTGTATCCAAGACGTGGCTTTGCCTGTCGCCTTGGGTTCAGCTGACAATAATTAAGGAAGAATGCCCATGTGCCTTCCCAGGCGCTCTCCACAGCAACCCTCAATTTCTCTCCCTTAGCTTGTTCCTGTATGCACTAGATATAGCCCGAACTTGACAAGACTCACCTCTTTCATATTTTAGTAGGCTCCTGTTGTCAATCTTTCTACTATCTATTTTCTGTTTTTCCTCACAGGTTGTAGTGTCTTTGTGGAGGAAGGTGGGTAATTATGAAGATATTTTTGGCCACTCTAAGTTTATGCTTAACAATTCCAGTGGGTTCTTGCTACTTCTTGGAAAATACTTTATAAATCTCAGATTTTCTGTTACCTCATATCTTTTTTCTCTTCCTCAAAATACACCATTGACTTCTACTTAATTGAAAAAGAAAATAGAGTACAATTTTGCACATTTTTTATTGTCACCGTGAAAAAAAAATCTCTCTTCTTTCATCTTATTTTGTAAACTGAATGGAAGTAGAATCTTTTGTT
Source organism: Plecotus auritus (assembly GCF_963455305.1). Lineage (NCBI taxonomy): Eukaryota > Metazoa > Chordata > Mammalia > Chiroptera > Vespertilionidae > Plecotus > Plecotus auritus. The sequence continues at coordinate 63,863,611 of NC_137770.1, forward strand.
TTTGTAGAAATCTTGGTGCCACATCTTTCTTCTCTGATCACTTTGATCATTATTTGCAATGGTTGTTTCTCCCTGCCTTCAAGTATGTACAGACTTCTATATTTGGGGAAGACAAAAATCAACTTGGATTAACTATTGCTACTATTTTTTCCAGCTATCCTTGTTTCTCTTTCAAAAATATTTTAAGATCTTAGTTAAAATTGCTGTCCTCAGCTCTTTTGCTTTAAGGAACATCCTTCTTGCCATTGGTATTGTTTTCATCCTGATTTTATTCAGCCAGTCATGTGCCACTTACTAGTAATGGAGGGGATACATTTGTTAGGTGATTTTATCATTGTGCAAACATCATAGAATGCACTTAGATGGCCTAGCTTACTACACACCTAACACTATATAGTATAGGCTATTGCTCCTAGGTTACAAGCCTGTACACAAGTCTCTGTACAAAACAACATGAGATTAAATCAAGCATAAGAAAAAATGATGCAATCAAGAGATGCGGCAAACATGAGATGTATGAGACTGCTGCTGGATAACACAGCATACTGTTTTACAGCAAACTTTTTTTTTTTTTACTAGTATATAAGTAGAAAGAGTTTACTCTAACATAATGATAAAAGGTATACTACAGCTCTGGCTTAGTTGGTTGGAGTGTCATCCCGTACACCAAAAGGTGGGTTTGATCCCAGTTGGGGTGCATGCAGGAGGCAGCCCATCGATCTCCCTCCCTCCCTTCCTCCCTCCTTCTAAGATTAAAAATACAGTAAAATACATAAACCAGTAACATAGTTGGTTATTATTATATCAAATATTATGCACTATACATAATTGTATGTGCTACACTTATATACGACTGGCAACACAGTAGGTTTGTTTACATTGTGTCACCACGTGAGTAACGTGTTGCACATGACCTTAGGACTACTATGCCAACACTAGGTGATAGGAATTTTTCAGCTCCATTATAATCTTTTTTTTTTTTTTTTAAATAAATCTTTATTCAGATTATTACAATTATTTCTCCTTTTTTCCCCCATAGCTCCCCTCCACCCATTTCCCACCCCACCTTCTGCCCTTACCTACCCCCCACTGTCCTCATCCATAGGTGTATGATTTTTGTCCAGTCTCTTTATGAACCCCCCCATACCCCTTTCCCCCTGAGAATTATCAGTCCACTCCCTTTCTATGCCCCTGATTCTATTATATTCACCAGATTATTCTGTTCCTCAGGTTTTTAATTCACTTGATTTTTAGGTTCACTTGTTGATAGATATGTATTTGTTGTTCATAATTTTTATCTTTACTTTTTTCTTCTTCCTCTTCTTTAAGAATACCTTTCAGCATTTCATATAATACTGGTTTGGTGGTGATGAACTCCTTTAGCTTTTTCTTACCTGTGAAGCTCTTTATCTGCCCTTCAATTCTGAATGATAGCTTTGCTGGGTAGAGTAATCTTGGTTGTAGGTTCTTGCTATTCAGCACATTGAAAATTTCTTGCCACTCCCGTCTGGCCTGCATAGTTTCTGTTGAAAAGTCAGCTGACAGTTGTATGGGTGCTCCCTTGTAGGTAACTAACTGTTTTTCTCTTGCTGTTTTTAATATTCTCTCTTTGTCTTTTGTTCTTGGCATTTTAATTATGATGTGTCTTGGTGTAGTCCTCTTTGGATTCCTTTTGTTTGGGGTTCTGTGGGCTTCCTGGACTTGTAAGTCTATTTCTTTCACCAGGTGGGGGAAGTTTTCGGTCATTATTTCTTCAAATAGGTTTTCAGTATCTTGCTCTCTCTCTTCTTCTGGCACCCCCATAATTCTGATGTTGGTACGCTTGAAGTTGTCCCAGAGTCTTCTTACATTATCTTCAACTTTTTGGATTTTTTTTTTTGCTTTTTGCTTTTTTGGTTGAGTGTTTTTTGCTTCTTTGTATTTCAATTCTTTGACTTGATTTTTGTGTTCCTCTTGTCTGTTTTTGGGTCTCTGTATAATATTTTTTATTTCAGTCAGTGTATGTTTAATTTCTAGTTGGTCCTTTTTCATCTCTTCGAGGGTCTCGTTATATTTATCGGCCTTTTCTAGGATATTCTTAAAAAGCCTTATAACCGTGGTTTTGAATTCTATATCCAGTCGTTTGTTTTCCTCCATTTCTTTTGTTTGTGATCTGATTCTTTGACCCCGCATTTTCACTGCTTCCCTGAGTTGGTAGATTTGTGTGCTAGGTTTCCAATTTGGCCCAGTGGTTCTGCCTCCCCAGTTAACCTGAGGTGGACACTCTTGGTGCACACCTTTGTGGACTGTGTGTACAGCCTTGTTGTAATTAAGTCTTTATTGTTGTTGGTATCACTGGGAAGAATTGACCTCCAGGCCAGTTGGCTGTACGGATCAGCTGTGTCTATGCTGGGAGAAGTCCGGTGCTGGAGACAGCCTTATAGGATTAGACTTGCCAAATTGCAATAGCCTCTGTGCTCAGCTTGGATGGGGTGGAGTCTCCGTCTTGGCTTCCCGTCAGCCTTGCCCTTGCGCGCACGTGTGTGCCTTCAGTCCTCTGCTTTCCCGGCTCCCGATTCTCCGACTGAGAGTCCAGACTCCCCCCACAAGAGCGTGGGTCCCCAGGGGCTCGCCTGGAACTGGGGTTCACTCCAGTCAGAACTGGGGCTCACTTCAGTCAGAACTGGGGTTCAGTGCCGTCAGGAGCCTCTCACTCCCTTCCGCTAGGGAAAGCCTGTGGCAGCCTCCGCAGCCTTTGTGCGCACTGGCGCGAGCGGACTTTCAGTCCTCCGCCTTCCCCGGCTCCCGAGTCTCCGCCTGAGAGTCCAGACTCCCCCCACAAGAGCGTGGGTCCCCAGGGGCTCGCCTGGAACTGGGGTTCACTGCAGTCAGAACTGGGGCTCACTTCAGTCAGAACTGGGGTTCAGTGCCGTCAGGAGCCTCTCACTCCCTTCCGCTAGGGAAAGCCTGTGGCAGCCTCCGCAGCCTTTGTGCGCACTGGCGCGAGCGGACTTTCAGTCCTCCGCCTTCCCCGGCTCCCGAGTCTCCGCCTGAGAGTCCAGACTCCCCCCACAAGAGCGTGGGTCCCCAGGGGCTCGCCCGGAACAGGGGTTCAGTGCAGTCAGAACTGGGGTTCAGTGCGGTCGGGGGCTCCCTTCCCCCTTCCGCCAGAGAAAGTCAGCCAGGCTCTCAGCTGCCCTTCCTCTCTGCGCGCACAAAGACCCTTTGCCGTACCTCCAATTCTCTGTGAGCTGTTCTCTATCCTTCTAGTTGTAGAATTTTCACTCAGTCAGCTTTCCTGCGGTTCTGGATGGTGTCCGTTCTGTCTTTTAGTTGTAGTTTTGAAATTGTTGTGCGAGGCAGCAGTTTAGGTGTTTACCTATGCCGCCATCTTGGTTTCTCCCCTCCATTATAATCTTATGGGACTACTATGGTATATGTGGTCTGTCATTGGCTGAAATGTCATTAGGCAGTGCATGAATGAATATATTAATTTCCACGTAGGAACATTCTGAACATTCTTTCCTTGCCCTTCATGTTAGTGTGGTATCCTGGTTTTCCTTCTCTACTACCTTCAGTTTTTGTTGTTTCATGATCCTCTTACCACTGTAGTTATTCCCCTCAGTAGTTGGTCCCATCCTCCCCTCTCTTTGTCTTCTCTCAGATGGATGTTTTATATACTGACTAGAGGCCCGGTGCACGAATTTGTGCACAGGTGGGTCTGGCTGGCCCGCCCCAAGGGGGCCCATCGGGGTGGGACCGGCTAGGGGGAGGGGCTGTGGGTGATTGGCTGGCCAGTCCTGCCCCCGATTGGGGTGTTGGGGGCCGATCGTGGGTGGAGCTGGCCAGGGGAGGGGCCACAGGAGGGCTCCAGGGCGTGTCCAGCCCCGCTCAGTCCCGATCGGCCGGACCCTAGCAGTAAGCTAACCGACCCATTGGAACGTCTGCCCCCTGGTGGCCAGTGCACATCATAGCGACCGGTCAACTGGTCAGTGCATGTCATAGTGAGCAGTTGAGCGTCCTTAGCATATCATTAGCATATTACACTTTTGATTGGTTGAACATATGAATGACAGACTGGACAGTTAGCATATTAGGCTTTTATTATATAGGATGCTTCCTAAATGTGTACTTTCCAGGTTTGTATCTCCCAGTGGCTTACTGTCCATTGGGAGGCTCAAGGAATTTCCATCACTTTTAATTGTTGTTGATTTGAGAGAGAGAGTGAGAAAGGGGGTGTGCAGGGAAACATTGATTTGGTGTTCCACCCATTCATGAATTCATTGGTTGATCCCTGTATGTGCCCTGACCAGGGATCAAACTGAAATCTTGGCGTATCTGTATGACACGAAAACCAACAGAGCTACCTGGCCAGAGCTCCATCACTTTTAGATTTATTATTATCAAACTTCCAACCTGTTACATTTTTCTTTGTTAATTTTATCATCATCATGCTTAAATCTTAAAGTTTTCTGTGATACATGTTTCTACATTATTTCTTATATCCAGCAATCAGTACAGTTCTTTACTCTTTACTGGATCTCACTTTGTCCTAGGATTCTGCATTGCCTATTATTTGCCCTTTCCAACTTCAGTCTCCTTCCTCCAAATCCATCCTGCATATGACTGCCAGATAATTTTCCTAAAACTTTTTTGAACCCATTGCTACTAAACCTAAGCATCCTGAGGAGAGAACATGTGGTATAGACCTTTGCACTCTCCATTGTGCCAAGCAAAGTGAATTGAACTAGTGCTGAATAAATGTTTGAATGGATCACCATTTGCTCAAAATGTTGAATGACTCCCAATTGTCTGCAGGACAAAGTCCAAACTCTACTTTCTGGTTTTCGAACCTTTTTATTATCTTCTTCAATCTCATTTTTTTTACTCTTGACATTATCATCAAGCCAGTATCTCCTCTGTAATATATCATGTTCAGGCTTAGCTTCATGTGTTCTTCCTTTTCCTTTTCCTTGTCTGTCAAAGCCTATTCAGAAATGTTTGCCCTTTGCCAGGCACTGTTCTAATCTCTGGTGTTATAGTAATGAACAAAACAGGAGACAAAGTCTCTGTTTTCTTAGAGCTGACATTGGGGGTGGGAGGAGGAGGAGCACTGTAAACAAATGTCAGGTGGTAATAAGTGCAATGAAGGGGAATAACACTGGATAAAGAGAGAGAATGGTGTGGGAGATGGTTGCTATATAAGGTGGTCGGGGAAAGCTTCTGTCTTTGCGTGTCTGGAACGATGCAGTTATCTAAGTGAAGAGCTCTCTAGGCAGAGGAGACAACATGTCCAACCAAGGCCCTATGTGGGAACGTGTTTAGCTTGTTAGAATAATTACAAAGACTTGTGTGGCTACAGCAGAAAAATAAGAGGGGGTGATAGATAAGATTAGAGAGGTAATGTACATTTCAAATGGTTAAGTCTTTCATTGAAGAAAAGTCTTCCTTGACTACATCATTTTGTTTGGTAACTTAAAGCTGCTCTGAATTCATATAGCTTTCAAATATCATCTCTCGGTAAGTCCAACATAGCCAATTTTTCCTCTAGTGATGAAACATAGCACTGTTTTCTCAATTGTGCCCTAGAAGTTGGCCTGCATTTATTGATTATGTTGTAAAAAAAAATATATATATATATATATTTAAACATTAAACTTTCACTCATTACAATGTGAAGTTTATAACAAACATTTGAGAATTGAGACCTACTTAAGAAATGGGAGATTGACAATTTAGGTTAATTCTGGGACTAACGTTTATGAAATAGAATGGTAGGTGGCCAACTATTTAATTATTTTTTACTTAAAGTTAATCCTGTATTCTATAGATGATTGGAATACATGGTTATAAATATGTTGTAGAAAGCTATTTTGATAAATTTGACAACAGTTTAAGACTTTGGCAACACTCAAAATAAAGAAAATTTAAACAGACTGGGAGGAATATTTGCAAGATGTAAAACAGAAATATACATAATGCACTCCTACAAAGAAAGTGACATAGAAAAATAATTAAAGAATATGAACAGGCAGTTTCAGAAAAGGAAACATAAATGGCTAACAAACATTTGATAAGATATGCAATCTTGTAAGTAATTTGAGAGATACATATTAAAACAAATATATATATACTAGAGGCCCGGTGCACGAAATTCGTGCAATTGGGATTGGGCCTAAACGGGCAGTCGGACATCCCTCTAACAATCCAGGACTGCTGGCTCCCAATTGCTCGCCTGCCTGCCTTCCTGACTGCCCCTAACTGCTTCTGCCTGCCAGCCTGATCACCCCCTAACCACTCCCCTGCCAGCCTGATTGATGCCTAACTGCTCCCCTGCCAGCCTGTTTGCCTCTAACTGCCTTCCCCTGCAGGCCTGGTCACTCCTAACTGCCTTCCCCTGCAGGCCTGGTCACTCCTAACTGCCTTCCCCTGCAGGCCTGGTACCCCCCAACTGCTCTCCCCTGCAGGCCTGAGTCCCCCCCAACTGCCCTTCCCTGCCGACCCAGTCACCCCCAACTTCCCTCCTCTGCCGGCCTGGTCACCCCTAACTGCCCTCCCCTGCAGGCTTGATCGCCCACAACTGCCCTCCCTTGCAGGCCTGGTTCCTCCCAACTTCCCTCCCCTGCTGGCCATCTTGTGGCGGCCATCTTGTGTCCACATGGGGTCAGTCATCTTTGACCACATGGGGGCAGCCACCTTGTGTGTTGGAGTGATGGTCAGTTTGCATATTACTCTTTTATTGGATAGGATAGAGGCCTGGTGCATGCGTGGGGGCCAGCTGGTTTGCCCCGAAGGGTGTCCAGATCAGGGTGGGGGTTCCCTTGGGGAGTGGGGCAGCCTGGGCAAGGGGCCTGTGGTGGTTTGCAGGCCGGCCACGCCCCCCCAGAGACCAAACTGGAGGCCCTGGTATCTGGGGTGTATTTATCTTCTACAATTGAAACTTTGTAGCCTGGAACGGAGCCAAGCCTCTGTTTGCTCCATGGCGGCAGCCATTTATTTGGGATTTTTGTATCTTCTATAATTGAAACTTTGTAGCCTTAAGCGGAGGCCTGGGCTGGCCAGGGTGTGTGGAAAGCTTGGCTTCCTCCATCACCCGGGGCAACCCTAGCCTCCTGTTCTTTCCAGCTCCGTGGCTGCCGCCATTTCTGTTTGGGTTTATGTATCTTCTATCATTGAAACTTTGTAGCCTTGAGTGGAGGCCTAGGCCGGCAAGGGCAGGTAGAAAGCTTGGCTTTCTCTGTTGCTGGGGAAACCCAAGCCTCCCTCCTGCTCTCTATGGCAATAGCCATCTTGGTTGGGTTTATTTGCATATTTGCTCCTGATTGGCTGGTGGGCGTGGCTTGTGGGTGTGGCGGAGTGATGGTTAATTTGCATATTACTCTTTTATTAGATAGGATCTTACCCATCATATAGGCAAAACTTTAAAAAGCTTGTAATACTAAGATTGGCTATATTGTAAGGTAATAATAAATACTATAAACTATTGTTTGGAGTATAAATTATATAGCCACTAGGGGGTGTAAATGGGTGTGAGTAGTTTGGTAGTATCTATTAATTTAAAATGCTATTCCCGCCCTAATTGGTTTGGCTCAGTGGATAGAGCATTGGTTTGCAGACTGAAGGGCCCCAGGTTCGATTCCGGTCAAGGGCACTTACTTTAGTTGCAGGCTCAATCCCCGGCCCTGATTGGGCACATGTGGGAGGCAACCAATTGATGTGTCTCTCTCACCTCGAAGTTTAAAAAACTGGAAAAATAAGCAAAACTGGCTATAAGTAGGCAAATGAGCAAGTAAATTGCTATATTCATTCTATGGAATAACGTAACAATTTAAAAAATGAATACATAAACTATTTCATGGTAAGTTGTAGAGTAGTATATACAGTATGATAGTATTTATATAAATAAGGAAAATATCAGACCAGTATTATATTATATGCATGCAAATGCAAAGAATAGGGTCTGGTCAGATAAATACTAAACTTGTCTGACTGGTGTGGCTCAGTGCTTGAGTGTCAACCCATGAACCATTGATATTTCTATTCCTCTCTTCCTCTCCCTTCCTCTCTCTGAAATAAATAAAACATATTGAAATAAAAAAAATAAAGATTATTTTTAAAAATACTAAACTTACAATAGTGATTAACTCATGGGTGATGGATAGAAGTTGGGTTTTGGGAGTAGAGATGAGGGATGATTAGAGGAACTTAAGCCTTTTCAGTAATTTTTAACATTTAAAATTAGAATATTATAGTGTATATTAAAAATTGAAAATAATGATCAGTTTGGCAATAGGGTGGATAATGGTTGGGGAAGGATGGAAAACCAGTTTTGGGGTACTTCATTAATATAGGCATCAGAACGCATTGGCAAAGAGAATGGTGAGAAAAGGACTAATTTAAAAAACTACAGGGCAATTTGGCAATATCTATCAAAATTACAACTGTAGCCGAAACCGGTTTGGCTCAGTGGATAGAGCGTCGGCCTGCGGACTGGGGGGTCCCGGGTTCGATTCCGGTCAGGGGCATGTGCCTTGGTTGTGGGCACATCCTCACTGGAGGGTGTGCGGGAGGCGGCTGATCGATGTTTCTCTCTCATCGATGTTTCTAGCTCTCTATTCCTCTCCCTTCCTCTCTGTGAAATATCAATAAAATATATTTTAAAAAAAATTACAACTGTATTTATCTTTGTCCCAATAATTCCATTTCAGGGAATTTATCTTACAGTAATATGAAATGAAATGATACATCTACAAAGTTATTCATCATGGCATTGTTTGTAATAGCAATAGTGTCCACCGATCCTATATAGTAAAAGGGTAGTAGGCAAATCAACCGAACGGCAGAACAACTGGTCGCTGTGACGCGCACTAACCATCAGGGGGCAGATGCTCAATGCAGGAGCTACCCCCTGGTGGTCAGTGCGCTCCCCCTGGGGAGTGCTGCTCAGCCACAAGCCGGGCTGACGGCTGGCGAGCGCAGCGGCAGTGGTGGGAGCCTCTCCCGCCTCTGTGGCAGCGCTAAGGATGTTCAACTGTGGCTTAGACACGGGGAGTCGGACATCCCCCGAGGGCTCCTGGACTGCTAAAGGGCACAGGCCGGGCTGAGGGGACCCCCCCCCCACCCCGCCCAGTGCACGAATGTTGTGCACCTGGCCTCTAGTAATAAAATAAGGCTTATGTACACAGTGGCATACTAAGCAGCTGTACAAAAAAAATGAAGCTCTATGAAATAATAGGAAAAAAGATCTTCAGGATGTTTTAAATAAAAGCAAGTACAGACAACTATATAGTAATGCTGTCTTGTGGTAATTGTAGAAATACTGGAAGGATATCCATGACATTAGTGAAGGTGGTTACTTACTGTGGCTGGGGGAGGATGGGAATAGTGTAAGTGCTTTCATTGAGACTTTTCAATGTATGCATTTCTGTGTTTGGATTTTTAAGTTACACTAAAGCATTGCCTATTGAAAAAAGAAATTAAGAGAAAAAGATGTGAAGTAGACCCTAAAGGACTTGATGACCAACTAACTAATTATGTGTAGAGATGTGAGGGAGAAGAAGGAGTTGAGGATAGCTATTAGGTTTCTGATTTGTGAGGTAGAGAGTTTGGTAGCATCCTCAAGGAATATAGGAGGAAAATTAGGTTTTGGCATGTGCGTGGGAAGTTCTGTATGTGCTAATTGAAAAATTCTTACTCCTTTTCAGTTTAGAGTGTGTGTGTGTGTATATAATTTATGTGCTTTAGGTATGGAACTTGACCTTATATTACACATGAATATTAAATCGTCATCAAATATTTTTTAAAGATCTTTTTTATTGATTTTTAGAGAAAAAGGAAAGGGGAGGGAGGGAGGGAGAGAGAGAGAAACATTGACCATCATTTGCTGCCTCCTGCACGCCTCCTACTTGGGATCAAGCCTGAAACCCCAGGCATGTGCTCTGCCCAGGAATTGAACCAGCAACCTTTCAGTGCACAGAATGATGCCCAACCAACTGAGCCACAATGGCCAGAGCAATAAATATATCTTATCCTTTGATTATAGACATTGATATTCTAGGTTTTATAGAGAACAGCTTTGAAATGATGTCATAACTTTTCTGTCAAATAGTGACATTGGTATGCATGGATTGAATATAGTTAGAGAACTAGAGACTATATCTGATAAATACATAGCTAATATGGAAAATAGGAACTTGATTTATCAGCATGGTTCCAATTTAATTACATCTTCTGGTACCTGAAATTTGAAGAAATAAAAATAGCTTTGTATGAAGAAGTAATCTTTAGGATAGATGAAATTATATTGTAATTTTTAAAGCAGTATTAAAACTGGTTTAGGGAAGTTTATAGTATAGGACAAAAGTATATACATACTTTTAATCCTCACCTGAGGATATGTTAGAGAGAGAGGAAGGGAGAGAGAGAGAGAAACATAGATCAGTTGCCTCCCACACGCACCCTGACTAGGGATCAAACCCGTAACCTAGTTATGTGCCTTGATTGGGAATTGAACTCGAAACCCTTTGGTGTACAGGATGATGCTTCAACCAACTGAGTCACCCAGCCAGAGCCCAAAGTATATTTTATAGTACATTTAGGAGGACCTGTATATAAGGGAGGTTTATCCTAATGGAGGAAAGGAATCACAACATTGTGGGTGCTGCCTAAAAGAAGCTCTTGCAATATAATTTGGGGTTTAAAATTCATTTAAATGAGTTATTTCAGAATCTGATTTCTGAGGTCTTAATTTCTTTCATATAACTTTTACCTGATTATATTTGGCTAGACTCAAAAAAGTAAAAGGAGAACACAAGTAAAGCACATACATGTCAGGACATGCAAATGAATTTAGTAGTTCTTTTCTGAGTTTATGTTACTAAGGATTTGGGTGTTGACTAGCAATTAAAAAAGAGCTGTTAAGTAATTCTCACTTGAGATTTAACATTTTAACCATTTTATATCTTAAGAGAAGATGTTTTACTGAAAATAGTTTTATTAATGCTAATAATTTATTATTAAAATTACAAATAATGTTATATATAGAATCCTATAACAATTAGAGATGATCTTGTTTAAGTGAGGATGAAACTGTTATGTCACCTTCAACCTGTGCTTGCCTCTTTTCCCACTGCCTTAGTACGGCCTTCCTCTGGAGCTTTGGGAAACACAACTTGAGAAATACTGAATTGGGCTGGGCTACAGTTGGGCTTGGATGCACTTACCAAGATATATATATCCTATATAATGAAAGGGTAATATGCAAATAGACCAAACGGCAGAACAACCGAACAATCAATCAAAGCATCTATGCTAATGATATGCTAGGGCTACTCAACCACTCGCTATGACATGCACTGACCACCAGGGGGCAGACAGTCAACTGGTCGAACAGTCGCTATGACGTGCACTGACCACCAGGGGGCAGATGCTCCGACCAGTAGGTTAGCTTGCTGTGGGATCCGGCAGATCAGGACTGAGTGAGATGGGCTGGACATGCCCTGGAGCCCTCCCACGGTCCCTCCCCAGCCTGATCGTGCACTGGTGGGGTCTGTCAGCCTGGCCTGCGCCATCTTGCAATCCGACCCCTCGGGGGATGTTGGAGAGCTGGTTTCAGCCTGATCCCACAGGCCACTGCCCTTGGGAGGGCACCAGACACAGGGCTCATGGCTGGCGAGCACAGTGCGAGCCTTTCCCGATTGGGACTGATTGGGTGCGAGCTCACGGCAGGCACAGTGGGGCCAGGATGAGCAGGAGTGGCAGGTAGGAGCTGCAGGCGGCATTGGACTGCAGGTTTCGGCCCAATCCCTGCAGGCCACCCAGAGGGACCCCACCTGTGCACAAATTCATGCACTGGGCCAACAGTATATATATAATTTATTTTAAAAATATTTTTATTGATTTTTTTTTTTTTTTAAGAGAGAAGAAGGGAGAGGGAGAGAGAAAGAGAAGCATCAGTGTGAGAGTGGAACAATGATCAGCTTGCCTCTTGCATGCCCCCCTACTGGGGATTGAGCCTGCAACTCGGGGATGTGCCCTGACAGGGAATTGAACTGTGACCTTCTGGTTCATAGGTTGATGCTTAACCACTGAGTCATGTTGGCTGAGCAGGAACTGAATTTTTAATTAATTTAAGTTTAAATAGCCACATGTACCATATTAGTATAATTCTAAAGAATATACATTGGTTAAAATGAAATTGATCCCACAGTGGAGGAATACAATGCATGAAGGGCTGAAAAATAAAGAAAGTGATATATATTTGGAAAATGAAAATTGATTGTATAAACCTGTAAAAATATCTAATGGGTTAAAGGCAATAAAGAAGGAGATAAGTGGGGTTTTAGTTTCTAAGGTCCAAGGTAAAGTTTAAAAAAACTCTTTGTATAGAAAACTTTAAATATGTAAAAAGAGAGTATATTGAATCCCCATGTATCTATTACCCATCTTCAAAAATGATCAATCATGCATGACTAATCTAGTTTCATATATATTTCCTAATTATTTTTAGAAATTTCAAGTACCACATTATTTAGTCATAAACATATTGTTTTTATCTCTAAGAATATATAAACAAACTATAATAGTACCACTATCATATCCAGAAAAACTCAACATAATTCCTTAATATCATTACATATTAAAGCAGTGTTCACATTTTCCCAGTTATCTCCAAAATGATTTTTTTTTTTAAGATAAGATTTTTAGGCCAGCTTTAGGTTCACAGCAAAATTGAGGAAAAGTATAGGATTTCCCATACACCATCTGTCCCCATGCATGCATAAACTCCCCGTTAACAGTATACCCCACCAGAGTGGTATATTTGACTTTTAAGTTGTGAAAATATTTTACATATTTAAAAATTAAAATTCAAGCTCAGTTTGGCTCAGTGGATAGAGTGTCGGCCTGCGGACCAAAGAATCCTGGGTTCAATTCTGGTCAAGGGCATGTACCTCCGTTGCAGGCTCCTCTCTGGCCCGGGCCCTGTTCAGGGCTCATGCAGGAGGCAACCAATCGATGTGTTTCTCTCACATTGATGTTTCTCTCTGTCTTCCCCTCTTTCTTCCACTCTCCCTAAAAATCAATGGAAAAATACCCTTGGGTGAGGATTAATAACAACAACAACAAAAATAAATAAAAATTACAATTCAAAATAAAAATAATCCCTGAAATTAAAAACAAGCTTGAACAAATGGTTATTTAAATATATGGAGAGAGGAGGAAACCAAGATGGTGGCATAGGTAAACACCTAAACTGCTGCCTCGCACAACAATTTCAAAACTACAACTAAAAGACAGAACGGACACCATCCAGAACCACAGGAAAGCTGGCTGAGTGAAAATTCTACAACTAGAAGGAAAGAGAAAAGCTCACAGAGAATTGGAGGTACGGCAAAGGGGCTTTGTGCGCGCAGAGAGGAAGGGCGGCTGAGAGCCTGGCTGACTTTCTCTGGCGGAAGGGGGAAGGAAGCCTCCGACCGCACTGAACCCCAGTTCTGACTGCACTGAACCCCAGTTCCAGGCGAGCCCCTGGGGACCCACGCTCTTGTGAGGGGAGTCTGGACTCTCGGGCGGAGACTCGGGAGCCGGGGAAGGCGGAGGACTGAAAGTGCGCACGTGCGCACAGGGGCGGGGCTGACAGGAAGCCAAGACTGAGACTCCACCCCATCCAAGCTGAGCACAGAGGCTATTGCAGTTTGGCAAGTCTAATCCTATAGGGCTGTCTCCAGCACCGGGCTTTTCCCAGCATAGACACAGCTGATCCTTACAGCCAACTGGCCCGGAGGTCAATTCTTCCCAGTGATACCAACAACAATAAAGACTTAATTACAACAAGGCTGTACACACAGTCCACAAAGGGGTGCACCAAGAGTGTCCACCTCAGGTTAACTGGGGAAGCAGACCCACTGAGCCATATTAGAAACCTAGCACAAATAATCTACCTTACCAACTCAGGGAATCAGTAAAAATGCGGGGTCAAAGAATCAGATCACAAACGAAAGAAATGGAGGAAAACAAACGACTGGATATAGAATTCAAAACCACCGTTATAAGACTTTTTAAGAATATCCTAGAAAAGGCCGATAAATATAACGAGACCCTCGAAGATATGAAAAAGGACCAACTAGAAATTAAACATACACTGACTGAAATAAAAAATATTATACAGAGACCCAGAAACAGAATAGAGGAACACAAGAATCAAGTCAAACAAGTGAAATACAAAGAAGCAAAAAACACTCAACCGAAAAAGCAAAAAGCAAAAAAAAAAATCCAAAAAGTTGAAGATAATGTAAGAAGACTCTGGGACAACTTCAAGCGTACCAACATCAGAATTATGGGGGTGCCAGAAGAAGAGAGAGAGCAAGATACTGAAAACCTATTTGAAGAAATAATGACCGAAAACTTCCCCCACCTGGTGAAAGAAATAGACTTACAAGTCCAGGAAGCGCACAGAACCCCAAACAAAAGGAATCCAAAGAGGACCACACCAAGACACATCATAATTAAAATGCCAAGAGCAAAAGACAAAGAGAGAATATTAAAAGCAGCAAGAGAAAAACAGTTAATTACCTACAAGGGAGCACCCATACGACTGTCAGCTGACTTCTCAACAGAAACTATGCAGGCCAGACGGGAGTGGCAAGAAATTTTCAATGTGATGAATAGCAAGAACCTACAACCAAGATTACTCTACCCAGCAAAGCTATCATTCAGAATTGAAGGGCAGATAAAGAGCTTCACAGATAAGAAAAAGCTGAAGGAGTTCATCACCACCAAACCAGTATTATATGAAATGCTGAAAGGTATTCTTAAAGAAGAGGAAGAAGAAAAAAGTAAAGAGAAAAATTATGAACAACAAATACATATCTATCAACAAGCGAACCTAAAAATCAAGTGAATTAAAAACCTGAGGAGCAGAATAATCTGGTGAATATAATAGAATCAGGGGCATAGAAAGGGAGTGGACTGATAATTCTCAGGGGGAAAGGGGTATGGGGGGTTCATGAAGAGACTGGACAAAAATCATACACCTTTGGATGAGGACAGTGGGGGGGAGGTAAGGGCAGAAGGTGGGGTGGGAAAGGGGTGGAGGGGAGCTATGGGGGGAAAAAGAAATAATTGTAATAATCTGAATAAAGATTTATTTAAAAAAAAATAAATAAATATATGGAGAAAAACACTATCTCAAGTGACTTTTGATCTCAACACTAAATAGCATATGTGCTAAGGACAAAAAGAATCCTTAAACTTCATTCATTTCATTGCTAGTTGTAATCTTAATATTTTTATTTTGATATCAGTTGATATATATTGTAGGTAAAGCCAATAACTTTTTATGTTTATAGATTAGCAGCCAATAAGATACATGTATAAAATCAAAGAAGCTAAGCAAAAATCTGATAATGTTGAATTATGTCATTATGAATTTATGATTTAAAATATATTCCTTAACGGATGCAAAACATTGGGGGGTGAGGGCATGTATGGGAGTGGGGTGGGGGTGGGGGGCAATGGTAAGATATGTACACATATAATACCTTAATATTTCCTCAAAAAACTGAAAATGGAACTCCCATTTGACCCAGTAATCCCACTCCTAGGAATATATCCTAAGAAACCAGAAACACCAATCAGAAAGGATATATGCACCCCTATGTTCATAGCAGCACAATTTACAATAGCTAAGATTTGGAAACAGCCTAGGTGCCCATCAGCAGATGACTGGATCAGAAAACTATGGTACATCTACACAATGGAATACTATGCTGCCGTAAAAAAGAAGGAATTACTACCATTTGTAGGCACTTGGATGGAATTAGAGAACATTATGCTAAGTGAAATAAGCCAGTTAATGAAAGAAAAATACCACATGATCCCACTCATTTGGGGATAATGAAAAACATTATAAACTGATGAACAAAAAGATAGTTACAGAGGCAGTAAAGCATCAAACAGACTGTCAAATTACAGTGGTAAGGTTAGGGAGAGGTGGGGGAAATAAGAGATCAACTGAAGGACTTATATGCATGTATATAAGAGTAACCAACGGATGTAAAATATATTCCTTAATTCTATTCAAATATACATATATTCCTTTCATAGCTCTGTTCACTGAAAGGACCTAGAAACAAGTATGTCATTTTGGTAGATATGAGTACATCTATTACCCATATGTTGGTCTTTCAATACTTCTACTTAGATCCAGGGCTTCTCAAAGCAATGACTGACTTCTGGACTGTGGCAGGGCACATATATAGTGAACCTGGAACACCTTGTGCCATAAGCAGTAAGGCTTTTAAAGACACAAAAGCCAATCTAAAGAGGCTCTGGTTGGCTAAAATGGGCACAGTTTGATCATCAAAAAGTATGAGATTTATTGAAACAACATCCTATATAATAAAAGCCTAATATGCTAAGTGTCCGGCTGTCCGGTCATCTGTTCAACCAATCAAAGCTTAATCCTATATAATACCTATATAATAAAAGCCTAATGTGCTAAATGTCCGGTTGTCCATTCAACCAATCAAAGTGTAATATGCTAATGATATGCCAAGGCTGCTCAACCACTTACTTGTATGACGTGTACTGACCACCAGGGGACAGACAGTTGACCAGTCAACCAGTCGCTATGACGTGCACTGACCACTGGGGGGCAGACGCTCTGACTGGTAGGTTAGCTTGCTACTGGGGTCTGGCCGATCGGGACTGAGCAAGACGGGCCGGACATGCCCTGGAGCCCTCCCGCGGCCCCTCCCTGGCTGGCCAATCTCCCGCATCCCTCCCAGGCCCTGATCGTGCACTGGTGGGGTCCCTCGGCTTGGCCTGCGCCCTCTCGCCGTCCGGGACCCCTTGGGGGATGTCAAAGAGCCAGTTTCGGCTTGATCCCACAGGCCAGGCCGAGGGACCCCACTGGTGTATGAATTTGTGCACCAGGCCTCTAGTCTATATATATAAAAGCCAAGCGACTGGAACGACAGGACAGGAATGACCAGTTACTATGACCTGCGCTGCAGCCGGCCAACCAGCCCGATCAGGGGCGGGGCTAGCCGGCCAACCTCCTGCAGCCCCTCCCCTTGGCCAGACCTCACCTGTGCACAAATTTGTGCACCGGGCCTCTAGTATAACAATAAAAAGAAATGGAGATGACTGTTACAGATCTATTCTTTACTCTAAAACTTGGTGATTATGCATTTAAGCCTTGGCTGGTAGCTCAGTTGATTAGAGTGTCATCCAGATATGCCAAGGTTGTGGGTTCAGAACCCTAGTCAAGGCACATACAAGAATCAACCAATGGCCCTAGTTGGTTTGGCTCAGTGGATAGAGTGTCGGCCTGTGGACTGAAGAGTCCCGGGTTTGATTTTGGTCAAGGCCATATGCCCGGGTTGCAGGCTCAATTCCCAGTAGGTGGGATGCAGGAGACAGCCAAACAATGATTCTCTCTCATCATTGATATTTCTATATCTCTCCCTCTCCTTTCCTCTCTGGATGTCCTTCTGGACAAAGCCACCGTGGCTGGGGCTGAGGCAGAGGTGGTTAGGGGCGATCAGGCCAGCAGGGGAGAGCAGTTAGTCTCTTCCTTTGGAGAAATACATGTGATTTTAAAAAAGACTAGTAGTTGAATGGGGTAAAGGGACAGTGGGTTGCAAAGATGAGAATTTAGTAGAATTTATGGGTACCTTTATTCCAAACTTATTTGTGAAGTCTTAGGACAAAGGCCATACATATCCTCCTATAGTTTTTAGAGGGAATATCTATTCAGTGTCATAATGGGTAATTCATCAGATGCAATTTTTCTAAAAGAATGCCCTAAAAAAATAAATAAAATAAAAGAATGCCCTATATCTTATTTTAAAATGTTGCAACTTTTTGTCCTAGCCGATTTGGCTCAGTGGTTGGAGCGTCGGCCTGCAGGTTTTCGATTCCAGTCAAAGGCACGTATCTCGGTTGCACTCTTGATTCCCAGCCTAGGATGCATGCAGGAGGCAACTGGTCGATGTGTTTCTCTCACATTGATGTTTCTCTCTGTCTCTCTCCCCTTCCCTTTCACTCTCTCTGAAAATCAATGGAAAAAATATCCTCAGGTGAGGATTAACAGCAACAACAAAAAGTTGCAACTTTTTGCAACTTTTAAAGTTGCTGCCTTCAAGAAGTTCCGTCCAATAGAAATATAATACAAGCCACATATTTAATTTAAAGTTTTTTAGTAGGCACTTTAAAAAAGCCTGGAAGAAACAGATGAAATTAATATTGATAATATATTTTATTTAACTCCATATATCAAAAATACTACCATTTGAACATGTAATCAATATAAAAACTATTAATAAGCTATTTTACATTCTTTTTTGTACCAAGTCTTCAAAATCTGGTGTATTATACTTATACACACCTCAGTTTGCACTAGCCACATTTCAATAGTCAGTAGCCTCTTTTGGCTAGTGGCTATTGTATTGGACAACTCAGTTTTAGAACATGCTAATTTGAAACCTTTGAACTCAGTTTGGTATCTTTATTTCCTAGAGATATATACTGCAGTATTTACAGATAAAATATGTCTGATATTTACTTCAAAATAATACTTGTACATGGGAAATGGGTTGGCCATGAATTGATAATTTTGAAGCTAGGTGGTGGCTAAGTGGCAATTCATTATACTATTGTTTCTATTGGGAATTTGTTCAAAAATTTTCATAATAAAAAGTAAAAAATAAAAAACCACTATATTCCATTATCATCTACTTTATTGTTTACACAAGGGCATTTTAATTTTTGCCCATTTTACAACATTATGTTATAATATTTATGCTTCAGATAGTTTCCTTATGATAGATTATATGAGTGATATTACTAGGTCAAAGAGCATGAACATCTTAAAGGATGTTGGTTCATACATAGTGCTAAATCGCTTGATGAAGAACTTTATTTTTTTTTATTTTTTATTTTTTTTAAATATATATTTTATTGGTTTTTTACAGAGAGGAAGGAAGAGGGATAGATAGTCAGAAACATCGATGAGAGAGAAACATCGATCAGCTGCCTCTTGCACACCTCCTACTGGGGATGTGCCCGCAACCAAGCTACATGCCCTTGACCGGAATCGAACCTGGGACCTTTCAGTTCGCAGGCTGACGCTCTATCCACTGAGCCAAACCGGTTTTGGCTGATGAAGAACTTTAGAAGAATCTTATTGAAGTGATATTTTATTCTAAAACTTTTAATGAGACAATCGAGGTTTATTATTAAGTATATTAGAAGATTACATTGTCTAAGTGTTTTTACTCATATTCATTTTTAAGAGTGCTAGTAGCAATTTACATGGATCTAGTTAGTATTTTACAGTTTTACAGAGTGTTTTCATGTCCAGTAGATGCTATAAACTCACAAAAGCTCTATGAGCTATGAATTACAGAAATTCAAAGCAAAATAGACTTTAAGCTTTAAAAATTTAATTTTTTGTAATTCCTTTTACCACTAGATGGCCTTCTTAGCATGTACTTTTGAGCAAATGTAGATTTCCTTTTTAGACTTTGGTTTTTGTTTTAGAGGGAGAGAAACATTGATTGGTTGTTCTACTTATATATTCATTGGTTGATTCTTGCATGTGCCCTGACTGGGGATTGAATTGGCAACCTCCTGGTGCAAGGATGACATCCAACCAACTGAGCCATTTAGCCAGGGCTTGTGTATTTTTTAGAAATTGATTTTTAATCTTGTTAGACCTCTGGCTGCCTTTTTATAATAAATATTTTATATTGCCCCTTTTGCTAACTGGAAATGGAAATCATAGTTAATATTATCTATCTGCATAATTAAAAACTCATTATAATACTCTAATTTTAATATACAGGAGAAATAGAAGGAAAGCAACTTATAATAAAATGTATATTTCAGTATGTAAATATTCAAGTGCACCACACTAGCTGGCACAAGAGGTATCAAATGGTTGCCACCTACACATAGAATTATTGTGAATGTGACAGCTGTGAAAGCATAATTGATAAAAGTGTGATTTATAATGGTGATTCACATACCCAAGTGGCATTGAGATTGGTGACATGGTTTTCCAAATTGGTGAACAACTCTTAGTAAAGTTCTGAACAAATAAATAGATTTATAGTATGGTTGTATTTTGGAAAATTTGGGATATTATGTGGAAAATACATTTTTTTACATATTGAATTCTAGCCTTAGATATATTCAGTAGAATGTTTGAAATTCACCCAGGACCTGTGATAATTCTTTTCCATAGTGGATTGTTCCCTGTATTGCTGCACTTCTAGTATCCCTGGCACTTGCCCATTAAATACTAGTAGAGCTTTCACCCCATTCCTCCGTCCATCAATCCCCAGAATGCCTCCATAGGGGTCATTGTTGCTACCATTTAGAACCACTGATTTAAAAGTATTTAGCTATATTAATCTACTACACAGTTGTATTGCTCATGGAACCGCAGTAACTTAAGTATCTTAGGTCCTTAAGTATGATGTTTTGAATAATTAAGATAATTGCAGAATTCTGAGAGAAGTTGATTTGTTCAAATGCATCATTGTTTTGCAATTCTTGAAAGCAGATCAATAAGTTTGCTATTTTAAGTTCTCAATATTCTGCATTTTTGTTGTTATTTTTCCATTCTTCCTGTTTAGTAAGTCAGTAGTATATAATTTTCCTCAATGTCAGCATTTCCTTATTTAGCAGCCACACAATGTAATTTGTCCCTTAAAAAATGTGTCCCCACTTTTTAACTAACCATCGCACCAAAAAAATTAAGATACTTAGGAGTAAACTTAGCTAAGGAGATAAAAGACCTGTATGTGGAAAACTACAGGACACTGAAAACAGAGATAGAGGAAGACATAAACAGATGGAAGAACATACCATGTTCATGGATTGGTAGAATCAACATCACTAAAATGTCCATACTACCCAAAGCAATCTATAGATCAGGGATGGGCAAACTTTTTGACTCGAGGGCCACAATGGGTTCTTAAACTGGACCAGAGGGCCGGAACAAAAGCATGGATGGAGTGTTTGTGTGAACTAATATAAACTCAAAGTAAACATCATTACATAAAAGGGTACGGTCTTTTTTTAAATTTTATTTCAATAGTTTTATTCATTTCAAACATTTTAACAAGATGAATGTAAACACTAATTATTATAATTTGAAACTTCAAAAAATGGAGGAATCATAGCACAACAACATACCTTATATTGAAGATGGCAAAGGCAAAATAAAATTGCCTAACAAAGGAAAGGTACAAAAGCCTTTCAAATTAAACTTAAATATAATAAAATAATTTAAAACTAAAACAAATAGAAAAGAACAAAATGTGTAAACAGTAAATTAAACATTTTCTTTAGTGCAACTTCCAAATTATGCCCGGGACGTAGATGTAGATGGCAATGTAGACTGGGTTGAAAGGTTTTTGGTCTTTAAAACATCAACTTCAGTGGGAACAAGTGTTGTTGGTCTCCTTTTTAGCTAATGCTCTGATACTGTGCTCTCCAGGGGCGTGTCTCCCTACATCACCACGATAACGTGTCTACGCATTCCCAGGGTGATGTCCGCGGGCATTACAAGGAGCCTCTGGAAGATTGAGGGGTTGTTCCTTCTACTGAATGGGCGGATATAAATCCGCCCACTCAGAAGAAGGAGCTGCGGCCGTGTTTCCCGACGTTGCCATGTTAACACTGCTGCTGGTGAAGGAGCAGAGGGGAGAGCAAGAGAACCCTCCGCTCTTTCGGCTCCGCGGGCCGGATAGAACATCCGAATGGGCTGGATCTGGCCCACGGGCCGTAGTTTGCCCACGGCTGCTATAGATTCACTGCACTCCCCATTAAAATACCAATGGCATATTTCACAGACGTAGAACAAAATCTCTAAAAATTCATCTGGAATAAAAAAAGACCCTGAATAGCTGCAGCAACCCTGAGAAAGAAGAACAAAGTAGGTGGGATCTCAATACCAGATATCAAGCTGTATTACAAAGCCACTGTTATCAAAACAGGCTGGTACTGGCGCAAGAACAGACATAGACCAAAGGAATAGAATAGAGAACCCAGAAATTGACCCAAACCACTATGCTCAATATTTGACAAAGGAGGCATGAACATACAATGGAGTCAAGACAGTCTCTTCAATAAATGGTGGGAAAATTGGGCAGATACATGCAAAAAAATGAAACTAGATCACCAACTTACACCATACACAAAAATAAACTCAAAATGGATAAAGGACTTAAACATGACGGGAAACCATAAAAATACTAGAGGAATCCACAGGCAGCAAAATCTCAGACATATGCCGAAGCAATTTCTTCACTGATACCGCTCCTAGGGCAATGGAAACTAAAGAGAAAATAAACAAATGGGACTACATCAAAATAAAAAGCTTTTGCACAGCAAAAGAAACCAACAAAGCAACAAGAAAGCCCACTGTATGGGAGAACATATTTGCCAATGTTATCACCGATAAGGGTTCAATCTCCAACATTTACAGGGAACTCATACAACTTAACAAAAGGAAGATAACCCAATCAAAAAATGGGCAACAGACCTAAATAGATACTTTTTGAAAGAAGACATAAGGAAGGCCAAGAGACATATGAAAACATGCTCAAAGTCACTAATCATCTGAGAGATGCAAATCAAAATGACCATGCGGCCCTAACCGGTTTGGCCCAGTGGATAGAGTGTCTGCTTGTGGACTGAAGGGTCCCAGGTTTGATTCCGGTCAAGGGCATGTACCTTCGTTGCAGGCACATCCCCAGTGGGGAGTGTGCAGGAGGCAGCTGAATTGATGTTTCTCTCTCATAGATGTTTCTAACTCTCTATCCCTCTCCCTCTCCCTTCCTCTCTGTAAAAAATCAATAAAATATATTTTAAAAAATGACAATACGGTACCATCTCACATCTGTCAGAATGGCTATCATCAACAAGTCAACAAATGACAAGTGCTGGAGAGGATGCGGAGAAAAAGGAACTCTCGTGCACTGCTGGTGGGAATGCAGACTGGTGCAGCCACTGTGGAGAACAGTATGGAGTTTCCTCAAAAAACTAAAAATGGAACTCCCATTTGACCCAGTGATCCCACTTCTAGGAATATATCCCAAGAAACTAGAAACACGAATCAGAAAGGATATATGCACCCCTATGTTCATAGCAGCACAATTCACCATAGCTAAGATTTGGAAACAGCCTAAGTGCCCATCAGCAGATGAGTGGATTAAAAAACTGTGGTACATCTACACAATGGAATACTACGCTGTGGTAAAAAAGAAGGAATTCTTACCATTTGAAACAGCATGGATGGAACTGGAGAGCATTATGCTAAGTGAAATAAGCCAGTTGGAGAAAGATAACTATCACATGATCTCACTCATTTATGGAATATAATGAACAACATAAACTGATGCACAAAAACAGATCCAGAGACAGAGAATCATCCATCTGACCGTCAAACCTCAGAGGGAAGGTAGGGGAGGGTGGGGTAAGGGGGAGAGATCAGCCAAAGGACTTGTATGCATGCATGTAAGCCTAACCAATGGACACAGATACCACGGGGCTGAGGACATGAGTGAGGGGGGTAGGGGGGTAATGGGTGGATAAGGACACATATGTAATACCTTAATAAAAGAAATAAAATTTTAAAAAATCCACTTTTTAAATTAGGAAGATAATATAGTAACATTGAAGAAGCTTTGTAAACTGGAGGCAAATTTCCCATAATCACACAACTTCAAAAAATAATTTTCAGCGTTTTGTTCTCTTTGTGCATATTTTGCCATTCAAAAACTCGTATTTTATCTTTTCACCTAACATGACATAACTTTTTAATGTTATTTTATAACTTCAAAACTATTATTTTAAATTACTGCATATTATTCTACTAGATTTCACACTTTAACCGTTTTCCAATCTTTAGATTGTTCACATAAAAATGATTATATGTATGTAGATACATATCATACATATTTACTTATATAATCCTTATTGATCTGTTTCAATATATTTTTATTTATTCTGAGTAGATCTCAGAAGTTGGGTCATTTATTGGTTCAGTAGTCTGGGACATTTTTGTAATTTTGGAGATTTTAAATTCATCTATGTTTTGTTTAGATGTCCCTGGTAGATTTGGGAAAGAAGCTTTTAGAAGCGGCACGAGCAGGTCAAGATGACGAAGTTCGTATTTTGATGGCAAATGGAGCTCCTTTTACCACAGACTGGGTAAAGAATGATTCTAATGTGGTATTTTTTCTTCTCTTTTTTTTTTTCAGATAAAAATTTAGTATTGTGTTTATAAGTGGTAAAAATTTTATTTTGCAAATTTGTTTGCAACTTTAGAATTATAGGTGTCTTTTGAAGGGAACGGTTTGTATCACAAAAGGGTTTTTCTTTTAGACTATGGAGTTTAATAAGATAGGATGAATATAAAATGTAACTAGTTGTGACTTAATTTAAAGGTCTTATAAATAGCACAGGTACAATTTTTAATTCAGAAAATAACAGGTAAAGATTGGGGTTAATGTTATAATGGCTTTTAAAAAGGAAAAAAATGTTTGCATTTTAATTGATATTTGTAAAACTATTGCAAACATGACCAAAGAGGAAGACTGGAATGGGAAGTTCTTAGTAACTGAAGGCAACTGTGAGGAAGACAAAAACCATAATTCTATTTAATTCTGGGGTTAAATCAAAAGGGTTGCTTTTGGGAGTTCAGAGGGCTAGGAATCTAGATTAACCTTTCCACTGGTAACAACTAAAAATTCCAGATTTTTAATTTTGTTGGTTTTGGCTGACTTGTCCTGTGTTCTTTTTTATTATTTATTAGAAACAAAACAAAACAAATTTTAACATGGAAAATTTCAAACATATATGAACCCCTTCATAGCCTTTACTTAACTTCAAAAATTATGAAATCATGATGAATTTTGTTTTCTCTATAACCCCATCTACTTTTTTTTTTGTTATGTATTATTTTAAAGTAAATTCTAGGAATCATCTCACCCATACATATTTTAACATGTCTTTAAAGATAAAGATATTTTGATTAACTATTTCAAAAAATCTTAAGTGCACTCATGAGTTAGAGAGAAAATAGAGATTATCAACCTGAAAAACCAAGTGAAAGGCAGAACCCAGAGAAATTTTACCCAAGAACATTTGCTGAACTAAGTAAATTTGCCTATTGGTTTTCCCACCTCATTGGCATGGATTACTGAAGGCAAAGACCTGAGACTGCTCACAGAGAGAAGTCTCCTAGGAAAGTCTCTCCCCATAACTCTGGAACCCCAAAGAGATGCACCTTCAGTATAAGGATAAGTCAGAAGTACTTCCTTCCGCCTCCTACCTGCTTCTGCCCCTGGCCCTGTTATTAGGGTACTGCAAAGTAAAGGAACTGACTTGAACCAATACATCAAATGGAGAGAGGAAAAGATTTGGAATCACAAGCCATTTCTTGCACACATTTGTGTCCTGTACATTCTGTAAAACCATAAACTGAAAAATGAATGTAAAGTGATCTTTGGACTAGATCCTAGGTTCCTGGGAGAAACAAATGAATATCCTTTCTGGAGGAACCTACCTTCATTCTAGGCTTTATATCCACAAATGAAATTCCAAGAAAAATGAACAGTCAAAAATAACAGATAAAAAACAAAACAAAAAATAACAGACAAGGAAACAAGATATTTTGAACAATAGCCTACTAAAACAACTGACAACAGAGGATTTATAAGAACTTTAGATAATTTTTTAATATAAGCAGATTGAGAATAGCTGAAAGAAAATTACTAAACTGAAATATATGAAAAATATCATCTAGAATGCAATGCAGAAATTGATACAAAATGTAAAAGCTGTCAGGAGTCATGAAGGCTAGTGTGAGAAAGACTAAGATATATGTAGTCATAAACCCACTAGGAGAGTGAGAATAGGGATGAAGTAATATTAAGACATGATGTCAGATTTTTCCAGGACTGATGAAAGATGGCAGGCAGTTCACAGATTGAAGTGTCTCATCAAATCTCCAGCAGGATCAATAAAAAAAATCTCTAAGAATAGACACATCATAGTAATACCACAGTCAATATATCAAGACAAAAAGATCTTAAGAAGGATTAGTGTCCATAAAACATGGAATTCCCAGGGCAGTAGTAAAAAGACAGGACAAAGAAGTATGGGCAGATGATTTGATATGCTACTTTACTAAAGAGAAAGTTCAAATGACCAATAAACATGAAGAGATGCTCAGCTACATTACTAATTGGGTAAATGCAAAGTAAAATCATGAAATATCAATTGTATATTTACCAGATTAGCCAGAAAAAAAATGTCTAGCTGTACCGAGCAGTGGTGAAGAGATGTGTGGAGCACAGTTTGGCAGTACCTAGTAAATTTGAACATGTGCATACTTGTGATGTTGAACTTCTGAAAACATTCCCAAGAGAAACTCTTGTTCATGTACTTGAGACATGTATAAGACTATTTTTAGCAGCAGCATAATTCATAGTAACAAAAACTGGAAACTCAAATGTTCATCAGTAGATTAAATTAATTAGTTAAATTAATTAAATTAGTTAAATTAATTAGTTTAATTAATTAGTTAAATTATTCATTCAGTAGATTATTACAGAGCAGAGAAAATTAGTGAACTACACTTAAATTCATCAGCATGGGTGAATCTTATGAACATACTGGTAAGCAAAAGAAGGTAAGTCACAGAGCATTACATGCAGTATGATTCTATTTAAACAAAGTTCAAAACAGGTAAAACCAAGAGTATATTATTTAGAGATATATAAGTGATTTAAAAACAAAAACAAAATAAAGTGGATATGAGGGCAATCTGGCTGCAACATCTGTCACCCCATTAATGGCCAGGGATTGATTCAGCTGATCTGGCTGGCAAGGCGGGTATCCCCTCCTCCCTCACTGATCCATGTGCCTCCCTCCTGAAGCTGCATGCTAGGTCTAGGAGGTCGAAGAGGACGACCTTCCCTCCAGAGGAGAGGACCGGTATTGGGTTAAGGGTATATGAGTAGTTGCGCTCCCCTGCTAGAACCTCCAAACAAGCTTTCACTCACATTTTAGTACTGCCGTGTATATTGTGAATGTGGTGTTAATGTAGTGGCTTGCCTAGACCACATGAAATTAATATAATGGGCTCTGTTCTGGTTCTGTCCTGACTGACCTTTGACAGCATACCTCAGATCATATTTTTTTCTTAAAAAATGACTAAATGAACTCCTTTAAAAATATCACTTAGGTGCTTTAATTTATTTTTTAAGTCCTATAAAACAGTTTAATATAAAAACATACACCAATGGTCGGCAAACTCATTAGTCAACAGAGCCAAATATCAACAGTACAACCATTGAAATTTCTTTTGAGAGCCAAATTTTTTAAACTTAAACTTCTTCTAACGCCACTTCTTCAAAATAGACTGGCCTAGGCCGTGGTATTTTGTGGAAGAGCCATACTCAAGGGGCCAAAGAGCCACATGTGGCTCGTGAGCCACGGTTTGCCAACCACTGACATACACTATTACATTTATTTGATATGAATTTCATAGATGAAAAGAAGTTTTGTGTGGTTGATATGAGGAAAAGTTTCCAATATTCTGAAAAATTTCTCAAACCCTAATTATCTCTAATTCCTGATGAAATTAATTTTGTTTAGGTTTTCTTATCTGAAATATTTTTTTTAAAAATATATTTTATTGATATTTCACAGAGAGGAAGGGAGAGGGATAGAGAGCTAGAAACATTGATGAGAGAGAAACATTGATCAGCTGGGGATGTGCCCGCAACCAAGGTACATGCCCTTGACCGGAATCGAACCCGGGACCTTTCAGTCCGCAGGCCGACGCTCTATCCACTGAGCCAAACCGGTTTTGGCTTATCTGAAATATTGACTTTTCCTCCTCACTGAGGAAATTTTTGAAGGCCTCTATGAAGAAAAAGTCATGAGCATAAATTCTTTTTTTTGAATTATTATGTAAACAGATAGTATAATTTTGCTATTTAAACAAAATATAAAATAGAAGGGAGTAATAGAAATGTACTAAAATGACAATAAATGTGGATTTTTTTCTTCTATAGCTGGGAACTTCTCCACTTCACCTGGCAGCACAGTACGGGCATTATTCCACCACAGAAGTACTACTTCGAGCTGGTGTAAGTAGGGATGCCAGAACCAAAGTGGACCGAACACCCTTACATATGGCAGCTTCTGAGGGCCATGCCAGCATAGTAGAGGTTTTGCTTCAGGTATGTGTTCTTTCTTTTTGTACTTTAAAAAGTAAACCCCTTAAAGGGCTTATGGTTTTATAAGAGGGAGAAGAAAACTAGTTTTATTGAATATCTATCCCTCCCCCCATGTTACCTCATTTTGTGTGTGTAAGGAGATCAAATGTAAATTACCTTAAGGTTTTCCTTTGTGAGGGGATAAAACACTTATTCTAGGTATGTTCTTAGTTAAGTCAAACAATTGGTTTCTTAAACCTTGATCTCTGCCATGGCAAGGGACTATAGTTTTGTCTTAACACAGTTAAAATGCTCATGGAAAAGAAATATTAGGCTTGGAAAATTAACAAGTAAACAAATAATGCAAATGGGGATTTTTCTTTAATCATTTAAATGCCAAAAAGAAAATTCTGAAGCAGAATGATAGATTTAGGTATTCTTAATCCTTTTTATTCTGACCTCTAGATCAGCAATTTTCAACTGATGTGCTACAAGAATTTTTAAAACATGCAATACCTTTTTAGTCAGGAGCTCTGACTTCCTTTCCCTTAGATTTCAAATAAAAAATGACCAATGTAATTGGTCTTGTCTTAAAATAAGGTTGCTCCTGATTGTTTAAATCTTGGTATTTGAAATCCTTATATTTGAGTACTAGGGACCCGGTGCATGGATTTGTGCACCAGTGCCGCTGCAGCTGCCCTTGCCAGCCCTGAGCCCAGATGCTGGCGCCCTTTGGTTGCTCAGGCTTTTATATATATAAAGATAGGCACCTAATTTTTTTTTTTTTAAATATATTTTATTGATATTTTTACAGAGAGGAAGGGAGAGGGATAGAAAGCTAGAAACATCGATGAGAGAGAAACATCGATCAGCTGCCTCCTGCACACCCCCCACTGGGGATGTGCCCGCAGCCAAGGTACATGCCCTTGACCGGAATCGAACCCGGGACCCTTGAGTCCACAGGCTGACGCTCTATCCACTGAGCCAAACCGGTTTCGGCGGCACCTAATTTTTTAAAAAGTCATTTTGGAGCAAAAAGGGTAGGTAATTACTATTATTTATTATTTATTTTTTGTAAATCAAACAAAATTATACCTATTTCATGTCAGATCAGCAAAAAATATATTTTTTGGTGTGTTGTGTAACTTTAGTATTTTATGTGTGCTGTGAAATGAAAAAGGTTGAAAATCTCTGCTCTAGATCAGCCTGTCCAAAAGAAATACAATGTAAGCTACAAATGCAAATCGTATATAATTATAGATTTTCTATTTTATAAAAGTAAAAAGCAATTTAAATATTATATTTTATTTAACATATACAAAATATTATTTCTACATGAAATCAATATAAACATTATTATATTGCTTATTTTACATCCTTATTTTGCTGTTTAGTCTTTGAATCCAGTGTATATTTACACATACAGAACTTCTCTATTTGGATTAGCTGTATTTCAAGTGCTTAGCCACATGTGTCTCGTGGCTACCATAATGGACAGTGTACCTCTAGTTGGCTCCCCTTAAAATCTTTATATTGCACTGGTTTTGAAAGCAAAGGATATTTTTGTGTAAATAAGGAACTAGAGTTAAAAATAGAGTTTGGGAGGAATGCTCATAGTTTTCCTTCACTTCTTATTCTGTTCTAGCCCTTCATGCTCACAGCTGGGTGACTGAAAAAATCAGTGCTGCTCTCCTAAGAAATTAGAAGGAAAGCAATTAGGAAAGTCATCATGATAGAAAATCGATTAAGTGACAGATGTGTGGTGATCCTGGAGCATATAGATTATTCAACACACAAAAAATGGTTGATCATGTTAGTAGCAAATTCTTTTAAAGTGTAATGTCTAGAATTTTCATTTCAGCAATTTTTAATATTTCATATTTTAGAAATCTCTTATTTTGAAATATTTTTGTAGCATGGTGCTGATGTCAATGCAAAGGACATGTTAAAGATGACAGCTCTACATTGGGCCACAGAACACAACCATCAAGATGTGGTGGAGCTTTTAATCAAATATGGTGCTGATGTACACACGCAGAGTAAATTTTGTAAAACTGCATTTGATATTTCAGTAGACAATGGGAATGAAGATTTAGCAGAGATATTACAGGTAACTTTTTCTTTTTTTCTTTTCTTTTTTTTTTAAAATATATTTTATTGGTATTTTACAGAGAGGAAAGGAGAGGGATAGAAAGCTAGAAACATCGATGAGAGAGAAACATCGATCAGCTGCCTCCTGCACACCTCCCACTGGGTATGTGCCCGCAACCAAGGTACATGCCCTTGACCGGAATCGAACCTAGGACTCTTCAGTCCGCAGGCCGACGCTCTATCCACTGAGCCAAACCGGTTTCGGCTAACTTTTTCTTTTAATTTAAGAAAATAAACAAAAGATCTCTGTTTTATGGATGATTTGAACTATTCAGTTTGTAGCTTTTCATTTTGGACTTAGTTATTTTGGACAGGCCTTTTCCTCTTTTGCTTTTTGTTCATTACTCTTCATTTTCCTGATTGTAAGACTGTAGTCTTTGCATGTAACATTAGAAGATTAGATAAGATGTTACTTTCTGTGTTAAATTCCTAAATTCTCCTAGACATTTTATTCTATTAATTCTTTTTGTTGCATACCATATGGTTTTGGCTACCATATGGTGTTTCAAAGTCTGTTATATTTCACTAAAAAATTTTTTTGTTTGCAGCCATAATATTGTCCCCTGAGTTCGTGATACAGTCTTTATCATTCTGAGTGGTTTCTTTTATTTCTCACCATCCTCAGAAAAATCTGTGAGCATGGTTATTTTTGGCTTTTGGTCAAGTTTTTCTAATAATCAACATTTCTATTCTTCAGCTAGACAGCATTGATGTAAATTATCTTCTTACTGCCTCTTCTTGCATGTCTTCTTGTTATCCTTCCTAATAAAACTCCTTCCCAATAAAACTCTTCTCTAAGACCGTCTGACTCTATTGAACTCCAGCTAGTTACTTAAAGGATATGTTCAGAAAAATGAACTTTGCCAGGCCTCTTCCAACTCTTTTACTCCTAGGAGTGCAGTTTGGGGGTTAGGTTGAAGATGTAGAACAATTGGAAAGGACATGCTTTATAGTATGTAGTGTTATAGATTGCTGAATATAGTGGGGGAAATAATTTGATTTAAATAATTTAATTTCTCAAGCCACAGGGCAGCAGCATATCTTTCAGCTGTGTTCTATAAAAGCCTTTCAGATATCCATTTCTCCTGTCATTGGATTTTGCTGCTTTAGCTAATGGGAACTTAGGATATAAATTCATACTTTTCGTTTACCTCTATATTCTTAGTAGACAATAAAAAAAGATACCCATTTATATTATATGATTCTTCTTAAATTATAGAATGTTCCTTTATATTTGTGTTTGTACTATGTTGAGAGCCTGTGCTATATGTTCTGGTTATAATTCTGAAAATATTGTGGTGATTTGTCCCCCAGATTGCTATGCAGAATCAAATCAACACAAACCCAGAGAGTCCTGACACTGTGACGATACATGCTGCAACACCACAGTTTATCATTGGACCTGGAGGGGTGGTGAACCTAACAGGTCTGGTATCTTCAGAAAATTCATCCAAGGCAACAGGTATTGAGATGCATATAGGATAGCTATTGGGATTTTAAGCCTTAGTAGGTATCCATCCTTTTAAGAAAGGACAGTTGGAGAACGAGGGTAAGAAAAGCCTTGGTTTTCTTTGGTATAATTGAAAAAACACCCAAATTTTTATGAGAAAATAATTTAAAGAAAGGTGATATTGCAAAACATACTGCAGTATTATCTTTCAAAACTAATGCTATCCAAGCTTCTTTTTCACAAAACTAATATTATTCAGGCTTCATTTAAGAATTGAATAAAGTAAAACAGAGTATCAGATTAAAGCTCCTTAAAAATTCAAATCTATTTTCTCTTTTCTCACAGATGAAACAGGTGTGTCTGCTGTTCAGTTTGGAAACTCCTCTACATCAGTATTAGCTACATTAGCTGCCTTAGCTGAAGCATCTGCTCCCTTGTCCAATTCTTCAGAAACTCCAGGTTAGAAAAACAAGTCACATGTGTACATTAAAAGTTGGAGATTCAAATATTCACAAAGGCCAAGAATCCTAATATATAAAAACCCAGGGTCTGTAACATCCAAAACAACCGAAGGCTTGACCGACTGGAAGTCAGTGCTGGGCTGCTGTGGCGACCCAGCACTGATTGCCCGCTGCTGCAGGTGCTGCGACTCAGCACTAACTGCTGAGGGGGCTGCAGATCAGGCCTGAAGAGAGGCCTGGAGAGAGAAGCAGGGTCTGATCTGTAGCCTCTGTGGAAGCTGTTGATCAGCCCTTGCCTCTCTCTTTCTCTTGGGGCCTGGCCAGCAGCCACGCCACTCTTTCTCTTGGGACTCTCCTGGGGCTGCTGATCAGCCCCGCCTCTCTGATCAGGCTGTTGATAGGCCTGGAGATGTTGACTGGCATAGAAACTGACCAATCAGAACCAAATCTGGGTGAAGTGCGAGGAGCCAGTGGCTGCCTAAGAGGCAGATCTTTTGATGCTGACTGGCATAGAAACCGACCAATCAGAAGCAAATCTGGGTGAAGTGCGAGGAGCCAATGGCTGCCTAGGAGGCAGAGCTTTTGATGCTGACTGGCATAGAAACTGACCAATCATAACCTAATCTGGGTGAAGTGCGAGGAGCCAGGGGCTGCCTAGGAGACGGAGCTTTTGACACTGACTGGCATAGAAACCGACCAGTCAGAACCTAATCTAGGTGAACTGCGAAGGCAGAACCTAAGGTGGGGGCTGAGGAGGGGTTTTAAGGGCAACAGCTGTTTGGTGTAAGGTATAAGAAAGCAGTTCAATTTTTTAATGACCAGTTTGGCAGTATAGTGCATATGGCGGGCTATCAGTCCAGATATAGGGATTATGTATTTTTGTCTGCCAAGAGCATCTCCTCCTGATGAAAAAGGCTCCCCCCATTTAAGCAATCCTATCCTATATAATCTATACTACTAAAAGGGTAATATGCTAATTAGACCGGGTCAACCGGCCATCTTCCGGATGTCTGACTTACTTCTGGACAAAGCCATGCTGGTGGGAGTTGAGGCAGAGGCCGTTAGGGGCGATCAGGCTGGCAGGGGAGGGCAGTTGGGGGCGAGATCAGGCCGGCAGGGGAGGGCCATTGGGGGCGAGATCAGGTCGGCAGGGGAGGGCAGTTGGGGGCAACCAGGCGGACAGGAGAGGGCAATTGGGGACGAGATCAGGCTGGCAAGGGAGGGCAGTTAGGGGCAATCAGGCAGTCAGGGAGAGAGGTTAGGGGCGATCAGGCAGGCAGGCAGAGGCAGTTAGGGGCGATCAGGCAGGCAGGCAGGTGAGCAGTTAGGAGCCAGCGGTCCCAGATTGCAAGAGGGATGTCCGACCGCCAGTTTAAGCCCGATCCCAAGGGGTCCCCGATTGGAGAGGGTGCAGGCTGGGCTGAAGGGAACCCCCTTCCCCTCCCGCCCCCCCCCCCCCCGTGCACTAATTTTGTGCACTGGCCACTAGTCTTATATAATAAAAACCTAATATGCAAATAGATGGAACGGCAGAATGACTGGTGGAACGACTAGTTGCTATGATGCACACTGACCACCAGGGGGCAGACGCTCAATGCAGGAGCTGCCCCCAGCCCTCAGGCCCCAGGCCAGCCAAGGTGCTAGAAGGTGCTAGTAGGGAGTAGGGAAACCACAAGATGTAGTGCAGTTACCCCTTGGCTAATAATAGCAATGTGCATTGCTACCCTGAGGTTTTGAAGAGGCATAAGGAGATAGCAATTACTGGAACCCAGAGACAGAGGGCTTTTTCATCTTTGTTTCATCTGATGTGGTAAGGGCCATAGGACAGTAGCAGGGACCCCCCCCCCCGCCCCCCATTGTCCTGCCAGTCACCCCACATATCAGCCCTGATTGCTGGCCAGGCCTAGGGACCCTACCCATGCACGAATTTCGTGTATCAGGCCTCTAGTGTCATATAAAAGGCTAAAGTGGGCAGGGTTGAGATTATGGCCTTCTGAAGAGAGTGGGGCAGGGCAGGGAGGCCTTAGCTTCTCAGCTACAGATATTTTTAGTCATATGCTCAGTGTTGCCAGATCCTGCTCTTTCATGGGGAGCTGAAAATCTGTATTTTATTTATTTATTTTTATTTATTTATTTTTTAATAAATCTTTATTGTTCAGATTATTACAGTTGTTACCTCCCCCCCCCCCATAGCTCCCCTCCACCCGGTTCCCACCCCACCCTCTGCCTTACCTGCCCCCCTCCCACTGTCCTCATCCATAGGTGTACAATTTTTGTCCAGTCTCTTCCCGCACCCCCCACTCCCCCTTCCTACTGAGAATTGTCAGTCCACTCCCTTTCTATGCCCCTGATTCTATTATATTCACCAGTTTATTCTGTTCATTAGATTTTTTATTCACTTGATTTTTAGATTCATTTGTTGATAGATATGTATTTGTTGTTCATAATTTTTTATCTTTACCTTTTTCTTCTTCTTCCTCTTCTTAAAGAATACCCTTCAGCATTTCATATAATCCTGGTTTGGCAGTGATGAACTCCTTTAGTTTTTTCTTATCTGTGAAGCTCTTTATCTGACCTTCAATTCTGAATGATAGCTTTGCTGGGTAGAGTAATCTTGGTTGTAGGTTCTTGCTATTCATCACTTTGAATATTTCTTGCCACACCCTTCTGGCATGCATGGTTTTTGTTGAGAAATCAACTGACAGTCGTATGGGTGCTCCCTTGTAGGTAACTAACGGTTTTTCTCTTGCTGCTTTTAATATTCTTTCTTTGTTTTTTGCTCTTGGCATTTTACTTATGATGTGTCTTGGTGTGGTCCTCTTTGGATTCCTTTTGTTTGGGGTTCTGTGTGCTTCCTGGACTTGTAAGTCTATTTCTTTCACCAGGTAGGGGAAGTTTTCTGTCATTATTTCTTCAAATAGGTTTTCAAAATCTTGCTCTCTCTCTTCTTCTGGCACCCCCGTAATTCGGATGTTGGTATGCTTGAAGTTGTCCCAGAGGCTCCTTACATTATCTTCATATTTTTGGATTCTTTTTTTTTGCTTTTCCGGTTGGGTGTTTTTTACTTCTTCGTATTTCAAATCTTTGACTTGATTCTTGTGATCCTCTAGTCTGCTGATGGATCTCTGTATATTATTTTTTATTTCAGTCAGTGTATGCTTAATTTCTAATTGGTCCTTTTTCATATCCTCAAGGGTCTCACTAAATTTCTCAGAGGTTTCTAGAAAATTCTTGAGTAACCTTATAACCATGGTTTTGAATTCTATATCCAGTAGTTTGCTTTCCTCCACTTCTGTCATTTGTGACCTGTTTCTTTGTCTCCGCATTTTGGCTGCTTCCCTGTGTTGATAGAGTGGCTTTGTGTGCTAGGTGTCCTGTAGGGCCCAATGGCTCAGCCTTCCCAGTTAACTGAGGTGGACACTCTTGGTGCACCCCTTTGTGGGCTGTGTGCACAGTCTTGTTGTAGTTAAGCCTTGATTGTTGTTGGTATCACTGGGAGGAATTGACCTCCAGGCCAATTGGCTGTGAGGATCACCTGTGTCTAAGATGGGAGAACTTCTGTGCTGGAGACACCCTTATGGGGCAAGACTTGCTTCAGTGGGGCTTTGGTGCTCACTGAATCTGCCCCTTGAGTGTGTCCCTTATGGATCTGAGGAGTTGTAATTTGGATGGTCCCACTCTGATCACTGGGAGATCCAAGGAGGTGCAAATTTGGCCTCTGCCTGAGGCCACCCCAGCAGGAGCTAAGGAGAGATCTGCAGATTCCTCTTCTTTGTTTGGGGTTTTGTGGTGCCC
Organism: Plecotus auritus; assembly: GCF_963455305.1. NCBI lineage: Eukaryota > Metazoa > Chordata > Mammalia > Chiroptera > Vespertilionidae > Plecotus > Plecotus auritus. The sequence goes on from NC_137770.1 coordinate 63,899,694, forward strand.
AGATGAGGCCCAGCTGTGAAGCAGTGCAAGCTGCTGATGAGCCTTAGGCCTTCTTTTGGCAGCTCTGGGGCTCTCGGATCCAGCTGCAGTTTGTTAGGTAATTTTAGGTTGCAAAGGGCCAGGTCATTCATATGCAAAAGCCTCTGCACACAGTTTGGGTGGGCGGGGTCGCAGGGAATCTACAGGGTGTAGCAAACAGCTATGGCTGAAGAGGCCCCTGGGTCTCAGTGTCCCGCGATAATTGCTGCAAGTACCTCTGAGAGAAAGCCGCCCTCGCATTCCGCCCGAAGCCAGACAGACCAGTTTCTCCCCATATGAGTCTGGGTCTCCAGAGTCTTACCCAGAACTGGAGTTCAGAGCAGTCGGGAGTTTGTGTTTCCCTCCCAGTTGAAAAAGACCACAGTGAACTCAGTCGCCAGCCCCCTCTGTGCATCAGTACCTCTGCACTTTACTTCCTCACCTCCTCTGAGTCTCAGTGTGCTTTTCTCTTTCCTTCTAGTTGTAGAATTTCCACTCAGCCAGCCTTCCTGTGGTTATGGATGATGTCCATCTTGTCTTTTAGTTGTAGTTTTGAAGTGGTTGTGCGAGGCAGCAATTTCAGGTGTTTACCTATGCTGCCATCTTGGTTTCTTCAAAATCTGGATTTTTAAAAGAATGTTAAATCTTGCCAATTAATTAAAATTTAATTAAATTTTAAAAACTTGTGTGGTTCACAGAAAACATTTCTGTGTGCCCAATTTGGTCCTTGTTTTACTAGTCTGTGACTTTGTATAAATAAAGTATATATGTGTACATATATATTTTTGTTAGTTGTATTAAAATGACTGACAGCTCTAGCTGGTTTGGCTCAGTGGATAGAGTGTCGACCTGCAGACTGTAGGATCCCGGGTTCAGTTCTGGTCAAGGGCATGTGACTGGGTTGCGGGATGATCCCCAGTAGGGGGCGTGCAGGAGGCAGCTGATCAATGATTTTCTGTCATCATTGATGTCTATCTCTATCTCCCTCTCCCTTCCTCTCTGAAATCAATAAAAATATATTTAAAAATAAATAAATAAAATGACTGACAGAATTAGGAAACAGCATACCGACACCACTAAGGGATGATAATCAGTATTAATAGCTGGTTTAGGTAAAGTTTACCTTTATACCTAACTAAAATAGTTCTTGCTATAATTATTATGTAAGCAAAATATTTTTTTTAACTAGGGAATTAAAAAAACTCCACAAAATTCTTCTTACTGTAGTTTCAACCATTGTAGTTGGATTTATATTTATAAGATTAAAAATAATTTTAATGATACTGCTGGGGATCGAGCCCACAACCCGGGCATGTGCTCTTGACCAGGATGGAACCCGGGACCCTTCAGTCCTCAGGCCGACGCTCTACCCACTGAGCCAAACCAGGGTAATTTTTTATTTATCATCTCATTTAATCTTCATCAAAAAACTTCAAGGTTGATATTACTGGATTTGATTCTTTAAGGTACTATTGTTTGAAAGATGTGTTTTTTTCAGTGGAAGAAAACCTACTTATCGCTCTCATTTCTGTCTTTCACTCTCTTTTTTCTGCAAACCAGTGATAATAAGCATTTATCCATTTAATGCTTGAGTATAGGCCTTTTATATTTGAGAGTCTTCAGATATTTCTGAATCACATTTGGCTGTTAGCAATTATGTGCATCATTATATTGACATGCTGTTTTTATAACCTATGTCCAGATCTCTTTGCCACCTTGGTAATTACTTAAGCATGTAAAAGAAAATTAATTTCATTGGTGGTTTCTGTTTGGTTAAACTTGCATATTTTTGTCTTTATTTAAAGTATATATCTTAAAATTAGGTAACTTTTCTTTTTTATTTTTATTATTATTTTAAAATATATTTTTATTGTTGATAGTATTACAGATATCTCCCATTTTCCTCCCCTTTACCCTCCTCTTCCTAGCCCCTACACACCCCCCTAGGTCTAAATAATTTTTCTTAAAAGTCACTGGAAGTTTTGACATTTAGATCTTTGGCTCCATAATTGGTCATACCAACTTCTCTAACTTCTACCTTGAAAATGTTATGTGTGGTCTAGTATGAGAGAATTAGTAATTTCACTGGACTTCTATTACATGTGACTTACAAATTTCTGTGAGCACAATAATTTTTCATTTCAATGCAGTATCATAGCAGAATCTTTTTGAAGATATTTTAAGAACTTGAGTTAAATTTCAGGTGAGTACATTGCTACCAGTGTAAATAAACTACTCAGCCAAGGTGCATAATGAAATATATTTGCATGTGTTCAGGCAAATTATTTCTCTGCTTCTTGCCTCTCCATTTTCTTTTAACATCACTTGTCAGATTCACCCTCATTTTAGAAATGTTTATATATATATTTCCAAGGACATCCTAAGATCTGGGAAATAAAGTAGTACTTCCATTTTACATACGATGAAACTGAGGTTTGTGAAGGTTACATAATTTTCCCCAAAGTATCATGGCAATAAAGTGGTGAAAGGAGGTTTGTGCTGAAGATCTGGTTCCCAAGATGTTTGTGACCACTGTAATATACTGTCTCCTCTATGCAGTTTCTTCCGGTGATCAGAGGACTGGTCTCTTCTAGAGTGTTTATAGATTGGTTTGTCATAGAAATAGATATTTATGTGATTATCATTTTGTCTTACATCTAACAAATGTATCACTGTTCCTACTTTTACTTCTGAAGTGTGTTTGTTGAAGCAGTCTATTGAAATAAATGTTCTGCTCCTCTTTTGTCCTTTTTAAATGACTGAAGACCATAATATAAGAACCATCAGTACACTAATTGGTACTGCTCATATTCTTTTCTTTTACCAGCTAAGTAGTACAATAAACACATCTTCTTGATACCAGATAGCTAGAATGTAGCAGCAGAGGGACTGCATTTGAAATGGAGGCTGGCTGGCTGGCTGACATGGTTCTATATACAAAGGGAAGGTACTTGTGATAGTCTAGGACAGTGGTCAGCAAACTCATTAGTCAACAGAGCCAAATATCAACAGTACAACCATTGAAATTTCTTTTGAGAGCCAAATTTTTTAAACTTAAACTTCTTTTAACGCCACTTCTTCAAAATAGACTCGCCCAGGCCGTGGTATTTTGTGGAAGAGCCACACTCAAGGGGCCAAAGAGCCGTATGTGGCTCGCGAGCTGCGGTTTGCCGACCACTGGTCTTGGATACACTCACTTCACCTGGGAACTGTGGCTTTAAATAGCACCTTTATGATTACATTAGAGCTATTTTTCACATATAAGACAAATCTTAATGTTAGTCCAATGGGATAAAGGATATAACCCTTTCATTGTGAAAACAAATTATATCACTGTCTTTTCTTGATGACATAAGCAAATACAACTGCAGATTGTTAATGCTTGATGATTAGAATGTCTAGTGGGTTTTTTAATGTAAATATTTTCAGTTTTATTCTTTCCTCATAAACCCTTATTTTTATAAGTGTTTAACTTATTTGATTAAATTTGTAAGTCTCCATGGATAATTTTCATGATTCTTTAAGAGAGGTATAGAAAATAATTTGATAAATCTCAACATACTGTGAAGAGTTCTTTGTTAATGTTCACTTTTTAAAAAATATATATTTATTGATTTTTTACAGAGAGGAAGGGAGAGGGATAGAGAGTGAGAAACATTGATGAGAGAGAAACATCGATGAGAGAGAAACATTGATCAGCTGCCTCCTGCACACCCCCTGCTGGGGATGTGCCCACAACCAAGGTACATGCCTTTGACCGGAATTGAACCTGGGACCCTTCAGTCCACAGGCCAATGCTCTATCCACTGAGCCAAACCAGCCAGGGCTTAATGTTCACTTTTTTTTTTTTTTAATATATTTTATTGATTTTTTACAGAGAGGAAGGGAGAGGGATAGAGAGTTAGAAACATCGATGAGAGAGAAACATCTATCAGCTGCCTCCTGCACACCTCCTACTGGGGATGCGCCCGCAACCAATGTACATGCCTTTGACCGGAATCGAACCCAGGACCCTTTAGTCCGCAGGCCGACGCTCTATCCACTGAGCCAAACCGGTTTCGGCTTAATGTTCACTTTTAATAAATGACTGGTTTTGTGAATTACATATTTTGGTTCCTGAGCCCATAGACCTTTGCAAATGTGTATAGTTTTATTAAATAATCATTAGTTCTATTTGGGTCCAGGCCACGCTAACGAAGGATGATGGAACAATTTATATTAGCCATAAATTTAACTTGGCATAATGAATTATGGAAAAATGGTTAATATCTATTGGGTTCTTGCTATATGCTTGTGGCTGTGCCAAGTGCTTTACATGCATTATCTCATTTTGTTATCACAATAGTCATCTGAATTAAGATACTATCATTGAACATTGACCAAGGTTTGATTTTCGGCCTTGAGGTTTCAGAAATATTTTATTAGTATATCCTGAGTTGATATAAGGGACTGACTCACATATAGCAAACTCATGCAAAGGTGATGCCTAAATCAAAATGCTGTTACTTATTTTTAAGGGAGGATACAATTGTCTTTTGATATATGAAGTTAACTTACTCATTTTGGAAATCAGTGAAAAAATTTATAGCTTTTAAAAGTATACACACACATTTTTAAAAAGTTTTTAAAAATCCACACATTAAAAAATGATGTTTTTATTGATTTTTAGAGAGAGAGGAAGGGAGAAGGAAGAGAGATAGAAACATCGATGGGAGTGAGACATTGATTGGCTTCCTTCTACATGCCCCCTATTGGGGATCAAGGCCAAAACCCAGGCATGTGCCCTGACTGGGAATGGAACCAGGGACCTCTTGGTTCATGGGTCGATGCTCAACCACTGAGCCACACTGGTGGGGCTCTATTTTTTTTTAATTTTTATTGCTTTTTTTAGAGAGAGTAAGAGAAAAACATCAGTGTGAGAGTGAAAACATTGGTTGCCTCCTGCAAGAGCAGACCAGGGACTGAACCTGCAACCTAGGTATGTGCCCTGACTGAGCTTCAAAACCACAACCTTGTGGTGCACAGCATGGTGCTCCAACCAACTGAACCACACCGGCGAGGGCAACACACACACAATTTTTAAAAACCTTGTTTAAACCATCCTTCAGAATTTGGGAGTGGAGTAATTGAGGAGAAATATCAGGCAACTCAACAGTAACATAATTGTCATTTTTTTTTTACATTACTAAAACAAACTAGTGGAACTTCGGCTTGGAAATAGTTGGGAATTAATTTGTTAATTTAGGTACCCAATGATTAGAAGGCTTTATTCCTTTAAATACTCTCTAATTCAAGTTTTTTACTAATTTGAATTCCTTTCAATTAATTTTAATTAATATGATAATGGCAACAAGAGCAGGGTTCTTAATTTTTTTGTTAATCAAAATCGTCTTAATACATTTGCCCTAGTTCCACTTCAATAGATTCTGATTGAGTAGGTTTGGGGTGGGGGCCTTGACATCTGTATTTTTGACACGTTCCCAAAGGTGATTCTGAAGGCACACCAAAGTTTAAGAATTTGACCCAAATTTTTTCATTTCTATATGTAATTTAACATTTATTTAATTATTTATTAGGTGCATAGATGAATCTCTAACAAGGAAAAGATGTGGTAGAGAGGACTGGCTTTCTTAATAGCTTTAGTAGTTAAATATATCTAGATGCTTGCTACTTAATGTTTTCAAGAGTTGATTAAGGAGGAGACTTCAGGTAATCAGGATATAATTAAAACAGAAACGTGACACTGATGATCAAGATCAGATTTTTCATATTGAGATGAGAAAAATGTTATTTTGAGCACTTTAAAAATAAAATAAAGTAGAATAATTTTTTACTGTCAGCAATCTATAGCCCCACTAGGATTTACTTATCTTTGAATTTTCCCTTCTTTATATATAGGCTATTATCTAACACATTGATTTCTGTTCACAAAGAGTAAAAACATTTTTTAGATTACAGGAATTCCCATGAAATTGTATATCTTAACAGGTGCTGATCAGTGAGCATTGATAAAATTGTGGTTTAAATAAAATTAATATTATCTCTGCTTATTAAAAAGATGGTACTAGAGGGTGGGGGAGTAATCGGGGACTAAGGACACTTATGTAATACTTAATAAAAAAAAAGATGGTAACTAAATGTAGTTACTTAAACTGAGGGAATGCTTATCTTTTAGTTAACTCTAAGTTAAGTAGTTATCTGCTGTATTTGCTGGAAACTTCCATTGTTCAACTAGATAATTTTATGAATTTTACTTTTATTTTTACTAATATTTCATCTTCCAGTATCATATTTGTAATCTAATTTGCAGTCTAGTTTTGGCTCCTTTTTCTCTTTAGTATTTTGCTTTATTTGATTTGTTGTGGTAGGTACCTAGCTAGTTAAGAGATTTAGCATCTGAATATAATGTTTAAGTTCTATGTATTTAGGCACAATTGAACATTTCTTTTGACTGTCAAGATTTGCAGAGGTTCTGTTAAAGTATACGTTGTTTTATCCCCCTTATGCTCTCATTTCACTTATTTTGGAAAAAGCAAGTATATTCCTAAAACATATATATTTGAAGTGTTCTCATAGTGTACTTTCCTGTGCATAAAACTAAAGGGATTAACTTGTGACTGCTGATTTCTCTATCTTTGGCCAGCCCATTTTTTAAGGTACCTGAGCATGTATTCTATGCTAAGTTCTTAGGGTTTCTTGGGAGCCCATTGTCTTCTTATGTAATTGGTTTCCTTATTTTTTCTTAAATTCCTTACCATAGCACATCTTAAAAAGAAAGCTTTTAGATGAAAGGCAAGAACTCTTATTATTTTAATGACAGTCATTGCAGATAGTGCAAAGATGAAAGTTCTGGAGTTGTGCCTTGATTGTGTGTGATCTCAGAAATTTCTTACAGATGATGATGCTTGGAAATAGTCACTACTTGTAGTTAGCATTCAACCTGAGTGAACATTTCTTTTTCATATGGATATTTTCTTAAAAAATCAAAGCAATAGTCTATGTGTTTGAAAACCTGAGTAGTTTTGTTTTATTGAATATATTACTATTTTATGTCCTACATTTCATTTTATAATTATCTTCCTGAAATTTTCTTAAGTGCTTGGTGATAAAGCCTAATTATAGTTTAAGACAAACAAAAAATGAGAGAACTCAAAAACACAAAGGCTCTTTGCATTTTGAGTATTATCTTCTGCAGTTTGTATTGTAACCCTTGATTATAAAATAAAGCACTAACAGAGTTGTAGCCAGGCCTGCTGCCATGTGTGCATCCTTGGAAAGTAGGGTCCTAGTACTCCCCTGCCTTTAAAAAAAAAAGGTAGTATACTAGTACATATGTAGGGCCTCTGACTTCAGTAAATCCTGTGGTCATTGATATCCATGATGTTCTCCTGGGAATTGGTAGCAACTTAGCATGTTTCTGAGCAACTGTGTATCTGAATAGTAGCACTTGAGGAGAGAATGCTATTTTTTTTTAAATTATACCTTTGGTAAAAAGTTGCCTCAGATAACTCATTAAAAACCCCATATAATTTAGAAATAGTTCTTATGTCACTTCTTTTTTTCAGAAATAGTTATATTAAACATTTTTTATGTTGACAGTTTTCAAACCCATAGAAAAATTGGAGGATGAACTTTATACCTTTCACCTATATTCACAGCTGTTAACATCTTGCCACATCTGCATGTTCATCCCCACCACCAAAGTTTAAGAATTTGACCCAAATTATTTTATTTTGCCAAATTATCTGAAAGTAGGCTGCAGACCTCATGACACTTCATTCTTTAATACTTCAGCATGTATTTCTCAAGAATAAGGGCAGCCTTTTACTATTTATACCACCATTATATTTCCTGAAAGCATCAATGTTAATTTAGTGACATTACTGACATATGGTCCATAGTTCAAGTTTCTTCAGTTATCCCCAAGATGTCCTTTAAACTCTGTTTTTCATTCAGGGTCCAATTAAAGTTCACACATTGTATTTGGTTATTGTTCCTTTTTAGTCTCCCCCAATCTAGGATTATTCTACTGTCTTTGTTGTTCTTTATGACATTGAAATCTTTGTAGTCTAAGCCAGTTGTCTGCAGGATCACCCACATTCTGGATTCATTTAGTTCTTAATAATTAGATTCAAGCCAAACATTTCCGGGAAGAACACAGTGATATTTTGTAATCTCACATTGCATCACATCAGGAGGCACATAATGTCAGGCTGTCCTGATAATGACCGCCTGGTGAGAGTGGCAACCACTAGATCTTTATAGTTCCCTCTTTCTAATGAATGCTAATCTTTGGTGTGATACCTTGGGAACATTTAAATATCTTGTTTCCTCAAAATATTTCACCAATGGTTTTAGCATCCTTTAGGATGTGCAATGATATATATATATATTTTGGTTACATTGATAATATTTCTTATGTTATTAAGTAAGTGTTATATATTAATATATTGTTATAGTAGATCATAGTATATTACTATAACATAATATATTATGCTTAATATATTACGTATTAGTTAAATATAATATATTCATATGATACCAGACCTGCATGCCACTTATTATCAAGGCAACCCCTGTTCACGTAATCCAAAAAGGGAATACTGTTTAGTCTGGCTACTTGGAAAATACAAATTTTCATGTTTCATTGGATATTGAAATGTTTATCAACTCCTATGTAAATGTAAATGGAGTATAACCACATATAAAATCATCTTTTGAATTATGGAATTTTATTAAGCAGGTGTACCCTTTGTTATATCTGTGACTTTAGGAGACCTTACAAATTTTGTACCTCATATAACTAAATGAATAGGAATTATTTATTTAAACACACACATGCATGAATAGTTGGAACTCACTTATTGTAAATTGTGGGACTTGTAGTCATAATGTTTACATAGATATGTATAGCACTGTTGGAGACTAAAGTTTAAAACCATGTACAAGCTTTTCTGTGTAAGGAAGAAGCAGGGAAGGCAAAGGTACTAAAGCAAAAAGAAACTTCTGTTTTTATTTTTATATATGTTCACTGATTTTCACATTTATATTTTTTCCCCCCAGTAGTGGCTACGGAGGAAGTAGTTACTGCAGAATCAGTGGATGGTGCAATTCAGCAAGTAGTTAGTTCAGGGGGTCAGCAAGTCATCACAATAGTAACGGATGGAATCCAGCTTGGAAATTTGCACTCCATTCCAACCAGTGGAATAGGCCAGCCCATCATTGTGACCATGCCAGATGGACAGCAAGGTGAGTAGTAGGCATTTCCATAAAGTTGCCTTAAGTTATGTTTTTATAACCCTTTGCAACAGATTTAGTTGCCTCACTTTATTTGCTTAGGCTAATATTAAAGTTAGCTTGCTTTATCAGAGTATATACCAGGTGGAAAGAAGAATTGGCCCCAAAGTATTCTGCTTGAAAATGAGCTTAAATAAATAATTCAAAATCAGCATTGGATGATAATTTCTTAGTTCATTTAATGCAATTCAGATATCATGTGAGCTTTTAAAAATACCATGTAAGAAAATGCTACCTAAAAAAAGTTGGACTTATGACTGTAATAGATAGCTATGTGGTAGCAACTTTTAGCAGCTTTGTTGACAGTTTTTCCATTTTTTCCTCTCTCGGAAACCACAGAGAGCAATAAGATGGATGAAGTAGAAGCCCCAACTATGTTTTCAGTGAATCTAAAAGGTTGAGAAAACCACAGAATTCCACATTTTAAGTGCTGCCAAAAACATCTAAGAACATTACAGTCAGGGCAAGAGAACTCTCATGAAAACCTACAATGGTGCATCAAGAAAAGAAAAGGGTTGAGTTCAGAAATCAGCAATAAGTACACACTCCCAGCAAGACAGGGCCCAGACTGAATAGGAAGTGCAGTGCAGCCAGCAGGACTAAGATAGATGGAATCAGGCGGAATAGTGGAGGGAGCAGAAAGAGAAGGGGCAGCAAGTTCCTAGCTTAGAAAGCATCACCCTGCACCCAGTCCCCCCAAAAAAGTATGTGCACACACATACTTTTAGAAAATGAGTAGGATTGCAGAGACCATGCCTCTTCATGGCCCGTGAAGGAATTACGGAAGGGAAAGGCTGGAGGTAGAAGTTCTCCTAAACTGCGTTTGGTTTAGCAGTAGAGGAGGTATGACACTTAGGAAAGAGTTTGTCACTGTAGCAGGACAGGAGGAGACCTTGACTTGTGAAGCCTGAGAGGCCTTTCTCCTGTTCTGCAGAAATCACCTGCTGATGGCTGGTCTAAGAGCTCATCAGGCCCAGGTGCTTTCGCAAAGCCTTAAAGAACTAATCCAATTATACAGAAAAGAATAAGTATCTGTATTAAGCAGATACAGCTTTGTTTCCCAAACTTAACATTTATACAGACAAGTCTCACTGATGAACAAATGGAAAGAAACTCATAGTTTCAAATCGGAAGACTCACTATCAAGAAGCTCTCAATTTTTTCCTGACTTCATTTGTAAATATAGTGTGATATATTTTTTTAATTTTTATTATTTTTTTAAAATAAGTCTTTATTGTTCAGATTATTACTGTTGTTCCTCTTTTTTCCCCCCATAGCTCCCCTCCACCCAGTTCCCACCCCACCCTCTGCTCTTACCCCCAATTGTCCTCGTCCATAGGTGTTCGATTTTTGTCCAGTCTCTTCCCGCACCCCCTCACACCCACTTCCCCCCGAGAATTGTCAGTCCACTCCCTTTCTTTGCCTGATTCTATTATATTCACCAGTTTATTCTGTTCATCAGATTTTTTATTCACTTGATTTTTAGATTCACTTGTTGATAGATACGTATTTGTTGCTCATAATTTTTATCTTTACCTTTTTCTTCTTCTTCCTCTTCTTAAAAAATACCCTTCAGCATTTCATATAATCCTGGTTTGGCAGTGATGAACTCCTTTAGCTTGTTCTTATCTGTGAAGCTCTTTATCTGACATTCAATTCTGAATGATAGCTTTGCTGAGTAATCTCAGTTGTAGGTTCTTGCTATTCATCACTTTGAATATTTCTTGCCACACCCTTCTGGCCTGCATAGTTTCTGTTGAGAAATCAGCTGACAGTCATATGGGTACTCCCTTGTAGGTAACTAACTGTTTTTCTCTTGCTGCTTTTAATATTCTCTCTTTGTCTTTTGCCCTTGGCATTTTAATTATGATGTGTCTTGGTGTGGTCCTCTTTGGATTCCTCTTATTTGGGGTTCTCTGCGCTTCCTGGACTTGTAAGTCTATTTCTTTCACCAGGTGGGGTAAGTTTTCTGTCATTATTCCTTCCAATAGGTTTTCAATATCTTGCTCTCTCTCTTCTTCTGGCACCCCCATAATTCTGATTTTGGTACGCTTGAAGTTGTCCCAGAAGCTCCTTACACTATCTTCATATTTTTGGATTCTTTTTTCTTTTTGCTTTTCCAGTTGGGTGTTTTTTGCTTCTTCGTATTTCAAATCTTTGACTTGATTCTTAGGATTCTCTCGTCTGCTGATGGATCTCTGTATGTTATTCTTTATTTCAGTCAGTGTATGCTTAATTTCTAATTGGTCCTTTTTCATATCCTCGAGGGTGTCACTAAATTTCTCGGAGGTTTCTAGAAGATTCTTGAGTAACCTTATAACCATGATTTTGAACTCTATATGCAGTAGTTTGCTTTTCTACACTTCTTTCATTTGTGACCTGTTTCTTTGTCTCCGCATTTTGGCTGCTTCCCTGTGTTGATAGAGTGGCTTTGTGTGCTAGGTGTCCTATAGGGCCCAGTGGCTCAGCCTCCCCAGTCACCTGAGGTGGATGCTTTTGGTGCACCCCTTTGTGGGCTGTGTGCACGGTCTTGTTGTAGTTATGCCTTGATTGCTGTTGGTATCACTGGGCGGAATTGACCTCCAGATGAATTGGCTGTGAGGATCAGTTGTATCTACAATGGGAGAACTTCTGTGCTGGAAACACCCTTATGGGGCAGGACTTGCTTCAGTGGGGCTTTGGTGCTCACGAGTCTGCCCCCTGAGTGTGTCTCTTATGGATCTGAAAAGTTGTAATCTGGTGTGGTCTCACTTTGACCACTGGGTGCGCTGGCTCTTAGATCTCCAAGGAGGTGCAAAGTCAACCACTACCTGAAGCCACCCAGCAGGAGCTACAGAGAGATCTTCAGATTCCTCCTCTTAGTTTGGGGTTTGGAGGTGCCTGGATGAGGCGCAGCTGTGAAGCAATGCAGGCTGCTGACTAGCCTTAGGCCTTCTTTTGGAAGCTCTGGGGCTCTCTGACCCAGCTGCAGTTTGTTAAGTTAGGTTGCAAAAGGCCAGGTCATTCATATGCAAACGCCTCTGCGCACATCTTGGGTGGGGTTGTAAATTGGGTGGGGTGTAGTCTCAGGGAATTACAGGGTGGTGCAAACAGCAATGGTTGCCCATTGGCCCTGCCCCGGATAGGTCCCTGGGTCTCTGTGTCCCGATAGGTCCCTGGGTCTCTGTGTCCCGCAGCCCCGTGCAGGAACAATGAACGCTGCGACCACCTCTGAGAGAAAGCCGCCCTCGCATTCCTGTCCCGATGCGAGACAGTCCAGTTTCTCCCCGTATGAGTCTGGGTCCCCAGAGTCTCACCCGGAACTGGAGTTCAGAGCAGTCGGGAGTTTGTATCTCCCTCCCAACTGAAAAAGACCACAGCGTACTCAGTTGCCAGCCCGTTTGCACGCGCACCTCCATACCTTCCCTCTTCCGCACCTCTGTACCTCCTACCAGTCTAGATGCGCTTTTCTCTTTCCTTTTTGTTGTAGAACTTCCACTCAGCCAGCTTTCCCGTGGTTCTGGATGATATCTGTTTTTTCTTTTAGTTGTAGTTTTGATGTCGTTGTGTGAGACAGCAAGTTCAGGTGTTTACCTATGCCGCAATCTTGGTTCCTCCCCTGTAGTGTGATATTTTTAAAAGACTCTATTAATTTGCTGTTATAACAAAATACTATAGACTGGGTGACTTGAACAACAGCTTTTTATCTCCTCACGGTGCTGGAAGTGTGAAATCCTAGGTAAAGGTTTTGCAGAAATAGAAGTAAGGAGTCTTTTACCCGGTGTGTTTTGCTGCAGTCATCCAAAATAAATTCAATTTGCTTTTTTTTGTGTTCTGAGACCTCTGTGGCTTACAGGTGGCTGCCTTCTTGCTGTGTCCCCACATGGTTGTCCCTCATGTGTGTGTATTGTCTGTGTCCTGGTCATCTCTTCGTATAAGGACACCAGTCATATTGGATTAGGACCCTCCCAAATGATCCTATTTTTGACCTCTTATTCACCTCTTTAAAGTCCCTATCTCCAAATATAGTCACATTCTGAAGTGCTGGGGGTAAGGACTTAAACATTTGAACTTGGAGGGGACACAATTCAGCCCATAAGAAAAACCAAGAGGTCTCTTTCTGCAAGTAGCCAAACAGATTCTAAGTTTATAGTGATAGGGGAGGAGGGAAGAAGAAAAAGAAGAAAACTCTGGAAAAGAAGAACAATAAGAGGAACCTACTGAATATTTAAATAAACTTTTAAAGATTCCATAATTTTAAAATGTGTAACTGACGTATGAACAATATACTATGTAGACAGTTCAATGAAACAAATACTGTACAAGGTTCTCAAATTCTTGAGTTAATTTGTAAGTGTAACTATGAGTTAAAAGAAATAAAACTTTCTCATTTCTAATGTTTTAAATTACATTACACTAAATATTTTACTTTTTTCATTTGTGTTTACATTTATAAATGACAGGTTTTAATGTTTTGACAAAAAAAAAACACCACATAAAACATTAAAGGCTATGGAACAATTGTAATTTTCCCCATTGTTTTGCAGGGCTTCAGTATACACATCCATTTCTATAGTCCTAAGTAAAGCAAGGACAGTCTCTCTCTCTGTATAATTTACATTTATATAAAGAGATACTAAAAATTGGGACAAAGTCCAATAACCTAGTAGAGAAACAAGCAAAGTGTATAAACAGACAACATTCATAATGGCTTATCCACACATTATTATGCAACTAAATAAAAGAAAGCTCTTATATACATTCTAGGGGCCCGGTGCACGGATTCGTGCACTGGTGAGGTCCCTCAGCCTGACGTGCACCCTCTCGCAATCTGGGACCCCTCAGGGGATGTCAGATTGCCGGTTTCCCTGGAGGGATATAGTAGTGCGTGAAACGGCAGGCAGCTGGCCATGGCGCTGCTCCCGCTCATCCCGGCCCTGCTGTACCTGTCGCTGCTGCAGCAGCGAGAGAGGCTCGCACCCCTGCAGCTGCACTTGCCAACTGTGAGCCCGGCAGTCAGCTGATCGGCGCTCCCGCTGTGGGAGCGCACTGATCACCAGGGGGCAGCTCCTGCATTGAGCGTCTGCCCCCTGGTGGTCAGTGCACATCATAGCTACTGGCCAGTTGTCCAGTCGTCCGGTTGACCAGTCGCTTTGGCTTTTATATATACAGATGAAAGACACCTTATATATGTGCAGTGAAAAAAGCAACTGCAGATGATGTATCTGTTGTATGAAAATTTGAATGTATGTTTTATTTGATACCTTTTGTGTAACAAAAAAAGAATGTATGTTCATGTTTGTTTTTACATAAATTAACAAGAATAGTACATGAGAAACCAATAAATGATTATTTATTTTAGGACTGGAATGAGAGCTCTCAAAATATGCTTGTCAAATATTGTTTTGAGTTTGAGCCATGTGAATGAACATATTATATATAAAATAAATTTCTTTAATCCTCACCCAAGGATATTTTTCCATTAATTTTTAGAGAGAGTGGAAGAGAGAGGGAAAGACAGAAATATTGATGAGAGAAATACATCGATTGGTTGCCTCCTGCACGCTTCCTGACCACGGCCTGGCTGGGGAGGAGCCTGCAATTGAAGTATGTGCCCTTGACTAGAATCGAACCTGCAACCCTTTGGTTTGCAGGCTGACACTCTATCCACTGAGCCAAACTGGTTAACGCTTATATATAAAATTTTATAAAAATAAGTATGTGCTTAAACAAGGAGAGATTTGCAGTAAAAAAACAAGAAGATGAAGACAAATATGGATATCATCAAAAGCAAATCAGTGTTTTGAAATTGTTTTAGAATATAATTTATTTTAGATGAGTTGCATCAACAATGTTGACTAGTTTTATTTCAACTAAATCTATCTGAAAATTAAATAACATATACATTTTTTCATTTTAGTATTAACAGTACCAGCAACGGACATTGCTGAAGAAACTGTTATAAGTGAAGAACCACCAGCTAAGAGACAATGTATCGAAATAATTGAAAACCGGGTGGAATCTGCAGAAATAGAAGTAAGGAGTCTTTTACCCGGTGTGTTTTGCTGCAGTCATCCAAAATAAATTCAATTTGCTTTTCTTTTGTCTTTTATATTTATTACTGACAGTGTTGTTTTGATACAGAAAGCATATAGTATTATTTTGTTTAATTTTTGCTTTATACATATAGCAAGTCCTCAATAAATAAATATTGAATGAATGAATGAATGAGTGAAGAATTTGTTTGTAATGAAGTGTGTCATCCTGGTAACATTGGAATGTCTTTGGTTCTTGCACGCCATCCTTCATTTTCCATTAAATTTACATACATCATTCTCACAAGTCACTTAAGAAAATATCACTGTATATTGACTAAAACTGTTTTTTCTTTCAAAAGCTAAGTGCAAATGCCTATTTAGGCTGGGAGGCTCCTCTTAAAGAAGGTTGATACTTGTCAACTGGGTTTATTATAAAGCTGTAGTTAGCTGCTTATTTTACTTAATAAGTCCTTTAGGAAAATTAAATTTAGACTAGCTCTTGACAGGATTCAACTTTTTTTACCCTCTCCCAAACTAGATTATAAATGTAAACCATTGTGTAAGTAAAACTCAACCTTAGTTACCTTGTAGGTTTTTTTCTCACGTGACTGTAGATAAAATTATGTACCCCAAATTGGATATTAGCTTATATCAAATGACAATACATTTATTCAAAAAGTTATTTTGGAGTTTTTTTGAGAATTAAAAAAATTACTCATTATACACAAATTCATAATTTCTGATATATGTGAATAGTATATGTTGGTGAATATTTAAGGTTCTTTGTAAGAGAAAAGAGAGGATTGAAAAAAAAAGTCACTAGAAGGCAACATAATCCTGATTGAGGACAATTAGAAAATATCCTTTGCCCAAGTTCATTTAAATGTAAGACTGGCATGTTGTTGGCCACAATCACAAAGAATTTTTGAGGTGAAAATATTACCTGGTTCATCTTGTAACCAGAATATTTGGTAAAATTATCTCTTTAGTTATTGAGGGTGAGCTGTTTTATTTCTTCAAAATTTAAAGTGATATTAGTACATTGAAGTTCTTACAAACTAGCAATTTATTCTATTGAATGGTATCATATACTTATTATTTAGTAATCTTGTAAATACCTTTTTCTGATATGTCAGATGATCTTTTCTGGCACATAAGGTAAAAAATATATACAGGTGTCTCCCTAAAATGTACATACTTTGAATAATTATAAAGGCAATATTTATTAAAATACATTTCATTTTCAAAATATAATAGAAATCAGCTATTGAAGTGTATATACAATTTTGGGGACACCTTGTGTATGTATGTATGTATATGTATATATATGTATGCATATATATATATTTTTAAAGAGTGATTTATTTATTTATTTAAAGAATAGTTTATTAATTTTTAGAGAGAGAGGAAGGGAGAGGGAGAGAGAGAAATTTTGATGTGAGAGTGCAACATTGATCGGATACCTCCTGCATACCCCCACCAGGGATTGAGCCCGCAACCCAGGCATGTGCTCTTGACTGGGAATGGAACCGGCAACCTCCTGGTGCACCAGATGATGCCCAACCAACTGAACCACACTGGCCAGGGCAAGGTGAAAAATATTTTGTCATGTACTTTGCTTTATTTAATAAAAATTATTTTTAAAGTTCTGGAAGTTAAAAAAAAAATCTTCACCTGAGGATATGTTTATTGATTTTAGAGAGAGGAAGCGGGGAGGAGATAGAGACAAAGAGAGTGAGAGAGAGAGAGAGAGAAGCATTGATGTGTGAGAGAAACATTGATTTGTTGCCTCCCGTATGGGCCCCAATCCCGACTGGGGTCCAAACCTGCAACCTAGGTATGCCCTGGCTGGGAATCAAATCCTCAACCTTTAGGTGTACGGGACGACCCTCGAACCAACTGAGGCACCTGGCCAGGGCATTACTTGAAATTTTATTAAACATAAACTTACTGAATTCAATCAGTTATATTTTTAAATCATTGAATGTGCATCCTGTATCTTTATTTATCTAATGTGAGAATTGCTGTTTTCTCAAAGTTCCACCTGTTTCCTCTCCTACGGTCTTTCAGAGACCAAGAGGAAATAATGGTAAATAACAGGAAAGTATGAATTGAGATATATAAATTAACTAGAACCATGGAGATACACCTTCAGGGGATAGAGTTTTAACTTGGTATAAAGAAGAGTGTTTGTTTTTTTTTTAGTAAGTAGAGCTTTCTGGTGGTGGAAATTGTATTCTCCGTCCACAGAAATGTTCAAGCCAAGGTTGCATGATGTGTTAGAACTATTATAGAGAGACCTTGAAGCATGCAGTAAGTTTAGATGGTAGAGGTGGGCTGGAGTATAGAATGAGGAGACCTCTAGTGTTTTCATCAGATCAGGTGATCATTTCCTTATAACGCATGAAGTGGTTTTTTGAAGTTATTTTCTTAGATAATCAATAGAATTGTCTTGGGCAGATTTTTTTTTATACTCCTTTCTAAGTGACAGTTTGGCTATTCTCACAAAAGTCTCTCTAAGGCAGTGGTCTCACCTGGGGCAATTTTGATGCCAGGGGACATTTGGCAATGTCTGGAGACATTTTGGGTTATCACAATTAGGGGCATACCATTGATATTAGGGTAGAAACCAGGGGGATGCTGCTAAACATCCTACAATGATGCACAGGACAGAGAAACTGCTGTAAAGGAATTAAATTAACTCGTTATATAGAATCTAACATGTTTGGGTTTCTCTCTCTGTGTGTATCCACAACTACCAGAGTGACTATCTATAAAGAAAGTGTTAATATATACAGGCTATTACCCGCCCCCCCCCTCAATATATACACTTTAGCAGCTGTTAGCTCGATTTTGAAAATGAAATGTATTTTAATAAACACTGCCTTTATAATTATTCAAAGTGTGTGTATACATTTTTTGGGGACACCCTATATTTACAATTTCCCAGTTAACATAAGAGAGATTTATCAATAATCTCCAGAAAAATTAGTTCAAATTGTAGAAAATTTATTGTAAATGTGGCTTTCAACATCTGCATTATAACAATATAGGAAATAAAATAGATTTATTTTTTCAGAGGGAGGTATGAATAAAACCAAATTGCAATAATGTGTATCATTTTATCACCCTTTGATATTACTGTACAGTATATTTTTGGAAGAAGTGTGCTGTTTTTGCATTTCTTCCCTAAGTAAACCCTAGCCTAATCTGAATTGAAGTTCAAACTGTTCTTTGTACATGTGGGAGGGAGGAGATGTAATTAGTACATTAGGAGTAACAGATTTTTTCCTATTCTACCTTTACCTCTTTTTTTTTTGCTGTGGAGATTAAAGATGAATATGTTTATTAACAAGTTTGTTTATTTTTAATGAATAATTTATATCTTTTAACCAGTGATAAATTGGGATCCTTAGTGTTCTTTAAAAAATTAATTTCTATAAACTTTACAAAATGTTTCATTTGATACAATTTTTAAAATTTGCTTTCCTTTTATTAATGATGAACCTTTTGATCTTCTGAAGTTTAAAATTTTTTATGGTCATATCCCTTTTATTTGTTAAAATATATCTTTATTGATTTCAGAGAGAAAGGGAGAGGGAGAGAAAGAACCATCAGTGATGAGAGAGAATCATTGATTAGCTGCCTCCTGCACTCCCCTCACTGGGGGTTGCGCTCAAAACCCTGGGCATATACCCCGATCGGGAATCTAACGGTGCCCTCCTGGTTCATGGGTCGATGCTCAATCACTGAGCCACTGTGGCTGGGCAGTCATATCCCTTTTTGATACATTTTTTTTTTTTTAGCGCTGGAGTAGTCAAGGTTTTTTTGTAAAGGGCCAGTTAACTAATAATTTCGGCTTTCTAGGCTATATAGTCTGTATTTTGCTACTTAGTTCTGCCATTGTGGCAGGTTAGGAACCACAGACAATTTGGAAATGAATAGGTATGGCTGTATTTCAATAAAACTTTATTTATAAAACCAGGTTCATATTTGGTTTATGGCAGTTAGAAAATTGATGCTTACACACAAACAAATGGACAGCTCATACACCCTGTCCAGTTTTCATGTTAAAAAAAACAAAACTAAACAAAACATTTAATAATTTAAGAATATGGGTCTGGAATCAGATTTAGATTTGAATCATACTCTATAATTCTCTGATTGTGTGATATTGGTCAAGTTAATTTAACCTTTCAAGGCTTGGCTTCCCCACCACTAAAAAGGGGGAAATAATAGCACCTTCATTCTCAGATTGTATGAGGTTTAAAGGAGAGTACATGTGAAGGACTAGTACAATGGTAGGCATATAGTAAGTGCTCAGTAAAAGATAATTGCTACTAGCTGAAGCAGAATTCAAGAATCTTGTCTGAAAATGAAAAAGCAAACTCAAGTCTTTCCTCGCTCTGTTGTTCCATTGCCTAATGCAATAGTAATATATGCCTTTTGTTTAGAGTTGTGTAAGACAAATATTTTTTTTTTGCTATCAAACTTAGCAGATTTCTTTTTTGAAATTTTTTAATGTTAGACAGTTAAAGGGAAAATACTTTAGTATTAATATTAGTATTAATTATTAATACTAATATATTAGTATGTTTATTGAAAAATGTCAAAATTCTTTTTATTGTGGTTTTATTGCAAAACATCAAAGCCATTAGATTGGCATTTCTATTTAAATATAAATCTCAAATGTGAGTCTGCTTCACTATTTATATGCAAAACAACAAAATTACTGTTTGCATTAAGAAAGTATCATACATGTAAATATGTTCAGTAAATGAACAAATGAATTTGGAAACAGGATCTTTTGAGTAAAATAAGACATAATATTTTCCGCTTTTTAGAGATTTTTTATTTGTTTTGAAAAGTGAGATGGCAAAAAGATTCTTTCCCCAAATACCTATATTTCTGAGAAGTAAAAAATGAAAGCACAAACTTTAATAATGTTAACTATGCTTTTAATTTATATTAAGATATATTCTACTAGCTGAAAAAATATAAAATAAGGAAAATAGGATTAAACTGTATTCACTGTTAGACTATTTATCTCACTCAGTTTGCTTTTATCCTTTGAAATACTTGTGACTCCCTTGCTGTTTCTAAATGTTAATAAATAGCTACCAGGAAAAGATACTTTAGAGTATCTGTTTTAATTTTTCCTACCAAATCAGGGCAATTACTTTTATCCGTATTCACAACTTTGGCTACCAAAGGATCTTATTTCTTAACACAAGTGAAATTTGATAACACGTACGAATAGCTGTAAGTGGTCCTGCTAGTTGGTGAGGGTCTAGCTCCTGGGGAAACAGCCCCATCTCCCCCTTTTCCATTGTTGTGCTCAGTCTTCCATGGTTCACTGCCGGGGCACTGGCATTGATTGTTTACATGAGGCTCATTTTTTGGGTGTTCTTTCTGACTTGTTCCTAATCTGTTATCTTGCCTGGGGTAAGGAGTGGGTAAGAAAAGGGTAGCAAAGTAGGGCTTGGGAATTTCTTAAATTGCAGATGAAGGGCACATCTTTCTTCTACTGGTACATTTTGTGTAATTGGAAGATTTGAATACTACTTGTGTAGTCAACCACTCCCACATTTGATGAACCCATGGGAAAAATAAATGTTAGATGTAGCTTTATTCCCAGTGTAGGGAAGGGAATGGGATTTACAGGAAGGCAGAAGTAGTAAATATGCTCCCCCTTGTGGACCATGTGAATAATGAAGAAGAGGGTATTTTTGGTTTCACACTGGATAAGGGTCAAGGCAGTGGATGAGACTCTCACACTGCCCTTTTTCCCAGCAAGATGCTGACTCCTTGCCTTCAGTTTCCTCTGGTCAAGTGTCTTGTCCAGTGTGGGTGTGGCCTTTCTTATGATTAATAGTCTTACCCTCAGCCCCCACCACACTAATAGATCCTGGGCCTCTGTAAGTTGTTTGAGCTTGGGTGTGTGCAGGGTGAGCTTTTGTTCTCGTGCTTTCTAGAGGTATGGGACAAGAACCTGTGAAATGTTTTCCCATGGGCAGCTGAATAGAGGCAGAGTGAGGAGGAGGACCAGATTTGTTTCAGCTCTCAATTTATTGAGAAATTCAGTACATATATTTTATACCTGAATAATTCACTAGTCACAATAGAGAAATTAGTACTTTATTGATTTGTAAAATGATATAATTTAGGACACTAATTTAGACCAGCACTCGTCATTTTAGAGATGAGGAATCTTGCTCGGTATCATTGAGAAAGATAGTTTATAAGCAGTAATATCAGAATCTCACAAACCTGACTCTTCCCATGTTACTACGAGAAAGCCACATCATCTCCGAGCATCATTTTCCTCATCTGTAAAATGGGCATAATATCTGTCTTAGAGGCTTGTCCTTGGAAATCACCTTGTTTTGTCATATAATGAGTGCTCAATAAATACTGTTTTTAAGAATTATCTTTATTTTTATTTTTTAAAGTATTATCTTTAGATAAAAATACAGATAAAGATATGGAGAGCTATGATGGTATATTTCCTTCTTAAAGTTCTTCACTAGTTTTTGTAGTACATATGAGAGTACAGGTACCTATTTGGGTTCATTATGTTAGTCTTATATCTAATTAGGGAATAATTTCCTTGAGATTAAAAAAAACGACAACTGCAATCTGTATCTCACAGTGTGGAGCACAAAATCGGGGGCTTTAATTATTAGTGAGTTGGTTGAAAAGGCAACTTGTCTAGGAAATATCAATAGGTAACTATTTTTAGCTACTATTTTTTTGTTAAAGGATGCATGCTTATAGATGTTAATAATGTATTTGTGCAAAAATTGAAAAAACAACAACTTTTTTTTTTGCTTAATTAGGAGAGAGAAGCTCTTCAGAAACAGCTGGATGAAGCAAACAGAGAGGCCCAAAAATATCGACAGCAGCTTCTAAAGAAAGAACAGGAAGCAGAAGCCTACAGACAGAAATTAGAAGCTATGACTCGTCTTCAGACTAATAAAGAAGCTGTTTAGTTGAAACGAACATGTAGTTTGAGTTACTTTTGGTCAAGAAAGAATACAGTCTTGAACTGTACACTGTAAGGTGCAGTCATGGGAAGACAGGAGGCTAGAAGAGACTACAGATTGATAATTGGACTATAAAGCCATGTGGTCTGAATCCTTGTAACATAAAACTTTTGAAGTTGTCAAATGTATTTAAAACTGAATTCTGTAAATAGTTTTTGTTTTTTTACAGTTCTAAATGAGTTGATAAAGATTGTTGAAGAGATCCAAAAACACAATAAGCCACTGTTTTTGTGAATTCTTTTTGATTCTAGTACGAACAAACCTTAATTTCTCAGAAACAGAACAGTTTTAAGGGTGATCGTTGATTAGACCAAATGTGTCATAATTATGTGGTGGACTGATACTGGAATTGCTCCTGTAGGTTAAAGCTTCTGTATGAAGAGATTTCTCCCAGGAAATGTTTGTACAGCTTTAAGTTGTCTCAGATTCTCTGAAAACATTTTTTAGAAAACAAATTTTTATATTTGTTCAACTTCAGCTATACCCAAGTAGATTTACATGTATATGAAGCAAATATTTTTTAAACTTTGTGTTTGTACATATTCTGCATGTTTTATAATTTCAAAATGTATCACTTGTATAGGTATTTTCCCCACAAAGATGATGAAAGTTATTAGGGGAAAAAACCCTCCTTTTATTCTGTAGGTCATCTTAACTAAGTAAACTAGCAGCTGATTTTATTGGAATGATAGTGTTCTTGGAAGGAGCAGCTTACAAGATAACTTGAATTTGCAAACTACAAAATCTATGCTTTTTTGAAAATTTCATAGTGGGGACGTGAAACTGTATTCTGTGCCTTCCATCATGATTTCCACATGAAAGCACTTTAAGGCAGTATGTTTTAAGATAATGTTTTTGGAAAACTCAAAGCATATGGGTTTCTGAAATATTTCATGGACTCATTCCCCTCCCTCCCCCAGGAAATTATTCTTATGGAAAAAAATGCTTTTGTATGTAGAACAAGAACTTTTTGTACCACAGTGATGCTATAGAGATGTCTACCATAACTTTTACTTTTCCCTGTGAAAGCTGTATGTCTGTGCTGCGACCGCTCTCATCACAATATTGTCGAATTCCACAATGTATGAACATTACATTCTGACATACTGTTCATTCTTTTTTTGTAAAATGTAACTTCATACAGTTTTTCTTGCTTTATTTCTTGAATTAATGTTTTATTGCTTTATGAAAATGTTTAACCCTAAGGCCCTTCTAGATGATCTATACTGTAAAAAGAAGCAGTTACCCTTAAGAAGCAATTACTCTGGCCTACTTTTCTATTTTACAATTAAATATCTTTTCCACATATATTCAGTGTAGTCTTATATTTTGACCACATTTTGTTCACACGTTAAAATTTTTGTTCTGTGTATTAAAGCCATATTCTGCCACATGAAAATACGTATTCTTCACACTGTCTTGAAAGTCTGTGAGGTAGCTCCTTGGGAATTTGTTAATTCTCTACTGCAATTACCATTTCAGTAGATAATATAGTAAAATCATCTGTGACCTATCAGCTTGATAGTTGTTACTTGGAAACTGTTATAAAGGTTCTAGGACAAATTTAAAAACTAAGGAAGAGAAAAAAACTTTTTTTTTTCAGTTTTCCACTAAATTTGACATAAATTTTAATTTTTAAAAACATCTTTATTGTTGAAAGTATTACATATGGCCCCTTTTTTCTCCCATTGACCCCTTATAGCTCACTCCTGCCTCCTGCCCAGGCCTCCACCACCCTATTGTCTGTGTCTGTGGGTTATGCACATATGCATACAAGTTCTTTGGATCTCTTCCCCCCTACCCACCCTCCCCCACCTTCCCTCTGACATTCGACAGTCTGTTCCATGCTTCTATGTCTCTGGATCTATTTTGTTTAACAGTTTATTTTTTTTCATTAGATTGCACATAGGAGTGAGATCATGTGATACTTGTCCTCTGACTGGCTTATTTCACTTAGCATAATACTCTCCAGGTCCCTCCAATGCTGTATCAAAGGGTAAGAGATCCTTATTTACTACTGCATAGTATTCCATGGTGTAAATGTACCACAGCTTTTTTATCCACTCATCTACTGATGGGCACTTGAGCTGTTTCCAGATCTCAGCTATTGTAAATTGTGCTGCTGTGAACAAAGGGGTGCACACATTCTTTCTGGTTGGTGTTTCAGATTTCTTAGAATATATTCCTAGAAGTGGGATCACGGTCAAATGGTAGTTCCGTATTTAATTTTTTGAGGAAACTCCATACTGTTTTTCATAATGACTGCACCAGTCTGCACTCCCACCAGCAGTGTACTAACGTTCCCTTTTTTCCACATCCTTGCCAGCACTTGTCATTTGTTGATTTGTTGATGATAGCCATTCTGACAGTTGTGAGATGGTACCTCATTGTCGTTTTGATTTTCATCTCTGATGATTAGTGACTTGGAGCATTTTTTCATGTCTCTTGGCCATTTGTATGTCCTTTTTGGAGAAGTTCCTTTACCCCATTTTTTAATTGGATTGTTTGTCTTCCTTTTGTTAGGTTGTATGAGTTCTATATATATATATGTATATACATATGTATGTGTATATATATGTGTGTGTGTGTGTGTATGTATATATGTGTGTGTGTGTGTGTGTGTATATATATATATATATATATATATATATATATATATATATATATATAAATTTCTTTATTGATTAAGGTATTACATGTGTGTCCTTATTCCCCCATTACCCCCCACCTCCCATTCATGCCCCCACCCTCCTGTTGTCTGTGTCCATTGATTAGGCTTACATGCATGCATATAAGTCCTTTGGTTGATCTCTCCCCCTTACCCCCACCCTCCCCTACCTTCCCTGAGGTTTGACGTTCTGATTGATGTTTCTCTGTCTCTGGATCTATTTTTGTTCATCAGTTTATGTTGTTCATTATATTCCACAAATGAGTGAGATCATGTGATATTTATCTTTCTCTGCCTGGCTTATTTCACTTAATTCCTGGAGAGCATAATGCTCTCCATCTCCATTCATGTTGTTGTAAATGGTAAGAACTTCTTTTTTACCTCAGTGTAGTATTCCATTGTGTAGATGTACCACAGTTTTTAATCCACTTATCTGCTGATGGGCACTTAGGCTGTTTCCAAATCTTAGCTATGGTGAATTGTGCTGCTATGAACATAGGGGTGCATATATCCTTTCTGAGTGGTGTTTCTAGTTTCTTGGGATATATTCCTAGAAGTGGGATCACTGGGTCAAATGGGAGTTCCCTTTTTAGTTTTTGAGGAAACTCCATACTGTTCTCCACAGTGGCTGCACCAGTCTGCATTCCCACCAGCAGTGCATGAGGGTTCCTTTTTCTCCGCATCCTCGCCAGCACTTGTCGTTTGTTGATTTGTTGATAATAGCCATTCTGACAGGTGTGAGATAGTACCGCATTGTTGTTTTGATTTGCATCTCTCTGATGATTAGTGACTTTGAACATCTTTTCATATGTCTCTTGGCCTTCCTTCTGTCTTCTTTCGTAAAGTGTCTATTTAGATCAGTTGCCCATTTTTTGATTGGGTTGTTTATCTTCTTTTTGTTAAGCTGGGTGAGTTACCTGTAAATGTTGGAGATTAAACCCTTATCATTGATATCATTCGCAAATATGTTCTCCCACGCAGTGGGCTTTCCTGTTGTTTTATTGATGGTCTCCTTTGCTGTGCAAAAGCTTTTTATTTTGATGTAGTCCCATTTGTTTATTTTCTCTTTAGTTTCCATTGCCCTAGGAGCAGTATCCGTGAAGAAATTGCTTTGGCATATGTCAGAGATTTTTCTGCCTGTGGATTCCTCTAGTAGTTTTATGGTTTTTCGTCGTATGTTTAAGTCCTGATCCATTTTGAGTTTATTTTTGTGTATGGTGTAAGTTTTTGGTCTAGTTTCATTTTTTTTTGCATGTATCTGTCCTATTTTCCCAACACCATTTATTGAAGAGACTGTCTTGACTCCATTGTATTCTTTTGCCTCCTTTTCAAATAATGAGTGTAGTGGCTTGGGTCAATTTCTGAGGTCTCTGTTCTGTTCCATTGATCTTTATTTCTGTTCTTATACCAGTACAGGCTGTTTTGATTACATTGGCTTTGTAGTATAACTTGATATCTGGTATTGTGATCCCCCCAACGTTGTTCTTTCTCAAGATTGCTGCAGCTATTCGGATTTTTTTTTGGTTCCATATAAATTTTTGGAGTATTTTTTCTAAATCTGTGAACTATGCCATTGGTAATTTAATAGGGATTGCATTGAATCTATAGATTGCTTTGGGTAGTATGGATATTTTAATGATGTTAATGCTACCAATTCATTAACACGGTATCTTCTTCCACTTGTTTACATCTTCCTCTCTCTCTTTTTTCATCGTCCTGTAGTTTTCTGAATATAGGTCTTTTACCTCCTTAGTTAAGTTTATTCCTAGGTATCTTTTTTTTTTTTTTTTTTTGGTAATGAAATATTGACAAGTTCTTTATGGTATTTATTTTCATATTTTTGTTAATTCTCACCTGAGGATATTTTCCCATAGGTTTTTATTTTTATTTTTAAAGGGCATTTTTAGAAAGCATCCTATATAACAAAAGCGTAATTATGCTAAGTGTCTGACAGATTGGTTGACAGTCGCTATGATACACACTGACCACCAGAGGGCATACACTCTGGTAGTTTAGCTTGCTGCTGGGGTCCAGCCAATCGGGACTGGGCAAGAGGGCTGGACACACCAAGGAGCTCTCCCGCAGTCCCTCCCGCCGGCCTGCCCCCATGGCCCCGATCGGGACTGGGCGAGATAGGAGGGACCCCACGTATTCTTATACAAAGAAGAAACACATAAACAGAGTACACAAATTACCAGCGAGGTGGACCCTAGCCCTTCTCTCCACTCTGGGAAAACAGATCAGCAGAGAAACGACGATTCCATCTTGTTAATTGTTTCCATCTACACAGACAGTGTTTTTAAGCAGCATTTCTACTCCTTTGCTGGTGCTTTTTTTTTTTTTTTTTTCCAATGTGGGAATCAGGCTTTTCAGTCCAGCTTTGACTTTGCTTGCAATTTCTTGATCAGAACTCTGGAGAAGGCTAGAAAGAATAATGGCACCTCGATTTACACTAGCCCAGGACTTCAGGTTCTTTATACCGACATGCTCTACAAATGTTTTTGCAAAACAACCATCTCTTCCATTTTCTTTCATCTTTTTATCTTGCTCTATTAACCACTTCAAAACAAGATGTCCTGCAGGGTGAGACTCTCCATCCTTGCTTCCAGGACACAGTTCTGCTGCTGCCAAGCTGGAGATGGCATTCATGGCAGGTTGAGTGTCTCCAATGGCAGCTCCCAGAATGCAAGACACCAACACACAGGCAGACTTACCTAGCACCATTTCTTGGGTGTGATCTTGCAGGTAGCTTAACAAAGCTGAGGAGATGGATTCTAAGAGCTCTCCGTGACGGATCTCTATTATCTTTTTTTACTGTGTGTGTTTCCATTTCCTTTCTGCAGAACTTTAATGATTTCTTGTACTGTATGTGCAGGATCATGGGGGCTTAGTAGGTACAACAGGACCTTCCTTCCATATTTGTCATTTAATATGTTAGACAAGGAACTAATAATTTCAGATATGATTATCTGCTTCACAAGCAAATGCCGCCAGTAAAACCAAATGGGAGTATTGGCCATTAGCCACCTTTTCAACGTAAGTCTTCATTGTTTTCACAGTCACTTTCCTGTCCTTGGGTGTGCCGTGCATGGCCACGCTGGCACCATCATGTGTGTGTGCCAGGTATACCACCACTTCACGGATGGCTTCGACCACTTCTTTTTTTTTAAATTAAGGTATTATATGTGTACATATCTTACCATTGCCCCCCCACCCCACTCCCATACATGCCCTCACCCCCCAATGTTTTGCATCCATTGGTTACTCTTATATGCATGCATATAAGTCCTTCAGTTGATCTCTTATTTCCCCCACCTCTCCCTAACCTTACCACTGTAATTTGACAGTCTGTTTGATGCTTTACTGCCTCTGTATCTATATTTTTGTTCATCAGTTTATAATGTTTTTCATTATCCTCAAATGAGTGAGATCATGTGGTATTTTTCTTTCATTGACTGGCTTATTTCACTTAGCATAATGTTCTCTAATTCCATCCAGGTGCCTACAAATGGTAGTAATTCCTTCTTTTTTATGGCAGCATAGTATTCCATTGTGTAGATGTACCATAGTTTTCTGATCCAGTCATCTTCTGACGGGCACCTAGGCTGTTTCCAAATCTTAGCTATTGTAAATTGTGCTGCTATGAACATAGGGGTGCATATATCCTTTCTGATTCGTGTTTCTAGTTTCTTAGGATATATTCCCAGGAGTGGGATTACTGGGTCAAATGGGAGTTCCATTTTCAGTTTTTTGAGGAAACTCCATACTGTTCTCCACAGTGGCTGCACCAGTCTGCATTCCCACCAGCAGTGCACGAGGGTTCCTTTTTCTCTGCATCCTCGCTAACACTTGTCGTTTGTTGATTTGTTGATGATAGCCATTCTGACAGGTGTGAGATGGTATCGCATTGTCGTTTTGATTTGCATCTCTCGGATAATTAGTGACTTTGAGCATGTTTTCATGTGTCTCTTGGCCTTCCTTCTGTCTTCTTTCGAAAAGATTCTATTTAGGTCTGTTGCCCATTTTTTTTATTGGATCATTTATCTTCCTTTTATTAAGTTGTATAAGCTGCCTGTAGATGTTGGAGATTAAACCTTTATCAGTGATAACATTTGCAAATATGTTCTCCCATACAGTGGGCTTTCTTGTTGTTTTGTTGATGGTTTCTTTTGCTGTGCAAAAGCTTTTTATTTTGATGTAGTCCCATTTGTTTATTTTCTCTTTGGCTTCCATTGCCCTAGGGGCAGTATCAGTGAAAAAGTTCTTTTGGCATATGTCTGAGATTTTGCTGCCTGTGGATTCCTCTAGTATTTTTATGGTTTGCCGTCTTATATTTAAGTCCTGTATCCATTTTGAGTTTATTTTTGTGTATGGTGTAAGTTGGTGATCTAGTTTCATTTTTTTGCATGTATCTGTCCAATTTTCCCAACACCATTTATTGAAGAGACTATTTGACTCCATTGTATGCTAATGCCTCCTTTGTCAAATATTAATTGCGCATATTGGTTTGGGTCGACATCTGGATTCTCTATTCTATTCCATTGATCTATATGTCTGTTCTTGTGCCAGTACCAGGCTGTTTTGAGGACAGTGGCTTTGTAATACAGCTTGAAATCTGGTATTGAGATCCCTCCTACTTTATTCTTCTTTCTCAGGATTGCTGTGGCTATTCGGGGTCTTTTTTTTTTTTTATTCCAGATGAATTTTTGGAGAGTTCTTTCTAGGTCTGTGAAATATGCCGTTGGTATTTTAATGGGGAGTGCATTGAATCTATAGATTGCTTTGGGTAGTATGGACATTTTAATGATGTTGATTCTACCAATCCATGAACATGGTATGTTCTTCCATCTGTTTACATCTTCCTCTATCTCTTTTTTCAGTGTCCTGTAGTTTTCTGTGTATAGGTCTTTTACCTCCTTGGTTAAGTTTATTCCTAAGTATCTTAATTTTTTTGGTGCGATGGCAAATGGGATTGCTTTTTTAGTCTCTCTTTCTGTAAGTTCACTGTTGGTGTATAGAAATGCCATAGATTTCTTGGCATTAATTTTGTATCCTGCTACATTGCCGAATTCATTTATTAAGTCTGTTAGTTTTTTGACAGTCTTTCGGGTTTTTTTATGTACAATATCATGTCATCTGCAAATAAGGACAGCTTTACTTCTTCTTTTCCAATTTGGATGCCTTTTATTTCTTCTTCTTGTCTAATTGCAATGGCTAATACTTCCAGTACTATGTCAAACAGGAGTGGTGAGAGTGGGCATCCCTGTCTTGTTCCTGTTCTTAGGGGCAATGGTTTTAGTTTTTGCCCATTGAGTATGATGTTAGCTGTGGGTTTATCATATATAGCTTTTATTATGTTGAGGTATGATCCTTCTATTCCCACCTTGTTGAGAGTTTTTATCAAGAAAGGGTGTTGGATTTTGTCAAATGCTTTTTCTGCATCAATTGATATGACTATGTGATTTTTATCTCTCAATTTGTTTATGTGATGTATCACATTTATTGATTTGCAGATATTGTACCATCCTTGCATTCCTGGGATAAACCCTACTTGGTCATGGTATATGATCTTTCTGATGTACTGCTGGATCCGATTTGCTAGGATTTTGTTGAGGATTTTGGCATCTACATTCATGAGGGATATTGGCCTGTTATTCTCCTTCATTGTGTTGTCTTTATCTGGTTTTGGTATCAGGGTGATGCTGGCTTCATAGAAGGAGCTTGGAAGTGTTCCTTGCTCTTGAATTTTTTGGAATAGTCTGAGGAGGATAGGTTTTAGTTCTTCCTTGAATGTTTGGTAAAACTCTCCTGTGAAGCCGTCTGGCCCCGGGCTTTTGTTTGCCGGAAGCTCTTTGATGACTGCTTCAATTTCTTCCATAGTTACTGGCATATTGAGCTGTTTAGATTCTTCCTGATTGAGTTTTGGAAGGTTATATTTTTCTAGGAATATGTCCATTTCCTCCAGGTTGTCCAGTTTGTTGGAATAGAGTTGTTTGTAGTATTTTTTAACAATCCTTTGTATTTCGGCGGGATCTGTTGTTATTTCACCTCTTTCATTTCTGATTTTGTTCATTTGGGTCCTATATCTTTGCTTCTTGGTGAGCCTGGCTAGAGGTTCATCAATCTTGTTTATCCTTTCAAAGAACCAGCTCTTGGTTTTGTTGATCTTTTGTATTGTTTCTTTAGTCTCTATGTCGTTTATCTCTGCCCTGATCTTTATTATTTCCTTCTTTCTGCTTACACTGGGCTTTTCTTGTTGCTCTTTTTCTAACTCTTTGAGTTGTTGGGTTAGGTAATTTATTACCATTGTTTCTTGTTTTTTGCAGTAGGCTTGTAGAGCTATGAACTTCCCTCTCAAGACTGCTTTCGCTGTGTCCCATAGATTTTGGATTGTAGTGTTTTCATTGTCATTTGTTGCCATGATGTTTTTTATTTCTTCTTTGATCTCTCTGGTAACCCAGTCATGGTTTAATAGCATGCTGTTTAGTCTCCATGTGTTTGATTTCCTTGGGTTGTTTTTATTGTAGTTGATTTCCAGTTTTATGCCACTGTGGTCTGAGAAGATGCTTGATATGATTTCTATCTTCTTGAATTTGAAGAGACTTTGCCTATGTCCCAACATATGGTCTATCTTTGAAAATGACCCATGTGCACTTGAGAACAATGTATATTCTGTGGCTTTGGGGTGAAATGTTCTGAAGATGTCAATTAATTCCATCTGGTCTAGTGAGTCATTTAGGATTGATCTTTCTTTGCTGATTTTTTGTTTAGAGGATTTGTCCAATGGTGATAGTGGGGTATTAAAGTCTCCTACTATGATTGTATTGCTGTCAATCTCTCCCTTGATATCCTCCAGGAGTTTTTTTATGTATTTGGGTGCTCCTGTATTGGGTGCATATATGTTTACCAGAGTTATTTCTTCTTGTTGGATTGCTCCCTTTAGTATTATGAAGTGGCCTTCCTTATCTCTTGTTATGTCCTTCACTTTGAGATCTAATTTGTCAGATATAAGTATTGCTACCCCAGCTTTTTTTTCAGTTCCATTTGCCTCGAAAACCTTTTTCCATCCCTTCACCCTCAGTCTGTGTGCGTCTTTTTTTCTGAGGTGGGTTTCTTGTAGACAGCAGATATATGGGTCGTGTTTTCTTATCCAATCCGTTACCCTATGTCTTTTGATTGGGGCATTTAATCCATTTACATTTAAAGTTATTATTGATAGGTACTTATTTGTCGCCATTCCTATTCTTTACCCCTGTGTTCCTTCTTCGCTTCCTATTTCTTTTTTTTTACAGCAGACCCTTTAGCATTTCTTGCATTGCTGGTTTGGTGTAATAAATTCTCTTAGTCCTTTTTTGTCTGTGAAGCTCCTGATTTCACCTTCAATTTTGATTGATAGCCTTGCTGGGTACAGTATTCTTGGATTCAGACCCTTCCTTTGCATGACTTTGTATATTTCATTCCATTCCCTTCTGGCCTGATGAGTTTCTGTTTAGAAATCAGTTGCTAGTCTGATGGGGGTTCCTTTGTATGTAACTTTCTATCTCTCTCTTGCCGCTTTTAAGATTCTTACTTTGTCGTTGGTGTTTGCCAATTTAATTATAATGTGCCTTGGCGTCAGTCTTTTGGGGTTCATTTTGCTTGGGACTCTGTGAGCTTCTTGGATTTGTGTGGGTTTTTTCTTCCCTATATCAGGGAAATTTTCTGTCATTATTTCTTCAAAGAGGTCTTCTATTCCTTGCTCAGCTTCCTTTCCTTCTGGAACCCCTATTATGCAGATGTTGTTTTGTTTCATGTTGTCCCAAAGTTCCCTTAGGCTCTCCTCCTGCCTTTTAATTTTTTTTTCTAGAAGTTGCTCTACTTGGGTATTTTCCCCCATCTTGTCTTCTAGCTCACTGATGCGGTCCTCTGCTTCTTCTAGTCTACTCTTGATACTTTCTATTGAGTTCTTTACAGCAGCGATGTCATTTTTCATTTCTTCTTGGTTCTTCATTTCCTCTTGGTTCTTGCTCATATTGTCGAATTTGTCTTCCATTCTTTTCAGCCACCTTATGACCATTTTTCTGAATTCTTTTTCTGGAAGGTTGCTTGCCTCCATTTTGTTTACTTCCTTTTCTGGTGATGCCTGCTTTTCTTTCATATGCGGGCTGTTTCTTTGTCTCCCCATGGTCTCTCTTCTCTGGGTGTCTGGTTATGTAGTTCTCTCTCTCCTGCGTTGATTTAAAGGCACAAAATACAGCACTACCAGGTACAACACACAAGGCACTGAACAGAAATGTATTCACGATATTAATAACCTCCAATAAAGGTGACCACCAGAGAAAGGCAAATTAGGGGATAGGAGAGAAAGAAGAAGAGGAAAAAGAAAGAAAGAAGAAAAGAAAAAAGGAGTGTCAAAATGAAATTGGGAAAAGGGGAAAAAAAGTAAGAGAGACAAGAAAGAGACTAAGAGAGAAAGGGGAACAGACTATATATATTGGGGATAAAACTCCAATAGAACAATCACTAATCCCAGCAAATGCCAGCAACAAGTACCTGGGGATTAATACAAACTACAACACCAACTAATATTGAGTGAGGCAAGGGAAAACAGAAGCACAAAACAAACAAAAAAAATAAACAAAAGAAGAATAAGCAAAACAATCTCACAAAAAAGCATAAAAATTCGATATAATCTACATTCAAGCGAACAACAACAAAAGGACAGAGAGAAAAACTATTTTGGATAGTTAAGACAGCGAAGAGAGAGGTGTGTATGGACTTGGAGCAGGGGATTGGAGATTAGATATGTAAGTAGGGTGAAATTTTAACAAGGGGCAAACAGAAAGAATAGGGAAAATCTAAAGCAGGAAAGGGGTAAGATAAACAGGACACTGAAAAGGGGAAGGTTAGGAAGAGAGTGATGGAATAAAGGTAGAGTTGAGATAGAGTAAAACGATGCTAAAGGAAAGATAAAAATAGAATGTAGAACACTAATCCCAAAATAAAATGAAGAGAAAATAAAATGACACTTAAAAAAAAAAGATAAAATAGCAGTAGTAATAATACGGATTGAAAATAAAAATGTAATAATTAAAAAGGTAAAATCAAGTGAGGAAAAAAGAAAAAAATTAGTTTCTTGAGTAAAAGATGCAAAAAATGAAAATAAAAAAAATAAAAAAATAAAAATAAAATGTGGAGTAGTGAAGGTCATTCACTTCCTCTGTTGTTTTGTTTGGCACGCCTGTTTCTCAGTCCGGACAGTATTGCAGTACCCTGCGTTCCACTGCTCTTCAGTGTTGTAAGCCAGTCCTGATTTTAAGCAGGCGGTGTGTCTTAATTTCTCGTGTTCCTTTATTTTTGATTACACAAGAGTCAATTTGTGATTCAGCCCCTGGGTGGCAGTGTTTCTGGATTGACTTCCGGGTCTATCTATGGCCTGTCTAGGCAGTGTTAGAGCCTTCTTTCCCTGTGGCACTCACTACTGGTTTGTGGGAGTGGGCTGCCTCAGAGCTGGCTCTCCGATGGTCACTCCCCGCTCCGATCCCCAGGTTCCAGAAAAACACCTTTCCCCTGCAGTCTCCCAGGGTGTCCCCAACTGGGTGATCCTATGTATTGGGCTTAGTAATCAGAAGCAAGGATTTGAAGAGGAAAAAGCCCAAGTGTGCGAACTCCGGGGCTGCGCGTAAGTCTAGGCAGCCGGCACACCCCTGAAATTCTTAGGGTGTCCCTGCATGTCAGATCAAAATGGGTTGCTTTTTAGAGAGCCCTTCTGTTAGTAGCTCTGAGGACCCCCTTCCACATTCACAGATCACGCCAGCCCCAACAGCCACGGATTTTTCTAGGCACAGACTTCCCTGGTCCTCCAGCTCCTGCAAAACGCGCGTTCCTCTCTCCCGAGGGGACCAGAGACCTCACCTTATCCCAGGCGAAATCTGACCTTTCCGTGGTGGAGTGTAGAGCTCCTCTGAACCCGTGTGTTTGGGCCAATTGGGGAGCGTTGTTCTGGGGCTCGCAGCTGTTCGGTGGGTGCCGCAGTTGTGGATTCTCAGGCTTCCGATAAGCTCCACTTTCCGGTTCCAGATGGAGCAGACTCCATGTCCAAGCCCGCAGCTCCGGGAGAGGACCTAGCCGCAGTGGGGGCTGCCAGGTCAGGGGAACCCCATCTAGCAGTCCCCCACCTTCTTCTGGAGTTCAGCTGTCCCCCAACTTGCCAACAAACACTCCTCGTGCGACCCTCAGCTGTTCTTTCTTTCTGCTCCGGGTCAAGGCTCGGAACATGTCTGTCTATTCCGCCGCCATTTTTCCCTCTCGGCTTCGACCATTTCTGATCTTAGCTTTGGGGGTGCATAGGTTAAAAAGTCCAAGAATACTTTATGCACCAATGAGTGCTTCATCACAGCTTCCTTCTGGGCCATTGGAGTTAGAATCTGTTTTATTTCATTCATGATAAGTTCTAGTGTTTCTGGCTGTACCTCTAACACTTTGTCCAGAGTTGGGTGATCTGCTGACTTGCAAAGCTGAAATGTGTTCCCATAGAGCGCTCTGTCAACATGTTTCTCTGCTCTGAAATGGCTTTGTCATTGTATGGTACACCACGACGGCTGAGGCTTCTACGTGTTGGAGCATCTTCCTCACATGGCCTTTAGAACTTGAGATTATCTCCTCATTCTGCGGTTTACCCCCATACATGAGAAATTTCTTAACAATATTTCTGGAATATTTAGCTTTACTTAATTCAACCAAGTCATCTCGCATTTCTTCAAAAGCCTGTTTTCTCTGTTCTTCTTGCCAAACTGAATGTAACACTGCATCACACGAGTTGAATCATGTGCAAATGCAATAGTTTTACTATTTCCTTGAATCAACTTCTGCAAATCACTCATTAACTTCACTCTTTTTTCTTTGTCACAGTTTTCTCTCGATCTCCCAATTCTGCTTTGCCTGAATGACAGTGTCATAGCTGGTACTGTCCCTGAGTTGTCTGCTTTGCTTCAGTCCTTCTTCTTTTTGAAGTCATCCCATTTGGGTTTCTTGGCTGCTGATTCATCACTTTTACTGTCCGGCTGGAGTTCTCTCTTCTTGTTGAATTTATTTGCCTGCTGGAATTTGTTCTTTGGTATTTTATCCCCTTGTTGCTTATTCTTGAACTGCTTCACACCTTTTTTCCCCCTGGTTTTGTGGCACTTTTCTGGAAGTTCTTAGATGTGATTTTAGGTCCACCTTCCTTAACAACTTTTCTTTGGAATGTCTTTGAAAAACCAGAATCATTATTTTTATAAAGTCTGTTTTTTTTTTTTCTTGTGACGTCTTTGTACCTTTTTCTGTGAATTTTTGTTTTGCTTTGACTTCCATCATGGCAACTCGCACATGTGTGGCTGCCACAGGGCTTGCTGCCGCTTCCTCTTTCCATAGATTTTTATAGAGAGAGTGGAAAGGAGGGGGAGAGACGGAGAGAAACATTGAGTAAGAGATTGGTTACCTCCTGCATACGCCTACCAGGGCTGGGAATTAGTACATGTCTCTGCCTGGAATCAAACCCAGGACCCTTCAGTTGGCTGGCAGATGCTCTATCCACTGAGCCAAACCAGCCAGGGCTATTACTAGGTATCTTAAATTTTTTGTTGTTATGGTAATGGAATTGTTTGTTTAGTTTCTCTGTCTGAGACTTCATTATTAGTGTATAAAAATGCCTTGACATGAATTTTAAATAATCTAAAACTACATTTTACAAATGCCAGGTCATATTTTCAGTAGCATGAAGCTACTTTTTCTATGTCTGCTTTTCATTACTTGAGTGCATGTATGGACCTATGTTAGGTGGGGTGCCCTGACATGCGGTATTGAAGTGGAGAAGGGCCCATGTGTTCATCTCAGACCACAGCCATGGTACAGTCTTGCCTCCAGACTAAGCTTGGCCCTGAAGAGCCTTGAGACTGTTGGAAACAAGCTTCTGAAAGCTAATTTATTTCTAGTTTTCTGTTCTGCTAGAGACTAACCTGGTGCAAGAAAGCATTTTGATCTGTTATATCATGGCATAGATGGGAGAAAATAATTAGCACTTAAAAGGAGGAAGTCTATGGCAGTATCAGATGAATATTCAGATGTCTTTGGGGGACGTTCACTTCTTTCAGATCTGATTGTTATGTAGGACTCGTATCAATCCTCGATCATCTACACCTGATTCACTGTTCTATGAAATCATTGAGACAAGAATTTATAACTAAAGCAATGGGTTGCCTTTTTCTCTTTTTAGCTTCTGTTTTCAATGGGCTGGAAAAGCTTTCCATTCTAATCATTCTCAGTGATGGTCTAAGCAGAGGATTCCAAGAATGTACAAAATAAAATAATATAAAAGTTTTTAGAAATCTGCACTTAATGTGTTTCCATGATGTAAGGATGGATTTGCCACATTGATGGTTAGTTATTTCCTTTTATGTGTGAACAGACATCTTCCAGAGCAGCCTTTCTTGGTGAGGGTTCGTGAGAGAATCAAGCCCAATGCCCTGAGTGTTCAGGCCTAATGAATTAATTCCTTGTAATTAATTATTTCTTTTCTATACATCTAGAATAGTATTGGTTATGTACTGTCTTAGACACTGAACTCATTAGATGTCTTGTTGCCTTATTTTTTTAAAAAATATATTTTTATTGACTTTAGAGAGGAAAGGAGAGGGAGAAAGAGAGAGAAACATCCATGATGAGAGAGAATCATGGATTGGCTGCCTCCTGCACGCCCCACACTGGGGACCGAGCCCGCAACCTGGGCATGTGCCCTTGACTGGAATCGAACCCTGGACCCTTCAGTCCGCAGGCCGACGCTCTATCCACTGAGCCACACCAGCCAGAGCTTGTTTCCTTATTTCTTGGTTCAGATTTAACACTTCCCTATGGGACTCTAGGATTCCAAATTTGAAGTTGAGTCTGATGCTTTGGGAAATCTTCATCTGATGAGAGTGATATCTGCAGGGACTGTGCTTCTCAACTAATTTTCATTTATTGTTATTTTAATTATATCTGAATTACTTCTCCAAAGGACTTGGGGATGTAATTTTTTTCATTGGCCTTTAGGAATTATTTTCTTATGTCAATCTCTTATGGCAAAGTAATTCTACTTCACTCTGTCACTGGGTTGCTCTATTTGTTCATTGCAGTGGAGTGTTGGGAGTTGGGGAGCTTTCTTCTGTGGCATTCAAAAAGAGCATAGTTAAAGAGATAAGGGAATATATGTGAAATCCCATGTAATTTGGATGATGCTTGTTTATAACAAAAAGATCTGTATACCA
This sequence comes from Plecotus auritus, assembly GCF_963455305.1. Classification (NCBI taxonomy): domain Eukaryota; kingdom Metazoa; phylum Chordata; class Mammalia; order Chiroptera; family Vespertilionidae; genus Plecotus; species Plecotus auritus. The sequence continues at coordinate 63,938,002 of NC_137770.1, forward strand.
ATATATTTATCCAAAACATATTGCTAATGAAAATGTATGCCAATATGTGTTTCTTCAGTATGATCATTTCTGAAATTATTTATCCAACATTAGAAGAAACACTTGCCCATAACAGGAATTGATAAGTTGATAGACATATTCATGGATGCTTTTTGCTGATATGACTGATTTTTTTCTGCATTACTCTATACAAAGTTTCTTCCAGATAAAATCTATGAAGTTTCTTTGTGCTTTAATACCTGGAAGACCTTGAGAATGGACTCAAAATATACCAAGAAGAAAAACCTTTTCAGATAAAAACACAATATTGTTGTTGGAACTTTATGTCCATATGGATAGGTTCCCAGGGCATTAGCACTCAGGCTTATATAGCAAATAGGAAAAAAAAAATCTCTTCTATTCACCTGGCTTCTGTTGAACAAATAACTCCTTCCATCATGTCAGGTCTACTTAGGAATGAACTAACTAATGTATTTGTTGGTTCATTAAGTACTATTTACTGTACTTGGATTTCATTATAGATAACTGGCATATTGTAGTTTTGAATGATGTTTGCTATTTGCTTTCTCCATGTTAAGAGAACATCTCAATGCACATGGGTTCAGTTTGACGTAAGCTCTCCGAATCCATTCTCAGATTACTCTGTGTAACCTATGATGGAAAACACAGTATCATCCTTGGAAACATACTTTTGGTTCCAAATCAAAATTTTGGTATCAATATTTTTGTGACTTGCTAATAGTATTTTCCAAATATATAGATATACAGATAGTTTTATAGTTGTTGTTGTTTTTTTATTTTTTTATCATTTGATGGCCTGAGCGCCTTTAAAAATATTTCACTTTCATGAAAATCAAATAGTGAATGTAATTTGGATGCAGTTCCTGGGGCTCTTCACTTTTAGATATATATGTAACCCCCAAAAAACTAACATTTGCTTCCTGGAAAAGTTTTCACCTGATCTCTACTTGATGAGAGAGAATTTGTCCACTGTACTTTATTAATTGTTTATTTGGTTTTTCATTTGAATAGCTTAGATCTCATGTACACAGTTGATATGTAATGTTTCCTCCATATACAAATACATAGTACTATATAATCCAGTGATTTTCACCCTTTTTCTTCTCATAGCACATTTAAACTAATTATTAAAATTCTGTAGCACACCCCAAAATTTTATTTTTTGCCAATCTGACACTAAAATAGGTATAATTTTGATTGATTTACAAAAATATTAATAATAACAGTAATTGCCTTTTTTTTCCTCTAAAGTGACTTTTTAAAAAATCAGGTGCCTGTACTTGTATATAAAGATTCCTAGTACCAAGAATTAACCAATCAGATGCAACCTTATTATGCGATGTGACCAATAAGATGCAACTATAGTCTTGGCCTGTGTGGTTCAGTGGTTAGAGTGTCAGCCGAATCACTGGAAGGTTGTGTTTTTTGTTTTTTGTTTTTTTAAAATATATTTTATTAATTTTTACAGACAGGAAAGGAGAGGGATAGAGAGTTAGAAACATCGATGAGAGAGAAACATTGATCAGCTGCCTCCTGCACACCCACCGCTGGTGATGTACCCGCAACCAAGGTACATGCCCTTGACCGGAATCGAACCTGGGACCCTTCAGTCCGCAGGCCGATGCTCTATCCACTGAGCCAAACCAGTTAGGGCTGTGTTTGTTTTTTTAAATATATTTTTATTGATTTCAGAGAGGAAGGGAGAGGGAGAGAGATATAGAAACATCAGTGATGAGAGAGAATCATTGATTGGCTGCCTCCTGCATGTCCCCCCACTGGGGATCGAGTCCGCAACCCAGGCATTGAACCCAGCCAGGATCCTTCAGTCCACAGGCCAATGCTCTGTCCGCTGAGCCAAACCTGCTAGGCAGGTTGCGGGTTTTAATCCCAGGCAAGGGCACGTACATGGGTTGCAGGTTTGCTTCTAGTCCCTGGTTGGGGTGTGTGTGGGAGGCAACCAGTTGATGTGTCTCTCTCACATTGATGTTTCTCTCTCTCTCTTTCCCACTCCCTTCCACTCTGAAAAGCAATGAAAAAAAATATCATGTGAGGATTAACAACAACAAAAAGATGCAACTTTAATATATGATCTATACATATATGGTTCAAAATAGGGCATTCACACAGAATAGCTATTGTTGTGTTGGCTGTTATTTCTTAAACTTGACAATCTATGGGAAAAGAAGTCAGTGCCCCTGACTAAATAGTCAGGTATTGCATGTTTTAAAAATTCTTGTGGGACACCACTTGAAAAATAGATGATGTAGCCCTGGCTGGTTTGGCTCAGTGGATAGTGTCGGCCTGCGGACTGAAGGCTCCTGGGTTCGATTCCGGTCAAGGCACATGCCTGGGTTGCAGGCTCGATCCTCACTGGGGGGTATGCAGGAGGCAGCGATTCATGGTTCTTTCTCATTAATGATGTTTCTATCTCTCTTCCTCTCCCTTCCTCTCTGAAATCAATAAAAATATATTAAAAAATAAAAATAAAAATAGATGATTTAATCAATTTCAATCTTACTACTGATTGGTTACATGATTTATACTTTTGAATTTTGTGGATTATTTAAATGCCTTCTTGATTTTTTTGTAAGAATTTTTTGTATGCCAGGTAACTGTCAGTAAAGCATTAATTTTTTAACAAATGTTTTATTGATTTTAGAGAGAGAGGAAGGGAGAGGGGGAGAGAGAGAGAGAAAGAGAGAGAGAGAGAGAGAGAGAGAGAGAGAGAGAGAGAGAAACTTCAATATAAGAAACATTAATTAGCTGCCTCCTGCACGTCCCCTACTTAGGATTGAGCCTGCAAACCGGACATGTGCCCTGACCTGGAATCAAACCAGCAAACTCTTGGTGCATGGGATGATGCTCAACCAACTGAGCCACACTGGCCGGGCAGGCGTTCATTTTTGTATTACAATTTTTCATAATTATTCTAGACTTGTCATCCTTATTATAATGCTCAAGAATTATTTCAAAGTAAAATTGCACATTTACTTTGGCTATAGAAAATACATATTAAGAAAGCTCACACTTGAATGAGCCTATAGCTGCTTTAAAAAAAAATCCTCAGTCTGCCAGGGAACTGACTCTGTGTCCAAACATTTTTGCCCAGTATCTCAGAGACTCTTGCCATCAAACACTGAAGCACATTATTAAGAATAATGTTTACTATCGTTGTTAGGTACAATTGTATACTCAGGATTTTTTCATGGTTGTTTTAATAAAAACTTCAAAACATATAGAAGGACATCCTACAGTGCCCCTTTGAGAAAACTTTGGAGCATCTGTCCTCCTAGATTATAAAGTCATTATGCCTTGAGTTGGTGTCTGTCTTGGTCTCCACTGTATCACCAACTGGAAGATAGGAGGGGGCCAAAAGATATTTGTTGAATAAGTGAGCAATTAGGGGAAAATGATAAAGAAAAAACATCTAGTATGATGATAAACCTACTTATTGATTTCCTATTCTCAGTGTTATTGTATTTTCTTCAGGTGTAGAATTTTTATTTAAAAATATATTTTTTTATTGATTTCAGAGAAGAAGGGAGAGGGAGAGAGATAGAAACATCAATGATGAGAATCATTGATGGGCTGCCTCCTGCAATCCCTCCACTGGGGACAGAGCCCACAACCCGGGCATGTGCCTTGACCGAGAATTGAATCATGACCTCCTAGTTCATAGCTTGACACTCAATCACTGAGCCACACTATCAGGCATAGAATTTTCATTTTTTATAGTTTTTAATTCTTTACCAAATTAAAAAAAATATATAAAATTTATATATATCAGAATAGAGAAAGCAAAGATAGGTTAGAAAAAAATTTCCAAACTGAGACAAGAAGATGAAAAGTAAAAAGAATATCATATAATTTATATCTATAATGTATATATTATACAATATATCATAATATATAATATATATGCATACATATGGACATACACAATTACATATATTATGTACTTATGAGACAAGGTAAAAAAGTTTAACATAAGCATAATTGGAGCCCTAACCGGTTTGGCTCAGTGGATAGAGCGTCGGCCTGTGGACTGAAGGGTCCCAGGTTCGATTCTGGTCAAGGGCATGTACCTTGGTTGCAGGCACATCCCCAGTAGGAGGTGTGCAGGAGGCAGCTGATTGATGTTTCTAACTCTCTATCCCTCTCCCTTCCTCTCTGTAAAAAAAAAAATCAATAAAATATATTTTTAAAAAAGCATAATTGGACTTGCAGAAGGATGGAAGAGAGATAATGGAGCAGAAGCAACACTTGACAAGAAAATAACGGATAATTTTCCATTTAAATTGCCTAACTTGGTGCTTAGTACTTTTTTTATGCGTCAATAAATGTCAGCTATTACCGCTGTCAATATTACTTTTCCCATAAAGCAAAGCTTTATTGAGGTATAATTCCATATTATAAATTCCCCCATTTAAAGTGTACAATTCAGTACTTTTAAGATATTCACCGAGTTGTATAACTATCACAGTAATCCATTTTTAAACATTTCCAGCCACCCTCTAGAAAGAAACTCCCCAAGCCCTGTTCCTCTGCCTGTCAACCTCTGACTCCTCACATACCTCGACTCCAGACCCCGAGTCACCAGTAGTCTACTTTCGGTCTCTGTTGACTTGCCTGTTCTGGACATTTCCAATAAATGGAGTCATATAAGCTGTGGTAAAAAAAAAAAAAAAAAAAAAAAAAAAAAAGATGTGGTGCTTTGTGACAGGCTCTTCTCACTTAACATAATGTTCTCAGGGTTCATCCATGTTGTGTGTCAGCCTTCATTTGTTGAATGGCTATATCACATTGTATTTCTCCATTTATGGACATTTGGGTTGTTTCCACTTTTTGGCTGTTATGAATAATGCCGCTATGAACATTTGGGTTTCTGTATGTCCCTTTATACACACACACACACACACACACACACACACACACACACACACACACACTTAAGTGCTAAGAACGATTGTGTCTGGTGATTGTTATTCTTTTTGCTTATCTGTGTTTTATCATCTCTTTACAACAACACGTATTATGTAGCAATAAAAAAATTCATTGTGCGAGATGATAACATCTGCCTGCTCCTGAGCACAGCGCCAGCATCCCTCTACGTGCCCACTCCTCCCTCCCTGCCGATGGGGAAGCAGTGGCAGGAGTAATACTAATGATCTGTGCTCCTTCTTCTGCACACCCTCGGCTTTGTTCTGGGCTACGAGCTGGGAGCTCTGTCTGAGGCTGGCGCTTGTCTGAAGCCAGGGGCAGAAAGAACTGAGGGCTCGTCACCACATTTCCCTGCAGGCTCAGGTTGCTAAGTGCAACGTTTCTTCCTCCATTTCTTGATCAAAGTCGTGGTCACTGTCCCTCAGAGCATTGGTAGAGGAAGGGGTGGATTAATTCAGCCTAGAGGAAGGGCTTTTGGAGGGCGGAGCTAAGGTGGAAGGCAGGAGAACCCTTTAAATACAGGGCCCCATCCTGCTGCCCAGGAGCGCCCCTTGGACCTCGTAGAGTCTGTGAGGAGTGAGACTGACTGAGAGAGACGGACTGAGATGATGGAGCCCGAGGAGTACAGAGAGAGAGGTGAGCCAGGGGCATCCCAGGCCCTCTTCCCCGCTGCCAGCCGCAAGCGTTGCTGTCGGTTGTGGGTCCTTAGATTTTGGGGAGTCATTTGACTGGGAATTAGAGTTGGCTGCTGCCAGTTTTTTTCTGCGAAAGGAATGTGGGACCAGAGTTTAAAACTTTTCTCCACCTCTTTCATTCTTCCTGTCATATACCCACTCTCATATACGCCCACTCTGCCATGCCATGCTTTTCTACTGTCTCACAAAATAGAGGATTTGGATTCCTGCTCCACTAAATGGCAAACGGGGGATTGATTATTCGTATCCTGAAATAGGAAAAAAAATTCCCTAAGTATTCTGTAGTCACTGCAAGATCTTTTCTTTCTTAGTATTCATTTTTCTATGTGTGGACTTTTCAGTAGTGTTCTTTCTTTCGGTCATACATTCTGTAAAAGTTTAGTGTGCACCTGCTATACATCAAGCCTTGTGTGCGGAGCAAAACCAAACGGTTATCCCATGTCCAGGCATGGCTCTCCTGAGTGGGGAAGCACTTTCTAAGTTTTTATATCCTCCTCCCACTATCTGGTTATGTTGCCTGAAATTCCTTTGCTGTAAGTTATTGTCCTGTGTCAGAATTCAAGTTTTTTTTCCCTCTCCTCCATTCAGACATAACTCACTAAGTGGCTGTTAGCCTGTAGACGTTAATCTGCACTAGCTTCTATCGTTGCTTTCCAAAGGCACTTTCAGCTGAGAGCAGGTTCTTGTGTGTGAGTGGAACACAAATACGTTTCGTGCTGTCCCTGAACAAGTGGAGGGCTAGGTCCAGGGCTCCCAGGCCTCTGGTGGGGCCTGCTGCAGGCACGAGAAGCATCGGGCAGTGGGAGGGTTGAAGGAGAGCAAAACGAAGAGGGAAGGGCACGGAAGCGTTTGTCTCATTCCCAGTTTTGTCCAAGGCTGTCGTAAGAATTTTGCATAAGGTGGTGCAGAGGGAAGAGGCTCAGGTTCCCTCTCCTTTTCTCTATTTTATTTTACTTGATTTTTTGCATGGGGAAAAGGAGCTTAAGGAGTACCAAGGAGGAATTATATATTGAGAAAGAGAGATGAATACCAGACACGGATGGGGAGATGGAGAGATAGAGAGTCAGAGAGAGACTCCAACAGAGGCACCGCAGACTGAAACTCTCTCCTGGAGAACTGAACGGGAAGAGAGAATAAACCATTTGCAGTCGCTTCTGAGTGTTTGACTCAGCTACCTTTCTTCCTATTAATTTGTTCATTCATTTGGTTAAAAAAAAGTTTTTTTGGGGGGAGCATCTAAAAAATGTTCTAAGCACAGGGCAGCGGGGGAAGGGCGCAAGTAAAGTGATTCAGGCAAGATTTCAGGCTAGTGCAGGGTTCTTAGTTGGGGCCTGTGATTGTGCTTTAGGAACTCCATGAACCTCAGAAATTATAGACCAAATTTCGCATGTATGTCAGCCTATAGTTTTAATCCTATTCTTAAAGAAGTGTATGGCTCTAAAACACATGAGGAATTTTTGATCCATTGGGAATGGTGAACAGATAGATAGATTTCCCCCCTTTCATCAGAACCCGGAATGGGAACTTGCCATCTGTGCTAACAAAGCGTGTAATCTGTGTGCGTGTGTGAGTGCATGTGTGAGTGTGTGTGGGTAACAGTGTTTGGATAGAAAGAGCCACAGAGTTTCTGCTGAACCTCTAAGGCAATGCATTAACAGATGCTCTGTTTTTGGGAGAAAGGTGGGAGAGATGATCAAGGCTGATACAGACCAGGGAAGGGGAGGAAAAGGAAATGGTTTACGTTGACCCTGGAGTTTCATGCTTTGGAGATTTTCCCTCTTGTTCATTCGTCCACTCACACATTCCCTCCATCATTCATCCACTCCCTCACTCGTTTTGTTCTTTTGAAGACAAGGCCTCTGCTGGGCATCCGACCCCCTTCCCCCCATGAACCCACCTCCCTTTCACCACATTCCTTAGCCCAGACTTGAGGGGCACAGCACACCGGGCCAGGCCCAGCCAGGGGACTCGAGGCTGGTTCCTCTGCCTCCCTTGCAGGAAAGCAGATGGTGGATTACATCTGCCAGTACCTGAGCACCGTGGGGGAGCGGCGGGTGACCCCAGACGTGCGGCCCGGCTACCTGCGAGCCCAGCTGCCCGAGAGCGCGCCCGAGGAGCCCGACAGCTGGGACAGCATCTTCGGGGACATCGAGCGAATCATCATGCCTGGGGTGAGATACGGTCACAGGAGTGACTCTGGACTTTGGGGCATAGAAGGGTGGGCGGGAGGCACGAGAAAGGCCTGGGATGAGCCTTCAGCCACTTGGCCGACCTTCAAACCCAACTTCTGGGCACGTGGAGGGCCAGGACTTGGACTGAAATTTGATTTCTGATGCCAGGGGAGCTGTAGTGTCGGGTGGGGAGCGAGAGAGAATAAGAACTGCGCCCAGGGCCCCGTCGGACAGAAGTGTGGCTGTCCAATGGGTCGGGGGAAGTGAGATTGGGTCTGAGGAGGAAGGACACCTGTGGCGAGCACCATGGAGAGAAGGGGCTGGGGTGGCCCCTGAAGCACAGCCGCAGGACCAGGGGCTCCCACAGAATTCCGAGACATGCGACAGAGCAAGAAGGAGGCTGAGAACACAGCCCCCTGAGGGCTGGGCACCTGGGAGGCTGAGTGAGTCCCGTCAGCCCCTTCTCTCTCCTCCATGAGGCGCAGCCACCTCCTTCCTTACCAGGTTTTTCAGGAGTAACAAGGGGCTTTCCCCGACTCGCCCACACTCCTGGAGACAAAGGGCACGACCTGGGGGCAGCCAGGGGCCAGGGTGCAGACAGAAGCTGGATGCTGCGCAGGGCTGGGGCTGGGGCTGGGGCTGGGGCTGGGGCTGGAGGCGAGGCTCGCGGCCATGGGCCCTGGCGACGTCCCTGCAGCCAGGAGTGAGGAGCTGTGGAGGGCATTCCTGCTAAAAGTGCACGAGTCCTCCTCCCCTGGAAGGGCTGCCCTTCACTGGCCTCCAGGCCACATGCCAGGCACTGTACCAGCCGCACTACAGGCCAGCTTGTTTTATCCGACGGGGACCCTACGATCCCTGCTTTATACGTGAGTAAACTGAGGCACAGAGTTCGTTGTCTTCCCAAAGCCACAGAGTTCGTGCCTGGAAAACCCAGGATTTTAACCTGGGCCAGTCTTACTCCCGAGGCTCTGCCGTTTCTCCTACGCGGAGGTCTCCGCTGGTGAGTGACTGAGGGCCTCAGGCTGTGCCGGGCCCCAGGTGCCCTCCCGCGGCTGTGCCCCACACACGGGCTGTCCCGCTCACTCTCCCACGTGGGGCCTTGGTGCTCTGACAAGCACATGCCCAGCAGCTCTGCCCGAGGCCAACTGGAGATCTGCTCCCGTCACCCCCGAAGAGCTGTGGCCTCAGGTGTGCCGGACATGTGCCTGGAGCCAGGGGCGAGAAGCTACTCAAACTCAGAAAGTGATGGCCAGTTTGTGCCAAGCCAAATACTCATCTGTCTGACCAGTCAGCCTATTTCAGAAGCATCTTTTGAAAATTTTTATAGCAATAAAAATTTTACTAAGGAGGCTAGCTCCCCGATAAGATTATCTCATGGATTTGATTCTGTAAAATGTCATCTGCTGAGGGGCCAACTGTAAGTTGGTAGTGCTGGGAAAGCAACTGTCAGAAGAGGCGGAAATGAGCTGATTCATTCGATTGAGAAATTCCAGCAGTTGCTGGGAGTGCGGTCAAAGAGGCTCATTTCTGGACAGAGAGGTCTGTCTGTTTTGATAAGCGTCCCTCTGGCTTATCTGACTGTGTGCATCTCACCAGAACACCCAATTGCCCCTTGATAGGATCAGGAGGATGGAACCCTCCTCTGCATTTCCAAAATAATGTCACTAAGCACATCAGTAAGGAGGCCCAATCGCTCATCTCATCTCACAGGCTGCACAGCCTCTCCGAGCTGGCCTGAAAGCTGTTGGCCCTTGGCTTTCTCATTTTGGCCAGCACCTCACTGACAACTGGGTTAGTTTTTCTCTCCCAGCCACCTCCGCGATGCAAAGAGAAGAAAAAACAAAACAAAAAAACAACCACGATCATTTAGCTTTAATTCCCATCCTGGTTAGAAAAATCTCGTCTCCTCTTGTTGAGGGGAGAGCAGCAGGGGGAGAGGGCAGGATGCCATCCTGCTTAGGCATTGGGCTCTGGAGTCAGACAGCGCTGGGTGTTAGTCTGGGCTTTTTTGCCTGCCCCTCTGAGGGATGTGTGGTCCCGGGGACGCTGCCTCTCAGCCAGCCCCAATTCTCATCTGTAAGACAGGGATCATGGCAGAACCTACCTCATAGGGGTGCTGTGAGAATGAAATAAGGTAAATCATGGAGAGTGGGAGATACTGCTGTTACCTACGATGCCTTCCGCCTGGTGCAACTCAGAGGAAGAGGTACGATCACCTAAGAGTCAAGTCAGGATAAGTGATGTGTCCATCACCAGGTGATCACCGTTCACGTTAGTGCTTTACATTTGACACGTTTCCTCCAGGCCAGTTTATACAGCAACCCCAGGAGACAGGATTTAGTTTTTGATGAGAAACTGAGGTTGAGAGAGGTGCAGGGGAAGATCCTGGTTTTATGAGGTCTGAATCCCCTACAAATTTTAAGATCCCCTTTAAGAAAATAAACTTAAGGATGGATCTCAAAAGAGAATCATACAAACATGGGACCTTGGAGCTTAAGTTCAGTAGCTTCACAGTAAATAGACAAGGTGACACAGCTGGTTAGGGGCAGAGGTAGGACTGGAACCTGTGCCTTTGAATTTAAACCTGAGGGTCCTTCTACCATACACGCTGTACAGGACACTGTCCTTGTTCTTGAGGGATAACAGGAATTTGTGCCCCCTAAATAACTCGATGCTACAGCAAGACGTCATCTAATGAGCTCTCAGAAGAATGTAACAACTAGAAGGAGAGTGCTCCATGGGCTGAGGGAAGGAATCAAAGGGACCGGGGAGTTGGGCAAGGATTTGTGGAGGAAATGAATATGTTGTAGCTTTCTAAGAATTGACAGATTTTAGAGGGTCATATCTGTGTGTGCAATACCTTCCTGTGAGAGCACACAACATTGCTCAAAGCCAAGAATGAAGAGATAAACAGGGTGTGTTTGCAGAGAAGTGAGATGAAGCCAGATTAGATCATCAGTGAGGCCAGTGAGCCCCTGAGGATGCTTCAGGGACCTGTTCTACTTGGCTCCTCTTTATATCCAGCTTAAGCTGATTGTGGGCTCAGGGGTTAGCCTGGAGGCAGGGGTCCCATGCCTTTGGGCTTCCACTTCTCCTTCCCTCTTCTCTCCTCTCTCCATCCCCACTGGGAAGCTAAGGACAGATTTGAATCCATTCACCCCGACCCCCCGCAGGAGATGCTTGCCCAGAGAGCTCCAAGATCCCTAACACACTGCTTTTTACGAAACTGGATGAGACAAGCAACCGGCTGTCCCCAACAGTCTCCTTTTCTTTTTATTACTGGGCAGGGGTGGCGGGGAGATAAGCATTGGAGACCAATGTGACATTACCCAGAATTCCCCAACTCTAATTCCTACAGTGGTTCTCAACCTTTCTAATGCCACGACCTTTTAATACAGTTCCTCATGTTGTGGTGACCCCCAACCATAAAATTATTTTTGTTGCTACTTCATAACTGTAATTTTGCTACTGTTAATGAATCGTAATGTGAATATCTTGTTTTCCGATGGTCTTAGGCTCTACAGCAGCGGTTCTCAACCTGTGGGTCGCTAGCAGGGTCGCCTAAGACCATCGGAAAACACAGATATTTACATTGCAATTCATTACCAGTAGCAAAATTACACCGTGAATATGCCTTATTTGTATGGAGCTGTGTCACTTAGTTGGCTATCTTAAAAATGCCAGCCCATCTCCAGACTGGGTGCTTCCCCTTGCCAGGGAGGGTCTCTGGAGGAGGACGGCCTCCTGCACATGCCTCCCGGTGTCACCTGTGTACATGCTCTGCCTCCAGGTGGTACATTGGCAGAGCCCCCATATGCACGCCTACTACCCAGCTCTCACCTCTTGGCCGTCACTGCTGGGCGACATGCTGGCTGATGCCATCAACTGCTTGGGATTCACCTGGGTGAGTAGCAGCGGCTATATCTATGACCAGTGGCAACGGGGACGCAGCAGGAAGTGACATCCGGGGGCACACATATTTGGTCCTGGTCTCTGAATAGGGTGCCAAGTTAAATATTAACAATGGCTATATTCTTTGGACTTAAGCTTTACATAAATGATCTCAACTTGTCCTTTAATCCTATGGAATCGTGAGTATTGGCCCCATTTTGTGAATGAAGAAAGTGAGGCTTAAGTACCTTATCTCCCCATGAGCACACAGCTCAAAGAGAAAAGAGGAGCTTTGGACTGAGAGCTGGTTATTGCCATCGTTTGTGACCCTAACTAAGCACTTTGTGCCTGTAGATACAACTTCATCTGTGCTCTTGTCTTTGAGGCCCTAAGACTTCCCTTAATAACCCCTTAAGCACCAATCAGCTTTAAATTATGCCAGAATACTCTTAGAATAGCTTTATATTTTAAGCCTGAACTGTTATAGGATGTGTGTGTGTGTGTTGTGGGGGGGGGGGGGGAGGGGGAGGGTTTGAGAGGGGGAGATAGATGCTATCATTTCCAGGAAGGAGTGCTTGCTTTCTTAATCCTAAAACTTCCTCCTGGCCTATAGAATGCATCTCAGCTGGGCATTTAAGGGACTTAGGGAGCCCAATGGAAGCAACCATTTCTAGGGCTCGGAGTACCAGGAGAATCCACATCATCGAGGGTGGCAAGAATCCAAAGCCCCACATTCTTTTCCTTTTTTTGGCTTGATAGAGGATGGGGTGGGGCTGGGGCACAGGGCCCGCCTTGACCCCTTCTCCAGGGTTACCATCGCGGCCAGGGGAAGACTAGGGCAGAGACAGATGTATTTCTGGGGCTGGTGGGCCCATCTTGGTGCCCTGGGGCTAGCCAGACGAGGCTGCTTTCCCTCTTTCAGGCTTCCAGCCCTGCGTGCACGGAGCTGGAGATGAACGTCATGGACTGGCTGGCGAAAATGCTGGGACTCCCAGAGCACTTCCTGCACCACCACCCTGGCAGCCACGGGGGAGGCGTCTTGCAGGTGCCTCCATTGTCCAAGCTCCCCCTAGCATGGGGAATAGGTAGTGAGAGATAAGTCAAACCCTTGCCTGGGCAATTCTCCTGTTCATCAGGAGTCTCCACATGTCACTCACGCCCCCACCATCGCCATTACCATCATCACTGTTATGGTTGACACCATCATCACCAACACCATCACTGGCATAGCTACCACCCCCTCCTTGGCCACCCCCACCCATTGCTGCCACTCCCTTCTCAACTTCCACTTGGTCCACACTGATGCTTCCACCATCTCCACTCTTTCTCTTTTCCTTGAAAAAGATGAAAAGGTCAACGCATCATCACATTTCCTGTCTTACTGGATTCAGGCTTCTTAGTTTACAATCTGACAATTCCCCTCCCTTGTCCCACTTTACACCATATGTTAATGGGAAAAGAGAAGCAAGTAGAGGTTCTTCCTATCCCTCCTAGGTCCAGGAGGCCCTTGGCAGTGAGGAATTAACACCATACATCAGTTCGTCTAGTCCTACAACCTATCTTTGTATATCTATCAAATGATGGTTCTTCAAATATATATATATATATAAATATATAATATATATGTTATACACACACACACACACACATATATATATGAACCCCAAATTCTTGAATTCTATTATAATGTGCAATTTTCCTACTTTTATAATATATAAATAGGATGATAATATTTCCCTCACACCTCACACAGAGTGGATTTGAGGATTAAAAGAATTCTTCTATTCAATAAAAACCCACACTGCCCTGAGATGGGGACTGGAAAGTTCGATGGGTCCACTTGTTAACTAAGTGACTCCCTGTCTCACTTCAACCTGGCACCAGGATTAAAGCGTGAATCTCACAAGGCAGGCACATTATCGTATGTCATGGACGTTCTGGGTGTTAGCAAGTAGCTAAAAGTTCAGATGGTCTATCAGGGAGAACATGCTAAATGTCTGCTGTACATGATCTTGCTTTTCATCATTCATCTCAAGAGACCTGTAGGTAAACATCATCATTCCCAATTTTTGAGATAAGAGCACTGAAGGTCACAGAGGTTAAAAGCTTGCTGCAGGTCACACAGCTGGTAAGTGAGAGAAAAGCCCGTCTGAGTCCAAACCATGTTTTATCCTGCATTCATCAGCCAGGTGAACTTGGTTGAGTCCTGTAACCTCTGAGCATCATTATCCTCATCTTTTAGACAAGAATCACAAGAATCTCAGAGAGGTTTTATGAGGAGCAAATGGGCTGACAGAAAGTGTTTTGTGAATTACAAATTGCTATACAGCACTAAGGTGGTGTTATTACTACTCTGCTGGCTTCTTTGTTGTGGAGTGATTTTCAGCCACTGACTATGTAGGGGAATGTGGTCCATACCACTCCGGGGACACTGCCTGAAAGCAGGGAGCTATCAGCCGTAGGTCTCCTGAAGATTTCCAGAGGCAAAGATATTGAAGACTGAGTGATGAATGAGGAGAAACCGTAAAGATCCTGTGGGGCTGCTGAGGTGGCCCCCAGGATCCCCACAGTCATAACCAGAGCAAAGTCCTAGCCGATCCTCATCGGGATATTCAGGACTCTCATCCTGGAGGCAGTTAAAGGGACATGCTCCATTTTGTAAATGGAAAAAGTCTTCCAGAGGGAAAAGTAGCTCAAGGTCCCGAGCACCAATGGCAGCAAAACGGATGCCAAAGTCACCAGCCTCTCTCAGAGGCCAGGACCCTCTCTTTGGGATATCCCTGTGGAAACAAGCTCCATTTCCTTACCTAATGAATTGAGAGAACTTTCTCCCCCCTGCTTCTTTCTTTAATCTAGGGTTAAATTAATGTTTCTCAATTTCCAAGCATAAATATATTTTGACCATTTTTTATTATTTATTTTGAATTTTACTGCATCATAATGAGAAAGCATAGCCTCTAAAATCTCCTATTTTATTTTTTAATCCTCACCCAAGGATATTTTTTCCATTGATTTTTTTTTTGGGGGGGTGTGTGGAAGGGTTGGGGAGAGACACAGAAAGAGAAACATCGATGTGAGAGAGACACATCGATTTGAGCCTGCATCCGAGGTACGTGCCCTTGACCAAAATCGAACACAGGACCCTTTGGTGTGCGGGCCGACACTCTATCTGAGCCAAACTGGCTAGGATGAGAGTGTTTTCTTTTAAGCATGTTTTACAAGAGGAACAAACATATCTATAACCAAACTTGTATCTATCAGGAGCTAACCTTTCTCTTTTTGGTTTCTGCGGCCTCTCTAATAAAGATGCTGGTTTTAGGTGAAAATGTGCTTTCATTACTTCCCTGGAAAGTTAGAGAGAGGTGTCCCAGGATTGCTTAGGGTGCTGCGAATGGAGAATGCAGAATAGGTCTGTGAGCTTAGGCAGGAGCTGTGTGCTTTTTTGAGGAATAGCTATTACACACACACACACACACACACACACACACACACACACACACACCTGTGAAGAGCCTGGGGAATTTGGAAGAGAAGACAGGGAGCGGCTGCCACTGGTAATCCTTCTTCCCTCACAGAGCACAGTCAGTGAGTCCACCTTGATTGCCTTATTGGCGGCAAGAAAAAACAAAATCCTAGAAATGAAAGCGTCTGAGCCTGGGGCAGACGAGTCCACCCTGAACGCGCGGCTCATTGCCTACGCCTCTGACCAGGTGAGTTGCCCACCACAGGCCATACCTTCAGGCCATTGCTTGGGTTCCGGAGTCTTGGCCCTGGAGTAATTTTCTTCTAGACATGAGTGTACTGGGGCTTAGGGGAGCTCAGGCCTGAGAGATTGTCTCCAGGGACCGCAGGGACTGAGAAGTGTTGAATGTTATAAGTGACTCCCTTAGTCTGGCTCAGCAGTTTCCGGGGAGTGCTCCTCCCAGGATGACTCTGCTAACAGGTTTCCGTGGTCCTGCCAGGCTCACTCCTCAGTGGAAAAGGCTGGTTTGATTTCTCTTGTGAAGATGAAGTTTCTGCCTGTGGACAGCAACTTCTCACTCCGAGGGGAAGCTCTTCAGAAAGCCATCGAGGAGGACAAGGAGCAGGGCCTGGTGCCTGTTTTTGTAAGTCAGAATGTGTTCTGAGCTTAGTCTGATAGACTTGGAGGTGAGGAAGGAATGTTGGCAGAATTCAGGTAAGTAACATGTTGCAAACAAAAGCAGAAAGGCCCTCAAATGCAATGTTTTATAATTTATGAGTTGCTATTTGTTTGTGTGTTAGAAAATAAATTTGGGGGGTTCATAACCAGCATTAAAAAAAGAAATGGAATAGAAAAATCTCAAAGTGCATTCCTGTAGCCAGAGGATGTATTGTTTGGTGAAACTTTTATTTTAAATACACATGTATATAGGTACTAGGTTACCATATAAAGTGCATTTCGTTTTTTAAAAAAGATGTCTTTATTGATTTTTAGAGAGGAAGGGAGAGGGATAGAGAGATAGAAACACCAAAGATGACAGAGAATCATCAATCGGCTGCCTCCTACATGCCCCCTACTGGGGATCGAGCCCGAAACCTGGGCATGTGCCCTTACTGGGAATTGAACTGTGACCTCTTGATTCATGGGCTGATGCTCAACCACTGAGCCACATCGACTGGGCTAAGATGCAGTTCTTACTGCAGGTCATGGTAAAATATAGTGTGAGATACCCATTGCTCTAGTGGAATGGGTGGGGTAGATAATATCTGTGGTTAAATTTTCTTTCAAACCAAATGTGTCCCAAGAGCCCACCTTTCCACATTAACTTCCTGTGTTTGCCTCCAGGTCTGTGCAACCCTGGGGACCACTGGGGTCTGTGCCTTTGACTGCCTGTCAGAGCTGGGCCCCATATGTAAGTCTGCCCTGTCTGGCTGGGAAGACAAGTAATGAATTCTAGAATGTTCCCTAGAGCAAGAACCTGAAAGGAACTCTATGGAATTAACTTGCCCCTCCATGATCATTGCAGAGAGTATAGGAAGAGCCACCACAGGTGACAAATGTGTCCTCCCAGACAGCCAGGCCACTGCTTCCCCAGAGGTGTGACCAGGGGTGAGAGCTGTTCTCCCTTGCGTCCTGTCCTAGCAGGCCACAGTGTGAGCCTCGGGCTTCTCACCCTCTCACTTTATGTCAAAATCGGCTTAAAGCAGGCTGCGTCCCAAAGCACGGGGAGAATGAGGACAGTGAAATGTCTTCTGATCTAGGCTAAGGAAATGAAAAGTGTAGGGTAGGGGAAACCATGGAGGGAGATCAAGACAGAAAAGACCCCCAAATGTGATTGTTTAAATGTCTGAGCAAGAAACCACCTAGGATGAGGGACATCCCTCTCTAATGCGTGTACTAGACGCATTAACATTGTTCTCCAGGCCAGCGGCAAGTTGGGGTCTGTGTCAGAAAGCTCTAGG
The DNA here is from genome assembly GCF_963455305.1 of Plecotus auritus. Classification (NCBI taxonomy): domain Eukaryota; kingdom Metazoa; phylum Chordata; class Mammalia; order Chiroptera; family Vespertilionidae; genus Plecotus; species Plecotus auritus. The sequence continues at coordinate 63,955,145 of NC_137770.1, forward strand.
GTGAGGCCAACAGGGTGTTGTCTCCTGGCCAGGGAGGGAAAAAGGCCAGGGTGGGGCTCCGTAGGCTCTCCCTGTAGGAGGTGGTGGGGCCTCATCCCAGCCCACTCCTCACACCAAGGCTCCCTCTCATCTCCACGGGCCTTGATGTCCCAGGAAGCCAGAGCAGGCCGGCCTTTCCCGGCTCTTTTCTTGTAGCCCACCAGCCAGCTGGGCCAGACAAGAGATGCCTTTTAGCTGGCTGGTGGCAACCCCCACTCTCACCCCAGCCCCACCTCCCAGCCAGGTGACCTTTGCCCCTTCAGGTGCCAGGGAAGGGCTGTGGCTCCACATCGATGCTGCCTATGCGGGCACTGCCTTCCTGTGCCCTGAGTTCCGGGGGTTCCTGAAGGGCATTGAGTATGCTGACTCCTTCACCTTTAATCCTTCCAAGTGGATGATGGTGCACTTTGACTGTACCGGGTTCTGGTGAGTGTGGCAGCCGAACCCCCAGCCCCCCCTGGGAAAGCCTTGCTTCCCCTGGGGAGGCCTCTGCCACTTACGCCCCCTGGGGACCCACAGGGTCAAGAACAAGTACAAGCTGCAGCAGACCTTCAGCGTGAACCCCGTCTACCTCAGGCATGCCAACTCGGGCGCGGCCACCGATTTCATGGTGAGTGGCCAGGAGCGAGCAGGGGTGGGGGTGGAGGTTCTGAAATGGAAGCTGTCTGCATGTGACACCCCAGGGTCTCCTGTATGTCAGCTCTGGTCAGAAAGTGGCACATGGGGAGTCCACCCCATAATATTGCTAACTGTAGACCTGTGCCCAGCATGAAACCCAGGACACTTTAAAAATCCTAAAAATGAGACCAACTTTTGAGGCAGTCTGCACCTTTCCTAAATATTTGTGGCCTTTTTTTAATTTAAGTTTTAATTTTTTTGTGGCCCCTAAAAATTTCTTTTATTATTATTCTGATCTTCTTCTGTCCTGGACAATCTTTTCTGCCTGCCACCCAGCAGCAGGGCAGGGTGCAGAATTTCCTTGAGTAGAGGAAGGGGTTCCTTGCTTAAATCACTTTTATGTTTTTGTCCACATAGAGGCACTGTGGAAGGCTCCACCTTGGGGTGGGTCAGGGACATCCTTCCTGAGTTTCTGGATGCTTCTAAACATTCCCGGTGTTTTCACTAGCTGCATCTCAGTCTTTCCAACCTGCCCACATTCTCAGCCCACATTCCCCATCTCTTGGGGAAACAGGTTCTTCAGATTTAACGCCTCAGTTTGAAGACAGTCCTTCCTGTAATTGTAGGGCAAACAAATAAGTTGCTTGTCATGTCCACGGGGAGGCGGCAGTGGCATTGGGAAACTTAGTGGACCTTGACTTCCTTATATGTTCACATTCAATATTATTTTGTATTAGTTTCAGGAATACAGCATAGTGGTTAGACAATCATATACTTTACAAAGTGGTGCCCCCAATATTTCCAGTACCCACCTGGCACCATGCATAGTTATTACAATATTATTGACTACATTTCCTATGCTGTACTTTATGTCCCCACGACTATTCTCTAACTACCGATCTGTACTTCTCAATCCCTTCACCTTTTCACCCCTCCCCTGTCTCCCTACCCCTCTGGCCACCACCAGTCTGTTCTCTGCATCTGTGAGTCTGGAAACTTACTGTTTCTATTTCCACATCTAGAAAGTGCTGCTTTGTACCTTTTCTTCTCTCACCTCTAATCCCATGGATTTAATTTTCAAGACTACAAAGAAACTCCTGGAAAACTAAAGCTGCTATTTGCTGTGACCTGGGGGTCTTCCCTACTGTTCTGACCTGTGCCCCAAGCTCCTTTTCACCCAGGCAGCTGCAGCTTTAAATAGAAGCCCACAGCATCCTGGGAGAGAAGACTTAGGGGCTTCATTCCTGGGGACCTGGAGCCACCCAAACTCAGGGCACGGTTCTCTGACATTAGGGATGTGGGGCGTGGGGGAGGGGGAGGGAGGCATTCTCTTGTAGAGGAGACCTGCAAGATTGTGAAGTACACAGAGGAGGTTTGGGAATGCCTTGAGTTAAAGAAGAGCATGTCACCCATTGTAAGCCCAAAAGATACTAGCAGCAGGAACCACCCAGCTGGGTCAGCATGGGTTGGTTTTAGAATAGTGACAAGAGGAATAACTGGGTATATAAACAGAGTGTGAAGAAATCAAAATTAAAATAATCTCTGCCTCTCCTTTAATTTGCTGGTGAAATAAAGTAGCTAATTTATAAGCATCTGGAAAGCAATGTTTTTTTTTAGAGAAGGCCCCTAGCATCCATTCATTTTTCTCCCAGTGTCCACCTAACAAGTGGTGGAGGTGATGTCGTCCTTGGGATTTTGCTCTGTGTCTGGGTTTTGATGCCCTCTGCTGGTAAATGAGAGTTTCCAAGCTGGTGCTCACCACTAAGCCTTTGATTTCCTTTGCCTGGAAATCAAAGGCTTAGTATTTGATGTGGGAGAAATACTGTCTCAACCAAGGGGTAAGGTCCCAACTGTGCCTGGGTCAGGAAGCTGGGGTGAAAGATGAAGGTGAGCATGTTTGGAGGATTTGGCAATCCTGTGGATGAGTAGGTAAATATTCAGTGGGGTCAATATTTATTTTCAGTCAACAGAAATTATGGTAGAAGCTTCCTGACATTTGAAGAAGAGGTCACTAGAAACCACATTACCCATCAGAATAACTATAAATGTTTTCCACACCCTTTGCCCTGTTTTCAGATCTGAGAAATTGATGAGATATTGCATTGAAAAATTTCAAATCTATGGTGCCTGCAACCTTGAACTTTAAGCTCTGTTGAATTTAGTCACCAGGGAAAAAAGGTCAATTTCAGTCTAACAGAGGCTGACATGCAGATGCTCATTTGAAATCTGAAAGCTGGAGTGATGCCCCCTGAGGGCACAGGGAAAAGTTAGGACGAGAAAGTGAAATGAAATGATGACCATCTATGTGCGAGGCAGAAATACTACTGTGGTTTGTGGCTCACATCTTAATCGTGTAAATAGCCCAAACCGACCGTTAACTTCCTTTGAAGCTCTTTACACCCTTTTTGAACCACTTCCCTGGGGGTGCTGTTCCTTTTCTGCCTCACAAGGAACCGGTAGGTGGCACTGCTCAAGGTCACAGCCGGTGGGGCAGAGATCAGGAGACACCAGGTCTGCGGGGCTCCGGCCTCTGAGCTCTTGACCACTGTACTTCACAGTTTGGGGGGTGGGGTAGGGAGTAGAAATAGAACTTTATTTTCTGCTGTTCAAGGAACTGAGGTTCCCTTAGGAGAAAAAAAATGTATTGCCTTTCCTTACCTTGAGTTTCAGCCTGGGATGAAATGTTTAAAGCTGCACTTAAACATCAAGTGTCTTCTCCTTGGTTCGGGGTCATGGACTTGGTTTCCACTTGTCCTGGTCTTGGACAAGGACTTACTGGTCACCTTCATCAGTGACTTCGTCACATGACAGGGCAGCCTTTGGGTAACTTGCCTTGGCTGCTCCTTAGCAACTGCTTCAGAGATCTGGTGATACCGACCATCCCTGGAGGGCTGGGCAGGCAAGGATGCTAAGGCCCAGGAGTGCGTGAGGGGGCGGCGTCCTGTCTCTAACCTGGCTCTGTGTTCCTCTGTTTTAGCACTGGCAGATCCCCCTGAGCCGGCGGTTTCGCTCTATTAAGCTCTGGTTTGTGATTCGGTCCTTCGGGGTGAAGAACCTACAAGCGCACGTCAGACATGTATGTAATTGTTTGTGCAAGGACTGTGGGCTGAGCTGGGTTTGCTATGTGTCCCAGTGGGGAGGAAGGCTGGGCTCAGGTGTCTGGGGCTGTTCTCGGGCTGCTGGGAGTTAACTATTCAGGGTGGCCATCTCTTTGTTAGCTAGAGGAACACTGAGCAGAGCAAGACACATAAAACAGCTAGAAAATATTTAGCAGGGTGCTTTCCCTGAGAGAGCCTTAGGACCTGAACATGAAGAGTTCTTGAAGACTGTTTTAAAGAGACCATGCAGTGGAGAGAGACAAGGGCTCTGGATGAGGCTGGGCGAAACTCATTTCATCCTAGTCAAAGACAGGATTAGCTGAATCCCTTGCCTTCTCTTGAAATAGAGTAGCAGGTGTGAGAACCAGGTGATAGCGATTACTTAGCAAATGTTTGATTGATATGATTGGATGCTTGGAGAAATTTTAAGAAATGAAAGAAGTCCTGTTCTTGTTTAGTTAATAACATGGAAATAACATAGAAAAAAATTGAAATGACCAAATTTCAGTGAAAGATCAATATGATACAAAACTTAATTTTTTTTTTTATTACGGTAAAACATACCTAAAAATTTTTACAATTTTAACCATGTGTAAGTCTACAATGAAGTGTCATTAAGTGAAATAACAATGTGTGCAACCGTCACTACTATCAATTTCCAGAAACTTTTCATCTCCAGCAGAAACTCTGTATCCTCTAAACAGGTACAAAGCCTCTCCACAGTGTATGTGGAGATGATGTGTAAAACATGTTCTTTGTGGAATAGCGGGGAAAAGGGGATGCAAGGGCATGTGAGGTGAAAAGGTTTGGGAGGCGAGGGAAAGATGGTGCCTTTATGTGCAGTGGAAACAAGCTGCACCCCTCACGAGGCACCGGCTGGGAACGCAGGGCCTGGGCTGGGTGTTGACCCTCCCTTGACCCCTTGGCGGGTCAAGAAGCTGCGAAGCCAGGATATGAGGCCAGATTGTCTCGATCATAAAATACTAGTACATGCCTTCTGGTTCTGGGGTGAGTTGAAAGAAGGCCCTGAGACATGGGTCTGGAGGTAGATCTGAAATGACAAGAAACAGGGAGTCATTGGAAGGTTTCCAGCTTGGAACAGGAGCAAAATCAAACGGAGAAGAAAATGTGGCGGAAGCCATTCGGATCTCAATGGTTCGAAGGCCCTGGCTTAAACCCACATAGCAGTGTGAAAGTTAACGCATGCTTGTCCCTTTGCCTGACTATTCATCTCAGCTCTCTCTCTTTACAATTCTAGGGGACTGAAATGGCTAAGTATTTTGAATCTCTGGTCAGAAATGACCCTTTCTTTGAAATTCCTGCCAAGAGGCACCTTGGCCTGGTGGTTTTTCGTCTCAAGGTAATGTGCTCTTCCGAGGCTATGAATGATATTATTCAGTGATCGCTTCACATGTTGGAAACTGTAAATGCTGGGCTTTTGGGGATGCTTACAGGGGATATGGTACCGACTCCACTTCCCTTTATCCTTCATACAGGGTCCTAATTGTCTCACGGAGAGTGTGTTGAAGGAAATAGCTAAAACTGGCCGAATCTTCCTCATCCCGGCCACTGTCCAGGACAAGTTGATCATCCGCTTCACCGTGACCTCCCAGTTCACCACCAGGGATGATATCCTGAGAGACTGGAATCTCATTCGTGATGCTGCCACTCTCATCCTGAGTCAGCACTGTACCTCCCAGCCGAGCCCTCAGGCCAGGGGCCTCATCCCCCAAACCAGGGGCCCCAGAGCCCTGAGCAGTGGAGTGGCCCTTCAGTCCCTCGGCGGGGCTGAGGATGACCTAGCCCAGGCCCGAAGGATCGTCAAGCAGCCTCAGCGTGTGGGGGCCGGTCTTGAGGGGAGGGAAGACGGCCGCCCCCTAGAAACCCTGCTGGACCCACCTGATGACTGCTTTTCCGAAGAGGCCCCAGCCGTGGCCAAGCGCAAGCTGTCCTCCTTCCTGATCAATTACTTGTCCGTGCGGAACAAGAAGAAGGCCGTGCGTTCTCTCAGTTGCAACAGCGTGCCTGTGAGTGCTCAGAAGCCACTGACCTCAGAGGGCCCCGTGAAGAATGGGAGCTCCTCGGCGGTCAACATCTTCTCTAGGTTTCCTGAAGAGATGATGATGCTGAAGAAAAGTGCCTTCAAAAAACTAATCAAGTTCTACAGCGTCCCCAGCTTCCCTGAATGCAGCTTGCAGTGTGGGCTGCAGCTGCCCTGCTGTCCCCTGCAGGCGATGGTCTAGACCAGGGGTTCCAGCGGAGTCAACGAGGTGTTTCAGGGAGGCTCTGAGCCCCTGGGAATTGTACGCTGAATCTGTGTGCTTATGTGAATGTGCATTTTTATTGGGGGAAAGCTTATAATTTTTTTCAGATTCTCATAGAGGTTTTATGACTCATAAAAGGGTACAAAGGGAGAGTTTAAGCCAGCATGCCCCAGAAGGTTCCAGCAGTTTGGTCAGAGAAAAAGGGCCTAGGGGGTGTACGGACAGGCAGCTTCTGTGGTTTAGCTTGTGACATGAAATGTAACGTAGAAATAAACTTTGCTTGTCTATGAAAAAGAAAAAGCATATCCTGTGTGATTTAATTGACGACTGAAATGTTGATTCATTAACCAGCGCATATCCTGGAGCCTAAATGCGTGTACTTTTGGATTCTGCTTTAAAAATATATATATATTTTTTATTGATTTCAGAGAGGAAAGGAGAGGGAAAGAGAGATAGGAACATGAATGATGAGAGAGAATCATTGGTCAGCTGCCTCCTACACCGGGGATCGAGCCCGCAACCTGAGCGGTGCCCTGACTGTGCCCTCTTGGTTCATAGATCAATGCTCAACCACTGAGCCAGCCGGGTGGATTCCGATTTTAGAGGATACTGAAGATTTGGGTTTGACTGTGAAAAAGAGAGTCTGGAGGAGCCCTTGGTATGAAGAACGCAGGCACTGTGGCTTATAGTGTATAATAAGAGAGGAATATGCTAACTATCCATTACATCATGAGGTGTAAGGACCGACCGCAGAACAATCGGATCACGGATCTGCAGGAGGGTGGGGCAGTGAACTACAAGCGGTGGAGAGCTACAGGAGGGGCAGGGCAGCAAGCTATAAGGGGGGGAGGGGAGCTACAGGAGGGCGGGACAGTGGGCAGAGAGCTACAGGAGGGTGGCAGCGACCTACTGGCACACGGATTGGTGCGCAGGGCTACTAGTAGTTTATAAATGAGGAAACTGAGGCTCCAGGTCACTCGGCTTGTAAGTGGCCAAGCCCAGGTGTTCTAGTTTTCAGTAAAACCCATGCTGTTTCCTCTGTACTATACTGTTAAAGATTGTACTTGACTGGAGGCTCTCATTCCATTAGGCCGTCTGACCCTTCCGTACATTTAAATTTTCTTCCTCTAGGGATTGTCTCAGTTTTCTGGACCCTGTAGTCAAATAAACGCTGTGTTCAATGGCAGCTTGCTCATAGTTAGTTCACAGGCTAAAAAAATTATTTTCTTTCCATCTCAGAGGGCACTTTTTCAGGGAGTGGCTCTGAAATTGGTTATATTAGCAATGTCAAAGGTAAACAAAGCTGCAAGAACGGATTTTAATCAGTAATTTTATTCAGTAACTAGAGGCCCAGTGCACAAAATTTGTGCATGGGGTGTGTGTGCCCCTCAGCCCAGCCTGTACCGTCTCCAATCTGGGACATCCCTCTCACAATCCAGGACTGCTGGCTCCCAACCACTCACCTGCCTGCCTGCCTGATTGTCTCTAACCACTTTTGCCTGCCAGCCTGATCACCCCCTAACCACTCCCCTGCCAGCCTGATCAACGTCTAACTGCTCCCCTGCCAGCCCGATTGACCCTAACTGCCCTCCACTGCTGGCCTGGTCACCCCTAACTGCCCTCCCCTGCTGGCCTGGTCACCCCTAACTGCCCTCCCCTGCAGGCCTGGTTACTCCCAACTGCCCTCCCCTGCAGGCCAATTCCCCCTAACTGCCCTCCCCTGCTGGCCTGGTCACTCCTAACTGCCCTCCCCTGCTGGCCTGGTCGCCCCTAACTGCCCTCCCCTGCAGGCCTGGTTACTCCCAACTGCCCTCCCCTGCAGGCCCAATTCCCCCTAACTGCCCTCCCCTGCTGACCTGGTCACCTCCAACTGTCCTCCCCTGCAGGCCTGGTCCCCCCCAACTGCCCTCCCCTGCAGGCCTGGTCGCTCCCAACTGCCCTACCCTGCAGGTTTTTTGCCCCCAACTGCCCTCCCCTGCTGGCCTGATCACCCACAACTGCCCTCCCCTGCAGGCCTGGTCACCTCCAACTGCCCTCCCCTGCAGGCCTTCTTGTGGCGGCCATCTTGTGTCCACATTGGGGCGGCCATCTTGTGTGTTGGAGTGATGGTCAATTTTCATATTACCTCTTTATTATATAGGATAATTACTATTGCAATAGGGAAAGAGTCTAACAGGAACTGGACTCAACTTTGACTTGTCTAGAGGTCACTGGGTATTTTAAAGGGAGAAAGAGGGCGTAGAGGGGGCACGTGGGGACTCAGTAGAGTCAGGGAAGTGAAAAACTGCAAAAAGCAAGAAGAGGGGTTTGGTCCATGTGAAAGCCACCTGGGTTTGCTCCCTGGTGCTTACTGAAGTTAGGCGCCTACCCTCCCGCAGAGACTGGGAAAGAGGGGCCCATCTTCAGGTGTTGGATAGAAGACACAGTCAGTTCTTTTGGCATCCTTGAGTTTTTGCTGGCAGGTACTTTAAGGGGGCTCAGGTCATCCTACCCTAGGACGGTGGCCTTAACTGTCAGAAACTTAGTGTTTGTTCACCTCTTTATAGGACAAGGTTGAGGCCATGTCCACAAGGGGGCGACGAGGAGCCTGGCATGGAATTTGGTCAAGGAGCGAATCTTTGTCAAGAGCTTAACATTAAAAAAAAAAAAAAAGGGTTTAACGTTTCATGATATCTGTTCCCTATCAGTGGTCCCTGAACTTTGCTGCATACTGGAATCACCTGAAATCTTTAAAAATGGGTAAGATTAATCAAGTGCAGTGACCTGCCCTAAGAAAAAATACGGAAGCCTGGCTCCCACTCTACTAAAATCTTACCTAATTGGTATGGGGTGGACCGGGCTTTGGATTTCTGACAGCTCCCCAAAGAGTTCTAATGTGCCGCAGTGTTGGGGAGCCACTGCTCTAGAGTCCCTTGCTACTCAAAGAGGGGTGTGTGGACCACAAGCATCCCCAGGTGCTGCTTCTGCACCCAAAAGCTTGGGAAGCACTGCTCTACGCCTGCGGTTCTCTAGTTGAGCCTGCGTCGGAATCACCAGCAGGATTTGCTCAAACGGATTGCTGGGCCCACTGCAGCGGTTCTGATTCAGCAGGTTTGGGGCCTGATAGTTAGCACGTCTAACAAGTTCCCAGGTGCTGCTGCTGGTCCAGGACCACACACTGAGAACCACTGTTCTACGAGGAAGTGTTTCTTCCTGTAAGTGTGGGGGGTGGGGGAGGGAGGGGGGAGCTTGGTGGGGCCAATGAGCTGGGCAACTTTTGGCATGCACTGAACCGCCCAGGCGCCAGTTTTTCTTTCATCAAATAAAGAGGTTTGCTTTTAACTTTGCTACAGCGAATGATATGTATTTGTATATCTAGAAAATAAATACGTGCTGTCAATGTGAATTTTCAAGAACAATTGCGGGCTAAAGGCGACAAAGTGCAGCTTTCTGCTGGGCCTTTCCTGGGGCTGCACTTTGAGTCCCTCCAGATCTGAGATGTGAGCCTCAGTTAATAAAATATAATCCTGCTCTGAAGAGCTGAATTACACTAAACCACACGATGTATAACTCTGGATGCTTTTTCTCTATGTCAGTGGTTCTCAAAACGTGGCAACAGCCAGGAATTTGTTAGAAATGCAAATTCCAATTCTAATGGGCCGCAGCAGTCTGTGTTTTAATAAGACTTCCAGGTGATCTCAGTGTTCCAGCTTGAGAATCACTGCTCCATGTGAACTAGAAAACTCAGATCATCTATTTATTCTCTCTGCTATGCCCCCACCCCCACCCCCGCCCCTGCCCCCCAACGCTTGCATGGGGAACCAGATATTTATCAGGGTGGCTAGATGAAAAAGCAACAAATAATTATTGGCTACTGTTTGCCAGGTACTGGGTATATAATGATGAGCAAAATAAACAGAAACTGCCCTCATGGAGCTTACAGCTTCATAAAATCATGACATCTGTGCAAAGGGAAATTGATGATCATAATGGAACAGACCACCAGCTACATATACATACTACAGCACGGCACTTGGTGTGCTCTGGGGCGTAGCAGCCACACTGACTAGGAGATCTGTATTGGCCAGTCAGCCGCCTCCCCTGTGAACAGTGCTGGAGTGATGGTGTGACACGTCCTCCCTGGTAGCTGCCTCTTTACAGACTTCATGCAGCCCCACCAACTGTAATGACAAAACAATTGCTGTTGAAAAGTTAAAACCCAAGAACAGGATCTTCCTTTTTAAAAAAATATATTTTTATTTATTTCAGAGAAAGGAAGGGAGAGGGAGAGAGAGAAAGAAACATCAATGATGGGAGGGAGTCATTGATTGGCTGCATCCTGCATATCTCCTACTGGGGATGGAGCCTGCAGCCCAAGCATGTGCCCTGACGGGGAATTGAACCGTGACCTCCTGGTTCATAGGTCGACGCTCAACCACTGAGACACACTGGCAGGACCAGGACCTTCCTTTTAGGGGTCTTCCCAGTCAACTTTCTTGAATGTCTGACCTGACTTCTTCACACTAGCACTGAACGCATCTCTCAGTCCATAGCAGGCACCCACTAAATGCTTGTAGAGTGGATGTATGATCACTTGTTGGCCTTTTGGCTAAGATCAAGTGTAGAGTGGATGTATGAGCCAGCATCACACTAACAAATCATCCCTTAGGGTGGGTCACTGCACTTGATTAATCTTACCCATTTTTATACTGGTTCTCATTAGCTTCCATTTCATGCTGATACTTCCCGGGTTTATCTCCAAATTATTTTGGTGCCCATAGCCTCTGATAAATGCACTGATTACATGTTTTCAAACATATATTTGATATCGAAGACCTGTTGAGTGATTTACATGGACATCAGCTTTTGTTTTTAAAAATATCCATTGATACTTTTAAATTATGATTTGTTCAGATATTTCTATGAGCACAATTTCTAACCCTTTTAGAAGAGAAAACATTAGTCTTCAGAACTGATTATCTGTAACAGGTAATGTTTTAATTTTGTGTACACACATGCAAACTGAGGTATGAGGATATTGTGCTGGTGCCTCTAGCCACCACAATATCTGGCCAGAATCATGAAGGTGTGGGGAAGTGGAAGGCTGAGGAAGCCGCTGAGATGTGAGTGTGAGCTGCTGGGTTCGTTGTCTCAAGATGTCGATGAATGAATTCATGGACAATTCATGGTGGGGAGGGGGTAAGCAAAGGGAAGCGAAGTTTATTACAGTGAAAGTAACAAAGTTCTTGATATGCGAGAAGGGTCCCAAAACGGGTTGCTGCGGAAGCTCACTAGCCCAGGGGTTTAAATGTCCCTGCTTTTCCCCTCTATGGCAGGCGTCCTCAAACTACGGCCTGCGGGCCACATGCGGCCCGCCGAGGACATTTATCCAGCCCGCCGGGTGCCGCTGCCTGTCCTGCTTAGCAGCCGACTTGTCCCGGGCCCGCAGTGCGCATAGGAATTTGTTCATAGTGGTTTTTTTTTCAACTATAGTCCGGCCCTCCAACGGTCTGAGGGACAGTGAACTGGCCCCCTGTTTAAAAAGTTTGAGGACCCCTACTCTATGGGCTTTCTCAAAGAAACACCAGGCATCTCCTTTAGCCCTCATCTCCCCACTGTTAGTTCCCGCTCTTGGGTTGAGGGGGAAGCGGGTACATTCTGCCTATCTTGTTCACATCCTGACCATCTGGTTTATTTCCTCCTTATCTACCATCTTCCCTACCCACGAGGCCCTTACCCTACACTGCCTGATCCCATCTAACTCCTCACCGTCAGTCTGGGAAAGAGAGTTTCTAATTGGAAAGTCTGAAATGTCAAAGGTGGACAGGCCCCAGCTGGCTCTGGTTACTGGAACACTACGTTCTGGCTAAAAGTGCAAGTGCTGACCTTTCCTCCAAAAAGGTGCCCCTTGTGACATGATGTCCTTGCTTCAACCTCTGCTTACAACCAGATCCACTTCAACAGGATTCCAGGTAATACATTGCACAATGTGAGAGTCTCAGAAACAAAGGTCACGTGGTGTCCCATCACTTGGGTTCAAATTCTCCCTGGGAGATCAAAGGCAGGGTCCTTGGGTCCTTGAACAGGCTCTCTGGCAGGAGATTGACTTTGCTATGAAACCAGCTTAGATCCGAGGGGCATGTGGGACTGGGGGTGCTAACTGGAGACCTGGGATTTACTGGGGTCACAGATATATTTCATTTGCAATACATATAAATTAAAATATTTTGAGACTTCACATTTTAAAAATTGGGAGATTCACATGTATACCCAGCTTTCTAGTTTCTGAATCATCAGAAGATTCCAGCAGTGCCTGAGCTGTATTTCCACATGATAATACGCAGCCAACTGAAGCAGAGTAGTGGCTATCCTCAAGTTTGCCACACTCATTTGGGACCTGCTTCTCTCATCCACATTACCAATGTGAATCCTGAAGGCACTTGAGTTTGCAACCCTTGATGTGACTAAAAAATATCTACCTAGCACCTTTTATGTGCCGAATACTGGTGCTATTGCTTGGTCTTCTTTAAGAACTATACAGGTGGCATTTTCTCCTTTTGGATAACGCTGATTTAGGCAGTGGCCAGATGCTATTCAGGGGGAGAGTTAGCCTTACACTGGAGCGGGATTTTCATTGGGCTGTTCCTTGGTGACACGCACCCACCCCAACCTCCCAACTCCTTGCCCTGTATTACCTATTGCCATTATTACCAGTATGAGTGAGGCACCTGGGAAAAGTTACCAATGGGACTATCAGGCTCAGGATAAAGGAAGGAGAGTACCATTTCATAAGCTGGCGGTCATCTATTTTATTACATATTAAAAAAAACCCCGCCTCTCCCTCTCTCTAACAAGCTTAGTTTGCAAATAAAAACAGTAGGGGCACACTGAAAAATAATGATCTCTAAGTCTTTTCACTTGCAGAAGTGTAGGTGTAATTTAGAAAAGGCTCCCTTAATTGGTATGCATGAAAAAATGCACCCCACAATCTTCAATCAGATTGAAGTTGGATCCGTTCAGTTTCTTTCTGGAAATATTCAGAGTTTCATAGTTTCAGCATGTATGGCATTGTAAATGTCCTCAGTCATAGGCACATACATTGCTGCTTTGTCATCCAAGAAATACAAGGCATCTTTGATGACTGCAGGGTTGAAGCCCTCCTCCACGAGGGTCACTTTGCGGTGTTTAAAAGTTCCAGTGATCTCAATGGTGTCCTGAAAAACATCAAACAACCCACATTGTTGTGGCGTTTTGCAAACAGATCAGGTGCAGGGAAAAGGGTGGAGGTGGGGCAGTGAGGCTGGCATCCCTGGCTCCCTTGAGAGCTGTGAATGCATTTTGTATGATATGGATACATCCTGTTTTCTGAAGCTCCACTAGAGGGCCCTTTGTGAAGGTAATTTTCATTCCCTTAAAGCTTTCCCCCTGCCTCACCCAAGGATGTTTATTGATTTTAGAGAGAGGGGAAGAGAAGGAGGGAGGGAGGGAGAGAGAGAGAGAAAAGAAAAAAAAAAGAAAGCCCTGACCGGAATCAAACTCGAAACCTGGGGGTATGTGCCCTGACCGGGGATTGAACCCATCATCTTTTGGTGTATGAGCACCAGCCAGGGCTCATTCCCTTAAAGCTTTAAGATGACCCGTGGGGAGTGAAATATGGAGCGCAGAGTCTGTTGCTTGGTGAGCTTCAGGTATGATTGGAATATCCTGATTAAAGGTGTGATCATCTACACAGACAACTCTATTCTTTCAGCCTGTTTGTCTGTTCCACTGAAGATCTGTTTTTTTCTTCCATTAATAGGGGATGACCTGAGGATATTTCAATTTTTATGATCTCATTGTAAAGCAAATGCCAGTGCTTTATGAACATCAGTTTTGTAGCCACAGCAATGTCTGGTAACCTAACACTTCTCAACTCTTCAGAATCGAAGAGCTCAAAGTCCAAAAGTGAGAGTGTTAAACTAACCTAGGGGTTAATGTTTGAGAAAGAAAAAAATCCCTCTAGTGGTGAGAGCTAAACCTTTGGTAGTTCCAACTGGCTAATGATGCCCATTTGAACTTCACACCATAGAAAGGTCTAGGACTCAGTGGATTTTTCCATTCTTCAAAACTGGAAACAACAAATAGGAGGGTTAGAGTATTTCTGTTTTAAGTGTCTGTCACATATCCCCAAACATAGATTTTGAGCGTTACTTGCTAATACTGTTGTTGAATGAGCTGGCCTGATCAATTTTAGGGAGAAAGGGATAAGGATTTGAGTTTCTGCTAGTTCTATTTTTCTGATATTTCTGCTTCCTTGTTGAACTTCCTGGAAAGGGTAGTGAAAATTTGGCCAATGTGGTCGCCATGGTAGAAGGGGATTTGTTGCCTAAGAGACAGGGGTCTCCATGAGAGAGGAGAATTGAGCTTGATAACAAGAGGTCTCACCTGTATCCTTAGAAACCGGGGCCTTGCATAACCAGGCAGGTAGTCGGCAATGTGCTTAAAGAGTTTCTTCCCATCAAATTCATGGCCTTCCTTCATCTTGATCGAGGCCATGCCAATTCGACCCTCGTGACCTGGAAATAACACGAAAAAATATCAGATGTGCTGTAGCTATTTTATTTATAATGCTTTGCTGTTTCCAAGAACAGTGGACGGAGGCAGCATTATGGCATATGTTTCTTTTGGAAAGTTGGAATTTTTATTTCAAATATAGGTAAAAGTTATTCTAAAATGGAAATACTGCTACTTCTACTAGCAGCTATACATTGATTGAATTTTTATTATATGCCAGGTCCTATGGACCATCTCATTTAACCGGCACAACGAACTTATGAAGAGGTTCAAAAGTTATCTCCATTTTACAGATGAAGAAACTGAAGCTTAAAGACATTAAAAGACTTGCTCAAGTTCACACAGCAAATACTGAACTGGGCAGTCTGGCTCTAGAGCCTGTGCTTGTCATCTTCACCCTTCTCAGCAGCCCACGTGAAACACTTGAGGGGGAAACAGGTCAAACTGGGGCTAAAGGAGCTTGTTTTTTTTTTGTTTGTTTGTTTGTTTTGTTTTGTTTTGTTTTGTTTTACTCCAGTGAAAGGTCCTTGCTCCACTCATGGGTAACTGAGCTCAGGTTGTTCTTCAGACTGCAATGTCAGGTCTGCTGTGCTTCTAGGCACCAACTCCACCTTTGAGACTTACGTATTTAATCAAGGTTCCTAATAGCTTTGCCTTTCTGCACGTTAGAGAAGCTGCGGGACAGGAGGAGAAGGCCAAGTGCAAGGGTGAGTGAGCTGTTGGGTGCCCTCCCACGGATGCCTTTTAGGCCCCAGAGGTTGAGCTCTCCAACAGAGAAAATGGGCCCTAACAGCTTTCTTCCCCGCCAGGCAGGGCAGTAATTTCCATTGTTTTCTGGTGAGGACAGTGGTAATTAGGTACTAATCTATCTGCTACCTGATCCAGTAGGCCTAGTGGGAGCCCAGGTCCATTTCCCTGAACTACTTAGCTGTAATCAGAGAGGGAGAGGGAACCGCCCTTGTCACCTGGGCCCCAGCTTTCAAAATCTCTCCCATGGTGACTGTGTGTTTACCTACAGCTCTAAAGGAGGCGGAAAACAAGAGGAAAAATCGAAAGAAAGAAAACGCACCCTCGTTTTATCTGCTTCTTATCTGAGGGAGGCAGGACATTTGGACCCTCTTTCTCTAGGGGTTCCTGGTAGCTCTCTGGAAGGCACCTATCTCAGGAATCTCAAATGTCTCCAATAAAACCTTTTTGAATTAAGACAGAAGCTGCTGCAACAGAAATCTTCTGGCACTCACAGGGAGGGGAAGGGGCCTGTTGGGTCTCAGGCCTCCACCCTGGCTCCTGCAGGTTGGTTTGGGCTAGTTCAGATCCAGGGGGGAGGCTCCAGTCTGCAGCAGTTCTGGCCAGGGCCTCTCTAGAACAGCTGCCCAACGTGGTAGCCACCGGTCACATGTGGCTATTACAATGAATTATAATTGAAATGAAAAATTCAGTTCCTCAGTTGCACCAGCCACATTGCAGTTGCTGGACAGTCACGTGGAGGCTACTGGGCACCACACTGGACAGTGCAGCTATAGAACACTTTGGTCACTGTAGAACATTCGACTGATAATAACAGTTGTAGAGAGCAGTTGGACAGTGCTGGTGTGACACCTAAAAAAACTTAACTCCCTTCTAAGCCTAAACCTAGAAGTTCCCTCTTTGGACCTCCTGGTCCAAAACTGAGACCTGAGAAGGCCCCGCGAGGATCCCAGAACCTGAAAGTTGGGAGAGACTCCAGAGTTCACTTCTCTAATCTCTAGAGTTCACCTCTAATTTTTCTCTGCTGTCAGAATCCTCATAGGATCCCAGGTGGACATCCTGCCTCTTTACACCCTCCAGCTGGTGGGACAGTCCCTACCTCAGGAGAAAGTCCTCTCTAGTGTTGGTTGCTCTGGTTAGAGCAGGGTTCTCAGGCTAACATTAGCCCCCTGGTCATTTCAGCCTGTTGTTTTCATTCTGCACATTGGAGCAGGATGAACACACTGGCTCCTTGTTTTATCTGATGTCTCTACCATTTAAAAACCATTAGCTTCCTTTCTTTGTTCTATATCACTGGCTGCTACACATTACTGGTCATTACAGCCACTTGAGAATTTAAAAAAAAAAAAAAGAAAAAACAAAAAAGAAAGAAAACAAGAAAATTCTGAGCTCCAAACTCGAGGTTCTGATCCATTAGACATGGGCTTTAAAAGGTTTCCCAGATGATTCTGATTGGCTAGGTTTTTGGAATCACTATGTGTCAGTGCTTTTCAAGACTTTAGTATATTTCTCTAAATTGTATAAAACATTAACTCATCACTTTAACCATTTTAAAGTGTACAATTCAGTGGCATTTAGTACATTCACAATGTTGTTCAACTATCACCAGTATCTAGTTCTAGAACATTTTTATCACTCCAAAATTAGACTTCAGTGTTTTGAAGAATCACTTAGCCCTGGCTGGTGTGGCTCAGTTGGTTGAGCATTGTTCCATGCACCAAAAACGTTACCAGTTTGATTATTGGTCAGGAGACAATCGACTGATGCTTCTTTCTCACACTGATGTTTCTCTCTCTCTCTCTCTCTCCCCCTCCCTCTCCTTTCCTCTCTCTAAAATCAAAACAGTCCTATCTAATAAAAGAGTAATATGCAAATTAACCACCACTCCGCGACACCCACAAGCCACGCCCACCAGCCAATCAGGAGTGAGTATGCAAATTAACCCAACCAAGATGGCTGAGGCCACAGAGCAAGCAGGAGGTTTGGGTTTCCCTGGCACTGGAGGAAGCCAAGCTTTCCACACACCCTGGCCGGCCAGGCCTCCACTCAAGGCTACAAAGTTTCAATTATAGCAGATAAATAAATCCCAGATACCAGGGCCTCCGCTTGGGTCGCCAGGGGTCATGGCCGGCCTGCAAACCACCACAGGCCCCTTGCCCAGGCTGCCCCACACCCCAAGGGAACCCCCACCCTGATCCGGGAAACCCTTCAGGGCAAACCAGCTGGCCCCCACCTGTGCACCAGGCCTCTATCCTATCTAATCCTATCTAATAAAAGAGTAATATGCAAATTGACCATCACTCCAATACACAAGATGGCTGCCCCAATGTGGTCAAAGATGACTGCCCCCATGTGGACACAAGATGGCCACCACAAGATGGCCAGCAGGGGAGGTCAGTTGGGAGGAACCAGGCCTGCAAGGGAGGGCAGTTGGGGGTGATCAAGCCTGCAGGGGAGGGCAGATAGGGGTGACCAGGCCGGCAGAGGAGGGAAGTTGGGGGTGACCGGGCCTGCAGGGAAGGGCAGTTGGGGGGGACCCAGGCCTGCAGGGGAGGGCAGTTAGCGGTGACCAGGCCTGCAGGGGAGGGCAGTTAGCAGTGACCAGGCCTGCAGGGGAGGGCAGTTGGGGGTGACCAGGCCTTTAGGGAAGGGCAGTTGGGGGCAATCAGGCCAGCAGAGGAGGGCAGTTTGGGGTGACCAGGCCTGCAGGGGAGTGTAGAGGGCTGCCTGGGAAGGCACATGGGCATTTCTTTAAATTGTTGTCAGCTGAGCCCGAGGCGACTGGCAGAGCTGTGTCTCGGTTACGCCCTCCCCAAGAAGGTGGGGGGTGTTATCAGTACTGACTTTTTACCTTTGTCCAGGTGCTGGGGAGCGGGCTTTGATATGTAAATCCAGGCAAGCACCAGGAATACTAGGGCCTACTCAAGAATGCAAATAAGCTCCTTTGATCCTAAGTTTTGGTGATACTTCCTGGTATTTGGGGGTATAAAATAAATGTGCTGCATGGGCTTCGGGGTCCCTGCCTCTCCATCAGAGAGGATGGCATCCCACGTGGCTCCCAGCTTTGCTTCTATTTCTGCCTCTTGTCTCTTTCTTTCTTTTATTTCTTAATCCCCAGCTCCTCCACTCAGGAACCGGACCTGTTCCTTTTCCGTGCTGGACGCGGAAAAGAGAGAACACCTCTACAGGGGAGGGCAGTTAGGGGTGACCAGGCCTGCAGGGGAGGGCAGTTAGGGGCAATCAGGCTCGCAGGGGAGCAGTTAGGCATCAATCAGACTGGCAGGGAAGTGGTTAGGGGGTGATTAGGCTGGCAGGCAGAAGCAGTTAGGGGAAATCAAGAAGGAAGGCAGGTGAGAAGTTGGAAGCCAGCAGTCCTGGATTGTGAGAGGGATGTCCGACTGCCCGTTTAGGCCCGATCCTGGTGGGGCTTGACGGGGCACCTCAAGGCCTGCTACCCGTCCTGGTGCTGGGCTAGGGGACCTCAGGCTGCTCCCCCCGCCTCAGCGCCAGGCCGGGGGAACCTCAGGCTGCGCCCCCCCCCCCCCACCCAGCAGGGCTTGACAGGGGACCTCAAGGTGCACCCCCAGTGCTGGGTCGGGGGAACTCAGGCTGCACCCCCCGCCCAGCGGGGCTTGATGGGGTACCTGAGGCTGTGCCCCTGCTGCTGGTGGGGCTTGATGGGGAACTTGAGGCTGCGCCTCCCTCCTGGTGCTGGGCTGCGGGACCTGAGGCTGTGCCCTCCTGCCTGGCAGGGCTTGATGGAGGACCTCAGGCCATGCCCCCCACCCAGTGGGGCTTGATGGGGAACCTGAGGCTGTGCCCCCCTCCTGGTGCTGGGCTGGGGAACCTGAGGCTGCACCCCCTTGCCTGGCAGGGCTTGATGGAGGACCTCAGGCCATGCCCCCCGCCCTGGTATGGGTTGGGGGACCTCAGGCCATGCCCCCCGTCCTGGTGCTGGGCCAGAGGACCTGAGGTTATGCCCCCTGCCTGGCAGGGCTTGACAAGGGTGGGACTGGCCGAGTCTGGATCTAGCCCAATTGGGTGGGGGGCTGGCCGGGTCTGGGTCTCACGCGATTTTGAGGCACATGTGGGTGGGCGAGGACTTGACTCTGGGTCCCGTGGTGCACCCCAGACTCTGACAGGAGGAAGGTTTTCATATACATTTTACTAATTTTCTTTCATCTCTGACACTTCTATTATAGAGAAAGGGCAAATAGCAATATTAAATTATTTCCTCTAATTAATCCCCTTTTAATGTGCACAAATTTCGTGCACCGGGCCACTAGTTTTTAATAAACTCCCGGGTGAGGAGGATGGTGCTGATGGCTCAGGGGTCCCACTGGTCCTTCCATTCCACTTCCTAGATTCTCTCACCTTCTCCTACACATTCTTTTGTGTTGTTACTGTTTTAAAATTCAGCATATAAAAGTGTGTGCAACATTCCAGGTGGGGTCTGCGAGAGCCCAGTGTGGTGTGATGGCTGACAACCATGCTTGTGCTAATTCAGCCTGAGGTCCAACATGAGAAGTATTCTACAACTCACGCTCTGTGACCCGGGTGTGGCTACACTTCCCATTGTGTTGCTGCCACGGGGTTGGAGAGGAACAGGTAAGAGAAAGTCCTGAATATTCTTTAAGAAATAAAAGGGCAGTGCAAGGTCACATGTAACCGTCACAGCTCAGGGAAAGGGGACTTTGGGGTTTTCATTTTGAATGTAGGTGGAATCCCAAACCCTAAGTTCTGGGGGAGTACTAACACCCATAGCATCTCATATTTGGACAGTGATATAGTGTCTTCCCTGACATCTATATATTTAAAAGCCTAAGTGACCTTTATGACCAGATGACCGGCCAGTAGCTATGATGTGCACTGACCACCAGGGGGCAGATGCTCAACGCAAGAGCTGCTCCCTGGTGGTCAGTGCACTCCCACAGCCAACCTCCCACGGCCGGCCAGCCTCCCATGGTCCCTTCCCCCAAGCCAGCCCTGATTGACCCCGATCACTGGCCAGGCCGAGGGACCCCACCTGTGTACAAATTCACCGGGCCTCTAGTCTATAATAAAAATGATTTCTCCTCATGACAACCCTCACGTACAAATATATTTTTACTATTTATGTCATTGAAATGAATTAGTTTTCTCTAGACAATCTTCATGACAGGACTGGTATTATCCCTAATTTTAGTGATTTGCCTGAAGCCAAACAGCCAGCAGGTATTGGAGCCAGGACCCCAAATCAGACGTGGGCACTCCCCATGCTGCTGGCAGAAGCAGGTCTATGGAAGAAGTCTCGGTGACACTGCTCCACGTCATGATTCTGAAACTCAGTCGGGTGGGCTGAGTGGGTCAGGGACCTGCTTTAAAAGAAGAGTCTGGACAAAACCAGCTGCTTCCCAATTTCTTCTCTTAGCAACTGCACTTGCTTTTACTTGTGTCTCACATCCCATCTCCCAGCTCTCCAGTGTGCCGCATTTTTTCTTGAGGAGTGCCAGATGCAGCATGGGACCTGGAGAGATGTGGCTTATCGGGAAGCCCAGCTGGGGAGCTGAGCCACAGAGGAAGGCCAGGTTCAGGTGTACTGACCAGGCTGATTTAGAAAGGAACATAAGCCACACATAGCCCCTTACTCAAGTGGCTGACAGAGTCGTTTGATTCTCCAGCCGACAGGAGAAGGCAATGACATGCCTTGCCCTGGGGTTAAAATGATATGGATTTAGGCATAGATTTAGAATATCTCATGCATACCTGGCACAGGCACTCCATAAACATTTGCTTCTTGGACAAAGTCAACCAGTCCCAGTGTGTCAGCAACTTCAGTGGTGGCCACATTTTCTCCTTTCCACCTGGAAGAAAAGGTGAGGTTAGCAGAGGTCACAGGTGGTCTCTGGCTCAGGATGCGATGACAGGGAGTAGCTGGTTCCCTCCAGACCTCTGTGGGGTGGCTGCACTCTATACCTCAGCTTGGTCCCCAAATTCCCCGACTTCATCATGGGAGAGGCATCCTGCTTGAGGAACAAAAGACAAAGGCATACTCCTAAGTAATAAAATGTGGAATTTCAACCTAGCCACATGAAACATGACTTACAGAATGATATTGTTCTAATGTCAAAACACAGACTTGGCCTAAGAAAGGCACTGGAAATAAAAAGTAAACCATTAATGGCCCTAGCCGGTTTGCTCAGCGCCAGACCTCAGACTGAAGGATGGCGGGTTTGATTCCAGTCAAAGGCATGTGCCTTGGTTGCAGGCTCGATCTCCGGCTCCGGTTGGGCTGTGTGCAGGAGGCAACCAATCCATATGTCTCTCTCACTTTGATGTTTCTCTCTATCTCTCCCCTTCCCTTCCACTCTCTAAAAATCAATGGGGCTGAAACCGGTTTGGCTCAATGGATAGAGCATCAGCCTGCGGACTGAAAGGTCCCAGGTTCGATTCCGGTCAAGGGCACGTACTTGGTTGCGGGCACATCCCCAGTAGGAGGTGTGCAGGAGGCAGCTGATCGATGTTTCTCTCTCATCAATGTTTCTAACTTTCTATCCCTCTCCCTTCCTCTCTGTAAAAAATCAATAAAATACATTAAAAAAAAAGATAAAAAAAAAAATCAATGGGGAAAAACCATCCTCAGGTGAGGATTAACAAAAACCAAAACAAAACAAAAACCCATCAATGACTTTTTGCTGTATGTAGGTCTCTCCCTTTCCTCATTCTCTAACTTTGGTTGCTATTTCATTCAATTAGTGAACTTCTGTTTAATTAAAGTCCATATTTGTATTTCAGGGTCTCAGGGCAATGAGAAAGCTCTTAATAAGATAAAATACCATACTTTATTTGCAAGGAGACTATAATGTTAGTGCCCAACCAAGTGCTATTTTTCACTTCATAAAGGTTTTTTTTTTTTTTTTACATTAAAACATTTTTTTCTTTATATCTCTTAGAAGTCGATTTTCTCCTGACCGGAAATCTTTTCAGTGACATGAAGGTGGCATAAAATAATGACAGGGATCCTGAGTTACGGAATATTACAGAGGGAAGAAACAATGAGGATCATTGGGACCCTCCTTTCATGGATGAAGAAACTGGGTCGAGAAAGGTTACCTGCCTTGTTAACACAGATGTTCAGGGGCAGAGGTGAGTCTGGGAACTCTGTTCTCATTCAGATCCACACTTTTTCTACTCCAATATACAACTTCCATCCCTTCCTCATTAGTTCATACAAAAAGTAATTATGTGTGTCAGGCACTGTGCTGGGAGCGGGGGCCTGGCCTCAGGGAGTTCATGAAGGAAGATGATTAAGCAAGTGTTATGACGCTGGAGGACCGTGCTGTTGTTGGGAATTCATTTCCTGATCTATTATCATGACTTTCAAACTGTTGCAGTGTCTTGGGGGTTCTGTGGGGAACCACCTGGCTGTGGATGGAGTGTAAGAGGGAGGAAAACAGGTGGGGTTCCGAATCCCTCACCTCCTCTTCAACTAAATAAGCTCCACCTTAATTTGCATTTGATTTTAGCTGAAGTAAAGCCCCATAATTGAAAACTGAAAATCCCTGGCTGTCCTATGAGTGACCAGTAATAATGAAGGAACTAGACGGCTATTGAGACGCATACTAGTATATACACTAAGGTTTCCCACCTTACTTTCATCTGGTGTTGCTCAACCAAGTTAACTGTGCATTGAAGAGTGACCCCTCAGATATTTTGCTCCTTTTTTTCTAGGAATACAGGAGGTTGAATTGACATGCTAAAGAGATAGAAGAAAATGGAGTACCATAACCAAAATGGAATGGGATTTCAATTTAGGAGTACGCCAAATTGTGCATGTTTCTCCATAATTCAGAGAAACCCACCGGAATGTATCGCCAACTCTGTCATGGAAGTAGATGAAATTGTCATGGTCAATTATTAAGAGATCTCCACTGTTGAAATAGACATCTCCTTTCTTAAAGACGTCTCTCAGTTTTTTCTTTTCTGTCTGAGTTTTCCCTCCAGCATAGCCACTAAATGGTGTAAGTTGTGTGATTCTGCAAACTAGGAGTCCAACTTCACCTAAGACAGAAGAAAGTACATTGTTATTTTATGAGCTTGCGGTGGGCACATTTTATTATTAACCTCTTAAATTTGATGCTATGCAACTCATTAGCAGCAGGCTGGCTACGCATGTGCATGTATATTCATATACATCATATACACACATATACATATACTATGTGCACACATTACTCTATATGGCCACACATTTGTAATTTTTAAATGATAACCTTTTACTGAATAATGATTTATACACATAATAAAACAAATGAATAGTAGTTTAAGCATAAAGGTAAAGACTCCCAAAAACTATAGTTTTGCAACCATCCTATCTAATAAAGAGGTAATATGCAAATTGATCATCACTTCAACATACAAGATGGCTGCCCCCATGTGGACACAAGATGGCTGCCACAAGATGGCCAGCAGGGGAGGGCAGTTGGGGGCAATCAGGCCTGCAGGAGAGGGCAGTTGGGGGCAACCAGGCCTACAGGGGAGGGAAGTTGGGGGGGGACCAGGCCTGCAGGGGAGGGCAGTTGGGGGCAACCAGGCCTGCAAGGGAGGGCAGTTGGGGGGGACCAGGCCTGTACGGGAGGGCAGTTAGGGGCAATCAGGCCAGCAGGGGAGCAGTTAGACGTTGATCAGGCTGGCAGGGGAGTGGTTAGGGGGTGATCAGGCTGGCAGGTAGAAGTGGTTAGGGGCAATCAGGCAGGCAGGCATGCGAGTGGTTGGGAGCCAGCAGTCCTGGATTGTGAGAGGGATGTCTGACTGAGATCGGGCCTAAACAGGCAGTCGGACATCCCCCGAGGGGTTCCAGATTGGAGAGGGTGCAGGCTTGGCTGAGGGACAACCCTACCCCCTAGTGCATGAATTTCGTGCACCGGGCCTCTAGTAATTATATATCCCTTCCCACAAAATGCTAACCTCACAATCAAGAAGTTGTTAAGCTAGGTTTCAAACTACAATTATGTTACATGCAGTGGTTAAATTAGTATCTTTTGGAGTTTCTGTAACTATTTCTGAGTGTACAAAATAAATCTCTTTTCCCCCTCCATTCTGATAAATTTTTCAGGTGTTCATTTTAGCAATGATATGTTAGTTCTTAACAGTCATTTAGTCAAGGTAAGAAAATGACAGCGTAGGCCCTGGCTGGGCACTCACTCACTTGGCTAGAGCCTCATCCCCATATGCCAAGGTTGCAGGTTCAATCCCAGGTCAGCGTACATACAAGGATCAACCAATGAATGCATAAATAAGTGAAACAACAAATACTTCTCTCTCTCTCCCTCTCTCTCTCTCTCTCTCTCTCTCTCTCTTTCTCAAAATTAAAAAAGAAGAAGAAAGTGAATGGTTAATTGAACAAAAATCCACTGTACCTTTGGGAACTTTGATGCAATATCCATTTTCATCTCGGACAGGTTCATCTTTCTCCACATCATATTTAATCAGCTCATAAGATACAACTTTCTAGCGAAATTAAAATAGATCATTTTGAGCATACATTTTCACATTTTTTCTTTTTTATTGTAGTACTGCATGCATAAAGTATATAAAGAATACCTATCTTAGGTGTATAGCTTGGTGAATTTTATAAGTATGTACACCCATGTACCTACCACCCAGATTAAGATATTAAATATTTTCATTACCTTAGAAAGTTTCCTCCTGCCCCTTCTGTCAAGTTAACTACCATTCTGACTGTTATCACCATCAAGTAGTCTAAACTCTCAATAAAGGAAGTAAATATTTGCCTTTGTGTCTGCTTCTTTCACTCAACACACTGCGTGAGACAGTCATCCATCCATGTTGGTGTTTGTTTCAGTGGTTTTCCTTGTATGAATATACAGCAATTTATTTATCTATTCTCCTATTAACAGGCATTTGAATTGTTTCAGTTTTGGACTACTAAAAATAAAGCTGTTATGAACAGTCTCATACACATTTTCTGGTGGACATATCACAAGTGCATTTTAAAAATCTTGTATAACCTTAATGTGCCCCTGTTGTATATTTTACATTTCCAGAGACATGCTCTCCATTATATTTAAGGTTCAATAGTACAATTACTTCATGCCCATGGCTATAAAATAATTAAAACTCCATCATGTTTCATATATACTATAATTCAATGGCATAAAAATTTTAATTTATATAATTTAGTAAGGGCAATAAGTGCATTATTTTCTCTGTTAACAGATATGTACAAATATGACAGTATTAGATATAATTATCACGCATAATTACTGTGTCCATTTCAAATTTAAATTCAAATCTATATGATAAATTAACCAATTATGTGTTTTGGCAGTAGCAGATAAGCATTAAAAACCAAGTGGCATTCATAGTCAACAAATGTAGATCTTTTTTATATGCAAGAATGTGCAAAAAACAATAGGGGCGGTAACTCACGCTTCTTTCCACATCAATTACAGGGCCATCTCCCTCTCCTCCTTTTTAGTTTTAAACCATAGATTTGTTTAAACTAGAAAAACTGACAATAAAACACAGCAATCAATGGATGTGATACAAAGAACGAGTAGCATACAGCACCAACTCCTAAGGTCCTTACATGTGGTTTGTTTCCTTGTAACTCATCATAACAACACAGACAGCTTGCACTGTGCCTCGGCCCAGCTTTGTGCCCTCTCCTGTTCTGAACTGCATTTAGCCTGTGTCTTCAAGGTCTGGGCTAGTACAGCTTGGACTGAAACTAGCGAAGACAGACCTCTCCCAGTGTGGGGTGGGACATCGATTCTCAGTCTCTAGTGGTGGTGCCCAGCAGAATTGTCTATGATGATGGAAGTATTCTATATCTGTTCTGCTCAAAATGGTAATCACAAAGTATGGCTGCTGAGCACTTGAGAGGTGGCTAGAGTGAATAAAGAACTAAATTAAAATTTTATTTATGCAATTTAAGTTTACACAGCCACACTTAGCTGGTGGCTACCGTCCTGGATGGCCCAGGTGTGGAGGACAGTGGAGAGACCTGTGCAGTATAGGTTTAGGTTTGGCTGTCATTGTCAGGGAGGTTTCTTGGACTCGGGAATGCCTAGAGACCAGGCCAGAACAGAAGGAATGGAATGAAAATTATCGTAACAGCTAACAATTATTCAAGACTATTATGTGACAGGCATTCGGGCTATATCCTCTAATGCAGTGGTTCTCAACCTTTCTAATGCCGCGACCCTTTAATACAGTTCCTCATGTTGTGGTGACGCCCAACCGTAAAATTATTTTCGTTGCTACTTCATAACTGTAATTTTGCTACTGTTATGAATCGTAATGTAAATATCTGTGTTTTCCGATGGTCTTAGGCTCTACAGCAGCGGTTCTCAACCTGTGGGGTCGCCTAAGACCATTGGAAAATACAGATATTTACATTATGATTCATTAACATTAGCAAAATTACAGTTATGAAGTAGCAACGAAAATAATTTTATGGTTGGGGGTGACCACAACATGAGGAACTGTATTAAAGGGTCGCGGCATTAAAAAGGTTGAGAACCACTGGTCTAATGGTCTTTTCATAAATTATTGAACTGAATCCTTTCAACAACACTTTTCCTTTAACAACACTGAATTTGGGCCTGGCACTGGGCTCTATATTTTCTCTTTTTAATCTCTGTTTTACAGATGGTGAATTGAGGTCTAAGGAACATAAAAGTGATTTGCCCTGGGTCATTCAGCCAGTATATGACTGTGCTGGAATCTGATCTCTAGAGCTAAATCTCTTATGCTCATGCATCACTGCCCTCTGTACTCTCCTGGTCAGTCCCTGGAGACACAGGTTACTTGGGAGCTCTGGGTGGCTGTTTTGGCCAGGATAAGTTACCAGAGGCATAAAGACAGCAGTCACTGCTCAAGCCAGTGGAGGCTCAGCATTTGTGGAATCTTCCTGAGATTTTGAAGAATAGGTGGTCACCTGGGAGACTGACTGCTTGAGCACAAAAATGGCAAAGAGATTGTCTGGAGATCCCAGGCAATAAAAGAGACTTGTGGCTTAAAAATAGGAAATGTCAATCATATATCTGATAAGAGGTTAGTATACACATATGAGTTGGCTTAAACACAGGAAATGTCAATCATATAACCGATAAGAGGTTAGTATCCAAAATACATAAAGAACTTATACAACTCCATAGCAAAACAAATAATCCAATTAATAAGTAGACAAATAATCTAAATAGACATTTTTCAGAGAAGACATATAGATATGAAAAGATGTTCAGCATCACTAATTATAAGGGAAATGCAAATCAAAACCACAATGAGATAGCACCTCACTTCTATTGGAATGGCTACTATAAAAAAGACAAGAGCCTGGCTGGTGTAGCTCAGTGGTTGAGCGTTGGCCTATGAACCAGGAGGTCATGATTCAATTCCCAGTCAGGGCACATTGAGGGCTCGATCACCAGTAGAGGGTGTGGAGGAGGCAGCCAATCAATGATTCTCATCAGGCAGCCAATCAATGATTCTCATCATGTTTCTATCTCTCTCTCCCTTCCTCTCTGAAATCAATAAAAGAATATATTAAAAAAGAAATAACAAATGCTGAAGGGGGTGTGGAGAAAAGGGAACCCTTGTGCACTGTTGGTGGGGATGCAGATTGGTGCAGCCACGATGAAAAACAGTATGGAGTTTCCTCAAAAAATTAAAAGTGGAACTACCATATGATCTAGCAATTCCATTTCTGGGGTATTTATCCAAAGGAAATGGAAACACTAATTAGAAAAGATGTATGCACCCCCATGTTCATTGCAGCATTACTTACAACAGCAAAAACATGGAA
The DNA here is from genome assembly GCF_963455305.1 of Plecotus auritus. Taxonomy (NCBI): domain Eukaryota; kingdom Metazoa; phylum Chordata; class Mammalia; order Chiroptera; family Vespertilionidae; genus Plecotus; species Plecotus auritus. Next base: position 63,983,254 of record NC_137770.1, read on the forward strand.
ACAACTTAGATGTCCATTGATAGATGAGAGGATAAAGAAAGTGTGGTGTATATACAGTGATGTATATATACAATGGAATATTATTCACCCATAAAAAAGAAATCTTGCCACTTGCAACAACATGGATGAACCTTGAGGACATTATGCTAAATGAAATAAGTCAGACAGAGAAAGACAAATACCATATGATCTCATTATATGTTGAATCTGAAAAAAGAATGAATTCATATATTTATAGAACAGATTAGTGATTGCCAGGGGTGAGGAGTGAAGAACAGGTAAAAATGGGTGAAAGTGGCCCTGGCTGGTGTGGCTCAGTTGGTTGGAGTGTCATCCTATACACTGCAAGGTTGCGGGTTCGAATCTCAGTCAGGGCACATGCCCAGGGTGCAGGTTAGATCCGGTTGGGCATGTACAGGAGGCAATCGATCGATGTCTCTCTCCCTCTCTCTCTCTCAAATCAATAAAAACACATCACTGGGTGAGGATATGCTTAACTTAAAAAAATGGGTGAACATGTTTAAAAGATAGAAATTTCCAGTTATAAAATAAATAAGTCCTGGGTATGTAATGTACAGTATGGTGACCATCTATCCTATATAATAAAAGGCTAATATGCAAATTATCCCCTCAACCGGGAGTTTGACCAGAAGTTCAACCAGGGGGCGGGGCTGGCCAGCCAACCATTCATGGCCCCTCCCCCCAGCCAGCCCAGCCTGATTGGGTTGAGCCGGCTGAACCCCACCTGTGCACGAATTTGTGCACTGGGCCTCTCTCTCTCTCTCTCTCTCTCTCTCTCTCTCTCTCTCTCTCTCTAAAAGCCTAAGTGACGGTCTGACCATCTGACTGTCCAACGGGTAGCTATGATGTGCAATGACCACCAGGGAGAAGGTGCTCCAACCAGTAGCTATGACGTGAACTGACCACCAGGGGGCAGATGCTCAACGCAGGAGCTGCCAAGCTGCAGTGACTTGGCAGCTGTGGTTCTTGGGTGACGCACCTGGAATAAGAGAGGAGGGAGCCTGATTCCGGGGTGTGTCACCTGAGAACCACCCTCTCTCAATCCAGGACCGCTCGAGGGATGTCAGAGAGCCAGTTTCGGCCCAATCCCTGCAGGCCAGGCTGAGAAACTCCACCTGCCAGAGGGACCCTGCTCACTCTGCAGATGCCCTTTGAGCCACAGTGTTGCCCCAGGTGTGGCTAGCTGGGGAGGGACCATGGGAGGTTGGCTCCAGGGTGTGTCCAGCCCACCTTGCTCAGTCCTGACCTGCTGGTCACCTTCTAATTAATTTCCTTTCAATGTACACGAATCCGTGCACCAGGGCACTAGTAGTTAATAATAGTGTGTTGCATATTTGAAAGTTGCTGAGAGAGTAGATTTTAAAAGTTCTTATGACAGATCGGGCCAGTGTGCTCAGTGGTTAGAGTATGGCTTGCTCACCGAAGGGTCGTGGGTTTGACTCCCAGTCAAGGGCATGTACCTGCGTTTCAGGGTTGCTCCCCACCCCTGGTGGAGGTGGCTCTCTCACATAGATGTTTTTCTCTCTCTCCCCCTCTACTTCATCCTCCCCTTCCACTCTGTTTGAAAAAGCAATGGAAAAAATATCCTCAGGTGAGAATTAAAAAAAGTTCTTATCACAAGAAAAAAAATGGTAGCTATGTGAGGTGATGGATGTTAACTAGATTTATTGTTGTGATCATTTTGCAATATAGACAAATATTGAGTCATTATGTTGTACACCAGAAACGAATATAATGTTATATGTCAATTACATCTCAATTAATAAGAAATATCCTTTTAATGCAGTTACTAGAACACAAACCTTTTAAGATAATGCTTCTTAACTCTGGCTGCAGAGCTTTCAAAAAACACTGATGCCTGGGCCCCACCTCAAGACGTCTGCATCCAAAGCTTAGGGGCTGAGGCCCTGACCCTGTATATGTAAAAAGTTCTCCAGATGGTAGTAACTCACAGCACAATGAAATGGAAATACCATATTTCACCATTTCACACAGTATGGTAAATTTATGGAACTGGTAATGTTCAGGTGTTTTATCATATCTACACTAATAAAAGAGTAAGATGCAAATTGACCGTACCTTCGCGACGCCCCACCAGCCAATCAGGAGTGAGTATGCAAATTAACCCAACAAAGATGACAGGTTAATTTGCATACACAGGCACCAAGTGGTGGGGGGTGGGATGGGGCAGGACGCAGGCATTCCACACCTCCCAGCTGCTCCAGGCCTCTGGGCATGTGAGAAGGCAGAAAGGTGGCTCTGGGCCCGAGCAAAAAGGCGGCTTCGACCAGAGCAAAGGTGGTGCCGGCAGCCAGGGGAAGGAAGGCCCATTCTTGCACGAATCTTCGTGCATTGGGCCTCTAGTACACATATAAGTGACATAGGAAAACTTTACCTGAATTGCAGATGGCAAAGGCATAATGGGTTGTTATTCACAGAAATTAAGATTTTTAAATTACAGCACCCGATCTTCCTGAGGTCCTTGTTACAGAGACTGAACAAAACCTCTCTTGGTGATATAAATGGACTGCAGCTCTGATGCTTTATGAAATTCTGATAATAACATCATGATGACATAGCTTTTAAGAAATCTCTGTATTCTGAAAACTGGCTATATATACTCTCATTTTTCAATGTACTTACTCTCTGTAGATAGTTTACTCTCCCAACAGCACCAATTTTTCTCGTGTAATTCACAAAGCCGATATTGCCTTCAGTGGAAGCATAGAACTCATAAATGTGAATGTCCCCAAATCTCTTGATGAATTCTCTCCACACATCTCCTCGCAAGCCATTTCCCAAGGCTAATCTCACTTTGTGATCACGGTCGTTTGGTTTCTGTTGGAGGAGGAGGAGGAGACCAAATTGAAACACTCTGTGGAGACTGCACTCACATATGAATAATTGGCTTTATGTTTGCACATACTTATGTTGGTTATGAATTCACCTTAGTGCACACATTCTCTGTCACCCATGCACATAACTCCTCCTTTCCCCCGACACACACAGTCTGGGCCAACATTTAATCCATATTTTCCCATTTTGATTTTTAAGAGGCAGGCTGAGACAATTTGACAGAACTCAGTGATGCCAACATTTAATCCATATCCAATCTGAAACTAGAACAATGTATTGATGTTTTCTTGATGGGGCTGATGAATCTCAGTGAATTGCCAGAAAGGAGGGGCTTATGTGGCAAAGATCTGTCAGAGACTAGAACAATCTGAAGCAATGATTTTCACTCGACAAGGAAGAAGAAAACTAGGAACGAAGTCCAAGGAAAAAGGTCATTTTCCACAGAGCCATTAAAGAGCAATAATATTAGAGCCTGAGGGGCCTGGAGAGAATAATTTTGATCATGCCCTCATTTAACAGATAGACTAGCAGTCACAAGACCGAGACGATGAAACTGCCCCACAGGGATGGGAAGGAGGAGAGTAGGAGAAAGCTGGCTCCCAGTTGCCTCAGTGGCCTGGAAGGAATATGCTTTGCTATAAATAAAAATCACAAAAGGAAAAGCTGTTTTGAATGTAAGAAGTAAAGGAGAGGTTGTGCCAGCAAGAAAGGAGGGGTTAAGACTGGGGTGCATTCCACTCGACCATATCATTTATGAGGCTCCTGCAAATATGTCTAAAACTATGGTTTTTATAATTATACTAGAGGCCTGGTGCATGACATTTGTGCACTGGGGGGGGAGGGGTGTCTCTTAGCCCAGCCTGCACCCTCTCACAGTCCAGGACCCCTTGGGGGATGCTGGCCTAAGCCAGTAGTTGGACATCCCCTGAGGGGTCCTTAGCACTGCCACGGAGGTGGGAGAGGCTTGCTGTGCTCGCCAGCCATCAGCCCAGCTTCTGGCTGAGCAGTGCTCCCCCTGTGGCAGTGCACTGACCATCAGGGGGCAGCTCCTGTGGTCAGTGCGTGTCATAGAGACTGTTTAGTCGATTTGCATATTAGCCTTTTATTATATAGGATTTTAAATTAATAAGGCAATTGATGTCTTCAAGGAGATCACAGCCATGTGGGAGAGGCAGGTAAATAATAAATATAGTTTTAACTTGTATATTTTGTTACTCTATGATTTCTACTCTAACGGAAAACTGAATAGAATGGGGTAAAAGTGCTAGGTAATGAGGATGCTCGAAACATCAAGTTTTAATTTCTTTGATTGAACAGCATTTTGCTTTGAAGAGCATATGCTCTCAGAGTATATATCCTTCCCTACTCTGTGGAATCACTGTGAAGTGATTTAGGAATAAGGGTTCCTCTTGGAAAAGAACTGTTTGAAGAGAGGCAGTTCTCTGATAAAGGCGAGGGTGTGGATAAGGCACGTATACACCAAACCAAAGCAAACCTTGAATTGGTTTCCATGCAGGAGGAGCCAAGGGACCTGGGGAGCAGCATATATGCATTTAATTTTTAAGTAGCTTCTTGGTCAAAACTCAGGTGCAGAAGCTCTTTCAGGAATCCTAACCAGAGAGGTGGACAGGTGCTGGCCACTGGTAAAAACTGGGCCGCCTGAGCAACCTTACTGAGGAGGAAATGTAGCGAGAACTGTGTCAGGTACTGCAGATGATATAGAAGTATATTTGGCCTCAAAAGCATTTACAATCTCATGGTGAGTTACCTGAAAAGCCGTTTGAACCTGCATGAACCCTAGGTCCAGAGGTCACTGAATCTATTCCCTTTTATAATGACTAAGTACCTGTTAAGTAGGGAGACCAAGGTTTGCCAAGGCATGTCTCGGCGTATGCTGTTGTCCTGATGTGCTTGTTACACTCCTTTCACTCCCAAGTGTCTCCATTGGGATAATGAATTCTGTGGCATCCTGTCTGTCCATAGTCACTGTTCTCAGTAAGAACTGTCAGCTTTTCAGAGACCACCCTCACTCCCCACCACTGCTGTGCCTCATGGCCATTCCAGGAAAAGAAGATCACAGATATCGGAAGAATATTTCCTTTTGCTTAAAAATAACCCCCTGACCTGGGGCTTACCTGCTCCCAGGCCCATGTGAGAAGCTCCAAAGTAGCAGTCTAGCATGTAAACTCAAGACCTTACTTATTCTGTATGCAGCCCACAATTACCCTCTTAGTTCATTTCCTTGTCTACTGGGTGGTGAACATCTATCTTCCCCAATAGATTGTAAACACCTTTGAGACCAAATAGCCTATCTAATAAAAGAGTAATATGCAAATTAACCATCACTTCACAATAAAGATGGCGGCGCCCACAGCCAATAAGGAGGGAATATGCAAATTGACGTGACAAAGATGGCGGCGCCAGCTGGAGCCACAGAGCCAGCTGGAGCGGGTGGGAGGCTTGGCTTCCTTGGTTGCCCCAGCCAGCTCCGTGGCCGCTGCCCAAACAAAGCCATAGTGGTAGGGCCGAGGCAGAGGCAGTTAGGGGTGATCAGGCCAGGAGGGGAAGGCAGTTGGGGGTGATCAGGCTGGCGGTGAGGGAAGTTGGGGGTGAGCAGGTTGGCGGGGGGGGGGGGAGGGTCAGTTGGGGGCGAGCAGGCTGGCCGGGGGGGGGCAGTTGGGGGTGAGCAGGCCAGCAGGGGGTGTCAGTTGGGGCCAAGCAGGCCAGCATGGGGGGCAGTAGGGGGTGAGTAGGCCGGCAGGGGGAGTCAGTTGGGGGCAAGCAGGCTGGCCGGGGGGGCAGTTGGGGGTGAGCAGGCCAGCAGGGGGTGTCAGTTGGGGCCAAGCAGGCCAGCATGGGGGGCAGTAGGGGGCGAGCAGGCCAGTAGGAGGGTGTTAGTTGGGGCCAAGCAGGTCAGCAGGGAGGGCAGTAGGGGGCGAGCAGGCCAGCAGAGGGGTGCAGTTGGGGGTGATCAGGCCAGCAAGGGGGGGCAGTTGGGGATGAGAAGGCCGGTGGGGGGGGCAGTTGGGGACGAGGAGGCTGGCAGGCAGAGTGGTTAGGGGCGAGGAGGCAGGCAGGTGAGCGGTTAGGAGCCAGCGGTCCCGGATTGTGAGAGGAATGTCCACAGGGATCAGGCCTAAACCAGCAGTAGGACATCCCCTGAGGGGCCCCAGATTGGAGAGGGTGCAGGCCAGGCTGAGGGACAACCCCCCCACCCCATGCATGAATTTCGTGGACCAGGCCACTAGTATTTCTACATTATCCTTTGCCTCAGCTGACCACCCCATTAGATTGTAAATGTTTTTGAGGCCAAATGTATTTCTATATCATCCACAGTACCTGGACCTATGCTTTGCATATAATGTAATCCCTGAAGGACAAGAGTAAATAATTCCACCAGGAAACCCTCGACTTCCCTGTTCAACAGTTAGTAGCTGGGACACCAGCACAGGGCAGGGCAGTGGGTGCAGGAAGCTGCAGGTGCCCTGGATGTGTGGGAGTGGCCAGCCTCACAGGTGCAGCTGTCACCTGCGGTAGCAGGTAGCTGGGGCATAGTCACAATACCATGGGCTCAGTTTTCATCATAATCTGGGGTATTTTATTACGTCAACAGAAGGGATTAAGGCTCTAGGCTGGAAATGTTTGTGGACACAAACCTCGAGATCCTGGAGCCTTCTGAGATGGCTGGTTCTCATCTAAGAGTGAGATGGCTGAGCGTACTGGCTGCGACTCGAGTTTTCCTTTCCCAGAGGAGACATGGTATTTTCACATCACCAAAGCCACTCCTCAAAAGAACTAGCTGTATGCGAAGTCAAGGGTCATCTGGCTCAGTTTTCTTTAAAAGGATCAAACCTTCTCCTCCACATTAGAGGTGAGCTGCAATGTGCAAACACACCTGGGTGCTTAAATCCTCATAGGATTTAATGACCGATGGAGGGTGAGAGGTCAGTGTAGCCAGAGAGGAATGTAGGGCACCAGGTAATTAGAGTAGCAGAAAACTTTCATTGAGGGCTTTACTGTGTGTCAGGCATTTACCTAGGTTTCTAAAGAACCCTATCAAAATGTGAGTGGTAACAAAGCATTTGCTTGAAATAACAATCGAGGAAATTAAACCTGAGAGGATTAAAAGAATTTGCCAAAATCATACTGGTTGCAACATAGTTTCTCCAAGATTCAAATTCCAATCTATGTGACTTCAGAGAGTGCTTTTTTCCTTAATTAAAAAAAGAAAAAAAAAAGAGTGACAGACATATAGTTTAAGAATTGAATAGTACTGAAAGGCTTTTAGATGAAGGAAGCTGTTAATTCACTTCTCTGTTCTCATCCTTTGTCCCAGCTCACCACACTTTTAACTTATAGCTTTTTTTTAAAAAAATATATTTTATTGATTTTTTACAGAGAAGAAGGGAGAGGGATAGAGAGTTAGAAACATCGATCAGCTGCCTCCTGCACACCTCCCACTGGGGATGTGCCTGCAACCAAGGTACATGCCCTTGACCGGACTCAAACCTGGGACCTTTCAGTTTGCAGGCTGACGCTCTATCCACTGAGCCAAACCGGTTTTGGCTTAACTTATAGCCTTTTGTTATCCTCTTATTTCTAAACTAGAGGCCTGGTGCACGAAATTCGTAGGGTGGGGGGGTCCCTCAGCCCAGCCTGCACCCTCTCCAATCTGGGACCCCTCGGGGGATGTCTGACTGCCAGTTTAGGCCCGATCCTGTAAATTGGCAGTCGGACATCCCTCTCAAAATCCAGGACCACTGGCTCCTAACCGCTCACCTGCCTGCCTGCCTGATTGCCCTTAACCACTCTGCCTGCCTTCCTGATCACCCCTAACTACTCTGTCTACTTGCCTCATGGCCCCTAACCCCTTTACCTGACTGACTGCCCCTCACCGCCTCTGCCTGCCTGCCTGATCGCCCCTAACCAGCTGCCTGCCTGATCACCCCTAACTGCTCTCTCCCTTGCTGGCATGATCGCCCCTAACCACTTTCCCCTGCCGGCCTGATCACCCCTAACCGCTATCCCCTGCTGGCCTGATTGCCCCTAACTGCTCTTCCCTCCCGGCCTGATTGCCCTTAACTGTCTCTGCCTTGCCCCCGCCACCATGGCTTTGTCTGGAAGGATGTCCGGTCCATCTGGTCTAATCCTATCTAATAAAATAGTAATATGCAAATTGACTGCCACTCAAAGACACAAGATGGCTGTCTCCATGTGGTCAAAGATGGCTGCCCCCATGTGGACACAAGATGGCCACCACAAGATGGCCTGCAGGGGAGGGCAGTTGTGGGGAGTTAGGGGTGACCAGGCTGGCAGAGGAGGGCAGTTGGGGGAGACCAGGCCAGCAAGGGAGGGCAGTTGCGGGGGACCCAGGCCTGCAGGGGAGGGCAGTTGTGGGAGATCAGGCCAGCAGGGAGGGCAAGTTAGGGGTGACCGGGCTGGCAGAGGAGGGCAGTTGTGGGAGACCAGGTAAGCAGGGGAGGCAGTTGTGGGGGACCAGGCCTGGAGGGGAGGGCATTTGTGGGTGATCAGGCCAGCAGGGAGGGCAGTTAGGGGTGACTGGGCCAGCAGAGGAGGGCAGTTGGGGGAGACCAGGCCAGCAGGGGAGGGCAGTTGGGGGGGACCAGGCCAGCAGGGGAGGGCAGTTGGGGGGGACCAGGCCTGCAAGGGAGGGCAGTTGGGGGGGGCACCAGGCCAGCAGGGGAGGACAGTTAAGGGTGACTAGACTGGCAGGGGAGGGCAGTTAGGGGTGACCGGGCCGGCAGGGGAGGGAAGTTGGGGGTGACCAGGCCTGCAGGGGAGGACAGTTAGGGGTGACCAGACTGGCAGCGGAGGGCAGTTAGGTGTGACCAGGCCAGCAGGGGAGGGCAGTTAGGGGCAATCAGGCTGGCAGGGGAGCAGTTAGGCATCGATCAGGTTGGCAGGGGAGTGGTTAGGGGTGATCAGGCTGGCATGCAGAAGCAGTTAGGGGCAATCAGGCAGAGGCAGGCAAGCGGTTGGCAGCCAGCAGTCCTGGATTGTGAGAGGGATGTTCAACCACTGGGATCAGGCCTAAACGGGGGGTTGGACATCCCTCAAGGGGTCCCAGGTTGGAGAGGGTGCAGGCTGGGCTGAGGGACAACCCCCCTCCCCTGTGCACGAATTTCATGCACTGGGCCTCTAGTTAGCATATAACCCTTTTATTAGTATAGATTAAAGGCTTATTCTACTATCTTTTGGTTAATCAATTTTAGACATTACTTATTGATTTCCTATTGTGCTAGATGAGAATCAAGCTCTCTCCCATTTCCCCAATGTCACAATTTCTGGTTAAATCAATATTCAGTGTTCAAATTGCTTTGCTCATAATATATTTTTGATGAGTCAAGTAATATACTATGATTAAATTATTATTTTTTTTGTGTGTGGGTATATTGTATTTTTTTAAAATTTAATAAATCTTTTTTGTTCAGATTATTACAATTGTTCCTCTTTTTCCCCCCCAATAGCTCCCCTCCACCCGGTTCCCACCCCACCCTCTGCCCTTACCTTCCCCCCACTGTCCTCATTCATAGGTGTACGATTTTTGTCCAGTCTCTTCCCGCACCCCCCACACACCTTCCCCCCTGAGAATTGTCAGTCCACTCCCTTTCTTTGCCCTGATTCTATTATATTCACCAGTTTATTCTGTTCATCAGATTTTTTATTCACTTGATTTTTAGATTCACTTGTTGATAGATATGTATTTGTTGTTCATAATTTTTATCTTTACTTTTTTCTTCTTCTTCCTCTTCTTAAAGAATACCTTTCAGCATTTCATATAATACTGGTTTGGTGGTGATGAACTCCTTTAGCTTTTTCTTATCTGTGAAGCTCTTTATCTGTCCTTCAATCCTGAATGATAACTTTGCTGGGTAATCTTGGTTGTAGGTTCTTACTATTCATCACTTTGAATATTTCTTGCCACTCCCATCTGGCCTGCATAGTTTCTGTTGAGAAATCAGCTGACAATCGTATGGATGCTCCATTGTAGGTAACTAACTGTTTTTCTCTTGCTGCTTTTAATATTCTCTCTTTGTCTTTTGCTCTTGGCATTTTAATTATGATGTGTCTTGGTGTGGTCCTCTTTGGATTCCTTTTGTTTGGGGTTCTGTGTGTTTCCTGGACTTGTAAGTCTATTTCTTTCACCAGCGGGGGGAAGTTTTTGGTTATTATTTCTTCAAATAGGTTTTCAGTATCTTGCTCTCTCTCTTCTTCTGGAACCCCCATAATTCTGATGTTGGTATGCTTGAGGTTGTCCCAGAGGCTCCTTACACTATCTTCAAGTTTTTGGATTCTTTTTTCTTTTTGCTTTTTCAGTTGAGTGTTTTTTGCTTCTTTGTATTTCAAATCTTTGACTTGATTCTTGCGATCCTCTAGTCTGCTGTTAGGTCTCTGTGTAATATTTTTTATTTCAGTCAGTGTATGTTTAATTTCTAGTTGGTCCTTTTTCGTATCCTTGAGGGTCTTGCTAAATTTATTGGCCTTTTCTAGAAAATTCTTGAAAAACCTTATAACCGTGGTTTTGAACTCTATATCCAGTTGTTTGCTTTCCTCCATTTCTTTAATTTGTGATCTGTTTCTTTGTCTCCACATTTTTGCTGCTTCCCTGAGTTGGTAGAGTAACTTTGTGTGGTAGGTGTCCTATAGGGCCCAGTGGCTCAGCCTCCCCCAGTTACCTGAGGTGGACACTTTTGGTGCACCCCTTTGTGGACTGTGTGTACAGCCTTGTTATAGTTAAGTCTTGATTGTTGTTGGTATCACTGGGAGGAATTGACCTCCAGGCCAATTGGCTGTGAGGATCAGCTGTTTCTATGCTGGAAGAACTTCTGTGCTGGAGACACCCTTATGAGACAAGACTTGCAAAATTGCAAAAGCCTCTGTGCTCAGCTTGGCTGGGGCGGAGTTTCAGGGTGGAGCAGACAGCCTTGGCTTCCCTTCAGCTCTGCCCTATGAGGCCCCTGGGTCTCAGTGTCCTTTGGTAATCGCTTCAAGCACCTCTGAGGGAAAGTCGTCCTCAAGTTTCGCCTGCTGCTAGATAGTCCAGTTTCTCCCCAAATGAGTCTGGGTTCCCAGAAACTTGCCCGAAACTGGAGTTCAGCACAGCTGGGAGCTTCCATCTCCCTCCCACTTTAGAAAGCCAGCCACGCACTCAGTTGCCCCTCAGCAGTTAGTCCTCTCTGCGTGTGCGCGTCTCCGTACCTCAGCCTTTTGCAGCTCCTCTGAGTCTCAATGTGCTTTCCTCTTTCCTTCTAGTTGTAGAATTTCCACTCAGCCAGCTTTCCTGTGGTTCTGGATGGTGTCAGTTTTGTCTTTTCGTTGTAGTTTTGATATTGTTGTGCGAGGCAGCAGTTTAGGTGTTTACCTATGCTGCCATCTTAGTTTCCTATGATTAAATTCTTGAATAAATTTTTGTTTCTCCTAGAATTAATCACCTCCCTGCCCATTTGCTTTGCTTTCTTAGTTTCTCTTTGTAGGTCTTTTCTCACTTTCCAACAGCCTCTAAGTAAAATTTTCCTCATTGTGAAATCAATCAGATGATATAATTTCCATTATGCTCCTTTGAGCCTCAGCTCTAGTCTGGACTACTTGCTCCCCAGGCCTGGCGATTCCCTTCCCTCTCCTTCCCGGATCCTGGGCCTTCATCTCTCTCTTTCACTCTCCTGTTTGGGTGGAACATTTTTTTCTAGTACTTCCTGAAGGAGGATGTATACTAGTAGGAGGTAAATTATTTTGAGACTTTGGATGCCTGAAATTATTCTTATTGTACACTTGATCAATAATTTTATTGGATATATAATTCTAGATAGGCAACACTTTTAGCATTTTGAAGGCACTGCTCCTTTGTCTCCCATCCTGCAGTGTTGTTGTTGGCAGGTCAACTGTTATTCTTATAGGATCTTTTCTTCCTCGTTTTTGGTCTTAAATTTCATCCTGGCGTAGTTTTTATTGGGTACTCTATTGACCTTTTCAAACTGTCCTTCAGTTCTTGGAAGTTTTTTTGTATTATTTCTTTGATAATTTCCTCCTCTATATTTTCTTTATTCTTTTCCTGATTTCCTATTAATTAGATGTTGGATCTTTTGGACTGATATTCTAATTTTCTTACGTTGCCTCCACTCATGTCCATTACTTTATCTTTTCTCCAACTTGCTGTAAGATTTTTCAATTTTATCTTCCAAACTTTCTATGGATTAAAAAAATATTTTCAAATATATTTTTTCAGGAGATCTTATTATTTTCTTTGATAGCATACTATTTTTGTTTTATGGATATAATATCTTTTATAATATCCCTGAAGATGTTAATTACAGGTTTTTGGGAAGTTTTTCCTGCTATTTGAATTAAGGCTGCTGCTTCTTTTCTTTAAATGATCATTCCTGTTGGAGGCTTTTCTCAGGTGTCTGCTAGTCCTTGATGTCTATTTATATTTGGGAATAAGGCAACTAAAAGATATCTGAGTCCAGCTGGTGTGGGTCAGTGGTTGAGTGTCAACCTATGAATCAGGAGCATGGGTCCTCAAACTTTTTAAACAGGGGGCCAGTTCACTGTCCCTCAGACCATTGGAGGGCCGGACTATAGTTTTTAAAAAAAAACTATGAACAAATTCCTGTGTACACTGCGGGCCCGGGATGAGTCGGCTGCTAAGCAGGACAGGCAGCGGCACCCGGCGGGCCAGATAAATGTCCTCGGCGGGCCGCATGTGGCCCGCGGGCCGTAGTTTGAGGACACCTGATCAGGAGGTCACAGTTCGATTCCCAGTCAGGGTACATGCCTGGGTTTTGGGCTCAGTCCCCAGTAAGGGGCATGCAGGAGGCAGGCGATCAATGATTCTCTTCATTGATGTTTCTATCTCTCTCTCTCCCTCTCACTTTCTCTCTGAAATATATATGTGTATATATATGTGTATATATATGTGTGTGTGTATATATATATATATATATATATATATATATATATATACACACACACACACATACCTATATGTGTATATATATATACACACACACATATATACACACACACATTTTAAAAAGCTGTTTCAGTAGCTTTATGTGGTGGGGAGAGGCTATTGTCAGGTGAGCTGCACTATCTGGTGATGGGGCAGTGAACCAAGTCTAATTTCTTTTCTGGGAAAGTTGAGTTCTCCCTAAGAATTACCCTCCTCCATTCTCTTGTCTATAAGCATAAACTGGCTACTGGAGTTCTAAAAGCTGTACTGGGGAAAGGGAGCTGGGGGTTTCCCTGGCCAGTAAGTAGATATTTACTCAATCTCTATTTTCAGTGCCTCACCCCTTCCCTGCTTGCTCTTGGGGTCCTTGAGTTCAAAGCCTCTCTAGGTCTTCTCCAGAGAATAAACCTCCTCTCTCTCTCTAGGGTGGGAGAGGGGGCAGCAGGTCTAGCTGTTTCCCACACAGACTTTCACTTTCAAAAATCCTCTTGTTTCCAAGCCTGACACCTCATCCCATCTTCAGTTGTGTTTGGTGTCTTCAATTTCCTTCTTGTTGGCACCTGCCTCTTGTTTCACCTCCCTCAGTCCTGTGATGTCAGTGACCTTCCTCTCTCCGCTCTGTACTCCGTAGTTTCCTGTTGCTATGTCTCTTAGTTTCTAAGACAATGTGCATCTTTTTCTTGTCCTCCTGGGTTCTGGGAGACTTCCAAGAGGTGAAAGGGCAGAAGGTATTCACCATCTTCCAAAAAATTCCTGAGTCCATGTTCTTACCAGTGACTATTCTAGGCTTCAGCCTGCCTCCCCGGACGAGGAGCAAGCACCCACTGACAGGAATAAAAGTGCGAGGCTCAACGTCTCTGCTTTACAGAGAGGCCTCTCTCCCTCCAGGGGATCTCCCGACTGTGGCCCCGGGACTGTCTAAAACATGCTCTCCCACATCACTCTTCCATGAAAGGCCCGTTAGGATGCTTTGCCACATTCACAATTAGTTCTCAGTAAAGTAAAGCCCTTCTCATCTGGCCCAGTCAACCAGTCTCACCTTCTGCCACACTGCTCGCAGTTCCCAATATGCCAGGCCCTTCATCCCACTGCTCTGCAGCTCTGCACGTGCGTTCCAGCTAACCAGAAGCCCTTCTTTCTCTGGGTGGCTGGGAAACTCCTCTGCACTCTTTAAAACGCACCTTCTGTGGCACCTTCCCTGATTCTGCTCTTTCCCTCCTTCCTCTTGCCTGTCCCTGTCCTGGCCCCCACAGGTCAAATTGGTCACTCTTCACTTGCGCTGTTACATACCTCTCTATTCTGTTTTCTACCAGAATGGAGGTGATACAGAGATAGACATCTGGGGCTGGGAAAGGACCACAGAGGTTACCTAGTTTTGGAAGGATGGCAGATAACACTAGGATATAAGCTGAGTTTATTCAGCTATTTCAGAGGTATGGTCTACTTTATTTCCCCTTCCTGATATCATGCCTGCTATGTGTGGCCCCTAGAACTCTTTTCTGGTTCCCTTTTCCTCCTCCTACCCGGTTCACACTCTTAGTAGGCAGGACAAAGTCTCGTTTCAACCCCTTCAGTCCCTAATTGGAGCAGAGTAACATTCAGCTTTAGAGGTATCTTGTTCCAATAAATAACGGGGACACTGAATGATGCTATCTTTTTAGGCAATGACACAAACTAAATGGGAACTGACAACTACACACGACAGGAAATGAACCAAACTAGCCTTTCATTGTAAAGAGGTGCTCAAAATGATAAGCCCCAAATATAACAATGGAAGACGGGTAAATAGATAGGACTCTTCATCAATAATACTGTAAAAAAATCTCTTAAGTCAATAGCGTTGCTATCCAACCCCCCCCTCTCAACATTAGATAAGAGTGATTGACTAATTTGAGTATCTTCTCTTATTTCTTCCTTTGTGTATGTGGCAGAATTTTCTTTGATTCATTCAATGAATATGTATAGAGCACCTACTATGAGCTATATATTCTTCAGCACTGAAAACAATGAGAATAATGGTTACCATTTGTTGATTATAGTGTCAGGTACTTTGCTACATGCTTAACATACATCATTTTGCTTTCCCAGTCCCTTGTGATGAAGGTACTATTGTTTCCCCTGTTGGCTGATGGGAAACAGATTTAAAGGTTAACTATCCTGATCGAACAGCAGAGTCAGGAGTCAGGCCTGCTGACACCAGAGTTCTTGCTCTTAAGCACTACATTAAGTCCCTTGCTCCAAATCTAAACTCCTCCCCTAAGGGTGGCTAGGAGCATACCTCCCTACTCCTCTGCTCTACCATAGGAGCTACTAACTGTGGTTAAAAAGAGAGAGGAGAAGCATTACCCCAGAATACCCAAATTCTCCTGAGGAGCCATGCCATGTCTGAGAAAGGATGTCACTGGGCCCATGTGCTCAGCTAAAGCAGAAGTTGCCTCCCTGATAATCACTGCTTGGAGCTGGTGGTTAGCCTTCCAGGGACAGCCTATTTAGGCAGCTCTAAGGGTGAGAAAGATCCTGATTACATTGATCTACAGCCTTCCACCATTAGTTCTACTTTTGTTTGGGAAGTTCATTTAATACAGTCATCCTTTAAACTCCCTTTAAATCCATCTGTGCTTCCCATCATGACCTGCTTTCTTTTTAAATTGTAGTAAAATACACATAACGAAGTTTACTACCTTACCCATTTTTAAGTATACAGTTTGGTGGTATTAAATATATTCATAATGTTGTGCAACCATCACTAGTATCCATCTCCATAACTCTTTTCATCTTGTAAAACTAAACTCTGTACCCATTAAACAATAGCTTCCCATTACTTCTCGCCCCCAGCCTTTGGCAACCACCATTCTACTTTTCTGTCTCCATGATTTTGGCTACTCTAAGTACCTCATATAAGTAGAATCATACCATATTTGTCTTTTCGTGACTGGCTATTTCACTTAACATAATATCCTCAAGGTTCACCCATATTGTAGTATATTTCAGAATTTCCATCCTTTTTAAGGCTGAATAATATTCCATTGTATGTATGTACAGTACCACATTTTGCTTATCCATTCATCTGTGAACTGACACTGGCATTGCTTCTATGTTTTAGGTATTAGGAATAATACTGCTGTGAACATGGTGTACAATATAACTACTTTTTAAAAGCAAGTTCATAAGCATAAGTTCCCTCTTTTTCCTTCTGAGCAAAGTTGTATGTCAAGAGATTTTCAGAATCTGTGTAGCTTCCTGTGCCTCAGCTTTTTGCTTATCCATCCATCCATCCATCCATAGACACTTAGGTTGCTTCCATATTTTAGCTATTATGAATAATGCTGTTATGAACATGGTGTACAAATAGCTCTTTGAGACCTTGCTTTAAGTTCTTCTGGATATGTACTCAGAAGAGGAATTGCTGGGTCATATAGCAATTTTATTTTTAATTTTTTGAGGAACTGCCATATTGTTTTCCACAGTAACTGTACCATTTTACATTCCCACCAACAGTATACTGGGTTCCAATTTCTCCACATCCTTGCCAACACTTGTTGTTTTCTGTTTTGTTTTTTGTTAGTAGCCATCAAATGGGTGTGTAGTGGTATATTATTAGAGTGTGTGTGAGCCTGAAAGAGCTACACACAAACATTTCTTTTCCTCAAGTCCAAAGGCAGCTCCCGTTAGAACTAATAGAAATAACATGCTCTCCCTCAGGAGACTTCTATTTGACAAGGAGGTAACTTTAGGCAGAGAAGAAAAGCCAAACAGAAGGGCCCCATATGGGTTTCTGGGTTTTAAAAGAGAGTCATGCAACCTTGAAGACCAGATGGAAAACTAATGTGAAAAAAATTCAATAATGACATCAACAGAAATCGTTGTAGAAAAGGTCCTAACCCAGCTTACCGCTAATTATGACCCTCATGAATCCTTTGAATCTGCCCCCAAATCAGAATAATAAGTGCAAAGCCCTAACATTTTGGGGGAACATATTACCTCCTTTAACTTAATTATATATCTTTCCTTGGTAAGAACTTAGATGTTCATTCAGCAAAATTTGTTGCTGCCTAGGATGTGCCAGATACAGAACTTGGTACTAGGGATCTGGCAGCCAACAAACCCCCCCGGTGCATGGAGATTTCATTTAACTGGGGGAGACAGACAACAGTCATGTACACCTGGACTATGTCAGATGTGATAGTGCTGCGAAAAGCAGTAACCCATGAGATGAACAGTAAGAGGCAGGTGATAACTTCGTCGTTAGTAGGAGGGGCCTCTGATGAGCTGACATGTGGTTCAAAACTGAATGAGAGAACTGGGGCTAGAGCTTCTTATACTTAAACTTCTTATACACAAACTTCTTATACACAGCAGCTGTTAAATAAGTTGAACATAACCGATGTTTATAAATAGCAATTTATCAACTTAGTGATCCTTCTAATTTGTTTTCCTATGATTATTGAAATGATTAAAGGAAGTAGAATCTGGTGAATTTACTGCATTGCCTAGTCTAGTATTTCTCAACTGAGAATGATTTTGCCTGCCAGGGACATCTGGAGTGTTTCGAGATATTTTGATTATCATGATCTGGGGGAAGAGTGGAAGGGTACTACTGTCATGTCCTGGGTAAAAGCCAAAGATATTACTAAGTATCCAACAGTGTATTCAATAAGTCCATACAGCAAAGGGTGAAGGGACCTAAAATGCCAACAGTGCCACTGTTGGGAAGCCCTGATCTGGTCCCCAGGCAGGCTGGTGAGAGCTGAGGGACTGGGCAGGAGGTGCTCTTCCAAATATTCCATCAAGGTATCTGGACATGTGTAAACGGGATAGATCCAGGGCCCTTGAAGTTACCCCGGGGCATCTGTTCCAAATCATCAGACTTAGTTTCAAAGCCACCTGGGGATTTATTCATTAAAGTAACATTAACTAAGTTTCCTGAATATCTTTATTATAAGAGAAGGCCAGGAGACAAGATGTGGTCCCAGCCATCAAAACTTTTATTCCCCAGGGAGAACGGGAGACATGAAGACAAACACCTGCAATGTGACAAGGACCAGAATGGGGTAGATATCAAATGATGTACGGTAGAGAGTAATGACTCTAGTTGGAGTGACCCAAGTAGGTTTAACATATAAGCAATCATTTGAGCTGAGCTTTGAAAGTGAGTAGACTTTAAATAGGCAGAGAGTGGAAAAGAGGGTAAGATGTGAAAACAGGAACAAAGGTAGAGATTAATAATAGTAAAAGCAACTGTCATCTAGCACTCTTCTATTCGATAGGGTGGTGCCAAGCACTTTGTTGTGACAAACAATTCAAGTCTAAAAATAAAAACTGATCCATACAAACCAGCTAAAGCCTAGCATGACCCAAACTGACTTGAATTCCCATTTCAAAAAGATAATAAAACATGGGGAGTTACCTGGGGTGAGTTGCATAAATACCGAAGCAGTTCACCAATATATTGAATGACAGTGACGTTATATTTTCTGCAGTCATCCCAAAACTGGCTGGCTGAAAATCTGTTCCGCAAAACTAGGGTGGCACCTACAGAGAAAGAATAGAAAGGGTCAGTAAGAGAAGTGCCACAAATATTACACTCATGAATGTCCTGAGTACCAAGTATATTCATAAAAACCCAAATGAGACCTGGTTTTGTCCTGTAGGAGCTTCCAATCTAGTCAGGAGAAGACATAAAGTCTTTCTAATAAAAGTCAGTGTGAAATAAATAAAAGGTTCAAGCAAGGCCTGAAGGGAATGTGAGTGTGTGTGTGTGTGTGTGTGTGTGTGTGTGTGTACATTAATTCTGCTTGGGCAAGGGCTGAGAAAGACAATTTTTGGATGAGGTAGGATTTGAATTAGCTCTGGATAAATGAATATGGAGAAAGATGAGAGAATTTCAGGCAGAGGAAAAAGCATGATCATAAAGGCAGGATAATTCAGCAGGTGCTGGAGGATGGCCAACACTCAGTTGGCTTGTAAGTGGGGTGGTAAAGGGTGGGTGGCTCATGAAAGATGAACCTGGAGAAGCAGCGAGGGGTGCAATCATGGAGAGCTTGGAAGTGCCAGGTGGAGGAACCAGACTTCATTGTGTGGGCACTGGAGGGCCAGGTTCTTGAGCAAGCAGGAGAATTCTTCTTTGTTGGGGGAGTAGACAAAATTGTTCCCCAAGATGTCCATATCTTAATCCCTAGGACCTGTGAATATGCTACCTTACATGGCAAAAAGGTCTGTTCAGATGTACTTAAGTTAAGAATTTTGAGGTGGGAAGATTATCCTGGATTATCTGGGTGGGCCCGATATAATCATAGGGTCCTTATAAGAGGAAGGCAAGACGGTCAAGGGTCGAAGGAGATGGGAGGATGGAAACGAAAGGCTGGAGTGCTATGCTTTGAAGGTGAAAGAAGGGGCCATAAGCCAAGGAAAGCAGACAGGCTTTAGGAGCTAGAAAAGGCAAGGAATAGATTCTGCCCTAGAGCTTTCAGAAGGAATGCAGCTCTGCTGATACCTTGATTTTAGGACTTCTGACATTCGAAACAGTAAGAGAACAAATCTACTAAGTTTTTAAACTACTAAGTTTGTGATTTGCTATAGTAACAATAGGAGACTATCACAAAGGGTAAAATAATATATCTATTATATTCAACTTAATTAGAGGCATGAAATGTAGCAAAGTGAAATAAACTCACAAATATTTATGTTATTAGTTTATTTTTACTCCTATGTATACAAAAATCCAATGTTTTCAAAGATGAGACATTTTAAAAAATACTACTTATTCCTTCTTTTGCATGTATGTTTGCTGCTCAAGGAAATGTGTAAGTGATTGAATTGTCTCTTTGGGAGCCTCAGATTCACCCTGTTCCTACAGGGCCCAGCAGTATGACCAGGGCCACTCATTTCTTGCTGATTTGGGGCTAAGTGTTTTAGAGCAGCTCACTAAGTTGTGAGGGAAAGGAGCAGAGTCTTGGGCAATTGTATATGTATATGTGTATATATAGGGTGTTCCCCCCAAAATGTATACACACACTTTGAATAATTATAAAGGCAGTGTTTATTAAAATACATTTCATTTTCAAAATTGAGCTATGAGCTGTTAAAGTGTGTATACATTTGGGGGGGGATACCCTGTATACACATATATAATTATTTATAATAAAATAACATGGTGAGAAAAATTTAAGGTTTTTAGCTTAGAGCATTAGAGATGGTTTCCTGAAAGAGGAGGACACAAGACAGAGCCTTAATGTAAGAAAGATTAGCATCAATCCAACTGAAAGAAGAGAGGGTGGCAACTCTGTTTGGATTGGTAACGTTTGAGAAGGAAAGAGAAGATGTGACAAGCCAAGTATTCTGACCAGAGCTGAGGAGTTGTAGGAGTAGGGAAGAATAAAGTAGAATGGGAACAACTGAAGGAAAAGTTTAAATGAGATGCTGATAGAGACCAACATGCAGATTTCTAAAAATGGAAATGATGGCAGAGAATTATTTATGGAATGTAAGAATCAAGTGTTTGCCTTGGCTGCTGTGGCTCAGTTGGTCAGGTGTCATCCCATTCATGGAAAGGCTGCTGGTTCGATTCCTAGTCAGGGTACATGCTTGGGTTGCGGGCTCAATCCCTTGTAAGAGGTGTGCAGGAGGCAGCTGAATGATCACTCTTGGAATATTTGATATTCCTCTCCCGCCCCCCCCCCCAACCCTCTCTCTCTAAAAAAATAGTAAAATAAAAAGAATCAAGTGTTTTGACCTGGATAAAGGCATCAAATATTTTTAGAAAGTTTTTTCCTTGACATACTGAACAATTATAGCATTATACTATTAGATAAGCAGGCATGAAAAAAATAGAAATTATTTAAATACCTGCTTGCCATGTGTGAGTCAAATAGCTTTGTTATCAACACCTTCCTACCACACAGGAGAGTAGCCAAATTTTGAATTACTTTTTCTTATGAGTAGATGTGAATGTATACTGACCTCCATTGCCTTGTTGAGAGAAAAAGCTTACCAGCCACAATGCATCCATTTAAGCCAATCATAAGCGCAGCGCTGTGGTATAAGGGCAGAGTGGTATAGATGATATCATCTTTCTTAACCCTGCTTATAAGACTGAGGCCAATTCCATACCATAAGCGATGATGATTGATCGTTGCAGCTTTTGGGAGACCTTTGTAAAGATACAAGAGTAGGTCTGAGTGAGCCAAGACCAGCCATTCACAGACACGTGGTCTGGGAGAGAGATCTGGCTTAAGATTCATTGTGGGGCGATTAGAGAATTGCAGATTGAAGGGCCATAATCAGTTAGACCAGGAGTCGGCAAATTTTTCCATGAAGGACTAGACCAGGGGTGGGCAAACTTTTTGACTCGAGGGCCACAATGGGTTCTTAACCTGGACCGGAGGGCCGGAACAAAAGCATGGATGGAGTGTTTGTGTGAACTAATATAAATTCAAAGTAAACATCATTACATAAAAGGGTACGGTCTTTTTTTTTTTTTATTTCAATAGTTTTATTCATTTCAAACATTTTAACAAGATGAATGTAAACACTAATTATTATAATTTGAAACTTCAAAAAATGGAGGAATCATAGCACAATAACATACACAATAACATACATTGAAGATGGCACAATAACATACATTGAAGATGGCAAAGGCAAAATAAAATTGCCTAACAAAGGAAAGGTACAAAAGCCTTTCAAATTAAACTTAAATATAATAAAATAATTTAAAACTAAAACAAACAGAAAAGAACAAAATGTGTAAACAGTAAATTAAACATTTTCTTTAGTGCAACTTCCAAATAATGGCCGGGACGTAGATGTAGATGGCAATGTAGACTGGGTTGAAAGGTTTTTGGTCTTTAAAACATCAACTTCAGTGGGAACAAGTGTTGTTGGTCTCCTTTTTAGCTAATGCTCTGATACTGTGCTCTCCAGGGGCGTGTCTCCCTACATCTCCACGATAACGTGTCTACGCATTCCCAGGGTGATGTCCGCAGGCATTACAAGGAGCCTCTGGAAGATTGAGAGGTTGTTCCTTCTACTGAATGGGCGGATATGAATCCGCCCACTCAGAAGAAGGAGCTGCGGCCGTGTTTCCCGACGTTGCCACGTTAACACTGCTGCTGGTGAAGGAGTGGAGGGGAGAGCAAGAGAACCCTCCGCTCTTTCGGCTCCGCGGGCCGGATAGAACAGCCAAACGGGCCGGATCCGGCCCGTGGGCCGTAGTTTGCCCACAGCTGGACTAGACAGTAAATGTTTTAGGCTTTGCACAGTCATACAGTCTCTGTTGAAACTACTCAACTCTGTTCCTATATTGTAGCCGATAGCAACCAAACAATAAAGCAGCGATTTTTCAACCTTTTTCATCTCATGGCACACCTAAACTAATTACTAAAATTCCGCAGCACAAAAAACAAACATATTTTTTGCCAACCTGACAAAAAAATTAGGTATAATTTTGATTCATTCACACTGGATGGCTATTGTGTTGGCTGTTATCATTTTTTAATTTGACAATCTAAGGGAAAAGAGGTCAGTGCCCCTGTCTAAATAGTCAGGTATTGCATGTTTTAAAAATTCTTGCGGCACACCAGTTGAAAATCGCTGACATAAAGGAATGAATGTGGCTATGTTCCAATACAACTATTTACAAAAACAGGTCTGTGTGCGGAGGTGGGGGCTATATTTGGCCCACAGGCCAGACTTTGCTGACCCCTGTATGACATGGTTATTACTGTAGTAACGTTAAGAGAAAGGAAGAAATGGCTATTCCATTTCTGCTCTATGTCTACCACCTTACAGAGTATTTTCAAAATTTCATTTAATTCTCATAATTAATGAGATAAGTAGAATTATGTTCTCTAATCCGCAGATTAGAAGGCTGTGATTAAGAGAGTAAATAGCCCATCCATCCCATCACCTTCCTTCATAACTACTTTTATGATTTCTTATATACTCTTCTAGAGTTTCTTTATGTACATTACACATATATATGAAATTATGAACATTTGCTCATATGTTCTTGCCCTTTCTTCCATTTAAAAAATAAAAACACTCTTCAGCACTTTTCCTTACACTTAACAATGCATCTTGGAGATCTGTCCACATTTGTACATAGAAATTTCCCTTATTTATTCATTCATTTATTCTCTCTCAGTTGCATCAAGTCCTTTGTATGTGTATATTATATTTTGTCCACACCATTTTGCTATTTTAAATGTGCTGCAGTAAATAACCTGGTCCACATGGCAGTTCACACTATGAATGATACCATGTCTGTAGGATACATTTGCTGAAGTGAGATTGTGGGGTCAAAAGACATGCCTTTGTAATATTGATAGGTACTGACACAGTGCCAGTTGTAAGGTCGGTCCCTATTTTTCCTCCCATCAGCAATATATGAATGTACATGCTTCCTCACAGCCTTGCCAAGGTGTGCTCTCAAATGGGAGAATTTTTGCAAGCCTGAAAGGTGAAAATTGATATCTCAGTGTAGTTTTAGTATACTAGACTAAGTACATTTGTATATTCTTTTTTTAAATAAATCTTCATTGTTCAGATTATTACAGGTGTTCCTCTCCCCCCCCCCATAGCTCCCCTCCACCTGATTCCCCACCCCACCCCATGCCCTTACCCCCCGCCACTGTCTTCATCCATAGGTATAAGATAGGTGTAAGATTTTTGTCCAATCTCTTCCTGCACCCCTCACACCCTCTTCCCCCTGAGAATTGTCAGTCCACTCCCTTTCTATGTCTCTGATTCTATTATATTCACCAGTCCATTCTGTTCTTCAGATTTTTTATTCACTTGATTTTTAGATTCACTTGTTGGTAGGTATGTATTTGATGTCGTTTTGTTGTTCATAATTTTTATCTTTACTTTTTCTTCTTCTTCCTCTTCTTAAAGAATACCCTTCAGCATTTCATGTAATCCTGGTTTGGTGGTGATGAACTCCTTTAGCTTTTTCTTGTCTGTGAAGCTCTTTATCTGACCTTCAACTCTAAATGATAGCTATGCTGGGTAGAGTAATCTTGGTTGTAGGTTCTTGCTATTCATCACTTTGAATATTTCTTGCCACTCCCTTCTGGCCCGCATAGTTTCTGCCGAGAAATCAGCTGACAGTCGTATGGGTGCTCCCTTGTAGGTAACAAACTGTTTTTCTCTTGCTGCTTTCAAGATTCTCTCTATCTTTTGCCCTTGGCATTTTAATTATGATGTGTTTTGGTGTGGTCCTCTTTGGATTCCTCTTGTACGGGGTTCTGTGCGCTTCCTGGACTTGTAAGTCTATTTCTTTCACCAGGTAGGGAAAGTTTTCTGTCATTATTTCTTCAAATAGGTTTTCAATATTTTGCTCTCTGTCTTCTTCTGGCACCCCAAACATTCGGATGTTGGTATGCTTAAAGTTGTCCCAGAGGCTCCTTACACTATCTTCATATTTTTGGATTCTTTTTTCTTTTTGTCTTTCTGGTTGGGTATTTTTTGTTTTCTCATATTTCAGATCATTGGTTTGATTCTTGGGGTACGTTGATCTACAGTTGAGTTTCTGTATATTCTTTATTTTAGACAGTGTATGCTTAATTTCTGACTGGTCCTTTTCCATTTTTTTGGCATTCTCATTAAGGTCCTTGAAGGTCTCACTAAGCTCCTCGGAGGTCTCATCAAGTTTCTCAGCGGTTTTTAGAAGATTCTTGAGTAACCTTATAAATGTGGTTCTGAACTCTATGTCGTCCATTAGTTTGCTTTCCTCCATTTCTTTCATTCGTGACATGTTTCTTTGTCTCCGCATTTTGCTACTTCCCTGTGTTGATGGAGTGGCTTTGTGTGCTAGGTGACCTATAGGGGCCAGTAGCTCAGCCTCCCCAATCACCTGAGGTGGACGCTCTTGGTACACCCCTTTGTGGGCTGAGTGCAAAGTCTTGGTGTAGTTAAGCCTTGATTGATGTTGGTACACTGGGAGGAATTGACCTCCAGGCCAATTGGCTGTGAGGACCTGCTGTGTCTATAATGGAAGAACTGCTGCGCTGGAGACACGCTTATAGTGCAGGACTTGTGTCTGTGGGGCTTTGGTGCTCACTGAGTCTGCCTCTTGAATGTGTCACTTATGGATGTGAGGAGTTGAAATCTGGTGTTTCACACTGACCACTAGGTACATTGGCTTCTGGATCTCCAATGGGGTGCAGGTCAGCTACTGTCTGAGGCCACCCAGCAGGCGCTACAGCGAGAACTACAGTTTTCTCCTCTTTGCTTGGGGTTTGGAGGTTTTGGAGCTGTCTGACCCAGGCTGCAAGTTTGCTAGGTTAAGCTGCGATAGGGCAGGCCATTCATATGCTAAAGCCGCTGCTTGGAGCTTGGGTGGGTTTGTAGGTTGTGCGGGGCGGGGTCTCAGGGCATCACTAGGCTAGGGCGTGGCAAACAGCGATGGCTGCCAGTAAGCCAGCTCTGCGTCTCCGACCGCGTCCCCGTGTCCCGCGCCCCAGCGCAGTAAACAATTATTCCTGCGCACAGCCCTGCAAGCAAGCCACCCTCACTTTCCGACCCGATGGCAGACAGTCCAGCTTCTCCCCGTAGGAGTTTGGGTCCCCCGTGTCTCCCCAGAAACTGGAGTTCGGAGTAATCGGGAGCTTGTCTCCCTTTGGGTTGAAAAAATAGCAGCGCTCCCGGTCGCCTGCCGCCAGCCCGATTCGCGCACCTCCGTACCTCAGCTTTTCAGCACTTGTGCACGTCTCAATGCTCTTTTCTCTTTCCTTCTAGTTGTAGAACTTCCACTCAGCCAGCTTTCCTGTGGTTCTGGGTGATAGACGTTTTGTCTTTTAGTTGTAGTTTTGAAACTGTTGTGCGAGGCAGCAGTTTAGGTGTTTACCTACGCCACCATCTTGGATCCTCCTCACATTTGTATATTCTTAACTACAATTTATGTAAGTTTTTTGTAAGACCTTATTGAAAGGATATGCTTATATTGTTTCCTATGGAAGGTCAACTTAATTGAGGAGGGTGTGAAGGTCTTACTAAGGGGCTGAGCTAGAGTTTAAGACCTAAGTGAGTCAATTGGCTGTGTGAAGAGAAATGCAGTTCTCTGTACACTCAGACCCTTTAGTACTTGATGGTACCTTTGCCAGGTATCGCCTAAAGAACAGCAAACTACCATAATTATAAACACAATTCAAAATTCATTTTCTCTCTGGCATTGTGTTAGTATTTAATGCCCCATTTTAAGAAATACTAAAATTAAGAAATAGAAGAAAACATCAATAAGCCCATTGTATTCACCATGGAAAAAGAATCTTCTGAATAATAAAGCTCTGAATTATATATAGATATGCATAGCCTTTGCTGCTTTGAAGTACTTTCAGAAACTTTCCTAAGATTTTTTTATTTTTTATTATTTATTTATTTTAATTTAATAAATCTTTATTTTTCAGATTATTACAATTGTTCCTCTTTTTCCCCCCATAGCTCCCCTCCACCTGGTTCCCTCCCCACCCTCTGCCCTTACCTCCCCTGCACTGTCCTCATCCATAGGTGTACGATTTTTGTCCAGTCTCTTCCTGCACCTCCCACACACTTTTCTCCCCAAGAATTGTCAGTCCACTCCCTTTCTATGTCCCTGATTCTATTATATTCACCAGTCCATTCTGTTCTTCAGATTTTTTATTCACTTGATTTTTAGATTCACTTGTTGATAGATATGTATTTGTTGTTCATAATTTTTTATCTTTACCTTTTTCTTCTTCTTCTCTTCTTAAAGAATACCTTTCAGCATTTCATATAATACTGGTTTGGTGGTGATGAACTCCTTTAACTTTTTCTTATCTGTGAAGCTCTTTATCTGTCCTTCAATCCTGAATGATAGCTTTGCTGGGTAGAGTAATCTTGGTTGTAGGTTCTTGCTATTCATCACTTTGAATATTTCTTGCCACTCTGGTCTGGCCTGCGTAGTTTCTGTTGAGAAATCAGCTGACAGTCGTATGGGTGCTCCCTTGTAGGTAACTAACTGTTTTTCTCTTGCTGCTTTTAATATTCTCTCTTTGTCTTTTGCTCTTGGCATTTTAATTATAATGTGTTTTGGTGTGGTCCTCTTTGGATTCCTTTTGTTTGGGGTTCTGTGTACTTTCTGGACTTGTAAGTCTATTTCTTTCACCAGGTGGGAGAAGTTTTCTGTCATTATTTCTTCAAATAGGTTTTCAGTATCTTGCTCTCTCTCTTCTTCTGGCACCCCCATAATTCGGATGTTGGTACGCTTGAAGTTGTCCCAGAGGCTCCTTACACTATCTTCATATTTTTTTGGATTCTTTTTTTCTTTTTGCTTTTCCGGTTGAGTGTTTTTTGCTTCTTTGTATTTGAAATCTTTGACTTGATTCTTGCGATCCTCTAGTCTGCTGTTAGATCTCTGTGTAATATTTTTTATTTCAGTCAGTGTATGTTTAATTTCTAGTTGGTCCTTTTTCATATCCTTGAGGGTCTTGCTAAATTTATCGGTCTTTTCTAGAAAATTCTTGAAAAACCTTATAACCGTGGTTTTGAACTCTATATCCAGTCGTTTGCTTTCCTCCATTTCTTTCATTTGTGATCTGTTTCTTTGTCTCTGCATTTTCACTGCTTCCCTGAGTTGATAGAGTGGCTTTGTGTGCTAGGTGCCTATAGGGCCCAGTGGCTCAGCCTCCCCAGTTACCTGAGGTGGACACTCTTGGTGCACCCCTTTGTGGGCTGTGTGCACAGTCTTGTTGTAGTTAAGCCTTGATTGTTGTCGGTATCACTGGGAGGAATTGACCTCCAGGCCAATTGGCTGTGAGGATCAGCTGTGTCTACGCTGAAAGAACTTCTGTGCTGGAGACACCCTTATGAGGCAAGATTTGCAAAAGCCTCTGTGCTCAGCTTGGATGGGGCAGAGTCTCAGGGCGGAGCAGACAGCATTGGTTTTACTGTCAGCCCTGCCCTAATAGGCCCCTGTGTCTCAATGTCCCGTGGTAATCGCTGCAAGTATCTCTGAGAGAAAGCCACCCTTGAGTTCCATCCGCTGCCAGACAGTCCAGTTTCTCCCTAAATGAGTCTGGGTCCCCAGAGTCTCACCCGGAACTGGAGTTCAGTGCATTCGGGAGCTTTTGTCTCCCTTCTGCTTGAGAAAGCCAGCCACATACTCTGTTGCCAGCCCTCTCCGCACATGCGCGCACCTCTGTACCTCTGCCTTCCACAGCTCCTCTGAGTCTCAGTGTGCTTTTCTCTTTTCTGACAGTCCAGTTTCACCCCGTATGAGTCTGGGTCCCCAGAGTCTCGCCCGGAACTGGAGTTCAGCGCAGTCGGGAGCTTTTGTCTTCTTCCCGCTTGAGAAAGCCAGCCGCGCACTCAGTTGCCAGTCCTCTCCATGCGCGCATCTCAGTACCTCTGCCTCCTGCAGCTTCTCTGAGTCTCAGTGTGCTTTTCTCTTTCCTTCTAGTTGTAGAATTTCCACTCAGCCAGCCTTCCTGTGGTTCTGGATGATGTCTGTTTTGTCTTTTAGTTGTAGTTTTGAAATTGTTGTGCGAGGCAGCAGTTTAGGTGTTTACCTATGCCGCCATCTTGGTTTCTCGTAATTTAAGATTTTTGTATTAATGAAGAATTAAGAGTGCTTGGTAACTATTATATAATTTTGTGCTAATGACTGCCTTTGGAGGAACACAGAAAACATTTTGTTCTCCAGTTGCTTAAGGGAGTTCTTTGAATTAATGTTTATAAGAGTAAAATTTTATTTAAAGACAAGAAGAAAAGTAAAATAAACACCAACCCAATTATCTTCCACATAAATATAAATTCTGAATTGTGGGATTAGCTAAGGAATGTGGATTCTTTTTTTCTTCCTAGAATGGGTTTTATTTTTGACAGCCCAAACCTGCACAGTGAAGATGTTCCATATTATCTATTTAGTATTAAGACTACCGTAGAACTCCCAGTCACTCACCAAGGGTTCATTAATTTCCCAAATCGGAGTTTACAATTTAATTTTTCCATTCTCTGAAGAATTGAGGACAAAGTCTCATATGTTAAGGTAGAGTCTGTATGTAGTAGAAGCATTTGGTTAACTATTCAGCCTACCATTTGGTTGGCAATGTAGTATATAACTTTTAGGAATAACAATAATATACATCTTAAGAGTTGTGGGAGAACTGTATGAACAAATGCAATAAAGCTCCTAGGAGCACACCTAGTACATCCTACTCTTAATATTTATTGCCCATTCCATATAGCAGTGCTCCAATAACACTGTTAATTGGCAGTGTTTTTTCTTAGTGGCTCATAAAGATAAAGGTGCAGCATCCTAATGTGATGAAATACAGTATTTTAGGCCCTGAGTTGAGAGCCATCCTACACCCACAGCAGCAAACAGCTTCCACTCAGTGTTGCATGGGAAGATAGTAGTCAAATCATTTATATAAATACTAGAGGCCTGGTGCAGGAATTTGTGCACCAGTGGGGTCCCTCGGCCAGGCCTGCAGGATTGGGCTGAAACCAGCTCTCCGACATCCCCTGAGGGGCGCAGGCCAGGCCAAGGGACCCCACCGGTGCACAATCGGGGCGGGGAGGGACGCAGGAGGTTGGCCAGCTGGGGAGGGACTGTGGGAGGGCTCCAGGGCATGTCTGGCCTGTCTTGCTCAATCCTGATTGGCCAGACCCCAGCAGCAAGCTAACCTACCTGTTGGAGCATCTGTCCCCTGTTGGTCAGTGCATGTCATAGCAAGTGGTTGAGCGGCCTGAGTATATCATTAGCATATTATGCTTTGATTGGTTGAATGGCCGACCAGAGGACCCAACACTTAGCACATTAGGCTTTTATTATATAGGATGACTCCATTATTGGCCTATAGTTTTCTCTGGTGATCCATTTATAATTGGTTATACATTACATATGGACTCTGACTATAATCAAAATACAACAATCACTTAAAAAAATTCCCCAAGCCTACTCAGTGCCAAATTGATCCATCATCACAACTATTTTGGTAAACTTCTTTATTCTTCTACATACCAACAAGGGGGAAATATACGTAGCTTGGAGAAAGTCAAATGGGATCATGTGCTATGAGATAATATCAGTTTTCACAGACAAAGAGCTAAATCCCCCAGAGAAAGATAAATATCATATGATCTCACTCATTTGTGGAATATAATGAACAACAAAAACTGATGAACAAAAATAGAACCAGAGTCATAGAAGCATTGAACAGACTGTCCAACCTATGAGGCAAGGTGGGGGGAGGGGGTAAGAGATCAACCAAAGGACTTGAATGCATGCATATGAGCATGACCAATGGACACAGATGGGGGAGGGGGAGTGGTGAGGGCATGTGCTAGAGGGGTGGGGGCAGCCAGGGAGCGGTCAATGGTGGAAAAGGAGACTTATGTAATACTTTAAACAATAAAGAACTTAATAAAAAAAGAAGAGC
This sequence comes from Plecotus auritus, assembly GCF_963455305.1. Classification (NCBI taxonomy): domain Eukaryota; kingdom Metazoa; phylum Chordata; class Mammalia; order Chiroptera; family Vespertilionidae; genus Plecotus; species Plecotus auritus. The sequence continues at coordinate 64,013,503 of NC_137770.1, forward strand.
TAAATCCCCTGAAGTATTAGTTATTTGATAACTTTTGTCAAAGAGACCATTTGAAAACCTAACCCACCACTGAACTCCTTCTTCAGGGTAGGTCCATTTCTTTTAGAATCCTGTCTTTATTTTTACCTGTGGTTCCAGAAGTATAAATGTATAAGGCAGGCGTGGAGAACGTGACTTCAGACCTCCAGGACTCTGGGATAGGTTCGGTTGATACTTCATCCACTTTGTCGAGGAAAGAGTCAACCCCGTCTGTGTTGGAAGTTCTGCTCACATAATAGATGGACACATCATCTTTCTTCAGGCTTGGCAGCACCTCTTCAACAGCTGCTTGTAGTTCTTAATAAGAAAAAAATCCAAACAAATTAAATTAGCCATTAAAGTTCTATTGGTGCAACAGGTGAGAGGGTTAACTTGAAATGCAGGCAGTTAGGGCAGTGTTCCAGAGGAAAACAAAGGCAGGTGGAACATAGGCAGGGGCAGACACGGCAGTTTGAACAGCCTAACCACAGGAACCAACCAAGCAGAAATAATAAAATGCTTCTGGACTCAAAGTGGGAGGCATGGGAAACCAAGGAAGGGTCTGCAGTAAACAAGGTGTACGAACGCACAGAAACAGAAAAAGTTCTGCAAAGGAACAGAGGAAGAACGCATAGAAACAGGGAAAGTTTAGGTCTGTTGCTGGGCAAGAACAATCGAGGGATCAATCAGGTGACGTCACAGTAGACATAGAAGCAGGCTTGTAGCACATCTATACCCCTGGACTACAAGGCTTTAAGGGGCAACCCATTATTGGCTCCCCGTCCCCTTGCGGGGAGTCTGAATCTGTTTATAATACATTTTCCACACTTTTGCTTAAATCTTCTGGTCCGCGTAGCTCATTCTCCAGCGTCTCGTTTCCACAGGTAGTTCAGGTTTTCACAGGCTTCACGGAAATTTTATTTTCAGCATATAATTTTTGTTAAAATGTGTAGACATGACAAGTAATGCTTAGCGTTAACATCACAAGGTTCTGATATTTGAGGGAAGGTTGGGTTTTAGTGGTTTTTCTTAAGCAGCAAATGGTTGATTAAAATCTATACAAACAAATGAACATATGGGTAAACACCAATATATATAAGTGCATATATTGGCATACATCTCAAATAAATTTAGTTATTCCCAATATGTGCCCCACAGGATCAGAGGTGAAAAAGGAAAGAGAAGAGAAATGAAAATAAGGGAGCCATGCTAAGTAACAAAGATGATGGAAGTTGACTTTTTTTTTTTTTTTTAAAAACACATCAGTAACAGGAAGTTCCATTAGGAAGCTTCAGCTGATGGGAGAAATAAGCTCCAAAGTTCACAGGCACATCCTCTGGTTTGAGAAAAACAACGATTAGCATGTTTTCACCCTGGTCACAATACAAGAGTGGATTATTAAAATCATTTAAAGTGATCAGTATTGCCTTAGCTGGTTTGGCTCAGCCAGCGGACCAAAGGGTTCCGGGTTTGAGTCCGGTCAAGGGCACATACCTTGGTGGCAGGCTCCTTCCAGGCCCGGGCCCTGGTCGGGGCTGGTGCAGGAGGCAACCAATGTGTTTCTCTCTGTCTTTCCCTCTCTCTTCCACTCTCCCTAGAAATCAATGGAAAAAGATCCTTGAGTGAGGATTACCAAAAAAAAAAAAAAAAAAAAAAAGGAAAAAAGTGACTAGTATTTTTAAAATTACTAGTAAAATAGAATGAAATAGAAATTTTCAGAGAAGGTCATGCATAGTAAAAGATGGGCATTGTTTTTTAAAGGTTTTGCTTCAGTTATGTGGGTGTTTGGGTACTGGATCACACATAAATGTATTTTTTACTGTGGGTCAAGGTAAAAAAATTTTAGATACCGATTTAATATGCAAACCACATTTTGGATTTCTGTGCTCTTAAACCATAAGATGAGATGGCCTTTAAGCTTACTTATCTTGAACTGTGACAACTGCAGTGAATATTAATGGGAAGGTGACTCAATATCCCAGGGAATTGCCTTGGGGAGGCTCTGCCTACGTCATCTTATACGCTTTGTTTTTCAGGTGTTTGTGAACCAGAGACCTCTCAGTGCATGGGAGGATGCTCACCAACTGAGTCACACGGACCAGGGCGGATGCATTTAAATTCTTTAAAAAACATTTTAATCAGACTCATGGACCTGAGAAAATAAATCAAATAGTACAAAAGGGTTCATAATGAAAGTCAACAGGCTTTTACTTCGTCCCCCCTCAAAACAAAACCTTTTTTAAGCTGTTTCTTCTGGCAATCAACTCTTCATCACCAAGTAATGTACTTTTCCTGCTACCTCTTGAACTATTCATTTTCATCCCTACCCCCATTTTACCCATGTCCACTCACAACAGCTCACTTTATGCTATGTTGTCTAGGTTAATGGTATTTACATCTATTTTGAGACCATAATTCTGTCTTCCGAGCTTTGTCTATGGGTTGGCTCTAGAAGCTAAAAACCATAATCTGAATCGACAAGATTATGACTCTGTAAACATTATTCACACTATAGTCACATTTCCACTTACATGTGGAATCTAATGAACAAAATAAATTAACAAACAAAATAGAAACAGACTCATAGGTACAGAGAACAAACTGACAGCTATCAGAGCCGAGGGAGGTTGGGGACTGGGTGAAAAAAGTGAAGGGATTAAGCAAAAAACACACCAACAACCTCAGACTCAGACAACAGTATGGTGATTACCAGAGGGAAAGGGGGAGAGGGAAGGTAGAAGAGACTAAAGCGGAGATAAATGGTGATGGAAGGAGGTTTGACTTGGGGTGGTAAATACACAATACAATATACAGATAATGTATTACAGAAGTTTACACCTGAAACCTATATATTTTTATTAAGTAATGTCACTCCAATTAAAAAAAGAAAAAGAAAAAAAGGCCCTAGCTGGTTTGGCTCAGTGGATAGAGTGTCAGCCTGTGGACTGAAAGGTCTCAGATTCAATTCTGGTCAAGGGCACATGCCCTGGTTGTGGGCTCAATCCCCAGTGGGGGCATGCAGAAGGCAGCTAATCAATGATTCTCTCTCATCACTGATATTTCTCTCTCTCCCTTCCTCTCTGAAATCAATAAAATATATTAAAAAGAAAAAGAAAAAGAAAAAAAAGTATTCCCAGTTATGCTAGCAAAGTGCTAGTTTGTTTTTTAATAGAAATGTACTACCACCCCCTTTTAAGGAGGCTAAGAAGAAAATTTGAGAGAACATGTTTAAGCTAGCTGTCCATTCAGAACTTGGGCTACCTGGCTGGGACCCCAGACCTAGAATACACTACTTATTTGATGTCTGTGTTTCTGTCCCCCACCATCCCTACACTATGATTCCAGCGCACCCCGAGCTCATCATTAGTTTCCTCTCTGGCAACGAGACCCGAGAAAGAAAGAGCACCTCTCTCCTACACCCACTACCAGATGTAAACTGGGATATAAACAAGTCTTTGGTAGGGTGAGTCTGGGCCTGGGGGAGATTGTGTCTAAATGGATTTTCTCAAATCAGGATATATGTGATTTGTTTTACATCGTTTTTTTTATGCCCTCTTGCCCAAAGCTTCAGAGAAGAGAGTCTGTTACATTCAACTAGAAAGGCACAACTCAATGCAACATTTACTGAGTGACTATTGCCTGGCAGTATGGCTCAGTGGTTGTATTATGTGCTAGATATATGAGAGAATTCTATGTCCTTGAGACAATCAAAGAGAATTAAAGCTACTCATCAAAGTTACTCCTTGGGCAACCCAGAGAGATAACAGGAGTGGAGATAAGATTATATCTATGCCCTGATCCTTGGCTAACATTGACCCTGGAAAATGATCTCTTTCCATCAAAGTTAGGCCACTGCTGTTGGCCATTCCTTGAATTCTCTGAGTCCCTATTTTCTCAACAGTGGAATCTCGTCAGTAAACAGCTTAAAAAATTACCATTATTTAAGTCAGCCTGCTCTTGTCCTTACATAGTAAAATTCTTTAAGGAAGGATCTCACTGTGCTACTGAACTGATGAGAACCGCCTCTTGGGCTCCTCTTGCCTGAAATGCCCCCCTCCCCAACTGCACTTGCTCAGCTCAGTTGTCACCCTCTGCTCTCCCCCCCCCCCCCCACATTGCACTTTGGAGCTCCTGCAGCCTACTTATCACATTCTCCTGGATGTCACAATCAGATGTGTAGGTGGCTTAGTTTTTTTGTTGGACAGTAAGATCCTTGAACTAATTCATTTTCTTAACTTTTCATCCCACTCTGGCAACCAGCTTGTACTTTGTGGGGACTCTCTAAATGCTTCTTGATTTGAAGTTAAATTGTTGTGCCATCTGCTTTTCTTAATCTAACCTCAAAAGTTTGTATGACAAGACTTCTCCTTGGTCCTGACACTAGTTTTATAATGAAGTCCTCCCGTTTTAGAACTTACAATGACGCAATACCTTTGAAAAAAGTTGGAAGCATTTTCTTTTATCACATTGCTTAAAGGTCTAATTTTGTTTTTCACAACCTTAAAATCCAGGTCAAAGGTAACCTGGAACGTTTTATAACCTCTCTGGACCCGAGTCTTACAACAGGAAGCATCTTTAACTGTTACTAAAGCCTTGTACAAGAGTAGAGGCCACACTGTGGGAGCCTTGCATGGCTATATTCAGACCGTGGAGACCTTGCCAGTAAACTGATGGGAGACCTGGGTTACCCCTCTAGTAGGAGAGCTAGCTTAGGATAGTATAAGTGGAAACAAAGCAAATTGAGCATTATTGTTCTGGTCATTTTACATGGAGAGTATAATAAAATTATACTAAACTCTCTTTTGGATGGTTTCACAAAATATCCTATGTCGTATGAAATTAATTATATAACTATATAATTATAATTAATTAATTCTTGTGTTTCTCATATTCCATGTTTGGGAAGTTGCTTGAAAAACTGCCAGACCAACAAGTTGGCTTCTATCAGCAAAGCTAACACAGATTCAAATAGGTGAAGGCAATTGTTTCCATGTAATTATTTACACCATAGCCTGCCACGGAGAAGGATCCTGAAATGTACTACAGAGGGAAGATGATATTCTCTGGGAGACGGGGGCTTCTGTTTGATTCGGGGAAGTGTTTGTGAATCTTTGACTTTTGGGAAATAGAGAAAATCTGAAGAAATAACTGGGCACTGAAATTCCTGATAGTGCAGACTCAAACCCTATTGAATTGTCACCATGCCAACACGTAGTTCTAAAACCCCTCACCTTTATGTACCATGTTCAGATGGTATAACAGGATAAGTGCCCTGGAAGTGAGAAAGAAAATTGGGTTCTGTCCCTAGCTCTGTTGCTAACTAGCCATGCGACTCCAGGCTAGTGATATCACCCCTCTGGGAAGTTGCTCAGCTATGAATCAAGTGGAAATTAGACTAATCATTTCTCAAAGTCTAATCCTCAGACCATTTGCTTCAAAATTATCTGAGGATGGGGTGGGGCTTGTTATAAACATACACATCCCTGGGTCCCACCACAGTTCTTCCGATCAGTGCTTTTTGGGGATTGGAGTTCAGGAATCCATTTTTCAAAATAATTTAGCTTCCCAGGTGATTCTTATGCTCATTAAAATTTCTTTTTTAGTTTTTTTTTTTTTTTTTTTTTTTTACTGAAGTATAACACACTCACTGAAGTTGGAGGATTACAGGATTAGAGTATCTGTAAGATTCCTTCCAACTTGAAAGAATTCTAAGAATCTGTCAATTCGACACATTTACACATGGGCACATTTACTCAGCATTGCAACTTTGGACTCGGTGCGCTCTTTGCAGGAACTGATTCTGGTCAGAGTGTAATTCTGCACGATGTGCCATAGTCCCTCAGTGATTTGGAAAAACTGAATGTTTTGCAAATGTGTGGCCTCTCTCAAAGGTCAGTTTACTGCTAGAAAATGCCATGGGTCCACTGGAAAGCTTGGCTCAAGTATGATCTAAATGTTGGAATTTCATTATATTCTCCATGTAAAATGACCCAAACAATAATGCTCAACGGCAGAGGACTGCTGTCTGGGTGGAGATGGAGCTATCTGGTTGTATTGTTGACCTGAAATTCAGAACCAAATTTTATTATGGTCATTTAAACCCAAGTTCTTTGTTTACAAAACTCCCAGTCCTTGGCCTTCCTCACAGGGGGCCTGGGATATAGTCATGTGCTGCATGATAATGGTTTGGTGAATGATGAAACGGATATACAACAGTGGTATACTAGACAGCCTAGGTGTGTAGTAGGCTATACTATCTAGGTTTGTGCACTTTATGATGCTGGCACAGTGACAAATTGCCTTACAATGCATTTCTCAGAATGTATTCCCATCGTCACACAATGCCAGACAGTCCTGTGCAGTTTAATAGTATTTCAATTCCTCCTGAAGTGGTACAAAGATCACAGTGCTAAGAACTTCCCTCTGAATTGACTGGTAAAGTGATAGATTTAAGAGAGTCTTTCGATTAAATAGTGAAGTTGTCTCATTTTCCAGGCAACTAGAAACTATTGGGAGTTTTCTTTGAAAGGACCATGGCCTCCAAATAACTCCACTGCCTTTAAAACTGCTGCCCCGTCCCTGCTTTTAAACTTTTAGATAACACCTTCATTTTTGGGATCTATTATGCCGCATGAAACAGATGTGAAAATTTCCTGGTTTCTCACAAGTGAATAGATATCTCATCTTCCTGAAAGGCAAACTGCTTAGCTTGCCTCAGTTTCCTTGCTATGAAATGAAGGGGAGAGCAGACGGATGCTTGATCCCTTCCAGCTCTAATGCTGTACAGTCACGCAGAGGAAGGAACACGACCCAAGGGAAGTCATGGGCTCTGAAGTTGGATAGACCTAGGTTGGAATTTTGTTGTTGCTGTTAATCCTCACCTGAGGATATTTTTTTTCCATTGATTTTTAGAGAGAGAGAAACATCAATGTGAGACAGACACATCTATTGGGTTGCCTCCTCCACGCACCTCCATGGGGGGCAGGGATCAAGCCTGCAGCTGACATAGATGCCCTTGACCGGAATGGAACCCAAGACCCTTCAGTCTGTGGGCTGACACTCTAACCACTGAACAAACCAGTTAGGTCCCAGGTTGGAATTTTAAGCCTCATTTCCCTCAGCTCTATAACGGGGGTAATGCTAGGTTATCTCTCAGGGTAATTAATCAAAGCTTCCCAGAAAGGTGAGGCTCCCTGTTCCTCCAGGTCTTGCAGCCCGCACCTGGCTGGCCTCCTCTTACTAGCACAGTGAGAAGCCACTTCTGGTCCTTATTCATGTGCAGAGACAAGTTTTCTGGGAAGGGAAAACCAGCAGCCTGGGGGGTAGGGTAACAGGTTCTTGGTTTCTTCCTGGCCTGGTCACCACTGTAGCATGCAGTTACCATTTCAGGTCTTGTTGAAATATGGCAGGAGGTAACAACAGAACCAAAGGTCACTATCGCTATGGATGCCAAAGGGGCTCACCAGGGCACCGCAGCAGATCCCCAAAGTCTCCTCCTCGGGGATCCGTAGGGTCCCCTTTCTGCAGTGAGAATCCAGGGAGGCTAATAGTGCCTGGGAACTGGAAGCAGTCATTGCACAGGAAGAAACCAAGGGCCAGAGAGGGAAAGTGACTTTCCCACGATCACTCAGCCAATCAAGCGGCAGAGGCGAGAACAATTTTTTGGGGATCCACCGTTGTTCACAGTCACGATCCTCTACATTTGAACGCAGTCAGTCTTGTTTAAGAGCTTGGACTCTCATGGTGAACAGCCCTGCTTAACTGACCACTTCCTCCCAGCTCTTTGACTTGGGGTATGAGGCTTCACCTCTCTGGCCCCAGTGGCCTCACCTATAAAGTCTCATAGTAAACCCTAACTGTTGTGAGGATTAAAAGCAACACTGGATAGTGCTTGACACAGTGCCTTGGACAGTCAGCTTCCACGGATGGTTCTAATGATCATTACTTATCATTTCTACGAAGGGTTGCCACCCCCTCCCTCTACACCTCCAGATCCGATTTGATCCCCCACCCGCCACTCTGAGGAGCCCAATGCCAGGGCCGAGTGGGCCCGGGGCTCACCTGGCGAGGCCAGTAGCACCTTCGCTCCGCAGCACTGGAAACAGTGCAACAGGGACTTGGCGCGGATGTTGTAGTTGAGGCACGCCATGGCACAGCCCAGCTTGGCCAGCCCCAGCCACAGCCACACGAAGGCCGGCTCATTGCCCATGAAAACCGCCACGCAGTCTCCCTGGCGCAGGCCGAGGTGGTCGCGCAGCGCCCGCGCCACTTGGTTGCTGCGCCGGTCCACCTGCGCGTAGGTGAGCGTCTCGTCGCGGTAGAGCAGGAAAGGCTTGTGCGGGGTCTGGCGCGCCTTCTGCAGGAAGTCATGCAGGATGGTGCGCACCGGCCGCCGCCCCCCGTAGCTGCGCACCCGGCGGGCCAAGCCGGCCACATGCAGGAAGTAGTAGGTGTCCTGGAAGAGGTAGGGGCAGCAGAGATTCACCAGCAGCGGCAGGAGCAGCAGCCCCGCCAAGGCCGTGTAGATTGCGGGCAGCATGGCGGTGAAGGGGCCCCCTGTCCCCTCGAGGGCAGAGGGCGCGCTCCGGGCGTGCAGCGCGGCGGCGGGGGGTGCTCCTGATGGACGGCGGGCGGGCTGCGCGGGGGCGCGCGGCTAGGCTGCGGCGGAGGGCCTGGGCTGCCAGCACCTTCGCGGGCTCACGGGCAGGTGGAGTGGCGTGGGGGCCGCCTGAGGTTCCAGACGCGACCTGCCAGCTGAGCCCGCCCCCTCGTGGGAGAGCAGCCACCTGCGCTCCGGGCCCGCCCCCGTTGGCGTCCCTCAGGCTTAAGGCGGCTCCCTGGGGACTCAGACACCGCCCCGCCCGCCTCTGGACGTCTGGGGTGGCGGTGGTGGTGGCGGTGGCGGGCAAGACTGGACTCCTGCGTTGTGACCGAAGTACTTTATACCTGGGAGCCGCAGTTGCCTTATAAAAATGGTGATGACCCGGGGAGAGGTCAATGGGGTAAAAAGGAGACATATGTAATACTTTAAAAAAGAAAGAATTAAAAAAAATGGTGATAAGACACACTTAGTGGATGTTCAGGTTAGAGGAGATAATGCAGGCGTAGGGCTATCATTTATTGCTGCCATTAATAGAGTGCCTTATAGAGATGACTTATTTGTGATGCTCAGTTAAGCGCCCTATAAATACTAGCCAGTCCTAGTATTTATTAGCAGCAGGTAGCAGGTGCGCTGCCAAATCAGAATCCCATCTCTCCTTCCCGGTCCTGGGGGTTTTCAGCCTAGTCTCTCTTTGTTTCTCAGATTTGCTACGCTCACTTCTCCACTCCCGCCCAACCCCAGCCAAATTGCCAGGCTGTCTCCTGAGGCAAGAATTTCAAGGTAGAATAAAAGCGCCAGTGGTGGATAAGGGCAGGAGACTGTATTCCTAGTTGGCCCTCCTGGCCCAGTCAGCCCAAATTTAGGGTGAGGTAGTGCCATATTATGACAACTGAAATCAAGCCCCTGAGACGTCCTATATAATAAAAGCCTAATATGCTAGGTGTCCAGTCCTCTGGTTGGCCATTCAACCAATCGAAGTGTAATATGCTAATGGTATGCTAAGGCTCAATGGCTGGCTATGGCATGCACTGACCACCAGGGGGAAGATGCTCCAACCGGTAGCCTGGTAGGTGAGCTTGCTGCTGGGGTCTGGCCTATGGGGACTGAGCACGGTGGGCTGGACACACCCTGGAGTCCTCCCATGGTTCCTCCCTGCCCCGATTGTGCACTGGTGTGGTCCCTTGGCCTGGCCTGCACCCTCTCGCAATCCAGGACCCCTCAGGGGATGTTGGAGAGCCGGTTTCAGCCCAATCCCATAGGCCAGGCCAAGGGACCCCACTGATGCATGAATTCGTGCACTGGGCCTCTAGTATATATAAAAAATTCAAAATATTTTTATTGATTTCAGAGAGGAAGGGAGAGGGAGAGAGAGAGAGAAACATCAATGATGAGAGAGAATCATTAATTGGCGGCCTCCTGCACATCCCACACTGGGGATAGAGCCTGAAACCTAGGTATGTATGTGCCCTGGAATGGAACCATGACCTCCTGGTTATAGGTAGATGCTCAACTGCTGAGCCATGCCTGCAGCCCCCTGGGATATTTCAATTTGTTGTAATATTTTGTTCTGTTAAGTGAACCCCAATCCCCCTCACCCCTTTGAAGATTCTTAACTACTTTCAGCCCAATTCAACACACATTTACTACTTGGCTCTGTGAGAGAATGGTACAAAACAGAGGAAATTAAGTAAACATTGGCATTTCTCAAAAGCTATTTCTTTTAATGTGACCTTTTCTTTTAATTAGTGAATCCTTGCTGCTTGCTACAGAGGAGGGTCAGGATATGAGTAAAACAGTGTTTCATTTTCTTCCTCTCCTGTCTTCCTGCATTTATCTATTTTCTTTTTTTTTTTTTAAATCCTCACCTGAAGATATGTTTTCATTGATTTTTAGAGAGAGAGGAAAGAAGAGAAAGAGAGAGAGAAAAAGAGAAACATTGATGTGATCATTTGGCTCCATATGTGCCTGGACCAGGGAGCAAACCTGGAACCTTTTGGTGTACAGGACAATGCTCCAACCAACTGACCCACCCAGCCAGAGCTCATTCATCTTATTCTTATGAGATACAAGTAAGAATGCTTACTCCTGCCAGACACTCTGCTAGGGGCTTCCTGTTTATAATTTTGTCATCTAAAGGTGGCATTATGCTCACTTACAGACAGGGAAGGGACCCTTAGAGAGGTGAGCTAAGACAACTAGTACGAGATGGAACTGGTATCTATTTTTGAATTGGTATCTGTTTGGTTCCAAGCCCACTCATATATTGCCTTCCTATTCTCTAGGTTTCTATCCATGTTTTTCTATCCAAAATTTCCTTCAGCAAATTTTCTTTCACTATCTTGCCCTCCCCCATGTTTTTTTAAAAAATATATTTTGTTGATTTCAGAGAGGAAGGGAGAGGGAGAGAGAGAGAGAAACATTAATGATGAGAAATAATTGTTGATTGGCTGCTTCCACATGTCCCCTCCTGGGCATTGAGCCCATAACCTGGACATGTGCCCTTGACCAGAATCAAACCTTGGACCCTTCAAGTCGGACGTTTTATCCCCTGAGCCAAACCAGCTAGGGTCCCTCCCCCATGTTTTTACTCTCCTCTTTTTATTCCTGGGACCCGCTCAAGCAACTCTTTCTCTAGCTTTCCCCAACTCTTTCCTGGCAGATCCAGCTACCATCTAGTGACTGCTTGCATCATTTCTCTAGAGAGGAGTCGGTGGCCTTCCTTACCCCTGAGGAGAAGGCAGTAGTGTTGATCTAAGGAGGGCTCAGGACAGAAACCATTCTGGCTGGCACCTCTTCTTTCCTGGTGAAGCTCAGAGCCAGCCCTCCGTTTCCATCCCAATGCCACCCTTCATGGCTAGTCACTCCAAAAGCCTCTTAGATTCCTCTGGTCTCATCCTTAAATAGCTACACTGCAGAGTCTAGATTACTGCAAATGCTCACTTCTGCCTTATTCTGAGGGTCCCTTTAGCCTGTGCATCAGCAATTTTTCAGTAAAATAAAACAAGACTCAAACTGGCTTAAACAGAACAGGAATGAAAGCAGTAACCGCAGAGGCCAGAGATAGGACAGGCTTCAGGAGCCTTCATCTGTGGGGTAAGTGCTGAAACCTGGACCCAGTTTCTCTTTCACCATTTCTCTGTGTCACCACCTCCATTCTCATGTAGGCTGTCCATCATGACCTAAAGATGGTTGCCAACCACTTAAGGTTACATGTGTCCTATGTCAACTTCAGACAGAATGTAAATCTTTTAAAAAATATTTTTATTGATTTCAGAGAGGAAAGGAGCAGGAGAGAGAGATGGAACCATCAATGATGAGAGAGAATCATTGAACGGCTGCCTCCTGCAGGCCCCCAACTGGGGATCAAGCCTGCAACCTGGGCATGTGCCCTTGACCAGAATTGAACCTGGAACCCTTCAGTCTGCAGGCTGACTCTCTGTCCACAGAGCCAAACTGGCCAGGGCAAGAATCTTTTTTTTAAAGGAGTCATTATTATTATTATTATTTTTTAAAAAACTCATAACCCATGGACACAGACATAGTGTGGTGAAGGCGTGGAGCAGGAGGTGAGTGTGGGCTAGAAGGGGTTAATAGGGAAAATAAAGGTGACATATGTAATACTTTCAACAATAAAGATTAAGAAGAAAATCTTGGACTGGGCTATGTGCCCATTCTTGGACCAATCCTTGTGGCCTGGGGAAGAGAAATGCTGGTTACTTTAAGCCAGTCAGGGCTCACCCACGGACCTGGGAGTAGAGTCAATCACATACTAGTATTGTGAAGTGGAGACAGAGTCACAGATACAGAGAACAAACTGACAGCTGTCAGAGGGGAGAGTGTTGGGGGCTGGGTGAGAAGGGTGATGGGATTAAGTAAAGAAAAAAGATTCATGGAAAAGACAACAGTATGGTGATTGCTAGAAGGTGGGTGGGGGAGTGGGGGTTGAAGAAGGAAAAGAAGGGATAAATGGTGATGGAAGACTTGACTTGGGGTGGTAAACACAATACAATATAGTAGATATGATATATTCTAGAATTGTATACCAAACCTATATACTTTTTTTTTTAAAATATATTTTATTGATATTTCACAGAGAGGAAGGGAGAGGGATAGAGAGCTAGAAACATCGATGAGAGAGAAACATCGATCAGCTGCCTCCTGCACACCTCCCACTGAGGATGTGCCTGCAACCAAGGTACATGCCCTTGACCGGAATCGAACCTGGGACCTTTCAGTCCGCAGGCCGACGCTCTATCCACTGAGCCAAACCGGTTTCGGCAAACCTATATACTTTTATTAACTAATGTCACTCCAATAAATTGAATTTTAAAAAAATCTCATATTGTGGAAAATATCAGGGTATTATTTAAAAGGTGAGGGGAAGGGAGAAGAAACAAATTTAATTTTCTTACCTTTCTTTCTTTCTTCCTTTCTTTCTTTCTTTTCTTTGAACTCGTCTTCCCAATGATTCTAGTGTCAAGCCTGGGCTCTACATTGTACTCTACCACCATCTTAACATCTCAGTCCAGGCAGGGTTTTTTTTTTAAATCCTCACCTGAGGATGTGTTTTTATTCATTTTTAGAGAGAGCGGAAGGGAGAAAGAGGCAGAGAGAGAAACATCGATGTGAGAGAGAAACATTGATCAGTTGTCTACCATACACATCCTGACTGGGATCAAACCTACAACCTAAGTATGTGCCGTGACCGGGAATCAAACCCACAACCTTTTGGTGTATGGGACAACACCCAACCAACTGAGTGACCTGACCAGGGCAGCAGGGGTTTTTATTAGGAGGGAGAGGGGAAGTAGAACAAAGAAATCAGCGGGAAGTGATCTGAAAGTTCTCTACATCTAAGTCAGCACAGTCCATTCTGATGATTATCTTGAAACTGGTCAAATGGAGCTCTGGTTTTTATGGTTGAAATCAAATCTGGAACTGGAACATCTGGTTGCTGGAGTTAGCCTTCCCTGAAGCTAGTTTTTGGAACTCTTTCACAAATATGACATTTGTCTATGGGTCACATATTAGTTAATTCATCTTTTACAAAAACACTTTTAACAGAAACAATGTTAAAAGATAGAGGGTGGGTTGCAACCACACAGCCTGGCTCTTGGTAGTTTTTTTTTTTTTAAAGTTTTATTGTTTAAAGTATTACAAATAGTAGTACATATATCTCCTTTTTTCCCCCATTGACCTTCCCCCAGCCTCCCCTACCCCCTGTCGCATGCCCTCATCCCCCCCCCCCCGCCCCCAGTCTCTCGTGTCCATTGGTGTGCTTATATGCATGCATACAAGTCCTTTGGTTGATCTCTTTCCCCCCCTCCCCAACACTCCCCAGCCTTCCCGCTGTAATTTGACAGTATGTTCGATGCTTCACTGCCTCTGTATCTATCTTTTTCTTCATCTGGTTATAATGTTCTTTATTTTCCATAAATGAGTGAGATCATGTGGTATTTTTCATTCATTGCCTGGCTTATTTCACTTAACATAATGATCTCCAGGTCCATCCATGCTGCTGCAAATGGTAGGAACTCCTTCTTTTTTATAGCAGCGTAGTATTCCATTGTGTAGATGTACCATAGTTTTCTTTTTTTTTTAAATAAATCTTTATTCAGATTATTACAATTATTTCTCCTTTTCCCCCCCATAGCTCCCCTCCACCCATTTCCCACTCCACCTTCTGCCCTTACCTCCCCCCCACTGTCCTCATCCATAGGTGTATGATTTTTGTCCATTCTCTTCATGAACCCCCCATACCCCTTTCCCCCTGAGAATTATCAGTCCACTCCCTTTCTATGCCCCTGATTCTATTATATTCACCAGTTTATTCTGTTCCTCAGATTTTTAATTCACTTGATTTTTAGGTTCGCTTGTTGATAGATATGTATTTGTTGTTCATAATTTTTCTCTTTACTTTTTTCTTCTTCCTCTTCTTTAAGAATACCTTTCAGCATTTCATATAATACTGGTTTGGTGGTGATGAACTCCTTCAGCTTTTTCTTATCTGTGAAGCTCTTTATCTGCCCTTCAATTCTGAATGATAGCTTTGCTGGGTAGAGTAATCTTGGTTGTAGGTTCTTGCTATTCATCACATTGAAAATTTCTTGCCACTCCTGTCTGGCCTGCATAGTTTCTGTTGAGAAGTCAGCTGACAGTCGTATGGGTGCTCCCTTGTAGGTAATTAACTGTTTTTCTCTTGCTGCTTTTAATATTCTCTCTTTGTCTTTTGCTCTTGGCATTTTAATTATGATGTGTCTTGGTGTGGTCCTCTTTGGATTCCTTTTGTTTGGGGTTCTGTGGGCTTCCTGGACTTGTAAGTCTATTTCTTTCACCAGGTGGGGGAAGTTTTCGGTCATTATTTCTTCAAATAGGTTTTCAGTATCTTGCTCTCTCTCTTCTTCTGGCACCCCCATAATTCTGATGTTGGTACGCTTGAAGTTGTCCCAGAGTCTTCTTACATTAACTTCAACTTTTTGGATTTTTTTTTTTGCTTTTTGCTTTTTCGGTTGAGTGTTTTTTGCTTCTTTGTATTTCAATTCTTTGACTTGATTCTTGGGTTCCTCTATTCTGTTTCTGGGTCTCTGTATAATATCTTTTATTTCAGTCAGTGTATATTTAATTTCTAGTTGGTCCTTTTTCATATCTTTGAGGGTCTTGTTATATTTATCGGCCTTTTCTAGGATATTCTTAAAAAGTCTTATAACCGTGGTTTTGAATTCTATATCCAGTCGTTTGTTTTCCTCCATTTCTTTTGTTTGTGATCTGATTCTTTGACCCCGCATTTTCACGGATTCCCTGAGTTGGTAAGGTAGATATTTGTGCTAGGTTTCCAATATGGCCCAGTGGGTCTGCTTCCCCAGTTAACCAGAGGTGGACACTCTTGGTGCACCCCTTTGTGGACTGTGTGTATAGCCTTGTTGTAATTAAGTCTTTATTGTTGTTGGTATCACTGGGAAGAATTGACCTCCGGGCCAGTTGGCTGTAAGGATCAGCTGTGTCTATGCTGGGAGAAGTTCGGTGCTGGAGACAGCCTTATAGGATTAGACTTGCCAAATTGCAATAGCCTCTGTGCTCAGCTTGGATGGGGTGGAGTCTCAGTTTTGGCTTCCTGTCAGCCTTGCCCTTGCGCGCATGTGCGCTTTCAGTCCTCCGCCTTCCCCAGCTCGAGTCTCCGCCCGAGAGTCCAGACTCCCCCACAAGAGCGTGGGTCCCCAGGGGCTTGCCTGGAACTGGGGTTCACTGCAGTCAGAACTGGGGCTCAGTGCAGTCAGAATCCTCTGACTCCCTTCCACTAGGGAAAGCCTGTGGCAACTTCCGCAGCCTTTGTGCGCACTGGCGCGCGCGCGCGGGCACTTTCAGTCCTCCGCCTTCCCCGGCTCCCGAGTCTCCGCCCGAGAGTCCAGACTCCCCCCACAAGAGTGTGGGTCCCCAGGGGCTCGCCTGGAACTGGTGTTCACTGCAGTCAGAACTGGGGCTCAGTGCCGTCAGGAGCCTCTGACTCCCTTTCACTAGGGAAAGCCTGTGGCAACTTCCGCAGCCTTTGTGCTCACTGGCGCGCGCGCGAGCGCGCGGGCACTTTCAGTCCTCCGCCTTCCCCGGCTCCCGAGTCTCCGCCCGAGAGTCCAGACTCCCCCCGTAAGAGCGTGGGTCCCCAGGGGTTTGCCCGGAACTGGGGTTCAGTGCTGTCAGAACTGGGGTTCAGTGCGGTCGGAAGCTTCCTTCCCCCTTCCGCCAGAGAAAGTCAGCCAGGCTCTCAGCCGCCCTTCCTCTCTGCGAGCACAAAGCCCCTTTGCCGTACCTCCAATTCTCTGTGAGCTTTCCTCTTTCCTTCTAGTTGTAGAATTTTCACTCAGCCAGCTTTCCTGTGGTTCTGGATGGTGTCCGTTCTGTCTTTTAGTTGTAGTTTTGAAATTGTTGTGCGAGGCAGCAGTTTAGGTGTTTACCTATGCCGCCATCTTGGTTTCTCCTACCATAGTTTTCTAATCCACTCATCTGCTGATGGGCATTTAGGCTGTTTCCAAACCTAAGCTATTGTAAATTGCTGCTATGAACATAGGGGTGCATATATCCTTTCTGATTGGTGATTCTAGTTTCTTGGGATATATTCCTAAAAATGGGATAACTGGGTCAAATGGGAGTTCCATTTTCAGTTTTTTGAGGAAACTCCATACTGTTCTCCACAGTGGCAGCACTCATCTGCATTCCCACCAGCAGTGCATGAGGGTTCCTTTTTCTCCGCATCCTCGCCAGAACTTGTCGTTTGTTGATTTGTTGATGATAGCCATTCTGACAGGTGTGAGATGGTACTGCATTGTCGTTTTGATTTGCATCTCTCGGATAATTAGTGACTTTGAGCATGTTTTCTTATGTTTCTTGACCTTCCTTCTGTCTTCTTTCGAAAAGTATCTATTTAGGTCCGTTGCCCATTTTTTTTATTGGATCATTTATCTTCCTTTTTTAAGTTGTATGAGTTCCCTGTAAATGTTGGAGATTAAACCCTTATCAGTGATAACATTGGCAAATATGTTCTCCCATACAGTGGGCTTTCTTGTTGTTTTGTAGATGGTTTCTTTTGCTGTGCAAAAGCTTTTTATTTTGATGTAGTCCCATTTGTTTATTTCCTCTTTAGTTTCGATTGCCCTAGGAGCGGTATCAGTGAAGAAATTGCTTCAACATATGTCTGAGATTTCGCTGCCTGTGGATTCCTCTAGTATTTCCATGGTTTCTTGTCTATGTTTAAATCCTTTATCCATTTTGAGTTTATTTTTGTGTATGGTGTAAGTTGGTGATCTAATTTCATTTTTTTGCATGTATCTGTCCAATTTTCCCAACACCATTTATTGAACAGTCTGTCTTGACTCCATTGTATGTTCATACCTCCTTTGTCAAATATTAATTGAGCATAGTAGTTTGGGTCAATATCTGGGTTCTCTATTCTATTCCATTGATCTATATGTCTGTTCTTGTGCCAGTACCAGGCTGTTTTGAGAACAGTAGCTTTGTAATACAGCTTGAAATCTGGTATTGAGATCCCACCTACTTTGTTCTTTTTTCTCAGGATTGCTGTGGCTATTCAGGGTCTTTTTATTTTATTACAGATGAATTTTTGGAGAGCTCTTTCTAGGTCTGTCAAATATGCAGTTGGTATTTTAATGGGGAGTGCATTGAATCTATAGATTGCTTTGGGTAGTATGGACATGTTAATGATGTTGATTCTACCAATCCATGAACATGGTATGTTCTTCCATCTGTTTATGTCTTCCTCTATCTCTTTTTTTCAGTGTCCTGTAGTTTTCTGTGTATAGGTCTTTTACCTCCTTAGTTAAGTTTATTCCTAGGTATCTTAATTTTTTTGGTGCGATGGTAAATGGGATTGCTTTTTTAGTTTCTCTTTCTGTAAGTTCACTATTGGCGTATAGAAATGCCATAGATTTCTTGGCATTAATTTTGTATCCTGCTACATTGCTAAATTCATTTATTAAGTCTATTAGTTTTTTGATGGAGTCTTTTGGGTTTTTTTATGTACAATATCATGTCATCTGCGAATAAGGACAGTTTTACTTCTTCTTTTCCAATTTGGATGCCTTTTATTTCTTCTTGTCTAATCGCAATGGCTAATACTTCCAGTACTATGTTGAACATGAGTGGTGAGAGTGGGCATCCCTGTCTTGTTCCTGTTCTTAGGGGAAATGGTTTTAGTTTTTGCCCATTGAGTATAATGTTGGCTGTGGGTTTGTCATATATGGCTTTTATTATGTTGAGGTATGATCCTTTTATTCCCACCTTGCTGAGAGTTTTTATCAAAAATTGGGTGTTGGATTTTGTCAAATGCTTTTTCTGCATCAGTTGATATGACTATGTGATTTTTATCTCTCAATTTGTTTATGTGATGTATCATGTTTATTGATTTGCGGATATTGTACCATCCTTGCATTCCTGGGATAAACCCTACTTGGTCATGGTGTATGATCTTTCTGATGTACTGCTAGATCTGATTTGCTAGAATTTTGTTGAGAGTTTTGGCATCTATGTTCATGAGGGATATTGGCCTGTAATTCTCTTTCATTGTGTTGTCTTTATCTGGTTTTGGTATCAGGGTGATGCTGGTTTCATAGAATGAGCTTGGAAGTGTTCCTTCCTCTTGAGTTTTTTGGAATGGTCTGAGGAGGATAGGTTTTAGTTCTTCCTTGAATGTTTGGTAAAATTCTCCTGTGAAGCCATCTGGCCCTGGGCTTTTGTTTGCTGGAAGCTTTTGGATTACTGCTTCAATTTCTTCCATAGTTGTTGGCCTGTTGAGATGTTTAGATTCTTCCTGATTGAGTTTTGGAAGGTTGTATTTTTCTAGGAATATGTCTATTTCCTCCAGGTTGTCTAGTTTGTTGGAATAGAGTTGTTCATAGTATTTTTTTTTTTAACGATCCTTTGTATTTCTGTGGGGTCTGTTGTTATTTCTCCTCTTTCATTTCTGATTTTGTTTATTTGGGTCTTATATCTTTGCTTCTTGGTGAGCCTGGCTAGAGGTTCATCAGTCTTGTTTATCCTTTCAAAGAACCAGCTCTTGGTTTTGTTGATATTTTGCATTGGTTTTTTTTTGGTCTCTATGTCGTTTATCTCTGCTCTGATCTTTATTAATTCCTTCCTTCTGCTTACACTGGGTTTTTCTTGTTGCTCTCTTTCTAACTCTTTGAGTTGTAGGGTTAGGTAATTTATTACCATTGTTTCTTGTTTTTTGCAGTAGGCTTGTAGAGCTATGAACTTCCCTCTCAAGACTGCTTTCGCTGTGTCCCATAGATTTTGGATTGTTGTGTTTTCATTATCGTTTGTTGCCATGATGTTTTTTATTTCTTCTTTGATCTCTCTGGTAGCCCAGTCATTGTTTAATAGCATGCTGTTTAGTCTCCATGTGTTTGATTTTTTTGGATTGTTTTTATTGTAGTTAATTTCCAGTTTTATGCCATTGTGATCTGAGAAGATGCTTGATATGATTTCTATCTTCTTGAATTTGAAGAGACTTTGCCTGTGACCCAATATATGGTCTATCTTTGAAAATGACCCATGTGCACTTGAGAATAATGTATATACTGTGGCTTTGGGGTGAAATGTTCTGAAGATGTCAATTAATTCCATCTGATCTAGTGAGTCATTTAGGATTGATGTTTCTTTGCTGATTTTTTGTTTAGAGGATTTGTCCAGTGGTGATAGTGGGGTATTAAAGTCCCCTACTATAATTGTATTGCTGTCTATCTCTCCCTTGATATCCTCCAGAAGATTTTTTATGTATTTGGGTGTTCCTATATTGGGTGTGTATATGTTTACCACGGTTATTTCTTCTTGTTGGATTGCTCCCTTTAGTATTATGAAGTGGCCTTCCTTATCTCTTGTTATGTCCTTCACTTTGAGATCTAATTTGTCAGATATAAGTATTGCTACCCAGCTTTTTTTTCCTTTCTATTCGCCTGAAAAACCTTTTTCCATCCCTTCACCATCAGTCTGTGTGCGACTTTTTTTCTGAGGTGGGTTTCCTGTAGACAGCAGCTACTGGGGCCTGCAGGGGACTGTACAGTCTCCAAAGGACTAAGCTTTATTTATTTATTTATTTATTTATTATTATTATTTTTAAAATTTCTTTATTGATTAAGGTGTTACATATGTATCCTTATTCCCTCATTACCCCCCTCCCTCCCCCCACACTCATGCCCTCACCCCCCTGTTGTCTGTGTCAAAGGACTAAGCTTTAATATGAAGCAGAAACTCGGGACACCGGCCCTCGTTTTGGTCTTGCTGAAGACACAGTTGGACTTTTTTTTACAGCAGCACAGACCCAGATGGACATTAGAAACTCATCTTGTCACACCAACCACATTCTCCCGTGTGCAGATCCTTGGAATGCTTTTCTTGTGATCCCATTGAAAAGCCTGATTTCCACCAGCAGTACATTTATGTGGGGAATTCACATAGATATGATAAATCCATGAAGGTCCCAAATACAGTGAGGCAATATTGGGTATGTAATACATATTGGACAAAGGACTAAGGGAGGTAATTGGGTATTAGATTTCAGAAGTGAGAATGGGCAGTTTGCAGGCAGTTGAAGAGCGGAGCATGCATGGCAGCCAAATCCTTGCTAGGTGAGTCAGAAACAATGGGACACAGGGGGTACCTTGTTTACCATATTTAATTCAAATTAGGCTAAAGGGACAAACTAAGATATCCTTTCTGAATTAGGTTTCTGTCTGAATCTTTTGAGCAGGAAATGGGGTGGGGGGGGGTGGCGGGGGGGAAGAGGCTCAAAAGTTTTTTTCTGAATCTTTTTTTTTTCTTAATAAATAGCTTAAAATAAATATCCCAAAAAGTAGCTTCAAGGGGGCAGGATTTTGGTCCCTTCACATATGTACTTTTGTTTTTTCACCTGACTTTTTTTTTTTTTTGTATTTTTATTCAAAAGAATTTAATTTCAAATTTCTCTTACATGATTCTGACAAATCAGTTTTGTCTGAACAGAAATATTGTCCTCTTGGCATAAAACCCCAACTTTCAAAGAAGTTTCCAAGGATTGAGCAACCATTTTCTATTCTGGGAGCACCTGAGGGTACCTGTGGCAGAGAAAGAGAAAAGAAAATGGGGGGATAGTGTTAAGAATGGCCATTTGTCTATACTATTATTTCAATTATGCAAAATAGACTATGCTGTATATTAATAGTAGCAGCTAACAAATTTTGCTCTTGCTCTTGAAAGAAAGTGCCCTGGTTTCTATCATTCACTCTACTCACTGAGCATTTATTTTGTGCTATGTGATCTTCAAAATGCTTGATATGGACTCATGGTCCCATCCTATCTAATAAAAGAGTAATATGCAAATTAACCATCACTCCGTACACCCACCAGCCATGCCCACCAGCCATACCCACCAGCCAATCAGGAGCAAATATGCAAATAAACCCAACCAAGATGGCTACGGCCACAGAGAGCAGGAGGGAGGCTTGGGTTTCCCTGGCAATGGAGGAAGCCAAGCTTTCCGCCTGCCCTTGCCGGCCTAGGCCTCCACTCAAGGCTACAAAGTTTCAATGATAGAAGATTCATAAACCCAAACAGAAATGGCGGCAGCCACGGAGCTGGAAAGTGCAGGAGGCTAGGGTTGCCCTTGGCGATGGAAGAAGCCAAGCTTTCCGCACACCCTGGCCGGCCCAGGCCTCTGCTCCAGGCTACAAAGTTTCAATTATAGAAGATACATAAATCCCCTCAAAAATGGCTGCCCCCACGGATCTAGCAGAAGGCTTGGCTCTGCTCCAGGCTATAAAGTTTCAATTGTAGAAGATAAATAAACCCCAGATCCCAGGGCCTCCGCTTGGGTCGCCAGGGGGTGTGGCTGGCCTGCAAACCACCACAGGCCCCTGGCCAAGGCCGCCCCAAGCCCCAAGGGAATCCCCACCCTGATCCGGGACATCCTTCAGGGCAAACCAGCTGGCCCCCACCCGTGCACCAGGCCTCTATCCTATCTAATAAAAGAGTAATATGCAGATTGACCATCACTCCAATAGACAAGATGGCTGCCCCCATGTGGTCAAAGATCCTGCCACCACAAAGATGGCCACCACAAGATAGCCAGCAGGGGAGGGCAGTTGGGAGGGACCAGGCCTGCAAGGGAGGGCAGTTGGGGGTGATCAAGCCGGCAGAGGAGGGAAGTTGGGGGCGACCAGGCCTGCAGGGAAAGGCAGTTGGGAGGGACCCAGGCCTGCAGGGGAGGGCAGTTAGGGGTGACCAGGCTGGCAGGGGAGGGCAGTTAGGGGTGACCAGGCCGGCAGGGGAGCAGTTAGGCATTAATCAGGCTGGCAGGGGAGTGGTTAGGGGGTGATCAGGCTGGCAGGCAGAAGAGGTTAGGGGCAATCAGGAAGGCAGGCAGGCGAGCAGTTGGGAGCCAGCAGTCCTGGATTGTGAGAGGGATGTCTGACTGCCTGTTTGGGATCGGGCCTAAACGGGCAGTCGGACATCCCTCGAGGGGTCCCAGATTGGAGAGGGTGCCGGCTGGGCTGAGGTTCACCCCCCAGTGCACGAATTTCGTGCACCGGGCCTCTAGTCCTATATAATAAAGAGGGAATATGCAAATTGACCATCACTCCGCCACAAAGATGGCTGCACCCACAGCAGAGGCCGAGTTCCCGTAGCGAGCCTTAACGAGCAATCATCAGGGACCTGAGGCTGAGCTCCCCCCACCCCCATGGGGCTTGACAGGGGACCTCAGGCCATGCCCCGCACCCTGGCGCCAGGACGGGGGACCTCAGGCTGAATCCCCCACTTGGCAGGGCTTGACGGGGGACCTCAGACCCTGCCCCCTGCCCTGGTGCCAGGCCGGGGGACCTCAGGCTGTGCCTCCCACCTGGAAGGGCTTGACAGGGAACCTCAGGCTGCACCCCTGCCCCGGTGCCAGACCGGGGGACCTGAGGCTGCACCCCCTGCCTGGCTGGGCTTCATGGGGGACCTCAGGCCATGCCCCCTACCCAGGGGACCTCAGGGTGCTCCCCCTGCCCTGA
Source organism: Plecotus auritus (assembly GCF_963455305.1). Lineage (NCBI taxonomy): Eukaryota > Metazoa > Chordata > Mammalia > Chiroptera > Vespertilionidae > Plecotus > Plecotus auritus. The sequence continues at coordinate 64,036,654 of NC_137770.1, forward strand.
GCCAGGGGACCTCAGGCCATGCCCCCACCCTGGCACTGGGGGACCTGAGGCTGTGCCCCCTGCCCAGCAGGGCTTGATGGGGGATCTTAGGCCGTAGCTCTGCCCCGGCACCAGACCGGTGGACCTGAGGTTGTGCCCCCCACCTGGCTGGGGTTCAGGGGGGACCTCAGACCATGCCCCCCACCCTGGTGCAGGGGGACCTGAGGCTGTGTCCCCCTCCCAGCAGGGCTTGACAGGGGACCTAAAGGCGTGCCCCCCACCTTGGCATGCTGGGGGACCTCAGGCTATACCCCCACCCCGGCGCTGGGCCAGACCTCAGGCTGCACCCCCTTCCTGGAGGGGCTTAATGGGAGACCTCAGGCAACGCCCCCCTCAAGGTGTGCCCCCCACCCCGGTGCCAGGCCGGGGTACCTCAGGCCATGACGCCCGCCCTGGCACTGGGCCAGGGGACCTGAGGGTGGGCTGGGGGACCTGAGGCTGTGCCCCCCCACCCGGTGTGTGCCAGGGGACCTGAGGCTTTGCCCTCCCCACTCGGTGGGGCTTGACGGGGGCCCTGAGGCTGCGTACCACACCCAGCTGGGTTTGACGGGAGACCTGAGGCTGTGCCCCCCACCTGGTGCCAGGCCAGGGGACCTGAGGCTGTGCCCCCCACCTGGTGCCAGGCCAGGGGACCTGAGGCTGTACCTCCCACCTGGCAGGGCTTGACAGGGGTGGGGCCGGCCGGGTCTGGATCTTGCCCAATGGGATGGGGCCGGCTGGGTCTCGCGCAATTTTGAGGCGCAGCTTGTGGGCGGGGACTTGACTCTGGGTCCTGCAGCGCGTCCCAGACTCTGACAGGAGGATGTTTTTCATATACATTTTACTAATTTTCTTTCATCTCTGACACTTCTATTATAGAGAAAGGGCAAATAGCAATATTAAAATACTTCCTCTAATTAATCCCCTTTTAATGTGCATGAATTTTGTGCACCGGGCCACTAGTATATCATAAGGACATTACCAATTGAAGACAATTAACCATTCATCATTAGCTAGAATGATATTGTGCAAGCTACTAATAGACTCCTCTTAGCATTTTCATTAGTCAGGAGTATAATGGTGTTTGGAAAATCTAATAAAGGTAAATAATGGTAATTGGTTGTTATGGATTAATCAACGCAGAGCATATAAATTTTGGATTTAATCATCACTGTTTGGAAGTGTTCTGTGTCTTTTCAGGGAAGATGAATGAACATGGAGAGAAAACTGACATTTTTTTTCTCATTAATGACACTTCTTTTCATTAAACATGAGTTTTATCCCTGTAATTATCTTCTTTCCTTTTAGCAGACTGGTGTAGAATCACACAGCCATAATTAAGTGGAATTATTGGTTCTTTTTTTTTGCAAATATATTTTTATTGATTTCAGAGAGGAAGGGGGAGGGAGAGATAGAAGCATCAATGATGAGAGGGAATCATTAATTGGCTGCCTCCTGCACACCCCCTACTACCGGGGATTGAGCCTGAAACCTGGGCATGTACTTTGATGGAATTGAACCAAGACCTCCTGGTTCATAGGTCTGTGCTAACCACTGAGCCACCAGCCAGGCTGGTTCTTTCACATTTGCTCTTCTGTATACAAAGGCTAAATACATTTTAGATCCCTGACAACTCTGTGAATATTCTAAAAACCATTGAATTGTATACTTTAAATGGGTGAATTACATGATATATGAATTATCCTATATAATAAAAGCCTAATATGCAAATTGTCCCCTCTACTGGGAGTTTGACTGGGAGTTTGACCGCTGGCTATGATGTGCACTGACGACCAGGGAGCGGCACGGAACATGGTGATGTGGTGCTGGCAGCAGGCAGCAGTGGAGGCGCTGCTGGCCTCAATGGGCCCTGATGAGAGCGAGACCGTGGCAGGATCGTGGAGCAGGTGAGTGGGTGGTACCAGGCCAAAGTGGGTGCAAGCAGGGGCCTGATCGCCCCTCCGATTGCCCCGCAGAGGGCGACCAGTGGTGGCGGCGGGGGGTAGGGCATTGAGGGAGCTGGACAGGGGAGGGGAGGGTGGTGGGAGGAGGGGGGAGGGGCGACCCTGACCAATCACTCTGCAGATGTCAACCAGCGTCTGGCAGGCCATAATCGCAGATCGGGGCTGGGCCCCAGGCTGGGCTTGTGCACCGGGGAAGCACCCGCACTCAGGTGCCGGGCACCCGCGAGGAGCCTGCCCTGCACCTGCACAGCCTCTTCCTGGTGAGATGAGTCACAGCCACCGGCACTGCAGTGGCCAGTCAGACTCCCCGAGGGTTTGTGTAGGAGCCGGTCTGTGAGGCTGGTGGGGAGAGAGTGCACTGCCCGCCCAGCTTCTGAGCGGAGCCGCTGGGTGCCCCAGAGGCCCACGTTGTGCCCCGGCCTGCAGTGTCTGCCCATGCTTACCACATCTTCACGTGGGGACTCTGGCGCCATGACTCAGGCGGGGGTGGGCGCATGGGGGGCCAGGGGCCCAGATGCTGCCCAGGGCCCAGAGGTCAGCTGGGACCTGCCCTTCCATGCCAGACGGTTGTGCTTCCATCGCTGGCCAGGCCTAGGGACCGCACCTGTGCACGAATTTCATGCACTGGGCCTCTAGTATCACAACAAAGCTGTTATCAAACAAACAAAAAGAAAATGAGGGGTAAAAGTAATGAGAAAAACTTCGAGAAAGCATTTATTTCACACTTAGTAAAATTTCCACTAGATGGCAGTAACTCCCCAGGAATAAGATTCCTAAACTGTCTGGAAAAGGGCTGAATCTACTTGGAAGGCACTGTGGAGCATGTTGCGCGCAGTCTCCTGCCTGGTGCAGAAATCCTTTAAATGGATTTACTCTTCAGATCATAGTAATTTAACTTTTAAAATCTAGTTCTGAATCCTGTTGATCTCACTGTAGTCTAACAAAAGAGACTCTCCTGAATCAATCTCTACACGGGGCTCAAATCAGACACTATGAAGAATAAATATTAAAAATAATGTTAAGATTCAGTAAAATGTATTTTTAAACCTACAGTTAATTAAAGTTTCTTTATTATAAGTATCCTAAACTCTTTATTCTTAGTTCAACGTGGTTTGATCATGATTTTAAAAACAGGTAAAAAAAAAAATAGACAAAATTAAAAGTAAGCCAAACAGCAAGATTCATGCTAAATCCAATTAAGAACGGGCAGCTATCTTCAGGAATTGTAGAGGTAAATATCACATCCACGATAAATTCAGCAGATCTTGCAAAAATCACTATTTATCATCAGTCACAGCGTTTCATGGCTCTGTTAGGCTCGAGGAACTAAGTAGCTTCCGTGGGCAGGCTCATCCCATCAGCTAGGCAGGTCGGCAACTAGTCTTACTGCCAAAAGCCACATATTGAGAGCTAGGGAAGAGTCCTGGGACCTGCAAGCAAGTGCCAAGCTGCAGGATTCCTCTACCCTTCATCCTGGTGTTTGGCTGCTTCCTACTTTCCAGCTGGAAGTGGGAAAGTGGTCCACACAGGGATTCTGATAGTGCTGGGCTGAGCTGGGGATCCTAATTTGAGGAAGTGACGATACAATTCCCGGAACTGACTTAACAAGACCAAGCACAATATTCACTCGTGTAATATGACACGGAACCAACTGTTTCCATAAGTGTGGAGGGGAGCAGTGATTCCATCAACTGGGACTAGCCAGGAGGGCTTCCAGGAGTAGGTGAGCTCTGAAACAATTGCTGAAGGGAATGTAGGTATGAGTCGGTATTTGGGAAAAGGTAGACACCGTGGCCAGGAGGAAAGATATATATTAAAAAAAAGGATAATTGCAAATATGCTATCAACATTATTTCGTTCTTCCATGATGAAATGAAGAAAAATATGATTTAATTGTGAATGCAAAAATAGTATATAATGGTCATAAGATTTTTTTGTGTGAATGTCTTTTACTTTTTCTTCCCCTCCTTTGCGTTTCTACCACCAATATCATACTAGATGTTGGCTTTCTATTACTAGTAAGCTTTGCTATTAGATTTATAAGTGATGAATCCACTACTTTTACCATCACCAGTGAGATTTGTATTTTCATATGTTTCCTTGTTACTAGTCAGCACCCTTTAATTTCAGTATAAAGAAGTCCCTTTAACATTTCTTTTAAGACTGGTGTAATGGTAATGATAGTCTTATGGGGGTTCCCTTGTATGCAACAGATTATTTTTCTTTTGATGCTTCTAGGACAGCAAGACATGTGTAAAAGCGTCCCTTTGGGAGATACTGGAGTTTGGAGCATGGTAGAGGGAGGGTGTGAAGATGACACCTGCTGGCTGGAAGTAGGCAGAGGGAGAGCATATAGATGGTGCCCACAGAGAGAGGGAGGGAGAGAGGGGAAGAGAGAGAGAGAGAGAGAAGGAGAGAGAGAGAGAGAGAGAGAGAGAGAGAGAGAGAGAGAGAGAGAGAGAGGACTAACACTGAAAACAAAGATAAAGATGCTGGCCCTTAGATATGTGCTGAATGAGATGCTGCTCCTCAGGCCTACACTTCAGGAGCCTCCTTCACGTAATGTTGGCTGCCTTCTTGCAGAGCCCTGGGGCAGGTGAGTCTGAGCACTCTGGCCCTTTAAGAGCCATTTCTCAGATCCTTATAGCCATGGGTCTCATTATGGGGAGCCCCATGGGTTTTCAAAGCTAAATGTTTTGAGAACGCACTTCTCAGGTGAAGATCTTAAAAGTTGGGGTATTTGATGTGGGGTTCAGACCCTTCACTCCTCAGGGAGAAGCTCCTAGTTTTGAGTTCCCTTTATGGTGAAGTGGTGATTCAGCCTCTGCCCAGCTCACTGTTGTTTCCCTCTTGTTTGTGTGATGTGAGGGCTGGAGGTTTTTAGGTGTTTTTCCAGAGGAAGTTGTCCTGTGTGTAGCTGCAGATTCGATGTGTCTATTGGGGAAGGTGAACCCAGGATCCTCCTGTCACCAGAACCTTCCTCTCAGCGTTTTGCTCTCAAAAAATCCATCTCTGATGGGAATCAAGAACCATGGGCTGCGATTGTGGTGGCAAGACCTCAGAGAGTCTGGAACCTTTACCTCTTCCCCAAGTTTTTTTGTCTTTTGTTTTTCTTCTGTGTAGATCATCAGTAAACACCCTTAAGAGGGAAAGGGCCTGTGTGCTTGTCTTCAGGGACAGCACAGCAGGAAGCGGGAAAGGCCATGACTGCCCTTGTTGCAGCTGGTCTTGGGAAGGGGGACGGAACTCTAAGGGTTGGGCCGATGGAGGCAGCTTTAAGAAAAAGGGAAAAGAGCAACAAGGAGGTGGCTCCGGGAGCAGGTGTGGGCCAAGAGTGTCTTGGGAAATCACAGGCACTAGATATCTGACTCACAGGTTCTTCCATGGTGGGCTTCTAGAAGGTTCTGGTACATTCTCAGTTAGTACTCCCCCAAACTGCCTGCATGATGGAACCATCTTAGGAACTTTGAATAGTACAGACCGCTCCCCCCCTCCCCCCGCCCCCGCTGCCCCCTCCCCCGTCCAAGTCTGAGCCCAGAACTGCAGAATCAGAATCTCCAGGAGTGGGGCCCACAGGTCTCTATGTAAAAGTCCCTTGTTGGCTCTCTTGCAGTTTATTCAGGTGGATATTTAGAAACCACAGCTGTCAACATATTAAAACTTACACATAAATAATTTCCTCCAGAGAAGCAGAGTGTGTTGTTTCACTCCATGAGTGTCTTAAACCAAGGAACTAGCATAAATAAAATCATGTTATGGTACATGATACATATTAATACACTTTGGCAAAAAACATTTACTGGTTAATTACATTTATAGTACTTAAACTTTCCCCCATTCTTGCTTATCTATATTATAACTACTCTGTAAGGTAATTAACCAACTTAATGAGTTCCTAGTGTTGATTGGGAACGGTGCTGGGTAGACAGGGAAAGGGTTATTGCTCCCACATCACACATTAGGAAATGGATTGTAAGTGACTTAACGAAGGGCCCAAGGCCAGTTGTAAGTCAGGAGTCAGGACCTGCAGTGACAACCTGGCTCATCCTAGATGCTTGGAAAGCTGTGAGCTCACCTTGCACGAGGTTGTCATGGTTACCTGGGAACCTCCTAAATATCACTGAGGGCTCAATGTATCCATCTTTCCTACCCTGTTGTTCTCTTTCTGTTGTATTCAAGCTCTTTTTTTAAAAAAAATGTATTTTATTAATTTTTTACAGAGAGGGAGAGAGATAGAGAGTTAGAAACATCGATGAGAGAGAAACATCGATCAGCTGCCTCCTGCACACCTCCTACTGAAGATGTGCCCGCAACCAAGGTACATGCCCTTGACCGGAATCGAACCTGGGACCTTCCAGTCTGCAGGCTGACGCTCTATCCACTGAGCCAAACCGGTTTCGGCATGTATTCAAGCTCTTAATTACACAGGAAGAAATCTTCTTTTAACTTTTCCAGCTCATCTCATTTTCCTTGTAGGCTGTTAGAACAAGTGATCTATAACAACTGACTCCAGCATCAATTTTCTCTTTTAGTTTTTATAGTCTCTTTCCTCTCTTCTTTACTCCACCCAAGTAACTGTAATTTAGGTCACAAAATTCCCCTTCACAGTTAATTAGAATAGACACTTCTGAAAACTTTGTTCATTCCCCATGGCCACCCTTTTCCTGCCTTTCACATCCTCTTTTCCCATGAGCTACCAGTCTTTCCTCAGTCCCTCCTTTTCCTTCTTATCCTTCCAGTTGTTTCTCCAGTCATCCCCACATAGGCCCTAACTGGGTCCCCTGCTTCTGCTCTCCTCACTCATCACACCCTACACACAGCTTCCAATAAAGAATTCTCTACAGTCAACATCCAATTCCAAAGGCCATGTAGGCCCCTCAGAGCTTGTGCTATTAGGTCTAAATTTTTATCCTTCTTGATCTTCAATACCCTTAAATGGTTGTCCTTTTATTCACCATACTCATACTTTGCAACCATCCCTAATAACTTTCTCACTCCTGCCAGGCAAATAGATTTTATACTTTCTACCATGTGCTCATTCTGTACAGGACATCGCCTCATGAAGAAGCTCCTTCTTCCTACTCCTTGCCAGGTGATGTCACTCAGCAGCAAGTTCTCCCGAGGCAGCGTGGAGTTGAGAGAAAACACAGCCTTTGGTCTTGGATAGACACTGGTTCAGACCTTCTACTCTTCAGAAGCTTTATCACATTGGGAGAGCTACTTCACTTCCACTTTCTCATCTTTAAGAGGAGGATGTCGACTCTTTTTACAAGAGAGATCTCAGATAATTTTGACTAGCCCACAGTGGACACAGATTAAAGCTGGCTGCTACGACTACACTAACAACAATTTGCAATCATTGTTCTCTCTCCTGAGTCCCTCTCCGGATAGAGTAGCAATTGGTAATTGTTTTCATGTTTTTCATTTGCACTGTTTTAACATGCATATGATTGTGCTTTGTTTGTGAATTTAAAAAATATTTCAGAACATATTTGAGAATGAATCATGTTCCTCAGTAGGCTGTGTTTTAAATGCTCTTATTGAGTCTTCCATTGGAGTTTAGGACAGTTTAGTACATTATAGCGGGGGATAATATTTTTCTCCATACTGTCTCAGGTTTGGAATTTGGAGGTACTTCGAGGGTCTATTTGCTGGGAATCTCCTTTTAGGTATCCACACTGAGAACTGGCACTCTGCTGTTATTGAAAGTGGCCAGACAAGGAGGAGCCAGGAGCTGGCAGATAGATACAGCTTGTGAGGGGATGGGGCCCACACTGGGAAGAAGGTCCAGCTGCTGGGAGTGAAGGGAGTAAAGCTCGTAGGGAGATGTGAACCAGCATGATTCAGAGGCCTGAGGACATTCAGGAATTGGACTTTAGTCCTTCGGGGAGGGGCTGGCCCAGTAAGAGCAAGGTAGAGTTCTAGTTTTCAAGGGTTCCAGGCAGAGACTTGCACAAGAGACTGGGCAGAGGAGAGAAAGTTACCTGGCTTCTAGGGTACTCAGAGGTCAAGCGGTGGACTGAGAGTTTCAACCCTCTAATTACATGGTTGACTCCATTGGCAACCAGCCCCCACGCTAAGTGCTTTCCAAAAGTCACCTCATTAACATAAAAAAGACAAGTCACCTCTGTCCCTCTAATCACTTAGGAAATTCCAGGAGTTTTAGGGTCTCTGTGCGGTAAACAAGGACAGAGACCAAATATATATTTCTTATTATAAATCACAATATCCCAGGAATAAGATTTGCTGAGTTCCAACCATATAGTAGGCATTCTGCTAGTTATTGAACATAAAGCCATGCATGAGACAGATACAGTCTCTTTTTTCAAGGAGCTTAGAGTCTTAAGGAGAAGACACACATCATTAAACATCAGCATGATGACAATATGAATCATCCTTTTTGTCTTTGCCCTTTAAGTTATAACCAGTAGGACACCCATAACCCAACAAAGGATGCTTTGCACAGCACACCAGGATGCTTATGAGATCCATATGTATGTACATCTGAAGGTGGGTGGACTGGACCTGGTGGAGGCAGTGGAACTAAAGGAGCAGTGGTGGCAGAGCCCACGACCAGAGACTCCAGGAAATGTGGCAGCACCTGAGACTGGAGGTTCCAGGAACTGTGGTGGTACCCGCAGCCCAGGTGTCCCCCCTCTTCCCAACAGTGGCAGAAGTGAGATCCCAGCCCTCCAGCACCCACAAACCTGGTGTCACCAGCAGCTGATGATACTCTAAGCACATGGTAACCAAAAGAAAGTGATACTTATATCAGACAAAATAGACTTCAAGGCAGAAAAGATAACAAGAGACAAAGTTGAACATTATATAATGATAGAGGGGACAATTCATCAAGGAAACATAACATTTATTAATATATATGCACCAACATAGGAGCATCGAAGTATATAAAGCAACTATTAGCAGACCTAAAGGGAGACACTGACAGCAATCCTATATAATTAAAGCATAGTATACAAATTGTCCCCTTGACTGGGAGTTGTCCAGGAGTTTGACCAGGGGGTGGGGCCGGCTGGGGGAAGGAAGGGGAGGCCCCGGCTGGTAGCCGGCAGCTGCTATGGACCCTAACAGTGCACAAATTTTGTGCCCTGGGCCTCTAGTACAAGAATAATAGGGAACTTTCACACCCCACTTATATCAATAGATAGATTATCCAGACAGAAGGTCAACAAGAAAATGTCAGCCTTAAATGACACATTAGACCAGATGGACTTATTAGAACACTCCATCACAAAGCAGCAGAATACACATTCTTATCAATTGAATATAGAACATTCTCAAGGATAAATCATATGATTAGACACAAAACAAGTCTCAATAAATATAAGAAGATTGAAATCATATCAAGCATCCTTTTCAACCACCACAGTATGAAACTAGGAATGATACACAGCAAGAGCAGTACTAAGAGGGAAGTTTATATCAATACAGGCCTACCTCAAGAAACAAGAAAAATCTCAAATAAACAATCTACCCTTACTCCTAAAAGAATGAGAAAAAACAAAACAAAACAAAACAAAGGAAGACCAAAGTCAGTAGAAGGAAGGACATAATAAAACTTAGAGTGGAAAGAAATGAACTAGAGACTAAAAAGACAGTAGAGAAGACCAATGAACCTAAGAGCTCCTTCTCTGAAAAGATAAACAAAATTGACAAAATTTAGCTAGACTCATTCACTAAGAAAAAAAGAAAGAAGGCTCAAATAAATTAAATCAGAAATGAAACAGAAGTTACAATGGATACTACAGAAATTCAAAGAATCATAAGAGACTACTATAAACAGCTAAATGCCAACTAGTTAAAAAAATCTAGAAGAAATGGATAAATTCTTAGGATCAACTTCCAAGACTGAATCATGAAGAACTAGGAAATCTGAAAAGACAGATTACTAGTGAGGAGATTAAAATGATAATTAAGTAGTTCCTTCCTCCTCACAAAAGAGTTCAGGACCAAAGATTTGAATGTAAGACATGAAACAGTAAAACACATAGAAAAGCCCTGGCCAATGTGGCTCAGTTAGTTGAGTATCATCCTGTAAACTGAAAGATCACTGGTTCTTTCCAGCGATCATTTCCTGGTCAGGGCACATGCCCAGGTTGTGGGCTGGATCTCCAGTCGAGGTGCATGCAGGAGGCAGCCGATGGATGTTTCTCTCTCACATCGATGTTTCTCTCTCTTATCAATGTTTCTCTTTCTCTCTCCCCATCTCCCTTCCTCTCTCTCTAAAAACAAAAATAACAAAACAAAACAAAACAAACAAACACACACACATAGAAGAAAAATAGGTGGCAAGCTTATCTTCTGGACATTTGTCTTAGCAATGTTTTTGTGTATCTCACTCGAAATGCAAGGGAAACAAATGCAAACCTCCCTTCTCCCCCAACACCCCCCCCCCCGACACACACGAAAAACAAATAGGACTACATCAAACTTAAAAGATTCAGTACAACAAAGAACCCATCAACAAATTGAAAAGGCAATCTACTGAACGGGAAAAGGTATTTGCAAGTCGTATGTCTGATAAGGGGTTAATGTCCAAAATATATAAAGAATTCAGTAGCAAAAAACCCAATCCAATTAAAAGTGGGCAAAGGATCTGAAATACATACATATGCAGTGGAATACTATTCAGCCATAAAAAGATGAGATATTATCATTTGCAACAATATAGATGGACGCTGAGTATATTATGCTAGGTGAAATAAGTCTGGAGAAAGACAAATGCTGTATGATTTCACCCACAGGTGGAATATAGAAGACAGCACAAGAAAACAAACAAAAACAAACAGAGGCAGACAACAAGTTGGTGGTTACTAGAGGGGAAGAGGGTGAAGGGAGGGGAAATAAAAAAGGGGATCAATTGTATAGTGATGGATGAAAACTAAACTTTTGGTGGTGATCAAGATGTAGCATATGCATATATAATGTCATACATATGAAACTTATATAATGCTGTAAACTAATGTTACCTCAACAAAACAAAACAAAACAAAACAAAACAAACAACCCAAACACCTGTTTTCTGACTTAAAGGTGCTTACTGTAGAATGAAGGACGTTCATGGTAATGTTAATGACCTTTCTAAAGATCATTTTTCAATAACCAGAAATCTCATCTGTGCTTCTCTTTAGAATAAATTCTGTCAATTTAAAAAAAAAAACAACCCAGCTGGTGTGGCTCAATGGTTGAACATTGACCCATGAACTGGGAGGTCAGGGTTCGATTCTCGGTCAGGTCACATGCCCGGTTGCAGGCTTATGCAGGAGGCAGTCGATCAATGATTCTCTCTCATCATTGATGTTTCTCTCTTTCTCTCTCTGAAATAAATAAAAACATGAAAACAAAACAAAGCAAACAAAAAAATTACAAGTAATTAAGTAAATAGTTAAAAGTATATAAAGAAGCACAGTTAAGATACTTAGGAATAAACCTAACCAAGGAGGTAAAAGACCTATATGCGGAAAACTACAGGACCCTGAAAAAAGAGATAGAGGAAGATGTAAACAGATGGAAGAACATACCATGTTCATGGATTGGTAGAATCAACATCATTAAAATGTCCATACTACCCAAAGCAATCTATAGATTCAATGCACTCCCCATTAAAATACCAACGGCGTATTTCACAGACCTAGAAAGAACTCTCCAAAAATTCATCTGGAATAAAAAAAGACCCCGAATAGCCACAACAATCCTGAGAAAGAAGAATAAAGTAGGAGGGATCTCAATACCAGATTTCAAGCTGTATTACAAAGCCACTGTCATCAAAACAGCCTGGTACTGGCACAAGAACAGACATATAGATCAATGGAACAGAATAGAGAATCCAGATATCGACCCAAACCAATATGCCCATTTAATATTTGACAAAGGAGGCATGAGCATACAATGGAGTCAAGACAGTCTCTTTAATAAATGGTGTTGGGAAAATTGGACAGATACATGCAAAAAAATGAAACTAGATCACCAACTTACACCATACACAAAAATAAACTCAAAATGGGTACAGGACTTAAATATAAGACGGGAAACCATAAAAATACTAGAGGAATCCACAGGCAGCAAAATCTCAGACATATGCCAAAAGAACTTTTTCAGTGATACTGCCCCTAGGGCAATGGAAGCCAAAGAGAAAATAAACAAATGGGACTACATCAAAATAAAAAGCTTTTGCACAGCAAAAGAAACCATCAACAAAACAACAAGAAACCCCACTGTATGGGAGAACATATTTGCAAATGGTATCACTGATAAAGGTTTAATTTCCAACATCTACAGGCAGCTTATACAACTTAACAAAAGGAAGATAAAGGATCCAATAAAAAAATGGGCAACGGACCTAAATAGAATCTTTTCGAAAGAAGACAGAAGGAAGGCCAAGAGACACATGAAAACATGCTCAAAGTCACTAATTATCCGAGAGATGCAAATCAAAACGACAATGCGATACCATCTCACACCTGTCAGAATGGCTATCATCAACAAATCAACAAACGACAAGTGTTGGCGAGGATGCGGAGAAAAAGGAACCCTCGTGCACTGCTGGTGGGAATGCAGACTGGTGCAGCCACTGTGGAGAACAGTATGGAGTTTCCTAAAAAAACTGAAAATGGAACTCCCATTTGACCCAGTAATCCCACTCCTAGGAATATATCCTAAGAAACCAGAAACACCAATCAGAATGGATATATGCACCCCTATGTTCATAGCAGCACAATTTACAATAGCTAAGATTTGGAAACAGCCTAGGTGCCCATCAGCAGATGACTGGATCAGAAAACTATGGTACATCTACACAATGGAATACTATGCTGCCGTAAAAAAGAAGGAATTACTACCATTTGTAGGCACTTGGATGGAATTAGAGAACATTATGCTAAGTGAAATAAGCCAGTCAATGAAAGAAAAATACCACATGATCCCACTCATTTGGGGATAATGAAAAACATTATAAACTGATGAACAAAAAGATAGTTACAGAGGCAGTAAAGCATCAAACAGACTGTCAAATTACAGTGATAAGGTTAGGGAGAGGTGGGAGAAATAAGAGATCAACTGAAGGACTTATATGCATGTATATAAGAGTAACCAACGGATGCAAAACATTGGGGGGTGAGGGCATGTATGGGAGTGGGGTGGGGGTGGGAGGCAAGGGTAAGATATGTACACATATAATACCTTAATAAAAATTTGAAAAAAAAAAATAAAGAAGCACAGGATGCTGGAGAATTGTATGAGCCTTGAGACTTATTTTCAGTCAGATGAAGGAATACAGGGTCAGAAGAGAATGAGATTGGTTCTGGAATCCTGTAGGTGGGGGCTGAGTTGAAGAGCCTGTGGGCAGAGGAGGCTGGGCTGGCAGCCCTGGGCAGTGGGATCTTGGTTTTACAGTTCTAGATACTTCCTGTCAGAACCCCCCCAGGATAATTTCTCCCTGTTTGTGTTACTTTTTCTACCTGTTTGTGCTTGTCCAACTTTAATTTCTGTCAGCCCATCAAGCAGGAAACATCTTGTTGTGCAGGTGAACTCCAGGACTCAAAATGTGATTTCTAGCAAAAATATATATTTACAACATGGTTGATGAAGTTACTGTCCCTACCATGTATAGTCTAGGGCAATCAGCGAACATTTCTCAAGTTCAAATTTATAGGAAGATGATTAACAATAAGAACTACTTAATATTTGGACTATTAGGCTCAGTATGATATACAAAAGTCATTTGAAGAAGTATTAACTAATCTATAGAACAGACACATTTAATTACCTTATTTATTTACACAATTTTCTCCAGCAATTGAGTCCTATTCATGCTTACTTTGTTCTAGAAAAAAAGGAAGGCTATACAATGCAGACAAACTTATTGGAAGATGGAGGTGGTGGTGGTGGCGGTATGGGTGGATATAAGGGATGAGCAAAGGAAAAACAAGATAAAAAGTGACTGGAAAGTGATATTTTAATTTAAAACATTTCATTCTAACACCTGTTTTGAAATTGGGATATATTTACAGTTAGTGAAATTTGGTTGACTTTACAAGTTATACTTAAAAAAAATATTTATTCCCTAAAACTCATTCTTTATGAGTTTGGATAAATGCATACCATTGAGGATACATTACTGTAGTCAAAATAGAGAATGATTTGATAATCTCAAATGTTATGTTTGTTTCGGATTTCTATTGCCATGTTTGGTTATCAAGTTTACAAGTACACTTCTCATGTGATAGCTCATTCTTGGCATCGTGCCTTCAATTCCAGTACCTGGCCCAAAGTGAACGGTGGTGCCTTTTAGGGAGTCCGATGTGGCTAACTGATGACTGAACACATAATTCATTTCGTTTTACATGTATCTCTATATGTACCAGTGATGCCTTGTCCCTTGCTAATGACACACACCCGTTTGCCTCATCTCTGATCATTTCTCTGTGTATGCTCCCCAAAATGGGAGGATTAAGTCCCAAGGTATACAACACAGGTGAGGTATTTTGTACGCCTCCAGGTTGCCCTCCAGAAAGGTTGCACCATCCACCCTCTCACCACCAGCGTATGAGACAGACTGTCCCAGGGTGGCCTACAGATTGCAAAAGGATGACCATGCAATTGATTTTCTCAGCCAGTGGCGAGGGTGATACTGACATGAGCATTAGAATTGGCAGGTTGTGCTCACAGCCTTTACCAAGATATTGATCATTAAGTTGATCAGTGGGAACTGGGGTCAAAGAACAGCTGAGCAGAAAATCTTGAATCTTGTCACCAGGTGTGGGATAGTGGAAAGATCATTAAAGTGGTGGTCTGGAGGCCTAGGTTCTGGGGTTTAATAAATGTTAGATTTCTTTTGTTCCCTCTCTGATGGTCACTTGTCTCGCTGATGGCACCGCTCCCAGCTCTCACCCTTAGTACGGCTCTGAGGGGCATGCCTGCCACTTTGCCAAAGGAGCACGGTGAGCGTTGCTAACAGGGAGAGACGGCAGATGCTTCTTGGTGAAGAGTGACACAGACGGGACTGCTCCTGTACCCCAGCTGTTTGTTATGCCTTTCAGAGGCAGTGATTCAGATCTTATCCCAAGAGCACATTCTAAGAAGTTTCCCATATCAGGAGAAAATGCTGCTGGTGGTTAGTCAAGACGTTTACATGTCCCTTGGTGATTGATCACTTATGAGTCATGGTGACGCACTGTGTTGCTCA
Source organism: Plecotus auritus (assembly GCF_963455305.1). NCBI lineage: Eukaryota > Metazoa > Chordata > Mammalia > Chiroptera > Vespertilionidae > Plecotus > Plecotus auritus. The sequence goes on from NC_137770.1 coordinate 64,051,840, forward strand.
GCATTCAAAAGACACAACCCTGCAAAGAAAGATCGAAGCTTAAATTGTCATCCCTCGGGTTACGTCCTTGCAGAAAAATTTACCCATCAATTGGTAAGAGCTGGGCATAGTGGGCAGCTGCATCTGGGTAGCCCATTGATTGGCACATACCAGGTTCTTACTGGATGAATGAAACATAATTAGAGCATGGGTAGGAAAGTGTTTATGGGAAGATTGACATCAATCAGTGCTAACATGGCGCTTGATTCTGTGGCTGTTACATATACGAGAAGGCTCTTGCACAGTGCTAGATGCAGGGAAGGACATCAACATTGTAAGTGCTGCAGTAAAGGATGAACAAAAGCTATGGGGGTATAGCATTCAGAACCCCAGCAAGAGAAGTTTTATTGCTCCTTTAGGGCTTAATCCCTGAGCTGGAAAGAAGTATATTTATTTCTCCCGTCCAATGTTTCAATCATAACAATGAGGTACTATTCATACACTAGGCTATCTTCGATCCTCACAGCTGGATGGGGTAGGCCACTATTGTCACCCCAATTTTACAGATGAGGCAACTAACACCAATAGGGCAGCTTGTCCAGTGGTATTTGTCTACAAAGTGGCAGGGCCAGGCTTCACCCACAGGCAAGCTTAACCCCAGAGCCCCCACTCTCGCTCTCATGCAATGTGTCCTCTTAAGACACACAAGGCCTGTTCTGTACCATGTCACAAGGATATTTCCCCCAAATGAGGCATCTGGTCACTTTCAAAAAAGAGAGGGGAGGAAGTAAACTCATTACCACTTGCCAATTAAGCACCACTCATTTAACAAAGGAAACAATTAGGATAAAATATCTTGATCATGGAAAGAATCAAAGGGCCCTTCCAAACCAACATTTAAGCCACATTTTCTGTGGCCTGGCTTTATCCCTGTATGGGTGGTAGATGGACTAACCTTTTCGTTTCCCCCCCTTGAACATTTTGACATTTTATAGACGTACAGAATGCATTTGTGAAGTGCTCATAATTTGAAGTTTCTGCATAGCACTCCTCCATTTATTCCTTGCCATGATAAACATGCCCAGATAGCAAGTTCACAGAAGGTTGTGAGCTTTGAAGTCTTTGAAAAAATCTGAAAATTATATGACAATGTTGTATATGTAATCAGTGGTGAGAGCAAGCCAACATCTCCCCAAGTGCCAGACACACGGCCCCTATAAATCCCGGGCTAAGAGTGGAGAGTGGTGGTCCTGTTTACTTAAACCCCAGGAAGGAACGGGCATGGTTAGCGTCACAGTAACCGACACAATCAGGAGATCCAAACAGAATTGCTGCTACTAGTTGTGTGCATTTAGATGTCATGCCTGTATCCATAGTTCAGAAGAAGAAAGTCTCCACACTCAAGGCTGGATTAAATAAAGCAGCTTTATCTTTCATTGAAATGTATGTCAGAGAATTACTAAATGCCTGAGGATCATACAGTTCAACCCTGAGGAGATAAAGATTTATCAGGGAGAATTTACACTCTTTTGGAGGCCCTTTGAAGTTACATCTGTGTTCTCTTAACTGGACTGGAAGTTTCCCGGTCAGACCCAAGAGGACCCTGGGACGTTTCTCTTTATGGTGCTCTGCTCCAATGGCCTCAGTATTTAGTTACCGTTTTATGTATATCAGGTTTCCATTAGGATGACCTATGAAAGTGTGTCCAGGAAATAGACTTCAGTTCATTGCTTAGCAGAAAGCATCTGATTATCGTGTTGCTAAGGTCCCATGTGGAATTCCTGCACTTGGATTTTTCAAACAATTTGTTCCCCACACTTTTGTAAAATTATGCAAATTGTGATGGGTTGTTTTAAATTTGAAAGCATGTCTAGGAGCACAAATAAGTGTGCACTGAAAATGTCACCCGAAGCAATGTTGATGGACAGATGTGACATGTGAAATGCTCTGGGTTTATCTCAAGCAATTCCCACAAACCACAGTGAGAATGATTCCTGGAAACAGTGTTCAAATGAAAGGTTCTCTGAAGTGTGATACCATCAAGGTATGGTGGAGTGATTACAGAGTGAGAACACTATGGAAAGACTCTTCAGAATATTGGCAGAAGGTGGAATCCAAATGATGAAATCTACAGTACCTCCTTGATCAACCCACAGCTTGAGAGTTCGTCACACTAAATATTTAATATAGATGAAACTGAATATATCACAATTACATATTACATCTCAAAAATTACATCTCAAAAAGAAAAAAGAGAGCTTTCAGATTTCAACCTGCTAAGGACTAAAGTTTTAAAACTTTTAAAACTTTCCTCTAAGGTTAGATTTTGAAGTTCAAGTTAAGATTGTCAATCTAGACAGACCCCCTGAACATTCAGGCATCCTGAAGGATCTGGTTAATAATGTGCAGGTTTCATTTTACTGATGAGAGTAAAAATAACTTCACCCTCACATCTGAGGAGTCTCAGAATGACTGTTGACCTTGTAATGTTCTCTCTTCCTGCTTGGTGATAAGCTAGCAAGACTGGGACATAAAGCTCAAATAGATGGACTGGGGACATGCCATCATCTTTGACTCTCCTCCTCTCCTTTTCCTTTCTGTTGCCAAGTGTTATTTAAAAATTTTTTTTCTTTATTGATTAAGGTATTACATATGTGTCCTTATCACCCCATTGCCCCCCGCCCCCCCCCCCCCCACACACTCATGCCCTCATCCCCCTGTTGTCTGTGTCTATTGGTTAGGCTTATATGCATGCATACAAGTCCATTGGTTGGTCTCTCTCCCTTACCCCCACCTTCCCCTACCTTCCCTCTGAGGTTTGACATTCTGATTGATGCTTCTCTGTCTCTGCATCTGTTTTTGTTCATCAGTTTATGTTGTTCATTACGTATATTCCATAAATGAGTGAGATCATGTGATATTTATCTTTCTCTGACTGGCTTATTTTGCTTAGCACAATGCTCTCCAGTTCCATCCATGCTGTTGCAAATGGTAAGAATTTCTTTCTTTTTTTTTTTTTTTTTTTTACCACAGTGTAGTATTCCATTGTGTAGATGTACCAGTTTTTTAATCCACTCATCTGCTGATGGGAATTTAGGCTGTTTCCAAATCTTAGCTATGGTGAATTGTGCTGCTATGAACATAGGGGTGCATATGTCCTTTCTGATTGGTGTTTCTGGTTTTGTGGGATATATTCCTAGAAGTGGAATCAGTCAAATGGGAGTTCCCTTTTTAGTTTTTTGAGGAAACTCCATACTGTTCTCCACAGTGGCTGCACTAGTCTGCATTCCCACCAGCAGTGCATGAGGGTTCCTTTTTCTCAGCATCCCACCAGCACTTGTCGTTTGTTGATTTGTTGATGATAGCCATTCTGACAGGTGTGAGATGGTACCACATTGTCGTTTTAATTAGCATCTCTCGGATGATTAGTGACTTTGAGCATGTTTTCATGTGTCTCTTGGCCTTCCTTATGTCTTCTTTGGAAAAGTATCTATTTAGGTCTGTTGCCCATTTTTTGATTGGGTTGTTTATCTTCCTTTTGTTAAGTTGTAAGAGTTCCCTGTAAGTGTTGGAGATTAAACCCTTAATGATGACTGGTGATAACATTGGCAAATATGTTCTCCCATGCAGTGGGTCTTGTTGTTTTGTTGATGGTTTCGTTTGTTGTGCAAAAGCTTTTTATTTTGATGTAGTCCCATTGGTTTATTTTCTCTTTAGTTTCCATTGACCAAGAAGCTGATTCGGTGAAGAAATTGCTTTGGCATATGTCTGAGATTTTTCTGATTGTGGATTCTTCTAGTATTTTTATGGTTTCCCATCTTATGTTTAAGTCCTTTATTCATTTTGAGTTTATTTTTGTATATGGTGTAAGTTGGTGGTCTAGTTTCATTTTTTTGCATGTATCTGTCCAATTTTCCCAACACCATTTATTGAAGAGACTGTCTTGACTCCATTGTATGTTCTCGCCTCCTTTGTCAAATATTAACGGAGCATAGTGGTTTGGGTCGATTTCTGGGTTCTCTATTCTGTTCCATTGATCTATATGTCTATTCTTGTGCCAGTACCAGGCAGTTTTGAGAACAGTAGCTTTGTAATACAGCTTGATATCTGGTATTGTGATCCCACCCACTTTGTTCTTCTTTCTCAGGATTGCTGCCGCTATTTGGAGTCTTTTTTTTTTTTTATTCCAGATGAATTTTTGGAGAGTTTGTTATAGGTCTGTGAAATACGCCATTGGTATTTTAATGGGGAGTGCATTGAATCTATAGATTGCTTTGGGTAGTATGCACATTTTGATGATGTTGATTCTACCAATCCATGAACACAGTACATTCTTCCATCTGTTTATGTCTTCCTCTATCTCTTTTTTCAGTGTCCTGTAGTTTTCTGAGTGGCCAAGTGTTATTGACTCTATCATTGGCAAGAGAAAGAGAGCAACAAGAAAAGCCCAGCCCAAGCAGAAGGAAGGACATAATAAAAATCAGAGCAGAGATAAACTACATAGAGACCAAAAACACAATACAAAAGATCAACAAAACCAAGAGCTGGTTCTTTGAAAGGGTAAACAAGATTGATGAACCTCTAGCCAGGCTCACCAAGAAGCAAAGAGAGAGGACCCAAATAAACAAAATCAGAAATGAAAGAGGTGAAGTACTACTGATCCTACAGAAAAACAATGATTATGAAAAAATACTACGAACAACTCTATTCCAACAAATTGGACAACCTAGATGAAATGGATATATTCTTAAAAAAATACAAACCCCCAAAACTCAACCAAGAAAAATAAAAAAAACCTGAATAGGCCAATAACTACCAAAGAAATTGAAACAGCGATCAAAAATCTTCCAGCAAACAAAAGCCCTGGTCCGGACAGCTTTACTGGGGAGTTCTACCAAGCTTTCAAAGAACTAAAACCTATCCTTCTCAGACTATTCCAAAAAATTCAAGAGGAACACTTCTAAGCTCTTTCTATGAAGCCAGCATCACCCTAATCCCAAAACCAGATAAAGACACAAAAAAGGAGAACTACAGGCCAATATCCTTGATGAACATAGATGCTAAAATCCTCAATAAAATTCTAGCAAATCAGATTCAACAATACATTAGAAAGATCATACACCATGACCAAGCAGGATTTATTCTGGGGATGCAAGGATGGTACAATATCTACAAATCAATAAATGTGATACATCACATAAACAAACTGAGAGACAAAAATCACATAATCATATCAATCGATGCAGAAAAAGCATTTGACAAAGTCCAACACCCTTTCTTGGTAAAAACTCTCAGCAAAGTGGGAATAGAGGGATCATACCTCAACATAATAAAAGCCCTATATAACAAACCTACAGCAAACATCATACTCAATGGGCAAAAACTAAACTCATTTCCCCTAAGAACAGGAACAAGACAAGGATGCCCACTTTTACCACTCCTGTTCGACATAGTACTAGAAGTACTAGCCATAGCGATCAGACAAGGAGAAGAAATAAAAGACATCCAAATTGGAGAAGAAGAAGTAAAACTGTCCTTATTTGCAGATGACATGATACTATACATAGAAAACCCCAAAGACTCTATCAAAAAACTACTAGACCTAATAAATGAATTTGGCAATGTAGCAGGATACAAAGTTAACACCCAGAAATCTATGGCCTTTTTATAGACCAATAATGAACTCACAGAAAGAGAAATGAAAAAACAATCCCATTTACCATTGCACCAAAAAAATTAAGATACCTAGGAATAAACTTAACTAAGGATGTAAAAGACCTGTACTCAGAAAGCTACAGGACATTGAAAAAAGAGGTAGAGGAATATATAAACAAATGAAAAACATACCATGTTCATGGATTAGGAGAATCAACATCATTAAAATATCCATACTACCTAAAGCAATCTATAGATTCAATGCAATACCTATTAAAATACCAATGGCATATTTCAAAGGCCTAGAACAAACTCTCCAAAAATTCATCCAAATAGTCACAGCTATCCTGAGAAAGAACACAGTTGGAGAGATCACAATACCAGACATCAAGCTATATTACCAAGCCACGGTTCTCAAAACTGCCTGGCACAAGAACAGACATATAGACCGATGGAACAGAATAGAGAACCCAGAAATTGACCCAAGCCATTATACTCAATTAATATTTGACAAAGGAGGCAAGAGCATACAATGGAGTCAAGATAGTCTCTTCAATAAATGGTGTTGGGAAAGTTGGTCAGATACATGCAAAAAAATGAAACTAGATCACCAACTTACACCATACACAAAAACAAACTCAAAATGGCTAAAGGACTTGAATGTAACCACAAAAATCCTACAAGACTTCATAGGCGGCAAAATTGCAGACATATGTCGTAGCAATATCTTTACAGACACAGATCCTAGGGCAAGAGAGACTAAGGAGAAAATAAACAAATGGGACTACATCAAAATAAAAAGCTTCTGCACAGCAAAAGAAACCATTAACAAAACAAGAAAGCCCACTGCATGGGAGAACATATTTGCCAATGTTATCTCCGATAAGGGTTTAATCTCCAACATTTACAGGGAACTCATACAACTTAACAAAAGGAAGATAAACAATCCAATAAAAAAATGGGAAAAGCATCTAAATAGACACTTTTTGAAAGAGGACATTCAGAAAGCCAAGAGACACATGAAAACATGCTCAAAGTCACTAATCATCTGAGAAATGCAAATCAAAACAACAATGAGGTACCATCTCACACCTGTCAGAATGGCTATCATTAACAAATCAACAAACAAGTGCTGGAGAGGATGCAGAGAAAAAGGAAGCCTCCTTTACTGCTGGTGGGAATGCAGACTGGTAGAAAACATTGTGGAAAACAGTATGGAGTTTCCTCAAAAATTTAAAAATGGAACTCCCATTTGACCCAGTAATACCACTTCTAGAAATATATCCCAAGAAAACAGAAACACCAATCAGAAAGGATATATGCACCCCTATGTTCATAGCAGCACAATTTACAATAGCTTAGGTTTGGAAACAGCCTAAATGCCCATCAGCAGATGCGTGGATTAGAAAACTGTGCTACATCTACACAATGGAATACTACGTTGCTATAAAAAAGAAGGAATTCTTATCATTTGCAGCAACATGGATGGGACTGGAGAGCATTATGCTAAGTGAAATAAACCAGTTAGTGAAAGAAAAATACCACATGATCTCACTCATTTATGGATAATAAAGAACATTATAACCAGATGAAGAAAAAGATAGATACAGAGGCAGAGAAGCATCAAACAGACTGTCAAATTACAGCGGGAAGGCTGCAGTGGCAGGAAGGGAAGAGATCAACCGAAGGACTTGTATGCATGCATATAAGCATAACCAATGGACACAAGACACTGGGGGGTGGGGTGGGGTGAAGGCATGTGCCGGGAGTAGGGAAGGCCGGGGGAAGGTCAATGGGGGAAAAGAAGGAGACATATGTACTACTATTTGTAATACTTTAAACAATAAAAAAAATGCAATGGGTAAAAAAAAATTATATCATAGGGTATTTGAATGCTGCTCTCTTTCTTTATCTAACTGTACTGAACTAGAATTTATATTTCTAGTATGTCTGTGGGGCTCAGCCAGGGGTCCTCAAACTTTTTAAACAGGGAGCCAGTTCACTGTCCCTTAGACAGTTGGAGGGCTGGACTATAAAACAAAACTATGAACAAATTCCTATGCGCACTGAGGGCCCGGGACAAGTCGGCTGCTAAGCAGGACAGGCAGCAGCACCCGGCGGGCTGGATAAATGTCCTCGGCGGGCCGCATGTGGCCCGCGGGCCGTAGTTTGAGGACCCCTGACTAGGCTCTTATATGGAATGCAAGTTGGCTTCATATACAGAAGCAGAGGTAGTAGATAGGTTATGCACATAGATTCTAAAAGCAGACTGTCAGGTTCGAATTCTAGTTCTGACACCTTCTAGCTACACAACTTTATGAAAGTTTCTTAATAGCTCTTTCTCTGATTCCTTATCTGCAAAAAGGCATATGTCACAGGATTGCAAAGCAACAACAAAAACATGTAACTGTGTATAAAGCACTTAGAACATAGTAAATACTGCACAGCTATTAGGAGGTCTTACCTATCACTATTATTATGAACTGGTAGATTTAGGAGGGTTGCATAGACATTTTAATCTGAGCTTTTTATTTTGTAGATAAAGAAACTGAGGCCCAAAGAAGTTGAGTACAGTGGCTCCTCAGATCCTGGGTCCTCATCACAGGGGTGGTGGGCTCTTATATTCTGTGCTAGATTCAGTGCTGTGTGTGGGGCATTGACTTGTCACTCTCAGGTACTAGAGGCCCAGAGAAGAGGACAGGTGAAGATTACAGCAAGACATGTAATCGATCATGATCAGAAGTGCAGCATCTCATGGGAGCTTGGAGGAGTTCCAATTTATTAGAGATTCTCCAAAGGGGGTTCCTAGGGAAGCGATAATGTGGGGAAGACCTGAAAGATGTCTTAGTCTGTTCAGGCTGCTATTACAAACTTCCATAGATTGAATGGTTTATAAGCTGCCGGTGGTCTTGATCCAGCATCTAGAAGGGTTCAGAAATCTGGAGAATGTGCTGTGTGTAAATTAAATAAAAGTCCAGAGATGAAACATAATTTTGGAAGGCATTTGGGGAGCCAGACGAGACTTAGCTAAAGGAACTAAGTTCTCCACATCTCAGGACCCCTTGCTTTTTATTAACACAAATTGTTCTAAGGCGAGGTAGATATACACTTCAAAGGCCAAGGTTTAGTACACAATCCATTGTCAGATTGGAAGAATTTGCCTACGGCTGTTCAGGTGTTTGGCCAGTAGGAGGCAATAACACGTAGATTAAGATACCCTGAGCTGTCTGGCAGCAAGCAATAAATTTTTTCAGGTTTGGGGAAATGCCTTTAGCCATTCCCAACAGGTGATAACATATGTGACTCGGCCCTTGTTGAGTCCCCAAGTTCCATCAACCTTTTGATGAAACTCCTGCAATTATGACATTCTGGCAATAAACAACAGAAATGATTTTTCATGTTTCTGGAGGCTGGAAGTTTGAGATGAGTGTGACAGCATGGTTGAGTTCTGGTGAGGGTCCTTTTCCAGGTTGCACACTGTCTCATTGTGTCATCTCGTTTTGTCCTCACAGGGTGGAAGCACAGAGGGGGGAAAAAAAGCTCTCTTTTGAGGACATCAATCCCATTCATGAAGAGGGCCCTATCCCAGTGATTTCACCTAATCCTTGTTACCCCCAAAGCCCCACCTCCTAAGACCATCAAAAGCAGGGGTTTCAACATATGAATTTTAGAGGGACACAAACATTTAGTGCATAACAGATGTGGAAGATTGAGCCAGATAAAGGAGGCAGGGGAAGGGCATTCAGGCAGTGTGTGCAAAGGCCCCAACATGCATCTAATGTATATAGAAAAGCAAAGAAGTTCAGCCTGGCCAAAGGGTGGAGACCTCTAGCTTTCTTTGCAGCAAATGAAAACCTTTTTAGACTCTACCCTATAATTTCAATACTGGCAGACTCTTAAAATTTTTGCATTTTACATTTTACTGAGTTCAATAATGTGCCCCAAAATTCATGTCTACCCAGAACCTCAGAATGTGGGTTGATACGTAGAATAATTAATTAAGTTAAAGTGAGATTCTACTAAATTAGGGTGGGTACCAAACCCAATGTCCTTATATGAAAGCCATGTGAAGACACAAAGACACAGAGGAGACCCACAGGGAGAATACCATGTGACACGGAGGCAGAGAGTGGAGGGATGCATCTACAAGCCAAGCAATATCAAGGATTGTCAGCAAATACCAGGAGCTAGAAGAGAGGCATGAATAGATTCTCCCTCAGTACTTCCAGAAGGAACCAACCTTTGCCAACATCTTGATTTCAGACTTCCAGCTTCCAGAACTGTGAGGGGATAACTTTCTGTTGTTTTAAGCCACCCAGTTTGTAGTAATTTTTTATTGCAGCCCTAGGACACTAATACAGCATTCTTGGTATGAGTAATTCTTCCAGGTAACAAGAAAAAGATATACACAGTCTGCCTTCAGTGATGGAAATGAGTGTGGTGGGTCACAAGTTACTCACTCTATTACTTACAAGCCTTAACCAAGGTGGCTGCTTAAATATATATATATTTTTTACCAAATATCTATTTTTTTCCTCACTAAACTATGATGGATAAGTACTGAAAAACAATCCCCAACAAGCCTTTAAATAGCCAACTTAACATAGTATTTTCCAACTCAAATAAGCTCCTTTTGATTATTTAGTCTTTTTAGGGGCTCTGGGTGTCCTTCTCACCTGCTCCTCTCTAAGAGGGCATCTGGGTAAACGGAGAATTCATTTGACTTTGTGTCAATGAGGGAGGTGGGAGCCTTGGATCCATGTGGGTCCTCTGAATTCTTTTTGCTCAAGTAGACAGATATCTTTAATCTGCCCTGGGCTTTGCCCTTCATCAGCCACAAGGAGGCAGAAACATAGCCTCAAGGGTCTGGAGTCATCTTCCTCCTCCAGTGCTCTCTTCCTGCTCCTAGCTCTACTGGATTTGATGCCATGCTGGACAAGGGCACCCCTTAGAGCTGGAGGAAACAGACCACTAACCCGGATTTCCTAGGTGCCTTTACATCTTTCTGGATGCTTCTATAGTCAGCTTTTCTTGAAGCTTAGGTCCCAAGGTAGGAGAAACCAGGAGTCTGCTGTCTGTCTCCCTTCTTTCTCTGGTCTCTGGCATGTCTTAACTACAAGTCTCCTCCTCCTTCTCCTCTGGGAAGATACTATGTTCCCTTGTCCTGATAGACAACCAACACTACAGCACAGCCCAGCACCTTATGCAGAGAAGAATGCATTCAGGTTGCTTTCCTCAGAGGTGGGATACCCAAGGCAGTGCTTGAAACCTTCAGGACTCAATGTCTGCCTAGCCTTGCCTGGTCTGTGAGTCACTGGGACCTAGTTATTACTTTCACTGAGATACTACAGCGATGATGACCTCACTTCTGCTCTCCACATTCACGAATGCTGTAGGATGTGTGTTTGTGACTCACTCCAGCCATTTGGAATGGAAATGCAGGTGACAGAGAAGGCTGCAGTTCTCTGAGGTTGGGGGGAGTAGTAACCGAGAAGAGGGGATAAAAACTATCAGTGACATTTTTTTCCCCTCTTGGACTATTAGCTTATGGAACTAACAAGATCCTATCTACTTGTCTCCTACTCATCTTTTAGGATTCAGCTTCACGTTATCCTGAGGTTTAATCTTGACAGCTTCACAGTCACATAGAAATAAGTGCTCCCTTCTCCTGTAGTTCCAGAGCGTATCTAGTCAGAAGGTACTTCTATTAGCGTTCCTACCATATTGCATCACAGTGACTTATTGACAATTCATTTCCCTTCCCACTAGAATGAAAAGTTCTCACTAGGGCAGGGACCAAGTCTTGGTTATCTTGGGATCCCCAATATCTTGTAAAGGGGTTGGTACTGAATTGGGGCTTGGAAAATAGTGATGAATGTGTGAAATGTCCTAGAGATATTCCTGATTAGGAGCCTGAATTACTTTGATCTTAGAGCCTGCACTTTCCAGATGACATGTAAGAGGTAGGGGTTTTTCATCTATTGATGTGCAGGGCAGGCTAAAAGGGTAAAGAGATAAAGGGAAAAGTTTCTTTAAAGCCATGTGGCCCTGGCCCTTCCTTCTTGCTTGGATGACAGAAGTGGGGCTGGGCTAAATGTTAACAGATCCTGAGTCTCTGGCTGGTCCTGTGTCCCGAAGGTTCGAAGATGGCTAGAACCATCAGAGTCCTGACACTGATCCAGATGCAGTTCTTTCTGGGTGGATTCCTCCTTTCTGGCAAATGCCACTTACTGTTGTAAGGACTTCTTACGATGTTAATCTATAAAACAAGTAGAGCCCCAAAATATTTCTTGGGTACTTATCATGTGCAAAGAAGACATTGTGCTGTCCTGATAGTAAGAGATACAACATTTTGAGGAGTGTTCCTCTCACTGTTGTCAACAGTCTATCCCAGGATTCAGTTTTGGTTGTGGAACACTTGCCATTTGGAAACTATCCGTTAGAATGACTTTTACAACTAGGTATGCCAATTGTCTGGCTTGGGGTTAGGCTGTCTGGTTCAGAGCTAGGTCATCTAGTTTTGCAACACATGTCTCAGCATGCATTTGAAAGGGCAATTTAAATGCAAGTCACCTGGTTTGGGTGAGTTGGATTGGAGAACAAGCTTCCTGGGTCCCACTCTTCTCCCTTTTGTCTGAATGTCTGCACTGAAAGGGATATTCAGGAGAGCCAGTGAGGGAAACTCAGAATTGCTTATGAGAAGCTGGTCCCCAGAGGTGACTTTTAACACCCAGAAAAATATTTTAAACCATATCAGTTTAATTTTAATGTAGTGGTGGATTTATATTATTTTTAGTTTACTTTTGATTCCTGAAATTTTAATAGTAGAGGAAGAAACTCCTCTATTCCTAAATCTGCATCCCTATCCAGAGCTTAGCTTCTAAAACAATGTCTTCCCTCTTGCATTCTCTGATTTTCTTTTTGTTCTTTTTGCGAGTTGAGTAATAACTAAAACTCAACTGTGAGTCTTCTTATGAAGATGGAAAGTTTCACATAGGAAATGGCACCACCAGAAATGGGACAGTCGTTTATGTTGGCCAATGTAAGGAAACCTACTTTCTTACACAAAAGGTTAACTAACCAGCAGGAAGTAATTGATGAAGAGATTGTGGGAGGAGGAGTTGAATTGCTTTCTCTTGAACTCCAGCCCACCACACCATGGGAAGTGCCAGATAATAAATGAAACTACAAGAGGTTAGAAAACTATACTTTTTTAGATACTAAAGACCACGAGGGTATGTGTTATTTGAAAGGTTTGGTGAACCTGTTCCTGAATGAGAAGTGAGTAGGTTTTAGTCACTGAAGGGAAGAGGGCAGGGTGGGGCAGCAATATTTTTAGTACACTTCTGTTAGCAGCACCGTGGGCTCTTGGTTCTTGAGTTTGGCAAAAAAATAATTTAGAGCCAAGAACTCTAGCACAAGAGGACGTTTATTTAGCAAGCAAAGGCAAAGTACACTAGAAAGGAACAATCCAGCGGGCTGCTCAGAGATCTGCCTTGGCCTTTTAGAAAGTCTCAGAGGCAAAAGAAAGTGAGCCAGTTGGGCTGCGTGATCTCAGGAAGCAAGTTACAGAGGCACATGAAGGGCCATTGGAAAATGAGAGAAAAGATGGGCACCTTAGGGTCCTTTATCTTAAGGTTTTTTAAAAAATCTGTTTTCTAAAGGCAAAAATTTTAGGAGATCTCTGGGGAGGATCTCAATAGAATATTCATCAGCTTTCCAGTTGTGTCCTTTCAGTGTCTTGGTCTCTACTGATTGGTTGGAGCTAGGGTAGAGGGCCATTAACCACAGCTGGTCCTGATGTCAGCCATGGCATTGTTTCATCTGATTTTGCTGCTTTTCTGAACCTGGAGCTGAAACACAACGGAGGCCTAGATGTTCTCTAGTTTGACCCAAACTCTGTGGTTAACAGACCCGAGGCTCCCTAAATTTTAATTTGGTCTGGACTCCAGTGGTTGTTCACTCGCGTTCGCTCCACAACATTGTCTGCTCATAGCAGGTGGATTGTTCAAGAATATGTTGATAGAATTGGGAAATACTTTGTTCTGTCCTCTCTTTTATTGCATATGTTTAAATCATAATTTTAGGCCACAGGTACTTCTCTATCATTCAGGTTGACACCAAGGCTTGGTTTGACATTTCAGTCAGCTCAATCTTTCTTTCTTGGCATTAAAGCAAGCAAGCAAACAAACAAATTAAAAAACAAACCCCATCAACCCTTGTAATGGCTACATTCCAGGGAACTGATGAAATCTTAATTAGGTTCATTTCATTGTGATTAAGTTGAATTGACACAAAGTGATGATTCTACTGCTTGGCAGTCCAACAATCAACAGCAGAGCCACTTTCTCCTTCTATTATATAATCCCCTCATCTGCAAGTCTGGCTCCTCACAGCACTTGATAAGTGTCTCATGAGCAGGAATCGCATTTTGTTCATCTTTCTATATCTCACAAAGTGCCTAGCAGAGTATCTGCATTTGCTGAATAAAAATATGTTTAAATCCATTTCTTCCAACTGACAGGAAGAGTGGCAACTACTGTAATGTTATATTCTTGAGATTGATGAAGACCTTTGGGACTTTAAATAATGGGACAAATAAATCTGATGCTCTGTGATTTTAAGTATATAATTCTATGACACTGTAAAATTATTTTTTATTTAAATACCCAAAGATCCATCTGCAAAAGACACTTGCATTTTAAAATGAATGAATATTTCAAAATGATAAGGAACCAATGCTTGGAACCTCTCTCTCTCTCTCTCCTTTTCTCTCTCTCTCTCCCTCCCTCTCTATCTCTTTCTCCCATACACACACACACACACACACACACACACACACACACACACACACGCATTATGAAAGCTTCGTGTATGAGGTAAGTATGAGCATCATTGTGTGATGAACCCTTCTCTATCCTTTCTACTTGCTTCTCCCATTAGGATTCCTTGCTCTGCCAATGTCCTTAGTTATGAAAATAGTTTGAGTACATCAAGTGACTAATCCGATATAATAAAAGCCCAGTGACCAAAACAGCAGAATGACCAGAATAACCAGAGACCAGAACCACCAGAGACCAGAGTGAGAGGTTAGGGGTGATCAGGCAGGCAGGCGAGCAGTTAAAGGTGATCAGGGAAGCGGTTAGGGGTGATCAGGTAGGCAGAGGCAGTTAGGGGCAATCAGGCAGGCAGGCAGAGTGCTTAGGGGCAATCAGGCAGGCAGGTGAGTGGTTAAGGGCGATCAGGCAGGCAGGAGAACAGTTAGGGGCCAGTGGTCCCAGATTGTGAGAGGAATGTCTGAACCGGCAATCAGACATCATCCGGGGGGTCCTGGATTTCGATAGGGTGGAGGCCGGGCTAAGGGACACCCCCCTCCATTTCGTGCATGAATTTTGTGCACCAGGCCTCTAGTTAGTACATAAAACTAGAGCATTTTAAAATAATTTAGATCTTTTTAAAGAAGCATTTGGCAAGAATATTTTTAGTAAGCCAAGGAAAGGCATCTCTAGCCTTGAAATTTCAGGGAAAATGACAAGGCATATGAACTTTTTCTGGCATCAGAAACTTTTGGGCAAATGCAATAAAAACACAACATGTAGCTCCTTAATGTGCACTCACACTTTTACAGTGCAAGTCTCTCTCTCTCTCTGTCTGTGTGTGTATGTGTGTGTGTGTGTGTGTGTGTGTGTGTGTGTGAGAGAGAGAGAGAGAGAGAGAGAGAGAGAGAGATGCAAAACTGAAGACACAGTTCTTATAGTCCTCACCTCAAGCAAAACATTCTATGAGCAGGGAGGGGAGATAGCAGACAGTATAGGATAAGTGCAGGTGGATAGTACCAAACCCAGTCTCTAATAGTGCCCATGAGGGAGGGACCAGAGATGCTGGGAAGATCAGAAAAGGCTCAGGTGGGGCACATAAAGGCTTGGGAACTTGCTTAGAATCACCTGGTCTGTCACTGGTGGAGCCAGATCTGAGCCCAGATATCTGATTCTGCACTCCAGTTCTCATCCCTCTTGATGGCTGCATAGCACTCCTCTACACAGATGCACCTTAACTTATTTAGCCAGTCCCCTATCTTTAAGACATTTTTGGTTGTTTGCTTTTACAGACAGTGCTATAACTAACATATTTATAGATATGTTTGCTTGTTTGTGATCATTTGTAAAGTAAATTTCTAAGAGATGGAAACATACACATTTCTATATTTAAAAGCATTCCTTAGTTTGCCTTTAAAAATATTTTACCAATTTCTATTCCCACTAATGATGTAGGAGAAGATACTGATTTCCTTATACTTATTCAACAAAGGGAATTACCAAGTAGTTGCCAATATGATAAATTAAAAAATAATATAGAGGCTATACCTATTTTTTAAAAAAAATTCAAAGTTTTTCATTTTAAATATTTTAAAGAAACAATTGCTTCATTGCGTAAGCTGTTTGGTCCTTTATTTAAAATTTGATTTTCAGATAGAGAAGAGGGGAGAGGAAGAGAGAAATAGAAACATTGATGAGAGAGACACACTGATCAGTTGCCTTCTGCATGCTTCATACTGGGGATCAAGCCTGCATCCAGGGCTTGTGCTCTGATTGGGAATTGAACCCGGGAACTCTTGGTCCATGGGATGATGCTCAATCCATTGAGCCACACCAGCCAGGCTCTTGGTCCTTCTTATTATCCAAAAAAGAAAGCTATCATTCTTGTTTCAAGAATCTGCAGTTCCTTGTTACTGTGGAGCCTTGGGAGGGAGAGGCCCTCCTTCCTCTCTGCTCTGGCTCTGTGAAAACTGGGGGCTCAGTACCAGATGTCCTAGAAGAATGGAGGTGATAATGCACAGGGGATCAGCTTGCGCTGGCGATAGAGACATGATGAAAACATACTTGGTTTCGGTACTTAACTGCAAATCTGATGCAACTTCTGGAAAAATCCATAAATGGATTTAGACATATTTAAAAGGAACTATAATCCTTTCATTTAAAAATAGTCACAAACCAAAATATTTTGTGTTCACCTAATCCCATCTTAAAAGCCAGAACTCTCTCAAAGCGATTTTGAACTACAAAGTCAAGTCCATTTCCTCCATGCATTTGGTCTTTGGCATCCTCAGGGTTAACTGTTTGCTTCTTCTGAGCTGAAATTCAGGCTGTTGGGAAACAGGAAGTGTCATTGCCCTGCCTAGTAAATGTTGCATGAGTGTGCTTAGCTTTCACCCATAACAGAGTTGAATTCCCCCTTGTAATGACTAGAAAAACACACAAACCGACCCTTGCTAATGCCTTCATGTCTGGGAAAAACAGGTGAGAACTCCAAAGATGTTTGCTTATCTCTCTCCCTCAACCAAGGGCTGATAAAAGTTTGGTAAGCAGAAGTGGTAGCTGGTCACCCCTTCCGTTGTCCGCTTCCATCCTTCTGAACTCTTGATTCCCACCGAGGAAGTCATCCTCACGAAGCCAGCCTCCAGGGAGCTTCCTTTTGTTTCTCCAAGATTAACCAGTTCTGCCCTGGCAGCAGCAGGCGGCAGCGATAGAAGGAGAGACTCTTCTGGGCTTCTGGTGTTTTTCCAAGGAGCGTTTTCTCCCCCAATTCCTCACTGGTAGTGAAACTGCTCTCCCACAACATCTTCCTCTTTTTCTGATGAGGTGCTGATTCTGATCTGCCACTTAGCTGCTTCCGGCGGTGGTAAGTGGTCAAGAGTGTTTTTCCCGGAGTTGGTCTCAGGTTTTCAAGAATGTCCCCTAGAGACCCAGCTTGTTTTCTATGTAGTTACTAGAGCTTTCAGAATAGCCTTGCGTTTCTCACTGAGATGGTCATGGAATGGGTACCTGTCTGATCTTCCTGCACTGCTGGGAAATCTCCCCTGCGGGGGAGAGGGTTAGGTCCAGGCTGAGGTGAGTCGGAGGGGAGCGTTCAGGAATTGGTGACATGGGGAGACTAAGGAGTGCTAGCTTTGTGCTGTTTGGGGCTTTCCTTTTCTCTTTTTCCATGTGGTTGAGGCTTAGCAAACAGTCTTTTTTATTCTCCTCTTATTAAAAAATAAATTTGGAAAAAGTTAGTTTGGTATGGGAAATAGGACACTTTCTTTGAAGTTGATTTTTAAAAAATCCTGTAATCATCACCTATTAAACAGCAATGGGAGCAACATCATGTCCCTTTGTGTGTGTGTGTGTGTGTGTGTGTGTGTGTGTGTGTGTGTGTGTGTTAAATTGGTGGGTATTTGTCACTTCCTTTGGTAGGAGTTAGTTTTAGTTTTTTTTTAGGGGGCTTGTAGGCAGTGCACCTGTTCAAGGTGTTGTTTTTTCTGTGGTCAATTCATGCTTTGGACACAAACAGTTTGCCACTAAGCTCTTCCTCTGAGGCTTGAGGGATATGTTTTCAGTTCTGAGATGTGTCTGAAAAAAATTCATTCTTCTAGTCGTTTTGTTGATAGACATGAGGGACTCTCAGGTCCCTTGTTAACAATGAGCTGTTTTGAAGAAAAAAATACTGGCGAGAAACATTAATTGGGGGCTGAAGGTTTATTAGAAAGAAGATGAGGAAATATCGTATCGCATATGTGATTCCAACATCTGTGCCCACGATCTGTCATCTTTGCTCAGGTGTTGTTCCATGCTAGTAGACTTGGAGCAAAATGTAAATTCAGAGTAGATTTTAATTTATATTTTTTTGTGCTTTTATGTTGTTTCATCATGTGCGCATCATTAAAAAGGAGGGGCCAAGCGATTTTTTGTACCCCTGGCAGATATATATTTTTTTTCCACAGGAGGATTTTATTTTGTGTTTATATGGTTAACTAGAAATTTTCATTTAGCAGGGAAACACTTAACCTATCATATCAAAGTAAACTGGAAATTGTAGCTCTCCTTGAAACAAAACTTCTATATACTTGCAAGGCATGGACAAGAATTAGATGCTAGTATTTGTTTTCAGGATTTCTCATGAAAAGTAACAGAAAATGGTAACCTCCAAATGTTACACATTTGTAGCACATGTCTAAAGTCTATCTTAACTTCTTAGCAATATTAAATATTTTAATAGTATTAACAAAGAAATTTCTGAGTGCAAATGTTAAATATTATTGATCATTGTGTTTGTGGAAACACACTCCTCCCATAATTTGAGGCCACCTTTATTTTCTCTCTCCTTTTCTTTACTCGACTCCGGTTTGCTGAGCACCTACCCTTTGCCAGGCTCTGGGCTAGGTACTGAGAGGATGAGAGCTCAGTTAGGCAATGCACCCCTCAATGACCCCTCAATGACCCTTCTTTTGAGGTGGAGTGTCCCCTAGGGACTCTGTCCTTGTCCTTTTATTGACTCATCCTCACCCTCTGTCCTCTCCTCACTTCTTTTTATTCTTGTTCTTCCTGAGTGAGATCATTCATTTCCCATGACTTCAACATTTCCTTATATGTCGATTCCAAGTCTGCAAGTCTGTCTTTTCTCTTTAGTGCTGACGATATTTTCAATGACCCAGAGGCCATTCAAGCCTAATGGGTTCAAACTGAACTTATTCTCCCATCCCAGGTCCTGCTCCTGCTCCTATACCTTCTCTTCCTCTCTCTTCACTTCTGTATTTGGCATTTTAGACAACGGCACCTCTATCCCCTCATTGTCCCAAGGGAAAAAACCTGAAAGTCACCCCAGATTTCTCCTTGTTCTGCACCATAACATATGAGCCATTTATAAACTCTGTCAGTTAAACTGCAGAAACATCTCTAGGATCCAGCTCTGCTTGCCTGCTGTCATTGCTCCCCCTTCTCTCTCCATGCCAGTCCATGCTGAGAGAGTAACCTTCCTAAAAACTCTGACAGCAGGCACTTGCATGGAGAGAACAAGGGAGCAAAGACAATGGACAAGGGGGGCTGGGTTCTAATCATACATTCTACAACGAGATCTCTTCTGCCTTCCCATTACCTGCAGGGTCAACCACAGGCTCTTGACCATAGTGATGCTCTCTGTCATCTCATCTATCAAATGGAGATAGTCCCTGACCATAGAGTTTTGGTGAGGATTAAATGAGATGATATATGTCAAGTGCTTAGCCTGAGGTCAAGTACCCAGTGAATGATAGTGATGATGATAACAATGATGAGATTTTGCCTTCTTTCAGAATTTATCTCTTATCTATTTTGCCAGCCCCAGATCACACCACATCCCTCCATGCTTCCTGCGGTCTCGTTGCCATGACTGCCACTGCTCCTCAAACCTTCTCTTTCATGCTTGATCTTTCCACATGTTGCTCCGTTTACCCGTCCTTACCTCATTTTATTAAGCAAACTCTTCTATTTTCTTTCAAAAGGATTCTACTTGGAATCACCCTCTGTGAAGTCTTAGCTGACTCTGCAAAGCAAGTTTGGTGACTCCCTCCCTTCTGACTCTATGGATTTCGGTCCCTTCTTCAATCATAGCCCTGCACATGCTAATGATTCTTCCATGTATCTGTCTGTCTTGTCTTTCTCAGATTGTGGGCTTTTGAAGGACAGATGGGGCCTAATGATCTTTGCCTCCCTCTACCCAGCCCAGATTTGACATAGAATAGGCACCTGATAACTGTTTGATGATTGAACATCAGTAGGGATGGCTCTTGGATTTGAAAGGAATTTTCCTACTTGTGGAGAGTTAAAAATACACTTAATAATAAGAACTTTCTTTTTTGAGTCTTAACTTGGTAACAGGAGGCACTGTGCTCATTCCTTTACAGTCATGACCTTATTTAGATTGCCTAGTGATCCTAGAGTTACCCTGATGGCTGCTTTGACAGATAAAAAAAACCAGGGCTTAGAAGGGAGGGGAACTTGTGGGGGTTACAGGGCTAGCAGGACCCAACCCAGCACTCTACTCTAGTACTGGTGGATGAATAGGGAAGTGAGAAGGGGAGGAAAGAGGACCAAGTCAGGGGAGGCATGTTTGGGAGAGAAAGGCAGTATGAGGAGGGTGAAAATACACAAGGGAGGCAGAGAGACCAGGCTAGGGAAGGAAGAAAAAGGGAAGAAGAGGGAACTAGGAGACCAAGTTGGAAAATGAACAGGGGATAAACAGGACGAGGAAGGGAAGCAGGGTTCCCACTACTTTAGAATTTTGTGGCTGGGTAACAGCTGCATGATGAACAGAATATAAACAGACTTCAGTGTTGACATGACAACTCACAACAAAATCAATCTGATATATATTATATGGGAAATAAAATAATTTATTGTTGAGGCATGGAAGTTAAATATAATTGCTAAGCAATTTATAAATTTGGCTGTACTAACCACCACTTTTATAAACATACATATAAATACGCAGGCTGGCTTAAATTTTTTTTTTTTACTTCTATTTTTGCCCAATATCTACAATCTGTAAGCACTATGGTTCTTGGCAGCTGTCACTGACACCAAAATGATTCAAACATTATCTACACCTTCCACCCTAAAACTACATTCCAGTTGTACACAGAGGCCTTGGCTGGTTCCTCATCCCTCAATGCTCTCACCTTCCAAGGCTGAGATTTCCCTGCCCCCACTACCCCCAAGATTTCCCTTCCCTGGGTTCTTAGAGCTGTGCTCTGGGGCCTGACCAGGGGTTATCGCGGGAATATTCTTGGGCTGGCAGGGATGGTTGCCAGCAGATATGACTGCAAGGTTGCTGTGTCCAGGGGTGGGAGGACTCAATAAAGCATTGCTTTTCAGCTTCTGGGAATCTAGAGCCGTGGGAGGAAAGCCAAGGGGTAGGACCAGAGAAGATGGAGGGCAGGGGCTGGTTCCCTAAATCTGCCATCACAACTTCCCATCTTCAGACCGCACTATTGTTCAAGTTAAAGTTGTGGAGAGTTAAAAATACACTTAATAATAAGAACTTTTTTTTTTGAGTATTAACTTTGTAGCAGGAGGCACTGTGCTCATTCCTTTACAGTCATGTCCTGATTTAGATTGCTGAATGACCCTGCGAGTTACCCTGTTCAAGCAGGTGGCTTTTCAAGGTACTTAAGTTCACCCTGATGCTGGCCTCCCAGGGAGGCCCCCTTTGCCCACTCTTGGTTGGGTCAGTCCTCAGAGAGGTGTGTTGGGTTGGAAAGCAAGTGCTATAGTGAGAAATATGAAGGAAATTCAGGGAAACAGGGAAAGGAAACTGGGAGATTGAAAGAGGAGAGAAGGTAGGGAGTAGGAAAGACAGACTGGGGAGTAGGTCAGGTGGGGAGGGAATACTTTTATGGAGTGAACTGTATATGCATGTTTATTTAACCTCACATCACCTCTGGGATGAAGGCAATATTATCTCTATTTTACAGATTCAGAGATTGAGTCTTAGGAAGGCAAAGTGGCTTGGCCAAAGTACCACTGGAGAGAAAGTACCTGAGCTGGGATTGGAACCTGTTATCCTAAAAGTCTCTCCTATATGGTACAGTCTCCAGAGGGAAGAGGAAGCAGAGTTGGGGAAAGAGGAAGACAAGCAGAACAGAGCAGAGACTGGAGAATAGAAGGAGAGGAGGGCAGGAGGTCCTCACAGGGGGTAAGGTCTGCGGTTGGGCTCGTTGAAGATGGATGGGTCCTTTCCCCATTGGCCCATCTTGTCTCCGAGTCCTGAGAACTGGAGAGAACTCACTGCTAAAAGGACATAGAGGATTTCTCCCAGTGGGGAACCCCAGTTCTTCCCTGGACCCTGAGATAAAGCCAGGCAGGAAGGGGCTCACCTGGGCTTACTTGCCCTGAGAGAGCTGCCAAGAATGTGCCCCATGCTACTCTCCTGTCCTGGCTTCGAGTGCTCCTGTCTCTTCTCCAACTGCCCTGGCTTCTTTCTTTTCCAATCTCCTCCAATTCCTTTGCCTCTTTGTCACTTTACCCTATAGTTTCAGTCTTTCTCCACTGGCTCTGTTCCCTCAGTTTATACCCATGGCTCTGTCTTCCTATGCAAACACACCTCTGTAAAGTCTCATTACCCATTTACATGCATCTCCTTTATTTTACTGCAGAATGTCTTAAAGGAGTTAAATTCACTGTCCTCATTTCACCCTAACACTTATGTAGATACTTTGACAAAGAAAGCCTTAAACATAACTAATACAGTAAACCCACTTTCATTGTGTGCCCCATCCCCAATAGCCTCCCCCCCTGCACCCCCACCCCTGGGTTCTGAGGCTTGCAGAGCTTATTTGCCCAGATTCTGTGATGATTTAGTGCTAAAAGCAGGAATCCAAGATCAGGCTGCTTGACTCCAAAGGACAAGCTTCCAGCCACCACATCCTGTTGCCCTCGAGCAGGTCAGTAGGCTGTCCCCTTGGAGGCCTCTTGGCGAGTCTACTACGGCCAGAGTGGGTTGTTTGTCCTGTAGACGTACGACCATATTTCAATAGCATGCCAAAACCAGACCTATCTTTCTGGGGCAGGCTAATATTAGCTCAAGAGACTGATGATATCAAATAAAAATGACAACGTATTAACTCAACATGTGTAATAGGCCCTGGCCAGGTAGCTCAGTTGGTTAGAGCATCATCCTGATATACCAAGGTTGTGGGTTTGATCCCTGGTCAGGGCACATACAAGGATTAACCAATGAATGCATAGATAAGTGGAACAACACATCTGTCTCTCTCTCTCTCCTCAATCAATTAAAAAAAAGTGCAATAAAACTGTCAGGAGCACCAGCTGCTCACTTTGGCATGCATGACTAGTGCATTTTTTCCCCTGCAGGCAGACTTCCGTGGGAAAGCAAGTTATTATCAGCAGGTTGCCTAGTAATCCTGGCATTGGAGTAGGGAATTAAGGATAATAACTTGATTGTTGAATGGCCTCAGATTATTAAAGGGCATTTCAATTTAATCCTTTGCTTAAGGCATTGAGTTACCTGGGTGTCCCCATTTTAACTGTAAGTAGGGACCTCCTTGAGGAATCATAATATGGACAGGATGCCCTCTTCTCTTCTGCTGCTTCAGTTTAAATGTCATGTTATCACCCTCAATCTCAAGATGTTTGAAACCAACTTCTTATTTTCCCTGAACAAACTGGAGCCATTTTTTTTTTTTCATTAGGAGAGTTATTTTCTGGGCCAAGAGTCAAAACCTGAACTTGAAATGTAAAAAAATAAAATCTTCATGGAAGCATAACTTCCAATCTTTTTTTTAAAGAAGAAGTTGTTGCATTTTTAAATGAATTAATGGACATAAAGTAGTTATTATTTCTTAGCTACTTCTTTCTCTTCTTACTTTTCCCATTCCTTTATTTCTTATAAAACACCCCCAGGGCTTTCACACAGGAAACCACCATTTTAATCCCTTGGGTAAGATGAAGTCAAGGGTAGGATAAGACCTGCAGGCAGCTCTCCTTTTTTCATTTCCTCTGCTTTGGGGTGATTTCAAAAAAAGAAAGAAAGAACGTATTCATGTAAATACTGTTTGCTTCAACACTTGTAAATGGTTGGATTTCAAAATCCAAAATTCCTAATTCTAGAGCTAGCTTTCACTTTAGCAAGCCTTTTCTCTCACCTGATTTTGTTTACTCTGACTTCCTTAGACCTTCACTGATCCAAAGGTTCAAGAAAAGATGACTTTGTGTTTACTCCAGCATCCTTTAGAGGTGAAGCAAGTGTCAGCTGGAGTATTTTGGTGAGTTGATGAATATGCAGGAATGAAAGAACTAAATTTTACTTTCTCTAAGTGAAACTAGAATCTGTTACCTTAGACTCCTTGAATATGCCTGGATTCCACTGTTACAAGGAAAAGATTGGACTGAAGGAAGCATAGACCTGAAGGTCAATTATTAATTTTGTTGTAACTTCATATCTTAGAGAATCAAAACAGTTGACTAAGATCATTAATAAGAGATAACTTTCACAAATCTTATAGAAATATTGTTTAATTCATACAACAGTGATTATAGTATCACTCTAGATTAAATTACAAAGTAGAGAACATTTTGTATAAAAACAAAAATGGATTTAAAATAAAAGGTTTTAAAGATACTTTAAAACAAAAATGGATTTAAAATAAAAGGCTTTAAAGATACTTTGAAAATGGTATTAGATTTCTCTCTCTCCCAATTTTTTTTTTTTTGGAGGCAAGCAAAAATTTTGGTGGCCTTAAAAACAGAAAAAGAAAAAAAAGAAAATGGTATTAGAGAAAGTAAAAGCAATGAAATAGCTGTATGACTTAAAGGTAATTTTAGAAAAAATATGATATGGCTTTATGTTTTATTATCTAGGGACTTTTATAATTAGATGTTCTTATAGGAGGATCTAAAATAAGAGAGACAAAGGGCTACATGGATAGTTTCTCTTTAGTTACCTTTATGTTGCACAAATGTACTTAGGCTCATCTTTTGTACTGGTTATCTGTTAGCACTAATCCCTCAAGGCAATCTAGCAAACCAATAAGGAGAAAAAAAGAGTAAGTTGGCCAGTGGCCAGTGCTCTTATTAACTTCCCGAGAGATTGAATTTGTGCCTGCATTTTCATTGCCACCTGTCAGGGTAGAGTCCCTCTTGCCACCTTGCTTAAAGAATCACTCTTCCTTCCACCTGCTCCAGGGACTCTGGGCCATGAAAACAGAGCATGTTCACTTAGTCCCCAGAGAGAGTTTTCAAGCCCTAACAAGTTGGATTAGAACTTGCTGATGAGCTGTAACCTTCTGGCCAGATGGGGCCACCCGATCCAGATGTCATTGTTTCAGAATCTATCCATCCCTCTTCCTGTTGCCATTTTTATCTGTTATTGTGGCCATATTTTTGGGGAACAGAATAGCCTTTCATGGACAAAAGCCCACTTCTGTCCATGTTATTTCTCATAGGAAGTCTTCACCTAAAAAAAATCCTTTTTGTGAACCTTCTTTTTTAAATCCTCACTTGAGGATATTGTTTTCACTGATTTTTTAGAGATAGTGGAAGGGAGGGAGGAAGAGGGAGAGAGAAAAAGAAACATCAATGTGGGAGAGACACATTGACTATTTGCTTCCCACACCTGCCATGACTAGGGCCAGGGATCAAACCTGCAACTCAGGTATGTGCCCTTGATTGGGAATAGAACCCATGATACTTAGGTCCAAGGGCCAATGCTGCCACCACTGAACAACACCAGCCAGGCTTGTGAATCTTTTTTTTATAGTCAGAGTGCCTCCTCTTGTCTTCCTCCCCCAAGATTTGCTTACTTCCTCCTTCTTTCTTGTGCTCTTTAATTTACCTGCAACACTCTTCCTACTGCTAAACAAATATTGCTTGTCCTTTGAGATTCTTTCTAGGCTGGGTATGGGGTGCACAGGAGGATGGGGACCAGCCAGAGGGAGGGAGCAGACAAGAAAGCCACTATGACCTCTAGTTTGGGAAGATCTAAGGCACTTGGGTCTGGGGTATGGGAAGGGATAGCTGCTAAAAAGGAAGTGCATTTTAGCATTGGGAAGCCCTTGTTCCATTCTTCTTAGAAACTGAGGATATCCATATTGTAGTCATTTAGCAAATGTTTATTGAGCACTATATGCCAGATACTGGAGATACAACTATGGACCAGACAGATGAGGTCTCTGACCTACTGGAGTCTTGGACTATTGGGGAAACAGCCAACATAACAGGCAAATATGTTCTGGAGTGATAGGGGCTCTGAAATGGGAGGTTCTGGATTCTTTGGGAGCACATTGGGAGGTGCTCCTATCTCTGATTTGGGGGACTAGGAAGGTTTTTTAGAGGAAGTGATGCATGTGTTGATATTGGAAAGATGAGTAAGCGTTAGTCAGGTGAAAGCGTTAGAGATGGGGTCAGATGGTAACAGGCAGAGGGAAGAGCATGTGTGAAGGCCTTGAACACAGTATAGACGTGAGAGGGTGCAAGGAGGAATGAGGGCAGTGAGGAGAGTGTTCAGAAATTGGGCTAGAACGATGAGCAGGGACCAGGTTGCAGAGGGTCTAAAAAATCATTTTAGAATTTGATGCTTTTTTTCCCTAAGACCAATGGGAGGTGATTGGAGGGTTTTAAGCAGGGGGGTGTGGGGTGACATGATGCCATTTACCTTTTATAAGGATGACGTTGGCTTCAATGTGGACCCTGGTCTATAGGCACCCAAGGCAGGAGCAGGGAAACCTGTTTGGAGGAATGTAAGGGAAAAGCAATCGCTAGTCAGCAGGCACGTCCTAGAGGCTGGGGTGTGGGGAGCAGTTAGGAGGGGAAGGGGGGATTGTCTTGGGCAGCCTTGGTGGCAGTTGGTAGAAGATGTGGGAGTAGAAACAAAAGAGTTATATATTTGAGGACCTGTCTCTGTTTCAAGCAGCACCTGGAAGCAGGATCCCCATCTTCTTGCTCAGATTGCTTTTAGTCACTGGTCCCTAGAAAAGCAGTGGATTCTACAAAGTCTGTCAGACATGCCCTGGGAACGGGGGGAAAGGGGGCTGAGCCCTCAGCAGGCTGTTGCTTTTCTTGGAGGTGTTGGATGGGAACTCATGGATCTGGGAGCACGATACGGGGAAATATCGATGGTTTCAGGCTTTTTAGCCTCTGGAAGATTAATAGTGCATAAACTTTAGTGTTGAGAAACTTCCTGCGTCCTCTTTTCTTGTGACTACCGAGCCATAAGTTTTGGTCTTTCTCTCTTTTGGCTCCATATGACTGACCAACTTCTTTGTGTACTAGTATGTTTCCTGCATCCTGCCACTCCACTGCGTTGAGCAGGCAGCAAACAGGCCATTTCCCTTTCTAATGGAGGGAGCTTGTACTCAGTACCTCTGCCTACCTGGCTGTGTGTTTGCTAAGGTGCCTGAGCTCATTTCCATGGTCTACTGGGTTCCCAAAGTTTGAAATCATTTGTTTTCCCGTTTATTTATTCTAAATCTTTAATAGAGTTTACTATATGAAAAACATTGGACCATATGTAGGGAAAACAATGAAAGATAATAATGACAATATTCTGGTGTTGTTGTTTTTTGTTTTTTGTAATTACCTGGAGAAGACTATTCACATGAGAATAAATTGAGGAAACATTTTGATTGTATTTTGTTCTCTAGAACCTGGCTGATAATTACCTCTCACGTGTAACTCCCATGGTTTAGCAGTGGTTCGCAGCTCCGGCTGTGGGAAGGAATCACCATAGCATTTGAATAAAAGGCAGATGTCTATGTAAACGTCTAACCCAGCCGTGGGCAAACTACAGCCCACGGGCCGGATCCGGCCCGTTCGGCTGTTCTACCCGGCCCACGGAGCCGAAAGAGCGGAGGGTTCTCTTGCTCTCCCCTCCACTCCTTCGCCAGCAGCAGTGTTAACATGGCAACGTGGGGAAACACGGCGGATTTATATCCGCCCATTCAGTAGAAGGAACAACCTCTCAATCTTCCAGAGGCTCCTTGTAATGCCCGCGGACGCGTCCCCCGACATCACCCTGGGAATGCGTAGACACGTTATCGTGGTGATGTAGGGAGACACGCCCCTGGAGAGCACAGTATCAGAGCATTAGCTAAAAAGGAGACCAACAACACTGTTCCCACTGAAGTTGATGTTTTAAAGACCAAAAACCTTTCAACCCAGTCTACATTGCCATCTACATCTACGTCCCGGGCATAATTTGGAAGTTGCACTAAAGAAAATGTTTAATTTACTGTTTACACATTTTGTTCTTTTCTATTTGTTTTAGTTTTAAATTATTTTATTATATTTAAGTTTAATTTGAAAGGCTTTTGTACCTTTCCTTTGTTAGGCAATTTTATTTTGCCTTTGCCATCTTCAATATAAGGTATGTTATTGTGCTATGATTCCTCCATTTTTTGAAGTTTCAAATTATAACAATTAGTGTTTACATTCTTCTTGTTAAAATGTTTGAAATGAATAAAACTATTGAAATAAAAAAAAAAAGACCGTACCCTTTTATGTAATGATGTTTACTTTGAATTTATATTAGTTCACACAAACACTCCATCCATGCTTTTGTTCCGGCCCTCCGGTCCAGTTTAAGAACCCATTGTGGCCCTCGAGTCAAAAAGTTTGCCCACCCCTGGTCTAACCACTATGCTGCACACCTGAAACTAATGTGATGTTGTATGTCAGCTGTGATTGGAAAATAAAAAGGCAGAGGCTGGAGCTTCACCCCTGAGATATTCTGATTCATAGGGTTTGGATTATATTAGAAAATTTGGCTCAATTTTAATGCCAAATTGAATAGCACACTTGTGCTTACCTTAAGTTTGTTTATGTAACCTTTATAGTATAAATAATTTTATATAGAATTATTTGTATAGAATTATTCTTATCTAGTTAGATTTGAGCCTGAGACATGGGATCTGTTATTCCTTACAGTGCAACGGCTTCCAACTCACCTAGATCTGACTAGGAAAAAAGTTAATGGATAGAAATGTATGGCTAATGAGCACTTTTCAAACAGTAATGCTGTGCACTTTTCTTTTGTAGGCCAACTGTTGAGACCCAGTGAAAAATAATCGGTGTAATAATGTTCTGCAGTAAAAAGAAACCACTTGGTAAGTACTGAGCTCTTCAAACGATACAAAGCGAATATGATTTTTAAATTAAACTAAAGTTTATTTTGTGGAAGAGTAATTATATACAAAAAACCCCCACAGATCTTAAGTGTTCAATTTGATGAGTTTTAACAGTTGTGTACATCTGCGTAACTACCACCTGAAAACAAGATACAGAACATTCCAATCACCACAGAACATTTTCTTATGCCCCCTTTCATTCATTCCCCCTGCACTCCACACAACTGTGTCTGATTTCCATCAGTTAGTTTTGCCTGTTTTTGAAATTAACATAAATGAAATAATAAAGCACATATTCCTGTGTCTTGCTTCTTTTACTCAGCATAAGGCTTGTTGACACACATCCATATAGTTGACACACATCAATAGTTTGTTCTTCATTTTTTCTTTCAAAGCAGTATTACATGGTATCGATGTACCAATATTTAAAACTAAAATCACACAGTTAGAAATAATTTTGGTTCATGATGGCAGGAAACACATGTTGTTTTCTTGTTTGGGTAATTGGTTTAGCTGAACAGCATGAACAATATTCTAGTTTCTTTAATATAGCAGCCTGGCCAGAGAGCACCGATGTTCTCTTTTGCCTCTAGTTAGTGACAGACATTTATGTAATTTTTTTTTCAATGAATGTGTATTTAATTAATTACCGCTATTTTCTCTATATTTGACCATAGACTTTTTAGAGACAAAAGGCAGGATTAGAGTTGATCTAATGCACTGTTCCTCCATGTAATAACATTTCTTGACAGGTGATTAACCTACTTAGAGAGGCAATTGTTTCATGGTGAAGTCTATTCCCTTTTTGGGCACTTATTTATTGCAACATTCAGCCTCATAATGAGCTGAAATCTGTCTCAATGTAGTTTCTACCCAGAGGTTCTTAGTTATACCCTCTGGGGCAAGACTTTCATTATTCCCAATGCCAACCTAAGAGTTTAGAGCTATATTGTCATAATTTTTTATTTTTTTCAAATGAAATGATTTATTTATATCAAATCACTGGTATAATCTTGACAGTGTAAACATTAGATTGACCAGCTTTAACAGGGACATGTTTCCAGCAGCTACTGCTGTAGGGTTTGCTGTGTTTTGGCGACACAGCTGGGGCTGTGCCTGCTCTGACGCTGATTTGCAGAGGAAGCTGAGGCCAGCCCCTTCCTTTTGTTCTTGTTACAATGGCCACACGACTTGAGGGATTGTCATTTGTGTCACTCTCATTTGCATCATCATGACTGTGCATGATGCAAATCTTTTCAGGCGCCCTCAAACTATGGCCCGCGGGCCACATGCAGCCCGCCGAGGACATTTATCCGGCCCGCCGGGTGCCGCTGCCTGTCCTGCTTAGCAGCCGACTCGTCCTGGGCCCACAGTGCGCATAGGAATTTGTTCATAGTTTTTTTTTAAACTATAGTCCGGCCCTCCAATGGTCTGAGGGACAGTGAACTGGCCCCCTGTTTAAAAAGTTTGAGGACCCCTGCTTTAGGTCATAGCAGTTCCTGTAGATCTGGTATAGTTTTATGACCTAAAATAGCCACTCATTTACACACTCAGTCAACAAATGGTTTTGAGCTTCTATGGTAGGTGAGGTAGTATCAACCTTTTTTGATTTCAACTAGTTTTTTATGATTCAATATAATACATATATCCTCACATAGTTATCAAGTTTACAGTAGCAATAAATGCTGGGGTTCTTTCCCTGCATCAAGAAGGGTTCAGGAATCTGGAGAAGGGTTGCAAGTAAATTAATAAAGAGACTAGACATGAAATATAAATTTGGAAGGCATTTTGGGGAGCCAGAGGAGACCTAGCTTCAGTAACCAAGTTCTCTGAATCTCTGGATCCCTAGACTTTTTACTAACACAAATTGCCCTAAAGCAAAGCAGATATACATATCAAAAGGTAAGGTTTGGTATACAGTAGGCATTATTATGTTGGGGGAACTGCCCTCCAGCTGTTCAGCTGTTTGACCAGCAGCAGGTGATAACATGTAGATTTTCAGGTTTGGGGAAATGCTTTTAGATATTCCAGCAGGCAATAACATGATCCAGCCCTTCTGAATATATAGTAGAAGCCCATCAACCTTTAGATGAACTTTTTGCATTTTATTATGCCCTGCTGGAATTGGCTTCCAGCAAATAATAGCTTGAAAACAGTTTACTAAACATTCCTTGCAGTGGTATATTTACCAGAGGAGCACAGACTTCGAATCAGCCTGGGGTTGTCAGGAGAAAAATCATGCAGAAGTGGTATTTTACCTCAGTGAGATATATAATATTTGTAGCATTAATTATGGCGTACTCACATTTATACCAAATTTCATAGAATCATCGGGAAGCTTGGACCAGTGACGCTGTACTAGTATATGACAATATACCAAATGCTAGAGGCCCGATGCATGAAAATTCATGCAAGAGTAGGCCTTCTTTCCCCTGGCTGCCAGCACCAGCTTCCCTCTGGCACTTAGGACCCGGGCTTTGCTCTGGCCCTGGCTTCATCCAGAAGGATGTCTGGAATGACATCCAGAAGGATGTCGGTCTAATTAGCATATTACCCTTTTATTATCTATACTAATAATAGAGGAATATGCAAATTGTCCTGGATGCTGTCACAGTAACAGTATTGACCAGCAGGCTGCCTGGGATGACAAGGCCAGCAGGGGGATTAGTGAGGGATGACCAAACGACTGAACAGCAGGCTGTATGGGGCGACCAGATCAGCAGGGGGGGCAGTTGGGGGCAACCAGGCTTGCATGGGGGGGGCAGTTAGGGGTGATCAGGCTGGCAGGGGGGGAAGTTAGGGGCGATTGGGCAGGCAGGCAGGTGAGCAGTTAGGAGCCAGCGGTCCCAGATTGTGAGAGGGATGTCCGATTGCTGGGGGCCTAACTGGCAGTCAGACATCCCCCAAGGGGTCCTGGATTGGAGAGGGTGCAGGCTGGGATGAAGGGATACCCCACCCTTGTGCACAAATTTTGTACACTGGGCCTCTAGTTATAGATAACAGGCCAGCCACAGTGTTGTGGGAACACAATTATTTTCTCCCAGATATGCTTTATTGTTTATTAATTCCACATTTCTAGGAATCTCACATTCTTCAAGATGTAAAAAGTGTCAGGCAATTGACTCAAATATTTAAAACATTAAGATTATAGTCTATTTTCTGTTTGTTCTTTGTAATTCATCCTTTCTGTGTAGCTTGATGGGAGGCCTGAAGACAAATCATTTTAAGACATTTATGTGCTTTTCTACAGAGCAATCAAGAAGAGCATTGCTCATATGTAAAATACCTAATTCAGATTTCATGTAGTTTGGTAATATGGAAAGCAAAAGGAGTAGATAATTAGAGGCTTTCTTTTAACTTGCTAAAGTTGCTCTTAACTCCACAATGTGGGGGTGTGGAGCCAGCATGCTCCACAGTGGAGCCCTTAGTATGTTTATAGGGTGTGGGGTGGAAAAAAATCAGACCAGGGTCACATATGTCTTTTGTGGGCCCTTCCTCCAAAAAATATTTAAAAATTATATTTTACAATTATAGATATAAAGACAAATATAATCCATTACTATGTATCCATTATTATTATGTTTATTTTTCCTTCTCATCTTAAAATATATGAACATTTAAACACTTTTGTGTGCCCCTCAGAATACTGTGAATGCTAGGCACTGCATCTATTGCGCCTACAAATAAGGCAGTTCTTTGGTGGAAGTTTATATACCTGCTTCTCAGGCATTTTTGAGCATATGCGCTAGCAAGTACTGCATTGGTTCTGCAATAAAGGGCTGGTGATAAAAAAGATGAATAAGACATGGAACCAACCTTTAGAGGTACTATGTCAATGCCCATAAAGGTACACATATGTGTATTAATATATGTGTTTAAAGAGTGTTTTTTTTTCTGCTTGGATTTACCCCTTATGGAACAACAACAAATCCAAAAGCTATTTGCAATCATGCTTGTGAAGGAATTAGTTTTTGTTGAACTTGCTTTTTGTCTACTATAGTAATTTGTCTGTAAAATCGGATAGAGTTTTTTTTCAAAATCATCTATTTTCTTTGTTTAGCTAAGAATAAGGCCAGTGCAATGGAGTGCCAATCATTACTGACACAGCTATGGCACTTAAGACAGTGCTGGCGTCACAAAATCTTTCTTGTAACCTGGGGGTTAGTACTGGCTCAAGAGGTCTCTTCTATTTTTTGATAACCATTGGTGTCCAGAGAGGAAAGGGCATGGGAAAACTTTTTTGTGCTAGAGGGGAGGCCCGTTATCTGGATCCCAGCACCATCTGACATGAGGCAAAGGGTGATGGGGGTGGGGGAAGGGGAATCAGAGTGGTGGAGACAAAGATCTTAGCTCCTGTGGCTAAAGTATTTACTTTTGCAAATAAAAAACTAAAACAAACAAACAATGCAAACTCATTTCTGGTGCTGCTCTCAGGGCCTTGGAATGGAAAGTGCAGTGAGCTGAAGCTTAAGTTTCTGTGGCTTCATGGTATGCCTGCTTCTGGTGGAGTCTTGAGGGCAGAGAGGTAACGGGGTGGGTGCGTGAAGATCAATCAGGACCCTGACGCCTTTTCAAAAACTCACTTCTCTTTTGAGATGAAGGGACACTGGACATTTTGAGCAGGGGAAAGAGATGATTCTTGTGCCACCTCCCCCCACAATGTCTATATCCTTGTGCTTGGAACCTATGAATATGTTACCTTACCTGGGAAAAGGGACTTTGCAGATGTGATAAAGTTAAGAATCTGGAGATGGGGAGCTATACTTGGATTATCCAGGTGAGCCCACTGTAATCACAAGGGTCCTTATAAGAGGAAGACTGGAGAGTCAGAGATGGCATTGTGACAATGGAAGCAGAGGTCAGAGTGATGTGGCCATGAGCCAAGGAATGCAGGCAGCCTTCAGGGGTCCTCAAACTTTTTAAACAGGGGGCCAGTTCACTGTCCCTCAGACCATTGGAGGGCCGGACTATAGTTTAGAAAAAGAAAAACTATGAACAAATTCCTATGCGCACTGCGGGCCCGGGACGAGTCTGCTGCTAAGCAGGACAGACAGCGGCACCCGGCGGGCCAGATAAATGTCCTCGGCGGGCCGCATGTGGCCTGCGGGCTGTAGTTTGAGGACGCCTGCATCTAGATGCTGGCAAAGGAAAGGAACAGAGTCTTCCCTAGGCCTCCAGAAGGAACCGGTCCTGCGGCAACACCTGTAAGGTCCATTTTTGGACTTCTGACTTCCGGAACAATAAGTTAATACATTTATGTTGTTTGAAGCCATTAAGTCTATGGTGATTTGCTAGAGCAGAAATAGGAAATGAATATATTTTTAAAAGGATCATTTTGTTGCTCTATTGAAAGTAGATCATAGGGATGGGGCAGAAGCAGGGAGGGAGCCCTGAGGGGCGGCTATTGCAGCAGCTGCGGGGAGAGGTGAGGTGACTTGGACTAGCGTTAGGGAACACGAGGAGGTGAAAAGATGGCAGATTTCCTTTCTTCCCAAAGTTCTGCCTCCGTTATCTCTTTAAAAAAATATGTATTATTTGAATGCTTCACGAATAGATAAAGTGAGGCTCCCATTTTTTCTTTTGGTCTTTTCACACCTGGTCGCACAAGGAGGAGTAACTGAGGAGGAACTGATGTCCTCTTGCGAAGTGCATACTTCACCCCATCTCAGGTGGCAGGCCACCTCTACCAAATTCCCTTCTGTGAATGACTGCAGCTCAGCGTGGATAGGTGCTTGCAGAACCCCCTAGCATTACCCAGAGTTTGCATTCAGCACAAGTTCCCTTCAGAGCTGCCTGGGGCAAGTGAGGATGCCTTTTAACCACCCGTTTGGCCTTGGCTTTCCTTTCCTCTGGGTTCATGGCCTCTCCTCCGCCTCCCTGCTGTGCTGGTGTTCATGGGCATGCCTAGCCTTCGCAGCAGATCCCTGTCTTATTGGTTTCTCCTTCCCTGCTTGGAACAGGCCCTTGCTTAAAGGAGCTCAAAAAATAATTCTGGAATAAATAAATCACTTTGTCTTTGCTCCAGCAGATTTTATTTGAAACATGGATTCAGGGGTTTGAGACACAGAAACCGATATGTACTAAAGAAATGCAATTTATAGCCCCAGACATTTCAAAATGACAGCCACAAGCTTTGAAAACCACAGTTTCCTGTGCAACCCCTGAGGTATCAGGCAGATGAGAGACCTCCTCACATTTCTTTCTCACGTGTCTCTCTTTTCCACCTGGGTTTTTTCCCTCTCACTTTGTGACAGGTGGCTTGCTTTCCTTTGGATGGCTGAAATGTGTCTCACCATGGAAAATTAAATGTCCTCTAGCTTCTTTTAGTCTCTCGTGATCCTTAGGGTAGATCCCATTATTTTTTTCTTTTTGAATGGGGTACTATAAAAAGATGAAGCTATTTTTCATCTTTACTGAAAGCATTCTGATCCTGGCCCAGTCAATAAAAATGCAATTTTCCCTATAGATAATTAAATAGTAAAAGAATGTAAGTTTTCCCTGGCTGGTGTGGCTCAATGGATAGAGAATTGGCCCATGCACAAAGGGTCGTGGGTTCTATTTCCCGTCAAGGGTACATACCTGGGTTGTAGGTTTGATCCCTGGCTATGGTCAGGGATCTTGCAGGAGGCAACCAATCAATGTATCTCTCTCTCTCTCTTTTTTCCTCTTTCTCTCCCCCTTCTTTCCACTCTCTCTAAATATCAATGGAAAAAATATTCTCAGGAGGTTAACAAACAAAAAAGAAAAAAAAATTTTAATAAATCTTTATTGTTCAGATTATTACAGTTGTTCCTCTCCCCCCACCCCATAGCTCCCCTCCACCTGGTTCCCACCCCACCTCTCTGCCCTTACCCCCCTCCCACTGTCCTCATCCATAGGTGTATGCTTTTTGTCCAGTCTCTTCCTGCACCCCCCACACCCCTTTCCCCCGAGAGTTGTCAGTCCATTCCCTTTCTATGCCCGATTCTATTATATTCACCAGTTTATTCTGTTCATCAGATTTTTTATTCACTTGATTTTTAGATTCACTTGTTGATAGATATGTATTTTTTGTTCATAATTTTTTATCTTTACCTTCTTCTTCTTCTTCTTCTTCTTCTTCTTCTTCTTCTTCTTCTTCTTCTTCTTCTTCTTCTTCTTCTTCTTCTTCTTCTCCTTCTCCTCCTCCTCCTCCTCCTCCTCCTCCTCCTCCTCCTTCTCCTCCTCCTCCTCCTCCTCCTCCTCCTCCTCCTCCTCCTCCTCCTCCTCCTCCTCCTCCTCCTCCTCCTCCTCCTCCTCCTCCTTCTTCTTCTTCTTCTTCTTAAAGAATGCCTTTCAGCATTTCATATAATACTAGTTTGGTGGTGATGAACTCTTTTAGCTTTTTCTTATCTGTGAAGCTCTTTGTCTGCCCTTCAATTCTGAATGATAGCTTTGCTGGGTAGAGTAATCTTGGTTGTAGGTTCTTGCTATTCATCACTTTGAATATTTCTTGCCACTCCCATCTGGCCTGCATAGTTTCTATTGAGAAATCAGCTGACAATCGTATGGGTGCTCCCTTGTAGGTAACTAACTGTTTTTCTCTTGCTGCTTTTAATATTCTCTCTTTGTCTTTTGCTCTTGGTATTTTAATTATGATGTGTCTTGGTGTGGTCCTCTTTGGATTCCTTTTGTTAGGGGTTCTCTGCACTTCCTGGACTCGTAAGTCTATTTCTCTCACCAGGTGGGGGAAGTTTTCTGTCATTTTTTCAAATAGGTTTTCAGTATCTTGCTCTCTCTCTTCTTCTGGCACCCCCATAATTCGGATATTGGTACGCTTGAAATTATCCCAGTGGCTCCTTACACTATCTTCATATTTTTGGATTCTTTTTTCTTTTTGCTTTTCTGGTTGGGTGTTTTTTACTTCTTTGTATTTCAAATCTTTGACTTGATTCTTGTGATCCTCTAGTCTGCTGTTAGATCTCTGTATATTATTTTTTATTTCAGTCAGTGTATGCTTAATTTCTAGTTGGTCCTTTTTCATATCCTCGAGGGTCTTGCTAAATTTATTGGCCTTTTCTAGAAAATTCTTGAAAAACCTTATAACCGTGGTTTTGAACTCTATATCCAGTCATTTGCTTTCCTCCATTTCTTTCATTTGTGACCTGTTTCTTTGTCTCCGCATTTTCGCTGCTTCCCTGAGTTGATAGAGTGGCTTTGTGTACTAGGTGTCCTATAGGGCTCAGTGGCTTAGCCTCCCCAGTTACCTGAGGTGGACACTCTTGGTGCACCCCTTTGTGGGCTGTGTGCACAGTCTTGTTGTAGTTAAGCCTTGATTGTTATTGGTATCACTGGGAGGAATTGACCTCCAGGCCAATTGGTTGTGAGGATCAGCTGTGTCTATGCTGGGAGAACTTCTGTGCTGGAGACACCCTTATGAGACAAGATTTGCAAAAGCCTCTGTGCTCAGCTTGGATGGGGTGGAGTCTCAGGGCAGAGCAGATAGCAATGGCTTCCCGTCAGCCCTGCCCTAAGAGGCCCCCCCGGGTCTCAGTGTCCCATGGTAATCATTCCAAGCATCTCTGAGAGAAAGCCGCCCTCAAGTTTTGCCTGCTGCCAGCAGTCCAGTTTCTCCCCGAATGAGTCTGGGTCCCCAGAGTCTTACCCTGAACTGGAGTTCAGTGCAGTCGGGAGCTTTTGTCTCCCTCCCGGTTGAGAAAGCCAGCCACGTACTCAGTTGCCCGCCCTCTCTGCGCGTGTGCCTCGGTACCTCTGCCTTCTGCAGCTCCTCTGAGTCTCAGTGTGCATTTCTCTTTCCTAACAGTCCAGTTTCTCCCCGAATGAATCTGGGTCCCCAGAGTCTCGCCCGGAACTGGAGTTCCGAGCCATCGGGAGCTTTTGTCTCCCTCCCAGTTGAGAAAGCCAGCTGCACACTCAGTTGCCAGCCCTCTCCGTGCGCGCGCCTCTGTACCTCTGTCTTCTGCAGCTCCTGTGAGTCTCAGTGTGCTTTTCTCTTTCCTTATAGTTGTAGAATTTCCACTCAGCCAGCCTTCCTGTGGTTCTAGATGATGTCCGTGTTGTCTTTTAGTTGTAGTTTTGAAATTGTTGTGTGAGGCAGCAGTTTAGGTTTTACCTATGCCGCCATCTTGGTTTCTCCGGAAAAAAAAAAAAAAAAAAAAAAGAATAAATTTAAAGAATGTACCTTTTGAAGCGGGGTTTGGGAGAGTATTCTCAGTGAGGACTGCCCAAAGGCTCCAAGGCGAGGGCAGACGGGTTTTCTAGGAAAGCCTCCAAGGTGAAATAGAGACGCCTAGAAGCAATGGAATGTAAGAGGTCACAGGGTCACAAGGTGAACTGGAAGGGGGCATGTGATTTGAAGGACATTATGGATTATTGCATTCTATGAGAAAGGCTTCTTTTCTCTCTCCTTGATCTCTGGACACAGGCACTCACTAATTTGCATTTTCCAGTAATCTCTGCACAGTACCACCAGCCATCTCTTTATATACAGAATTTATTTCAAGCTTCCTTTACAAGAGAGGCAGTTTGGCATTTGAATTCTGATCCTACTGCATAATCTTCCTAGGTATTTTTTTCATCTGTAAATTGAGGATCATAATAGTATGTACTGAATAGGTCTGCTTTGAAGATTGATGAAATAATGCACATGAAATACTTCATATAGTACCATCTAGCTTTTAACAAATGCTCAATAAAAGTTAGCTCTTATCATCATCATCATCCTCATCATCCTCCTCATCATCATGTTGCAGTAAGTCTTAAGTCTCCAGTTATGAATCTATGCTTAGAAAGCTACATGCCACAAGCTTACTATATGAACATTTTACTGATTTTACTTGTAACTTGTATAATACAATTTATGTATACTGGAAGGAGAATGAATCCATAAAACATTTTACAGTTCTTTGAGAAGATATAGTAAACCTTGGGAGGCATAAAGTTCCCAATAAATCAAAATTTCCAACTTTCTGGACCTGATGTGCAAACTGGCTCAGTCGAGAGGAAAACAAACCCAAGGCCCTTTATTATTTATTTGAATCCCCTAACTCTGTTTCCAAGCATTTTTTTCCTGAGGATAAGAATAAAAAACATTGTGGCAAGATTTTCTTTTTTGCCTTGATTCTCCTTAGTTTGCTGCTTAAATGTCAGTAAGTCCCACCAGCTGCAGTCACCACTGGATTTCAATAGGAAACCCCGATTTGGGACACATCTTTTTCATTTGTATTAGAGTGTGTGCTTGGAGTCGAACCAGGAAATCTTGGAGACTGAACTCTTTTCTTCAAAGCTCTCTCCACTCATTGTTCTTTCCTCATGTCTTTAATGAATTGGTTTGGCTCCCAAGCACACAGGCCAGATTGTGAAGAATGAAAGAAAATTAAGAAAGGAAAAAGCTTAAGTTATTGATTTGGCTCAAGGGAATTTTTCTGAGATCTGACCCAACCCAAAAAGCCACCACCACCAACAAAACCCAAATGATACCCCATGTGTGGACATTCTTAGGGACATTCTTCAGCTTTTGGATGGGGACCCACCTTACTGAGCAAGTGTCAGTCCCTGCCATCAGGATTTTATACAGGGACCCCAATTTATCCATGGTGTTTCATCATTTCATGATTTTGGGGATCTAAAGCCAATTGCCTGAAGGCTGTCTCCTAAGTCACATTTGGTAAAGGACAAAATGCTCCGGTGTTGATTGAACAAAGAGTCATGTTTGCTAACTACAGACTCATAGTTGCTGCAATTACTCACAGGTCCAATGGAAGCCTCCTAAATCTTCCTCTTATCTTTGATCTTGTTAATAGAGCTGCTGCATTCACTAACTAGTCTTAGATACTAAGGTATTATGAATTGTTCACAGACAAACTAATAAAAAAGATGTAAATGACTAGTCTTCTCTTGCTTACTGGAAGTGGAAGCTGGGTAATATTTAATTTATTATGTTATGTGAGAGAAGAGCCCAAAGTAAGAGTTGGGTGTTGTCTTAAAGGACCTGGAGTAGAATCAATATGGGTTTGCCAGTTTCCACTAAAAATATTCAGAAAATTACTTCAGACCCTTTTGGGAAATAATATAACCAACTCTAAGACTGACTATCCATTTTTCAGCTATTTGCTATTAAAAAAAGTTTTCTGGTATTTTTATGTTTACAAAATACATTTTCTCACTTAATAATGGCAACACAAAGTGGCATTATTTTACGGAGGCACCATCGGTAAGGAGAGGTCATGAGTTTACATATGCTTACATGGATGATTTGGTGGAAGGAGATCTTGGGGCTCTTGCTTCAAGATTCAGGCCTCCATTGCATTTATACCAATTGGAATCAAAGCCTCTTAAAATGGCAGATGATTTGGATTTTGAGTCAGGAGATGCAGGGGCTCAGCTACCTTCCCAAAGCAGTGCTCAGTATTAGGTAAGAATGGCTTTATGGTGCTCAAAGGCCAGCCATGTGAGATTGTGGAGGTGTCCACCTCCAAGACTGGCAAGCATGGCCACGCCAAACTGTTGATATTGACATCTTTATTGAGAAGAAATATGAAGATATCTGCCTGTTAACTCATAATATGGATGTTCCCAACATAAAAAGGAATGATTTCCAGCTGATTGGCATCCAGGATGGGTATCTATCATGGCTCCAACACAGTGGGGTGGTGCCAGAGGACCTTAGACCTTGGCAAGGAGACTAAGCAGAAGCATGGAGCGGAGATCCCCATTACAGTGCTGTCTCCATGACAGAGGAGGCAGAGGCCCTGGCAAAATATCTGGCTCCCAGGCTGGTGGTGGGGCCAGTAGTGATCCTCTAGCCTGCAGAGGCTCCCTCCCCTAGCTTGGCCCAGCTCTGGCCTGGCCTTTAGCTGGACTCCTACACAACTTATTTGATGTTTTATCTTGGTCTTCCCTAAACCCCAAGTCTGCTGGGGAGCCCCTGTTCTTCACCCTGCTCCCTTGGCTAAGAGTGAGTGAGCCATGGTCTTGGTGAAGCTGCCCTCTTCTTCTCCCCTAGGACTACAACCCTAAAGGGGGAAAGGAGGCAGGTGCGGCTCCCCTGCCCCCCCCCCCCCAATTCATTCTGGAATCAGAAAACCATGGATTCTGGCAAATGGTCCTTGTGCTCTTCCCCACTCATCCCTGTCTTGTCCTTTGCTCCCCTGTAGCCGTTTACCCCAAGCACCACACCCACAGACTGGGAGCCAGCCTCCTCCCCATGCCTACGTCTCTCCACAAATCTCTTTAGCAAGAAAGAGAAGAGATGGAGAGGGAAGGGGCATCTGGGAGGACCTTGCCCCATAGGCTTCACACTTGGTTAAAATCAAACCTATATTCTCTTCCACTCCACTTTACTTTTTAAAATAAATATTTTTTCCTGTTGCATTTTCTTGAATAGTTATTTTAGAGATGGTCTTGTATATAAATACTCTTACATGACTAAATTTTTTTTATTGCTCCTTTACACTTGCTTATTTATTTGGGTATAGAATTCTAAGTTCAAAAAGATTTTTCCTTAAAACTGGAAGGCATCAGTCCAATGTCTTCTATCATCCTTGTTGCAGAAGAGAAATTTCATGGTCTGATTCTTATGTCTCTGGGACTAATCAATTTGTTTTTCTTCTGGAAGTTTTTAATGTTTTGTCTTTGTTTTTGGAACTCAAAATTTTATGCAGAACTGTGGGCCCATTTTCTTTCATCTTGATTGGCACTTGCTGACCCTTTCACTTTGAAGAGTTATGTCTGACTCTGGTGCAGGGAAATTTTCTTCTATTTATTTGAATATTTCCTCCCAGTCATTGTTTATGCTCCCTTCTCCTTAATTTTCTTCTCACATTTTCCTCCTCTTTGTCATTTTGGAATGTATTTTAGGAGTTTTCTTCAATATTATTTTACAGTTTGCCCATTGAACATTTTAACTTCCAAGAACTCTTTCTTGTTCTCTGTTCCAATCAGCTTATTCTTGTTTCATGGATGCCATGT
This sequence comes from Plecotus auritus, assembly GCF_963455305.1. Taxonomy (NCBI): domain Eukaryota; kingdom Metazoa; phylum Chordata; class Mammalia; order Chiroptera; family Vespertilionidae; genus Plecotus; species Plecotus auritus. The sequence goes on from NC_137770.1 coordinate 64,093,856, forward strand.
CTTCTTGAATATCCTTCAAGGTACTAATGAGAATAAAAAAACAAAAACAAAAACAAAAAACAAAAACCAAACAACCCCCCTCCCCCACTTGTTTTTGTTATTATCTTCCACTTGGGTTCTTCCTTTTCCTTTGTGCTATAGGTTTGTCTTAGATTTCTGGTGACTTATGGTTGCTGGCTTGTATTTACAAATGGAAGACTGGATGGATTAGTGTAGTTGCAAAGGTCCTTATCCCTGCCAGCGCCCTCCTTTAAATAGAAAAGCCAGTGATGTAGCCAGTTCACAGAGAGGTGCTTCTTAGTCCATTCTGGCTGCTATAGCAGAATACCATAGACTTACTGGCTTACAAACAACATGCATTTATTTCTCACAGTTTGGAGTCTGGGAAGTCCAAGCTTAAGGCATCAGCAGATTTGGTGGCTGGTGAGGGTCTGCTTCCTTGTTTGTAGACAGCTATCTTCTTGCTGAGTTCTCACATGATGAAAGGAGCAAGGGAGCCTCTTACAAAAGACCTCTGACACCACTCATGAGGGCTTTACTCTCATGACCTACATACCTTCCAAAGTCCCTCCAATACATTGGGGGTTAAGTTTCAACATATGAATTTGGGGAGATATAAACCTTCAGTCTGTAGCACTGTGTGTTGTTCATTCAGCAATGTGGCAAACCCACAGCTGCCGCAGTGAGGCAGGCTTTCCAAGGCCTGGTCTGCTGTAGCTGACGTGGAGGTTCAGAACTGCTTCTCTCTTAGACCTGGCACCCAATCCTGGTTTCCTCCCCAGGCATGTTGCCTACTCCTTTAGTGGGCAGGGAAGGGGGTAACTTCCTTGCCCAACTGGCTTAATTATTCTGGTGATGCTCCAAAACTAAGGTGATCAGATAATTTATTTTCCAAACGAGGACACTTCTGAGATTAAAAGGGGACCCTATTATTTCACCAAGACAATAGGCATAAACTGGACTGTCACCCTAGCCATAGCACACTCTCAATCTTTGTATTTATTGACTAAATTTGGAATTTTTCTGGGCTTCATTGGAAAGACCCACTCTTCTAATTTTTTTGGTTAGAACTGTTCCTATCTTTTCCCCCCCAAACTTGATCCTTATTTCTATACTATTTTCTAGACTTTCTTTAAAATTTATGAAGCTTTACTAAACCCCACTCTTATTTTCGAGCACTGTTTTGTTTCTATTCTCTCTCTCTCTTTTTTTTTTTTAAAAAAAACCCCCATATTTTCTGTCATGTTAGTGGGACCTGTAAGGAAAGGGAGGTAGAAGGATATACTCAGTTTGCTATCTTGAACGGGAAGCTCTTTTACACCACTTTAAATATGTGCTGCGTCGCTTTATTGCATATCTGTGTGGTGTATCACTTTGCTCCTTTTGGGAACCAAATGCAGTGATAACAGTTGTTCAGCAGTGAGCTTACACTAGTGAATCATAAATCCCTTGGTGAATTCTTACCTTTTATTACTCTCACTTCTGGAAGGAAATCACGATGCCTATGAAAGATCAGGCATTAAGTCATTGAACCTCTGAGCAATTCTCAATGGGAGTTGTTTATGGGGGATTTCTTTTGAGCTTCCTCTTCTGGCAGGATATGAATTATTGCCAAGAAGCACCCACTGTCAGCACATGAAAGAATGTCAACTCCTGCAAAGACAATTCAGGCCTATCTTAGTCAGGTTAAAGGCTGAAAACTGTAGGGATTTAGAACCAAAGCCTTTACTTTGCAGAGCTCAGTGAAGGGTTGGAAAATCTTCTGCCAGGTTTAGGCATGAAAACTCAGTTCAGAAAGATAATACTTACTGGAAGTACAGAAGCAAAGATGAAGACTTAATAATAAGAATTTAGAAGCAAAAAGAAAACTTCCTGGCTCTAACAAGGTCTCATGGGACAAGAGCAATGTGGATACTCGGAAGAGGATCCACACTTCCCTAACACAGAAATTACTTCTTTGGCCACTTTGGGAAAGGGCTAATCTCAGCCCTTGGGGAGGGTGGTTACATGGAGACACTGGACAGGAGTCAAGATTCTGGTGTTTGGAGTGAGTAAAATTAGACGCAGAACTATAAAATTTTATACTTGGATATGCTTCATATAAATATGAAATAAAAAAATGATCATCATCTAAATGTATATGATCTGAACTAAAGCCAATTAATATGCAAATTAGCATATCCAATTTCTGATTTGCAGCTAAAGTTAATTTGTAAATTACCTATAGGATGCCAGTGGACCAGGGTAACCTTTGCCATGCAGAAGAGGCCCCGCACCCCCACCTTCCTAATATTAATACCCACTGTTTTCCTGTCAGCAGTTTTACTATATCTGAGTTAAGGTAGGGGTATATAAACAGGGGCATATATATAACTTTTAAAGCTTTTAAGTCCCCTCACCCTCCAAAATACTATTTTGAGCTTTGATAATTTTGCCCTTTGTTGGGGAATCAGCAAGAAAGAGGGGTTGATGCTTTTATAGCCAGAGTTCTTAACCTTGCGTCGGTTAAGAGGTTGCTTCCTGACGGGTTCTGGATTTCAGAGTTGTACACGATAGGGGAAAGGCCCTCAGGTGTCATCAGCTGTGGACATCAATCCAATGTTGTTCTTATCAGCAGTTAGGTAAGCTAGACAGGAAAACATGAACAATCATAGGGAACTGACTTCCTTAGTTGGGTAAGAAGGAAGCCATGTAAGTGGATGTCAAACAGACAAATACTCTTCAAATGGTAGAAACTCAACTGTAACCAAAGACAGGGTGTTATTTGTCAGGAGCATTTCTCAGAGGTGAACTTCATACTTGGAATTTGAGCCACAGGGGCTATAGAGACATTTAGATTCTCCTTGGACTTTTGGGAAAATGTAGTCAGTTCTTATAATTTATGGTACCTGGCATATAGAGGATGGGTGAGAAGATATGTTCCTTTCTTCCTTCCCTCCCTCTTCATCTCCTCATCTTTCTCATTTCCCTTCTATTTCCAGCTCTGCTTATATTTTCTTTCCTCTTGGTCTTCCTTTTCCCACCCCTAATATGTGCTTCTAAGTTACTTTCCACCTCCAGTCTTCTTTATCTCTTGTGTGTACCTACTCTAAATTCAGACTCTTATCCCTATTCCAATACTTTCTATCACCTGTCACTTATCCAGGCAGAGAGTTGTAAGATTCAGGTATTCACAGGTGAGATGGTCAAGTCATTAAACTATAAGAATCTAACATTGACATCTGGTGATTAGTTGGCCGACCTTCTTCCCATAGCTTTCATTATTCCCTCCTTACCCTTTGTCAACTCTGGACCCGGCAAACATGGAGCAAGAACTTGCTACCCTTACAAAAATATGCTCTGCTGTTGTTTCTGGGGCACTATCTTTTCCTGCTCTCTACAAATTTTAATTTCTGCACTATCATAATCTTTGGGGTTGTTTTCCTTTTATTTTGTTATTTGTACCTGTGTTTGCATTTGCTTTTAGGGGCTGTAGAGGTGTCCCGTGATAGTAGCCACAAAAATCAGGGCACCAGAGAAGAATATAGAAGGACTTTTCTGGAAGATACAGGTGATCTGGAATGAGGCAGAAGAGGAGTGCTAAGATTGCGTTCATGAGCCTTCGTTCATGAACCCCTCCATGGGCCCCTATGAGTGAGCCAAACCAGGGGCCTGCCCTTTAGGCCAAAGCTATGGAAAGCAAATAGATCTCTTTCTCAGAAAGACTGGAGGTGTGTTTCAGTTTGCCATCTGTTCAGTGCCCTGAGGGTGGTAGTCCCCTAGGAATGGAATTTCTGATTGTTACAGCCCCATGGGACCCAGGAACGAAAGCTCCCGTGGCCTCCAGAGCCAGGTGATCAAGGGGCATCCCCTGGGTGGCAGCTGCAGAAACCAAGTCACAAGACATAAAAACCAGGGCACCAGACATGTGTAGAAGCTCCCCTCCAGGAGATACTGGTGTTCTGGTGTGTGGCAGAGGTTAGTGCATGAAGATAGTGCCCACTGGTTGGAGTAAGGCAAAGGAAGATTGGAAAAAAAAAGAGGAAAGAAAAGGAAAAGAGAAAAAAGAAGAAAAGAAAACGGAAAAATAGGAGGAAAAGAAAAAGAAAAAATGGAGAAAACAAAGATGGCACCTGCTGGCTTTCGTAAGGCAGAGGGGGAACAGGAAGATGGGCCCGGCAGCCTCCCTCCTGGGGAGTATCCCAGCAGGCACCTCTCCTCAGGCCAGTGCTTTAAACCAGCAAGTGAGTCTTTTCACATCATCTGGGTACTTTCAAAGGGCTGCTTCTATGTTGGGCCCTGGGGTGGGTGAGTCTATGTGAGCCCTTTAAGAGCCACAGTCCTCAATTCTCTATAACACCTTCCTGGCATGGGTGTGAGCCCCGCTGGTCTTCAAAACCAGATGTTTTGGGGGCTTGTCTCCCAGGTGCCAGTCTTAAAAGTTGAGGGGCCCTGGTGTGGGGTTCGAACCCTTTGCTCTTCAAGGAGAAGTTCCAGTTTTGAGTTTTCTTCTGATTGTGGGTTGGTGTGGGTGTATGGTAAGATTGTGTCTCAGCCTCTCCTACCAGCTTTGATGTGGTTTGCCTGATGTAAAGGGGTTGCTCTCCCAGTTTTAGTTCATCCTCCCCCAGAGGAAATGTTTTCATATATAGCTGTAGATTCCGTGTGTTCATGGGAGAAGGTGAGTACGCAATCTTCCTATGTCACCATCTTAAGCCAGAACTCTGCATTTGCTTTCAGAAGAGGTTTTATTTTTGGCTACATACAGCTGAGGGCAGGTCTCAGTCTTCAGATGATGTGGAGTTTCCCTCAATAGCCTGGGTGGTTTACAAATAACACCTTTGACTCCATGACCATAATTATGGTCAGCAACTTTACTGGCTGTTTCAGGATGGTTTTGTTTAGCTATGTTATATTTTATGACTTTGTAGCAAAAAAGATAAAAAGAATAAAAAAAAAATCAAAAAACCCTTCCCAGAGTGGCATTTGATTTTCAGCAGCTCCTTCTCCTTTAGGAACTACTTGAAGTTAAGAGAAAGGGTCTTTGTGTAGCTGAAGTGTGTAGAAATTGGAGACACGTAATGTTTTACTTTATGGCTGGCATCAGAAAGACAATGAGAAACATTTCAACTTTCCATTTTTGGACTTTCCAATACATGTTCCAACATTTAGGCTGGAAAAAAAATCAATGCCCTTCAAATTTCAAAGGAAATAATTATTGTAACCTTGATGAAAATCAAAGTAACCTAAGAGATGTTAGTTTAATGAGTTATATGTTTCTTTGGGTTGAAAATTTAATTTCATACCTGATTTCTCTTTCTCTTTAGAAGTGGAGCGGATAGTAAAAGCTAATGACCGTGAATACAATGAAAAGTTCCAGTACGCAGTGAGTAAAATACTCATAGTACACTCATGCTGGGTAGGTCTTACCTTAAGGGCAGTAGGATTGATGCCTTCTAGAACTTTATGACTTCACTTGAAACTTTCTTTGTTAGCCCATTTTAATAGCAAGGTGTCATATCTATATCTATATCTATCTATATATAAAAGCCTAATATGCAAAGTGTCACCTTGGGAGTTCCACTGACTGGGAGTTTAATTGCTCGCTATGACATGCACTGACCACCAGGGGGCGGCACGGACTGAAGAAAGGTCCCAGCTGGCAGCCGGCAGCTGCTAGGGACCCTACCCGTGCATAAATTTCATACACTGGGCCTCTAGTGTTTCCATAAACACAGAACTTAGTAATATTTATACATTTATTTCTATTTTGCACCGAGTGGTTTTTTTTTTTATGATTATGCGAAGAAGATGAAATATCTTTCCCAAGAATTCATGCTTAGTCCACTTTGGTGCCCATTTGGACACTAGAATACACAGGAATAATATTAAATGGGTCTCTATGGTAGTACTTAATGATTGAAATGGTGGTAGTGGCTGATGTGTGATGAATGGCATTTGGAGGATTTTCTCTAAGCAACTCAGGCTGTATGTAGGAGAAAGTTCCCAGATCCTGAATGATTATATTTACTAAGTGAATGGTGAGAAAATGACTAGTTAAAATGTGTTCTTTAAGTTTGAACTTAACTATTTTTAAAAAACAGTTAAGGGTTTTCTTCATCTACATAAATATTTACTGAGTGTCTACTAACTGAATGGCACTGTTCTAGAAATTTGGGATACACTGGTGAACAACTTCATGAATTATATCATGGGCCCTCATAAAGATCTCCGCATCATTCTATGACTCAATGTAAATTGATACATGGAGTCTTTTATTAGCTCTAAAAAAGATAAAAGATAATTGGTAGAATTAATTCTGTAGGTGACATGTGGCCTATCCAATTGAGTACCAGCACATTAAAAAAAGAAAGTCTAAATTCAAAGCAGAGTTTGATGACTATTAAGGTGTAGAAATGTGTCAAAGGGAAAATTGTGGCAGTGTCTATCCAGGCACTAGCCAGAGTAGAGAGAAATTTGGCCAATGGAATATTTTTAGTACTTGCTTTTTTTTTATTTAGCATTTGATTTGTTTATTTCTCTGAGCATTCTATTGGTAGGTCTTTCCCATATATGGGGATGGATGCATTTGGTTAGTGCAGCTTAATAATATTAAATTTCAACAGAAGTAGCTAACAACCTCTCTTTTCTTATGCTGTGCTAATCACATAAACTGTGATTATAACTTAATGTTCACTGTAAGCTTCCTTACAGGGGGTTAGTACACTGTCTCTGTGACAGATTTCTCACTGTAAAGTCCTATATTGGCATTCTGATTTTATTCATCCATCTTGCAAACTTGGTTAAAGTAAGTCTGCCCTTGAGAGAAGGAATCACTCTCAGGAGGCAGATGAACATGCTTCTTAGCCTGAGAGAGGGAAGGACTATAATTTTTCATGGTGATTAATGTTTTGCTGTGTGACATCTAGTCATTTAGCCCTTCTGGCCATCACCAGAATTAGCCCCCTGCCTTTCTGTCCATGCTATAGCCAGTCCTTATACATAGATATTGATCCTTGAAAGTCTTGACCATCAAACCCTAAATCAGTGGTGTAGACATGTGTATATATTAAAACCTTTGGAAAAAACAGAAAATAGAAATATGGGATAACTGTGTATTTAAGTGCTTAGCTGCATTTATTTGTTTTCCAACATATAACAAGTGTTGTCATTCGGTAAGTAGAAACTCTATAAGGGAAGTCATATTTTATTTGCATTTTGTAAGATGGTACAGTCTTCTGTAGATATAGTTCTTTGTACTTAATTTATGAATATTTCAAATGTACAGAAAAGTACAGAAAATAATATGACACCTGTATGCCCACCACCAGGTTGAAGAGGTGTTAGTAATTTGTTGTGATTGCTTCAGATCTTTCTTTCTTTTAAAAGTAATAACATGCCAATGATACAGAGATGAGATGGTTTTCTTTTGAGCTTGCATCATACTGAAAAAAAGCACACAGATGTGTGGCTATGGCTGTGTTTTCTATTGGGTTTCCTAACAACAAGACAGTAGAACAGTTGACTTGGGTGGTGAATACACAATACAGTGTACAGATGATGTGTTATGGAATTATGTACTTGAAGCCTGTATAATTTTGTCACTCCAATAAATTTAATAAAAAGAAGAAAAAGACAATAGAACTGTATTTTGCAGCTGCATCAAATAAAACATGGCAGTTCAGTCACTGAGTTTGTTCTTACCAAGGAAAGAACAAAACCCATAATGGGCCAGCAAAACCAAGAATGACAACACAGGCTGAGTAAAGGGATCTGCAGTATAGAGAGGGGCAGATCTAATGACCACAACAATGGCTCAGAGAGGATGAACCAGGTCCTCCTAGAATGAGCATGGGTCCCCATTTCTAGCTATCAGTTGGAGGTTTCTTGATTTGGGAACTCTCAACAGCATGGTGGGTCATACATGAGTTGTGGGGCCTCTCTCAGTCTCAAATTTGGGATAATAAAAGTACTTATTTCATCTAGTTGTTGTAGGATTGAAGTAGAATAACACACAATTACCCTTTGAGCCAGTCTATGAAGATATGGGATTTGATTGTAAGGCTTTTAAATATCCCTTTAAAAAAAGCAGAATCCAGGCGCCTTTTGCTTATCTTTAAGGTATTACCCCAAATGGAAATGGATTTGAAGGACCCTAATTTATCCCAGGGAGAATGCCCATAATAATTGAAGAATTAATATTCCTACCTAAAGGCTGAAAAGGAAATAGGAATAAACTGAGACTTATTATGAAGAAGGTGAAAGGAGAAATGATAAAGGCCCCTCAATTGTAGTGGAAAGAGTATTTTGGGATAAGGTAGACCATAGTTTGAATCCTTTCTCTCTTATTTCCTAACTTGTGATCTTGATTTGTCTATTTCTCTGAGCATCAGAGTTATTTCTTGAAATGTGGAATTTTCCTCATAGGATTATTTACTGAGGGATCAAGTGAGATAATTTACATAAGATATTTGGTAATAGTAAGACTAGCTAACAGGTACTTACTGTGTACCTGTTAAAAATTTTATATGAATTTTTCTCTTAATCTTAACATGGCTGTGGGCAAGTACTCATAATAAATCTTAGATTCCCTGTAAAGCACTGGCTAAAGTAAGTTATCAGTGATAAGAATGTAAGGAAGATACTGAGAAATTGGCTAAAGTTGTAAACTTTTTGCAGCAGGTAACATGCTCCAAATTAGCAAATCTGTGATATTAAAGATATGAAAATTGCTGATAAATTATGCAGATGATGCAAGAATAGAGAAACAAATGTACCTAAAACAAGATTACTGATGATTGTGGTAGTAGCTATTTCACCTCCTTGCCCCACTAAATAAGCTATATGGAAGTGATAATAATTCAATGAGATACTTATCGATTATTTACTCAATAAAGCATTTGATGAGAAGATTTTCCTGAGGTTCTTAGTACATGTTAACAGTGATAATAATAAAATAAAGTTAGCGATGTTGATGATAAGAATAGCTTACACATATATAGTGATTACCATATGAAAGGCATGGTTCTAAGCACTCTACTATATTAAGCTTATTTAATCTCACAAGTCTATGAAGTGCTTCACTTTTATGTATGAAATAAGTGTCTCACTTTTATGTACGAAAACGTTGAGGCACAGAGATCTCACTTAAGTGGCTTGCTCAAAGTCACACACCAAATAATGGCTCCCATTCTCACAGTTGTGAGTCCAGCTGTGTACCAGGTGTTTTTCACATATTGCTAATCTTCCACCAAGCAGAGAGATGAAATGGGGCTTCATTTAGTAACTGAGGTCACATAGCTAAGAGGTGGCAAAGCTGGAATGTTAATTCATAGTGACCAGATTCCAAAGGTTTTTTTTCCCATGATACCAGGCTGTTCTTTTGACCAATCCTGAAAAACAATGAACAACAAAAATAAACAAATTAAAAGTCTCCCAAATCTCTGCTCCTTCCCTCACATACCTACTGGTAAAGTTTTTAAACTCTGGAGGCAAAGGCCGATAAAAGTGATATAAAATGTTACAAATGTGAGGCTAAGAATGACCTTAAATCTTATCCTTAGCATTTGTAGATGAGAACTTGGGAGAAAAATTTACACAAAGCTCAGATGGAATGGTGTGATTTCCACAAGCACTAAGCCTGGCCAAGAAAACTTTTCTCTTTGAAGGCCGAAGTAAGATATTTCAGTACCTAGAGAACCTTAATTTAACAACAAAGCCCAAAGTTTCAAAATACATTATAGGACATAGCACAGGCTTAAAAACTATTCAAAGTGCTTTCAAAAGGCAAAGCGTTTAGAATGTAAACAAAAGACAAGGTTAATGATTCTAAGTGAAATTAATTGGTGAGTTAGACATGATATTGTGAAAACTAGAAGGTAAAAAACATAAAATTACAAGAGGGATTTCAGACTGCCAAGATGTGTAAAACAAAGTAGGATTGGAGAGTGGATGGAGAGCAAGCCAAGTGCTAGAATTATTATTCTCATTAGAAAGGAGTTCAAAGGTTTCTTGGTTAATAATAGGAATGAATAATGGAAGTAATGAAAACAGTATTGTATTAAAATATGTTAATATTAAAAATGTTAGAGTGGGCCAAGCAGTCAGATTCATTATCCCTATTAAAAGGAGTTCAAAGTGAGTGGTAGTAGTGAAAATAGTTGTAGCTATATTAAAATGTGTTGATGTAAAAGAAAATAGTCTGAAAATGTATTAGATTAATTAGAGCTGTTTTCTGGCTTCATTCAAAAAGAAAGAAATGGTGTTAGAAATCATTGGTTTCCACTAGTTCTTGTTCTCTCTTTCTCACATAGGCACAGGCACATTCTACTCTCATTCAAATTCTTAATAGAATTTGAGAAGGGAGGTGAACTCATTTGAGTGATAAGAAAGTTATCCAGCCTCAAACTCAGAAACTTCAGTAAAGCTGAACACTTAATAACTTTTATCTGAGTGTATTTCATGCACAAAGGTAGATGTGAAGTTTCTAAAGATTTTCTTTTTCTTTTATCCCTTGAACTTAATTATTGATCCTATCCAGGAAGTGCACAGGTTTATGTGAGTTGGTGAAAAAATTTTTTTTAAAATATATATTTTATTGATTTTTTACAGAGAGGAAGGGAGGGGGATAGAGAGTTAGAAATATCAGTGAGAGAGAAACATCGATCAACTGCCTCCTGCACGCCCCCTACTGCGGATGTGCCTGCAACCAAGGTACACGCCCTTGACCGGAATCGAACCTGGGACTCTTCAGTCCGCAGGCCGATGCTCTATCCACTGAGCCAAACCGGTTAGGGTGAGCTGGTGAAAATTTAACCAAATAGTTTTCCATCCAAAAATTGAGATTCCAACACTTTAATTTATTCCTATTATCTTAGAATGTCTTATTGATATTGTGATTATTGGATGGAACCTGTAGCTGCACTTATGACCTTTGTGATTGATAGAACAATGACTATTGAGTTTTTCAGAGTGTTCACCCAGTGATACAACGTAGCTGACTCAGCAGATAGTGTGACAGTGACATCACCAAGACTCTCTTCTACATTTCCCTCCTATTTATTTAAATGGGACTTTGTATGTTTCAACAATCACTTTTATTTTCTCTTGACTCCACTAGAGTTGAGTAGAGAAATGTGTTCCACCATCATTCTGGGTCTGTGAGCTTGGATTGGACCTCTTTAGGCTCACGTTATGATAATGTGTTTCTCTAGGACCAGAGTGGCATAACAGTAAAACTGTATGTTCCTGTGTGTGTGCGTGAATTAATGATTGGTTGTCTTTTTTTTTTTTTATAGAACTAAAAATGATTTAAAAAAATGATATATTCACAATGTGCCTACTGTATGCCTAGCAATGTGTGTGTTTGTTGACTTACTTTCCAAAGTGGTTTTTGAGGCAATGTACAAAAAGAAGATAAAGCTCAAGGGAATAAAAATTCATGAGGAAACGAGGTGGGCCCTAAAGTGCATGTGTGGCGGCTAAAAATACATGGATACTTTTCCTCCTACCTCCTTACTCCTTCTGGCTGGGCCCATAACCAAACTAAGAGAAACAGATTAACAGGAGAACAAGTTTAATACATGCGTATGGGGAATTCACATAGACGTGATCATTCCATGAAAATTCCAAAGATAGTGAGGAAACAACATTGTGTATCTAAGACATTTTGGACAAAGAACAAAGAAGGGCGAAGCAGGTAATAGATTTCAGAAGTGAGAACGGGATATTTGCACACACATGGCAGGAAAATCTTTGCTAGGCAACTCAGAAACAGTGGGACACAGAGAGTATCTAGCTAACAGACACCCACCTGCCTGAATCCCTCATGTTTACCACACTTAATTCAGATTAGGCTAAGGCAGCATCCTAAGACCTCCTTCCTAAAGCAGATTTCTCTGTCTGAATCTTAGGCAAGAAAGGAGGAAGGGTCCAAGGTTCTTTTTTGAGTCCTTTGTTTCTTAACAAACTCTTAAAATCAATACCCCCCAAAGCATATTCAGGGTGGCAGAATATTGGTCCCTTCACACGTTAGCAGGCCCTATCTGCTTAGACTGGCAATGCGTTGAGCTACTGGGGTTATTAAGAGAAGGAGCAACCAGCTAACAGGGAAGAACTTGAACATAAGTAAGCATGAAAAGGCAATGCTAAATTCTGATTGTGTTAGGGAAATGAAGGCTCCAGGTGAGTGGAAGTGTTTGAGGAAGTGTTGCCAGAGGAAATGGGAAATGATTCCAGCCTTGTTTTTCTATTTACCACTAAAGTTAAGAAGGAGAGACCGCAAAGTCCTGGAGTCTAGGGCCTAATTGGTGGTGAGGTGTGTGTCATAGGAAATTATGGCTCAGATTATAGTATGTTAAAAAAAGAGCTTAAATACGAGGTAATAAGTTTTTAGGAGTTGAGGAGTCACAAAGTGAAAAGGGATTTTATTGCCCTCCAAATGAAATAGACAAATATTCAGATGGAAATGCCCAGGTAAATATGGAATGTAACTTGGGTGAAGTTAGAGCTGCAGATTAGAGATATCTGGAAGGAAGTTATTAAAGGTGGGAGAAAAGTAGAATTTGTTAAGCAGTGATGACTGAATTGTGGGGTGTTGGGGTGGAAGCTCTCAGTTAGTTAAAGACTGGGAGGGAAGGAGCCCAAGAAATGAGCAGAGAGCAGCAAGAATTGAGAACAAAGAGAAGCCAGTCGGATAAACACCTAGGGGAACGAGCCTCTCAGGAAACAGGGTTGGGTAGCCCTGTATCTGATGCTTGGTGCCCATGAGGTTAAGAACTAAGGAAAAACATCTTTAAGTCAGCAGGAAGCAACTGAAGAACCTCTAAAGAAAGCAGTTTTGATTTTTCTTTAAAAAGTTGGTATTTGGAAGTCAGAGGGCAGGAAGAAATGCAAGGAAGAAGAGAGGAGTGTAGAGTCCACTCAATTAAGAATCCTATCTAATAAAAGAGAAACATGCAAATTGACTGTACCTCCGCTACACCCACCAGCCAATCAGAGCGGATATGCAAATTAACCCAACCAAGATGGCGGTGGCCACAGAGCTGGAGCAAGCAGGAAGCTTGGGTTGCCCCTGGCGATGGAGGAAGCCAAGCTTCCCGCCCACCCTGGCTGGCCCTGGCCTCCGCTCAAGACTACAAAGTTTCAATTATAGAAGATAAATAAATCCCAGATACCTGCTTCCAGCCAGCCCTGGCCTCTACTCAAAGAGGCACTGAAAAAAAAAAAAGAAAAAGAGGAAAGGCTGGGAGCTTGGATCACTGGGGGTCATGGCCAGTCTGCAAACAGCCATCAGCCCCTCACCCAGGCTGGCCAGGCACCCCAGTGGGGACCCCCACCCTGAAGGGGCTGTGGCCAGCCTGCAAACAGCCCTCAGCCCCTCACCCAGGCTGGCCAGGCACCCCAGCGGGACCCCCCACCATGAAGGGGGTGTGGCCAACCTGAAAACGGCCCTCAGCCCCTCACCCAGGCTGGCCAGGCACTCCAGCAGGATCCCCACCCTGATCCAGGACACCCTTCAGGGCAAACCAGCCGGCCCCCACCCATGCACCAGGCCGCTATCTATACTAATAAAAGGGTAATATGCTAATTAGACTGGGAGACCTTCCAGGAGACCTTCTGGATGTTCTTCTGGACAAAGCCATGGTGGCGAGGCCGAGGTAGAGGCAGTTAGAGGCCAAGAGGGGAAGGCAGTTGTGGGTGATCAGGCCAGGATGGGACGGCAGTTGTGGGTGATCAGGCTGGTGGGAGGCGGGGCCATTGGGAGTAAGCAGACCAGCAGGGGGGCCAGTTGGGGGCGAGTAGGCCATCAGTGGGGGTCAGTTGGAGGTGATCAGGACAGCGGGGGGGGCAGTTTGGAGTGAGCAGGCCAGCAGGGGGGCAGTTGGGGGTGAGCAGGCCAGTGGGGAGGGAAGGTGGGGGCAAGCAGGCTAGCAGGGGAGGCAGTTGGGGGTGAGCAGGCTGGCACGGGGGACAGTTGGGGGTGATTAGGCTGGCGGGGTGGCATTTGGGGGCGAGCAGGCCGGCAGGCAGAGTGGTTAGGGGCAATCAGGCAGGCAGTCAGGCAGGTGAGCAGTTAGGAGCCAGCAGTCCCGGATTGCAAGAGGGATGTCTGACTGCTGGTTTAGGCCCAATCCCTGTAAACCGGCAGTAGGACATCCTTCGAGGGGTCCCAGATTGGAGACGGTGCAGGCCGGGCTGAGGAACACCCCCCACCCCCATGCACGAATTTCGTGCACCGGGCCACTAGTTTGTAATAAAAAGGAGGGAAATAGTATAGAAGCTTTCTGGCCCAGGGAAATGAAGCATTTTTGAATCACTCATCTCACATATTTTGCCTATCCAAGTACATAACGTCCATGGAAAGGTAAAAGTAAATATTTCCTTTGGGAGACTTTTGGGATATCCACATGCAGGGACACGTCCCAGTTCTGCTTTAATCCCCAGCCTGATGGGAACTCTGGGTTTCTCTTCCTTTTCTTCACGAGCTGCATGTGTAGTTGCACTGCCAACATGCGGCAGATCCTCACCAAAAGGCCTGATAACCAAGAGATTTACGCAACAACTGAATAGCTCAGATGACGACAAGCAGCGTGACAAGTTGGAATTAGGTTGTGGAAAGTGCCAGTAACTTGCATTAGTTGTGGGTTTCTGGTTGTTGGTTGTTGCTTTGTGTGTGTGTGTGTGTGTGTGTGTGTGTGTGTGTGTGTGTGTTGGGGCATTACCATAGTAACGGTGGCTTTTTAGCAAACATTGAAAATGCCTTCTGTTTTGCATGCTGTTATGTGAAAATTATTCTACGTTCTATATGACAGTTTTTATTTATCTTTTTGTAAATAATTTAGCTGTAGGAGAAAAGATAATTTTGGACATCTCTCCAATTCACTCTGGATTCAAAAGTTTAAAAGTATAAACATTTTATCTTTTTGACATCTGATTTATTTAAAGAGTGTTATTCTTTGGCTAAGCGGTTGCCCGATTCCTTGTTTTCTTAATTTGTTTGATCTGTTTTAATCTTTTGTTTTAGTTTCTGAATTCCTATTCCTAAATGTTCTAAAATGGCGCATTCAGATAGTTAAAAAATCCTGTGTTTTACCCCCTCTAAATTGTTATCTCATTCACAGCTTTATCATATTCAACAAATTCTTCTGTTGTGGGAATTTACAAACATAATCCTTGGTATTAAAGAAATCCAGCCATCTGAAAACTAGTTTCATAGGATCACAATTTAATTAATAAATTCCATATTTGGACTATTTCTGTATGGTCCAATAACTATTTTGACAAAGGACTTAATTCGCTATTTTCAGGAATTTGTCAACGTATTTGTCTCAATTTTCACAGCTGGTATGATGTCACTAGCATAATCCCCCTATTCCTCAATAGCCCTTTCATATAAAATTTTAACTCTATAGAGTTGGCAATGTTTAGGGAGGTATTGTAAGCAAAACACGTGTAGCAAATCCCTCATCTTAAGAAATCTGGATTCATGGAATTAGAGTTAGCACGGCCAGTTGCCAGTTCCCTTTATCCATAATTTCTTTTTATTATTATTTTTTTAAATATATTTTATTGATTTTTTACAGAGAGGAAGGGAGAGGGACAGAGAGCTAGAAACATCGATGAGAGAGAAACATCAATCAGCTGCCTCCTGCACACCCCCCACTGGAGATGTGGCCGCAACCAAGGTACATGCCCCTGACCGGAATCGAACCCGGGACCCTTCAGTCCGCAGGCCGACGCTTTATCCACTGAGCCAAACCGGTTTCGGCCATAATTTCTTTTTATACAGAATACCTGAGAACCAAATTTCACTCAAAGTAAATAGCTTTTTAAAATATATTTTCAGCTTTTGAATTTGGTGACACCTCTTCAGTTAAACTTGCTGGTTACCGATAACCACACCTAGGTCTGGAGTCTAACCTCAAAGGCCCGTCAGTGATGACTGCTTCCCAGTCAGGGAGGCCTTCTTGCTGTTACCTAGGTTTTTCGGGCATCTTTAGAACGTCTTATCGTTTATAGGCTGTCAATAGGTACTGTTTATCACATAACTAACTTTTGGGGCACGGGAACACACCAGAACTAAGAATTATTTTGTTTTACACTGTCTTTATACATATTAAAATCAAGAATCCTCTCTAGAATACATAGGCATCTTGTCTGAAATGCCTGTACTTCACCCAAACAGGCCAGAAATGAGGTGGGAGTGAAAACCTTCGAATAAGATGTGGGGGTGGAGGGTGAGGGCAAGGTTAGTCTGCATGTAGACATTAGCTTTTTATAAATATTGTAACTGGTGAGTATAAAGTAGAAAATAAATACAGTTATACATTTGTTCTCTAAATTGTTAAACTTTAAAAATATAATTGCTGCTAAAAATAGAGTGCTGTTACATGTGAGAAAAATTGGTGCCACTTTAAAAAAATGAGATCTTGGGCCATAAATGCAGCTGAACTAGATATAAACATTAGTTCACAAATTAATGCTGTCAAAGGAATGAGTAATTTAACCAATGACACTTCATTCTAAATGATGTGATGTGATCAAACACAATCACCCGGAATTTTTATATTTTTCTTTATAGAGGTTATGTATTTCTTTGTAGAGGTTATGTATTCTGTTTTTTTTTTTAAAGAGAACTTTTGAAAACCCATAGATTGACACTTTCTATCAATCCTCACTAGACTAAGATGACTGTCCTCAGTAATCTTGGAAGTTTCTTTAAATTACATACCACAGCAGAGAAACTGGATTGTTTTTGTATATAGCACTGTATCCACCTGAAATGCAGTCACAGTGTTTGTGTGTGTGTGTGTGTGTATCTTGTACATGACATTCTGAGAGTTAACAATGCATGAACTTATTTTATAAACTCTCAGACTATGTATTTGACTGATAAAACATGTACAGTACTAATGTCAGCCATATCTTAAAAGTGAGCCAATAAATATTATTGTATAATTTTCTTTGGAAAGAAACATTTGGACAAAGTAGTGCCACTCGAGTCAGGTTTTCTTCAGTGCCGTTTAGCAAACAACTGTCTTTAGTCTATGCAATTAGCAGAAATTTGTATAATGCAATGGAATATTTATTGTTGTCATACTTTAAATCTCAAACGAGGGGTTCTTCACTCTTCTTCTAGAACTCCATCTAGCAAAATTAGAGGAAGGGCCCTAAGGATTTATTTTTGTTCAGAGAAAAAGCCTACATTTTCAGGCAAAACAGATGGGTCTACTACAAATAATAAAACCTGTCTACTATCTCAACCCTCCAGAGAGGGCTGGGAATGTCATGTGTGCTTTCTGGGGGTTAGTTGGATAAAATTGGACAGCTACAATTTTCAGTCCCATGTGCCTCCTGAATAAAATTACGAGTTTGCAAATTGACTTGCAGACACAAAGCAGCAACTATCCTTCACGTTGTTGGGCTTTTTTTTCCTTTCTTTTTCTTGGTAAGCGGGAACATTTTCCAACCAGACTCATGCCATTTAGTTTTCCAGTGTTGATCACACAGTTGTATAAAGCATCAAACCTGAAGGGGGCTGATTGTTGTATATACTTGCATTTCTTTGCATGGTCTCATTTGAAATAATTGGTGTAAGAATCTTGACTTTTTTAATATTCAGAAACATCAAATAAAATGGAAATAAATTAAAAAGAAAGATAGTTAAAAAATCCAGCTAAACTAAACCTCCCAAGTGTTTCTTATTTACCTGTTCCAGGCTTGTGGTATTTCAGTATACCCATAACTGGTTTCATTTCATCTGCTTTGTGAAGTAAATTTCAAGTAAATCCACACAGATTTGGCTTATTTATTTATTTATTTTACTTGTACTTTCTTCATTGCAATGATATGAACTTTAAAAGTTTATAAGATATATATAATTGGAATTAGAAGAATTAATAAGCTAATTTTGATGTTAGAATTTTGGAGCTGTGTTATAGCATAGCTATAGTGAAATAGGTTTATACTAAGACTGAGAATGAAAAGATAGAGCAGGAAGAAAAGTAACTTCCTGTGTGAAGAGAGAATGACAAATGCAAATTTCCTGGTTGGCAAATGGATTATGAGAGTAATCCATAAATCAACCATGTGGATAAAGTTGGGCAAGTTCAGTAACAGTTGAGAGTTAACAGAAAAACCACCAACCCCAACGGTCCCAAGGTGGTTTTTATCTTGTTTTGTAATTTTCTTTACTGGACCAAATAGTTAGGTTCTGTGAATCATATTATTAAAAGATGGTAACTATCATATTTGACATTTTGTAGTTGAAAGATTAATCAGATGATTCATGTTAAAAAATGTAGCCTCAACATGTGCACCATTACAAAACCAGTACTCAGATTACTGTTGTATTTTATATCTGCCTTTCCATGCAGTTTCTTACAAAAGTGAGCTATTTAGGCATTAAATTTAAATTTGAAAACACTTTATAAATGATTCTAGGAGTTGATTAGGGGCCACATCTATAAATGTACTAGTATATACAGTAAGTGTGCAGGTAGGTAAGGTTGTCATTGTAAGAATGTGTGTACATCTTTGTAAGAATGTTCTGGCTTGAACAGGGAAGAACTAGTCTGAAAAATTAAGCAAAGGACAGTAATCAGATTCTTATATCCAGATCAGTGACCTATATCTACAGCTGCTGATCCCCTTGTCTTGCCTTCTCTAGCAGCCTTCATTGTCCTGCGTTTCATGCCTGCTTCTTGCTTGCAAGCTTTTAGAGCTGTGGCTGTCCAGGTGCAAAGTAGACTGTATTGCGGATGGTGACACCATTTTGCACCAATATTCCAAAAGTGCTGGGAAGAGAGTTGTTTTGTAGAGAACTTGACTGCCTTCTCTGGTGCTGTTAAGTTAGCCTCCGTTCATGATGCACTCTCAGTGCAGATTATCCTCTAAAGCAAGCATGTCAAACTCAAAGGCTAACATGGGCCAAGTAAACAAGGTGTGTGGGCTGCAAAAAACAAAAGCTTCAATTTTCATAGAAATGTAGGTTTATTTCGATAGGGACATGTTGAATACAAAGGGCTGAAATAAATGAGTAATCATTAACATAAAATAACAGAACATTTTAATAAAAATTAATATTTTTTCTTGAACATTAATTTACCAGACACTGAATAACTGCACAAATTAATAAGCATAATGCAAATAAACCTATTTTTCTTGTTCTCTGAAAGCAAAATATTTCCTGTTACGCATACCAAACAAGTCAGTCCAAGACTAATGACGTGGCTGGGCCGCAGAAATATTCATTGTGGGCCGAGCATTTGACATGCGTGCTCTAAATCTTTCCCATCCCCTTCTCTCTATAGAATTCTCACCAACTACCTATCTAGTCTGTGTATAGAGGAGGGGAACCACTGCCTCCCCAAGCGACCTTTTCCGTCTTTGGATAGTTTTGATTTTAAACAGTTTTTCTATCAATTGAGCCACATTAATCTTCTCTTGCTTTATTATCCGTTAATGTAGAATTTCTTCTGAGGCCAAAGCAGAGCCAACATGTCTCCTGTTTTACGTGACTTTTTGTTGTTGTTGTTGATAATTTGTATTTAAAATACCAAACTTGGGTTCACTGAGTAGACTAACTCCAGGACAATCACCTGCAATTCTCTTTCTTTTCAAAGAGCTTTAGCTTTTCTATAACCTCTTAACATGGCTTGCTCCAAAGTCAAACAATATTTTGGAAGTCATGTGACCAGCTTGAAGTAGAATTATTAATGCAGCCTAAAATGGCACTAGCATTTTGTTGATTTTTTGACTCTTATTAATCTCACATTAAATCTCATTTTCATCTGTATCTTACTTGTCATAGAACTTGGCACACAACAGGCACTTATTCTGTCATTAAATCTTTTTTTTTTTTAATATATTTTATTGATATTTCACAGAGAGGAAGGGAGAGAGATAGAGAGCTAGAAACATCGATGAGAGAGAAACATCGATCAGCTGCCTCCTGCACACCTCCCACTGGGGATGTGCCCGCAACCAAGGTACATGCCCTTGACCGGAATCGAACCTGGGACCCTTCAGTCCGCAGGCCGACGCTCTATCCACTGAGCCAAACCGGTTTCGGCTTAAATCTTTTTATTAACGTGTCACATGTGGACTTAATGAGCATGTCGTCTACATCTTCATTGATATCTGATTAAATGGGTCAATAGAATGAGAAGCTCTGGGGGAGGAGTTCAGGCATTTTTAAGCTCCCCAGGTGATTCTAGTGAGCAATCAGGATTAAGAATCACTGATGTAAGTTATTAATGAAAATATTGTGTACAACATAGTCAAAGACAGAGCCATGTGCCTCATCACTAGATACTTCCCTACAAGTTGCCACTGGGCCATTAATCATTTCATCCTATTGATTTAATGACTATACTTCCCAATTCTATAATTAACTTCTTGCTGCCAACCCATTTTTTTTTGTTTAAATATGTTATATTATATCTCTCTATCCTAAAAAGCAGAAGCCTTTTAAAAAATTAATGTATTACAGAACTGGTTTAGACAACTTCTATATTGAAGCAGAATGGTAGAATGAATAATTGAACTTTGAAGATTCCTTTCCAAGTCATGTTTCTATGATTTTTGCAAACCACTTAGTCCTATGTTGCGATATTTTAAACACTCTTGTAGACCAAACACCACAAAAATGCCGTTGTTCTAAGCAAGACATTTTTGAGGTTAGAAACACAAATGGACTGAACTTCTTCATGATGTTTTGCAGAGGAAGCAAACATTGTTCAGACTTTTCTAGGTGAGAAAATAAGCTAAAGGAGTGTGTGATTTTTTTCTTCTCCTTTACTCTCTGATAAAGTTAATAAACTGCATGTAGATATGGTGCTATAAAATGTGAAAGATTTATATTTATTCCAGTGCCTATCTTTCTTTGGCAAAGGTACTTCTCTAGGTATGTACTAGAAATTACTGGTTTGTATTGTGAATTACTAACAATTATATCAGCTCATATTCTGTTCTGATAAGTAGAATTGCTTTTCCACTATGTATTATTTTGTATTTTTTTCCAAATGGGTTTCTCTCTCTTGTATTGAATAAGTAGTAAGTGTTTATCATTTTGTTAAATGCCTTTAGAGACTTAAAAAAGCATAGAGATAGGTCTTCACCTCCTCAGAAACTTGCTATCCCTTTGGGATTTTGATATTATTTTATATGCATAAATGAAATGACAGTATAAGAATTTGTAATATTATGTATGAAAATGAGTGATGTTAAACTAGTAATTAACATTTTTACTATATTTGAATTTGAAGGACAATTTTTTAAGAAGAGATGAATTCTTTTCTTTAATTTGTTCAATTGGTTATATATATATATATATATATATATATATATATATATATATATGTTATTGTTGTTGTTGTTTAAAGTATTACATACTAGTATGTTTCCTTTTTTCCCCCATCAACCCCTACCCGGCTACTCCAACCCCCAATAAATATATATTTTTAATGGCGATAAATATCTTTGAAAAATATGAGTGGTAAACTATCATGTGCATGTATACAGTATAAAAATGATCTAACTGGAGTTGGAAACTCCACTCCACTTTTTTCCCCACTGCACTTGAATCCCTGTCTGGATTTGGGGAACCATTTCGTTACTCAAAAAGCCAAGTGCCAGTCACCTTAAGCCCATATAAACCTAAACTGACTGAATAAAATTATGAACTCACTCAAAAATACTTCTGGGATATATTGAAATGGAATGTTTTGGGTATAAAAGGCAGTTGAATCTTATATAAATCAAATATAAATTTATATATCTAATTATTAAAAATCAATACTTAAAATATTTTGATACTAGAGGATAGTTCTGAATTTATGTTTTATGAACAAATAATTATAAATAAAATGCTGAAACCATACAGGTCTTATATGCATTGCCTGTGAAAATATTCAGTATTTTTAATTTTATAATTTAAGAGAAAGGGTTTCCCCCCCTTCCCCCCATTTCTTTTCTTCACTGTGTCATGCTCCCCCTTGCCTCCACGTATCTGTTGAATTTCCTCCATGGTTCTTTGTTTTCCAACTTAATGCTTGACCTGGTCTTTTTATTAGCCAGAGCTTAAATTGAAAATGCATGATATTTCTTTTCATCCAATGTACTTTTCTAAGGATTGAAGGAGAAGAAATATAGAAAAATATGTTCAGCTGAGTCCAGGACACTTTGTTTTTGTTGTCTAAGTCTAAGTGTCAGGCATTTCAGTATTTCACCTGTGACACTGATGCAGGTCCATGGTCTAGTGGTGAAATCAAGTATCTCCAAAGACTCATAAGCTATAGGAGACAAACGGGACTTTTTTGGATTTGTACTAATTTAATTGAATTATTTACATAGCCTTTTAAAATATACGTGAAACCTCTCTTTTAAGCGTATCTAAACTCTTAGAGGCCATCTGCTTCTTGAAGTTGGTCCACAGGACTTAGACCAGCATCTTTGGCCTCCCTGGGAGTTTGTTAGAGATGCAGAATCTCAGGACCCACCACAAAACTACTAAGTCATAATCTGCATTTGAACAACCTCCCCAAATGATTCATATACAAATGTTTGTGAATGAATCATTTGAATTTCATAAACACTGGATCCTTCCACTATTCTTACTTTAGTTAGGAGTGCCCTAAAGATTTTGGCAAAAGCAAACAGGTGAGGAGGAAAAAGGTATTTAATGATCAAGTACAATGTTAGTACTTTTTATGCATTATCTCACCTGATCTTCACAAATCTGCTTAATAGATATTATCAGTCACATTTTACAGATGGGGACTAAGTGATTTTTCCCCTCAAAGTCACTTAGTTAATAAAATGTGGCATCGCCTTTCAGATTCAGGACTCCACGCCCTCACTTCTTCCTAATACTCAATGATCTCCTCGGACAATTGGCATTTACCCAAGTATTTATTAACTGGGTTTGTTGTTGTTTAATGGTGAATATGGCTTAGATATATTTTTTGGAAAATGTCCTCAAGAAGTTCTCACATCTTTCCTGAAATAAGATTTGCAGGGAGGGTCTTTCTTTTTAATCTATGCATCTCAAATTTGAGGATTGATTTGTCATTTTCCATATGTAACTGCTTTCTTCCCTCCCTCCCTCCTTTCCTTCCTTCTTTTCTTTTCTCCCTTCCTCTTTCCCTTTCTCCCTCTTTCTCCCCTTCTTTTCTTTCCTCCTCTTGTTCTCTGCCTCTTCTTCTTTACAATAGTTTTTGTCTAATTAGGATATATTGAAAGTATGTTAGGTTACCATTTTGCAACAGAAACTTGGCATATTTCAATGGCATTTTCAGGGAAACTGTGGGGCTTTCATAAATGAAAAATCCAGTCTGAATTCAAGGTGTGGAGGGTGTAGAATGCTATGAGTTCTATAGGCTGTGATAAGCTCCTTCCTCAATTCCATGCCAATGGTAAGTGAAGTGCTTTCAACTAAAGCTATTTATGAATGGACTATGCTATACCATATCTTACTTCCCATGTCTACCCAGTTGCCTGATGCTTTCCTGTTTCCAAGATCTTTCCTATCAAGAAATCCTCCTCACATTGAACTGTTAGAAATTAAGTATTATCCTCCTTTGGGTATTTGAATGATCATGGAGATCAGAGGCCAGGGACAGTGTTTGACTCAAAGAGATGGCCTGACAGTGATGCTTCTGCATCCCCTTCCACTCCTATTCCATGGGTAGCACATTGCCAGGCGTATAATAGTTGTGTACATTTTTGGTAGTGGGCTTCTCTGAGTCATTGCTATAGTCTACTTCTTATTTGTTCATTTATTCATGCATTTATTTAACAACCACAATTATTATTAAAAATTAAGAAGTGTTATTACAAATTAAATTATTAAGAACGACAATTATTCAAGAATTGCCATGCACCTGGCACAGGGGTGAGGTACATAGATGTGGACAAGACTCATTGGTATTTGCCTTCAAGGAGCTCACAGTCCAGTGGGACCACTTCTTCAGGTTTAGAATCAGATAATTTCCTAGAAACGCAAGGGTATGCTGGGGGCCGAGCCTCTGGTGTGGTATACGCAAGTGCTTTCAAACTTTCTGGATGTCACTTTCTCTACTAAGGGTATAGGCAAGTCATTTCACTGGAAAGGACTGTTGTGGGAGAATATCTAAAATCGGTTTGATATAAACAATAACTATTGGGAGAGCACCAGTTTCTCAAAAAGGCCCCTAGGTTTCATCTTCTCTACGCCCTTCAATCCCAGTCCTATTTGTAGTGCCACTGGTGATTCTCAGTGGGAAGCACAGAGCATAGTCTTCTGTTCTCATGAAATGCCTCGTGATTCTGTTCTTTCAAACCCACCAACCTCTCTGGCTTCTTCCTCCCTGAAATCAACACACTTGCATAGGGGTCTGGATGAACTTCATTTTTGAAACTTGCTTTTGATGGTGGGAATAAGGAGGAAGAATGTGGTTGAGGAATGCATTGGGGAGGAGGAATATGAAGGAAGTGGGATGAGATGGTGGACAAGGTGTGTGTGCTGCAGCCAGAAGTCCCTCACTCATTCATGTGTTCATTTATTCATTTAGGAAAAAGGGGGAAGAATCTGGTCTGCTTTGTTGCAGAGCAGCTTTGTACACTCACTGTTACTCATAGCTGGCTGCCCCAGGGGTGCTTGGGTGGATCATGAACTATTAAATAAATGAGTGCCCACTGCAACTTGCCCTGGAGCCTGGTACTTATAATTGTTCCTGTGAGAAGCAGCTCGGTTACAAATCTGCTCAGCAACTTAGAGCATCTGTTCTAGTGAATTTTGTGACTCACATTTGAAATCACTGTGCATTTTCTCTGTTCACATCATGGCAGCCTTGCTCTGCTCAGCACTCATATGAACTTCTTGAATCTCTGTGTCAGCTCTTACAAAAGACAACTGCGTACTTTTGTGTATGTAATTAGGGAGCCCCAGTGCCACTTCCCCAAAGCAAATTTAGGGTAGTCTTTGTTTTAACTTAAGATTTATCCTAAGCAAAATCTCCAAATTTGGTGAAAATTCATTAAACCCTTTGTGTCTGATGTGATCACAAAAAATAAAAGAATGACACTTCAATTTATTTGTAAATTATTATTATACTTATTGTGTTTTAATGATAGAAGATGCGTTGAAGCCTCTCTCCCCTCCTAACTCCATGTAGAGAATTTTCCTTCTGTGTCTCCCCATCCAGTCCTAGATTCTTCCCTCTCAACACCTTGACTCCCAAACGAAAACCACCCAATAAACAAAAAAACACAAAGCCAGGTGGCGGGGGTTTGTCTAAATTGAGATTTATTACTCAACCCAGGATAAGAAGAGGCTGGAGACCATGAAAAGCTAGGAATGTTTTAGGGCGACATCTTTATGAGTTGGCCAGGGGTCCCAGTTGCCCCAGCACTCTGCAGAGGGTGGGAGCTCAGAGCTGCACTTCCCATCTGATCCCCAGGGGTCAGGAGAAAATTTCATGTTACCCCAGAGCTGGTGTTATTTGTGTAGAACCTTAGTGTCAGATTAGACTATTTGTAGTGTGTTATTATAACCCCTCAGCCCTTTGGGAAATTCTTTATGTGTGTCTTTCCTCGTTAACTGGACTTTTCCATTGTGCGTTTGTTATTGTCATAAACACTGAGGTCTTGCCTGAAATTTGGCTCAGTTCCCAGACTGCACAGCAGCGTGAACATGGTCTAATTTTTAGTCCTAATAAACAAAGCTGGTCGTATGCACTAAGTTGTCCAAAGACAGCTGTAGTTTGGGAAACTGGCCTGAGCAAGCTAGCCTCACATTAATGTAAAGAAATGCCCACCCTGGACATTCAAGGTCTCTCGAGCCCTAGACTGAGATGGGCCAATGGACCAGAGCTCAGGGCCTGCTACCAATCAGATGGCTGAGCTACAAGACGGAGGCACAGAAGAGCTTTGGCAAAGCAGTAATAAGAGGCAAACAAATCACTAAGGATGCTCTATAAAGATCCCACTGAAATACAACCTTTGCTTTTTTTTTTTCTTTTTTGCATGCCTTCATTTTGTTTTACCTCTTATCTGAAGGCATATTCTAGTTCTCTCTCTGTATAATTTAAGAGTATTTCCAATCTTTTTTCAGATGTCACAAAATAAAAGTTAACATTTTATCTAGAACTATTTAAAAGTCTTTATATATTGCATGAATCTAAACACCCAGGAGGAAAAAAAACTGTGATTAAATTAACCTCAGAGGGAAATGTAATTTGTTCCCCTGGTATTGCCCCAAATTAGTTCTTTGTGGATAAATTACTATTTATAGGCTATTTACTAGCTCTAGAACAGTCTTTCAGTCACTGGAAACTATACCCTGGCCTGAGGGTAGAAAAGAGAACAAGGTTTATGATTTGCTTTGGGGGGAGACTGAGGCTGGGAAGCATGCCTAGTCACAGTCTGAGTTTCTGAGGTCTACAGGGGAAATGAAGCGCCCCAGACAAGTCCTGTGATGCTCTCCCTAGATTGAGAGGATTGAAAATGACTGCTTTAGCTGATTGAGTTAATGTGCACAGGGATGACCCTGTGCTTAGGTTTAGAGAGGTTCTCTTCTTCACCAGGCCAAGCATGTTTTACAAGGGTCAGTGAATTCAATGATCATGAGGGAGTATAGAAACTCTTTGTTTTTGACTCTTTTCCCAAGAAACACCATTTGGGAGAACACAGGAGTCTATAAAACATAGTTTTTATGGGCAACCCTTTTCCTGCTCTAAACCTCAGTTTCCTTATCTGTAAAATGGCACTGAAAAAGCAATAGCTCACTGGGTTTTTTGAAGATTATCTGAGATGATGTATGAATAGGGCTCAGCACAGTGCTTGGCATATGTAAGTAGATAGTACGTATTAGTTGGTGTCATTGTATTACACAGAACCATACATTCTGCATTTTGTGTCCAAGTCTTGGTGACATGCAGGTCACCTCATTTCCTTCGACCATAACAGTGTTTAATATGGTGGTCTTCAAACTTTTGATCATGTTCTCTACTTGTAAAAAGAAAACCTTTCCTATATATACATTTATTTATATACTAGTGCCGTGGTGCACAGATTAATGCACATTGAAAGGAAATTAATTAGAAGGTGGCCGGCGGGCAGAACTGAGTGAGACAGGCCGGACAAGCCCTAGAGTCAACCTCCCGCGGTCCCTCCCTGGCCGGCGCACCTGGGATGGTTCTGTTGCTTGAAGGGAATCTGTGGAGTAAGTGGCATCCCTCGGCCTGGCCTGCAGGGATTGGGCCGAAACCAGCTCTCCGACATATCCCGAGGGGTCCCGGAGTGGGAGAGGGCACTCTGCAAAGTTGCTGTTGTACAGGGTGTGGAACGCAAATGCAAGTGTGCAGTAAACCAGATTTGGGGCCTACAGTGCCCCAGCAACAATATAACCCACGGCCAAAGGTAGAATTGCACGGCCCCGTGAGGAATCAGATTCCCTCCTCTCTGGTTTTGGGGTGTGTCACCTGAGAACTGCTGCTGCAAGTCATTGCAGCTTGGCAGCTCCTGTGTTGAGCGTCTGCCCCCTGGTGGTTAGTGTGCATCATAGCGATTGGTCAGACGGTCAGACACTTAGCATATTAGCCTCTTATATATATAGATATTTATATAACTATATGTATATACATAAGTATATATATGTGTGTATCTATATGGTAAATACAATCTGCATTAAACATTAGTGACTTTAACTTAAAATTCTTTTGTTAATATATGCAGAAAAGTTATTTTTTTTCTGATAGCCTGAAGAAGTGTTTTGGGCATCCCTTGGGGGGACTGGTGCCCCAGCGGTCTCATCAGATAGGGTAATCTTGAGCTAGCATTAACCTGCAAAGTCAAACAGCAGGCTTCCTAAGGGAGTCTTGGCAGCCAAGTGCTCCTGTTGTGTTGCTGTTTTCTTCATAGCACTGATCACTTTCTTAAATTGTGTCATCAGTTTACAAGTTGATTGTCTGCTCATTCTTGCCTTGTTCCCCACAAATATATTACAACTTGTGCCAAGGAGACTGTTTATTCATACCTGCAGTACTGGCTCAAGGACATAGTGCCTGATGCATAGCAGACCCTCAGTTGAATGAGTAGGTGAATGCAGGGGGAAACATGCCCTCTGCTTTTCCCTCCCACAAATGTTTTTGTTTATGGTGGAGAGCCCAGGCTCAGGAGAATGCTACCATGATCATGGTTGTAGCCAATGTTGACTGGCAGCAGTCTGTAAAACCTCTTCTGTGGCTTGCCCCTCTCTCAACAGTGCTCATAGAGGAGCACTATCCTCTCTTCTTGGCTCCCAAAGCTGAATGCAATGGACTCTGGACTGGGCACCATTTGACAAAGCTGAGAAGCTGTGGTTCTGCCTGGTATCAGTGAGGTGCCAGACGCCGAATCTCCAGGCCCATTTGCCCCATACATCATTCTTTGGGAATCTTTACATAAACATGGGTATTTCACACATTTCCTGAGTGGTGCAAATGCCTTTAGGCCACTTCCTTTTTTATGCATGTTGTCTGTGGATACAGTTTCTTGTTTTATGGTTTAGCGATAATCTCTCATTAAGAGTCATGACTGTTTTTCTCTCTGGAATTCAGATTGTACCATAACAGTATTATATCTGCCTGCTCTTATGGCAAGAAAACTAGGCTCCCTCTACCCCACCACCCAAACTCCTGACAGTTACTTTTTATAGTTGTTATGACATAAAAATGTTTCATCAAATTTGGAAAGATCTTTTGATAGTGCTCAGACCGTGTACTCATTGCGAAAGCTCCTGGGGTTTGGCCTGTGGGATTCACAGATGCAGGCAGTGTCCCCAGACAACCACTGAACACACGCATTTACGCTTAGCCTTCTGTGACTCATTCTTTAAGGCAAATAACAGATAAAAGTAAACTGTTATATAAAACGTAAGCTGATCTTATATATATTATTAGTGTCCTTGCCTGGTGTTTGGTTGGTTGGGAGTAAAAGAAAAATCAATTCAAATGGACTTAGACTATAAAAGAAATGACCATATAACTAAAAGTGCAGAGATAGAGCTATCTTCAGGAGAGGCTTGGCCTACTTTCTCTCTCTGCATTTCTCAGCCTGCATCTGCAGTGTAGAGTTTATTCTTGGCAGCATCTCCTCTCAGGATCCCAAGATGTTATCAGTGACCCCTAGTGCTACGCACTTCAGGTTGGAATCCAGTAGGAAAGAGAAAGCCTTATATCTCCAACAAATCCCCAGAATTGACATGGATCATGTGATAATCCTTGAATTTTAAAATTGTAATTAGGGAATAGGCCATATGGTTGGTTTAAACTAATCTGGGCCTGACCTTGGAGTTATGGACGGGAGTTGAACCCATCAGACCACAGGACTAAGCAAGTTGGAGCCCTGTTAGCTGAGGTGAAGGGCAGGTAGTCAAATAGCTATTATACCTGACATTCAAACAGGACCGGATGTGCAGCACTGACGTAGGTTTCTGACGTTTATTGTTTGGAGCTGGTGTATCTTGTGAAATATTAGGGCTAGTTTCCATATCTGGTTGTGGTGGCCGTTAGTCATGTCCATTAGCGTTTCTGTCTTTCTGCCATTTGGGTACATGGTGATTCTTTCTGGTCAGTGAGTTGTAAGCATTTGGATTAAAGCGTTAAGTTGTGGGTGTGAGGCCCTCCAGAGCGCCCTCTTTCCCTCTGGTTCCGCAACTTGAAGCATGTGAAATGGTGTCTGGTCCATTGAGAGTAACTGCGATGAGCAGCGTCTCCCTGCTGGCTCATGTTGGATGTAGTAGCATGAGCAAGAAGCAAACGCTTACTCTGTTAAGCTATGAGGATTCTGGAGTTGTTACTGTGGCATACCCAGTTTATCCTGCCTCGTACATTGGATTGCCTAAATTCATTTGTATTATTTAGGGGTTGCTCACAAACCCCCTATATTTGTATAATTCTTTCAACTGAGCAAAAACGCTTTCACATCTATGATCTCATCTCCACAATAGTCCTATATATAGATGAAAAATATTAGCTTCATTTTGCCAGTAGAAGAATTGAGGCAAACTCCTCAAATGTTCTATTTACAGTGTTTGTTATTTTCCATTTGTTTTGTTTTCTTAAGCAATACAATTACACAATCAAACTGTACTGTAAAGAATCATGTTACTCATTTTATTAATATTTTATTTGATGGCCCACCTCTGAAAAATTTTGCTGTATTTTTTCCCCACACCAAGCAGTCAGTGTTGAAAATGTAAAGGACTTTGGCCACTGCCGCTTCTCTTGAAAAGCTTAGCTGAGGAAGTGGCTAGCAATACAGTTTGCCTGCATTGAACTGTGTCAGGAGCAAAGAGAAACACTCTTGAGGGGGGTTGAGAGGGAATACAAGGAAGCTGTAATCATACATCAAGCAATAGAGAACCGGGACTCCTACTGAGCAGGATGACTCTCACTGGGAGGAAAAGGTAGATATACAAGGTTTCCCTTGGCCAGAAAGTGGCAGAAGACTAGCAATACTGAGTGGAGGAGAGAGCAGGGGCTGATTTCTCTGAATGCAGAGGAGACATCTGCTGTGCACTGAACTGGGGGAGCATTAGAGTGAAGAGAGCAGGCTCTGGAAGCAGAGCGCTTGGATTCAAATCCTGGTTCCCCCACTTATCAGCTGTGTAACCTTGCACAAATTACTTGATCTCTCTGACCTTGGATTCCCCTTATATGTAATTGGGATATTAGTACCTATTTCATAAGGATATCCACTACACCCACCACCCACACCCACCAGCCAATCAGGAGCGAGTATGCAAATTAACCCAACCAAGATGTCTGCGGCCACGGAGCAAACAGGAGGCTTGGGTTTCCCCGGCAATGGAGGAAGCCAAGCTTTCCGCCTGCCCTGGCCTGCCCTGCGTCCTCTCAAGGCTACAAAGTTTCAATTATAGAAGATAAATAAATCCCAGATAACAGGGCCTCCGCTTGGGTTGCCGGGGGGTGTGGCTGGTCTGCAAACCACCACAGATCCCTCGCCCAGGCTGCCCCACACCCCAAGGGAACCCCCACCCTAATCCGGAACACCCTTCAGGGCAAATCAGCCAGTCCCCACCCGTGCAACAGGCCTCTATCCTATCTAATCCTATCTAATAAAAGAGTAATATGCAAATTGACTGTCACTCCAACACACAAGATGGCTGCCCCCATGTGGTCAAAGATGGCTGCCCCCATGTGGACACAAGATGGCTGCCACAAGATGGCCAACAGTTGGGAGGGACCAGGCCTGCAAGGGAGGACAGTTGGGGCAATCAGGCCAGCAGGGAAGGGCAGTTGAGAGGGACCAGGCCTGCAAGGGAGGGCAGTTGGGGGCGATCAAGCCTGCAGGGGAGGGCAGTTAGGGGTGACCAGGCTGGCAGAGGAGGGCAGTTGGGGGTGACCAGGCCTGCAGGGAAGGAAAGTTGGGGGGGACGCAGGCCTTCAGGGGAGGGCAGTTGGGGGTGACCAGGCCTGCAGGGGAGAGCAGTTAGGGGTGACCAGGCCTGCAGGGGAGGGCAGTTAGGGACAATCAGGCTGGCAGGGGAGTGGTTAGGGGGTGATCAGGCTGGCAGGCAGAAGTGGTTAGGGGCAATCAGGAAGGCAGACAGGTGAGCAGTTGGGAGCCAGCAGTCCTGGATTGTGAGAGGGATGTCCGACTGCCCATTTAGGCCCGATCCTACTGGGATTGGGCCTAAATGGGCAGTCGGACATTCCACTGCCGGTTTAGCCCTGATCCTACCAGGATCTGGCCTAAACGGGCAGTTGGACATCCCTCAAGGGGTCCCAGATTGGAGAGGGTGCAGGCTGGGCTGAGGGACACACCCCCCGCCCCCCGTATACAAATTTCGTGCACTGGGCCTCTAGTTGTGAGGATAAAATGAGTTGAGAAATGTAAAGGTCTTAGAACAGTACACATAGTAAAAGCTTGGTAAATATCATTATCCTATATAATAAAAGGGTAATATGCAAATAGACCGAACAGAAGGATGACCAGAACACCTGTAGCTCCTTGACCTGCTGGGCCCTACCCTCCAGTGGGCCCCCCACCTAGATCAGGGTTGGGGTCAGCAGGCAAACCACCTGCAGTGGTTCCTCACCCTGGCTGGCCCGCCTCCGATGGCCCCCATCTGGGTGGGTCAGCTGGACCCCACCAGTGCACAAATTTGTGCACCAGGCCTCTAGTCAATAACAACAACAACAACAACAATAATAATAATAGTCCTAGCTGGTTTGGCTCAGTGGATAGACTATTGGCCTTTGGACTGAAGGATCCCAAGTTTAATTACAGTCAAGGGCACATGCCTGGGTTTCAGGCTTGATCCCCAGTAGGGGGTGTGTAGGAGGCAGCTGATCAATGATTCTCATCATTGATGTTTCTATCTCTCTCCCTCTCCCTCTCCCTTCCTCTCTGAAATCAATAAAAAAATTTAATAATAATAATAAATAATAAATTTGTTGCCACCCTTTCTGCCACCATGTTGGTCCAAGCCACACATTATCTTTCACTTAGACTAATTCAAAGACCTCTTCATTGGTCTTCACATTTATTCTTGTGTCATTTCCAATTTGTTCTCCACCTGGTAGCTAGGTTAATGTTTTAAAATTAGAATTCATGAAGTTACTTCTTTGCTTAAAACCTTTCAGTAATTCCCTTTTTACTTATACTTTTAGTCTTTATCATAAAATATAGCTTCCACGGAACTTGTTTCTCTGCCTCAGTTTGTGCTGACATCCATAGTAGATCCTCAAGTGTGCCATCTTCTGCCAGCCTCAGGACCTTTAGACTAATATACTTTAGAGGAGCAATGCCATTTCCTTATCTTGGTGTTGCTTTTCAGCTGGAGGGGTCTCTACTGGGGTGATACTTCTCTTTCCACCTCTACTTACTCTGCCCCATGGGAGGTGGAGTCATGTGTCAATCTCAGAGGAATACCTGGGCCTCCTGAATTTAGCTCTGCCCTCTTCCTCTCAGAGGTGAGCTACCTACAGGGAGTAGGCAGTCTCTGATGTTCCTCTAGCAGTGGGCTCTTTCCCACTACCTAGGAGGTCTGCCCTGTTCTGCAATTGCCTCTGACTGTGATTAAGCCTACCTCACTATAGGGTCAGTTAACTGGCTCACCTGCCTAACAAACTAAAGCCATGAATTCCAGCCTGGCTTCTATCAGCACTAAAGATGCTATATGGGTTCTTCAGATGTGTTTCTTTCTACTTTGTCTTTTCCTTCTCCTCTTCATGCTTGTCCTCCTCTGGATTGGGGTGTTTCTAGTAGTCTGTGGTAGAAAAGCTAAGAGGGTCATGGACATCTTCCATGCTGTATTACGGAATGAACTATGCTAAAATTTGACTGTAAGCTGGCTCAATGAAATGACTGAATATCAATGTGGCTGATTTAAGGTCTTAACAATGTTCATATTCTTGGACAGGGCAGTGGAAATGAAAACACTTTCCCCCACTTTCTATTGGAAAACAAAGGTAAATGGGTCCAGAGAGTCTCCAGGAGGGGGAGCCCTGGTTCCTTATTCTCAGTCACAGCTGTGAGGATTTGCATCATGTGTGACTAAGTCACAACAGAGCCAGTAAACAAACACAATCATTGCTTGAGTTTAAGCAAATAGGAGAAAATTGTCAATTGCATCATCACTTTATACCATGCAATTAGCTGTTCACCTATGTGGAATTCAGTTTTGCAGGAGAATTTGTTTTATAATTCTTGCCATGGTTTTGAATGTCAGAGCCAATGTTCAGTATGTTCTTTTAGTAAGATACAGGCTCACACTTAAACTAAATTTTTAGTTTACACTTAAACTAAAACAAACATATAAAACAAAAATAGGAATATGTGATTCTTTTAGTTAACTGCATTTTCTCCTTAGCTTTTCGCTTCCTTATAATGTTTTCCAAGTCTCTCCTTTAGAAAAATGTCTTGTTACAGTTCAGCCTTCCCTCCCATCCCAGTTCTTGAGTAGATAACTCATTGTAAAATAGCCACCATTTACTCAGAGAACAGCTTTTAGCACATTACTATGCATCAGACAACTAAGCTGGATATTCTTCTCTTGACACCTCTCTTACTGTCCCACACTTATTGCCAGAGCTGGACATATCAATTCATGGTAAATGTTAAAAATGGCCATTTAACAGTTGACTATTTTCTTTAAAGAGTATCAGTGATTACTAGGAATCAGTGTAGGTTCGCTTAAAACAAGGTACACTGACTAATCTCAGTTTTAAAATATTAGTGGATGGAAACACCTGGTCATGCTAATTCTGAATTTCAGCACTACTCCAAATTTCATGTTTTCTTTGTAGATATGATAGATTGAAGCATCATGGAGTATAGTTAGGTGGATTTGTAAATGGTTAAATAAAACATACTTAGTATCTCTATATATAAAAGGCTAATATGCAAAGTGTCCCCTCGGGAGTTTGACAGGAGTTCAATCGCTTGCTATGATGAGCACTGGCCACCAGGGGGTGACGCAAAATGAAGGAAGGCTTTGGCTCGCAGCCGGCAGCCAGAGAAGGAAGGCCCCGGCTGGCAGCGTGAAGACCCCGATTGGCCCTGATCGCCAGCCAGGCCTACAAATTTCGTGCACTGGGCCTCTAGTGTTTTATATAAATACTTGAGAAAGATGTTAACAATAATCTGTGTAGAGGTCTCCAGTAGTTTGCCAAAGTTTCATTTTTTAATTTTTTTATTGATTTCAGAGAGGAAGGGAGAGGGAGAGAGAGATAGAAATATCAATGATGAGAGAATCACTGATCGGCTCCCTCCTGCAAGCCCCACAATAGGGGACTGAGCCCTCAACCCGGGCATGTGCCCTTGACCAGAATTGAACCTGGGACCCTTCAGTCCACAGGCTGATGCTCTATCCAATGAGCCAAACCAGCCAGGGCAAGTTTTATTTCTTTAATTAAAAATTTGGGGTTGTATTTAGCCCTGTTCATTTTAAAAAATTCAATTTATTGGGGTGAGATTGGTTAATAACATTATGTAAGTTTCAAGTGTACAATTCTATAATACATCATTTGCATATTTTATTGTGTGCTCAACATTCAAAGTCTAGTCTCCCTCTATCACCATATATTTGATCCCTTTACCCTCTTTATCTATCATCACCCCTGCAACCATTTCCTCTAGTAACTAACCTTCTGTTGTCTGTGGGTTTGTTTGTTTCTTGCTTTCTGTTTTATATCCCACATATGAGTGAAATCATATAGTTCTTGTCCTTTCTGACTGACTTATTTCACTTAGCATGCTACTCTCAAGATCCATCCATGTTGTTGCAAATGGCAGTATTTCATCTTTTCTTACGGCTGAGTAGTATTCCATTGTATATACTGTATGTACCACATTATCTTTATCCAATCATTCATTGAAAGACACTTATAGCCCTGTACTTTTTAATGTATAGTCTATAGCTTTGGAAGAATAATAAAAGGCATGTGTTTAAAATTTTCTGATGACACAAAGCTGGGAGGAATATTTAATAGTTTGGGATAGTTCAGTTAAGAGTAAATAGTTTTTTTATTAGGCTGGTATACTAGGAATATACAAAATATCTTGTACATTGATATTTTAAAAAATCAACTGTATATGCTTAATGGGAAACCTGATTTAATTGTAATTTATGAAGAAATAATTTAGAGATTTTAGTTCATCAAAACTCAATACGAATAAACAGTGAGATACAATTGCCGAAATGACATTTAAGAACATCTGTCTCTGTTCTAAGGGGATTAGTTGAACTAAATTTTTAATATGTGTTTGGTTCAGGACATGATGTTTTAAGAAAGATGCAGAGAAATTGGGAAAATTCCAGAAGAAGCTGATCAGGAAGAGATGTCTATAAAATAGGTCATGGAGAATGGCTGAGGGGTTCGAGAATGTCTGGACCAGAGTGCAGAAGGTTTATGGGAGACCTAGGAGTGACTCTTGAAAATTTGAAGGTTGTCAACATACAAAGGGCTTAGATTTGGGTTAGGTTACCCCAAAGATGGAATTTGTCACATGTCAAGAAGTTATAGGGAGGCAGATTTGGGTTTCTCATTATAAAAACCTTTCTAGCAATCTTCATTCTACAATGGAGACAGGCTGCCTTGCAAGGTGATTAGTTTCCCACCACAGAAGACTTTCAACGACAGGTGTAGGGACCCTTTGTCAGAGTTATCAAAAGGGCCATGCTTTAGGAAGGTGTATCAAATGATCCTTGAAGTTCTTTCCAATCTTATGGGCCCCAGCATGAGCTCAGTGTTTGTACATAGTAGGTGTTCAAGCGATATATGCGGAATCAATAAATGCATAAAAGTAAAAAAATCTCAGGGGCAGACCTTTGCACTTGATATATATATATATATATATATATATATATATATATATATATATAGTTACAAATGATTTTATGGCATTGAACAGTAATTTCACGTAGTTTCAGGAGCATATCATCTTAGAAAAAATGAAGGCCTTGGGCCACACAGAGTTTAAAATTTCCTAGATAACTGGCTTATATTTCTTGCTGTGGTATAACCCATTCTCAGCCTTGTAAGTTTTAGAGCTATTTCTGATAATGAACAGGCTTTGCCCCAAACTAACATGATGCTATTTCTTTTCCAGGATAATCGTATCAACACATCCAAGTACAACATTCTCACCTTTTTGCCAATTAATTTATTTGAACAGTTCCAAAGAGTGGCAAATGCCTATTTCCTTTTTCTTCTGATTTTACAGGTAATGTTTCTGCTGTATTTCTTCATGATCTCTTTGTTAAAAGTAATCATATAATTTGAAAAAGTAAGTTAATTCAC
This sequence comes from Plecotus auritus, assembly GCF_963455305.1. Taxonomy (NCBI): domain Eukaryota; kingdom Metazoa; phylum Chordata; class Mammalia; order Chiroptera; family Vespertilionidae; genus Plecotus; species Plecotus auritus. Next base: position 64,130,629 of record NC_137770.1, read on the forward strand.
TTAGTTAAATGTTCATGATTAGGTAAAACCATCCTTATGAGATTTTTAATGTTATTATTGCTGTTTCTCTTCACAAATGTGAGAGGGTTAAGAATGGGTAAAAACTAGCACATTCATCATTTTAAACACTGAGGTAATTTTAAAATGCAGTCTTGCACTTTACTTGAATCAAACCAGAGCCTAATGATTACTGTTCACGGCCTCTCCCCTTTCTTTATCTCCCTCTCATGTCAACAGTTTGGGTATTGCCAGAGTGAAGACAATGAGTCAAGCAGAGTGGTAGTTTGTGGAACTTAATATGGCAAATTCATTTGCATCTAAGAACATTGACATATTTTGCATATATATTAAAATAAATGATGTATGATATATGTTATTTCACTCTACAATGATTTTTAAAAATAGTTTGAGTGGTTAATTGGTAGTTATAAACATTGCCTTTTCCTCCCATTTTACTAAATTTTTTCCTCCCATTTGAAAGAAAAAAGCATAGCTCACATTAGCCAGTTATTTCAGAGTAATTTAATCACACTAAACTAGTAGATTCAGAATGTGCAGGAATCTGTGTTAATTATAGGAGGTAAGAAGATAGATTAGATGTGTGCAGTCTAGATGAATAGTTTGAGGACTATTTTTTCTTTAGTTGAATAATTATTTGTATTAAGAATCTTTTGATTATAAGTGGCAAAAACTTAAATTCTTTTAAGCAAAAAGGGAATATATTTGTGAATATATGTCATTTCATGTATTACTGGATTTATGGGCAAACTATTTCAACAGATTGTGATGTTGCTTTTCTCTGTTTTCCTTCATGTTGGCCTATTCTCTGACAGGCTTTCTGTACCTGGTAGATGCTAAAAGCTTTAAACTTTTATTTTCCCAGTTTCAACTCCAATATCAGAGAGAGAGAGAGAGAGAGAGAGAGAGAGAGAGAGAGAGAGAGAGAGAGAGATTGGCCCATGTTGAGTTACACCTCTATCCCTAAACCAATCACTGTGGCTCAAGAATTTTTCTAATATGTTTTTTAAAATTTTATCTTTATTATCAAAAGTATTACAAATGCCCCCTTTGTTTTTCTTACCATTGACCCCCTCCACCTACCTTTTAAAAATTGATTTCAGAGAGAGGAAGGGAGAGGGAGAGAGATAGAAGCATAATGATGAGAGAATCATCGATCAGTTGCCTCCTGCATACCTCGCCCTCCCCACCCCCCAATGGAGATTGAGCCGTAACCCGGGCATGTGCCTTGACCGGGAATCAAACTGTGAGCTCCCGGTTCATGGGCTGACATTCAATCACTGAGCCACACAGGCTGGGTGTGGCTCAAGAATTTGATGCAATAATTGTCTTGACCTTGATCACATGCCAAAAACTAGAATCAGGATGGGATCAGTGCACCAAAATTACATGAACTGAAAGTAGAAGGGGTTGGGTAGATCCCTAAGAAAATAAGGATTAGTTGAAAGATCTGGATGTTAAACAGAAAAAACAACAACCCACAAATGATGAATGTGCATCTTACAATTTATTGAAGAGACTTTAGAATCCTAGATTTCTTTCTTTTCCCCCCTGTGAATTTGCTTTTGGTTTCTTCATATAATCCTTTGTACCATTCCAGAATTTTGAGCTCATTTCTCCAATGGATTTCTTATTTATGGTCAAAGACTTTTGTTCACAAAATTTTGTATCCAGAAGGGGCCTTTGGGAAAGTTTAGTCCAACCTCCTTTCTTTTATTGATAAAGAAATTAGACCTAGAAACATTAGATGATGTATAAAGCTTTTACAAGTTAATGATAGAACTAGTTCTAGAATCCAGCTTTTCTGCCACCCAGCCCAAGGTTTTTCTTGGTACCTCAAAGTCTTTTGAGGTTTGTTTGTTTTTATTTATTTTTTATTTTTTATTTATTTTTTTATTAAGGTATTATATGTGTACATATCTTACCATTGCCCCCCCCCCACCCCACTCCCATACATGCCTCACCCCCCAATGTTTTGAATCCGTTGGTTACTCTTATATACATGCATATAAGTCCTTCAGTTGATCTCTTATTTCCCCCACCTCTCCCTAACCTTACTGCTGTAATTTGACAGTCTGTTTGATGCTTTACTGCCTCTGTATCTATCTTTTTGTTCATCAGTTTATAATGTTTTTCATTATCCCCAAATGAGTGAGATCATGTGGTATTTTTCTTTCATTGACTGGCTTATTTCACTTAGCATAATGTTCTCTAATTCCATCCAGGTGCCTACAAATGGTAGTAATTCCTTCTTTTTTATGGCAGCATAGTATTCCATTGTGTAGATGTACCATAGTTTTCTGATCCAGTCATCTGCTGACGGGCACTTAGGTTGTTTCCAAATCTTAGCTATTGTAAATTGTGCTGCTATGAACACAGGGGTGCATATATCCTTTCTGATTGGTGTTTCTAGTTTCTTAGGATATATTCCCAGGAGTGGGATTACTGGGTCAAATGGGAGTTCCATTTTCAGTTTTTTGAGGAAACTCCATACTGTTCTCCACAGTGGCTGCACCAGTCTGCATTCCCACCAGCAGTGCACGAGGGTTCCTTTTTCTCCGCATCCTCGCCAACACTTGTCATTTGTCGATTTGTTGATGATAGCCATTCTGACAGGTGTGAGATGGTATCGCATTGTCGTTTTGATTTGCATCTCTCGGATAATTAGTGACTTTGAGCATGTTTTCATGTGTCTCTTGGCCCTCCTTCTGTCTTCTTTCGAAAAGATTCTATTTAGGTCTGTTGCCCATTTTTTAATTGGATCATTTATCTTCCTTTTATTAAGTTGTATAAGCTGCCTGTAGATGTTGGAGATTAAACCTTTATCAGTGATAACATTTGCAAATATGTTCTCCCATACAGTGGGGTTTCTTGTTGTGTTGTTGATGGTTTCTTTTGCTGTGAAAAAGCTTTTTATTTTGATGTAGTCCCATTTGTTTATTTTCTCTTTGGCTTCCATTGCCCTAGGGGCAGTATCAGTGAAAAAGTTCTTTTGGCATATGTCTGAGATTTTGCTGCCTGTGGATTCCTCCAGTATTTTTATGGTTTCCCGTCTTATATTTAAGTCCTGTACCCATTTTGAGTTTATTTTTGTGTATGGCGTAAGTTGGTGATCTAGTTTCATTTTTTTGCATGTATCTGTCCAATTTTCCCAACACCATTTATTAAAGAGACTGTCTTGACTCCATTGTATGCTCATGCCTCCTTTGTCAAATATTAAATGCGCATATTGGTTTGGGTCGATATCTGGATTCTCTATTCTGTTCCATTGATCTATATGTCTGTTCTTATGCCAGTACCAGGCTGTTTTGAGGACAGTGGCTTTGTACAGCTTGAAATCTGGTATTGAGATCCCTCCTACTTTATTCTTCTTTCTCAGGATTGCTGTGGCTATTCGGGGTCTTTTTTTATTCCAGATGAATTTTTGGAGAGTTCTTTCTAGGTCTGTGAAATACGCCATTGGTATTTTAATGGGGAGTGCATTGAATCTATAGATTGCTTTGGGTAGTATGGACATTTTAATGATGTTGATTCTACCAATCCATGAACATGGTATGTTCTTCCATCTGTTTACATCTTCCTCTGTCTCTTTTTTCAGTGTCCTGTAGTTTTCCGCATATAGGTCTTTTACCTCCTTGGTTAGGTTTATTCCTAAGTATCTTAATTTTTTTAGTGCAATGGAAAATGGGATTGCTTTTTTAGTCTCTCTTTCTGTAAGTTCACTGTTGGTGTATAGAAATGCCATAGATTTCTTGGTGTTAATTTTGTATCCTGCTACATTGCCGAATTCATTTATTAAGTCTGTTAGTTTTTTGATGGAGTCTTTCAGGTTTTTTATGTACAATATCATGTCATCTGCAAATAAGGACAGCTTTACTTCTTCTTTTCCAATTTGGATGCCTTTTATTTCTTCTTCTTGTCTAATTGCAGTGGCTAATACTTCCAGTACTATGTCAAACAGGAGTGGTGAGAGTGGGCATCCCTGTCTTGTTCCTGTTCTTAGGGGAAATGGTTTTAGTTTTTGCCCATTGAGTATGATGTTAGCTGTGGGTTTATCATATATAGCTTTTATTATGTTGAGGTATGATCCTTCTATTCCCACCTTGTTGAGAGTTTTTATCAAGAAAGGGTGTTAGATTTTGTCAAATGCTTTTTCTGCATCAATTGATATGACTATGTGATTTTTATCTCTCAATTTGTTTATGTGATGTATCACATTTATTGATTTGCGGATATTGAACCATCCTTGCATTCCTGGGATAAACCCTACTTGGTCATGGTGTATGATCTTTCTGATGTACTGCTGGATCCTATTTGCTAGAATTTTGTTGAGGATTTTGGCATCTACATTCATGAGGGATATTGGCCTGTAATTCTCCTTCATTGTGTTGTCTTTATCTGGTTTTGGTATTAGGGTGTTGCTGGCTTCATAGAAGGAGCTTGGAAGTGTTCCTTACTCTTGAATTTTTTGGAATAGTCTAAGGAGGATAGGTTTTAGTTCTTCCTTGAATGTTTGGTAGAACTCTCCTGTGAAGCCGTCTGGCCCCAGGCTTTTGTTTGCCGGAAGCTCTTTGATGACTGCTTCAATTTCTTCCATAGTTACTGGCATGTTGAGCTGTTTAGATTCTTCCTGATTGAGTTTTGGAAGGTTATATTTTTCTAGGAATATGTCCATTTCCTCCAGGTTGTCCAGTTTGTTGGAATAGAGTTGTTCGTAGTATTTTTTAACAATCCTTTGTATTTCGGCGGGATCTGTTGTTATTTCACCTCTTTCATTTCTGATCTTGTTTATTTGGGTCCTCTCTCTTTGCTTCTTGGTGAGCCTGGCTAGAGGTTCATCAATCTTGTTTATCCTTTCAAAGAACCAGCTTTTGGTTTTGTTGATCTTTTGTATTGTTTCTTTGGTCTCTATGTCGTTTATCTGTGCTCTGATCTTTATTATTTCCTTCCTTCTGCTTACACTGGGATTTTCTTGTTGCTCTTTTTCTAACTCTTTGAGTTGTTGGGTTAGGTAATTTATTACCCCTGTTTCTTGTTTTTTGCAGTAGGCTTGTAGAGCTATGAACTTCCCTCTCAAGACTGCTTTCGCTGTGTCCCATAGATTTTGGAATGTAGTGTTTTCTTTTTTTTTTTTTTAAATAAATCTTTATTCAGATTATTACAATTATTTCTCCTTTTTCCCCCCATAGCTCCCCTCCACCCCTTTCCCACCCCACCTTCTGCCCTTACCTCCCCCCCCACTGTCCTCATCCATAGGTGTATGATTTTTGTCCATTCTCTTCATGAACCCCCCCATACCCCTTTCCCCCTGAGAATTATCAGCCCACTCCCTTTCTATGCCCCTGATTCTATTATATTCACCAGATTATTCTGCTCCTCAGGTTTTTAATTCACTTGATTTTTAGGTTGGCTTGTTGATAGATATGTATTTGTTGTTCATAATTTTTTCTCTTTACTTTTTTCTTCTTCCTCTTCTTTAAGAATACCTTTCAGCATTTCATATAGTACTGGTTTGGTGGTGATGAACTCCTTCAGCTTTTTCTTATCTGTGAAGCTCTTTATCTGCCCTTCAATTCTGAATGATAGCTTTGCTGGGTAGAGTAATCTTGGTTGTAGGTTCTTGCTATTCATCACATTGAAAATTTCTTGCCACTCCCGTCTGGCCTGCATAGTTTCTGTTGAGAAGTCAGCTGACAGTCGTATGGGTGCTCCCTTGTAGGTAATTAACTGTTTTTCTCTTGCTGCTTTTAATATTCTCTCTTTGTCTTTTGCTCTTGGCATTTTAATTATGATGTGTCTTGGTGTGGTCCTCTTTGGATTCCTTTTGTTTGGGGTTCTGTGGGCTTCCTGGACTTGTAAGTCTATTTCTTTCACCAGGTGGGGGAAGTTTTCGGTCATTATTTCTTCAAATAGGTTTTCAGTATCTTGCTCTCTCTCTTCTTCTGGCACCCCCATAATTCTGATGTTGGTACGCTTGAAGTTGTTCCAGAGTCTTCTTACATTATCTTCAACTTTTTGGATTTTTTTTTTTGCTTTTTGCTTTTTCGGTTGAGTGTTTTTTGCTTCTTTGTATTTCAATTCTTTGACTTGATTCTTGTGTTCCTCTATTCTGTTTCTGGGTCTCTGTATAATATTTTTTATTTCAGTCAGTGTATGTTTAATTTCTAGTTGGTCCTTTTTCATATCTTCGAGGGTCTCGTTATATTTATTGGCCTTTTCTAGGATATTCTTAAAAAGTCTTATAACCGTGGTTTTGAATTCTATATCCAGTCGTTTGTTTTCCTCCATTTCTTTCGTTTGTGATCTGATTCTTTGACCCCGCATTTTCACTGAATCCCTGAGTTGGTAAGGTAGATATTTGTGCTAGGTTTCCAATATGGCCCAGTGGGTCTGCCTCCCCAGTTAACCTGAGGTGGACACTCTTGGTGCACCCCTTTGTGGCCTGTGTGTACAGCCTTGTTGTAATTAAGTCTTTATTGTTGTTGGTATCACTGGGAAGAATTGACCTCCGGGCCAGTTGGCTGTAAGGATCAGCTGTGTCTATGCTGGGAGAAGCCCGGTGCTGGAGACAGCCTTATAGGATTAGACTTGCCAAATTGCAATAGCCTCTGTGCTCAGCTTGGATGGGGTGGAGTCTCAGTCTTGGCTTCCTGTCAGCCCCGCCCCTGCGCGCATGTGCGCTTTCAGTCCTCCGCCTTCCCCAGCTCGAGTCTCCGCCTGAGAGTCCAGACTCCCCCCACAAGAGCGTGGGTCCCCAGGGGCTCGCCTGGAACCGGGATTCACTGCAGTCAGGACTGGGGCTCAGTCAGGATCCTCTGACTCCCTTTCACTAGGGAAAGGCTATGGCTACCTCCGCAGCCTTTGTGCGCACTGGCCCGTGTGCGCCTTCAGACTTCTGCCTTTCCCAGCTCGCGGTCCGAGGCTTCCTTCCCCCTTCCGCCAGAGGAAGTCAGCCAAGCTCTCAGCCGCCCTTCCTCTCTGCGCGCACAAAGCCCCTTTGCCGTACCTCCAATTCTCTGTGAGCTTTTCTCCTTCCTTCTAGTTGTAGAATTTTCACTCAGCCTGCTTTCCTGTGGTTCTGGATGGTGTACGTTCTGTCTTTTAGTTGTAGTTTTGAAATTGTTGTGCGAGGCAGCAGTTTAGGTGTTTACCTATGCCGCCATCTTGGTTTCTCCTGTAGTGTTTTCATTGTCATTTGTTGTCATGATGTTTTTTATTTCTTCTTTGATCTCTCTGGTAACCCAGTCATGGTTTAATAGCATGCTGTTTAGTCTCCATGTGTTTGATTTCTTTGGGTTGTTTTTATTGTAGTTGATTTCCAGTTTTATGCCACTGTGGTCTGAGAAGATGCTTGATATGATTTCTATCTTCTTGAATTTGAAGACACTTTGCCTATGTCCCAACATATGGTCTATCTTTGAAAATGACCCATGTGCACTTGAGAAGAATATATATTCTGTGGCTTTGGGGTGAAATGTTCTGAAGATGTCAATTAATTCCATCTGGTCTAGTGAGTCATTTAGGATTGATGTTTCTTTGGTGATTTTTTGTTTAGAGGATTTGTCCAATGGTGATAGTGGGGTATTAAAGTCTCCTACTATGATTGTATTGCTGTCAATCTCTCCCTTGATATCCTCCAGGAGTTTTTTTATGTATTTGGGTGCTCCTGTATTGGGTGCATATATGTTTACCAGAGTTATTTCTTCTTGTTGGATTGCTCCCTTTAGTATTATGTAATGGCCTTCCTTATCTCTTGTTATGTCCTTCAGTTTGAGATCTAATTTGTCAGAAATAAGTATTGCTACCCCAGCTTTTTTTTTCAGTTCCATTTGCCTGGATAACCTTTTTCCATCCCTTCACCCTCAGTCTGTGTGCGTCTTTTTTTCTGAGGTGGGTTTCTTCTAGACAGCAGATATATGGGTCGTGTTTTCTTATCCAATCCGTTACCCTATGTCTTTTGATTGGGGCATTTAATCCATTTACATTTAAAGTTATTATTGATAGGTACTTATTTGTCGCCATTCCTATTCTTTACCCCTGTGTTACTTCTTTGCTTCCTGTTTCTTTCTTTCTTTCTTTCTTTTTTTTTTTTTTTTTTTTTTTTTTTTTACAGCAGACCCTTTAGCATTTCTTGCATTGCTGGTTTGGTGGTAATAAATTCCCTTAGTCCTTTTTTGTCCGTGAAGCTCCTGATTTCACCTTCAATTTTGATTGATAGCCTTGCTGGGTACAGTATTCTTGGATTCAGACCCTTCCTTTGCATGACTTTGTATATTTCATTCCATTCCCTTCTGGCCTGATGAGTTTCTGTTGAGAAATCAGTTGCTAGTCTGATGGGGGTTCCTTTGTATGTAACTTTCTGTCTCTCTCTTGCTGCTTTTAAGATTCTTACTTTGTCGTTGGTGTTTGCCAATTTAATTATAATGTGCCTTGGCGTCGGTCTTTTGGGGTTCATTTTGCTTGGGACTCTGTGAGCTTCTTGGATTTGTGTGGGTTTTTTCTTCCCTATATCAGGGAAATTTTCTGTCATTATTTCTTCAAAGAGGTTTTCTATTCCTTGCTCAGCTTCCTTTCCTTTCCTTCTGGAACCCCTATTATGCGGATGTTGTTTTGTTTCATGTTGTCCCAAAGTTCCGTTAGACTCTCCTCCTGCCTTTTAATTTTTTTTTCTAGAAGTTGCTCTACTTGGTATTTTTTTCCATCTTGTCTTCTAGCTCACTGATGCGGTCCTCTGCTTCTTCTAGTCTACTCTTGATGCTTTCTATTGAGTTCTTTACAGCAGCGATGTCATTTTTCATTTCTTCTTGGTTCTTCTTCATTTCCTCTTGGTTCTTGCTCATATTGTTGAATTTGTCTTCCATTCTTTTCAGCCACCTTATGACCATTTCTCTGAATTCTTTTTCTGGAAGGTTGCTTGCCTGCATTTCGTTTACTTCCTTTTCTGGTGATGCCTGCTTTTCTTTCATATGCGGGCTGCTTCTTTGTCTCCCCATGGTCTCTCTTCTCTGGGTGTCTGGTTATGTAGTTCTCTCTCTCCTGGGTTGATTTAAAGGCACAAAATACAGCACTACCAGGTACAACTCACAAGGCACTGAACAGGAATGTATTCATGATATTAATAACCTCCAATGAAGGTGACCACCTGAGAAAGGCAAATTAGGTGATAGGAGAGAAAGAAGAAGGGGGAAAAGAAAGAAAGAAAGAAAAAAAGAAAAAAGGAGTGTGAAAATGAAATTGGGAAAAGGGAAAGTAAAGAAAAAAAAGAGTGAGAGAGACAAGAAAGTGACTAAGAGAGAAAGGGGAACAGACTATATATATTGGGGATAAAACTCCAATAGAACAATCACTAATCCCAGCAAATGCCAGCAACAAGTGCCTGGGGATTAGTACAAACTACAACACCAACTAATATGGAGTGAGGCAAGGGAAAGCTGAAGCACAAAACAAACAAAAAAATAAACAAAAGAAGGATAAGCAGAACAATCTCGCAAAAAAGCATAAAAATTCGATATAATCTACATTCAAGCAAACAACAACAAAAGGACAGAGAGAAGGACAAGTTTATGGATAGCTCAGACAGCGAAGGGAGAGGTGTATGTGGACTTGGAGCAGGGGATTGGAGATTAGATATGTAAGTAGGGTGAAATTTTAACAAGGGGTAAACAGAAAGAATAGGGAAAATCTAAAGCAGTATAAGGGTAAGATAAACAGGACACTGAAAAGGGGGAGGTTAGGAAGAGAGTGATGGCCTAAAGGTAGAGTTGAGATAGAGTAAAACGATGCTAAAGGAAAGATAAAAATAGAATGTAGAACCCTAATCCCAAAATAAAATGAAGAGAAAATAAAATGACACTTAAAAAAAAAAAAGATAAAATAGCAGTAGTAATAATACAGATTGAAAATAAAAATGTAATAATTGAAAAGGTAAAATCAAGTGATGAAAAAAGAAAAAAAAGTTTCTTGATTAAAAGATGCAATAAATGAAAATAAAAAAAAGATAAAAAACATAAAAAAATAAAAGGTAAAAATAAGATGTGAAGTAGTGAAGGTCATTCACTTCCTCTGTTTTTCTGTTTGGCACGCCTGTTTCTCAGTCCAGACAGTATTGCAGTTCCCTGCGATCCACTGCTCTTCAGTGTTGTAAGCTAGTCCTGATTTTAAGCAGGCGGTGTGTCTTAATTTCTCGTATTCCTTTATTTTTGATTACACAAGAGTCAATTTGTGATTCAGCCCCTGGGTGGCAGTGTTTCTGGATTGACTTCCGGGTCTATCTATGGCCTCTCTAGGCAGTGTTAGAGCCTTTTTTCCCTGTGGCACTCACTACCGGTTTGTGGGAGTGGGCTGCCTCAGAGCTGAGTCTCCGATGGTCACTCCCTGCTCCGATCCCCAGGTTCCAGAAAAACAACTTTCCCCTGCAATCTCCCAGGGTGTCCCCAACTGGGTGATCCTATGTATTGGGCTTAGTAATCAGAAGCAAGAATTTCAAAAGGAAAAAGCCCAGTTGTGCGAACTCCGGGACTGCGCGTAAGCCCAGGCACGCAGGGAACGCAGGGGCTGCGCGTAAGTCTGGACTGCCTGAAATTCTTAGGGTGTCCCTGCACGTCAGATCAAAATGGGTTGCTTTTTAGAGTGCCCTTCTCTTAGCAGCTCTGAGGACCCCTTTCCACAATCACAGATCATGCCAGCCCCTACAGCCACGGATTTTTCTAGGCACAGACTTCCCTGGTCCTCCAGCTCCCGCAAAACGTGCGTTCCTCTCTCCCGCCGGGACCAGAAACCTCACCTTATCCCAGGCGAAATCTGACCTTTCCGTGGTGGAGTGTAGAGCTCCTCTGAACCCGTGTGTTTGCGCCAATTGGGGAGCGTTGTTCTGGGGCTCGCAGTCGTTCCTTGGGTGCCTCAGTTGTGGATTCTCAGGCTTCTGATAAGCTCCACTTTCCGGATCAAGATGGCGCAGACTCCGCGTCCAAGCCCGCAGCTCCGGGAGGGGACCCAGCCGCAGTTGGTGCTGCCAGGTCAGGGGAACCCCGTTTAGCAGTCCCCCACCTCCTTCTGGAATTCAGCTGTCTCCCAACCAGCCAACAAACACTCCTTGTGCGACCCTCAGCTGTTCTTTCTTTCTGCTCCGGGACAAGGCTCGGAACACGTCTGTCTATTCCGCCGCCATTATTCCCTCTCCGAGGTTTGTTTGTTTTTAAATTTTATGTGGAAGCTATTATATAAAATTGATTAAGTTTAGAGTTGTTTTAATGAGGCCTGATCTCCATACACTGGCCATCTTCACCCAACCCTTCCCCGCCTGAGAGCCCTGAAGCAGCTCCAAATGGAACCCCACTTGAAAACCACCTAAGAGAACATGCCGGTTGTCATGGTGCCTCTCGCAGGTGGAGGTACAGGCACAAGGCTTTGGAGTCAAATAGACCAAGGTTCAAATTTTAACAGTGTATGTCTTGGCCCAGTTGCTTGACCTCTCAGATAGTTATTTATACAGTGGAAAAATGATATCCAAGGCTGCAGCTTTTCTTGACTCTGGGACACCATTCACAGTGCATTCTGTATTTTACACTGAGGTGCTATTTACATGGAATACAAACCCTAAGCGTTTGTATAAAACAACTTGATACAGAGTCTAACTCAATGGACTTCTCTCAGGATTAAGTGACATAATATATGGAAAGTACTTGGTACATTGTTTGGCTCAACGTAGATGCTCAAAGAATCTCTTTTTTGGGAATTGGTGAGGAGTTGGCAAAATTGTTAAAAATTGAGATGGGTAATTGAGAAAAGACAGGTGATGTTTATATATATATACATATATATATATAATTATTATTATTTAATCCTCACCTGAGGATATTTTTCCATTGATTTTAAAAAATATATATATTTTATTGATTTTTTACAGAGAGGAAAGGGAGAGGATAGATAGAAACATTGATGAGAGAGAAACATCAATCAGCTGCATCCTGTACACCTCCCACTGGGGATGTGCCTGCAACCCAGGTACATGCCCTTGACCGGAATCGAACCCGGGACCCTTCAGTCCGCAGGCCGACGCTCTATCCACTGAGCCAAACCGATCAGGGCTCCATTGATTTTCAGAGAGTGGAAGAGAGAGGGAAAGACAGAGAGAATTATCGATGTGAGAGAAACACATTGATTGGTTGCCTCCCATATGAACCCCGACCAGGGCCTGGGCCAGGGAGGAGCCTGCAACCAAGGTACATGCCCCTGACTAGAATCGAACCTGGGACCTTTTGGTTGCAGGCCGACGCTCTATCCACTGAGCCAAACTGGTTAGGGCTTATCTGGGGAAAGATCATCATCTATGAAAGATTTCATGAAGCTTACTTCTTAACTTGTTATAAAAATTATGTATTTTATCAGGAATTCTGAAAAGTGGTTCAATGATATGTTTATTCTATGTACATTATAACCGAATGCAAACAGAAAGTCATTCTATATGTATATAAATAACTGGAATATAATCCCATTAATCTTTGGCAAGTCTTAGAAAACTAAATGACAACATTTGGAAGATATACTTACTAAATTTAAAAGCCCTAAACTGTTTGAAATGTTTATTTCAGCTGATTCCAGAAATTTCCTCCTTGACCTGGTTTACCACCATTGTGCCTTTGGTCCTGGTGATAACTATGACAGCTGTCAAAGATGCTACAGATGATTATGTGAGTATTTGCTTTTGAGCATTCCTGAGGTCTCAATTTCAATTGTGACCTCTCAGAAGTAGAAAAAAGAGACCCATTTGGAATTTTTAAATTAAGCTCTTTTGGTCAATATGATATAAAAACTCTCTTGCTAGTTGATGATTAATACAAGTCATAGAATCAGCAATGATTTGAATAATGACATCTTTACAATAAATGCCTGACTTCCCCACATTATATGATCTATCAGGAATAGTACTCATTTAGGTACATGAGCTCCCACAAATTGGCTTTAAAGGTCTTATTCATATAGATGTACTTCATAGGAGAGTAAAACGGTAGAGCAGAAAGAAAGACGTTTTGGAGAAAGACACCTTACCATACCATGTTCTAGCAATGTAACATGATGCAAACCACTTCTTTCGTTGCCTGAATAATGTGGCCAATGACATCAGCACTGTAAGAAAGACAAAACGAGATGCCGTGTATAAAGCACTTGGCACAGAGCCTGCCTTACAGGGCGTACACAGTTATGCTTGTTCTCTGCTCCCTTCCTGTCCTGCTCAGTTCTTCTCTGAGCCTTCACATCTATTTCTAAGGTAGAAGTTGTCAAGTTGAGCCAGTCTGAGATGACTATTTCTAGTCCTTTCAGACTCTATATGTTCCAATACCAAGACGCCCTTGGCAAAGCCTGGGCAGAAGTGAGAGTGGCCCCATTTTAAGGCCCAGAGAGTGGGCTGCTCAGGGTTCAGGGCGTGAACTGATTGGTATTTTTTTGTGATGCCCAGCTAGTCAAGTTAGGGGACAGTTTTCAGGTTAGATATAGATGTGACTAAATACCTAATCTCCTTTGTCTCTACTGCAGTTAATGCTTGAATATGCCTTTATTTTGTGATAATATGGGCTGGTTCAATGAATTGGATAGCTTTATGAATCAGGATCTTGGCAGGAAACAGATGTCATTCTGAAATGGGGGAAGATTGGACTAAGATTAATAATGAGGAGACCATTTATAAAGGGTGTGGGCAAGGAAAAGCACCTGGGATAGCAACATGGGTGGCAAAACTATCTCTCACTTGAAGGGGCAAAGGAAGGAAGCAATTATCAAACTTGAGGCTGTAGTTGAGGGCTGCATGCAGCAGTTGGGGCTACCTATAGAGAGGAAGCAGCCACTGATAACCCAGCTTAACGGAAGCCAGGGAATTTCACTTTCCTCTGGCACTCTGCTCTCTGCCAGTGCCACCTATTGGCCAAACCCAACCAGAAGCCAGAGGGCAAGGACCATGTAGATCAGCTTCCTCTGGCACAGGGCAGAGTGGAGAAGGATGGGTGTAGATTTGGAAGAGCAAACAGAAATTATCCAGCCCCTATGTCAATTTGTGTACTTAGACAAAAGATCTATTTCCATTTCTATTGTTCTATTGGTGGGGAGAAGATTGCATGCCAATGATGGACTGACAATTTACTCTTCTACCAATATTATCAACTCTTTCCATGTCAACAAATGACAAATATCTTATTCCTCCTGGTAATACCCATTAACTTATACCCAGCAATCAGTGTAATTGAATGCACTGGGCAGAGCGTAAAGGAAAGACTGGGATGGGTTTGGGAAGGATGTTGAAAAAGAGAAGGGCTGGTTGAAGCATTTTGTATATTGTGATATTGATGTAATATTTTGAATATTTTTAAAAGGCAAAAGCACTAATTCTGATGATTATGATCTACGAAATTAGTTTCATGATACTCCCCCTCATTCATCTGTGCATTTAGGCTAATTGGTTTGAAACAACACCTTATATTATTGGTTTGAAACAACACCTATAGCTTATTACTATCTAATCTTGGCAGTTCACGTAGGAAGTCTTATCTGAATGGCTGCTAATTTATGAGTTTAGTTTAGAATTCATAATATATGGATTCTTCTAAGCAACATAAGATATTTACATTACTGGAATACACAATAAGAAATAGGATCACTTGGGCATAAAAACACAAATCCACACCAAATGTGGTTCAGTATTATATTTTTGATTTTAAAAGAGTACTCAGTATTTAATAAAAGTTCAGTGTTAACAATTATAATTTCTAGAGAATAAAAGTACATGTTGTTACAAGTAATTTCTTGGCTTCAAAGAAATCCATAAAACAGAATAAATGTTGTTCCAATAAAGTATTGAGCACATACGTAAGAGAAATGGAAGTCCTCATTCCCTGTTGAAGACATCAAAATTAATGTATGGTTTTCTCTGGAGCTATGTGGCATATTGTCTTCTTAGAAACAACTAAAAATGTGTGGAAATTGGAAGAGCATGTGGTTAGACTTGTTCCACTAGTGACACCCAGAATAAGGTTTAGTGAGAGAGGTCTTGATTCAGATTTAGAACACGTGGAGATGGGTCCACAGTAACCAGAAGCTGTGCTCATTTTGGGCAGATGGTGATAGTGTTCAAATGAACTGAGAGTACTTTCAGTGTCCTTATTTGTGCTGACAAAGTATTATTTAATGTGTTTTTTCACAAATACTTTGATTTTTTAGTTTCGCTACAAGAGTGATAATCAAGTGAACAATCGGCAATCTGAAGTGCTCATCGACAGCAAGTAAGAAATACATTCTTTGCTTAACTTATAAGATTTCTGGGACCACAAGATGGGGTCTTGACAATGGGTGGCTTTCTCTTTTAATTAAATATATATGTCTTTCCCCCTTTATTGAAAATTTCAAGGTAAGTCCATTTTGTGTTCATGGTTCTTTTTCATGCTGATCAAATGCTTGTGCTGGACACTCAGCTTCTACTTCAAATCCCTTTGGAGTTTCTTTTGTGGAACACAGACATATCATTGTCACTTTCCATTTCTAGGTCCAACACTATTTAGAACTGGCACACATGTGATGTCTTGTATGTAGAAGATGTCTCATAAGTACTTGCATATTTAATTTGGTAATTTCTGAGGAGTATTGCTAGAGAGACTTTGACACATTACTGTATCAAATGACAGTGATAAGAATTTTGTATTCACTCGTTAACTGATTTTAGAATGAATTATTCACCATAACAGATTTTTCATTGCTTTTAAATTCCTCTGTCAATAAAGAAATCTTTATGGGAATGGTTCTTGAATTTGAAATGTTTTAAAACATGTATTACAAACAACAGAAAAAACTGCTCCAGAAAACTTAGCAAAAAGTAAATCTTCATTCCACTGTTTCTTACTCTTTATCTCTTTGTCCTGTTTTGGCTAATAATAACAGATGGAAAAATAAATTTGTGGCAAGTACTTCAACATCATCAACATCATCTTGCCATGATTTTTAAAAAAATACATATTTTTATTGATTTCAGAGAGGAAGGGAGAGAAAGATAGAAACATCAATGATGAGAAAGAATCATTGATTGGCTGCCTCCTGCATGCCACACGGGGGATCGAGCCAGCAACCCGGGCATGTGCCCTGACCGGGAATCGAACCATGACCTTCTGGTCATAGGTCGACACTCAACCACTGGGCCACACTGGCTGGGCATCTTCCCATGATTTTGAATCATTTGGATGCTCTGAAGAATATAATTTTTAAAGGAAATTAATCATATGAAATGAAAAATTTCAGGAAATTAAAGCTATTGAGAGGGGCTAGGTAGCCTAGACAATAACTGATAGAATTGAACTAATTAATCTCTTTTCATTACTAAATTTTGACCAATCACTAATTAGGTAATGAATACATATAGTTTTTCTGTGTTGTATTATTTTAGAAAAGATGTTAAATACATGGTAAAGAAATATGATCTTAATCTAAACCCCTAGTTATAGAGATAGAGACTCTCAAAGTGTGATCCTGGTGTGACATGGATAAGCCATAAAGATACCTGGAACCTTGTGGTTCAATTCCAAGTTAGCAGGTTTTGAATTGTTGCCACTGTAGTATGGTGTTTAAAAGCATGGGTTTTATAGTCAGACTTTAGGTATGACTTTAGTCCTGACCCTGAATAATTCTGTGGTCTTAAGCAAATTCTGAAGAGGTAGTGACTTTTGTAAGCTAATGTGGTGTGTGGCTTTGAGCTGTACTCTTGCATATCTTGACTTTCTCAATTCCTGCAGTTCTGACTTGCTATTACACTGACATTAATATGATTTGGCTAATTTCCTAGGAACATCTGATGACCAGTCTTATTATCTTGACGTATCATCTCCTATAAAGTGTGTTAAAATATGTACAGTTGCATAATGAATTTGAAATAATGGCCTGAGTATATCTTTTAATGTCTCTCAAATTACCAGTTAAAATTTGTGTCATTATATGGGCAGTGGTAGATATTGAAGACCCTACCTAGAGGCCATAGGTTAATCCAGTAACTTAGATATTCAGGAACTTGATGACTAAATGTCTCCCACACGCGCTAGCTAACATTGTCATTACTATTGGAAGTAGCATTAGTGTCACTGTCTTGTGGTTTCATTTAGATTTTTGTTGAGTCCTTATGAGGTAGCATCTCTTTGTAATTCAATATGGTGTGACATTTTTAAAAAGTACTGTTGCTGATGTTGTAAAGTTGAAGGGAGAAGCACATATCATTGAGAATGGAGTATTCTTTAGGATTCAGTTAAAATCAGGCAATGTTTTCCATGTGTAAGATTACCTACTACTGTGATTTCCTTGAGGGCATCTTTCTTGATCAGGTCTATGTCCCTTGAGCCTAACACAGTGTCTGTTAAATTTTCAAACTGAGCAGTAACAAGTGTCCTTGCTGAGAGGGAATTTACCAGAAAAGCTTGATCTGTCAAATTTTGCTGAGTCCCATCACTAGCCAACTCCTGTGGCTGGGATGGTGGCCTTTGCAGAATGTACTCGGGCTCTGGAGATTGGCTTTTCACTTTTTGGTTTTGAGAAGTTGGAGACATCAAATGGGTTTAGGACTGAGATAGACCAGGGTGGTTTGAGTCCTCCTTGGAGCTGGTTGTAGTTGAGGATGCTGTTAGTCTCTGATCAGACCATCACTACCTTCCTGTGCTCACTCCCTGTGTGCATTGCTTCTAAGGGCTTGCGCCTGCCACTTTCTTCAAAGCACTACCCTTGGGCTGCTGGAGCCAACGATTAATTGGTGTGGGAGTAAGAAAGAGCAGCAGCCCTGCCTCAAATTGAACAAGCTGTTAGGTATAATTTGCATCCCTGAGCTCCTGTGGAGACCAGGCTGAGGATGGGACTTTGCCTGCAATCACACCATTGTGTGGCTTCTTCCCTTCATTGTGTTGCTTCTCATTTCTCTTACCGGTTTATCCCAGAAGTACTTTCCTATGAGCCAATTGCATGTGAATCTGCATCTCAGGTCCTGCTTCTTGTGAACTTGATAGTAGTTAATGCATACTTAACCCCATGGCAATGCTAGTGGAAAATATCAGGAAAGTGCTTTTGGGTCTGTGGGTCATAATCCAGGGATGAAATAAAAAGCCTGGAGGGAATCAGGGAGTCCAGGTATTTCTGGAGGTGAGTGTCATATTGGGGTGGGCACCAGCAGGTACTTGTGGTTTCCTTGTGTGTTCCTGTTGGAAGGTCTTGGACTTGGGGTTCATCAGGGCAGCAGCCATCATCAGCTTCTCCTGGAGGGAGAAGAAGCATGGGGGGAGATGCCTGAGGGGAAAGGGGTATAATGAAAGCACTTTGCAGGGAACCTGGGTCTATGTAAGTGATCACTATGTGACTTTGGCAATTAATTTTCCTTCCGGGCATCAGGTCTCTCTCTTTCTGTGCTCAGAAGTGAGGAAGGTGGGCAGCTATGTTCAGATTCAATACATATGTATTGAGCAACTAGCATGAGTGGGCTACAGTACTTCCACACATAACTCTTACAAATCCCAAGGTGTGGGTAATAGTGCCTCATTTTAGAAATAAAGTGATTAAGACCTAGAAAGGGAGTGACTTGTTCAGGGTCCTATGGCAAGTAAGAATCCAAAGTAGGCTTCTACCCAGTCATAAAGCAATGTTTAAGTATGAACTTTGTGGTCTGGTCATATCTATTTACTAGTATTTTATATTTGAAGGGCTTTGTTTACTCATTGTTTTTAGCACTGTGCAAGTTGTGATGTTGGACATTGTAAACCTAAGCCACAAAATAACTAGAGAAATAAAACCCTTCCTTTATAACCTTCTTTTTCAATTTTAGTTTTTTGGTTTTATTACTCATATTCCTTTAAAGTCAAGACCAATCTTCTGCACCTGCAATCTGTTATAATATGTGAAAGTATGTAAAAAATAGGTGTTGTATTTGACTTGAATAAAATCTTTTGGTGACTTTAGTTTTAAAACTAAGTAGGAGTGCCCTGGCCAGGTGGCAGAATTGGTTGGAGCATTGTCCCGTACACCAAAAGGTTGCAGGTACAATTCCAGGTTGGGGCACCTATGGGAGGCAACATCTCATCTCTCTCTCTCTCTCTCTCTCTCTCTCTCTCTCTCTCTCTCTCTCTCATCAATAAAAACATATCTTTGGGTGAGAGTTAAAAAAAAAAACTAAGTAGGAGTGGCATGATTCCATACACTAAAAATTAATATGACTGCCAAATAAAAGGTGCACGTTCTTGCCTCAGGTAAGACGACATATATCTGCTGACTGAATCTGTGAATATCAATAGACTAGAGGCCCGGTGCACACAATTCGTGCATTGGGGATGTCCCTCAGCCTGGCCTACACCCTCTCGCAATCTGGGACCGCTGGCTCCTAACTGCTTGCCTGCCTGCCTGATTGCCCCTAATCACCTCTGCCTGCCTGCCTGATTGCCCCTAACCACTCTGCCTGCCTGCCTGATCACCCCTAACTGCTTCTGCCTCGGCCTCTGCACCCAGGACCCAGGCTTCCCTCCCTCTGGCCGGCTGCAGGCACCTGGGACCCTGGGCGGCGCCACCTGGGCCCTGGCTTTGTCAGGAAGGATGTCCAGAATGACGCCCAGGCTATCCTGTCTAATTAGCATATTACCCTTTTATTAGTATAGATACCCAATGTTTCATAAGAGTAGGTTTCCTCAAGTCATGATAGCATTCTTGGCCACCATGGGAGCAGGTGAGGGGCTATGAGAGGGCATCTGGAAGTTGCTGCAGAGGTCATTTAACCCGATCTCAACCTGGGCTGCATATTATATCCATGCCCCAAGCCCCAGCCCAGCTCCCAGCAATTAAATGAGGGTCTTAGAGGTGAGGCTCTGGTGTTTTTATAAAGTTTCCAAGATGATTCTAACATGCAGAATTAACAGCCTCTAATGGCAGCCATCTCTTTACTTGTATCTATATCTCTATGCTTATATCTCTCTAATATTAAAAGCATCTAAGAAAAGAAATTCCATTAATTCTTAAAATGGTAAGCATAGTTTTCCATATTATAACTCTCCTTACAAAGGAATGATTCTATAATGCTTAAAGGCTGCATAATATTCCATTAAATGCATGTCTCATAATTCAAATGAGTACTTCCTTATTGTTTGATATTTCATCTGTTTTTAATTTAAAATATTGTTTTTTGATCTTCCTAAATTATAGATCAAATCTGGGTTTTTGGGACATATTTATAAACTCACCTAGGAAGATTACATTGTACCCATTATTTCCTATATGAAGTAATTAGAACTTGAAGCATTATTTCTCAGTCCACTGAATATCAGAGAATCTAGGGTTTAAGTGTGAGCAGGACCAGGTTGGGCATATTGACTAAACCCTGGGAGGGTTCAGTTTCATCAAACATGGGGGTTCCTGGATGGGTGGCTCTCAGACTTCCAAGTTTATATTTTCTTTTTTTAAAATACGTTTTTTATTGATTTCAGAGAAAGAGAAGGAGAGATAGAAACATCAATGATGAAAGAGAATCATTAATTGGTTCCCTCCTGCATGCCCCACACTTGGGGATCAAGCCAGCAATCTAGGCATATGTCCTGGCAGGGAATCAAACCGTGACCTCCTGGTTCATAGGTCACCGCTCAACTACTGAGCTACAATGGCCAGGCCAAAGTTATTTTTTCTTAATCATGGAAGACACCCCCAAAAAGTTCTGTTTTAAAAAATGTATTAGTGACATATGCAAACCCCCAAACATCAATAATTTGACACAGTTGAATATAAGTTTTATATTATAATTACTAGCTACATAGCACTCATGTGTAAAGTATGTACATCAGTTGTGGTCTGCAAAGTTCCTGAATACAATTGGGCAGCGATTGGGCAGCGTGACCAGCAGATCCTTCAGGAGGCTGTGATGGAACTTTTTCCATCTTCTTTGTCCTGCCAGATTAGAGGCTTGTAGACTGTCAGTCAAAAGATCTATCATTTGCTGCTGAAATAACTTACCCAAGAGAGGGGGAAATTCATGTATGGTATTGCCCTCTGTTGGATTTGATCCAAAATGTCAGTCGTGGTAAGAGTGGATTATTATTATTAAATATGCTCCTCCTTTTCCTCCTTGGGCACCTGCAACAAAAAATACCAAAGATCACTGAACTTCATGCATCTGAAGCTGACACATAGTTGGTGAGTCTGTGTGCTTCTTATAAGTGGGGGAGTGGGAACGCATGAGGTTTTGGGATTCTGTTGGGAGACTGATGAACCCTGCATTGAGTTACCTTGTCTTCATAAAGGCTTTGTTGGCTTGCAATCGGAGTGGAGGCTTCTGTGATTAAACACATGGCAGAACCCCAATTTTCTGAGATTTAAAATTTTTTATCTCCAGCCCACCGAGATCATTTATATATTATTAGAGGCCTGGTGCATGAATTCATGCACCAGTGGGGTCCCTTGGCCTGGCCTGTGGGATCGGGCTGAAACCGGCTCTCCGACATCCCCCGAGGAGTCCCAGACTGGGAGAGGGCGCAGGCCAGGCCGAGGGACCCCACCAGTGCACGATTGGGGCTGGGGAGGGACCGCGGGAGGGCTCCAGGGCATGTCCAGCCCATCTTGCTCAGTCCTGATCAGCTGGACCCCAGCACCGAGCTAACCTACCTGTCTGAGTGTCTGCCCCCTGGTGGGTGGTCAGTGCACATCATAGCAAGCAGTTGAGCATCCTTAGCATATCATTAGCATACTATACTTTGATTGGTTGAATGGCTGACCCAACACTTAGCATATTAGGCTTTTATTATATAGGATGATGGTACCACTGGGACTAGGGGACAGCTATTTAGGGTCTATATGAAGAGACTGCCTATTTGAAAGGAATATTGAGGCAAAAAACTTGATTCTTCTTCTTTCAAACTATGTTAATAAAACATACTATTATGGGCTTAAATGACAGTGAGTTCAAAAGCAAGCTAGTGGGAGTAGTCTCAATGTTTTTTTCCCAGAGGAAGTTATTTAAAAATTAATTTAATTTTTAGCTCATGCTGCTCACTCACAGAAAACATGTTTCAAAAATAGTTTCACCCTCAATAAATTAATTTCAGTTTCTTCAGTCTTGGATTGATCATTTTTTGCACAGCCTTTGCGTGTCAGTTTTGCAGATGGAACTGTCCATTTGCCAATGTGCTGGTTTCTGTATGTGAGCCATGACACTGTTAAGGTTCTTATAAATGATTTTCTATTGTAATCAATTATTATAGTGCATAAATACTTTTTTTGTGTGTTAAATTTGTAAATGGTGACTATTTCCCCAAATGAGGTACATCTTGAAATAACAGGAAATTATAACACTTTCAAAACTCTGTACATGGGCTTTTCAGTGGCATCTCCTGATTTCTTTTTAAAATGTATATAATCCAGATGTTAGCTGTTCCCTTTTTCTCCTCTCAAAGATCCCTCAGGTATCCTCCCCCCACCAAAAAAAAAAGCATTAGAGAGCAAGGTAGAGTTGAATGAAGATTTTGTGGGGGTCATAAATGAGGGGTTTTATATCACATACTTCATAGCAAACAATGTGAAATCCCATTTTAACATTTTTCTTCCTCAAAGTTCTCTTTTTGCTGCTGGCCTTGTGTAATCTCTTCCCCATTCAGTGCTCAGTGTAGTTGGCTGCAATCTCATTCTCTCAGTATTTGGGGCCCCTCATATTTATCTCCCTTTTATTACTCAAAGTACTTTGGTTCATCCTTGGCTCTGAACTCAAACCCATCACAGCTGCTCACTAAAACAGCAGATTCCTCTGTAATGAGGACCCACTTATTTTGCATGACAATGAAAGCTTAAAATATACCATGTTCTAGATAATATTTAAAACTTGGTTCTCTCTACTTAAAAAAAATAGATTTATGTATTTCTTCTTTGTTGTCAAAAGATCTAGAATTTCTTTTGAAAAAACAAACCCAAACCTAAATCACAAAGGCCTTAGGGAGTTAATAATGTAAAGCCCTCTTAAGATCTTAAAATCTGAAAGCTAAAGGAGATTATAATATTACAGTGAGTAAATTTGGTTTTAATCAGAGCCCACATGTTGTCAATACCAAACCAAACAAATGTTTTAATAGCATTTGTTGATTAACTACTTACTGTCGATTAACTACTTACACATTTCTGCTACAGGAACATTTTGCTTTAAGTATCCTGAGATAGTATCAATGAGTTAATTTCTTCCATGCATTTTAGATTGGTATAGTATCTGTTTGCTGTAATAGGAAATTAAGAAAACTTAAAAGAGTATAAAGAAAATATATAAGTTACTGTTGGTTCCAGTACCCAGCTTAGAGTATAAACTACAATGAACTTGTGAAAGCATTTTATTGATCCTGTTCCTCCCCAATCTTTACTTTCTCCTCTTTTTTTTTTTTTTTATCCTTTCAACTCTTCCACACAATATTCATTTAAAAAATAATTATTTTACTATACATTATTGTCATGGTTTGAATGATGGTCCCCCAAAAGATATGTCCACTGGGGCCTTGAATGTAATCTTCTTCGAAAAAAGGATCTTGGCATATATAATTAGGGATCTTGAGATGAGGTCATCCTAGTAATCTATCACAAGTTCATGGAATGCCTGAGGCTACCAGAGTTGGGGAGTGAGGCATGGATCAGATCTTCCCCTGGAGCCTCCAAAGTGAGTGCCACCCTGATGACGCCTGGATTTTGGACTTCAAGCCTCTAGAACTGAGAGAGAATAAGCTTTTGCTGTTTTAAACCATCTAGTTTGTGGTAATCTGTTATAGCAGACCTTGGGAATGAATGCTCTCTGGTTTTTAGCTTTTAGTTGAGAGGTTCTGTTTGTTCATTTGTTCATTTTTTTACTCAATAGACATTTATGAAATGCCTACTGTGTGTCAGGCAGGATGCTATATGCTAAGGATGCAAAATTAAAGTAGACACAATTTCTGCCTCGAATATAATGCAATCATACATATATGGTATTCAATAAGCTTATCTGTAGAATTGTCACAATACTCTCAGCATTTTATTGTTTTTACTAACAAGAAAGGCGAGTGAGCAAAATGACTAATCTCATTAGAAATGTGCAGCTTTTGAAAATTCTTATCCATATGCAGGCTCTGTAGACAAACCAATGCCAGGTGGCAGAAAAAATTCAGTAGGCTTTGGGAAACTGGTTGGAAAAAGTGCTTTGAAGCTGTAACTCAGGCGAACACTACACCACCTTTCAACTTGAGTAGTATTCTCAAAAACTAAGATCTATTTCCTTATTTCATGCCAAGAATTAAAAAAATTTTCTTTCTGCTCGTTGACTTTGGGCAAGAATTAGATGTGCAGTAATACAAGAAGAAAAACAAAGAGGGGCAGAGAGCGTAGAAAGTAAGAGTAATGATCTCTAAATTATATCCAAAGATTCAAAGTACCTGGGAAATCTGGGGGCTATAACAGGGATATTGTCAGCAACACCTGGAAAGAGAACTCTGGCAGTGGCATTGTGGACCAGTTACCAGAGATAAGGAAGGAAGGGAAAGTGTAACTTGGATTGTGATGCTAAACATTGCAGAAGGAAGCAAATGAACCATAACGATGGAGAAAGAATAGATTTTGAAGATGGTGGGGTGCGTGGGTGGGAAGAGATCAACCGAAGAACTTGTATGCATATATGCATAACCCGTGGACACAGACAACAGGATGGTGAAGGCCTGGGTTGGGGAGTGGGAGTGGGCTAGGGGAATAAAGGGGTCATATGTAATACTTTCAACAATAAAGATTAAAAAAATAAAAGTTGATAGCATTTTTAAAAGGAGAATATAGGTGCAATAAAGTTTGCTTTCTGTAAGTTTTAGAAAAGAAGTGAGCATTCATTCAAAATGAGTACTTACTGGATTTTAAAATTGATTAATGTCCTATATTAAGGCTAGTATGAGAGAGTTTGAAGGGGGAAAGAAGAAAAACAAAGTATTGAGAAATGGAATTAAGATTAGAGAGGGCTTCATGGAGGAGAACACAGGAACATCAGTAAGATAGAAGGGGCTATGTTGGCAACAAGGGATGAATTTTATTCAGATCATTTAATTTGCTCTGTGTGTCAGCCACACCTGTTAAGATTTCATCAGGGACATGAAGTAGAATTTTACAGGGGCATTTAGAGTAGTGGCAGGAATTCATGTTAACCACTCATGCACCTATCATTCAAGCCACACTTATGTGACACTCACATATACCAGCCACTATGCTAGATACTGGGGATATAGGGATTACTAAGACCTACGATCCTTCCCTCAAGGAGCCTGGAGTTTAGGGGCAGAGATGGACAAATAAACAGACTATTTTACAGGAATAAGTGCCATGATAAAAGGAAACCTGAGATGCTGTGTGAGCACACACACACACATGTGGGAGGACCCTAACACAAGTTGGAAGGCCAGTAGCAGGGCTGTTATTGTCTCAGAATAACTCATGGAAGAATTGGCCCCCAGCAAAGATCAGCCATTGAAGAGCTAATTGAATGATGGGGTGAGAGAGAAGGGAGATCAGAGGAGGATTAGGGAGGGATCCAGGTTATAAAGGATGGCTAGCTCTTCATATTATAAGTAGAAGAAAGCTAAGAACATGCTAGATGAAAAATACAGAGAGATGATCTGACTTACATTCATTCTCTCCTTTGTCTCTTTCCCATCTCCCCAGCTATGTGCTCTGGTAAAGTGTGGTCCATGACTGCCATCCTCATATATAGACTGGTCATATAGGACTGTTGGAACCTGCACTGTCTTTTCCACCTCATGAGGCAGGAGGGTGTTGGGAAAAGCCCACCAGCCTGGTGTCAGGAGGCTGAGGTCTGGTCCCGGCTCTCTCACTAATTGGCTGTGTGACTAAGAACCATGGACTTCAGTTTTCTCAGCTTAAAAGAAGAGGGTTGGATACCAGTCATTTTCAAACTCTTTCCAATCAGCAGAGCACTTTCAAATGAAATCTTATATGGAAGCTCAACATACAGAACAGATATAAGTGTAGCTGCCCAGGATGAAACTTGGTGGGGGTCCATATGTGTTCTTGGCTGCTCTCTCATCCTCTGTGGTGGCCCTGGAGGGGCCTCTATGGACATCACTGGGCTGTATGGTGCTTGTTCAAATGAGGTCTGAGAACTGCCTGGGACCAGATCAACTGGGCACAAATTCTTGAGCCTTTTCCCAGACTTGCAGAATCAAAACCTCTAGGTCTGAGACCCATGACTCTATTTTAATCAGCCCTTAATGGAATTTTTATGCACATTGAAATTTGAGAACCACTGGGCTAGATACTTCAAGGTTCCCCCCAGTCTTTAAATACTGAGACTCTGTGACCCTCTTTAGCTTTGTTGTGATGGTGAAGAACCTAAAAAGGGATGTCAAAGACTCTACAGGATAAAAAGACTTAACTGAAAATGGGGAGTCAGAAGTGTAAGGGTGGATATTATGATAATAACAATAATAGTAATAATAGATGCAGTAATAGTAATAACAATAATAGATGGCAGTGGAAGAGGAGAATTGGATATAAGCGAATAGGTTACAGAATGGATTAGGGAAAGTAGAGAGCAACTTTAACCACAGGATCTTCTAAAACTGAAGATAGTGTATTCCAGATGGATGAAATTGTTGCAAAAAGTGTCAGGAGACGATTCAGAGCATGAGGCTGCCAGAGGTAACACCTTGATGAGATCTTTCCACAAATCTTGTGCTCACCTCTATCATAGCACATAGCATCTTCATGGTCTCCTTACCATTCATGTATTTGTCTGTATATACTGAGGCTGTTAGGTGCTGGGAATAAGCTGAGGCAAGAGTGCTGCTAAGGAAATGATTATAGCTCTAAATAAAGAGGTGTGTGTGTGTGTGAAAGAGAGAGAGAGAGAGAGAGAGAGAGAGAGAGAGAGAGAGAGAGAGAGAATTAGGCATTAATTAGGCAAGGGGGGGTGATGGGACGAAAAGGAGAATTGCAGATAGAGGTATCGGCATGGGCAAAGGCTCTGTGGACTGAGGGAGGGTGGGGATTATGAGGGACTGAGTGCCAGAAGCACAGAGAGAAAGGCTGAGAGAAGAGCAGTGTGAGATGAGGCTGGACCCTGAAGGGCCTTGAAGACCATGTTAAGTGTTTGGAATGGGGGGGAGAGTGGGTGGGTGGGAAGAGATCAACTGAAGAACTTGCATGCATATATGCATAACCCATGGACACAGACAATAGGGTGGTAAAGGCCTGGGGAGCCGGGCGCGTGTGGGCTAGAAGAGGTCAATGGGGGAAAAAAGGAACATATGGAATACTTTCAACAATAAAGATAAAAAAAAGAGTTTGGGTCTTTTTCTTAAGAACAGAGAAAATACATAGAAAGGATTTACCTTTTGAAAAGCTCATGCCTGCTGCATGGGGGAGAAAATCAATGGAGGGGGCCAGGGTAGATGTAGGAAGGGGATGGCTTTCTATTGCTGTACTTGTCTGTTCTTATACTACTGTGAGTTACTGGAGGCTGAAACAATCTCTGTATTCCCATCACATCCCTGAACAGTGCACTGTATCCAGATGATGCTCAATAATTATATGATGGATGAGCTGCATGCAATTAAATGAAATAAATGAATTATTTGGAGTCAAGGTCAGAATACCTTTTAAGTACTTTACTTTCCCCCTTTTTCTTCCTCCAGCTAATATGGGGCAAGGGGAGGTGTTCACATATTGCATGTTCTTTGAACATCATTGTCTGCTGTCATTGCCACTTGAGACTGGTATTTGCTGTGGGGTATTTGGATAACAGCCCCATCTTTAATCCAAGCACTCAGTGTTACTGGGGGTCTCCCTGACATTGCTACACATTAATGTGCCTGGGGCCATGCCTGACATTTAATGAAAGGGACAGGATTAAGTCCATCTGGGCTTCACTTTTGAATGAGCAGAACTCAAGGTAGTGTTTGAAACAGTGCTTACTATTTCTTTTGCAGCTACTCCCTCCCCTGGCCTCCCGTCACAGCATGTTGGAAAACAAGCATGTAGGAACCTGGGAGAGAGGTGCAGAGATAGGCTTCCTCATGTCCACATCAGATGTTGGCCTCCAATCAGACTTTCTGAACTGCCTGGCTAACAAATCCTGTTAACCCAGGTTACCTCATCTGGTTACCTTGCCCCTCACCAGGCATTTCTGTTTAGACATATTTTCCCCCTTCACACAGCTCAATTTTCAAATCAGATGATCATGTGGCTGGTTGCCTGAGAAATCACATGTGGGAGCTGAGAGACCCACACAGGGAACTTGCCCTCGCTTCTGGAGAGCAGGTCTGGAAGCCATATGAATTGTAAATAGTTTTAAAATGTAAAAAAGTAAAGCTTTCTGCCAAAAGGCGAGAGCGGAGTTTCTTTTTCCCCCTTTCTAGACTCAGTTATTAGGTATCTGTTGAAAATTACTGACCTCTATCATACAATCTGTTTACTGTCTCTATCAGCTGCGGCCGGACCAGCCAGATTTACCCCCGCTGAGGACTCAGCTCTGCCAACACTTGCTTTATTAGAAGTAGGGTTGGGGGTCACAGCTATGAACCATGAGTACAGTTGTTAGATACATGATTTTCATGGAAATTTGCCTTTGTTCATGGAATTCTCCCTTCTGAAACTTGGGTGATAGAAATAGGTTAATATTTTTTAAAATAACAGAGCCTAGTCCAGCCGGTGTGTCTCAGTGGCTGAGTGTTGACCTATGAACCAGGAGGTCAAGGTTCAATTTCTGGTCAGGGCACATGCCCAGGTTGCAGCTCCATCTCCAGTGTGGGGCATGCAGGGATCAATGATTTCCCCTCATCATTGTTATTTTTCTCTCTCTCTCCATCTCCCTTCCTCTCTGAAATCAATAAGAATATATTTAAAAATATAAAATAACAGAGACTAATTTTCCAATAAGAGCAAGAAAGAAAATAAATAGGAAAAGAAACATGGCTCCCTTTACTTGCTCCTCACCAAGTACCTAACGTACTACACCATCACTGCCCATGTTGAGAAACATTGCTCAGCATATGTCCTGTGTCTTTGTGCTTCCTTCTCTTACCTGATCTTTCGTTATAGAAAGTAGTTCCATAGACTTTTGTTGTTGTTGTTGCTTTTGGCTTTCATTCTTGTGGGCGCCAAGGCACAGAGACAGTCACTATTTCTTACATATAGACTACCAGAGACACCCTTCCATTCTGTATTGGCAAATATCTTCAGATTCCTCTCATTTTCCTCTTGTGTTCCAAATTTTGTCCTTTTTTTCTGTATTGTATTTCTCACTCCTCTTCTAGGGTAAAGAAAAAGAAAACTAGAGTTGAAATACAAAGAATGATAGGGAAACAATATTCAATATAGGCCCTTTTTGTCAAATATTTTAATTGATTTGTAGGGAGAAAGGGAGGGGGAGAAAGAGATAGAAACATCAATGTGAGGGCATAACATTGATCGGCTGCCTCCTGCACACCCCCCACTGGAGATGGAACCTGAAACCCGGTTTTATTTGTAATCTGCAAAAATATATGTGCCCTGATCGGGAATTAAAACAACAGCCTTTTGGTGCGTGAGATGATGCCCAATCAGCTGAGCCACACTGGCCAACACAATATGGGCCCTTTTAATTAGGGAACATCTTAGGATATTAGATGTCTAAAAAGGTAGAGATTATAGCAGAGTTTATGCAAATAAATATGCAAAGGATCGCAGCATAAATGCTTACAATTGGCGTGCAGATTTGTTCAT
This sequence comes from Plecotus auritus, assembly GCF_963455305.1. Classification (NCBI taxonomy): domain Eukaryota; kingdom Metazoa; phylum Chordata; class Mammalia; order Chiroptera; family Vespertilionidae; genus Plecotus; species Plecotus auritus. Next base: position 64,160,383 of record NC_137770.1, read on the forward strand.
GTTCAGTTTCAAATCTGGTACTGATAATGTCAAACTGCTCAAATGGTACCTAATTGTTGGCCACCATCTCTGGCATGAAATCTCCCAATTAACCAAGTCGAAAATACAATTCCCAGCAGTGGGTCTTGTGATTAGGAAAGAAATTCAAAAGAGGGCAGATTACTTATACACATATTTAGATATATTTTTGAAGATTACAAATAAAACCATCAGGCCTGAAACCCCTCTCCCCGCTCCCCCATAGCCAGATAACAAAGGGCTTAGGGGCGTGTGAGGCCAGCCTGTCATTGCTCTGAAGCAAAAAACTTCATCCTGGAGCTGGGTGGAGCACACATATAGAGTATTTCCCAGAAAGCAATAGAAAGGGCAAGATTTTGGCAGAAAGGTTTCATTTTCCTAACAGAGAAAACCAGAGTCTATTCCAGACAAAAGGCTTCCTCTAGATATGTCCAGGGAGCAGGAAATTCTAGAGTCTTTGGGATTTGAGTAATGCCAAAGAGCAATAAAGGGGTTGCATTAGAAGGCCTTTATTACCCCTCTTGCCTCCAAAACATAAGAAATGGAACCACCATTTGACATACCAGTCCTCAACCCAAAGCTTTCAGCTGTTCCAGGGACTTACAGAGCTGAGGTCTATGAGGCATGGGCCAGCAGGTGTGTAAGGACCTCACAAGAAGCCAAGTTTACCTAGGCCTGCAGGGCCCCGGCAGAGTGGGTTAGTTTGGGAGCTCTAGTTCATGCCCTACATTGGGGCAGGGCAGTGTTTTAGCAGCTCCTGCTTACACCCCAATCCTACTGGCTTAGATGGGAAAAAGCTTAGAGGGCTCAACAATACAGCAGGTCTTATTGGGGCCAGTTGAACTATTGTCCCAGCACAATTAAAACCAGATATATGGCTTCTCTGAATAAAAGAGGAATGTTTAGGCCTTAGTTCTCCAAATATTAAGTATTTTCAATGTACTAAAGCTGATTAACATGCCATTGCTAGTTTCATGGATTCAAGCTTTGTGGGGAGAGAAAAAAACCAGTGGATAGTTTCAGTATAGCATGTATGATGATGGAAATATGAATGGACTGCCATGGAAGTACTTAAGAGGGGATACCTAGCCCAGTTTAGGGGTCAGAGGAAGTTTCCTGAAAGAGGTGAGTCTTTAACTAAAATTAATTTTAAATAGTCAGAAACTCAGAAAAGTAAAAATTTATACTTTTTTTTTAAAAAAAGTATTAACCCTTGTATTTGTTTATATTTTATAAATATGCATAATTGCAAAGAAGCCCATAAAATATATACAATTTTGTATTTCAGTTTTTTCTTTTGATACAATAACTCATATATTGACATTAAAAATTCCTTGAAAACATTTTTAATTGCTGAATAATAGATATGCTATAGTCGATTATTTCTCTATTGTTGGAAAATTATTTCTTTTTTTGTATTTAATGAATGACTCTCAGAGAACATCTTTGTATATAAATTTCATATGATTCTTTAATTATTTCTTTAGGCTAAATTTCTAGGGAATTGAGACTTTGCCCTTTTAAAAAGATTCTTTTTATTTTTAAAAGATTCTTTTTTTTTTTTTTTTTTAAATATATTTTATTGATTTTTTACAGAGAGGAAGGAAGAGGGATAGATAGTCAGAAACATCGATGAGAGAGAAACATCGATCAGCTGCCTCCTGCACACCTCCTACTGGGGATGTGCCCGCAACCAAGTTACATGCCCCTGACCGGAATCGAACCTGGGACCTTTCAGTCCGCAGGCTGACGCTCTATCCACTGAGCCAAACCGGTTTTGGCATAAAAGATTCTTAATACATGTTATTATATTCTAGGAAGTTGGTGCCCATTTATCTTCCCATTTGAACAAATGAGTGGTTTTACCACTCGATCACAGCTTTGAATATTATCTAGGCCACCGGATAAGTATAAACAGGTGTCTTGTTATTTTAAAAATGCATTAATTTCTAGTGAAGATGATTATTTTTTTCAAGTATTTATTAACTGTATTATTTCTCTTTTTAGTGATTTGTCTATTTATATTCATTGCCTATTGTTGGTCTATAGTATATTTTGTGTCCTGTTTAAGAATTTATTTAAAATTTTGTCTTCTAATAAATTCCTCCAATGGGAAACACCCCTGATTGTACACAGAGATATTGCTTCAGGGTTTTTGCTAGTGTAGTGTGCATACTGAGCATAGTTTTCTAAGCAGGACCGGATTGTGCTAACTTATCTACATTCCAAACAGTTTTCTTTCTATAGGATAATTCAGATCAAAACACATTCCTGCTAAAAACTCCTTAGTAACTCCTCTCGCCATTCCTTACCGTCACAGCACCTGCTTCAATCAAGCTTCCAGCTCGCCTTTCTAACATTGTCTATAGTCGCGCGGAACTACTTATTTTGCTTAAACCTGGGATGTGCTCTTTCACTTCTCCCTTTTTCATCCATCAGGGCTCAGCTCCTGTGTTACCCATCTTTGGAAAACCTCTGATATATATTTCTGGCAGGTAAAACAGTCAGTACCTCTCTGTGCTCCCACAGCAGGTACCTGTTACCCGGCTAGAGGTAAGCATGACATTGTAACAGTCCGTTTTAAGCCTCCCCCTTGACTGTGGCCTGTTCGGGCGGGAACCACACTGCATTTATCCCCAGTGCTTGGCCCACTACCTGGCTTGTAGTAGGTGCTCCCTGTTTGTTGAGTTCAGCAGAATCCACTTTTCCAACCAGCAACATACATTCAGGACATAGATAATAATAAAGAAATTGGAAATTTAAAGTCATAGAAGTTGGCATCCTTGTGGATGTACATCTTCCCTTATAGCCAGTCAGCAGTACATACTTTGAGGAAAATGAAGAATGCTTTTATTCTCTAAACTGTCATGCTTTGCCCTGCAATGATTCATCTTATCTTTACCTTCTTCCCATACTTTGCAGTTATCTCTGCTATACTTTCTTAGGGCCTTCTGAGCAGGTGTAGGTATGTGGAATTATTATTTACTTCAGCCCTAGAGCTAAATACATTAAGCAAACAGCATGAGTGACCATGTAAAAAATTAGTCCATTCAAACATTCATTCAACAAATATGTATTAAGCCCCCAATATGTGCCAGACACTGTGTTACACTCTAGGGATATACGAGTAGAAATAAGCAGGACTACAAATTTATAAGAAGCCTCTGTCTAGTGAGAAAGATAGACAATAAAAAATAAAAATAAATAATATGATTTTAAGCAGTAACAAGTACAACAAAGAAAACAAAATAGAATAATATAAGATAAGAGTAATGGGATAGGACAGGAGCAGATGTTTCAGTAGGGTAGAGATGAGATTGAAGTTGAGAGGGAGCTATTCATACCAAGATCTTAGGTCAAAGAAACAATAAGTATAAATGCCCCTAAGTGGAAATGAATTTGACAGTAAGATGTTGACTGTGGGTTGAGTATTGTGATAAAGAGGAGTTCTGAGGGGTTGGAAAGAGCCAATTCTTATAGGTCACAGTTGGGAATTCAGTTTTATACAACATGTAATGAGGAGCTATTGGAGGGTTTTAAGCTGGAGAATGACATGAAATGACAAAAAAGATTTCTTTGGCTACTGTGTCAACAGTGGACAGTAGAGAGAGGCAACAATAGAATTAGGATGACAAATCAGGAGTTTCCTACTGTCATCCAGGTGAGATGATGATGCCATACACTTGGGGGGAAAGAATCAGGAATATATCTTATTATGGGTTTTCAAACACATGAAAATAGAACAGTACAATGAACTTTTATTTATGTACTAGAGGCCCGGTGCATGACATTTGTGCACTGGGTGGATGGGGGGGAGAGGGGTCCCTCAGCCCAGCCTGGGCCCTCTCACAGCCTGGGACCCCTCAGGGGATGTCCGCCTGCCAGCAGTCGGATATCCCCCAAGGGTTCCTTAGCACTGTTGCGGAGGTGGGAGAGCTTCCCGCCATGGCCGCTGCGCTCGCCAGCTGCGAGCCTGGCTTCTGGCTGAGCAGCGCTCCCCCTGTGGGAGTGCACTGACCACCAGGGGGCAGCTCCTGCATTGAGTGTCTGCCCCCTGCTGGTCAGTGCGAGTCATAGCAACAGGTCTTTCTGCAGTTTGGTCAATTTGCATATTAGCCTTTTATAGGATTAACCATTTGCAGCCACCATCAACCTACTGATATTTTTGTATCCATCCTCACTTTTTATTGTCTGGGGTTTTTAAAAGCAAGTTCTGTATGTCATATCACATTATCAGTAGACACATTAGTGTTTGTCTTGAACAGATAAAGACTTAAAATTTATTTAGCCATTATACAATTACTACACCCAATAAAGTAGCAGTACTTCCTTAATATCATCTAATACCCTATTATTGAAGTGTGTTTAGAAGATAGAGCCAATAAGAGCATTGCTGTATTGATTGTGTAGGAAAAGAGAAATCAGAAGTGGTTCTTTTTTTAAAAAAATAAATCTTTATTGTTCAGATTATTACAGTTGTTCCTCTTCCCCCCCCCCAAAGCTCCCCTTCACCCGGTTCCCACCCCACCCCTTGCCCTTACCACCCCCCCCCCATTGTCCTCATCCATAGGTGTAAGATTTTTGTCCAATCTCTTCTCGCACCCCCTACACTCCCTCCCCACCGAGAATTGTCAGGCCACTCCATTTCTATGGCCCTGATTCTATTATATTCACCAGTTTATTCTGTTCATCAGATTTTTTATTCACTTGATTTTTAGATTCACTTGTTGATAGATATGTATTTGTTGTCACTTTGTTGTTCATAGTTTTTATCTTTACCTTTTTTTTCTTCTTCCTCTTCTTAAAGAATACCTTTCAGCATTTCATATAATCCTGGTTTGGTGGTGATGAACTCCTTTAGCTTTTTCTTGTCTGTGAAGCACTTTATCTGACCTTAAATTCTAAATGATAGCTTTGCTGGGTAGAGTAATCTTGGTTGTAGGTTCTTGCTATTCATAACTTTGTATATTTCTTGCTACTCCCTTCTGACCTGCATAGTTTCTGTTGAGAAATCAGCTGACAGTCGTATGGGTACTCCCTTGTAGGTAACTAACCATTTTTCTCTTTGTGCTTTTAATATTCTCTCTTTGTCTTTTGCCCTTGGCATTTTAATTATGATGTGTTTTGGTGTGGTCCTCTTTGGATTCCTCTTATTTGGGGTTCTCTGAGCTTCCTGGACTTGTAAGTCTATTTCTTTCACCAGCGGGGGGGGGGGGGGGGGGGAAGTTTTCGGTCATTATTTCTTCAAATAGGTTTTCAATATCTTGCTTTCTCTCTTCTCCTGGCACCCCCATAATTTAGATATTGGTACACTTGAAGTTGTCCCAGAGGCTCCTTACACTATCTTCGTATTTTTGGATTCTTTTTTCTATTTGCTTTTCCAGTTGGGTGTTTTTTGCTTCTTTGTATTTCAAATCTTTGACTTGATTCTTGGGATCCTCTAGTCTGCTGTTGAATCTCTGCATATTATTCTTTATTTCAGTCAGTGTATGCTTAATTTCTGATTGGTCCTTTTTCATATCCTTGAGGCTTTCACTAAATTTCTCAGAGGTTTCTAGAAGACTCTTGAGTAACCTTATAACTGTGGTTTTGAATGCTATATCCAGTATTTTGCTTTCATCCATTTCTTTCATTTGTGACTTGTTTCTTTGTCTCTGCATTTTGGCTGCTTCCCTGTGTTTGTTTGGGTAGCTGGGTAGCTGCTAAGTCTCCTTGAGTTGATAGAGTGGCCTTGTGTGGTTGGTGTCCTATGGGGCCCAGTGGCTCAGCCTCTCCAGTCACCTGAGGTGGACACTCTTTTTTTTTTTTTTTTTTTTTTTTCTTTTCAAGTTTTTATTAAGGTATTATATGTGTACATATCTTACCATTGCCCCCCACCCCCACCCCACTCCCATACATGCCCTCACCCCCCAATGTTTTGCATCCGTTGGTTACTCTTATATACATGCATATAAGTCCTTCAGTTGATCTCTTATTTCCCCCACCTGAGGTGGACACTCTTGGTGCAACCCCTTTGTGGGCTGTTTGCACAGTCTTGTTGTAGTTAACTTTGGATTGCTGTTGGTATCACTGGGAGGAATTGACCTCCAGGCCAATTGGCTGTGATGACCAGCTGTGTCTACACTGGAAGATCTGTTGCATAGGAGACACCCTTATAGGGCAGGACTTGTTTCAGTAGGGCTTTGGTGCTTACTGAGTCTTCCCCTTGAGTGTGTCGCTTATGGATGTGAAGAGTTGTAATCCGGTATGGTCTCACTCTGGCCACTGGGTACTCTGGCTCTTGGATCTCCAAGGAGGTGCAAGGTCAGCCACTATCTGGGGCCACCCAGCAGGAGCTACAGAGAGATCTGCAGATTCCTCCTCTTTGTTTGGGGTTTGGAAGTGCCCAGATGAGGCCCAGCTGTGAAGCAGGGCTGCTGCTGCTGCCGGGCCTTGGGCCTTCTTTTGGAAGCTCTGGGGCTCTCTGACCCAGCTACAGTTTGACAGGTTTTAGGTGAAAGGACAGGCAATTCATATGCAAAAGCCGATGGGCACAGCTTGGGTGGGGTTGTAAATTGGGTGGGGCGGGGTCTCTGGGAATCACCAGGGAGGAGCAAACAGCAATGGCTGCCAGTCAGCCCTGAACTGGAGAAGTCCCTGGTTCTCTGTGTCCCATGACCCCGTGCAGGAACAATGATTGCTGCGAGTACATCTGAGAGAAAACCGCCCTTGCATTCCTGTTCTGATGCCAGACAGTCCAGTTTCTCCCCGTATGTGCCCGGGACCCCAGAGTCTCGCCCAGAACTGGAGGTCAGAGCAAATGGGAGCTTGTATCTCCCTCTGGTTAAAAGAGCAGCACATCCAGGTGCCAGCACTTTCCATGCCTCCGCACCTCTTACCAGTCTCAATGCTCTTTCTTCACCTCTCTAGTTGTGAAACTTCCACTCAGCCAGCTTTCCTGCGGTTCTGGATGGTAGTTGTTCTGCCGTTTAGTTGTGGTTTTGATGTGGTTGTGAGAGGCAGCAAGTATAGGTGATTACCTATGCCGCCATATTGGTTCTCTATCCAGAAGTGGTTCTTAGCTGAGGTTTTAAGATGAGGAAAACTGAGAAGGAATGTGTTATTGTGGTGGTAGGTATTTTTTTTTTTTGTTGTTGTTGTTTTTGGCCTGGACTGGGAGAACAGAGTTTTATTGAGATATTAGTCATTCTGTAGAGATGTAGAATGGGCAGTTGAAATTTATTGGAGATGTCTAGCCTGAAGATAAATATTTGAAAATCATCTGGCCAACTATCATGAGAGTCCATCCTCTGAAGAGAGGAGCTCTGGGGCACTCTAAGGTTTGAAAGTGGGAAGAAAGGAAAGGGCTGGCTAAGGTTTTGAGAAGGGGTGGCTAATGAAGTAAGAAAAAGCCAAGGGAATGTGGCACTCTAGATTTAAAGCAAAGAAAGTGTTTGAAGAAGGAGGGAGTAGCTAACTGTCCTGGGTAAAGTGAAGACTGAGAACTTAATCTTGAATTTAGCAACATAAAAAGAGTTCTATTTGGAGGAATGAGGACAAAATCCTGCTTGGAGAAAGAATGGGAAATCAAGAAGTGGAGATAATGAACATAAATAGCTCTTTTGAAGACTTGTAATATAAATCAAAATGTACTATCCTTATAATAATAAAATCAGTCACAACACTTTAAAGTATACATTATTTTGTAGCTTACAAAATGCTTTAATAAATTTATCTTATATGAAACTCTCAGATGTTATGATAGATAGGTGTTTAAATGTCAGGTGGGTTTATCCCATTTTCAAGACCTTAGTCTTGCCATAGCCGGTTTGACTTTGGGATAGAGTGTCAGCCTGTGGACTGATGGGTCCTGGGTTTGATTCCAGTCAAGGGCACATGCCTGGGTTGAGGGCTTGTTCCCCAATAGGGGATGTGCAGGAGGCAGCTGATCAGTGATTCTTTCCCTCTCCCTTCCTCTCTGAAATAAAAAAATAATACTTTAGTCTTATGATTAAAGAGATATTCTGAGGGCTCAGCATGCGCCTGCTAATGTAGGTCATAGTGGGTATTTCCAATTTTGGTCAACTTCTTGCCTAAGTCACATAGCTGATTGAATGAACTGGGACCCAAGTCCATGTCTTCTGATTCCAATGACATGACTCTAATATGTTGCATCATTTTGTCATAAACAAGAGGTTAGGATTCTTCCTGTTAAGAATATCAGGATAAAAAATATTTGATTCCAACTTCTGGTCCACTCTGGACAGTATTTTGTTTTTGCAAGCATCACAATTGTACCTACAATGTCATCTTCAAAGGACATTTTTTACTATAAAATTTCTTAGTTTTTGTTTAAACAATTCATTAGGGTTTGTCATTCATGATTTTTATATGTTACCTTGAATTTGTTTCTCCTCATCATGAAAGTGTCAAGGGTACAAAACTGATGGTTCATTGAAAGGAAGCATTCTAGTAATTGTGAACAATAAGATTTATATTGGTCTTGGGATAAAATTGAATGACATAATGATTGAAGCCTCAGAAAACAGAGATGTTTTACTCATGACCACAAGTAAATCCTGATTGAAATCTGTTTGGTGTGATGTTAAGTCATGATTCTGAGAAGCCAAATCTAGAGGGACCAGAGTAATATAGTCCAGGCATAAAGTTTTTTGATGAGCTCATCATATAAGGAGACGAAGCTGGGAATATCTTAAGGAATTAAAGTTAATGCATCATTATTAGACAATTTCTCTGGTCTATTCTATCAGTTTTTGCTGGGTTTTTGATGAAAGCTCTGTGGCAAACAATCTAACACTGAGGTCATTCTCCTAAGGTACACATATTCTTTATTGCTGACTGGAATAGTGTCCACATGCTCCAGGTATCAGAAGGCAAAGATGATTTAATCAGGTTATTTGAGAACCAGATATATATTTTCCCACTAGTCTCTAGGTTCCTTAATAACTACAGTCTGTATGTAACTCCAACACTCAGCCCAATGCCTAGCTCAGAGTGCTCATTTTGTGTGTATGGTGGTCTTGAACTCATTAAGGAAGGGTGGTGGTACCTCACATGCCAGTTGGTTATGTTCTAATAAAGAATTCTACTTACATGCAGTCCTATTTCCAAGAAACTTAAAATGATAAACATTACAGCCCACTATAAAGTAATATTTTAAATTTTTCCTAAAAAGTCTTGAGGAGCTAATGTGTCTGCAAAAGTAGTAAGCAAATAAACTCATGATCTTCCAGTGATATCCTGTACTTCATTCTCCCAAAGTAGGAATGCTATTTCCAGAAAACTAGGTTCTCTGACCAGAGCAAACCAAATCACACTACTGAGAGGTGACTTTGCTTTATTTATGTTGATATGGCACGTATTATTACTTGGCATGTTAAACAACTAATTTTTTTTCCCCTGGCTTTTGGTTCTCTCTGACATTTGGTTCTCTCTTAACCTGGCCCTAGATAGAAAAATTAAAAATATCACTAGAGTCAATGGGAAAACACACAGAACCTTTTGTCCTGGAACCAATATATTCAGGTTTTATTCTCTTCCATTTGGGAGCTATCTACTTTTTGGAGTGTTTTTCAAAAGGAGAAGTTATTATTCACCACAGAACTGGGTAAGAGCATATTCCCCAATTTCTCAAAATAAAGTAGGCAACTTAGATAAAGAGAATGGTTAATCTACTCAGGCTAAGGTGATTGCTTACATATTTTTCATCAAAATATGTTCTTTATATAAGGAATATTTCAGAAACAGTGATTCCTCCCCCACTCCCAACCATAGACATTATTGTTAGGACATTTAGGTAGTCAGTGGTTATCTGTAGACTATTTCTTTTAAAAATGGAAATGTACTGAAAATTTATCTTCCAACTTTATTTACTAATCATTGGAAAAAGGAGTCAATTGGATAAGTCCAAGTTTTACAAAATTATCCTGCAGTTTTAAGATGGAGTTGGAGAGAACACAAATACTGACTCTATAGACTTGAAATTGATACTAGTGAAAGGTGAAATGGCTTAGCATTAAAAAGGAATATCCTAAATATGTGAACATGCTGATAGCAAAATTGAGAAGTGGGCTTTCAGTGTAGAGAGGATGCTCTGCACATCCCCTTTCCACACTGCAGAATATATTTCTGCAGCTACTATGTTTTCCTATTGCCTGTAGGGTTATCTACATACAATCTTCCACTCTCTGGAATTGCACTTGGCTGAAAAGAGTTGTTTTGCTCAAGTTTAGCTATTCTTGCTGGGATTAGACTGCATCCAATGGCTGAACCAGGCCAAGGTATCTGGCTTGGCCCCCAATATCCAACTCTGAAGGGCATTCCAGCTCCAGAGCTCCCCATGGGGTTGGCTGAGCCTCTGTTGTGATTGCCATCAACAGCCCATTTCCTCCCTCTGCCCAACTGTGTTTCCTTCACTTCCCCAAAGGTGTTAATCCTAAGAGTACTTGCCAATAAACTTCCTGCACACAGATTTCCCTCTGAAAAACTACCGCTGAAAAATCTGAGCTAAACCTAAATAATTCTGTTTTCTCCACAGCCCATCTAAGGTATTTCCTTTAGCATTCATATGTGAGAGCAGGTGGAATAGTCTTCCTCTGGAAATAATTTGTGGTCTCATCATGTATTAGCCAGGTATTAATGGAATCCTACTAAGAATTACAGAAGACAAAGGGTCTTAAGAGATGGATTCAGGAGAAGGGTTTCAGTTCAGGGAAATGATTAAAGAGAGTACATTTTCTGCACAACTCTCAGTTGGCTTACACAGTTCAGGTAAATCTTGGTAAGTGAATTGATCATTATATTTTTAAAACAGTAGGCTATATTGTGTATGTATTTCTGTACTCCTACTAATGCACAATAGGAGCTAAAGGATTTATATAAATTAAGTGAGACCTCTCTAAGATTGATTACTTTTTTCTCAGCAAATTGTTGAACTAAATTACCTACACGGTAGGACTGCATCTTTTAGCATCTCCCCTTCTTACCATGCTTTGCTCCTGGCAAAATTTGTGTGAGAGCATATTCAGCAGCTGACCACAGACCTCCCCGTGTGATTCTGCCTCAGCATAAGCATTGTGCTAATAAGAAGGGAGGGAAAGGGGGGCATCTGTATTCTTCAAAATAAATAGATTTCAAAGATATGAATATTATGCTATTCTCAATGTAATGAGATTCCCTTCACTAGTCTGTTGTTAGAGGATTTGGGCCAAGCTGTATGTCTTCCTCTAGTGTGGCTCTGACAGCAGTGGGATTGAAAAGAACCAGAACTGCTGCTGTCCACTGAACATCTGTGTCATGTGACCATCCATGACTGCAAGCTGTCTTCTGAGCGGCTGGTTTTAAACACTGGGAGCGTGCACTATTGCTGTGATCAAATTTCTTCAGCTCCTTCTTTTTCTAAATAGGCAATACATAAGTATCAAAAAAAAAAATAAAGTAAAAGAGAACAATAAATATAGTTTTATTAAGAGCATGGACTTTGTAAACTCAGGTTCCAATCCCAGCTCTGCCACTTACATGTGACCTTGGAAGAATTTATTTTTCTTTTTTCCTTCTCCATTGGTCTTTAAAATACCTATATTAATGCCAAAAATTTATGTACTGAATATAATCTAAACAGTACAAAATAGTGTACAATGAAGTCTCCCTTCCATCCCACTTCTCTTTATTTCCTTTATCTTTTGGCAACCACTTATGCATGTAGGAACAGAGATATGTGTAGGTATATTATTGCTTCAAAACATTGTTAGAACCTTACCATGCAGTGTTCTGCACATGCTTGTTTTAACGTAATAATTAACTTCTAGAATATTTTATATCAGCACATTTAAACCTATATTATTATTTTTGTGGCTTCATTGTATTCCATTGAATAGATGGTTTACCGTGGTATGTCTATCTAGTCCTTTTTGGTAGGCATTGATGGTTTCTAATAGGTTGATATTACAAATAATACTGCAATAAACATCCTTGTACAATCACTTCTTTTTTTAAAATACTTTTTTTTATTGATTTCAGAGAGGAAGGGAAAGGGAGAGAGATAGAAACATTAATGATGAGAGATAATAATTGATTAGCTGCTTCCTGCACACCCATACTGGGGACTGAGCCTGCAACTTGGGCCTGTGCCCTGACCGGGAATCGAACTGTGACTTACTGGTTCATAGATTGACGCTCAAACACTGAGCCACACCAGCTGGGTGGTATGATCACTTCTTTAAAGTGAAATATTTATATCAAAATGTGTAGGCATTTAAATTTCTGATAAATGCTTCAAAATAAATCAGATATCTCAATTTCTCTGAACCTCAGTTTTCCATTCTATAAAATGGGAGTGACAGCTTATGCCTATTTCATAGGGTTGTTGTGAGGATAAAATGAGATAAATGCATGAATAGCATTGTCAGATATAGCAAATTAAAATATAAGATATCTAATTAAATTTGAAATTCAGATAAATAATGATAATATTTTAATATAAGTATTCCCAAATCTTAATGAGATATACTTAAAATTATTTATTGTTTATCTTACATTCAAATTTAATTAGGTATCACTTATTTTATTTGGCAATCCTGTACATCAAGGAATCACCACAGTCCCTGGCACTAAATAAACGTTGGTTGCTATAATTCTTATTAGACATTCAGGAAAATGCTGTCATTCAACAAATGTTTTTGGAATAATCTTTTTGTATTCATTAATTTATCATTTTTTTCAACAAATATGTATTGAGTGCCTACAATGAACTAGGCATTATCCTGAGGAAACAATGGTGAATAAAACAATGTCTGTATGAGCAGAAGAATACAGGTCTGAGATGAACTTGAGACTAAAGAAGAAACCACACTCAGTGTATGCAAATGGATTGGTTTATTAGCGGAGGTCAATAATATTGACCTTCTTTATTGTGTTCTCTTTCTAGTATCTCAACCCGTCTTTTTTTTAAACAAGTAATTTATTTATTTATTTTAAATATATTTTTATTGATTTCAGAGAGGCAGGGAGAGGGAGAGAGATAGGAAAATCAATGATGAGAGAGAGTCATTGATTGGCTGCCTCCTGTACGCTCCATACTGGGGATTGAGCCCGCAACCCAGGCATTCACCCTTGACCAGAATCGAACCTGGGACCTTTCAGTCCACAGGCCAATGCTCTATCCACTGAGCCAAACCAGGTAGGGCTTCTATAGCTTTTGGGGAAATCCTTTTTTCAGGAATCAATACTGCTAATGGGCAATCAGGTGCATTAGAGTATGGAAAGGATGAAAGGAGTCTGGAGAGCTCCCCCTTCTGTCCCTGAAGGCTTTGGCAACGGGCTTGGTGTCTTGCGCCAGGTAAAAACTTGATTTCTAGCTTCTGCAGCCAAAGGTTCAGTGACATGGACATGGTAGGTGTTACCTCACTCTCAGACTTCAAGAAGATTCTCAGCAAAGCCTAGCAGCTCTTGGGATGCGACACCTCATCAGGAAGAAGCAGGCTCAACAATTGTTAGATGCTGTTGCTCAGTCTCACCACCTTTTCTCAGAACTCAGATTCTCTGATGTTCTGAGAGTAGACATTACACAGGCATGCCTCATTTTATCGGGCTTCACAGATGTTGCAATCTTACAAATTGAAGGCAAGACCCACCACCAGCAAAAATATTATGATTCATTTGTGATACTCGTTTCATTGTGGTGGTCTTGGAACTGAATCTGCAATATCTCTGAGGTATGCCTATAGTTAATGGGTGTATTAAAATGTTATTTTCTCTAAGTAATTCTAGTCACTATTCTGTGGCAGTTAAACTCCATATGTTTTATGGTGCCATTGGAATTTAAATTTTATGAGTTCTTTTCTTGAATTTTGGCATATTTAGCAATTGGCTTGTGAGTTTACTAAGGTAAAGGCTATCTTACAACCCCATCTGTTTTTGAAAAACCTGGTTCAAAGAAGCATTAACTAGATTATATCCATTTAAAAGCCTGAAATGAAATACACATATTTTAAAGTCTTGGAATATCTTGATTCGGTGCAGTGAATTGAATTAACTTGCTTTCAGAATAATCCTATAGCGCAATTCCTCCATGAGATCAGAAGGCCTTTCCCCAACAAAAGTAAAAGCAAAGTTTGTTTGCATCAATTCTGTGGAGCTAAGTGTCATTGTCACAGCCCATGAGGTCATCCTGTGTCCCCCTCACAGAGCTATGGGGCAAGCTTGCTTCAAACACCAGCCATGAAAACAGCTGTGCCGCACATGGAGAGGCAGAGTGTACGTTTTCATTATTTTAGAATGATGACAAAATGCAGTCACTACACAAACTCAAACTTTAGAAGAAGTCTAGAAATATTTTGAAGACGAGCTTTAAAGCAAATCTTCCTATCTGCCTCCCCAGTCCTGCTGGTATGTCTTTTATGTCTTGTCAGTGGTGGTGGGAGTGAGTAGAATGAGAAAAATGGTGGAATTTAAAATAGAGATGATTTGAATGCATTTGCAGGTCTTTATCAGTTTATACTTGTTCAATAAGTTTGGCTACTTCTTAGATATTACCCTTAGTACTCATTAAAATATACCTCTGATGTTCTAGTTAAGTACATGTATAATATGGTAAGATAGAATAGGAAATAACATTAAAAATTATGCTTTGATTGTACTGTACACACTGATTGTTCTAGAGGTGTGTATTCAAATAAGGAGTTTAACCAAGGTATCACATACTTCTATAATTTACCAATATATACAGGCCCTTTTTCTTCAAAACTCTAGTTACATCTGTAGAGTGTTAATTTCTCCCCTCTAAAATAATCTATTTTGTTCTTCCTCTTCCTCTTCATTCAGTTTCTTCAAGTCAAATTTCTTTGTAAGGGTTATGTTCTCTTCTTGATAGAATGATGTCCTCAAATCTAACTGACATGTCCATGTGTCAGTTAATGTAATAATTAAGTAGTGCTGGATTCGGGGTCAACACCTAGGGAATACTGCTTGCTGTTTTTTGACAGATTGCTAATAGTTTTGGATAATATTTCTTTTGAGGACATTTTTCTTATGATTGTGTATCTTCACAACATTTTGCTTAAAGCTCAGAAAAATTTTGTATCAGCCTGCATTGTTGCCTGGTGAATGATCTCCACAGCCCATAGCCCACAGAGGTGTTATCGTGTTCCATGGAATTTGCACATACCAGAAAAATTTTAAGATTTCAAATACTGTTAATCTTAAGACTTTGGAGGCAAAATATTGGAGTACTTTTAGGAGAGAATGTTCTATTGGAACAGGTGGAGAAGATTAGGTGACCAAAGATAGGGCCTTTGGGAAGAGGAGCTTGGAGAGACTGAAAGGCGTATGTTCTGGGTAGAGGGCAGGCAGGTGGCAAGAGAAAAAAAGAAAGAGGACTAGAGTGAGATAAAGTAAGGAATCCTGGATTCATATAGAATTATAGGTACTTTCTGCTTTCTTGGACTATTAAATGACATGAGCAGATCAATAATCAGATCTTAGCAAAGCATGGTCAAATGCATTATTCTGAGTGTTCTTCTGCTTCTGGAAATACTTAATACGTTAAAAAAGCAGATGTTAAAATACAGGTAGGGGTGCAAGTGGGTAGGAGGGGAATGGGCATGAGGATTTTGTCACTCCTCTGCATGGTCCCTGTAGGACATGATGTTTGTAGTCGTAGATATAAGGGATTCTTTCCATTCTCTAGGGTTTTGCAAAATTTTCCTTAAAGAGGTTTCGTTCTAGTATTTTTCCAAGTGTAGCAGTTAATTCAAGTAAGTCCCACTGATATCATCGCACCTTTAAATTATCTTTCCAAAAGCTTTGGTTTTATAGAGGGAAATAAGATACTGAATTGGAGTAAAACAAATAGAATTTAAGTAAAAACATTCAGGTTTTTTGTGTTCCCTCAAATAGTGGCTATTGCCACTTACATGCGCAAATGTAACTGTCAAATGTGCACTCTGAACTGTATATGAGCTCCTGTCATGTTTCCTTTCCACTATGGTTGGGGTTTCTTTTCCATTTGGGTGGGAGAGGTAAGGGTAGTCCTTCCTTATAATGTATAGGTAGGAGGAATAAGAGTTTGAAAGTGGAACTTAATATTATTTCAGCTTCTTCCTGCCACAGATGTACTTTATTTTTTTTTTAATTTTATTTTTCAAGGACAGTTATATTCAAAATCATTTTGTATTCGTTTCAGGTGTATAGCATAATGGTTAGGCAAGCATAATGCTTTATAAAATGTCCTCCCACCCCCGATATTTCCAGCACCCACCTGGCACCATTCTTAGTTATTACAATATTATTGTGAGCAGATGCACTTTCAATAGAGACTTCCAGACAATTCAGTAGCAGTGCAATTTCCATCAATAAAGACATGGTCTCCATATTGGTCTGTTCACAACAACTTTTACCTGAAATTCTGTCCCCTAAGAAATGTGGCTAAGGCTCCAAAGGAGGTGTCCCCAGGAGAAATAAACCAGCACCTAATCCGTACCTGTAAACATAAATAAAATGAGATTTAGAAGGCTTGTTAGGTTCTTCTGTTGTCATTGAACTAGATAAAGTGCAGGAAAGTATGGCTTTGGAGAAATGATTGAATTCTGGCTAGAGATGAAAATGCTGCAGTTGAAAACTTTCCAGAACAACATGTACTTGGATCCATATTAAAGAAAATATTTTTGAGTGTTTAAGCCAAATGACCCAGCAGGGTTGATAGTGTGAGGCATACTTCACAGTTGTATAAATATTTAATACTGTTTTCCAGCCTATAAAACAAAGTAAATTAGGTTGTTTTTAAAAACGGCATAATGAAATTAACCTGCCCACCTTAACTTGTTGGGGAATCTGCCCTAACATCCCAGACTTCTTTCCTGAAAGGGAATTGCTCAGAAAAAAAGTGTGATGAAGGCTTGCAACTCGGAAAACAAGCTGGTTTATGGAGGTTTCAGAGTTTCAAAATGGATGTTTAGGGTCAGGGTATATGGCCACAGGTGGTCTGTTTCCAGGTAGCCTGTCTGCCTAAATTGTCACTAGGGGTCCAACCAACTAGATACAACAGCTTTTCATCATAAACTCCTTTGAACTCGATGAACAATAAACTCAGGGCTCCACTATATACAGGAGCCTCAGAGAAAGCAGTACAGCACCTTGGCTGTGCTGTTCTCAATTCTGAGCTGTTGGCCCTTGCCATTAGAATGCCACCAAATCCACCCTTAGCCACAGGGCTGGATGATTTGTAGGTGGTCTTTCTCATTCAGTCTTTTTTTTAAAAATATATTTTTATTGATTTCAGAGAGGAAGGGAGAGAGAGAGAGATATAGAAACATCAATGATGAAAGAGAATCATTGATTGGCTGCCTCCTGCATGCCCCCCACTGGGGCAGATGCCTGCAACTTGGGCAGATGCCCTTGACTGGAATCGAACCTGGGACCCTTGAGTCTGCAGGTTGATGCTCTATCCACTGAGCTAAACCAGGTAGGACCCAAGGCTTCTTTTATCACCTGTGTTGTTCTTTTCCTTTCCAAAATTTATTCTCTTGCATTTATTCTTAGCTGCATTTTAGCTATTGCTGTGACCTAGTCTCCCTTGCCTCTGATACTATTGTAATTAACCTAGTTATTAATAATAGGAAAGGAGCAAAGGGAAGGCCAAATATTATAGGCAAGTCATTTGGGCAGCTTCACCAGGAAGCTACAACCTTACACTCCCCAAGGGGTCCAACGAAGGGGAGATAGATGCATGCCCAGTAATGTTGGGGTACCATAGGGAAGGTGCTTGCTGTCAGTCACACCTGAGAACAAAGGTCATTGGCCAGAATGGTCATGGACACTGCAAAAGCGTGAAATTTGGGATATTTAATCCCCTGAACAAAGGAGTTCACTCTCTTGTGCTCCTGGGACTCTTGGGACTTGTGTGGCTCTGGGCTTGTGGGACTCCTTTGAATTCGCCCGCAGTGCCCACGGTCATGTGGATCCCCACACACAATGGACTAATGGACTGCATGCTGCTGTACTGGACCTGCCTGATGCTGTACTGGATCCGTCTTCCACGTGGAAAGGAAACTCTGGACACTGCCTCTGCTCCTAGCTCTACTGAAGGGTGTAATTCAATGGAAATAAAGTTTTCTACATTTCTCATCCTCTTGTGGGGGCCTCCAAAAATGCTTATTCCAGCTGTACCACAAGAGCCCCACTCTCACTCGCAATGGGGAAAGACCACCCACACTTTTCTCTGATAACACCTCTCTATCCTCATTCACTTATTGCCTTCAGTTACACAGACTCCTGAGACAATGACAATAACAGAGTTTGAAAAGAATGTGGTGACCGAATTTATCCTTGCTTCCCCCGCTCCCCTTAATGTTCTGGCCAAGGAAATGCAAGCAAGAGTTAATAGCTTCTATATAAAACTGGTACCAGGGGGTGGTGGAAAGAGCACCCGACCATCTTGAGTTCACCCCCATGGCTATCACTAACTCACTGAGACTCTTTGGCCAAGTCAGCTGACTTCTCTGGACCTTGTTTTCCACATCACTCAGGTAAAAGATTTTGTCATGTAAGGTCCTCTGAACTGAGCATTCTAGATAGAAAAGCCTTGTGTGCTTCTTTTGTCATATGATGCTCCATTGTGTATACTAGTGCATTCCCTGGACTCTTTTCTGATCCTGAAAATAATTAATTTTGTTTTTGTTCATAGACTGCAGAATGAAAAATGGATGAATGTCAAAGTGGGAGACATCATTAAATTGGAAAATAACCAATTTGTTGCTGTGAGTATTTAGTATTGTTTAAATAATGTACCTTGGGTTGAAACATACTGCAGTATTTACACTTGCAAATTTAGTAAATCTGTACTAATGCACAGTAATTATAGAGGGAATGCCATGATGCATTTGTAAGAAGTATCAATTATAAAATGTTTTAAAAGACATATTGACTCTAGCTGGGTAGGTCAGTTGGTTAGAGCATTGTCCTGATACACCAAGGTTTCGGGTTTGATCCCCCATCAGGGGACATACAAGAATCAACCAACAAATGCATAAATAAGTGGGACAACAAATTGACGTCTCCCTCTCTCCCTCCCTCTCTCTCTCTTTCTCTCTCTCTCTCTCTCTCTCTCTCTCTCTCTCTCTCTCTCTTCTATCAATAAAAATATTAAAAGAAATAGATTAATTACATTCAATGACATGGTAACTCAGATAAGGCTGACTGATTATCACCTTATCTATCTCCTTTGGGATTGTTTAAAGTAGTGGATACAAAAGATTTACAATTGTTTGATTAAATAAGAGCTTTTTAAATGCTCCAGAGTAACTTTCAAAACAGTTTGTCCTCCCATAATTTGAATATTATCCTTCAATAATGGAATTAATACTGTTAATTTAAAGTATACTTGAAGAAAAGATAAGCTACAGGAAGAGAAAATGTATGCTCCATCTGAATTATTACAATCAGGAAGTTTCTATTATTGTTTTGAATTATTAAAATCCTATTTATGAGGGTTTGCTTTGTACAGCAAATGAAAGGACTAGAAAGATGAAGTTGACCTAAACTGCCTTCCTGGCAAGAATAGGCTTTGGCTTTCTCTGGACCCATTAGGTGTCTCATCTAGTCTTTTTCAGCACCTGTCTTGGACATCCTTCCAGAGAGGCCATTTTGTGGTCTAATTGCCCTCTTTGTTATTTTAAGTTTTATAGCTTCAAGTCAGAGTTACTTGTTCTACTCTAATTTCTGTAAATAAATCCTCCTTTAAAAAATATGAGACAGAGAAGTAGGAAAATTTCAGAGAAAGATTTGTTTAAACATTTATCTGAGTCATATTGAAGAAGCTTCTTGCTACAGTGTAGAGGTGCAACATATGATTTTCTACATGAAAAAAAAGTAAATGGGCAATGTTCTGTTTATGAACAATTACTAATTTGTGGGAGTGAAATATATGAGCAAGGATTTTTTAAAAAAATATATTTTATTGATTTTTACAGAGGGGAAGGGAGAGAGATAGAGAGTTAGAAACATTGATGAGAGAGAAACATTGATCAGCTGCCTCCTGCACACTCCCACTGGGGATGTGCCCGCAACCAAGGTACATGCCCTTGACTGGAATAGAACCTGGGACCCTTGAGTCCGCAGGCCGATGCTCTATCCACTGAGCCAAACCGGTTAGGGCAGCAAGGATTTTTTTTTTTAAACAAAGAGTCTATGATCATTCTTCTTCTTCTTCTCCCTTCTCTTCTTTTAATCATCTTTTTGTTAATCTCAAATCAATTAATTTATAAAAAACAAAAATAATGATATATCTGGTACATATTATTGCACAAAATGCATTTATTGGGTATGAAATTTAAAATAAAAATATTATCAATAATCTCACACATTTTCGTGACTTTATTCTGATTTTTGTCTATATTAACATATTTTCCCCTAAGTGTACTCATACCACGTGAGATATTTTTGGACTTCTATTTTGAACTACAAAAAAAAGAAAAGATAATATTGTAGATGATAAAGAAGAACTCCATGTGTGAGAATGTCTTAAAAAATAAAGGAAGATCCATATGGAATTCCAATAAATTCTACAAATTTTTCTTTCCTCCAGGTTATGGAGCCACTATACCAATATTTTCACCTTTGTTCTTTTGGTTTTTGAACATCAACAAAGCAAAGCAATACAGAGCAAAATACTTTCTGTTTTTTTGTGGTTGTTATTCCAGTGACTTTATAGTCACCAGAGGAAAGAGTATACATTTTGGGGTCAGAGTTCTGAATTCTAGTTTCAGGTCTGCCCTCTAAGCTCTGAGTGGTCATGCTATAGTGTGAAATAAATCTCTTGGAGCCTTGGGTTCCTCAATTAGATGTGTTAACACTCTCACCATGTCTTTGTAAAGGCCATGGACTTTTTACAAGTTTATTTAGCTCATCTAGTACTTGTGGGGCCAGAGATGATCTTTCCAGATTTCTTATCCATACAATGGGAACAGTAGTACCTTTTCACAAGATCGTTGAGAAAATAAACTGATGCAATTATGCAAGAGTGTTTTGTAAACCCTTGAAGAATTGTACAGCTTTTAGGTGTTATCATTGCTTGAGGTTTGGCTTCATTTATTTATTAACTTAACAAGCATTACTTATGCCTAATAAACCTACGAGGATAATGTCATTGGCTCTGAGGACTCAAAGAAGTTCAGTGAATTCTTTCCAGGTTTTCTAATTGGAGTATTTGTTTCAGGTTTTCAAGAGTCAAGGACTTGGGCTCTTTTTGTTGTTGTTGTGGAAGGTGGGGAAAGGGGTGCTGGTTCATTCTTGGGAGACACAATTAAGCCTCACTTGACAGGGCACGGGAAAAGGCACCAATAATTGAGAGAAGAAAGTACAAATGGGGTTGTTAAGAAGATGGTTTTGGTTGGAGTTAATGACTGTTTGCCTGCCACCCCTTCTTCCCCATGAGTTCCAGTAATCTTGCTTTCCCTGCCCTGAAGAATAAATGGGTTTGCATTATCAAGGCTATTCATCTATGAATGAATCACAGAAGTCTGTGGTGGCAGAAGTTATTTTCTGACTGGTCCCAATGTAACCTAAACATAATCATTATAGAGGGAAGATGTGAAGAATGTATACCATTCTTGAGCTAAAATGACCCATCTTGATTTTTTTTGGTTTTGTCAATCTTCACTGGAGGATACTTTAAGAGAGCATGGAAGGGTCTGGGCTAGGTGAGAGGAGAGAGAGAGAGAGAGGAGAGAGAAGAAGAAGAAAGAAGAAGAAGAAGAAGAAGGAGGAGGAGGAGGAGGAGGAGGAGGAGGAGGAGGAGGAGGAGGGGGAAACATCGAATGTCTCCCGTGTGAGCCTTGACTGGGCCAAGGATAGAACCTGCAACTCATTCTTTGACTGGGAACCTGACACCCTTCAGTGCACAGGCCAATACTCTAACCACTGAGCAACAGAGGCCAGTGTAATATTCCGTAGGTCCATCCATTTGGTCACAAATTTTTCATTCCTTTTTATTGCTGAATAATATTCCATTGTCTATATATACATATTTATACATTTCACATCTTTATCCATTTTTCTATCATAAACCAGCAATTCCACTTCCAAAGAAACAAAAACACTAAATTGCAAAGCTATATGCATCCCTATGCTCATTGCAGCATTATTTATAATAGCTAAGATGTGGAAACAAAACCCCTTATTTTAATATAAAATTTGAAACTTGACATAAAATAAACAGCCTCTCAATATAACAAGGTACCAGAATTCTAAAGTTAAATTTTAATGTCATTTCCAAAGCTCAAATGGACAGCCACATAGAATGATTTCTCTCTGTGAGAAACCAACTATTCAGTCTTTGAATGTTTTCCACTGTCTTTTACCACATTTTTTATTGTATCTTGCCCTCTTGCTTAGTCCCTGCTTTATTTTCTCTTTCGTCTTCTTTAAATCACACCATCCTTTTATTTTTTCCAAATTATTTTTCATCTTATTTTTCTTTTAACTTTTCGCCCTAACCGGTTTGGCTCAGTGGATAGAGCGTCGGCCTGCGGACTGAAGGGTCCCAGGTTCGATTCTGGTCAAGGGCATGTACCTGGGTTGCGGGCACATCCCCAGTAGGAGGTGTGCAGGAGGCAGCTGATCGATGTCTCTCTCTCATCGATGTTTCTAACTTTCTATCCCTCTCTCTTCCTCTCTGTAAAAAATCAATAAAAATATATTAAAAAAAAAAAAACAAAAAACAAAAAAAACCTTTTCTCTCTTTTTAAAATTTACTTGTCTCTATTATTTTTCTATTGTTTTCAACTTCCTCCTTGTACTTCACTATGTCTTTCTCCATCTTTTCTTGCCTGCTCCTTGCTCTTATATTTCCATTTATTTCATCTATTGGGAAAAGTTTTATATTTTCCATCAGTAATGATCAAAACAAGAAAACAGAATTTTATATATTTCTTGCAAAAAAGTAAATGAAATGACTACTTATCTTTATGATATTTCCTGCCCTTGCTTATGTTCTAATGGTCAACATTGTGCAAAACAGAAACAGGTAAGTAGAGGGAGGGTTTGATTCCAGGCATATAACAGAAAGGTGGAACAGGATTTCACCTCTCTCACTTTTCCTCTAAGGCTCACTGGCTCATAGTGGTGGAGAGATGATACAACGTAGAAGCCTTTCAACCAATCTCCTCTTCTCAAATATTCTTTATCCTGATTTTTAAAAATAGGCAGATCTGCTTCTCCTATCAAGTAGTGAGCCATATGGCCTTTGCTATATTGAAACTGCTGAGCTTGATGGGTAAGTTATTAAACTTAGAATAATTAAATAGATTGTTTTTAAAATTTATTTAAGAGTAATAGTTTTAAGAACAGGACTTAAATCCTAATCCTATTTTTCATTTTATTTTCTTGGAAGAAATAGGAGTCTAAATTGCAAAGTTCATTTGCTAATTACTTTGCAGATTTTTTGAAAACTCTGTCTTTTCTCTTGAATTTATTTTCTTTCAGTAACAGTGAACCAAACACACATATGTAAATAACATTACACAGGGATGCTTCACTGAGATTCCTCAGAAGGGTTCTTTTCTGGGTTGGTTGGTTTGTTTTTCAAGTGTTTCTCCAAGGAAAAGGAGAGGAGTAGTGATCAAGATCTGAAGAAAGAAGGACCAGGAAAGATGACCTGTTGGAACTGGACTGAATGACGACAGGGAAAGAAAAAAGAAAAATGGAGTTTGATGCAGCTTTGATATTGAAATTAATTTAGAATTTAGTTATAGACCATAGAGTAGTTCTGTTTCAGTAGATTCAATTAGTCTGTCTGGCATAAGAACATTTATTGAATGCTTACATTAAAAAAAACACCATACATGTTCTATAGATGGATTTTATAATTTAATCCTGAAGTAGAAGTACATATAAGCCCCATTGTATAATAAAAAAACCCCCACAAAAACAAGTCTTAGAAAGACTAAGTAATTTGTCCCAAACTTCTAAAGACTGATGATGGGACTCAAACCTGGCAGCCTGACAAAAGAGCCTATGGTTTTAAAAGACTGCTTCCCAAATCGAGAGAAAAATTTATAGCAATAAACATGCAATTGAAAAGAGAAAAAGTTTCAAATCACTTTCATCTCAAGAACATAGAAAATAGAAAAATAAATCTAAAGCTTGCAGAAGGAAGGAGATGAAAACAAGAGCAGAAATCAATGAACTTGAAAACAGGAAAATAATAGAAACAATCAATGAAACAAAAAAGTTGGTCTTTTGAAAACATCATAAAATTGATAAATCTTCAGCAGGACTGAAAAAGAAAAAAGAGAAGTCACAAATTAATAGTATCATGAATGAACCAGGGAATGTATTGACAGGTCCTATAGAAGAATAAGGAAATACTATGCACATAAATTTAACAACATAGATGAAACGAACCTGTCTGTAAAATAACAAAAAACAACCCACAAACTATAAAAACTAATCCAATATGGAGTAGATATTGAATAGCCTTATAATTATTAGGAAAATTGAATTCCAGTGTAAAACATAAAACTATAAAACTTTTAGAGAAAAACATAGCAAATCTTCAAGATCTAGGGTTAGACAGAGTTCTTAGACTTGACACAAAATTCATGACCCATAAAAGGAAAATAAGGTAAACTGGACTTCATCAAATTAAAAGTTTTCTGTGTAATAGACCCACTTAAGAGGATGAAAAAATAAACTACACACTAGGAGAAAATATTTGCACACCATCTATCTGACAAAGGGTTTGTATTTGAATATGTGAAAAATGCTCAAAACTCAATAGTAAAAATACCCCAAACAATTTAATTAGAAAATTGGCAAATGATATGAAGAAAAATTTCATCAAAGATGACATACAGATGGCAAAGAAGCACATGAGAAGATATTCAACATCACTAGCCATTAGGGAAATTAAAATTAAAACCACAATAAGATATCACCACATACCTATCAGAATGGCTCAAATAAAAAAATAGCAGCAATTCCAAATGCTGGCAAGGATGTAGAGAAATGGGATCACTCACACATTGCTGATGGGAATGTAAAATGCTACACTCACTCTGGAAAGCAGTTTGGCAGTTTCTTAAAAAACTAAACATGCAACTGCCATACAACCCAGCAATTTCACTTCTGGGCATTTATCCCAGAGAAATGAAGACTTGTACACAGATGTTTATGGCAGCTTTATTTTGTCTAGAAACAACTTATATGCTCTTTAACATGTGAACAGTTGAACAAACTATGGCATATCCATATCATAGAATACTACTGAGTAATAAAACAGGAATAAACTATTGATATATGCAACAACCTAAATGAATCTTCAGAAAATTATGTTGAGTGAAAAAGATCATTCCTAAAAGGTTACTACTATATTATTCTATTTATATACCATTATTGAAGTGGAAAATTTATAGAAATGGACAACAGATTATTGGTTGCCAGGAGTTAAAGATGGTAGGAGGAGACAGGGAAGTGGGTGGGGCTATACGGACAACGTGAGGAGTCCCTGTGGTGATGGAAATGCCCTGTATCTTGACTGTGTCAATGTCAACATCCTGGTTGTGATATAGTTTTGCCAGATTTTATCATTAGGGGAAACCAAGTAAAGGGCACATAGGATCTTTCTGTATTGTTTCACATGCTGAAAATTATTTGGAAGTCCATGAAGATACTGAGGCAGATTAAGGAAGAGTATATGGCACAGCAATGAAGGGATTAACCTGGAGTCTTGGAAAATATTATTTTTATCATAATTAGTATGTGTGATTATTTTCCCCTTTAGTTTCTACATCTGAAGGTGGAAATGAGATATTGGAGAGAATCCTGAGGAAGTAACTTAAAATGATGATACACTTTGATGAATGACACGATGTACTGAGTAGGGTAAAGGAATGAGGACTGTCTGGCCTAGTTGGTGTGACTGACTACTTCTAGTATTTGAAAAGTTGTTTAAATGAATGCACACGTTGGTCCTTTAATCTCAGCACTACTATCACACTCTTGTCCATCAAGCCGAGATCAATTTCTGTTTCAATTATGAAGTTATTTATTATCTCAATCTCTACTCACCTCTGCCTCCTAGGAATTAATAGATTTTGACCAATGAGATTACTTTTAAAAAAAGTAACTTCAATTATACAGCCAACTTCCCTGAAGAAAGCTATTTTACTGATGGAGATACTTTGAGTTGGGTTCATATTGTCTTAACATCATTGTGAAACTCATTTATGGGAAGTTTAGATTAAATGCCCTTTCAGGTATCTGCTTCTAGGTTCTCTAAATTCTATTACTTCATGGTTTGACATGTACTTCCAAAAGGTGATATTTGCTTTTTTATCTACCACTTGTTTCCCTCAAGAGGACAATAACCCTCATGGGGCATCATTGAGTGTCATGGTATGTATTCAATAAATATTTGTTGACTGAATGAACCCAATACTAAACATTTTCATAAAAGATAAAATTATGACAGAGAAGCTCCAATAGAAGAGAATTCTTTGATCTCAGTGAGAAAACTGGCGTGGCAAGCTCTTAAACGTAAGATGTGAATGATGGTCATGGAATCTTCACTGCTGGTCATTTCATGAACACCAGAGAGCAGCCATCTGTCCAACGTATGTGTGGTCCTGCCTGGAAGAAGATGAGCAGCTCCCTTGGACTTGCTGAATTCCTGTTTGGTTGTTTGATTTTAGATTCTTGGCTTGATTTTCTAAGAAAAAAGAAAGCTGTATTCCCTTTTCCATTTAAATTTCAGCTACTGTGAAATTAGCCATGACCATTTTTTGCAAGTAAAACTCCTGTGTAGATTGACTCTGGAGTGATACTGGCCTCCTTTATTTGGCAATTGTGCTTCCCTCCCTATTGTGTTTTGTAACTCATGCATGATGTCTGAGTAGGTTCGAATGAAACCATATTTATTATGTCCTCTGTTCTTTCAAATAGCAAAACAGATTACTGTGTTGTTATACAGATGTGCTGTGGGTGGAATGCCAATTCTTAGGAGCCAGCAAAGCCCTGTCCGCTTTCCTGAGATAGTGTGCGAGATGTGAATAACATTCACAGGGAGTTTCTTGAATCTCTTGTGTTGGATTTGGCATGTGCTGCACCCACCTGATTGCTTTGTGTAAGATGCTGTTGGGCTGTTCCATATAAAAATTCATGTTATGTCAATTAATTTCACAGGGAAACGAACCTTAAAGTTCGCCATGCACTATCAGTTACCTCAGAACTTGGAGAAGATATTAGGAGACTTGCAAAGTTTGATGGTGAGTCTTTAAAGTAGAAAAACAAAACTCTCAAAATCAAAAAGCTTTTGTAACAAAAATAGTAACAAGCTAATGACCTGAAATCCAATTTATGGTTTGTTTGTTTTTTTATTTGGTGAAAGGACATAAAATTCTCTAGGCGCCAGAGCCTGTAATCTCTTCTCACGCTAAAGAGTAAAAGTGTTTACCAGGGGAGAATGACTTTATTAGCTCATCATTCATTTCATTCTTATATCCTCTCCTCTAGATTGTGTTCCCTATGGTCCCACAATACCCTTACTTGCCTTGCTTTGGCCTCTCTGGCACTGTACCAGATAAACTTTCTGAGGATAAATACAGACCATACTTTTATTCCTGGCTCTAGGTCTAACCATCCCTTCATTCTCTGACATCATAACAAACACCAAATGCTAAACAGAAAACTTTGTGAAGACAGTAATCATGCCTCTTATGTTTCTTTATCTTTCCTAGTGCCTGGCATAATGTTTTAAAGATAGAAGATGTGTAGAAAGAATATTCTGATTTATTAACCAGTTGGTCAATGGTTGCTCTTTATTTTAGACCACGGTTTTATCACCATCTTCACACCATTCAACCCAGGTCCTTGCTCCTCGGCATGGATTCTCCTCCTGTTCTATTCCAGCTGTGTCTTCTTGTTTTCTGTTAAAACTGTCACAGAAAAACAAAATCCTTCAAGAATTCAAGGAAAGAGCCATTAATAATAGAACATTAGGCACCATGACAGGCTGTGGAATCTTTGGGGCCTTCCTATCACCTCTCAATGGTCTCTTGCTTTACACATTTGTGTGTCTGGCCTTGAATATCAATATTTACATACAGATTGGTTTTATTTGTTAATTAGAGGCCTGGTGCACGAGATTCGTGCACGTGGGTGGTGGTGGTGGTGGTGGGGGGGGGTCCCTCAGCCCAGCCTGTGCCCTCTCGCAGTCTGGGAGCCCTCGGGGGATGTCTGATGGGGAGCGGGCCTAAGCTGGCAGTGGGATATCCTTAGCACTGCTGCAGAGGCCGGAGAAGATCCCGCCACGGCCGGCCGCTGTGCTTGCCAACTGTGAGCCGTGAGCCTGGCTTCTGGCTGAGAGGTGCTCCCCCTGTGGGAGCGTACTGACCACCAAGGGGCAGCTCCTGCATTGAGTGTCTGCCTCCTGCTGGTCAGTGCTCATCATAGCGACTGGCCGTTCTGCTGTTCGGTCGATTTGCATATTTTCCTTTTATTATAAAGGATGAATATTTATGAGTTTGAAAGTATCTTCCAAAATGTTTTGTTTGGAGTCCACTAAAGGAAAATGTGGACAAGGGTCTTAACATGATACCATGAGTTAAAGAACAGGTAAATTTACATTATAAAGTTTCTCCAATGCACAGTTTAGAATTTATATTATCTATGCTTTGCATTTATTTGTAAACTTTCATCTGGATTTTGTTGATATTTTAATCTCTCTTAAAAGAGTGCTATTATATTAAATGTTTATAGAAAAAAGTATTCCTCCAATTTGAGATTTAAGTCAGGGAAGAGCCAGGAAACTTTGAATGGCCCAAGAAATATTTTGATTAGTTTAAAACAAATTACACATTTTCTACTAAGTAATTTTTTCAATGAAATTTTACTGTTATGTGAATCCAAGAAAACGTAATTTGTGTCCATGAATTAAAATGCTTGCTTAATATTTATGGAATCCTAAAAGGGCAACCTAAATATAATTTACCATTATGTAATCCTTTCCTGCTGGAATCATAACTTTGTACTTCTGTCAATCTATGTGGAGGTAAAAATTCATGATTTATTAATTTTCTTTACCATTAAAAAGCAAAAGATGATTGTTATAATTATCCAGTTCACTTTGTTTCATAAATATTGGCACAGAAAGCCTACACTATGATTCAGTTACAGATAACCTTGAAATCCTAGTGGCATAAACAGTAAAAATTTATTTCTTGCTCATGTTATGTTCTGATACAGGTAGGGTGGCATTCTCCATCTTGTAGCCATGGTGCCTAGACTAATGGCCTCGAAGGTCAACACATCAGAGAAAGGGCGAGATAAAAGAGACAAACTTATGTTTAACTACTTCTTTCTCTCACATTTCATTGGCCAGCATAAGTCACATGGACCTGCCCTAACGGCAAGGGAGCCTGGGAAATAACAAGTATGAATATTTATTGACTGCTAACTGTCTGTACCATGCCCTTCAAGAACTCTGACCACAGATAGTGTGTAAAAGGCCAGGCTGGATTACATGGATTTCTTTCTTGGAACCATAGACATGAGCTCTAAGAATCACCCTTCTTTTTTAAAAAAATTTTATTTATTGATTTTGGAGAGAGTGAGAGAGAGAAAGAGAGACAGAAAACATCAATTTGTTGTTCCACTTATTTATCTATTCATTGGTTGATTCTTGTGCCCCAACTATGTAGTGGGATGATGCTCTAACCAACTGAGCTATCTGGCCAGGGCGAAGAATCCTCCCTCTTAACATGAGTCTCAATAACCCATCCTATTTGACGTTTTCATTTTCTTGTAGCACTTATCATCATCTGATGTACTCTATAGCTTACTTATTTCTAAGTTATTATTTATTGTCCATCTCCACCTGCTGCAATGTAAGCTGCACAGAGATCTTTATTTTGCTCACTGATATATGTCTGGCTCCTAGAACAATATCTAGCATATAGTAGATGCTCAATAAAAACTTGGCCAGAGTGTGGGGGCCAGGATCAGTATCAGGCCTCAGAAAGACATGGGAGATAAAGGGAGGGACTGGGAATAGTCTGTGAAACCATGAGGCCTTGAAGGGCAAAGCTAGAGTGCTGGGCGTCCTCCTTCAGCGGGCAAGTGGCTCAGGGAGAGGGATCATCTGGTATGGTGGTTTTATAATGCTTTTACATCAGAATCCTTTCTTCAAACACAGTTTAACATAGAAGCCCCAAATTTAAACCAATATAGTGGTGTTGCTCAGGCTGAAGTAAGAAAACACTTCCTCACCTAACACAATTCCTTTTTACAGATGGGGTATCTTGAAGGGTAAAAGGACTTGCTTACCTGGTATACATAAATTTGGTCTCTTTTAATACTTCATAAAACGTATTTTTACAGTGCAGTAGTAATTATTACTTACTAGATGTGGCCTGAGTTTGCATCATACAGTATAGGTAACTCACCAAATCTCTAATGTATACATATATATTTTTGCAAGTAAAGGCAACATGGACCTCTCTTTTCTATCAATTATACTTTAAATGTGGTCACTTTTCAGAGAACATGTAATGCCAAATGCATCAGGCTGGTACACTTCTGGGCTAAGAACCAGGTTTCCGCTAAATTTACTCTTTCATTCGTAAATCTTGGCTTGAATTTCAATCTACCTTAAAGTTCAAGGCAATATGACTTAGGGGTTTAGGCTTATTAAAATACGATATTTTGTTTTCAAGAAGCATCTGAAGAATGAATAGAGGTATTAAGGAGAAATAATTTAGATACAATATACAAATTAGATTCCCCCTGTTAGCAGCCAAATTTAAAGACCAAGAAGGTGATGTAAGAGATGGTATAAAAAGTTTTTGAAAGAGTTGGGACAATTAACAAATCCTAAATCCTTCCCACAATTGTTCTTGCTTTCCTATAGTCTTCAACTTTTCCTCCATTTCTTTACTTTTCAAGCCCTAGTTTACATGTTTTAATTTCAATCTCTTCCTGCCTCTCTGACACACCCATTCACACACTGTACACCATGTACACATGTTTCTCTATCCATTTGGCCAGTTTTCTCTCTCTTTTCTTCCTTCTCTGCATTATTTCTTACCATTCTTTTTCCATCTTCCTCTTCCAGTGTTTATCTTAGTTTACTTATTTTCTCTACCTGCTCACCTTTTCTGTTTTTTAAAATCTTCTCTGTTTTTACCACTCTCTCCATATTAATGAATTTATTAATTTTATTTATTAAGTTCCTTGTAAAGATAAGATGCAGTACAAAGTATGTAGAATTATAAAATGTCTCAACATGTATTACATGTTTCTTTAGATTCGTTTACTCCCCCATTATTCTTTTACTTCCTCTTTTTTTGGCTCCCATATTCACCTTTATTATAATGGAGTATCAGTAGATTTCAGAGTTCCTTCTGATGACTAGAAAAAGACTTCCTTGTATCATGGGAATTAAAACCAGATATTGCATTCTTTCTTTTAAGTTAAAAATATGATGTCAGCATTTGGAAATGGCCTGCCTAGTTATATATGTAGCTATGACAAGGTCACATGTGAGCATGCCTGTCTGTGCTAAGTATATCTTTTAGCTTGTGACTTTGGGGCAAATCTGGGTATGGAATTATTTTTGCTTCTGAGACTTGCCAAAATATTTTCTCTAGCACCAAAGTACAGTGTTCTGTCCTTGAATCATAAGTGCACATCTTCCAAGTATCTGAAGACCTGAGTGTCCCTCTCTTATCCTTAGAGAAATCCCCACTGAAACTCCAAATTGGGGACACCAAAGTCAAAACTGAGATGGGTAGGGTCTCAGGATAAAATGTCTCCACATGTAATAAAATGTATTACATGTTTCTTTAGATAGGATAACTTCTCCACCTCCCCCTGTTCCTGAGGGGCGATCAGGGCAGCAGCTGCTGCTCGCACCGACTGCTGGCGCTGGCCCCAATCACTCCATACCGTCAGTGGGTGTGAGCAGGACCAGCACCATCAGCGTGGGAGCAGTGGTGGTGGCAGGAGTGGGGCTGCTGGCAGACAGGGGACCAGAGGCTGCAGAGGGAGAGGCCAGGTGGGGGCCGGGGGGCATGGAGGATGGGCCGAGACCCACCCCTGTGCCTACCGTAGCCTCGCGGCTCACAGTTCCTTTCAAGGTGCTTGATTTTGTGCACTGGCCCCTAGTCTTAGATACTTGCACACAGCCCTATTAAATCCTGACAGACCTGGGAGGAAGATGTTATTATTACCTCTACTTATGACAAGGACTCTAGACCCTGATAAATCAAATAACTGTTCCAATATCACATGGTTACTAAGTGGAGAAGCCAGAATATGAACCCAGGACTGCTGGCAAAACCTATTCTCCAAAAGGACATGGCACAAGAGGCTCTAAACTACAGTGGAGACAGCATTGGAGAATTGGGGGAATTAACATGACAGCACAGCCCCTGAACAGTCTAGGGTTAGGGTAGGGTAAGACATAGGTGATAAAAATACTCTAAACCTAAAGGTGCAAAATTAATCACCAGACATCAGTTCTTTTCAGGACTCAGATGACATTATCATATTTTCAAAAAGTAGCACTGTTCTCAGTGGCCTTGAATGTTAGGATCCCTGACAAGAGTTTATAGAGTGGTGGCAAAACAGAGAGACCAGTACATGTCAGGTAGAGTTGGATTTTGGTAGGTAAATTCATTTATTTGAAAAGTTTTCACATAAATATTTTTACTGTACATGTTTCAAACATCAGAAAAAATTGGTCTGTAGTTTGTTGAACTTTATAAGAAAAGATACATAGCTTGTTTGAATATTATAATATATGTGAAAATAGAGTGGGCCTTGATTTTTTTCATGTTAAAATCTTCTGGGAATTGATAAGTTTTTACAAAAAGTAACTGGAAATAGTTGCCAACTATACATTTATCAACTGGTCATTTTTATGCCTTGGGGAGAGCCCTGGCTGTAAATTGTCCAAATGTGTTTAAGAATCTTTCATATGTTGTTGCTGACTGAACTAAGATCTGTTTTTTGCAACTTATGACAAGTTTACATATTTTGTATGACTGTTAATACTGAGTTCTGAACTGGGGAAAGGTTGACTCTTTATTTCAGGAATCTTTGTGTATTTTGTGGTCCTTTCTAAAGAATAGCATGTGTGTAATTAAAACAGTGAAAAGCAAACATCTCTTTTTGGTTAAAAACAAAACAAAAAGGCTTGGTTAGCATCTTGTAAGATTTTTACCTACCAGATAGGTTTCCCATTCACCAGAACATAACCCAGCAGCATAGCATAGAGTCCGTGTAAAGACAGGAAGAATAACTTCCCTCTTTATTGCTGCTATTGATGTGGTCATGATGGTGGTGATGATGGGTGGCTGAGGCTTGATGTTTGAAGAATAAAGAGGCTTTAGAAAACAGGAAGGTGACACTATTCTTTCTAAGAAAAAAATATTACAATTATCATGGCAACAGTAGTGGGCAATCTTCTAAACTTTAAGAAACTCTTGGCTAGAGAAATGCTTAAACAGTAATAATGATGTTTTACTTAATAGATAATTTGTCATAAGGAAGAGTTGCAATGTAGGTAATCAAAAAATATTGCTAATAATAATATATTAGAGAAATAAAGCCAACTTCTCTGTAAAATCATGGAATACTGGGTATTGAGCTCCATTTTCATGGTAAGCTACAGATTTCCATTTGGAGGTAAATACTTTAGTTTTTAGGTTGCTAATCAATGAGTAATCTAGCTGACTACAGTTGAGAGTGCTGAGGAAGGCCCAGCATGAAATCTTGGGAATTTTGCTCAGTGTGGACCGAGAGCATTTCTGTGTGACTGTGAACTGGATGACTTGCTTTCATGTGTGTTCTCTTCAGTGGTTGACTGGCTAGTTTGATTATAGTTGTACTTCATCAATGACATAATTCTCCCCCAGTTGTTTTATTGCCAATTAAAGATGACTTATGTTCTAAACATGTTTTAGTGCATAATTACATGAGAAACAATGCTGTTTTTCCTAAACAATTTTTTCAACCATTGTTAACCTGTTTACTGTCTGTTACTCTTCTCTGACACAATTAGCAAAAGGAAGAGGCTCCTAAAAAATGTCTCCTAGTCCTTATTATGTTTTATGGCTGGGGTATCATTTTGGTTGCTTCTAATGTGCTTTAAGGTTCCTACCTCCCTGCCCTCCCTCCTTCCCCCCACCCCCCACCGCAATGTTCTCAGGTCCATTTGTATCCCTTTAGAGTTAGACCAGCTTAAGCTCTCCATTGTGGCTGGGCTATTAGGTTTTCCACACCCTTTTATCATTATTACCATGGAAATATACCCACTTCTTTCATGTATCCTAGATCTAGTCTAATGCCCATCTCCTCTCCCAACCATCTGACACTTTTTCTATTCACTTCACCAACAAATGTTTGTTAAGATCCTATTATGTAGGTTAGGCAATGTAATAGGTTATGGAGATACAGAAGTGAATTTAGTTTACCTTCAAAGGAACCTGTTCACCCCCTTTGGAAAGGGGCAGAAAAGTGTTTGGAAAGCTGTATTTTATGCTAACAGGGCTAAGAAAGGGGAAGCTGAGCACATCTGAAGTTAAAGTGTGTAATTTGGCTTTGTTCCTGCCGTTTTGTTTTGACTGGGCCTAGCGTTTAGTACTTAAATCAGTGGGACTGCATTCTTCAAGACAGGCTGAATTGGGGCTTGGCCTTTAAGAACCTAGGCAGAACCCCTTGGCCTTACTGCCTGATCCTGTCTAGAACCACACCCTTCGTGTCAGGCCAGGAGGCTGGATGAGGCTTGGGGCCTGGGAGCAGCAAGCCAACATGTTCAAGGCTGCATTTGCCTGCATGTCAGTCTTTGCTTGTGACAATAATAATGATCAAGTGAGCCTGTTTTTTTATATTCCTATTGGCAGGGACTGTGTATCATGTTTTTGCCAAAAGCACTTTTTTTTTTTTTTTTAAAGTGGCCAAGTTTGAAGTCTGAGAAATTGAGTCTTAGGTAAAAAAAAAAACTGGAATAAGCTTTGAGGGTTGCTGTCAACCTGTTATTTTATGTAGGTTTTGCTGGTGACATCCAAGTCAAGGTTGTACAAAATTCAGGAATAAAAATTATTGGTCAAGAAAAAAGGATACTGAATTCTTAGAATTTAGAAAAAGGTCTCCTCTTCCACCACATAATTGTCCAAACAACTTGGGCCAGTTGAAGTCAGTTTTAATTTACTTTTTATTATCATTGGTAGACCATAATGAGAATAACCAGAGTTCAGCCACTTCCCTTCATATAAAAAATGGCTTTGTACAGGTTACTTAGCTTCACCCAGATCCTCCTGCCAGCACGCTCTCATCTAGCAGTCGCCATCTGGGAAGATGCCAGTGAGTGCCTGCGTGCGGGCAGCTAGGCAACACCCGTATTATGCTGGGGAAAGGGAGATGGTATTTGGAAAAGCGGTCCTGAGGCCACAAGTTGCTCATTTCTTTCAAGGTTTTGCTTGTTTTTTATTTCTTTTTCTTTTTTTTTTTCATGGTTTATTTTTCTTTTACATTTATATATTTTTAATTTTTTATTACAGTTGACATTCAATATTATATTAGTTTCAGGTATACATCCCAGTGATCAAATATTATATAACTTACTAGATGATCATCCTTGTAAATCTCATACCCATCTGACACCATGCATAGTTATTAGAATACTATTGACTATATTCCCCAATGCTGTACTTTACATCCCCATGACTATTCTGTAACTACCAATTCATACTTCTTAATCCCTTCACCTTTTTCACCCATCCCCCAAATTCCTTTCCCATCTGGCAACAATCAAAATGTTCTCTGTATGTATGAGTCTGTTTCTATTCTGCTTATTTATTTATTTTGTTTTTTATTAGATTCAGTTATTGATAGATATGTATGTATTGCCATTTTATTTTTTATATTTCCTTCCTCTTCCTCCTCCTCCTCCTCCTCCTCCTCTTACTCATCCTCCTCCTCCTTCTCCTCCTCCTCCTCCTCTTACTCATCCTCCTCCTCCTTCTCCTCTTCCGCCTCCTCCTCCTCCTCCTCTTCCTCCTCCTCCTCCTCCTCCTCTTACTCATCCTCCTCCTCCTTCTCCTCCTCCTCCTCCTCTTACTCATCCTCCTCCTCCTTCTCCTCCTCCTCCTCCTCTTACTCATCCTCCTCCTCCTTCTCCTCCTCTGCCTCCTCCTCCTCCTCCTCTTCCTCCTCTTACTCCTCCTCCTCCTCCTCCTCCGCCTCCTCCTCCTCCTTCCGCTCCTTCTCCTCCTCCTCCTCCTAAAGAATACCCTTCAACAGTTTATGTAATACTGGTTTGGTGGTGATGAACTCCTTTAGTTTTTTCTTGTCTGGGAAGCTCTTTATATGTCCTTCCATTTTAAAATGATAGTTTTGCTGGGTAGAGTTAGTTGAAGGTCCTTGCTTTTCATCACTTTGAATATTTCTTGCCAATCTCTTCCGGCCTCAAAGTTTCTGTTGAGAAATCAGTTGACAGTTGTATGGATACTCCCTTGTAAGAAACTAACTGCTTTTCTCTTGCTGTTTTAAAATTTTTTCTCATTGTCTTTAAACTTTTGCATTTTAATGATGAAGTGTCTTGGTGTTGGCCTTTTGGGGTTCATCTTGTTTGGGACTCTGCTCTTTCTGGACTTGTATGTCTATTTCCTTCACCAGGTTAGGGGTTTTCTGTCATTATTTCTTCAAATAGGTTTTCAATTTCTTGCTCTCTCTCTTCTCCTTCTGGCAACCCCATGATGTGAATATTGGTATGCTTAAAGTTGTCCAAGAAGCTCCTTACACTATTCTCATTTTTTTTTTTTGGATTATTTTTTCTTTTGGTTGTTCTGATGGGATGAATTTTGCTTCCTTACATTCCAAATTGCTGTTTTTAATTTTGGTTTCATTTAATCTACTGTTGATCCCTCTAAATTATTCTACATTTAAGTTAGTGTATCCTTCATATATGACTATTTTTTTCTTATGGTTTCCATGTCCTTTTTTAATGCTGTTGAAATTATCTCTAAATCCATTGAGCATACTTATAAACAATGTTTTGAACTCTGAATCTAGTAGATTGCTTGTCTCCATTTTGTTTAGTTCTTTTCCTGGAGTTTTGATCTGTTCTTTCATCTGGGACATGTTTCTTTGTCTCCTAATTTTGGCAACCTCCCTACATTTGTTTCTATGCATTAGGTAAACCTACTATGTCTCCCAGGCTTAGTAGAGTGGCCTAATATAGTAGGTGTCCTGTAGGATCCAGTGGTACAGCCTCTTGATTACCCAAGCTGGGCACTCCAGGTGCACTCCCCACCTCCAATTGTAGTTGAGTCTTGATTGCTGTTGGCACATCAATGGGAGGTATTTACCCCTAGTTCAATTGACTGAAAGGACTGGCTGTGCCCACTAGGTAGGATCAGCTATGCAGGGCCCCACACCATGAAGCAGGACTTACTTCAGTGGGGCTCTGGGGCCTCCTGAGTCTTCTTCTTGACTATATCACTTGTGGAAGTGGTTGGGTGGTGCTTTGATGTGGTCTGAAGCTTTCCACCAGATACACTTACTGGCTCTGGGGCCTTGGAGAGGTGCAGGCCAAGGTCAGTTGCCACCTGTGTTCTTCCTGGGACACTCAGCATGAGCTATAGAGCAATCTGCATATGGCTGCTACTTGTGCTGGGCTTGGAGGTGCCCAGGGGAGGCCAAACTGTGAACCAAGCCTGGCTGCTGTTAGTGCCAGGCCTGGGGCCACTTAGAGTTACAGGGCATGCCGAGGCCAGATGCTACTTTTTAAAGAGCTTTTCGTAAAGTCTGAAGCATGAGCCAAGTTAGGCCATTCATATGAAAAAGCCACTGGAAACAGCTGGGGTGGGCCAGCAAGTTGTGTGGGATAGGGTCTCAGAGAATCACCAGGACAGGATGAACAGTAGTAGTCAGGTTGATGGAGACTCAGATATGGTTCCTGCCTGCAAACTCTGTGGAATGAGGTCTCAGAAAAGGAACAATGGCCTCTGCCAGCACTTCTGTTTGGGAAAAAGCTGCCCCTCCAGCTCTCATTTTGATGCCAGATGATTCAATTCCTTCTTGTATTTCCTGGTGCCTTTTGAGCTACTTCCCCAGCACTGGAATTTAGAGGGAGCGAGTCCAAGTAAGTCCATGCGCAAGCCCCTTAAGAAGAACTTCCTGGGACTCCAGCAGCCCTCCGTCTCACTCAGCCATAATCCCCACTGGCTTTTACAGCCAGAAGTTGTGGGGCATCTATTTCTGGCACCAGAACTCTGGGCTGAGAGGCCTGGTATGGGGCTGGGACCCCTTGCTCCTTATGGGGACCTCTGCAGCTGAGATATCCTTTCTGATTTTTATCTGCCACACCTGGGTGTGAGACCAGCCTGTTTCTCATCTCCACTCCTATTAGTCTCAATGTGGCTTCTTCTTTATATTCTTAGTCGTAGGACTTGTGTTCAGATAGATTTTAGGTGGTTATGAATGATGATTTTTCTGTAGTTTAGTTGTAATTTTGTTTTTTTTTAAATAAATCTTTATTGTTCAGATTATTACAGGTGTTCCTCTTTTTTTCCCCCCATAGCTCCCCTCCGCCTGATTCCCCACCCCACCCCATGCACTTACCCCCCGCCACTGTCTTCATCCATAGGTGTAAGATTTTTGTCCAATCTCTTCCCACACCCCTCACACCCCCTTCCCCTGAGAATTGTCAGTCCACTCCCTTTCTATGTCCCTGATTCTATTATATTCTGTTCTTCAGATTTTTTATTCACTTGATTTTTATATTCACTTGTTGGTAGGTATGTATTTGATGTCATTTTGTTGTTCATAATTTTTATCTTTACCTTTTTCCTCTTCCTCCTCTTCTTAAAGAACACCCTTCAGCATTTCATACAACACTGGTTTGGTGGTGATGAACTCCCTCAGCTTTCTCTTGTCTGTGAAGCTCTTTATCTGACCTTCAGCTCTGAATGACAGCTCTGCTGGGTAGAGCAATCTTGGCTGCAGGCTCCTGCTGTTCATCACTTCGAATATTTCTTGCCACTCCCCTCTGGCCTGCATAGTTTCTGCCGAAAAATCAGCTGACAGTCGTATGGGTGCTCCCTTGTAAGCAACCAACTGTTTTTCTCTTGCTGCTTTCAAGATTCTCTCTTTGTTTTTTGCCCCTGGCATTTTAATTATGATGTGTCTTGGTGTGGTCCTCCTTGGACTCCTCTTGTACGGGGTTCTGTGCGCTTCCTGAACTTGCAAGTCCATTTCTTTCACCAGGCAGGGAAAGCCCTCTGTCATTATTTCTTCTAATAGGTTTTCAATATTTTGCTCTCTGTCTTCTTCTGGCACCCCAAAAATTCGGATGTTGGTATGCTTAAAGTTGTCCCAGAGGCTCCCCACACCATCTTCATATTTTTGGATTCTTTTTTTAATTTTTTTTTCTGGTTGGGTGTTTTTTGTTTTCTCATATTTCAGATCTTTGGTTTGATTCTTTTTTTTTTTTTTTTTTTTACTTTTTATTTATTTATTTTTTATTTTTTTAAATAAATCTTTATTCAGATTATTACAATTATTTCTCCTTTTTCCCCCCATAGCTCCCCTCCACCCCTTTCCCACCCCACCTTCTGCCCTTACCTCCCCCCCACTGTCCTCATCCATAGGTGTATGATTTTTGTCCATTCTCTTCATGAACCCCCCCATACCCCTTTCCCCCTGAGAATTATCAGCCCACTCCCTTTCTATGCCCCTGATTCTATTATATTCACCAGATTATTCTGCTCCTCAGGTTTTTAATTCACTTGATTTTTAGGTTGGCTTGTTGATAGATATGTATTTGTTGTTCATAATTTTTTCTCTTTACTTTTTTCTTCTTCCTCTTCTTTAAGAATACCTTTCAGCATTTCATATAGTACTGGTTTGGTGGTGATGAACTCCTTCAGCTTTTTCTTATCTGTGAAGCTCTTTATCTGCCCTTCAATTCTGAATGATAGCTTTGCTGGGTAGAGTAATCTTGGTTGTAGGTTCTTGCTATTCATCACATTGAAAATTTCTTGCCACTCCCGTCTGGCCTGCATAGTTTCTGTTGAGAAGTCATCTGACAGTCGTATGGGTGCTCCCTTGTAGGTAATTAACTGTTTTTCTCTTGCTGCTTTTAATATTCTCTCTTTGTCTTTTGCTCTTGGCATTTTAATTATGATGTGTCTTGGTGTGGTCCTCTTTGGATTCCTTTTGTTTGGGATTCTGTGGGCTTCCTGGACTTGTAAGTCTATTTCTTTCACCAGTTGGGGGAAGTTTTCGGTCATTATTTCTTCAAATAGGTTTTCAGTATCTTGCTCTCTCTCTTCTTCTGGCACCCCCATAATTCTGATGTTGGTACGCTTGAAGTTGTCCCAGAGTCTTCTTACATTATCTTCAACTTTTTGGATTTTTTTTTTTGCTTTTTGCTTTTTCGGTTGAGTGTTTTTTGCTTCTTTGTATTTCAATTCTTTGACTTGATTCTTGTGTTCCTCTATTCTGTTTCTGGGTCTCTGTATAATATTTTTTATTTCAGTCAGTGTATGTTTAATTTCTAGTTGGTCCTTTTTCATATCTTCGAGGGTCTCGTTATATTTATCGGCCTTTTCTAGGATATTCTTAAAAAGTCTTATAACCGTGGTTTTGAATTCTATATCCAGTCGTTTGTTTTCCTCCATTTCTTTCGTTTGTGATCTGATTCTTTGACCCCGCATTTTCACTGAATCCCTGAGTTGGTAAGGTAGATATTTGTGCTAGGTTTCCAATATGGCCCAGTGGGTCTGCTTCCCCAGTTAACCTGAGGTGGACACTCTTGGTGCACCCCTTTGTGGACTGTGTGTACAGCCTTGTTGTAATTAAGTCTTTATTGTTGTTGGTATCACTGGGAAGAATTGACCTCCAGGCCAGTTGGCTGTAAGGATCAGCTGTGTCTATGCTGGGAGAAGCCCGGTGCTGGAGACAGCCTTATAGGATTAGACTTGCCAAATTGCAATAGCCTCTGTGCTCAGCTTGGATGGGGTGGAGTCTCAGTCTTGGCTTCCTGTCAGCCCCGCCCCTGCGCGCATGTGCGCTTTCAGTCCTCCGCCTTCCCCGGCTCCTGAGTCTCCGCCCGAGAGTCCAGACTCCCCCTACAAGAGCGTGGGTCCCCAGGGGCTCGCCTGGAACCGGGGTTCACTGCAGTCAGAACTGGGGCTCAGTCAGGATCCTCTGACTCCCTTTCACTAGGGAAAGCCTATGGCTACCTCCGCAGCCTTTGTGCGCACTGGCCCGTGTGCGCCTTCAGACTTCTGCCTTTCCCAGCTCGCGGTCCGAGGCTTCCTTCCCCCTTCCGCCAGAGGAAGTCAGCCAAGCTCTCAGCCGCCCTTCCTCTCTGCGCGCACAAAGCCCCTTTGCCGTACCTCCAATTCTCTGTGAGCTTTTCTCCTTCCTTCTAGTTGTAGAATTTTCACTCAGCCTGCTTTCCTGTGGTTCTGGATGGTGTCCGTTCTGTCTTTTAGTTGTAGTTTTGAAATTGTTGTGCGAGGCAGCAGTTTAGGTGTTTACCTATGCCGCCATCTTGGTTTCTCTGGTTTGATTCTTGGGGTATGTTGATCTACAGTTGAGTTTCTGTATATTCTTTATTTTAGACAGTATATGCTTAATTTCTGACTGGTCCTTTTGCATTTTTTTGGCATTCTCATTAAGGTCCTTGAAGGTCTCACTAAGCTCCTCGGAGGTCTCATCAAGTTTCTCAGCGGTTTTTAGAAGATTCTTGAGTAACCTTATAAATGTGGTTCTGAACTCTATGTCCTCCAGTAGTTTGCTTTCCTCCATTTCTTTCATTCGTTACATGTTTTTTTGTCTCTGCATTTTGCTGCTTCCCTGTGTTGATGGAGTGGCTTTGTGCGGTAGGGACATATAGGGGCCAGTAGCTCAGCCTCCCCAATCAACTTAGGTGGACACTCTTGGTACACCCCTTTGTGGGCTGAGTGCAAAGTCTTGGTGTAGTTAAGCCTTGATTGCTGTTGGTACACTGGGAGGAATTGACCTCCAAGCCAATTGGCTGTGAGGACCCGCTGTGTCTATAATGGAAGAACTGCTGCACTGGAGACACGCTTATGGTGCAGGACTTGTTTCAGTGGGGCTTTGGTGCTCACTGAGTCTGCCTCTTGAATGTGTCACTTATGGATGTGAGGAGTTGAAATCTGGTGTCTCACACTGACCACTAGGTACACTGGCTTCTGGATCTCCAGTGGGGTGCAGGTCAGCTACTGTATGAGGCCACCCAGCAGAAGCTACAGCAAGAACTACAGTTTTCTCCTCTTTGGTTGAGGTTTGGAGGTTTTGGAGCTGTCTGACCTGGGCTGCAAGTTTGCTAGGTTAAGCTGCGATAGGGCAGGCCATTCATATGCTAAAGCTGCTGCTTGGAGCTTGGGTGGGTTTGTAGATTGTGCGGGGCGGGGTCTCAGGGCTTCACTAGGCTAGGGCGTGGCAATCAGCGAAGGCTGCCAGTTAGCCAGCTCTGCGTCTCCGACCGTGTCCCCGTGTCCCGCGCCCCGCGCCCCAGCACAGTAAACAATTATTCCTGCGCACAGCCCTGCAAGCAAGCCTCCCTCACTTTCCGACCCAATGGCAGACAGTCCAGCTTCTCCCCGTAGGAGTTTGGGTCCCCCGGGTCTCCCCAGAAACTGGAGTTCGGAGTAATCGGGAGCTTGTCTCCCTTCAGGTTGAAAAAAGCAGCGCTCCCAGTCGCCCACCGCCAGCCCGATTTGCACACCTCCATACCTCAGCTTTTCAGCACTTATGCACCTCTCAATGCTGTTTTCTCTTTCCTTCTAGTTGTAGAACTTCCACTCAGCCAGCTTTCCCGTGGTTCTGGGTGATAGACGTTTTGTCTTTTAGTTGTAGTTTTGAAATTGTTGTGCGAGGCAGCATTTTAGGTGTTTACCTACGCCACCATCTTGGATCCCTTCTGGCTAGTTGTAATTTTGATGTGGTTGTGGGAAGATGGGAGTACCACATTTACCTATGTTGCCATCTTGGCCAGAAGCCTGTTTTTGAATTTTCATGCAAGATCTATTAATGTTAGTAATCTGGTTGGTCAGAAGTGATCAGACCATGTGAAAACTGGCTGCTGTCCTCTAGGTCTAAGAGTTTTAAAAGGAAAAGATATCCTAGGAAGGAAAGGGAGCCTATGTTCGAATGTTCTAAGTTTAGGTGTTTGGTGAGTGGTGAAGCAGTATAACACAGAGGTTCTCTAGGCGGGCTGGTCTCCTTTCCCTTCCTTCAATCAGTGCTGAAGACATGCCTTCGTTTTTTAGTTTCCAAATGCCATTTATTATGTTCCAACCCACTATTTGGCTTCTGATTAAATACATGTATTTTAATTGTTTTTGAGAGAAAGAATTTTATAGGTGCTAACCTGTTTGGATCTACCGTGTTTGGATCTACCCACAACCTCCTTTTATATTCTTTCCTTGCTCCCTCTGTCTTTCAACTCTTTGTACTAATTACTTATAAAAATTTAAAACTCAACTGTTTGCAGTACAAATGCATGTTTTTAATTAAAGTTATCGGGTTGACATTGGTTAATAAAATTATATAGGTTTTAACTGTACAATTCTATGATATATCATTTGTCTATTGCATTGTGTGCCAACAACCATCCAAAGTAACAATGTATTTTGATCTAATAGTTATATTTTGTGACAGGGTCCATAAAAGATTACTTCTGGTTTCTTTTTCTGTCAGGAGAATACCTACCCTGAAAGTATATATTCTTATTGAAATAGTGGAACAAATTGATTCATTGATTTGGAATGGGCATGCCCTTGGTTTGGAATGGGCTTGGAATTTAAAACAAAACAAGACAAAACAAAACTAGATACATCTTCTGGCCAGGTTGAGGCAAGTTATATGGTGTCTTTGAGGGTCTCCAGAACTCTGAATTTAATCAAGATAAGAAGCATAGAACAGCTGAAAGAAATCACAGGTATTCTCAGGCACATGTAGCAAACAAGGCCCAGGTTTCCTGGGGGTGGAATATAGCAAAACCCTTAAAATTCTGATTATGAGCCTAGAAAAATCTGATTAATTTTGGCTATGAAACTGATATTATACCATCTAAACCTGTGGGAGAGTTTACATTAAATTAAAAGTGATGGAATCAGAAAAACTTTTAGGACAGTCCACGATTAATCTTGTCAAAGGTCATTGTTACAAACTAAAAGTAGAGAGAAGTGATTTTTTTTTTAAGTAAAAAAAAAAAAATCCCACGTTTCTTGAGCTTTCTGTTTTTATTTAGACAGCGCAGTAAGCTATATTTAAAACATTTGATGGGCTTCTATCTTTGTACCTTCTAACTTATTTTCCCTAGCACAGTCTTGTCTTGTACATGTAACTCTGTGTTGTCGAAAAGAGAAGGTAAAGCCTGGCCAACATGGCTCAGTGATTGAGGGTCGACTTATGAACCAGGAGGTCACAGTTGGATTCCTGGTCAGAGCACATGCCCAGGAGGGAGTGTGCAGGAGGCAGCTGATCAATGATTCGCTCTCATCATTGATGTTTCTATTTCTCTCTCCCTCTCCCTTCCTTTCTGAAACCAATTAAAAAAAAAACA
Organism: Plecotus auritus; assembly: GCF_963455305.1. Taxonomy (NCBI): domain Eukaryota; kingdom Metazoa; phylum Chordata; class Mammalia; order Chiroptera; family Vespertilionidae; genus Plecotus; species Plecotus auritus. The sequence goes on from NC_137770.1 coordinate 64,204,997, forward strand.
CAGAGAGAGAGAAGGTAAAATATACTGTGTCTGCGAAGTAAGGTGTAATAAAATATTGTGGGCTTGTAAAGAGAGTTCAAGGTAACTCATAAAAAGGCTTTTAAAATTATTTTTCATTTTGCAGGGATTGTTGTCTGTGAGGCACCTAACAACAAATTAGATAAATTCACCGGAGTTCTCTCTTGGAAGGACAGTGAGCACTCCCTCAACAATGAGAAGATAATCCTGAGGGGCTGTGTCCTGAGAAACACCAGCTGGTGTTTCGGAATGGTTATTTTTGCAGGTAAAGCTGACTGCTGAGGATTGGTTGGGGTGTGTGTGTGTGTGTGGCGGGGGGGGGGGGGGAATCCCTTCCTGACATCTGGGGCTCTCCAGGCTAGATGAACACAGTGCTTTCGTTTACCTGCATTGACTGCAGAGTGCAGAGCACTGGAGGAAGACACCAATGCTCTGGAAATAATCTGTGTGGTCCCACTGTGTAAGGAACCACTGACATCATGAACTTATTCCTAAGGCTGATTGGCCCTGAGTTACTAGTGGTGCTAGATGCCTACAGTTTAATTTCTCCTTCTTTAACCCCATCTCAATCATGTTCATCATATATATATTAATCAACTTGCCTTGAAAGTGGGGAAATACTACGAAAGAAATCCCCCTGCTCTGCTGTTAATTTTGTAGTCTGCAAAAGTCAAATAATTCTTTTGTAAAAGCTTGGAGCTTCTGCAATCATTTTTGTTTATATTCCAAAGCTTCTTCCATTATTCGTCAATAGGACAGTGAGCCCTGGAAAGTCTGTGTGATGGAGGTGGAGTGGGGAGAGAGGGGAGGTACCTCTTCCTCTTCCTTCTGGCCACTCTTCCATTCTCTATATTATTTCAACGGGCCCAAGGTGGGCCTCTCCTGCTAAGGAAGCTTACAGTAGCACCATTTCATAAAGACACTCAAATTGTACTCATGGCTTCAATTGCCAGCCCTTGATTTTTAAAAATTCTGTTTATTGTGACACCAAATTAAGATATGTTTTGGGCCCATTGACTATATGTGCAATCAAAATTGGAATGTTTTTCTTAACTGACTTTCCTCAACAACAACAGAATGTTCATTAAAGACTCAAAAGGGTTCCAGACCTGGAAGAGCCTCCCATTTCTTTCTAAATGCTCTCAGCCGGGGGTGTTAGCAAGGTTCTTGCTGCTTGGCACATTGCCGTTGAAAGGACTTGGGAAATCCCTGGAGATGAGGCAGTGCATGTGCTTTTATCTGGGAATGAATCGGGTGTAATAATTCTCTCATCAGATGCTTTCACTCTTTTGTCATGGAAATAAACCTATGCTATATATTTCTTCTTTTGCATCTTTCTTGCATTGAGTAAAAAGAGAGAGCCAAGCTTATCCACTCACCTTCTTTTACCTTCCTACTTAATCAAGGAGAGACTTATTGAAGGTGCTCTGCTGGGAAGGACCCTCCTAGTTTGCTCTCTGTCATCATGGAGATGGGAATGCTTCATCCTAGGAATGGGCTGTAGCCCAACATTTTGTTTGCATTTGTTATGATCTTGTTTGAAAAGATGGAATCAGGACTATGGTTCAGCTACAGCATGTTAAGCTAGGACAGCTGCTGTGAAGCATACAGGGGCCAAGTTTTCCTTTATAAGGTTGACGCTATGGGAAAATGCTCCTATATAGAAGGAGGTGGGGTGGTAAGTTGAGCAGGTCTCCCTCTAAGTAGTATAACAGAAAATTTGCACAATTTTGAATTGGACAGATCTGGATTCAGACTTGTTTACCAGCTGTAGGATGTTAAACTTTGGTCACTGAAACTTCCAAAGCTTTAGTTTTCTGCTCTAAATGGGGATAATAATAAGTACATTAGATAGTCATTGTGAAAACTCAGTGAGACAGTGCCTATGGGAAGGGGATGCTTGGCAAATGTTTTCTTTTCTTCACTGCTTCTTCCTTCTTTAGGCATCAATTCAGAGTGCATAGGCTGAGACTGAGAAAATGTACTGCTCTTTGGATTTTGGCAGAGGGAAACTGGGGAACACCCTCTTCTTTTGT